>NC_091405.1:14377500-15695000 GCF_032191515.1 Phaenicophaeus curvirostris
TAACATTTTAAAGTATAACTGTCCCCAACATACACACACACCTTTAATTCTTCCTTCCTTTAACCAATTTACAAATAGCATGTAACAATTTGTTCAGAAGAAAATCACTCACAAGATAAGGCGGCTATTTGCGCTAGCATTTAACTCAGTTTCTAAACTTTTCCATATCATTGCTGGCAATGCAATTATCCTAAAGCTAAATTATCTCAAAGATGCTCTAAAGTGATGTCAGAAAACTCCAATAACCTCAAGCGATCTCGAAACTAAGAACAAATCCATCCTAATGAACACAAAAAGTCTGCCTTATGGATGAACCAAAACGAACACTAGATGGGGTTCCAGTTGCAACAGTTTCTTCAAAAAGTTCAGTGCAGTTTCACTGTTCCAGTGACACGTAAAAGAAAGGCTCCTTAAGGCTATATCTAAACTTTGGCTACATAAACATTGGCAAAGGGACAAGAAACTAAATCCTTGTTGTTTGGAGGGTAAAACGGAGCTATGGGAACTACCTGTCAATCTCCTCTTCGGGGGTCTGGCATCTGTGGGGTGACAGGGGAATAGGGTTAGCAAAAGAAGCAAAGCTGATAAGGTGAAGCTAAAATAAACTACTAACTTCCTGCTAAGCAACCAGTAAGACTCAATTCGGGGGTCACTGGCAAGATATTGAAGTACATATTGTGATCTGAACCCTGTCACCTTTGGATGGAAGGAGGCTAGCAAAGGTTAAAACAGCTGAACACTTAAGGGTTTTTGTTTTTTTTTTTCTAGCACCAGCCACACAGACACGAAGCAACAATTTTGCTTGCACATTTCAACTTTCATTTTTTCAGGACTGTGAAGCACATAGGTGCAATGCACCTTCAAGTAGAGAAAATACACGCAGCAAAGCTTCTTTGACAGGCATTTGGCAGGAGATGCCTGTTGTGCTTTTCACAAACAGTTTCAAGAAACATAATTGTGTTTTCTGAGAGGCACCTCAGGTCACTTCAATAAAGATTCATGTTTCCACAATTAAAGCATGAATATGGTCAAAAGCCAGTTATGCAATAAGCACTGGTACAGCTAAATATACAGGAGGGCTTGTCCTCAGGGAGCCAGGTGCTATTTAGCATCAGAGAGATAAATAAGCTACAAACTAAAACATAAATATTTTGCAGCGAGACAAAGATGCGGGTTATGTCGGGGAAACACACACAAAACGGATCTGAACTAACACCAGGTTTAGACAACTTCCACCATATGGCTGTCAGTAATTATTTCTGAATTGCATCTGCCTAAGTGATATTTCACAAGGCCCTCTACACTCCGGGCTCACCTTTGGAAAAAATACAAGTGTCTGTGTTCTGAACCCACAGACTGCAGTTATCACACAAAAAGGCCTAATTATGTAACAAACTAAAAGCAGCCTAACTAAGCAATTATTTCCCTTAAGCGCCCTGGCCTTCAGATCTTACTACAGAAAGCAATCGTAATTTTTTGCATTTCATGGGCCCAGTAACAATTACGCGGGCGATCACATCGCTGCAGCAAGAATTTACCAAAACCCATCACTAACATGAAAAAGCACTGGTTCTGACAAGCCTTTTTATGGAAGGGAAGCAAATATTTTCTCTCCCTCGAAGTCTAGCTGGCTGATTTTCTGATAGAAAATTTGCCTTGGAAAATTACGCTCCAAGAAAATTCTTTTACAATTGGGAATGCAATTCCAACCCACCAAAAAAAAAAAAACCCAACTAAAATGTCACAAAAGCGGCTGGAATTATTAACAAAAGGAAATAATCCCACAATCTCCTGCCCACTTCCTACCAGTAATTAGTTACTTGTTGAATATAATTTATGCTCTAAGTAATTTCTGCTATTAATCTGAGAGCTGTTCTGGTTAATCCAATACGAACTTTATCAAATGTGCACATGCATGGGATTTTACAAAGGTTAAACTCACTTACCCCCTGACTGCACCAAAAATACATTTTAAGTAGTAAGTCTTCCTGGTTAGAGGGAACTACACGAGCTCTGAACTTTAAAACAGAAGAGAAAGCAGTAAAAAAAACCCAGAACATAAAAAAAGATGGTGTTGCAGTCCGAGGAACTTTCTATTCCTATCGATCTCTAGCTATGAAACCGTAGCAGAAAGTTTAACAAACCAGAATTCAAAGCAGATGAAAGAAATTTTCAAGGGAACAGTCCATTTATTCGCTCAAAATACTGGCCAGCAGCACCTTCCTGCAAGTGTCTGCAAGGACCAGCAAGGCTAGATTAGCCCGAACCTTGTAGAAAGTGTAGATGAATTAGCAAACCTGAATTCACGGTATGAAAGGAGGAGAAAGAAGTGCTTGGAGTTTCGAGGTTTTGTTTTGCGATTTCGAGGCATACACAGCAAACTCATCCTCCCCACAGCTCAACCCACCCTGTCTTGCTCGAGTGCGAAGCTGGGGACCCCGGGAAGGCGGAGGGGACCTAGATAATATTTTATTACAACGTTCTGAATCCTGAAATACCATTACAAAACACACCCTCTAGGCAACTTACTCGAAACTTATCGCCTAAGCACATATCCCATCCATAACCTTAAAACCATTCCTGGAGAAGGGCGGGGGGAGGCTCCTATAGATTTTAGGGTGAAGCACACTCCTTTTCCTACAAAACCGGTCCGTATTTTTTAAAAATAATAAACTTCGCCATTTACTTATTTAACTTACAAAAGCAACACAAACTAAACAAAAGCTTCGCTTCCACGCAGTCATTTCATGCAAAATCCAACTTACTCCAAAGTACATCCTTTAGCAACAGGCAGGAAAGCTGCTCAGTTAACATTCCTTTCTCATACTCCCACTGTCTTTCATCTGAAAACGATGTGCAAAATCAGATCAAAAGACTAGAAAGAGAATAAAACGGCTACTTTTTTAAAAAAAAGACACCTGGAGGTGGTTCGATCTGTTCCATCTACTCAAACCAGAAATAAGGCTGCGAACGTCAAAAAGATGCTATCGTAGAAAGCAAAGATGTGAAAAATCCCCCTCTGCTTTACCAGCGAGATAATTTCCATTTCTGCTTTCCCTTTCTCTGCTCACTTTAAGAAGTTCCGAATTTTCATAGGAAGCCGACGAAAGCCAGATAAAGCCCTAATGTTCCCCCCCCCCCCCCCCAAGTCCCGCTCCAAACTTCAAGAAGAAGTAGAAACAACATCGGAAAAGAAAATAAATACGCTTACTGGGATGAGGAAGGGGATTATGCTGCGCAAACGGCAAAAACTCGAGCGCAGAGCGCCCGAAACTCGGCTGCAAAACACAAGCCGCCTCCCGGGAGCCTTTTAAGCACCCGGCTGACTTTTAAGCACCGTTTCGGCGCGGAGCGAGCGCGGAGACGTTCGCAGGTTTAAGAGGAGCGCGTCCCGAGGGTTTTTGGACGGCGGGTGAGGGATCCCGGAGGCGGAACGACCCCCCCCCCCCCCGCCTCCAGCCCCGCAAACTTCCCGACGGGATTCCCGGCGCGGACCCTCCGGCCGCGTTCCGCCCCCGCGCAGCCGAGCGGCCCCCGGCCCCGCCGCTCGCGGGGGAACCTCGGGGCGAGCCCCGGCTCCTCGCCGAGGGCCCCGGCCCCTCCTTACCTGCCCCGGCGGGCGCAGTGGGGGGGGGGGGGGTCGCTGCCCCCGGGATGGACGCGGCTGCGGCTCTCGCCGGCCACTTGTCCCGGTGCAGGTACGGGCAGGGGAGCGGCCCCTCCGCGCAGCGCTGCCCCCAGAGCCCCCCTGCTCCTGGGGGGCAGGAACGGGGGGGAAAAAAAAAAAAAGAAAAAAAAAAAGGAGGGGGGTGGGGGAAAGATATTTCACACGCTCCCTCTCCAAATCCTGGCGGACACAAAGCCAGCGCTTATTCCTCGCTCAGCGAAGTGGAGAGGAAGGGAAAGCGGAGAGGGGAAAAAAAAAAAAAAAAGATAAAAAACAACCTCAGGGAGAGAAAACACTCCCCGCCCCGCGCTGCCCACAAGCTCCGCGGAGCCCCTGCCCGGCGCGGCGGAGCCCGGCAGCTCCCGGGACGGGGCGATCCCCCCCGCGTCCCGCACGGCCCCGCGGCAACTTTTTCCGTCTCCGGGAAGCTCTGGATGCAGCCGGAGGCCGGGGCTGCGTCCCCTGCCCCGCGGGATGCGGGGGGTGCGGGAGCGCTGGAGCCCGCGGGGGTGATGCGGGAAAACGGGGCGCGGGGGGGGGGGGGGGCTCAAAAGTGGGTGCCCGGAGGGGGTTTGCCGCCCCTCTCGGGGGGTCGGAGCGGCGAGGCGAGCGGCTGGACGGAGCATCCGACCCGCGGGGCTCCGGCATCAGCCGCCCCGCCGCTGCCCCACTTTGTTCCCCGGCTCCGCGGGGCGCGGAGAGAGGCGCGGGGGGCGCGGAGCCGTCTCCCGCGGGCTCGAGCTGCCAGACCGCCCCGCGGGGGGAGGGCGGAGAGAAAACATCCGAAACCAGAAAGAGTTTGGAGTTTCGTTAAGAAACAGGGGGAAACAAAACGCCGAGTTTAAAAAAAAAAAAGAAAAAAAAATTAAATTAAAAGCCGAGAACTTGGACCAAAACCTCACAAGGACAAACCCCCCCCACCCCAAGGCAACTCCGGGAGATGCGAGTGTCCCGCTCCGCCGCGGCCCCGGCTCTCCCCGCAAGGTAAGTTGATCCATTTTGTGTGTGTTTGTGTTAAAATTGCGTGCGAGGGGAGAGGAGAAGAACTCACCATTTCGCTGGGATAACAAGGCCAGATCGGGGTCGGATTGGAAATGCTGAGGCTTCGCCTGCTTCCTCCGCGACATGCTGGCTCAAACATCAGCTGGGGCAGAATAAAAAATTACTAAAAAAAAATCTTCTCAAAATTACGGAAATCGAGCCTCCCCCCCCAGCCTCCCCAATCCTCCGCGCACCGCGCATGTGTCCTGCTATAATTATGATTATCAATAATGCATTGCGATTAATCATAGAGGGGCTCTTTGAAAGGCGATTGGCACATGGCCAGCTCTATTCAAACCAGCTCGCCTTAATCAATTAGGCGCTGATTTGCTGGAGACCCTTGTCTCTCCGCCGCTCCCACCCAATGAGTCGATCCATGTGGCAGGAGAAGGGGCTGGATTTCCCCAAAGCTGTTTGGATACAGTTTAACCCTCTTAGCAACCAGCCGGGCTCGCACCGCGCCGTCCCGGTTACTATAGGAATGTGTCTCCCCTCTCCCCTTTCTGCAGCCCCGACGGGCTCCCCGCACCCCCCTCCCTTTACTTTTACGCGCTGCGTTTCACTTTTTTTTTTAATTTTTCTTTTCTAATTTTTTTTTTCTTTCTAAAGCTTTCCCCTGCCGCCTCTCCCGCACCCGCGGAGGGAGGGCAGGGTAAGCGATGCTGGATGGAGGGGGGTGGGGGGGGACGAACGGGGAGCGGTGGGTACCGGGAGAGCCCCGGCTCCGCGCAAAAAAAAAAAAAAAAAAAAGTTTCGGGTGCTTTTTTTTTTTTCCCCCCCCGCATTTGCAAATAAAGAATCGGGTTTGCCCTCCGTCAGCTCTCACCCGTTCTTCCCCCTCCCCTCCGCCCCCCTCCTCCTTTCTCTTTCCATATATCACGGGCCCGAGGGGTGCTGAAAATAGGAAGGGTTTGTTTTGTACCTCACACATTCCCAGGACAATTAGGGCTCCGCCGGGAGCGGCGGGCGGACCGCTCGGCCGCCCCGCCCCCGCCCGTTGGGCCGCGCCGCCCCCCGCCCCGCGGCCGCGGCCGTTGCGCGGGGGCTGCGCGCCCCTCTCTCCGCGGCCTCGCGCCCCTCTCCGCGGCCTCGCTCCCCCCCCCAACCCCTCCTCCTCCCCGGGGGCTTCGCCTCCCGGATTTTTTGTTTGCCCCCACACCCCCCCCGCCCCGCCGGGGGGTCGCGGAGCAGCCGCGGGCGTGCGCGCAGGCGGAGCGGCCGCAGCGGCTCCGCGGGCTCGGGGCAGAGCCGAGCCCAACCGACTCCTCGGGTGCCCCCGGGGGCGTGTGTCCCCCCCCCCCCCCCAGCCCGCCCCGAGCTCCCTCACCCGAACGCTTCTAACGCTCCCGGCGCGGGACGCAGCCCGCGGCCAACTTTTCCGCGCGGGTTGTTGCAGCGAGAGGAGGAACCTCCTCGCCCACACAGATCGCGCGAGCGATTAAAATGAAAAGAAAAAGCGCGGTTGCAAAGCGGCTACGGGCAGCGCGGGGTTGAACGGCTCGTCTCCCCAAAGATACGCGGGGCTCCGCGCCCCTCCGCGCGACAAAAGTTAACTCCGTCAAATAAGCCGGGAGAAAGGGGAACGCAGGCGATTTCTTTTCCTCCCCCCCTGACCCGTCTAGTGCTCCCTCCTCCCACTCGCCCCGCTGGATTATTTACTCTCCTTTTTCCCGTATTAATATTAACAAACTCTCAGTAAAAGCAAGGGGCCGATCAGCTACAACTCATTTCAATTTCAAATGAGCCGGTAAAACCTAGAGAGCGAGCAGAGAGGAGAAGGGAGAGAGGGAGAAACCTTCCCATTCGAGGAACCGGCTCGCTCGCGTTTTCTTCTCGTTATTAAACGAAAGAGGCTGTAAAACGTTTAGCAAGAAAGGGGGGAAAAAAATCCCCAAGAGCCGCAAAAACCAACCAAACGCGCGCATACGAACCGAAAAAGCCACCCAGGTGCCACTCCGGTATTTAGGCAGCGATGCGAAGTGGTCACTGACGCTTCTTTTCATTTCTGCACAGGGCGAGCCCCCTCCCTCCCCGCAGCATTCGGTACAGTAGAGTTTGAGGAAAAAAAAAGACAAACGAAGCTATCAGCTGGGATGATGTTGAAGAATGAAGATAATAACGTTGCTATAGGTGGTACTTCCCATGACATTATTTTTCACTGAATATTTCAAGAGCTGTTTCGGCAGAGATGGATCCGCCCGGCGCAGCCTGTCACCCGCCTCACCCCGAGCCAGCGGGAGAGAAACCCAACCTGAACCTCCAGAAACGCGTTACTCACAGCTACCCACAAGTAGATGCACACAAAATACCCACGCGGATCTATTTACGCATCTGTGTCTCTATTTCTACCTGTATCAATCACTCCGTTAGCTTCCCACGGTTTCCAATCTAGCCGATCTCCCAAAATTATTCGCGTTTACAATTTCATGATACATTTGTCGATTAAGCTTAAGACAAATTTCCCCAGATGCGCAAGTACCTTTGCTTCGTGGCTGGAAAAAGGCGGCCGTGGGCTGGTAATTAAATAGCAACAACAAGAAGAAAAAAAAGCGTTTGAAAGAAAAAGAAATTAATTTGGAGAAAATAAGTTTTATAACTTTTTTTTTCCCGTTTTTCTTCTCCCTCGCTAAGTGTATAAAGCGGCGCCTGGTATTTCATCTAGGACCGCTTGATTATTTATTGTTTGTTTTCCTCTCCTTCGCTGGGGGCCGGGAGGGGTGGGGAAAGGGTGGGGGCAGAGCAGCATTGGCAGGGCTAGAGAAAAATCGGTCTTTATTGTTGTTGATAGCAATACATCAATTAAACGTCATTGTCTCTAGCAGAAGTTGTGAGAGTTCACAAACGTAAATACTCTGATCTTGGGTTTTCCCTCTCGAAGCTGCACATGACAGTGACAGATATTTTTTTCCCTCCCCGCCACACCTTGAAGATTTTTTTTTTTTAATTTTCTTTTTGTTCCCCCCCCCGTCCCCGCTTCGGATTATTCTTTTTAATGGAGGTGGGAGGCTTTCTAATGTGCTTCGATGCAAATCAGCCTGGCTGGAAGACACCCGCGGTGGGGATCGATCTCCAGTTCATTGAGATGAGCACTGAAGGGAGATGGCAAACGGGGGATAATTTGCAGTTCATTCTGCCGAGAGACGATTTCAATGAGATGCAACGCGCTAGGCTGGATTATTGTTATTAGGGTTCGCGATCAGGCACAAACACCCTCACCGCGCGGGGGTTAAAAGCTCCTCAAGCCCCGCAGAGTTACAATACACCCCGAGTAACGATCGGGGGGGGCGATCCCATCGATTTGGGATCGGGAGGCGGTTCCCCCCGCGGAGCCACCGCCGGGGCAGCCCAACCTAGAGCCGCCCGGCCAGCGCGTTCTCTGCTTAAACGAACCAGCCCCGTCCTCGCACGGCAAAAATACCCGCTTTTCAGGTAGCAGGGTAGTTGTTGGCTTTTATTTTTCCCCCCTCTCTTCTTTTCTGTGTTCTGCTTTTGCCCCTTTTGTAAATAAAAAAAAAAAAAGCCACGCTGCGCAGGAGTTTCAACCCTCTCCAGCCGTTTTTCAGCTAACACAGGTTACATCTATTTTGGAAACGTGTGTAATTAGGGGCTTCCAGATGCTGCAGTCAGCTGGGAACTTGGCTTTGTGTTCCGATATATAATAAACTTTTGAGACGGTCCTGGGGCGCAGCTACCCAGGGGCAGCGAGCACCAGCTCTCTGGAATTGTTTTATTACCAATAGCCTGGATGCCGCTATTCAGCGAGGGCATCGCGAGTCCCGTGACTGTGTAGGTTTAGGTATGAGTCTCTTTGAGGACATACTGTCAGCCCTCTGCCCCCCTTCGCTCTCTTCCCCCCCCCCGCCCTTTTTTATTTTCTAATGATAGTTCCCCAGAAAAAAAAAAAAAAACAGAAAAAAAAAAGAAGGGGGGAGGAGGACCAGAACTGAATCCTGCTCCATTATTACTGACAACTAATAATTGATCATTGCTCTCAAACACAAGCTTTTAGCCGCATAATTGAATAGTAAGCAATACGGGTTGAGCCAAAGGAAAAACAGGAAAAAAAAACCAGAGGGAAAGAGCCTGCCCTCTCCCTCAAGTCGCAGAGAATCCCAGTGTTCGGGAAACTCCCCCACCCTCGAGATAAAAATGATTATGACTAATGCCATAACCAGCCAAGGTGGGATTATTTAATTCAATTCTTTCTTTACACATTTGCTGCCTTTTGTTTGACCTGATGGCTGGCAAATTTTACACCTAGCTGTCCCTTTTGAGTTTATTGATGAAGGTGCTTCTGAAATGATTATCAAGAGATTTACAGCCATCACTACCCACCTACGGGAAAAGTAGTAAAATCAATCCTTCAATCAATCAGACCCCTCTGTGCATATCTTTTTAATCTGCTCTTTTAGCTGTTTTATTACAACACGAGCATTAAATATGTTTGCTTCAAATTTAACACGAATGCCTCCGAAGGACTCTGTCAATTTAGACGTAAATCATGAAGTAAACAAGCTGGATGGAAAATTCTCTTTCTCAGGCAAGAGAGTAAAAAACGGAGGCATAAAAATATACCAGCAATATCCCACATCAGTGTATAGGCAACTACTCTGTACGTACAACCCACACAGCAGAAAAAAAACCCTTACAGAAAGATAAATACGCAGCACTGCAAAAGACTTTCATGCTCTTTTACATGACTACTCAAGAGAACACGGAGAGTCCTAATAATTAGAAATACTCTCACATCTTAAATACTATCAATATTTCTTCTAGGTGATTTTTTGTTTTATAGCAAAATTTCTTATTTTTCACATTAAAAAATAAAGCTTTTTAAAAATCAAGTATCATACACTTGAGAATACGTCTTGATTTCAATTTTATTATTGATTCCAAGGTATCACTCTATCATTTATACACCTTTTTTTTAGGTTAAAGAAATACATTAGAGTATATTTCCAGTGGGTTGCTTAGGTCAGAGGTCTTTCCCACCAGTTTGTTACACAGGGGTCATCATATATGGACAGAATGAGTCTATTCTATAGAGAACCAAAAATTTTATTCAGTGCCACAGAGAAGTTTTTTTCTGCAAGGCACATGCCTTTGCATCCCAGTTTTTGGTTGTATTTTTTTTTATTGTTGTTTATTGGAGGTGGGGTTTTTTAATATATGTCCTAGTGTATCACAGCCATATAAACCCACCATCTGCTTCCACCAGAAATCCAGAAGTTTAGAAATGAAGTGACAGAGATTTCTCCAGCTTTAGGTACAAATTTTAAAAAACATTCTGGGCTGCAAAGACGTCTTCCAAAGACATATTGTGATGTCTCTCATCACAGAAATAACTCTGGGTAGAACAAGAAGAAAAAAGAAAAGAGACACTGAAATATGTACATGTCAAAAGAAGAGTCAGGAAAAAATACATCTGATATTGGCTGATGAGATATAACTCGCTATCAGTCAAGATTTCCTCCAAACATCTTGCTTTAAGTGTCTTTGTACAGCAGGAGAACTTCACAGTCAGAATTGCTGTGCACCCTGGTATCTACATGAGAACCTTAGTATTGATTTAAAAAAAGCTATCATAGCTATCATTTCTTTATCAAAGTACTATTTAAAATAGTATAAAATATGGGAGTGGGAGCCACAGACAAGCAACCGAAGGAATAGGACTGAGGGTTGTATTTACCAGGCTATTTAAGGAAAAATATGTGTTCTTAAGAAACTGTTACCTTAAAATTTGCTTAATTTTGACACAGAAAAAAAAAATAAATCTGTAGTCTGTCAAAACACAAAGCCAAAATTTCACAGGGCGATTTTCTGTGAAATAGAACCTACAGATGATTTTCTACAGGGTAATCATCTAACAAAGTATGACTTGTTGTTGTCACAAAAAGATTTTCACTGCCAAATCAGATTTACAGAATGTACATTTTTATTTATGTTTTAAGGTTTCATTTTCATTTGGAGAATATGCAGCGATTATGGCATAAACATGTCTCAGACCTCAGGGGAAATGTTTCCTGTAGAGTCCCAACTTTCTTGACTGATGAAATGAACCCGACAACCCCTCTCATTTTCATGACATATTTTTGATTCAAATACAGTGGAAGTATTTGTAAGTACACATGTTTTGTTTGCATAATATTGAGGTGCCCTGATTAATGTATGGTGTTTACAATGTGAAAATTGTCATGCTCTTTACATCAACACAAGAAGCTGGCTTGGCAGCCTCTAGTTGCAATAAAGTAAATACCTCATGAATAAAGTTCTGCTTTCCATGCCTGAGCTAAGGAGAGTTCTCACAATCCACCTTTTCCACCCAGTTTGGGCCAGCCTGTTAATAGAATTGGTCTGCAATGGCAGTGTGCAAAATACACACCCTCTGAGTGCAAGTATGTTTGTTAACAGACCCTCACGTGCATTACCTGGGTCTTGTGAGGCACCCAGTTCCTCCTGGAGCAATCGAACCCTCCAGATACATTTTTTCAGTTTTCTTTTCTTCCCATTAATGATCCCTTAATGTTCAAAAGGCAACAGCAGCCATTGCCTACCTGAAAAAGTAACTCCAGGAGTTTCTCATTTCTTAGAATAATTCTGCAGTGGCAAGGAGGGCAAAGAGTTGAGCACTGAGCTGCCAGTCAGCTCTTACTGAACCATCAGCAGATACTATACCAGCCACCCAGAGATAGCCTTGAAAACTACTGCTTCATAAACTCAAGATCATACAGTTACCACCTAGAAAATGAAACTCACAATTTCCTCCCCTTCCCTTCTGTAAGAAAAGCTCATGTCACAAGATTCAAAGAGACCCTTGCAAACAAATCCAGAAACCAGATTTGGGGTTAGAAAAATTGTTTCCATCCTTTATGTGCTTTAAATGGCAAGCTTGGACTTTGAGCCTGGCAGTACAAAGTATTTCTTGAATCTCATCCTGAGTTACATGTTCTGTGTTTTGGTCCTCTTTTCACAGAACCTCAAACTCCATCTCACATGGAGTGTCCAGGAGTACAGCACACGCTTATTTGCATGTTGTAAGCAGCTTTTTTTCAGTCTAGCTGGCTCTCCTCAGAACTGTACACAATCATTAAGCTCATCTGAGCTCACAGCTAGACACTAACACCCTAGAAGCACTGCCTGAATATGAATGTAAAGCTTGAGTAAATTTTAGATCATACTAAAGGCATTTGTTGCGAAAAGCTTACATGCAGAGACAAATGCAGCCCCAATTCAACCATCATCACGTCAAGTACATACTGCGACAGGTAAAGCAAAAGGGTGATAATCATACTTATATATAAGACAACATAGTATATTCAGGAAGAACTTACATCAAACACCAGTGTTTATTCTACATCCATTTGTAAAGCTCAAAGATTCATCATATACTCACTTCTGAGATGATGAAAAGCCACTTTTCTTGCCCTCAGAAGTTTGCAATGTAAATGGCCAACCCTAAACACGTTATTGTTGAAATTCATCTTTGTGCAGGAAGCAGAGCATTGACAGGGCAGCATGGGCGGTGTTTCTGTCTAGAACTGCACATGAGCAAATTTCCAGCAGAGGCTAACTGTGATGATCGAATACATTGTTTCTGACCACCATCTGTCACTGCCCATGCCTGGAAGACACTGTCCCACCAGCTGAGCTGTGGCAATCGGCGGGTGGACTCTTCCTAGTCTGTGTTGTGCCAGCATTTCCAAAAATGTTTGCATGACATCCTCTACCAGCAAGGGATGGAAACCTCCTGCATGGGGCAACAGTGCGTGGTATGGTAACTTCTTAAACTGTTCCAGCTGTTTGCAAATAAAATATGCATCTAAGCCCCTAGTCTACACAAACTGGTTTCTGAGAGGAGTT
Organism: Phaenicophaeus curvirostris; assembly: GCF_032191515.1. NCBI lineage: Eukaryota > Metazoa > Chordata > Aves > Cuculiformes > Cuculidae > Phaenicophaeus > Phaenicophaeus curvirostris. Next base: position 14,390,069 of record NC_091405.1, read on the forward strand.
GTATTTGTGTGAGTGTGCCAGATCAGGCCCATTACTAGCTTCAGACAAGCATAAACAACTATTCCATAGAAAAAAGATCTAGAGAAGGCACCAATGACAATGATTAGCATCATACCATACTTAGTAACATGTCTCTTGTAATATGTTTAGTTGACAGTTGCATACCTTTGCGCTCCCATACATTTTAGGGCTTAAAGTCACTCGCTCTGTTTCCAAAGTTTATTCAGCCTGGCTTCTTCTGCAGTTGAAGCAGCTTCCATTTTTATGCTGCAGGAAAGCACAAGCAAAACTATAATATGTGAGAATAAGAGTTTCATGAAAACACAGAGCAAAATGCTTTATAAACGTACTGAATTAAATGGAATTAAACAAAGGATAAATACGGTTCATTCCCTCCTCCCCCTTCAGTACTGTCTTCCTCAACACTGTACGTATAATCTTACAGCACAATAACATTGCTGCACTCACTGTTCACACAGTATCATTCACTTACACTTTGTTTCACCTCTAGAATTTTCTAATAGCAAAATTCGATTTCAGCCAGTGCTGTTCTCAAGAGCTGCCAGAGCTGCTGCTCCTTTGCCCCACTGGTAATGGGTTGCTCTAAAGTAGAACGAGACCTGCCCGTGTTCAGCGATGGAAGTCACAGCGAGCAGAAGCAATTAGGTAAACTCAGTGCAAAGGTAAAAAGTGAGATGGACGTGAGCCTAATGGGGGAGAGATGGGTAAATCTACATTCAGGTCCAGCACTGCCACCAACAGCCACTCAGAGCACGCAGCTGTCTAGGGCTGCAAAATGTTTAGTAACACTTTCTTGTACCAGTGACTGTGGGTTGTGAGGGGCCTGTGCTTAGTGTTTTGCCTAAGGCAACAAAATCCTGTAACTCATGCTGGTTGCCATATTCAGGGAAGCCTGCAGGAATTGCTTGCTGGCGACTGGGGAAGCACTCGCTGCTTCTCTAAGCAAAACAACTATGACATTTCAGGAGTACAGCTCCTTAAACCACCTGTTCAAATCGGCTAATCGCAGGTAATCTCAGCTCTTAAAGAGGATTACTCAAAGATGATGTAAATACTAAATAACCAAAGACAAAACCTGGAACTGGTAATTTGCATGCTTTTGTGTGTGTGTGTGTGTGTGTGACAGCACACAATTATTTTTGCAATAATTGTAATCAGTAAGACATCACAGAAAGTTCTCATAGGATTGACTTTCAGAAATGAACTGGAGAATATGCTTCACATTTCTTATTATTCTGCTTTCTTATTGTCATTCGCATAAAATCAATCAAAGTGATAACTGGAATGTCTAGAAACAGCCGGAATTTAATCTGGAAGAATTATACACGAGTATATCAGCACTGGAAGTGTATTTGCTTAAAGGAGCTATGTATCACCACAGAGAATGCAATGTTCTGTCCTTGAAGCATTGGCATATATCTACAAGTTTATACTAATTTCACTATAGAAAGGTGACATTATGCAATACTGCTTGGAAACTGTGTTATAAAACTAAAAATAAATACTTGCTATGAGATTTGAAATTAATTGAAAATTCTTTAATTTATGACAAACCATATTGTAAATGATTAGATTGTATTAAATAACTATTAGCCATAAACCTTAATGTAAGCCTAGATTTTGCTAGGCCAAAGGCTTTGGGAAAATCCAGATGTCACTCCAAACTTTGTATCCTTTTGACTGCCAATCCTAGCCCCTGTTTAGGTAGGTAAGTCCTTGCTGGTGGGGCCACACAGCCAAGGATCAGGCACAAGATTACCTTGGAGGCATTTGGCCTCAGTGCTCCAGTGGTCCTGTTTGCCTGTGGGTCCTGTGGTTTCAGGATGTTCAGGAGCTTTGTGTATAAAACTTATCATCTTAGAAGAATACAAAGAAATTCCATCAAGTTTCTCTTAAAACAATTATTTTTTTCCAAACTACATGGATGTTACTGGATAGGGGTTTAGCCTATCCCAATAAAATCAGTTGCACCTTTCAATACATAGCACATAAATTTATCCAGTGGCCTAACCGCAATATATTTCAGGTTCCTTGAAGCTGAAGGGCTGTGCCAGATGATCTTTCAAGGTCCCTTCCAACATGGGCTGTTCTATGACAGGGGAACATGATTTTACATCAGACTAAATTATTTGCGTATTTACTGCTTTATTATGTCTTTCAAAATCAAAGAAACAATATAATTTGGACTTTATTGCAGAAAGAATTGAACTGCTTGACTGACACATGATGGTGAACAAACTGCACTAGAACCTCTGACTCTCGTATTTCTCTTTCATTCAGAAAAGGGCAAAAAAAAATATGGATTTGTTCTGTACAAAATTGCAATAACTGCAGGCTAAAACTTCCCTTCTCAATCTAAAAACTTTCCCTCTCAATTTAAATTCATTTTAAATTGTTATGCTTTACAAACTTCCAATTGGGATTCTAATTGTTGACAGACATTTTACATTACATGTGTCTATCACTTTGATTTAATATGCATTTTCAATGAAATTTAAAAAAAGGCCTCTAAGGTACCAATTTAACAGCAAGGCATGCTGTGAATTTTAGATACAAAAAATATCTAGTTTTCAAGGTGCTTTTCTGTACCTCTGAAAATAGCCCTCCAGAAAGGAAAAATAAAATTCAGGGAACGTCTATATGGTTGAATTATCAGAAGCTAAATATCTCTGAGAATATTACCTACTGTTTTAGTCAATCACAGTCATCAGAGGCAAACCAGGCTTTACATTTATGCAGCATTTCAGTCCAGCGCTTCCAAAAGTATTAGCCATGAAAGAAATAAAATGTATTTGGAAATACCAGGTCTGCTTTATTACATCTCGTGACTTGATTTAATTTTCTTCTACAGAAAACCCGCATTGAAATGTCTGTAAGTAATAGGTACCTCTTGTCAACTCTGATAAGAGATGTTTGAAAGGAATTCCAAATGTATTCTGAAAAATAAGAGCAAGGCTAGCTTTTCTGTGTCCCTAAAAGAGTGGAAAACCGACCAAGGAGAGCATACAGGCTACAGGAGAGACCTGTTCAATATCAAGTCTACTTTTGAAATCATCAGAACTGTAGTTAATGTATAGGCCCTACTCTTCAAACATCAACAGCATAGTGAGAACAACTCTGCATCTTTAACTTAGAATTCGTTAAACAAAATATTAACTACTTTTAAATACTTGCATTTTCTTCATAACTTTTATACAAACATCTGTGCTTTGGCTTATTTTACATAAATAGATTTAAATCATCTTGTTTTAGTGGTCCTACAGGGTGTCCCAAAACCTACACTTGATGGCAAGAATAAACATTCATTAAACTTCAAAGGCTGCCAAAAAGTCTAGTTATTTTGATTTAGGGGAATCATTTAAATTAATCCCTATGTTTGTGTAGCAAATATGTAAGGCAATCCATTTCTTTGTCTCCAGCTTCAAGTCACTTACCACTGGAAAAAAAAAAAAAAAAGCTTTACTAATGTTTCCCGTCTTGAAAAGCTAGAGAAAAATTGAAGATTTCGTATCTTTTTAAAGAACTCTGGCCTAGTGACGTTAAGGAACAAATATTATAATACACAACTGTGTACTTAGATCTCTGCATAACTGCTGTTAAAACTAACACACACAATAGAATTCTTCAGTGGGAGCAGTAAAACCATATTTTATGTACATGTGTGTGTACATATGTAATCTTTTTTAACAAAAGAGGCAATTAATTTTTTTTAATGCCTTTCTGCCTCAGCACCCCAACTTAGCTGAGTAATGCTGTGCTACACAAAACTCACGGTCACCTTTGTAACATATCTTCCTTTTTGCTAAACCCCTTTTAAAATCTGGGAGAAAGTTTAACAGGATGGAGGCCTTGGTTTTTAATTTAATTTTTACTTTAAAATGAATCCGCTCTTCAGCTGAAAGAAGTATGTAGAGCATACTCTGTCAGAGGCACCGAGGAAAAACTAAAGAGAGTGAGAAGCTCAGATATTGTAAATCACTGTAATTCCACTGAAGCCAATGGGACTACGTCAATTTAGAGTAGCTGAGGTTGTGGCCTCATATTTATGCTGAAATGTTGAGGCTATAGCTGTATCCCTGAGCTGTATAAATATTTGTTGAAAGCTGACTGTTGGGGTTTAGGCGGTGGATTGCTCATCAGCAAATAGTTAGGACCCTTCTCACCTTTCTTAAGGAAACCTTCCGTTTTTAGGAGTGGGAATTTTGCCTGAGTAAAGAGTACAGTTATGATCCTTCTTACTTTGTGCAGGGAAACAGTAATTTTCAGCTGGACTTTTGAACTGTCACCCGTCTGACTATCCTACACTGATTCATGCAATGCACTGTGCATGAATGACCAGTAATGTTTACAAAATGAATTACTTTGACTCCAACATTTTAGCCAGAAAGTAATCAAAGTGAAGAGCCAAGCTATTTCTGAAATTCCAGCTTCCTTAGCTAGAAACTGCAGGCTCTGTCTCACTAATCAGAGTATTAATATAAAATGTGCATGTTCTATACTGGAGAACAATTAATAACAGCAGTGTTTCTGAGCAGTGTACACATTAAGTATTCCACCCCCCTACTGCTTTGTGTGGTGGGCAAGTTTGATTGCAGCATAGGGTACAGAGGCAAAAAACCCCAAAAACGTGGAAATGTCTATCAGTAAGTAATTAATCTGAAAGTTGTAGTGGTTTTGTTTTGCCTTTTTCTTCCAAAATTAAGTTCCAGTTAACATTTTATTTCACTTCTTTCAAAGTCAATACATTTATTCATAGACATATATTCAGGAGTCTTCTAATGCAAATATTTTTAGTAGGAATATATATAATTGGTGTCCCCAAATTCTTGGACGCTCTGGTTTCTTTTCTCATCAACTATATCCTAATTTAAACATTCACCAGCATCAGAACTATTTTCAGAATAGTCTCATCCTATAAAGCCCACCAACCTTTGTTAGATTTAACATAAACATTATTATGAAGGAAAAAAATGATATTTAAGCATCTTCTTTGCAATAGTCTGAAACTCAAGAGGGATCACTGAAATTTCCCTCAGAAAACCAGCCTCCTAATCTGAAAAGCACCACTTCATATAAAGCTGGGGATCTCTCAGAGCCAAATTGTTTGCTCCTGTAAATGGTTAGAGCTCCACAGAGAGAGGATATGAAATAAGGCTCTGTTGATTTTCCAGCAGAGCATCTGAATCACTTCCCCCACCCTAGTCAGTTAAAACAAAATTAAAAGAAAAATAAATCCTGACTAGCATGTGAGCTCTTCATTTGATGCAAATTGGCATAACTCCACTGGATATCTGACTTAAGCAGAGCTATAACAGGACTTACCACCAAGAGGTTCTGGGCCAGGGTATTTTGATGGTGATTTCTTGTGGGTGGGTGAGAACCCAATTCTTCATCCTTATTCAAGCTGAAAGCAAGGAATGTATGACAGAGCAATAGATCAGTTGAGAAATTGATTTTTTTTTTTGCAGGGAGGGAGGCTAAAGAGGCTCAGTTCTTCCAAAATTAGCAGCCACTAGTGTGGTGCATAGCTCAGGTTAAATGACAAGTAACCACGATGCTGCCCAATGCCTCCCCATCTAGGTTATGGGTGCATCCAGCCCCTGTTAGCTCTCATTTCCAGACTAAACTTGCAAATCCAGAGCAGTGGTAAAAATGAATAACGTCTGAATAAAATAGCTTGGCAGGACGTCTTCAACATTACCCAAAAATCAGAGGTTAGAAAATAGTTAAATTTAGCTGTAGCTTCTCTTAAGTAGTTTAAACATAAGTCAATATTTTTGTCCTTTGTTGTCTCAGGGTTTCTACAGGAACACAGAATTTCATCAATGATCTTTCCACACTTTATAGCATTATGCCTTTGTACTGTTATCCATCTGTACCCTTATCTAATGTGTTATCAGCACTATGAAAATAACTATCAGTCCCTTCACCCCAGAGCAAATATCAATAGGAAGAATGACAGTGGCTAGTTTGCACACTTGAAATGGTTTATTTGTTGCAATCCTGTGCACAGGATGTTTATCAGTAAGCATCAGACAGCCATGCAGAAGAAGCAGCCTTGATTCTGTCTGAGACAGCCTCTTATTGCTATTGATAGTTAGCATCAGTGTCCAGTCTGAGAAATGGAAGTGCTGCAGGCAACTTCAGTCAAGACACCCTATTGATCTACTGCTTCCTTTGCCTCCCTGAAGCTAGAGAAGAAAAATAAGAAGGGGAGGAAAAGCTTGCTGTATAAGGGGCAATGCAGCAGTCTATGACTTACCATCATTCAAAAGGGGTGTGTATGTGCATGGATATTCCTGATATTCAGCACCTCAGACAACTGTAAATCACCCACAGCCATGATAAATATAAATGTCAATGTGTTGGAAATGTCTTTTATATAAGAGGTGTCACTAGAACTACATTTTTAGCATGAAACATTTTTGCTGCTTTTTATTTTTCATTGACTTATTGTGCTTCTGTTATATCCTGTCTAACACAATCAATCTAAGGCATAATATCTGAGAATCCTATTCATAAATAATACATATTTGGGTCATTTTCATTTGTATTCTACAATGAAGATTTACAAGCCAGAAACAAAACAAGAAACAATGTGTGGAATGCTCTTATTTAGTGGATAAGAATATATTACTGTGATCAATTAATCTGCTTTTCTCTGCATTAGGTGGACATCTTTATGGTACATCCATAAGGGTTTATAACTTAGGAGAGACAGAATCAGCTCTAAGGCTCTACCATAAAATGTCTGTACTCAGAAAAGGGAAACTTTTCCAAAGTTTTTTTTTCCAATGGGAAACGTGTTAATTTTGGCAAACTCAGCTACAGCAATGCCCCATCTATTAACATAGTAGGCTGCCTCTGCCTTATATACTACCTCTTATGTTAAATGAAACAAAAAATTAACCAAATTATACCATAGCTAAAAGTCAAAATAAGAATTCTGTGGCTTTCCATAGTGTGATCCAACGACAGTCACATTACGCTACAAATCATGCAAATTCATTCTATAGGAGGGCAAACGGTCACATAGAAACGTCGCACCTCAATTTTTTTTTTAGCCAAAATTTAGTAGGCAAAATTAAATTAAAAAAAACCCCAAAACGTGTGTGCACATAATTGCAGGATAAAATAATAACAAGGAAGGTGAAAGAAAGACTTAAATTGGTATTAGTATACTGATATTTCATATAAGAATCATAGAATAAATCCATCTTGCACAGAAGAAATGAATATTAAGGCCTGGTGAGTAAAAATCAGTGGGTTACTTTAGAAAGAAAAGTCAGAATATGCATGAATTTTGCAGGTAATATAAACTGGTGAGAAAAAATCGGGGTGAATGGTGGGAGTAAGTACAAGTCTGGCCACTGTGGTAGTTCCACCCTTTGCCTCAAAGACTGAGAGGTGCAGGCTGTGCTGTGCTCAGTGCTTTGGATCATGGTCCTCAAAGCAGGTTATTGTATTAGTTTTTCATCTATGGAAATTTGGTACAAGTGCATCTCAAATAAAAAGTGAAATGAGTTTTGCAACTACGGCAGAAAAAGCAACTTTACATTTCATAGGCCTTTTAAAACCCTTTTCAATAGAAAAGAAAAAATAACAGTAAGAGGGGAAAAAAAGGCTACATTTCCATTCCCGTTTTTATAGTTTGACGTTGCAGATGTTTCTGGGTCAGAGGCGAACATGTCTATAGGTGTCAAAAGATGCAATAACCTGAGTCAAATATGGCCCAGTCCCCAGAAGTGTGACTGTGTGCCAGAGTATCCCCACCTCAGGAGCTTGCTGGCAGCAATGTGCTCCAGGTGTCTTACGCTACACAGACCTGGTAGTCATTTTAATATTTTCTGTGCTCAAGTAAATGGACTTGATCTGTGTTCATCAAATGTGGGAAAATCCCACAGAGTTGTGTGCCATCTGTTTATAGGTAAAAGGTCTGCTTTGCTGACAATTTAGTGCAAAATCAGAAAACAGAATAAGAAAAAGCTCGCTTTTGTTTTCTTCTGGTTTGGTTTTATAAATCTGAGGCTTAACAACATATCAAAAACCTAACAAAGTTCAAAGGTGCATTATATTTGGATATCATTGTCCTTTTCAGAAGTATGAATATTACCTGAGCCTCATGGAGCTCTTTAATCTGCACCACGTGACTACAACCTGCAACCTAGTGAAGCCCTGAGCACGTGTAGGATTCAGCAGAACATAGTGAGGGTATAAAGGCTGCACCTCAGGCAGCTGGATGTCTGCACTGCTGTGCTGGACCAGAAGCCTCTGTGAAATACTAGCCAACAGCATTTCAACGCTTCTGGTTGGCCTCAGGTGGGAAACTCAAGCTCAATCAAAACTGAAAGGCTTGTTCAGAAAAAACATGACCTTATTTTATTTTACGTCTAATACTGCATTTGCTTTTCTGTTAGAATTAAAGCTAAATTTAATTCAATTAACATGGTAGATGACAATCAAAATGTCCATCTTAATTGCTTTGGTCTGTCTTAAACAAGACTGTTGGACAAAAGGCAGTTACATCTGAGGTCCTGGAAGCAGCTATGATATTAAAAGGATGGCTGTGGTCACAATAACTTTCAGTATCAGTTGATAGACACCAGCCTGCCATCAGAAAAGGAATTTAAGATCTTTCTTGTCCTTACGCTCCATGTGGAACATGCACTTCTACTTTTCTACAGAGAACTGATAACCAGGTCTGAGAAGTTTTTACCTGAATACAAGTCAGATGTCAGAAGATGATCACAAAGACTCTTTCAAAATTGTATTTTCATTGTATCCTATTGTGGAGTGAGATGTTGTCTTGAGTGAAAGAGGAGTTAATGCAGTTGGCAGAGGGAAAAAACATCAGAAGAAAATAAATTGACAAACCTAACCAAATCCAGACATACGAAATCTAAAATCTCAAATGGGATGCAAGATAAGCTAGAAGGACATTATAGCATCAAATGCTGTTAAATCATCCAGTACAACATGGGGAGAAGACAGAACAAAATCTCTGTAGAGGCGTGCCAGATACTCAGCAAGGTAGGTCAGTGTATCTCCATTGAGACAGGCTCTACTGCTTTAACGTGGGCTTAACCATTCCCTTAATGGCCAAGGACAGATATTTTAACCTTGCCACCAGCATTATACAGGGGTATAAAAGTTGACAAAAAGAGTTTGAAAGCGCTTATCATCAGTTAATTGGGAAAACAACCAGTTCCCCACAGTATTATCTACCCCTTTTGCCAAAACAGACAAGTTTTATATATTTTGCAATCAGAAAAGTGCAACTCCTCCAGTAATATGGCTGAGACATTTACTTTGAAAATTAGGAATCTTATTTCCAAGGTCAATCTGAGGTTTCCTGGGTTCAGACTAAAATACTTTGTGGGGCCAAAGAAATATTTACTGGGTTCTAGGGAGCAGGGAGTGGATGTGTAGTTTGAACATATTTCAAGTCAGCCTGGGAGGTCTTCTTGTTTTTATATATTTGTGTCTCCTTAGACAACCTTTTTTTCCCTAAGAAATTGGGAGTGAAGAAAATGATGACATTTTTTGCCAGTACTATTCAGTTGGGTCATCTTCTGCGTTGAACCAGAGAACCTACATTATTTGCACCCTTTCCAGAACGTATTTCTTTCCAGTGCATCATCTGAAACTGTATAGTCAAATTTTGCTCAAGGGCTGCCATTCTGTCTGTTTTAAACTAGGAGTTCTTGTATAATGCCATGGTTTGCTTTATGTGACCTTTGACAGTGGGAGTGTTGGGAGAATGACATTATATGTTGTAAGGCTAGTGCAAGGTAGACTTTTGTAGGCAATCATAAATTAAACAGCAGCATTTTACAAATGAGCTCTGTAATGAGTAGGTGATTGGAAGATGTGCTACTGCATGCTGAAGATTAACATCTGAATAGAGGAACTATCACAAAGCTCAAGAATGGCAGTAAAAGGTTAAAAGAAATATTATCAATATTATCAATCATATTAAAAAAAGAGAGAACTTACAGCTGCCAAAAGGAGCTTGGGAGAATTAATGTGTTTGTGTCAAAAAGACTGACAACAAATGAAATAGGACTACAGTGATTGCCAGAATCTTACTTGCCTGGAGAGATAACATTGGACATCCAGGTGCAAAGAATCCTCTTATGGATGCTATGTAGTGGCTTTCAAATATAAGAATGACCCCCATCCTCCGGTCCTCTCTGTGGTTTCCGAGTTGCTCATTAAATCAGGAAAACCTCCAGTGAGGTGTGATGACCTGAAAACAGAGAGGAGCTAAAGAATCAATGTTTTAAGTAAAACAGCAATTATAAAAAGATCTGCAGCTCCTTCCATGTAATCAGGTAAATTACCAGGAAAGGCATAAAGCACCTAAATTGGAGAAAGATGCAGGAAGGGGGAGTTGGGGGGAAAAGAAGGCCCTTTGGGAGATATCTGATAGGATGCTTAGTCTGTGTAGAGGGCAAAAGGTTAAGTGAAAATGAGATGAAGGAATGATCAGATATAGTCAGATCAGAGACAGTTAAATAAAGGAATGTGCTAACCTAAGACAAATGCGAAGAAGTGTGCCTGTGCTGAGTGTGTTGGTGTAGCCATTCTTTAGCAGTTCAGAACCAGACAGTGGGAATTCCCAGTTCCCAATCAGTCCTAGCTGAAGCACTTCCTAGCAATGAAACAGAAGGAGTAAGGACACGGGCTGAAGATTCCTCTCTGCTACTCCGATACTGTAAAAGGAAATTAGAGTGCTTCTAATTACATCTCCACTTTTTGCAAGTCCCTTTTTACTGCTGGTAAGATATAAATAATGCTTAGTGATAAGAAAGAAATTCATCCCTGTGCCACCTGTGATTTTGGACAATCTGAAAGATGCTGTTTAAAGAATATGGAAACAGAAGTACTGAGATTACTTGAAAGCAGCAAACTTTGTTGGTTGGCTAACATTTTCATGGGTCAAAGAGCTCTCCTTAGGATGGGTTTCCATAACAACAAACAACATTTGGTTAAGAGAAGTGCATAATGTAGCAAATAAATGCTTAGGGGACAGTCTGTATAAAACTTCATCAAATATTTTGGTAAATCTCAATTCTTAGCTTACTCAAAATGGCCTGGGATAACAGGCAGCCCCAGAAAGCTCAAGAAATATCATCACTGACCAAGTCTGGAAAAGACTACAAGAATTTTCTTCAGAAGCCTTTGGTGGCTCACAGCCTTTACATGTTTCCGACAACAGCCTAAAATTTCTAAATCCCAAGCTGAAAGTTCAAATTCTTAGACACATAATTTAGAGGTCAGTATGTTTTGTGTTTCCTCAGGAGCTTAATTAACATATACAATCAGACCTGGAAATTAAGAGGTTGGAGCTTTAACTCGTCTGCTAGATACTAATGCCTGGGGAAAACCCACACTGGATTTCTGAAAATAAGTGTTGGTTCTTTCAGCAAATTTGGTGTTATAGATTTTTGAGGGGAGAAATTGTTGCGTTTTCTTCACAAGGCGTTTGATTAGTCATGGAATTCACTAAATGTAGCTGAACTTCTTATGTTTAAGACTAACACGGATCCCATGTATATTTATATCAACTCTAAGCTACAGTGAAAGAAGCGTGAGTCGTAAATGAGGCGTTTCAAATTAAAGAGGTGGTTGAAGCATTTTGACCCTATTCAATAAAGGTCAGTTTTCTTCTGAATTATACCTGTTTCCTTGTCTAGCGTTTTAGATACCTTCCCAGTGTCTATCAACAGAGTTTATAAGTGGCATTCAACAATGGAGAAGGAAGAAAGCTGCTCACAAAACTCCCCCTTTTCCCCATGTGATAAAAAGCAGCGTTCCAGAGGAAGAGACAAAAGAGTGTTTGGTTCCTAGTTGTATGTGCCTATGGGAAAGGAGCGGTGAAAAGAGGCCAACAGCTCCGGGAAACAGGGATGGAAAGAAACAGCACAAATCAGCTTTATAAGCTAGCAAATGATGGATGGCTAAATGCCAACTGAGAGCAATACATACAATTGAGTTTGCGTTGTTGCGATTATTAAAGGTTATTTTACTTCTAATTTTTTGTGGTAGGTTTTCTTACTCCTTCCTTACAGAAACCCTTGATTTTCACTTTCTAGATACTTGGATGCACTTGTCATACCCAAAAGGTGATTTCAGTTCTTGCATGCCAGGAAACCTTTCCACTGATCAAAACACAGCTGCACAAGCTTACTTGATCTATTAATGGGTGCCACAACTCTGGGGTATGTCTGTCTATACCTGTGAAAATAGATATAATTAGTATAACAGATATCATATGTATATGGAAATCCAGATGGTAAAAATTTCTTATAGTAAGACAAGGCTATCATTTGATAAACCAAATTGAGATATCTGAATCATTTAATGAAGCGTATACAATCTGCACTTGGACTACAGTGACACCAGCATGCTTTTAATCTGTTTTATTTTACATTGAGCTTGTTTTTCAATGAAGGATGTTAAGAAACACATTTTTTCAAAGACACTTCAAGTGGCTTTTTCCAGGCTGACACCTCAGTGCAGCTTTTAAAAAGCTCTTTACGTTATTTCCCACAAGTTGCCTGGGCACGTGATGTCAGACCATAGAGCTACATGAATTGCCATTCAGTGGGCACTGGTCCTAGGTATTAGAACAATGAATGAGCAACTTTCTATCTGTTTTACATAAAATGCTTTCAGTCTAAGACAGGGAACGGAATATTTTCTTATAGATAACCTTTTTATCCATTACAGAAATGCATGCCATCCTCTTACTATCAAATAAGAGAGAGGCAAGATCTGCAGTATGCCTTATTATATTAATATATTTTGTATTACAATTTTATCTTCTTCACTTTGACATTTATTTCCCCTTTAATGAGTCAAAACGCCTAGCAAAGAGCTCTTGATTTTAAGCACATCCTTAACTTCAGCATATTAACTGTCACATTCAGGCTAATAGGCTTAACTTACCTGCTTGAGATCTTTGTCAAACAAACCCAAACCCCCTGATTTTAAAAAATTGATGTAGATGGAAAATTTCACTCTAGTGGCACTGACAAGACAATAATGCTGCTTCATCATCATCATCATCATCATAATACTTATATTCAGAATTATGGTTTTGCTCTCAGATATCTTTATCTGTAATAAGTGCCTCTTGTAATAAAAGATACTGAACAAAAAGTAGTTTAACAGAGGTTCTGAAGTCCTGATTTGCAATAGTTAGCCCATTCTGAACCCTTCATTTTATTTCCTTTTGTATTTTGAGGGCAACTAATTGTTGTAGCTTTCATCATGAACTCAAGCATTACATTTTAGCAGACTGAGCTTAAGTGCATGCAGATGTGTGTAACGTCAGTTTTTTTAAAGAATATTACAAAGACAACTGTAAGCAAATTGGTGCAAAAAACAAGAGAGCATTTTTTTGTAATCTTAGGCAATTCTTAGCAAAGTTTCAAAGGACCTCACGTACCTCTCAGGAATCTAGATGAAACAATTGCAGGTTTTGAATATTTTTGAATTCTGACTCCTAAATTACATTAGCATGAATCACATTATCAATGCAAGGGAAATGTCAATTGAAAATATACAGCTAAGTTCGTGATGAGAGCTACAACAATCTTTAAGAAAAAATTTAAAATCAGATTCCTCATTAATTATGGCTATTACGGAAGGAGATAAAACAAACTACCAGACATTTAGACAAAAGTCCCAACTTTTTCCTCCCTTTTAATGCAAAACAGCTCTGCAGGACTTGGGGTGTCTGAAAAACACAATGGTTACAGGTTTTCCATATATAACTTTATCTTTTTATACGTGAAGACTGGTTCACAGAGCAGTTGAAATTCTCTGAGGATTTGATCATTGCTCATAGATGTCTGAAGGGTTATTTCTACCTTTCTCAGTGATACTGGGTCAGAGCTTGCTCTTCACAAGTCTATGTCTCAGTAGGTACCTTGATGTCTGGGAAACTGACTGCACTCCTGAAGACTGGATCCCCCAAAATGTTTCTATATTCAAGCTGTCTTTCAGTGGTTATGGCATTTCTGACTTCTTACTCTCTTCTTGTGAAACTGGGAGATAGTGTTTGTTTGCTTCCTTGTTTGCGTGTATGAGGAACTGAGAGAAAAAAATATAAATTCTTTTAAGAATGAACACGACGTGAGAGAACTCTATCTGCCTGCCTGATTTTCATTTTAAACTCAATTTCTCAATTTCTCCTGATGATTAATCCATCTTTTCCAAGTAATATGGACTGTTTAAGTGCTGGACATATGCTGCAATAATAACAATTACAAATAATTACTCTAATGGGGTGAACGAATAATGCTAATTAGTTGGTGGGATGATATTTCCATTGCAAACTCCAGCTTTATGGAGTTGTTAATTTTTAAGCCTAAAAGCTTTCTGATATCCTTTATCAGGCAACAATGTGACTTAACTATCTCAACTAATAAACCTCTCTTGTGAGATGCATATAGCCATAGAGCGTGCTCTTAAGATTTTGATCAACACGTAGTGCAGAACTAAGTCTAGGCTTAACTATAAACACATAATAAGGCAGATTTCCCAATGAACAGTTATGAAATAATCTCATTGCCTATTTCTTGAGGGAACTTTAAAAGAACAGAAGTGTTGCTGTGCACTTGTACTTTGTTACGTATTGCCAATTTGAACCTTTGCTCGGAATGACTCTGCAGCGTGTTAACTCCAGGCTTATTAACCTCAGTCATCAAATACAATGCACGTACAGACATGTCTAAACTTAAGATTAAAGTACATTCAGAATAGAAATATTTTACTAAACTGAGAGTTAAACTGCGCCGTGCTCTTTTTTCAGCCACAGAGGACAGAGCTTCTTGCTGAAGGAATACATAGATGAAAACAGGTCTCTGGAAAGAGACCAAAATATTTGGTGTCATAATAGTACTTCTGGAATTGAAAATATCGGTGAACCTAATTCTTAATGCTTTCACATTAAGCTGTTCCTCCCAGCACTGTAGTAGGTATTACAGTAATATTAATCAATAGAAATTAATTAGTATGATTTTAAAAAGCTTTACATGCATTTAAAATCTAAATCATATCATATCAGTGATACTAGGAATTTTGAAGCCCCTTTGTGTTTCTCATCCTTCTCCTGCTAAGACCAACAGTTCAATCAATGTACCTTTTGCATTTTGTGTGTGTTTTTGTTCCTTTCTGAACCACATCTTTATTGTAGAAAGAAATTCAAGAATCATGCAGCAGATCATCAGTGAACCTTCTAGGTCTGCTGGAAGAAAATCTGATGGTCCACTGAAATAAACAACTGGTATCAATGAGTATATGATGATTCACATACATCTACACCATATTCTGACAGGAGGGGTGGATGCTTTTCATCCACCTGGTATAAAAATATCCATCTGGTATAAAAATCAGATACATAATATGAAATTTAGTCTTACCTCACAGTTTACAGCCGCACTTTCCATTTGGTGACTGACCTGAGATAACCCCTTGTTCAAGAGGAAGATGGAGGCAATAGTGGTCCAGAAGTCTTCCAGACCCCGTAAGCAGTGCATCCACGGTCAAAGACTTTCAGTGAGAGAGATCAGCGCTTTGTTAAATTAGGAACTTAAAACAGGAAAATTACTTGGGAAGTCACAAGTCAAAATGATTGGTGACTGCTTTTGTAAAACTCCTACCTGGGTCACTGAACACCACCACCAAGTGATCACAGTTCTTTATTGGATTATTAACTCACCAAGATGTCTTTCCATGCACATTTAATGGTTCTTGTAACCCATGAATTGTTTTCTCAAGGAACATCCTTATCAGCCATTAGAAAGCTTGGTCAGAGTTGGAGGCCTGTAATAAAGCACTTTCACAATTTTGCATGTTGGTTCCTCCTGCCTGATGTCTCTGTAGAAATTCAGAAATGAAGAGGGCCTCAGAAATGATTCAGTACCTCAATGGAGTTACGCTAGTATTTATGATATCACAGAGTATTAAAAAAAGGAATCAGACTAGTGACTTCTAGTTAAGCAGTGGTAGTTAGGTCAGAGAGTAGACTCCTGTATGTAGTTCAACAATTTAAAATATTACCTAGTTGATACACACTGCATAAAATACCATTTTTAAAAGTTTTTTTTTTCAGACTCAGTTATCAAAATATATTACAAGTTCCCAAACTTGCTTGTAAAAATCCCCAAGTCATGAGCCAGTCGGATAGAAATCTGTTCATTGTAAAAAGGGAAGAGGGTATTGTGGGGAAGGAAAGGTTTTTTGATAAGTTTGCTGCACTACTAAAACATTTAACCACAGCCTGGAGCTCAAATCAGCATTTATGTGAAGTTCCTATTTATTAGAGTATATGAAAAGTATTTGGAAAAACTATATCTTGTTTTTGAAGGAGAGATACCCCAGTAATTAAGATGTAAGACTAGATCCGTTTCTCAGAAACACAGAAATGGGAGCCATAAAAAAAGCCTGAAACTATGCTTCATCCCATTTAAAGTTTCTTGAGTACGTGTTCCTATTTGAAATAAGCAATAAAATAGCACAGGAGAAAATGAATAAGGGAGAAAGGCATTTATAGAGATGAATCTAGGATCACACTGACTTGTGTAAATCTATATAAAGAAAACGGCCTGCAAGTCACTCTGAAAGTGATGGGAACCCATGCTTCAAACACATGTCTCGAAAGAATGTCGGAAATCTTGTTCCTCTTTTGGCTGCGGTTACAGATGCTTTCTCCAGACAGCGGGCTCACTAGTTTCAATTGTCTGGAGTACTCAAAAATACATTTTCCCCTGGAAGATAGTCTGCGTATGCTTACAATAAACATTAACAAAATCAAATTACCTTCACTTCAGGATAAATACTTTCAAGTAAGTCTGTTAGAGACACTTATAGTAAATTGCTATTAATTAGTTTTCCCAATCTACTTAGGTTGTACTAATGAACACAATCACTTCTAACATATTTATATGCAGGATAAAACCTTCCTCTCTATATGTGAAAGGCCCAAGACAAAATGGAAATATTCTGCTGCAGGAGCACATGGCAGCCACTTTAGGAGAGGTGAATGATCCTGCTGGTTTTGCGCCTCTCTCAACTCTACTGGCTGAGGAACAACAAGGAGAAGCTCTCTGCACTCGCTGCCAGACGCCCTCCTCGATGCCCGGGCTTGAGCGGGGCAAATTCTGTTGCTTTCTGGCCGCAAAATACCTAAGTTACATAACATGGAAACTCTCAGCTCTGCAAAGCCAATGAAACCACATTTTCCTATAACTGTTACTTCCCCCTTTCTGCACATCACCCGCTTTTAATGGCTTGTTGTGAATTATGTGATAGTGTCTCCAGAGATGGGAACTTCTTTTGTTATGCTTGTGAACATAAACCAACACCAAGTGGTTCCCAGCCCTGACAGGACATTTCAGGGCATTACTGGAAGAACAGCAGTCGTACTAATACCTCTCAGCTCCCTTCTGCTAAGCTGAAATATATAACAGAAGTAAGTATCAGAATTATGTCTATACCACAATTTAAAAAAATCCCAGTATTGTTACTTTTTTGAAGCTGGTTACTGAAAAATTCCTAGATATAGCAGGGCAAAGATCCAGGTAATTTGCTTCACAAGTCCTAAATAGTACTGGAATGCAATCCAATTATTTTTAGAAATTATCTTCTCAATTTTTTGTGTAATTTTTCCTAACAGCTCAGAATACCTAAAAAAGTACTGCAGCAGCCCATAAAGCCTAGATCTAGCTGAGAAACCTGCGTGCATCACATAAAACATATGATTCCACAACTCATTAAGTCTAATTTATGGCATATGTAATTAAGCACCTTTGAATTGAACCCAGGTCTCTAGAGATAATAACACTTAGAACTTATATAGGGCTTTTCATCTTCAAAGTGCTTTACAAACATTAACTAATTAACAACATAATAAGACATGAAAGGCCAATGTACTTACCCATAGTGCTGCATAGCCTCTGTATAATTCAGATTTTTATGTTTTTCAATGCAAGATCCAATCTGTGTGCAGAGGGAGGATTCACTTGTGGTCCACTTCACAAGGAGAAAGCATGATTTTGTATGTAGCATATATCTGATATCCCAGAGTACTTCCCTTCTCTGCTCCTTTTTGCTGAGTGAGAAGACACAGCTTCCAACAGCTCAGGAGCAATCTAGGAAGATGTTTGAGTTTACTGGGCTTCGGAGCCAGAGTAATGGGCCCAAAGCAGGAAGGAGTTCCTGGACAATTCACTTGACAAGATTCCTGGCACCAAGTCCGTATCCTTCTCAAGATAAATCTACACAGTCTCTAGGGACTGGCTGAACTATCAGGAAGAAGACCTTATTTCACCTCAAATACATTTTCCTGGTAAAACTTAGAGTGTTTTCTTGCTTCTCTCTGCTATTCTGAGAAGTCTGTAGTACCTAGCCAGTTCGTTTGTTGCTTTTTGGTTTTTATTAATCATTTAGTCTAATTTACACATAAGCCTCTGGAGACACTGCTCATTTGCTTTATTATCTCAGTGAATGTTTTCTTTGTGATGCCAATGTTGCAGATGCTATATCAGGTTACTTGAATCCCTCCTGAACATTACTAATACAAGAAGATGAAGGATAAAATAAAAGGGGAGCAAATGAAATGGGCAGAATTAGTGACCAGTCCTTCAGACATCAGCCTGTGTCACTGATCATTTTCCTGAGCTCAGAATGCTGACCATTGTCTGTGCATATGTTGTGTTTAAGCATCACCTGTTCACCGGCTAAAAAGATAAAGGATATCATGACAGTATCTCTTGTCTCTCCCCAGACAATGTCTGCTTCTGTCCCCTTAGGGATTCTACTGCGCACCAAAAATTAAGAATTTGAAGGCCAATGGAAAAACACACCAAGCATGTAAGAAAGAACTATGCATATGTACCTCCCTAACACTGCACATTAAAAAATCTCAGAAACAAACACAAATAACTCAGTGGCAGTGGTACATGTGGAGCTCCACGACAAATTAAAGTAAATGAGACATACCATGGACAGGAAAACCAAATGCACGTGGAACCAGCAGGCTTTTGTTCTTCCCTACAGACAAGCAGTCCAGAACAAATCCTGAAAGGTAACAATCTCACAGTAGTAATGCCTATAAGAGATCCTACAATAAACATAGGGTCTAATTAAGAGTGTTAACATTTTAAAATGCAAATGTAGAATAGAACTGTCAAAATGTTTTATCCCTAAAGTGTGAATGCTAACCTTCCCATACTTATTATATAACACTACATTTTAATTTGCCTGGAGCAGTGTGGAATAAAGCAAGCTTCACAAACACAATCAAGTGAATATTTGAAAGTACTGCTCTTTACAATAACAGCATGTCTGAGCAAAGCTTCAAATGTTGATCAATTGATTACTAAAATCAAAGAATACATTTCCCAAATGAGCTTCTACAAAGCACTCAATAGCATCAGGAAAAACAGCATAAAGCTCCTCAGAACAGCAGTCTTCTCTAAAATTTTTACAAATGCAACTTTTTACTGCTTTCCCAGTTTATAGCTTAGATCTGCACAAATCTAGAGAGAAGAATAAAGCACTTCTGATAAATCAATGCCTTGATTCAGTTTCAGTATGGCAAATTCAGTTAAACAAAGATGGAAAACAGTTTTAAATGATCCAAAGGTATACTTTAAATCTTACAGAAAATCACAGTCTTTCTAGTACAATTACCCAAATAACGTTTGAACCTTTAATAAACAAAATTATGGCAAAATATATAAAATGGTCTGTAATTGTAAACTATGTGTGAACATTCTTACGTCATAAGACACAGTTCTTGGTTGTTTTTTTTTTTCCTTATAAACAAGACAGATCTATTCACATTTACCTGCCCTTCTGGAATTTTCTTCCCTCAGAACATCACCTATATGAGGAGGACTATATGGTACTTCTAAAGGTATAAAAAGCTGAGATGCTCTGCCTATTTTTGAGCTTGTCTCAGGCAGTTATCTTAATCTAGAACTTCTAAGGGAGAAGTCTGAAGGATCAAACTCATTTTGTTGATTTATATGAAAGTTTTTCTCAGCAACAAGTTAAAATGCCAACTGAAAAGCCTCTGTGTTTAGAGCTTCATATTTGATGTTGAGTTTCTGACTCTTAGGATGCAGATTTTATAGCCCTTAATCTTTCCCGAAAGCCACTGCTTCATTAAATGGAAAAAACCCCAACAACCTACCCCACATAACATGCTCAGTAATTCCTAGAGTTACAAAGATTACACTGACCTGCAACATTTTTTCCTTTTCTACATAAATACCTTCCTGGAGCATGCTTCTACGCTGAAATCTTCTTGTGTAAGCAAAGAGCACTTCAGGATTTATTACAACGCAAGCAAGTGAACAAATATTTAGTCAGTTGACTCTCTACCTGTACCTTTCATTGCCCATCTAGAAAAGAAGCATGGTTGAAGGAAACTGTCAGGGAAGGGTGGGAAGGAGATAAGGACAGAAGTGGTGACTGGTGGAGGAGCCAGAAATGTGGAAGATCAATAATATATAGGAAAGGAATATTTTCATTCTCCTTACATTTTTGCAGATCATTTCATCTGACTGCATTTCAGTTTAACGAAACAAGATTTGTCCCCGATTGCTCTGTGCACTATAGAATCATGGGATAGTTTGGGTTGGAAGGGACCTTAAAGATCATCTAGTTCCAACCCCCCCTGCCATAGGCAGGGACACGTTCTGCTACATCAGGCTGCCCGAGGCCTGTTCCAACCTGCCCTTGGACACCTCCAGGGATGGGGCAGCCACAGCTTCCCTGGGCAACCTGGGCCCGTGTCTCACCACTCTCATTGTGAAGAAATTCTTCCTTATGTCTAGTCTGAATCTGTCTGTCTCCAGTTTGTACCCATTGCCCCTAGTTCTATCACTCCAAGCCTTTGTGAACAGCCCCTCCCCAGCTTTCTTGTAGGCCCCCTTCGGGCACTGGAAGGTCGCTATAAGGTCTCCTCGGAGCCTTCTCTTCTCCAGGCCCAACTCTCTCAGCCTGTCCTCATACAGAAGGTGCTCCAGCCCTCGGATCATCTTTGTGGCCCTCTTCTGGACCTGTTCCAACAGCTCCATATCCTTCTTATGTTGAGGATTCCAGAGCTGGGCACAGTACTCTAGATGTGGTCTCAAATATGTCTGCTAACCAAATTAATATCCTTAGTCTTACAACACGTGATTTAATGCTATTGTTCATCCCATTTTAAATCTACAAAACTGAGGCACACAGTAATTGCTTGGGCAAGAGGCTGGGCACCAAACCCAATTTTCCTGTTAAACTTTTCAATGTTCATTTTCTGACACTTCAGTTTTTTCTTTTTCCTCTAATGTATTTGCATAACAGGTACAAAAAAAAAAGGTATCCGGGCCAAAACCGAGTCAATGAAAGCAATTAAATGAAAGTATTTCAATAGATAACGGTGGGTTTGCATGCACATGACTGTCTTTCCATACAATAAGGCAAAATGAGATTCTCCCTGTGCTAGCAGATAGCTGTAACTCTGCGAAGAGTTACTGAAGTGCTAATATTGATCAGACAAGATGGAACAGGTTACTGAGGCAATTGGTCAGGCTAAAGCAGTCATGGCAGCACATGGGATATTATGGATGGCTGAAGTAGCTGAGGATATCTGTCTTTCTGTCTATCTACCCGTTTTCCAAGATGTCTATCATCATTGGACTTGGTTACCAAGGAACAATGGCAGCACTTAATCACCAATAGATAAATACTGTTTATGCCATTAAATGGGGAGCGGGTCAGATTTTCCTTCTTTGTACCTTTACTGCTCTTTTTTTTCCTCCCAAGTTCTGAGACAGTAGCCTTTTCTCAAAGCCTGTATTTGTTGTTTTGGGGCTTGTATCAGTGGCAACAGCATAGCTCTGTGTGTCTGCCAGAGCTTATTCAATTGAGCTCCTTTCCAGGAAAACAAAATAACCAACTGATGAGGGTTGTTATAAAATTTCAAACCCAGTGCCTTTTCATAATATCTCGAATATGATTTGGAAGCAGCAGCAGTGTGTCCAGCCTGCACACCTGCTCCTTCACCTGCAGCCAGAAGTGGCTACGTAGCAGAGTGAGTTTCTCAAGCAATACCTGCTGTAAGCCTACAACTTCCATGGCTTCATTTACTCTATAGTTAGTATTCAGCAAAGATACTGCAGCACTGCAGAGCTATGTGTATGCTGGTATTTTTCTTGTTCAAAGCTTTTGAGAACACTTTACTGAAGCATATAATGCTGTTTGAAATTGGCCTCTAAACCACATTTTGAGAAAAAAGAAACACAGGCACTTGGCTAGGTGTTTTTGCTCTGTGCCATGGCTTGCTTGAGTCAGAAAATCATCCCATCTCCCCTTTCCAAGTCTCCTCTCTGCTCAATTCTCATCAGTCTGTCTCAGATCCAGAGATTCTTCTCTAATACAACAATTTCTGTGCTTTTCTTTTTAATTTTTACATTACTAGTTATGAACTCTAGTATATAGATTTTTCCTTTTCACTCTAAGCTTTAGGCTCTTACATGGTTTTAAACTCTTAGGAGAATTCATTTATCATTACAGAGTCTTATGTTAAAGACAGATTTCCAGGGGTTATGTTGGGGGTAATCATGATGCCCTCCTGTTTTTATCAGGAGTATTCCAAGAGGAGAGTTAGGTAGTCTAAATTAGGCAATGGAGTTTTTGCCTTGACATTTGGGAGGTTAAATTTTGCCTATGACTGTCAACATCTCAGAAGAGGAGATGGCATTTGGAGTAATCCAAAACTCCTGCAGAGTTACATTACTGTGGCAGCCAGAGAGGAGGAAATCTAGGCTGAAGATCTATTGGTTCAATTACTGCTTGGGGTCAGGACATGCCATAAATTATGAGATATGCAAATGGAAAACTGTGACTATTGATGAAGAAAGATGGATGGATTTCTTAAATACTCATAATCAGTCCTAAGACTAAATAAAGACAAACATATAGTAATTTTCTTGTAAAAGATTTTTGGTTTTACTTGTGTGCAGGTAAAAACATTATTTTTTTCTTCTATGTGTGTGTCATATTTGAAAAATAAACTTAAGAAGTCATTTGGAGATCTGCTTTGAATTGCTTCTGCAACACCCTTAATTTTTAGAAATAGGTTGAGAAAGAAGATGCCGATTCTCATTCTGTTCTCATCGACCATAGTGTAAATCTGAAGCACTGCTCTATATTCAGTGAAGACACACTGATAATGTATTTGAGAGGAGAATCAGTTGCTTTGCTCTGTGGAGGTATAGTGTACAAAGAATGCCACAAAACTAATTCAGTTTTGTGAATTTGCTGCAGAGTGGCCGAATGTTGGTACACAATAGCGTGGCCTTATCACAACATTAACTCTGAGATGCTTCAAGATATTTTTGTGGACAGAAAAATGAAATGTAAGTAAGATATTGTTCTGTCACGCCTGATTTTGCTGTTCCTTAAGTACATTATTTACAGTTTTATTTCTCAGTATGATTAAAATAGGAAGAATTTGACCCCTACCTTTGTAATCTAGAAAGTCTGCTACATCTATAAAAACTTGTTGGATTTCCCTTGCAAATTACCTCTTCTGGGAGAGAAGTTTTTAGTACACATAAGATAAAATGATTATGAGTGTGAGAATAATGTGAGCTATTCAACGCCACCTGCTGCTGCAAGGGGAAATATATTCCCAGATGCACCTTGACTGTGCAGAAGATGATGCAGAACCATAGGAAAAATTGTTCTGGTTGATAGTAAGTTTACTCAAAACCATGAAACTGTACATGGAGAATCATATAAATGAGATCAAATAATCTGACTTAAAATCTTTTCCTATGCAATTCTGACAATCATTTTAAGTTTAGGAAGAGGCTGCAAGAATAATCCAATATGCCTAATTCATAATTTCTGTATGAACACACTAATAATAATGAAAAGGAATATAATTTCTTAAGCATTTTTAAGATATTTAATTTCGAATTTTATCTATGATAACTGTTTTTTTATATTCATTTTGATCTCATTAATTCTGCTCTGAATCAGTTCTGAAAGGATCAAAGCTAAAATTCAAGCAACTTCCAATTAACCAAACAATGTACTCCACAGTATATGAAATTTGAGAATAACATCTGAAACACAGCAGAAAACCAGGCAAAATACAAAGAAACAAAAAAGGGGGATATCATCTCTTCATTTATGTTATGAAAAAAAAGAAAAAGCATATACATGCATGAATATAAAACGATTTGTGAAAAGCAACCAAGAAACAATCCACCTGGGGAAGTGAAGAACTGAACAAACTGCATTTCTGCTTGACTTCTACACAAAAAACAAGTGTAAATTCTGCTTAATGCTGTTCAAATCTTCAGTGTTCTAATGAGCACAGTCACTTGGTGTCATCTTCAGGTCCGTTTCTATAGGTAGGCAGGTTTTAGGAAAGAATAATACTGATTTCACAGAAACGCTACTTTAAAACTTACAAGAAAGTTGCTGTAGAAGTTTAACAGCAGACTGCTATATTCTTTAATATTCTTTATTCCTATACCCCCAGCTCCCTCTTGTGCCATTCATTTAATAAAGATGAACTAGAATTTCTATATATAACTGCTATTTAACAACATAATAATTCAATGCAAGGAAAAAGAGCATATTTTCTAGTAGTTATAAGAAATAAGTTATAAGTGGCAAAGAAGCTGTCCTCTAAACCTTCTGGACTTGCATAAAAGTGGTTTATTGATCAGCTGGTAAGTATTTTTAAATTATATCATTATTTTATTTCCATGAAATGGTAAATTGGGCCCATTCTCCCAACTTCTGTGTTATTCTTGTATAGAGATGATTTTAGATTGTGCTCAGTAGAGAGTATATTTTACAGCCAATTCAAAGTACATGTTAGCTTTGAGCCCCCTCCCCTCAGTTTGCTCATAGCCAATTACAAAGCAATTTTAATATATTGAATGCGCCATCACTTATTTTATTGCTTGTTTCTTTACTGCCTTCCCAGATAGTTTGTAGTTAAAACATTTTTTACAGCTTTAAAGTATTGAAGTGTATTCATATTTCTAGAAGTTAAGACAGAAGTAACTACGTTTTCAGCAGTTGAATTTTCATTAAAATTTACAAAAGACTTGTGCCTTCACTGATTTATTGTTACATTAGGTAAAACTACACACAGTGTATAAAATACTGTGTTACTCCACTTGTAGTCTGATCTAACACGTTATCAGTGATTGCAAGTACATTTTATAACCCCAGCTACTGAATCGAAAAAAAAGGTGATACAAGCATCAATCTCCAGGATAAAATCAGAGCACTTTCTACCACAATTTGACCTTAGTGATGCCTTTGGATAGTCTTACTTGTCTAAGTCCTTGCAACAATTATCAAGGGACGGTTAGAAAATGCAGCTTTAATGGTGCAGACTGGAATTACTAGCAGCATCAAAGACTTGACACTAACCCTGGAGATTTTCAAGCACAGGAAGAATTTGAGGAAACTCTGATGCCACTGCAGGAATGAAATGGAACAGGGCTGCAGACACCAGCCGCAGATATTACTTGTGCTCTTTATTGCCTGCATCCCTGAATTCTGCAGTGTCATTAGCAAATACAAAATGCTATAAATAAAAAAGCAGCTACAGATAACTAGACCTCAACATACAGTTGACTTCAGCTATAGCTGCCAAATGTTATTTATAGCCTGAGGAGACACAGTTAACTGCAGGTCACAAAAATGTTAATTTCTGTCATAATGCAAGTAATAGTCTAAGAATGAAAAAGCTTATTTTTGGAAGGAAATGCTTTCTCCTCATAGGACTCCGGAACTCTGTTAATTTTGAATCCCATCTCATGTTTGTAGACTACAGAATAGGCAAGGAAAGGATAAATGTGCCTTATCAAATCATTTCACGCTCCTAACTATAATATTATCCAAATATCAAATAGTAAAACCAATCCATTCTTGGCCATGCAAATACTGAAGGTAAAAAAAGTATGAGAGAGGATGATCATAAAGACTATTTTAAGTTATGGCTGTGGCATCTGCTCATAATTAATATGAAGCAATTTTCTAATTAGTACAACAGATTTTTAAAATGTTCAGTCCTAGTGACGCAGAAAGTTAATAAAAAGCACACCTTATCAACAAACCTAAACACTCCCTCCCAAGCAAAGAATCACCAATCATTTAAACTATTCTGAAGTACATTGGATAATTATTAAGAGGAACATGATGTGAAGGATGGAGTTAATTATATTACATATAAAGACATACTGGTCAATCCACAACTTGTAATTTAGTTTCCCCTAATTTGCATTTAGCTTCAAAGTTATTTCAGGAAACTTAAATTAACATGATCTGAGCAGTTACAAAGATGCTATGCATTTAACTTCAAAACTATACTTCAAGGTCTTAAAAATTATGTACAGTTTCAGGAAATAACACACCATTCTCATGCAACCTGTAATTGTTGCTGTGAAAATAGTGAACTCATTTATTGAAGGGAAATATCACAATTAAAGGCAATGGTATTAATTGGGCAGGTCTTACAGAGGTACATGAAAACAGAATGGTAATTTGCATTGTTGTGCTAATCTAACTTTATATATGGAGTCTGCATGGTTAAAAAGATCATGGAACTGTAACTTCATATAAACAAATTGGCAGACTGGTTAGAATTAATATCCAACTCCTACTGCAGATCAGACAGTTTCTTCAGTAAAATGGGAAGGGCTGCAGCCTTCTGCAGCTTGTGTTCATCATCGCAACTTTTTTTTTTTTTGAAGGGGGGAACTTCTTGTGAGTTTGAGTCTCTCTAGCACAGGTTTACAACCCCTGTGTATAACTAACATATCTAAAATTACAGCATCTAGGTTAGTACTGAGGTTTCTAAATCCGTAACAAACATCTTTTTGTATCCCTTCATGTCAGATTTAATTGTCCATAGTGAAAGGAAATCCTAATCAGAATTCAAGAGAGGTACTCCAAGATGTATCTTTCCAACCTGAACTATCCTATGACCCTGTGCAAGCATACAAGGAAAAGAAGCAGGTTTTCATCTTATTTGAAACACCCAAAGAAATTAATTAATTTAAAATTTTGTTCTTGACAATTGTGTGGTTTTTACACAACAGTTGTGTAAGAGGGATGCAATGAGGCTCACTGAGGGAAAAAAGCTCAGTTCACAAACATCTCTTTCCTTTCAGAGTCTGGCCCTGAAGGATGATATTTGGATCATACACTGCTTTTATAAAATGATTTTACAGCCCATCAAAATGATCTGTTTTCTATCCCCACAGATTCCTAGTGGCTGTTCATTCTACCTAGTTGCCACCCACAGTCAGTTTTGCTAGGAGTATTAGTGGGGGTTAAGAGAAAAATCAATTAAGCATATGGACTTGCTGTATGCCAACTTGCACCTTTTTTCTAAGGAGAAAACCAACCAGTGAAACTCTAGTTTTAGCAGTTCACTACACCAATACAAGCTCAGCTAGACACCTTACGAAAAATTGCTTAAAGCAAAGATCAAGACAAACAATTCAAAAGCTACCTGGAGCTACCAAGCCCTTCTGGTTAACTTACATCAGGGCAAACCACAGCAGAGTCACAGCCCTTAATTCTTTGAAAACTGATGTCTTCCCTGGAACTGCATCCTTCTGGGAACCATTTGTGGTTATACAGCAAGCTACGATTAGGTCCGTGTAATGTATAAGCATCTCTATACATCTTCCACAAGGAAGAAAGCCTGAGACTGTTGAAGTTAACAGAAACTTTGCAATTGTTTTCAAAGATGCTCTAATGTCACACATAGGGAACAGTTCTGTGCGTGCTTCTAAGGTCCATGTTTGATCTGCATAACAGACGCTTTGCAACTGGGATCTCTCTCAATTTGTTCTCATGTGGTCCTAGCTAAACAATGATAATACAATTCAAACTGAATACCATTTGTTAGAAAGTCATCTGTCATCTGAAAAGTGTTAAAAGAAACTGTATTTCATTGATGATATGTTTTCAACTAAAAATAATGAGACATTTAAGAACATTTCTGTATTTCTACACAAAATTTATTAGAATCATTGAATAAAAGGCTTTACAGAAATGTAAATGTACTCTAAAAAAATTACAGTGACAATAGGTTTTTTTTTACAATGCTCTTGCAAACACACAGGCTTACAGCACTGCATCTGTAGTGCTGGTTATTCAGCCACATTGGTTTGCAGAGCAGTTTAAAGACAAACAAGAAAGCAAGGTCTTTGACTGGAGGAGCTGACAATTTCAATAAGGCTGATAATCTAACAAAAAGTGACAATAGTGTTGTTCAGCGGGTAGGAAGGGCAACAGCAAACAAAGAGAAGGGGAAAGTGATCTTGCAAGAGCATTATTTTGAAGGAATGCAGATAAGCATTCTGTTGCAATACCTTAGGGGTGGTTTGTTTGCTTTTTAATTTTAAAGGTATCAAATTCAGGTGTGACTGTCCAGAAATCAGCAAGCTGGTGCAAAAAAGGAAGAATTTTGGTCTGAAGTGGATAATGACACAACAGAGGGAGGAGCATCTGGTAAAAAATACACAAGGAGGAGGGACCCAGAATAGCAGCATTTTCTCCCAGATTTGGGTACATCTGATCTGTAAAATATCAAAACATCCTCAATAAAGTATGGTTGGACGAGTGCTTGGAAGTGATAGGGATGGTCAGGAATTACAGCAGTACAACCACATACCTATCTTAAAAAACTGTATGAGCTTTCATTAACAGGCTTTTAGAGAAATCATAGCGTGTAGTTTGGCACAGCAGCTGCTTATGCAGAAAACCATTTCTGTCATTTCCTGCAGGTCTAGGAGTGAGATTATCTGCAGCAGTAAATTCACAAGTTTAGCATTTGTTGCTACTGTGACCAAAGGTTAATGTTTCATTGGTCGACTGAATCAAGTTCACCAGTTGCCCATTATATATTTTTGTGGTCTTACTCATACACTTGATTTCAGCAGATTTTTGAGTAATCTAATTCTCTGAACGTTAAACAAAAGCCATGTATGTAAGAGATTAAGTTTTGCTACAGCAGAACAAAGCAATTTTGCAAATAATTTTCTTTTGTAGCTGATTGGGTCACTGAGGGTACATTCAGCCAGCACAGGCAGTTTCTGGCTGCAAAAATGCTGAATGACCATCCTCCCAGTGAAAACACAGAGAAGGAGGGAATATAGCAGTCTTGAACAAATACATGACATCGAGACTACAGATCCTTCAGCACAGATGGCTGTGACAATGTGTGGTGCTGTATAATAGCCAACCCTGATGCAGATGAACAGAGAATCAAGAGTGTTTAAGACTTCTAGGGAGAAGACTGAAGGGGTTTGGATTGCTATCTTGTGTGAATCCACTTCCAAAAGCTACAGAAATTGAATATACTTTTTGCCTTAAATACTCCACAAAACCTAAAGGCTTCTTCTGTGCATTTGTCCAAAAATGAGAGTAAAACCCTGAAACTCTTTAAACTGATACGCTGTTATTGCGTGACTGTCCTCCTACTCAGAGTAAATAATTGGATAATTTAGCCATAGCACTGACCTAAACAACGTTACTCTGTTGGAAGTTCACCTTTCTGTCAAGTTGGCAGTGGGTTAATTTGAATGCTTTGAACCTGTGCTTGCAAAGCTGTGTCTGAGCAGGGTCAGCGAAAGCAGCTGTGAGGGAATAGGAGGTGAAAGCATTAACCAGAGATGTTCCATTTGAGAGCACAGGTCTGCAAGATTCCCACAGAACTATAAACTTGCTATGCAAATGCCAAAATAAAACCCCCTAAACTTTTCTCCTGAAAATATAATGAGGCTGTGTTAGTCCCAGCAGGGAAAGAATGGGAGTCACTGAGGATGAGGAGGTGCAGTGCAAGAGCCAGAAAGCGAGCCTGAAAGGTAGAAGGAGCAGGCTATTTCTCTTTGTTATCGAGTGAAATGACTCCACAAATATGACAATAAATCACTGCAGGAATCAATCTGAGTGGAGGCAACTGCTCCATGCTGATAATGCATCAATCAATATTTAATGTTTACACTTTAATTAATCTGCACGCAGGAAGCATTCTTTCAGTGACAAAAGTGTGATGAGAAATAAAACACCTTTTATATCAAACAGCGACGAATGGCTGCCTATCTGTTAGGCTTTGATTGGGCCCTCAATTGATCATTGCAGCCTTTTTCGATTGCGCCAGTGTGCAATGTCACATTTAGGTATAAAACAAACACAGTCGCTGTGAAGGAAGGAGAGGGAGCTTCTGAATCTGCTTTTGAGCGATTACAACTTAATCAGAACAAAGAAAGACTGATAACATAGTAGGAGTTCTTAGAGAAGACTGAGCAGAAGCAAATAAAAGATTTTCAACTTCTGCGTCAATGACACCTATCTGAACAGAATTTTACTGCGCATTACAATTATTGATACCTACTAAGGCTTTGTATAGAAAAACAATTCGGATGTTACCTGGCGCAAAGCTGCCTTCCCTTATCGGAGCTACCAGCCGAGACTGACGATCGGTATATTTTGTCGCTATTTTGTACGGCAGTAAAGTGCCAGGTACTGTATGGACACAAGAGAAGTCCCAATTCCTGCCTCAGAGGGTTTTCCTCTGTGGTCTGTTTAACTCTTGTAAACTCTAGTTTCTTCTTCTTTTTAAAGGACCTGATTCATTGTTCATTGATGTCAACTGAATGACTTCTATTGACTTAAGCGGGCATTACATTAGTTCATAGATGAATGGTATTGAAAGGCAAAGTGATGAAAGACAAATGAAAAGGCAATGAAACTAGACCAGTAATGTTCAATTATTCCTTTAAAAAAAGAAGGTACATCAGTACCTTCTTTTACTTATGCTTATTACTAACATACTTGAAATGTACAGACTTTCACATGCAATAATGTTTATTTTAAAAATACAGAGTGCTTAGCTTTCTAGAGCTTAGCTCAATGGAAATGGTTAGTGATCTGAATTCAGATACAAAATTGCCATAAATTTACAGAGGGTGGAACCCAGGCAAACTTTACTGTATTTTGCATGTCATATTTAAGTTATTTTGCAAAATCTGTCATGTAGTTTGGATCATGCAAAAGGCACATGCAAAAGTCAAATCATTTTAAGCTTTTATTAAGTAAGCCTGCTACTAATGAAAAAATAATTGTAATTTTGGTTAGTTGGTTTAATTTTTTGGTTAGTTTTTTTTTTCCCCTTGTTCCACTGAAGAACACTTGTTGGTTTACTAGCCAACAAACAGGAGAATTCTACTTAGGATCTAGTGGCAACAAACTGCTGAAATGCCTGCCCAGATTTAGAACTGCCTAGTTTAGGGTGCTCTGTCTGCTGACTTAGGCAACACTTGAAAAATTGGAAATAATGTTATGGTATAAAGTCATATACTAGAAGTAATTTGAAAATATTAATCCTCAATCCTACAAACAAGTTTTTGTTTCACTGAGACGAGATGATCTTTGTCTGTGATTCACAATTTTTTTCTGACTATTCCAAAAGTCTAAGACACTCAGAAACACGCTCCTAAGACTACTGGCATTTTCGGATACCATGAGCAGCAAAGTATTTAAAGCATGAATGGCATCAGAAGACTTCCATTTACTGGTCAAAAAGTTTTGAAATATAGTAGCATACAAAAATTGGAGGAAGTATTCACAGAGGAAATGAAAGAAGATGAATATGACATTTAAAGTGCAAAAATAGAACTTAAGCTAACTTTTTGCTTCTGATATTTACTTGTTATTCCCACTTACATTTTTTTCCATACAACTTCTTATGTAGAGGAACAAACCCCCAAAGATTTCATTAGATCCATAAAAATGGAGACAATGGTGTCTTACTAAAATACATAAATAGCTTTTCAGCAGACTTTACTAACACACACACACACACATACCCACCCAAAGAGTTGAGTCTGCAGTTTATCTTTTCCATAAAACTTCTTCCCCCTTCTGTGTAAATCAGATGAACAAGCTAAAAAAAGGGCAAAGTCAAAAGAGAGGAATGCACTATTGTACTGCATGATCACCTACAAATATTTATAGAAAAGATGAAAACACAACTGTGTGCACATCAAGGTTGCCCTAGGACAGCTTTAATATGCAGAGTTCAAGTTTATGAAACAAAACCGATTTACTGAATGAGAAATCTTCATTTGCCTCATATGCACCTAAAATAAAAGTAAAATCACACACCTGAAAAAACAGTTATTTACTTTACAAAATCCTGAGGGGACAATGCCAAGCACTTACTGCTGTCACTGGTAGGCAAAAAAAAAAACCCCACAGTTGCTTTTTCTGATGATTTCATTCTCCAGTTGTATACAACTTGATGCACACAACTGGAATAGCACCTCAACGTGGAAAGTTGAATCCTGGCCCCTATGAACTTCAGTTTCTTTGAAGCTCCAGCGAGCTGCATGGTTTGGTCCACAGCAACGCTCCTGACATGCAGGGAGGTAGGGTTACGGGGAACTGCCAGGTCTAATCACTGTCTCAAACTATCAAGCCCAAGCACTAGGGCACTCTCCCAGCATCACTTCTGGCTACAATTGTTGGCATTAGCCTAAAAACTTCCACCTTAGTTACTAAGGAGCACCCAGGGATATAAGTGTCCCTATTTTGCACAAAGGCATAGGCTACTTTTCCACCTCAGCCTTGTCACAGCTGTCTGCTGCATAAAAAGTGACTGAGATGCACTAAAGAAAACTGGAAGACTAATAATTCATTAAGCTGACAAATGAAATGTAAGTCCTATCGATCAAGAGTAGAACTTCTTGGGTATAAAAGAAGCATATATTATTCTGACAGTATTTTCACAAGATAAACTGAAGTTTCAAAGGCGGCAACCAATTTGATTCAAGTAACTGTCTCTCCTCAGAAACATTCATGATTACAGTCATCAAGCACAAGTTGGTGGGATAGTGCTACTACCTCCATTTTCACAGATTTGGATAACTGCATAGTATCAAGGAAACAGGACTGTATCACTCTCACAGCTTGTCTGACTGCTGATCCTATGGAAAATACTAAGCAAAAGACTGACTCCTGCACCACTTAATCATGATACCACTAAGTGCCAGCATGGAAAGATGTACAGTAATATAAAAGCACAATAATCTTTTCTCTTTTCCATCACTAGCATGGAAAAGCTCAGGGCTTATTACATAGCTAATGAGAATAAACACACTTGCAGCTGGCCTTCCCCCACCTGTAGAAGGTGAAAGCTGGCCAAAAACCAGTTGTGATCAATGGATGGAAACCAAGAGTGTGGCTCAGATTCAAGTCCTAGACTACTTACAGCAGTATAATACTGGTGCCAATAGACCCACTAAAGAGTGGAAGGCTCTGAGCAAGAGGCAGTTTCTGGTATTCTGTGATGGTAAAATGTACTAGGGCAGGCATCAATTTACCTTGGTTAGTTATGTTTTAAGTTATGCTGTATTTTGGTGCTCAGGGGCCTAATTTATGATTCTAATTATAAAATGTATTATGAATGAAGTATAAGCTAAGCACATGCAGGTTCTAATTCTATTTCCTCTCAAAGGAAAGAGTTAAGCTGCCAGGCTCCAGTTCTTTCAACATTTCCTATCTGTGACAAAAATAAAAATCTGAAATCAGTGATGTACCACTGCAAGACTTTTACAAAGTTCACGTACAGCAAGTTAAATGTCTGTCTTTTTTTCTTTTTCCCCTTTTTAATCCCCAAATTATATTTCTGGTACCTCAGTATTATAGCTGTCACGACGCCTAGTTTTGCAGGTAAATTGAAATTATGGAAGAGCAAACCAGTTCAGTTCAAACTTCCTCCCCACCTCAGAAAAATCACCATCCTTAAGATTGCCTGTTATTTCATCTACCCACATTCTTACAAAGAGAACACATAGGTCCAGCTGAGGGATCTGCCCACTCCTTAAGGATGGAAAATATCCTAATCCACTCAGAAGAGAAACTTTTACTCTGTTTTGATTGTAGAAGTTAACTGAACAGCCCAGTTAATGTTATACTATGCGTACCCTCATTTGCACATAAAAATTGAGGGAGAATGTTCCATTATTTCCTTCCCTCCCAATTATAGGACACAGCAACCTGTGCCAGGCTGAGCAGGTGGCCGGTCCCAGCTCTCTAGGTCCTCTTGCTGAATGCACTTAAGAGGGCACTTTCAGTAAGACAGAAAAACAATTGGTATGTGTGTGGGACCAAGTTAATGTTAACAGAAGTTAAAATTTAATGATTCAGACTGTCAGTAACTTATTTCAAAAATATGACATCAAAGAATCATAGAATCATAGAATCACTAGGTAGGAAAGGACCCACTGGATCTTCGAGTCCAACCATTCCCATCAATCACTAAACCATGTCCCTCAGCACCTCATCCACCCGTCTTTTAAACACCTCCAGGGAAGGTGACTCAACCATCTCCCTGGGCAGCCTGTTCCAGTGAAGGTCCAAGAAAGTGACTAGCAACTGTATCATTCCATCATCTTCCAACAGTCCTGGAAGACTGGGGAAGTCCCACTGGACTGGAGGCTGATGTTGTGCCCATCTACAAGAAGGGTCGCAGGGAGGATCCAGGGAACTACAGGCCTGTCAGTCTGACCTCAGTGCCAGGGAAAGTCATGGAGCAGGTGATCTTGAGTGCTATCATGAAGCACATGCAAGAGAACTGGGTGATCAGGCCCAGTCAACACGGGTTCACAAAAGGCAGGTCTTGCCAAACTAACCTGATCGCCTTCTATGACAAAGTGACTCGGCTGCTGCACGAGGGAAAGGCTGTGGATGTGGTCTTCCTGGACTTCAGCAAAGCCTTTGACACAGTTTCTCACAGCATTCTGCTTGAGAAACTGTCAGCCTCTGGGCTGGACAGGTGCACACTCTCCTGGGTGGAAAACTGGTTGGATGGCCGGGCCCAGAGAGTGGTGGGAAATGGTGTGAAATCCAGCTGGAGGCCAGTGACAAGTGGGGTTCCCCAGGGCTCAGTGCTGGGTCCAGCCCTGTTCAATGTCTTCATCAATGACCTGGATGAAGGCATCGAGTGCACCCTTAGCAAGTTTGCGGACGACACTAAGCTGGGTGGAAGTGTCGATCTGCTGGAGGGTAGGGAGGCTCTGCAAAGGGATCTGAACAGGCTGGACCACTGGGCAGAGTCCAATGGCATGAGGTTTAACAAGGCCAAGTGCGGGGTCCTTCACTTGGGGCACAACAACCCTATGCAGTGCTACAGACTAGGAGAAGTCTGGCTAGAAAGCTGCCTGGAGGAGAGGGACCTGGGGGTGTTGGTTGACAGCGACTGAACGTGAGCCAGCAGTGGCCCAGGTGGCCAAGAAGGCCAGTGGCATCTTGGCTTGGATCAGAAACAGCGTGACCAGCAGGTCCAGGGAGATTATTCTCCCTCTGTACACGGCACTGGTGAGACCACTCCTCGAATCCTGTGTTCAGTTCTGGGCCCCTCACCACAAGAAGGATGTTGAGGCTCTGGAGCGAGTCCAGAGAAGAGCAACAAAGCTGGTGAGGGGGCTGGAGAACAGGCCTGACAAGGAACGGCTGAGAGAGCTGGAGGTGTTTAGCCTGGAGAAGAGGAGGCTGAGGGGAGACCTCATTGCTCTCTACAACTACCTGAAAGGAGGTTGTGGAGAGGAGGGAGCTGGGCTCTTCTCCCAAGTGACAGGGCACAGGACAAGAGGGAATGGCCTCAAGCTCTGCCAGGGGAGATTTAGGCTGGACATTAGGAAAAAATTTTTCACAGAAAGGGTCATTGGGCACTGGCAGAGGCTGCCCAGGGAGGTGGTTGAGTCACCTTCCCTGGAGGTGCTAAGGGACAGGGTTTAGTGTTTGATAGGAATGGTTGGACTCGATGATCCGGTGGGTCTCTTCCAACCTGGTTATTCTATGATTCTATGATTAATAGTTTTTATGTTACAAAGTATTTATGTTATAAATGTTAAAATCAAACAAAAAAAAGATCAGTACAGTAATTTTCCCTCTAGTTTCCACTGGTTATTGTTGATATTGACAACAAGGTAATATCATTCATCTTATTTAAGCTGAATAAATAACTAAGATTTAATAAGAATATAGATACCGAACACAAAAATTGTCCTTAGTCTTATGAAATTGTTCTTTACTCCCAGCAGCTGCCAGTCCCACTAATGCCAGTGGCCGAAATTCTGCAGTCCTTAATCACATACCTTTACCTTCAGTAGTTGTTCTCAATTTAGGATCAAAGACCATAGTTTGCTGGGGCCACTCTTTCATGGGAGGATTGGGCCCAGACTTTTAATAAGGGGTTTGGTGCCTTACAAAGAGGTGATTAAGATCTTCCTTTGAAAAACACAAAATGCAGAGTTCTTCTTTTGGATTATAATGGCACAGATAGCCATAGCTTGTGGATTTCAGAGTATTAACTGCTAATCCACAAGTGAACTGAAAGGTTTTTGTTTATTTGTTTTGCTATTACCGTATTTAGTTGAACCTGTCAACCTTCAGTACTCAGTAAATTATATTTAAGTTTCTTAGCAAAATATTTTATTTAAGGTGCTCAAAGTTTCTTGTTCTTTTTTGTATATTCCTCCCCACTGCCCTGAACATCTTTGTGGATATGTCCAAGACTTTGAGTGATTTCCTACCTATATGCAAAACCTAGGGTAGTTTTTAGGTTTTGTTGTTTCGATTGGTTTTATTTAACGAAAAACTTGCACTTATTCCTGAGAAGTCAAACCGTGAAGTTTTGGAAACTAACCCACAATATAAAAGTTTCTGTTTTCCTTAAGTGACATTCAAGGATTGCTGTTAGTCACTGACAAACAGAAAGTACTTAGTATAATTATTATAGAACCTCAGTAAAAATCAGATTCTAGCCGTAGGTGATTGCAGCTATAAAGTTTCCAGAATAGAAACAATGAGCCCTATGAAACTAATGAAAAAATAGCCAACTTCCTTACTCCAAAGTCTGATTTTTACAAGGACTCCATTTCTTCCTGGTTGCCAAAAATGAACAGTTTATTTGAATCTAGCTTAGGTCTCCAGGAAAACAATTTTAATGTAAAATTGAATAATGTTACACCAATGACAGGATAATTAAGTGGTTTCAAAATTGAGCAATATTTAGGTGCATTTACAGTAGCATGCCCCAATAATGAAAATAAAGAAAATATATTCTAATGATAGCATAGCTAAAGATGATAAATATCCAGACATAACCTTTGCTGTATCACTGTACTGTAATCAAATGAATTAGAAATCTAATGACTACTTTGACACAAACAGGTATTTAATATGCTGAAAATGTACCAGATTTTCCCCCTCAAGCATTAGTAAAATCCCCAAGAAAATTAAAATCCAGGTCATAGCTAAATTCCTTTGAAACTGGGATTTAAATTAAAAAAAAAAGTTTGGTCACTGTAAGAATTCTTTGTGCTGTTACATTTTTATAAGGTTAAAGCTAAAAATAAGATCAAAATCTTTTTGGAGTTTACATTAAAAAAAATAGACCAGGTGTGTTCAGAAACCCATCACACAGGTCTGTTAAACAGATGCCGACCAATAAATTAATTAAAGCTACTCTCCTTTCAAATCAAAAAAGAGGAAAAAGCTGCTAGGGACATTTATGGGGTGGTGTTCTTATGACTGACAAGTTTTTCATGCTTGGCCTCTATTGTATGAATCACC
The DNA here is from genome assembly GCF_032191515.1 of Phaenicophaeus curvirostris. Classification (NCBI taxonomy): domain Eukaryota; kingdom Metazoa; phylum Chordata; class Aves; order Cuculiformes; family Cuculidae; genus Phaenicophaeus; species Phaenicophaeus curvirostris. The sequence goes on from NC_091405.1 coordinate 14,427,785, forward strand.
GATACTTCTCAAATAATTTCCAAAAGAAAAATGAAACAGCTGTCTGTAAAGAACAGAATTTAGTAACCTCTTTCTAGATAGGTGGATTGATGCTAAAGAGAGATGACATGGCTCTTTATCAATCATTAAAAGCGAATAAGGAAATAAGGGTTCAACCCTGACCTAATGAAAACCCTTGCTAATAATTCCTGCCACTACACTCAGAAAATCAGAATTGACATGTGAAATATCTCACTCTCCTTAGTATGCTAGATTTCATTCTGACAATTAGCATCCAAGCTGATCAAACAAAAAAGTATCTTGCGCTGACCTGAAATCATACTATACTTATAATACTTGCAAAAATAAATAGAAATGAATCTGAGGAACAGAAAACTGTCCTGAAAGAACAACAGGACTCCTTGAAACATAAGCTTCTCCAGCACTTTAAGGGCAAACAACATTCAATTTCTACATTTCTTCTCCCAATTATACAAATTTAATTTTTTTGCAGACCACACAATTGCTGGAAAAAGGAATTAGTCGGTGTAAGGGGTTATTAAACATAGCATTCACCCACCGCTCTTACACAGAAAAGACAGCCCTGAAAAACACAAAGCTGATTAATATGAAAGGCAGCTAACCTACAAACTAAAACTTGAACTGAATGGTGTGTGCTAATCTTTCTCAAATACACTTATGAAAGCTAAATTTGCTGGTATTTGTCATTGCTATGCAGGCAAAGTGTTCATGTGAATGGTATCTCCCCAGTTCTGGACAAATCAGTAAAAAACCAAGAAATGTTGCCCTCACTGGTAATTTTCTGAGTCTTCTGTCTGTCTATGGCTGCTTGAATGGCAAACACTTCACAGTCTGGGGTCATTTGTGATAAACTTTGTTAAAAAGATGCCATTCATTACTGGTAATTTCCTTAATCCTCAAGTTGCTTGTAAGGAAAAGGATTGAAATTCTGTGTCATATATTTGCTCTATTTGATCTACAATCAAAATAACTCTGTTTGTTAGCCACATTAATAAAATACGTGCCAGATCAAAATCTTAATAGCCAGTCTTAGAGTTGCCATTGTTTACTGATGTTTGCCTGCCGGCCTATCTGGAGATATAAGGAAAATCTTAATAGCTCTGGCCACTCATTAGCAAAGTACTATGGAGTCCTAATCCCATAACGATATTATACTATTTTTCCTTACAACGGCAACAAGTGGGGGGAATTCTCATTATTTATTAAGACGTGGTACATTCTCTGCATATTGAGTTTCTTCTTATGCTTGGAACTCTTATCCCTCATCATTCTTCTGCTGAGGCTAAGATCAAAGTAGATCGGCCTTACAGAGCTACAGATGAGTGGCTGCCTTTCACAGAATATTAATGCCCTCTTGAAGAGCAAAGCTGGGAAGGAGGTGTAATCCCCTGAAGAGAGAGCCCTGTGAGCCTAGTCATACTGAACAACTGTAGCATGCTTGCTGGATCAGCTGTTACAGAGCGCGGCCTCGCTGTGGTGGAGCTGCTTGTCCCAGTTTAACAATGTGGCCCAAATCTCAAAGCAATAGCGAGACTAAGTCTTTTTTCTGAAACTACAGAATTGTGTATATGTGTGTTCTGGCACACTGGCACAGACCAATGTGATTTACAGCAGGAAAACATGTGACCAATTTTGTGTTGCTAAATTTTCTATTCCCAGACTTGTCATTTTTCCAGTTTTAGTTTTTATTTCTTTCTATCTCACTTATTCAAGGACTTGTGTTACTGATAAGCTTGTTGGCCGTGGGCAACAGCATCCCCCTTCAATCCACTTCCAGCAGTGATCCTGCCATACAGGGTTTCTTTCTTGCCTTCAGATTGCTTGCAAAGCCTTTAAAAGGGAATTACTTTAGACCCTTGTTAAAGGTAAGAGTAAACATGCTAAGTACTAAGACATTCAGTGGGTATCGCTATATGAAAAGAAGAAATGTTATATTCATTACAGAGGAAAATCTAGTAATAAAAAGTATTACCTGCATTTATAGCCCTTGTAACCTAATTTTTGTGACAAAGCAAAGAAGTAAAAACATTCCTTTCTGCCTTTCAGTGACCCCTATAAGAAACCCCCCATGGAGTCATTTAGGACAGTAATTTGAGTGAAAATATATGCAGCCTTTACTTTGCTCACTCTTCTTAAATTAATAACCTTTACCAATGATAAATCTGAAAGTTTCTAAAGACATCTGCAAAAATGCTCTCAAATTACTAAGCAATTAAAAGAAATAAAAACTTAAAAGACATTTTCCACAACATAAAAGAGTGACAGAACATGGAGCTGTTGTTCAAATGTTAAAACTGTACATAAAATACCCCTTCAATATATGCTGCTAGTAAAACCTAAGGCAAAGCAGGTCATTAAAATGTCAGACTTAGGGCAGAGTGGAAAAAATGCTGTGTTTAAAAGTAAACATGTAGACATTTTATAATTACTTCCCCTTAAAGTTAACTGCTAAAAAACCCCAACAAACCAAACAACAAAAAAAACCCCTGCAACCAAAACTAACCCCCAAAGAAACAGCTCTGCATCCTCAGGTTGAAGAGTCAAACTCTAGTCCTAATCTTGCTCCTAATAGAAAAAGACTTTTTGGGTCTTTATGGAGTCGCTGGATGTCAGCTCTGTGTATGAAATGTCATTTTCCTTTATCAGTTTTCTAAAGCAAAACCACAATGACACGTTCATGCCATTAACATCAATGTCATGTTTATGGTAAGCCTGACTATGGATAACAGGAGCATTAGAAATCTTGGGAGTCCCGTGTGTGGCAGAGGAACCCTTGGGAAGTTACGCAGCCTTTCTTGGGAAAGACTTCCACGTTTGCTGTTGTGATGATGGTAATGTCCACATGCAGGATTTTAGCACTGCAGTGAAGAGCTCGGGCTAGAAAACTGTGCTCAATTCCTTGTCATCATATGAAATAAAGCTGTCCATCGAAACTGGTAGAAGGCTAAATTACCATAAAGGAGATGTTATGCTAGCTATGGGGGAACTGAAAGCTACTTAGTTGAACTAACTTCTTTCGTAGTCCAGTTCAGATGAATCAAGACACTAAAAGCAAAACCAAAGTCTGTATATTCAGATATGAAGGATGTTGCAGCACTGAAAATAAAAAAAAGTTGTATTATGACGTCACTTTTCCTATTTCCAAGCTTTTTGAACCAGTAACAAAGACTGATATCCTTCTGACTCATCAATCACATTCCACTTTTATTTCCCTCCTACTGGAAAAAAGTGCATCGTGGCCCTGAAGACAGAATTTTCCATCTCATTAATTTTGTGTATTTTAAGCAAAGTGGCCGCATACGAAGTCAGTACAACACCTGCACTGTGTCTTTTAGTGAGCTGAATTTCTAAACTATGCCTAAAAGGTGGCACTGCCCCAGTAACAAGTCTGCCCAGTTCCACATTATTTGGGCTAGTGTATATCTGAACACACTGCTGACGTGCACAGAGTTATTCCAAGTTAATTTTGCTTTAAAAAAAAAAAAAGTATTGTCTTAAAAAAGTCAGATAAATTTCATGATTCAAAACTAAAAAGGTTGTACCCTTAGGGAATTTCAGTGACTACCACTGAATTCCATGCAGGAACAGAGGTATCTGATTTTGTCCTCCAACATCTCCACGTCTCTGTCCTCTAAAACTAACAAATATCACTGCTGAAAGTACAGGTTGTCACATTTACAATCAGTGATTAAAATCAACATTCTTCTGGTTTTCATCTGATAAAAGCAGAGTTCAAAGCAAAGAGACAATAGAGAAACACAAAACAGCTCTGAGAGATTAAACTTCTATTTAACCAGTCATTTTTTCTTGAAACTAGCTTCTACAAGGCAAACAAAAACCTGCAATCATCATTTGAGACCTGTTATACTGAAAATACACAGACCACCGGAGAATATTAATCTTCATGTTTATGCTTTCTTTTTCTATTTTCTGTTATTTCATGTAGGATAAACAAATATATTAGGAGGAGATAGAACAGTGGTTCAAGTTTTAGAGTGATATAATTGACTCAGCAGTAGAACAAGGACTTCTTTAGACAGTTGTGGTTCCATGACTATTAATGACAGATGCGTTATGATCAATACTTCCTCAATATGCATGATCAGTATTTCTTAGTCATCAGTTTACAATGGCAACTCTATTAAATGAGCCAAAGCATACCAACTGTGAATTTTTTGCCAGCTCTACGGTTTTCATTCTATGCTAAAGATGATGAGTTTTGGATTAAAACTGGATGTTGGAAAGATGATTTCTAGTCAGGCATAAAGTCTCCAAGTAGAAAGTTAAAAGTCAGAATCATCTTCTATCAGTAGTGGTGATTTCAGAGCTGGGAAATAGGTTTGGTTTTGGGTTCTTAAACCTAGATAAAAAGTAGGGATAACTTTCTCAGGAAACTAGCTTGCTTGCAGTTCATGATGAAAACGTCAAAATCTGGTTCTTTGCTGATTTATTGTATAACTACTCTTACTGTTTTCCTGGCCACAGGCTAAAACCAGCAGCCAATTCTGCGTTATTAAACTATCAAAAAAAAAGGAAGAGTTTGAAAGCATGCATTGAATATTTCATAGATTTTAAGATCCTCAAAAAGACAGAATTACCTTTTTATGGCAATTCAGTCTTCTACCAGTTTCGATAGGCAGTTTTATTTCATATGATGACAAGGAATTGAGCACAGTTGTCTGAAATCCTGTGCCATACTCCAAAGAAATCCTTTAGAAAGGTGTTCTTTGTGAGTGTCTGGCTTTTATTTGTCAGGAGTTTCAGGAAGTTTGGCTTCCTGATATTTCTCCAGACTCAGTTTGCACTCAAAAGAAGGCAACCTCCTCAGAGGCCTCAGGTCTCCACATACCTAATTTCTGGAGATCCAGCAGCAAAAATATACCCCCCTGAACACCAGCTATATACGTATTTTGAGATTTAAGAGCACATGATAAACACATTAAATATCACCCACTCTCCACCATCACAGCCGTTCTTCAGGGTTCCAGTCTCCTACAACTTAGTGATATAACCAACACAAGTCATGGACATTAAGCTACTTATTTTTTCTTACAATTTCAGAGGGTTTTTTTAGAGAACTAATCAGCAAGTTCTATAGGAATTTTCTCCTAGAGCTCCTATTTCCTAGAAGTTCCTTTTCAGAATTCTCAATTTGGGTCAACTCTGAAGACTGTGGTCTTGGTTATTTTAATTGATGGTTTGCTTTACACTCAACCTGACATTGCCACTGGACCAAAGAATCTCACCTACCTTGGCAGCAGGCACTTGTTTCCCCAGTGTTTCCCCCTGTGCTGGAGAAGGGCAGGCATTCCTACAGCAGCGTAGTGAATTCAGACAGTAGGTTAATCCAGTTTGGAAATAAAAGAGCAAAACGAAAATGCTAAAAAAAAAAAGATTACAAAGTATCAGCTGTTTGACCAGAGACTGGGTGGTCACTAGACTCTCTAGGTAGGGAAACTGCAGCATGGGAAGACAATACAAGACACCTGTGCTCACTAAACTTTTAACACAGCAACTCCAGAGCAGCCTATCTGCCCACAGCCCCATGTAATCTAGCTGATTTTCCCCAGTTAGAGAAGGGAAGAGATGAGGAATAATTCACATGAACTGGTCAGTCAGCAGAACTGGGGGAGTTGCAAGTTTCTACCAATGGATGGTGTTAAAACATTTTTAATCAGAACAGCTGCTTATAGAATTTGGCATTAAGAAAACACGACAAGCAAGCCCCAGGCTGCCTGCAGTACTTTGGAAAATGTGCACACAATCACTTTTGCCACAGGACACATGGAGTTGTATCTGTACAATCAGTGGTATGAGGTTTTTGTGGAAACATCACAGAATCACAGAATCACAGAATAACCAGGTTGGAAGAGACCCACCGGATCATCGAGTCCAACCGTTCCCATCAAACACTAACATCAATCTTTAACTAGCACAGCTATACCTGGAAAAGTGAACAATCTGCATCTTTACTTTCTCTTCTGTGTTAACTCAGCTATTCTGTTTCTCTGTGCTGGAGTCAACAGATCTTACAAACCAACAACATTAGGGCTGAGGTGTAGATCTATAGGTGCTTTCCATTTGTCTCTTTCCCTCAAATTGGGAGAACACTTTCTAAGAAAGAAAAAGATCTGATTTACCTTCATTTATGTTGTTGTTACAGCAATGAAGTTTGAAATCAATATTTTGAGGCAGTGGTTAGAAATCTAGCAGCATTCTTGTATGAGCTGTCATCACCATCTGCACTGCCATTGACTTTTTCTTAACTAAGCCAGTTGAAAAATAGTCTAGCTGAAAAAGAAAGAAAAAAAATGTTAGATTAGTTTGAATTAAGTTCCTGTGCAAATGCTTCTGTTGGATCAAGGCAGGAGAAACAGCAGGAGCCGAAGCTGCTGTAGAAATACAAGTGTAGCCATATTCCTTGATATTTGACTAGATTGCCAGACTGACGTAAAGTGAATTATTTTTAGGTGGATTCTAATCTTACAATCTCTGATTTTTTTCACATTCCATTTAGAAACTAACCACAGAAGTGGTGTTTTTATGGTGGCTCTGTTCACACCATACTTGATGTTGGCAGCTCATTTCTGTCTTAGTCGTGTTTTGATTTGTTTCTTTAGCAGATGTTTACAATTATTCCTCAAAATGTTTCCATTTTCTGTGATCATTGAATGTGAATGAGGTGACATTTTTAAAAATAATTTTCTGGCCAGAAACCATGTTGTTAGGTTCAAATAGCCTTTGCCATTTAAACTGTGGTAAAGTGCTTATATCACTCTAACAGCAGCATCTGCACTAGTTTGCCTATGCTTTTTCTGCCAAAATCAAAGTGTTATTTGTCTTTATCTGAGTATATTGTATCTGGTAATCAGATGTATATTTGCCTTTTTATTTAACCTTAAAGACACAAGGCATACTCTCCTGAGTTTGTGCTTAAGGATTTCTTGGGAGTCCAAAGAACAAATGGTATTACAGCAGCCCAAGCTTCTGAAATGCAAAAGAAGGTTTCTTTGCTTTACTTTCTATCAGTTTTTTCATTTGTTTTTATTGACCTCAATTTAGATCAAAGTTCTCACAAATAATTGCCATGTTGCCAATACCTGCAATTACGTTGTAATGTTTGTAATGCTTCAAACATTCTTCAAAACCCCTTTTCTGGGAATCATGCAAATTTTTGAGAAAGCTCATCTGTTTCTTCTTTTTTATACTTTTGTTTTGAAAAATAAGATTTCCATTTGCAGAAGAAGTATAAAAATATGCCAAAATTTCACCATTAAGGCTCAAAAAAAGTGCCACATATATCTTTTAAAAGAATGCTTTTTTTAATGCAGTCTCGTGACTTTTGGAGTGCTGACTCATGATTTTTACATGCTTGACATCAGCAATACCACAACTGAGAGAAAATCTTTGTGAAAGATTCCTTTCTAGTCCTCTTGAGACAAAGGGATCCTCCAGGAAAAAAAACAGAGAAACAACTGTTTCTTATTCATGATAGTTCTCCGTTAAAAACAAGCACAAACCCCAACTTTAAAGCATACAGTCTAAAATATCTGCCAAACCATTCCTGCTTTCTTTCTTCACAACAAAGGCTCAAACAAAGGTACAAACACATGCTTTTTTCTTTTCTTTGGACGAATGGTATTAAATCATATAATGCATGAAAATGAAACTTCTAGTATAATAGTTTTCAATAAACATTTTCTTGTAATATGCCAGATTCCTCTCTTTCTTGTCAAGAAATAAGTCTAGCATTAGGGACAGGCAATGACTTTTTCATTAATGATGATACGTTATTTTTAATTATACTGTGTATTTTTCAGCTTCCATAAAAGAAATGTAGCAATTTTATGACTACATTCCTTCTGCTTAATTGAAAAATGTTTTCATTTACAGGGATTAAAGTACTCTGAGAGAAACATGGAAATTTCACTTAAATCAAGAGGGCCTTTTTGGCTCTCAAATGAGAATTCTGGCCCATGAGTTAATGCACTTCTGTTACAATACACTAGTTGATCCTTGACCTCAAGCTTCTACTTGTTGAAAATAATTACAAATATTCCCTATTTCTAATAAAACAGAAGGTAATCGGTAGCTATCATTAACATTACTGACAGTAGTAATAGAGGGAATCTAATAATATCATAATCCAATAATACTATCAGTGAATATTTGATTCTGGAGCTGGTTGGTTTGGCAGTCCAAACTAGACTCCTCTACGAAGCAAAACTTCCAATTAATTATTTTTTTCTGAATTAAGATTTGAAGATAAATTGCTTGTGGTTGGGGTAAAAATGATCGGTATGTGCCTGTATTATAATAAATATTTTTGGCATAAACTCTTTCAGAGGCAAATCAGGTCAAAGGATGATTTACAAAACTGTCATTGTCATATGGCATTAATTTGATAGCTCATTTCAATTGACATCTGTGAGAAACAGTTGGACATGCTGCTTCTCTTGCCTTAACCAGACTATTTAGTTAATTGCTGAAAGCAAACAAACAAAATTAGACTGAAAAGAAAAACTATACTCAAGTAAAGGTAAACATTATCCAGCTAAATTCACGCAATAAATGAGTCTAAAACTAGTGTGCTATGAATTACCGCTGAATAGCAAACACTATCAGAATCATCATTCATAGTGCTGCTCAGCACATATGAAACCTCCAGCACCACAGATCACTTTTTCTCTACCCATTTGTTCCACATACACACATGAACAAAAATATTATTACTACTTTGAAATGCTTGTAACATTTTGAATACCATTACTACTATGGTAGTAATATTATTTCCTCATCATCAGTCTTTCAGGACAATATTGAGATCAGAAACAATTTAAGTATCTTGTTCATAAAGTTGGACCTACTGAATAGCAGAGTATGAAATATGTTATTTGAGCTATGCTGCACCAGTCCCTCTAGCTCATCACAAAACCCATCCTGGGTCTCATTAAACATCAGTAAGCATAACGCTAATTTAAGAATGCCAGAGCATCACTTCATAACTTCTCCTTAATAATATTATGCCATATTTGTAGTAACTCTTTGTAATCCCTGATTTACCCAGACACTCAATTTTTCTGTTAAATACAGTCTTTTTAGAATGATATGTTTCCCTGCTATATCAGTATAAATATATCTGAATAAAAAATATTCCAAATTTTTTTATGCTCTCACTTGGCAAAGAGCCATCAATGTACCACAAGCTTCAAATATATCAGTACTAATAAAAAGGTAATTTTTTTTTCCAGAGATGCACATATCCAAGATGACGCTGTATTATTTGAACAAGATGCTCTCCCCAGAATAAAAACCCCATTGTAAGATCTCAAATTATCAGTCTTTCCCTACTTCCCAATACACACACATGCATGCAAAATGAGAAAACTAAATCTTTAAAATCTTCAGCTCAGCTTATGTTTTAGCTGCACAACATATCATTCAATTAACATACCAAATCTCATAGAAAAGAGCAATTATTTCTGCAAATATATCACTTGGTTGAAAAATGTAAATATTATTTACAGGTTTAGTATGATGAAAGTCTTTATGCCTGAAGTCAGGGAAATCCTGGAATTCAAAAAATAAATTTGTAGTCCGAACTCTTGGCTATACAGATTGTTGTTGTAGATAGGGGGTGGCGTAGACTGAAGGGACTGTTTGTTGACTGTTTCATTCTGACAGAGTATAGACATCCCATTCTGAGGTGGTCTGCTGGTTGCCTGCAGTGCAGGAGAAGAAACTGTTTCCCTTTTGATGTATAATTTGGCTTCTGGGTTTTGTTTTGCTTTCCTTAGTGCATTGACAACTGACCATGACTGGAACTGGTAGAAGATGTCAGACTGACATGCAGTTGCTCTTACTCTACTGGAGTGCCCAGCTGGGATGTCTTCCTCATATTAAATCAAGCTTTAGATGCGAGATCAATGAAGCATTTCCCCCAAATCAGAGTGGTACAAATTATTAGAAGTTTTGGGTTTCACTTTCCTCAGGAGGTTTGAATTATCCAAAATAATTTGAGAATTTTGTTCCCCCCAACCCATAAGTGAATGAGTACAAAAGCAAAATATTTAGGAAATGAAGCCTTATAAAGATGAAGTTTGAAGTTAAAAAGTTCTCTTTCTGTTCATATAAATTCTGTCAAAGTACCACATGCAGAGCTATTTACATTATTATTTTTTTAAATAAAAATCTTTGCAAAATTCCAAAGAATATAGCACAGTCAGTTATTGCATTATGTTATCAGAGCTGCCAAACTATCAAAAAAGTTTCCAAAAGTCCTGTATTTATAATACTGAGATATAGCATATAAGATTTTCCTGTCACATATTGTTCTACATCGCACCAAAAAACCCACTGAGGTTAAAACTACACTACAGCCTATATAACATACAGTATGCTTTGATGCAACTGTATTGGAACAGGTAAAAAAAACTAAAATGCTTCCTACTTGCTGCCTTTTGAACATTGTATCAAGACATCAAATAGCACAGCTCCTGAGCACTCCAAAGGTGGGACCACCAGTTTTTCATGCAGGTACAACAGAAAATGCATCACGACTTCTTTTGCGCACAGAAGATTACATGAGAAGTGTGGTTCCCATCTGACATATATTTTTTTAGACTCATTTCTCTCCCTATTATTAAGGTCATGAAAAAAAACTGGGTACTAGGAAGAACCGAACACACCAGTGTGATTTTTGTCTGGATTTTTGTTCTGTTTATGCTGCTTTTCTTAGCACAAATGTAGTGATTAACAGTAATGTTTTATGAATCTGCCTTGCTGAGACCTTACAGTTGGCATGCCTGTTTGTTGGCTGTTTTGAAAGAGACTTGAATGAATTTTCAACAGACTAAGTTAAAACCCTCTTAAAACTGCTTAAGATTTTTATCTGGGAATAATTGATTTGATCAGGAAGTCTTGTTTTCCTATTAAGGCCACCAATACGTGTGAAAACAAACCACTTATATAGAAGCTTTTTTCCTTTTTAGTTAAGATGACAAACAGCTGTATGAAGAACGGTGCCTGCAAGGCTCTGGCAGGCAGTACTTCATGTAACTTTCATGACAGCATCCACTTTTAATTGATCCTGCACTTCTATAGCCCTTACGGAGTGTTTTAAATCAATGCTAACGATAACTGGGTTCTGAACCATACAAGAACCTTTTGTTGGTTGCAGTTAAGATAACTTATGTATGAGGATATGAATGAAACCCTATGTCTGTGAATAGAAATACGACCAAAACTTTCAGAAGTCTTTCCTTTATTTCATAGATTGGAGAACATCACATATCAAAGTATGGACAACTTCCTTTTTCCATCATGAAAGATTCAACAGGGCCCTCTGAGTGTTTTCCTACCCCTTACATTTTTGCCCATCCCTTTATGAGCAGGATACAACACTGAAAGTTGTTTTGGAATGAGAAAAATCAAAGCAAATGGAAGAGAGACTTTTCCAAAATTTACAGTGTTCTGGCATCTACCCAGCACATTCATGGGACCAAAACATTCACTCTGCTAACTGGGACACGCATGATTATCACCAGAATGAGTAGGTCTTCTCAGTCTGTCAGTTTGAGCATGGACATTACTAGTAGCTCCTGAAAGCAATTTCTTCAGAAGAGATATTCCTTTGTAAATTCATTTAGGAGTGTTTTTAATCTTAATGTTTCTTACTTGCATTGTACTGTAAGAATAACAACTCAGGGAGAGACTGTGGACAACGATCAACCAGATAGCATAAATTTTACAACTCACCAAGACCTAGAATTTTATTTCGCAGAAAACTTCAGTTCCATACATTAAATATATGACATATGCTTCCACTGGCATGGAGCAGTTTACCTCTAAAAACATTGCAGAGAATAAGGAACTCTGAACTAACATATTCCTCAAACCCAAGTTAAACATGAATCTTACGGAGGCTGCTGAACTGCACCTGCTCAGAATTCAAAGTCAATTGGAATGTCTTTAAAATCTCCATCCTGTACTTCATAGTACAGCTCCATGTGCTTGGAGATTTTTCTACAACTATTCTTTGAAGGGTAAAATCCACTGAATAGGCAACCTGTGAAGAAAAGTTAATATAACTGCAGTACTAGTCCAGCCTTGAAAGGGATGATGTACAGGGGGCCTGCTGTGCTTACAGCAGCAACAGAGCCAAAAAATCCTACTGTGTTTGCAAAAAAGAAAACCCCCAAAATTAGCTTATTTTTAAACTAGAGATGGTTCTTTATATCCTGACTTAAAATAAAACTTATCTTTATAGCAGTTTGGATGTGTTGTTGGGTGTTTCTTGCATTAGTTTTTTTTTGTTTTTTTCCTCCAAACAGCAGCAAACCATTTTTGTAAACTATTCAGAAGAATGATACCAGGCTTGGCTCCAACCCAGCAAAGCACATGTTTAACCTTCTGCATGTCACTAGTTTCTGAAATCAATTGGACTGCTTGCAGCCTAAGAGTAAATCATGTGCTTCAGTGCTCTACCACAATAAGACCTTTACAATTGTTTTCTTCTGTACAGATAGTTCTAGGAAGCCTCAATGACTTCCACATATGATGAAGAATCTCTACCATAGGTAGGATAAAACCTTGCTAAACACACCTCCTCTTACAGCTTTATAGCCTCATGCTCAATTTCTTTGTCTAACTGATACCCAAATTTAAACTCTGATGGAGACACGATTAGTTATATGCAAAGAGAGTTAAATACACGTACAAAAGTCAGGCCTTTTATGACAAACAAAGGAGGACAGACATATACAATATTTGTAGATATATAAACTGTACATGGAACAAATAAAGAGCTCACTTAGCTCTGATACTGAAAAAGACTAGGTGTTGAGGGTTGTTTTCCCAAGGAGCAAAAGACTTTTATCTTCACAAGATCGTCTTTGAAGAGACTATTTAGGGTACAGAATTTAATTCAAGAAAATTGCATTAAACACTTTTATTTTGGTCCACAAGCCATAAGTATACACTTTAAAATTGCAACACTGCTGAAAGCTTGGAGCAAGATATGGCCTGACTGTCCACATGAGGACTGCTTATTGACATTTTGACTCAGAAGGCAACAAATGCCCCAAATTAGCATAAACACATTTGGAACACCCAGAGCTATACTATCAAGGTTGATAGTTTTACATTTTTTACCCATTTTCTCTGGGAGAATATTACTGAAATTTGTATAGGCTCAATCTAAAAAGTGCAAACTAATAAGGAACTTTTGAACAAGAAAAAAAAAACGTTAATTGGCCTTGCTCAGGCACCATCTAATAAATGGCACTATTTTAATAAGAAAAATTAGACTTCTGAACATCAATTCAATATTTTTAAGTAATAAAATAACAATGATTCAGTTCACCTATTTGTGCTGGCTGAAGAGCCTCTCTCCTACAACCAACCAGAGGTTCTGAGGAAACATACTATGCACAGTTTAGTTAAGAAAATATTGCCTTCAACTTGGATTAAAAAAACCTCAAACCACTCTCACTTTTACCTCAGGATGCTAAAGTAGTTAAAGAAATAAAGCTTACAAACCCAACCCAGAGTAAAACACCTCCCAACACTAAGGCAACAGCACAAATTCATAAAGCATTACAGCAAAGAACTATAAGATGACTTCTGCTGAGCACTGGCTGAATTTATACCTACAATCTCAGTTACCAGTAGCACCTGCATCCACTCGTTAGTTCCTATACTGCTCCTATCAAGCTGTGCTTAATACTTGCCCCAGGTGAGAGCCCTGACTCCTCCCCCCCTACAATGTCATTACACAGGTGGCAAAATGGCAAATCTATGCTTAATTAATTCACCTGAAACTAATGGGCAGGGCTGTTGACTCTTTTTTATGGAGTAAATACTCCTGTACTCTTGTCTCCACAGCTGGGAGACACACTGCTCTGCTGCCAGGATGACGAAATATTCATAAGCAGAATATTGCCTGAATATGCTGATGTTCAGGTTATTGCCTAGCAGGCATTTGATTTATCAGCATTGTTCATCCTTTCTCAAGCAACGACACTGGAGGTTTATCCACACTGACTTCTCCATATATGCAGGGTTTTTTTGAAACAGGGAGATGCGTTTCACTAGGAGAGGTAAAAACCTAATTCCCAGTACCTACATCTACCTCTGAGTTCAGTGATGTATTTCAGCCCTGCACATCTGACATGCAGTAAAATATCAGCATCTTACAGTACCGATACTAATTAGAAAAAGAAATGTGTTAGATGTCAGGCCTCAAGAAAGCAAACTTAACATTCTGACAGCAGCTGGAGAGTGATAGCCATAATCAAGCATTGTCCCTGCTTAGATCTGTGCCAAATAACCGTGCTTACTTCCAGCTAATTCTCCATCAGAGACGATCTTTCTTTACGATTCCAAAGAAACATGTTGTCAGTTCCCACCTGCTGGCATTGCTAGAAATAAAACCACAGTTGATCGGATGCAATAGGTCAGCAGAATAGTGCATTGAACTGTTGTTTGTGCTTCCAAGCTGTGTTACAGGGAATCACTAACATTTATTAACCCTTACTCAAATCACGGCTTTTTTACACTTTTACAAAGCAGTAAGATTTTGAGGATGAAAACACATCCTTTCAGGAATTTCACAGAAAGTAAAATTTGGGTTTGCTGCCAGGCTAAGAAGTTCAATATAATTTGAAAACCAAAATATATTAGAGAAGAAAGAAAATGCAGATGTCAGCCTAGTGATAGGGAGTAATCTATTTGCTCAGCGCTTGTATTTTCCTACCAATTTTGTATTTTTCAGAAAGGACAATAAAAGAATTGTGCTCACTGCTAATTAATGACAAGCTGGTAAAAGCATCTATCCATTGTTCCATTTATTTCTTCATTTCCAGCAGTTAACAGCCCTGTTCTGAAATGAATCAATGTCGTTTACACAATGCTGTCACCCCTATTGTTTCTTTATCATTCTTGCATTTTCATAAATCGGAGGTGTTAATCCCTTAATGGCTTCTCTCAGAGCTCTAAAATGTATGCAAAATGGTAATCCATCCCCTAAACAATTCACATTTACACAGGCACCCTCTTAAATATGTTTACTATTAAAATGAATCCTTTGTTTGGACCTAACCCTATCTCTTTGTTTTCTAAACACTGATTAATAGCAGGTATATCCAGTCTAATTTTAACTAGTGACTATCAAGCAACCCTGTCCTTATAGAAATGAGGTTGTTTGTCTCCAGAGGTGAAAGACTTTTTTTCTTTTTCAAGGGGTCACGTTATGTACATATGAAATGGAGTACATGACTGTCAGGTTCTGAAGGAAAAAAAGTCAAGGGCTTGATGCAAAGATTACTCACATAAGAAAGAAGGACATATATTGTGGTCTCTGGGGTGGGGCATTATATACTATCTCAGAGACTGGAAAGGAAACCCATGATATTTACCCAAAATACTTTAAAAGTAGCAGACTATGCTTTCTGATAGATGTAATATCTTATTATTCAGAAGTACAGTAGAGTCTGTGGTTAAATCTTTGCAGGACTGGGACACTGAAGTTTCTGGGACAGACTGCACTTTACTGTCTATGTAGAAATCTGTGCAGGCACCTGGAGAACTGATCTGTTTGCAACCTTTAGCAGTCAGCATCAAGAGAAATGTTCTTGCTCTATAATACATTTTATAAGTTTTTAAAAGTAAATTGCACACAGATAAATGATCTCATCCTTCTTAAATATTTTTTTAATATTTTGTTTAAAAAACCTCACTATTGGTGCCAATGCTTCACATGTACTTTCCTCAGCCTGATCCAAAGGAATTTAAATCATTGAGTTTCATTTTATTGATAGTATATACCTGTGGGACAGCACCAAAAAGAACTGCATTGAAGCAACTTTCTAGGAATTATATGCAGACACGTACAGGATAATATCCAGAATCAAAGTGTAACTCTTTTAAAGTGAGATGTGAAACATATTCTGATCTAAGGAAGGTACAGCTCGATGAGACGTTGTGCTGG
The DNA here is from genome assembly GCF_032191515.1 of Phaenicophaeus curvirostris. Taxonomy (NCBI): domain Eukaryota; kingdom Metazoa; phylum Chordata; class Aves; order Cuculiformes; family Cuculidae; genus Phaenicophaeus; species Phaenicophaeus curvirostris. Next base: position 14,443,794 of record NC_091405.1, read on the forward strand.
CATTAGGATCAAGATGAAAATGCAAACCCCAAGACCTTAAGACTGAAACTTCCGATGAACAGGCAGACAAGCATTTCAATAACTTAGGGAGAAAAAAGAGCATTGGTGGTAAACTAAGCAGCAGTATGAATAAGAAATAAAACCAAAGCAATACTTAAATCATCGCTTGTGCACGTCTGTTTAATTCACTTCCGTTTCGAGTTGCAGAATCTGTATTGCTTAGAAGTGACACTGAAGTTCTCCAACAATGTATAATTGTGTGATCTGTGCTGCTTAAAGGATGGATCCTTGGAGTACTGACACAGAGAGAGAAGATCAAGGCTTGGCAGTGACCGTAACATGCTGCTACACAGCAGGCAAACATTGGAGTTGAGCAGCTGGACCAAGGCGGGTTGTGCTGCCTTTTTCCTTTATGCTCTTGTTTTGACTTGTGTTAATCACCCATTGTTCTAGGTGGGAGAGCTGAATTAAAGGACAGGGTGATCGAATAAAGCCTCCATTTAATTAGAGGAAGCAGGTCACTTCAAATTCCACTGCCTACCGAGGTGATAAGCAGGAATTAGAAGTGTACCTGGAGAGGTGTATTATTTAGAAGTAGGCACAACAGCCTAATGTTAACTAAGGCTAAATGAAAATACTTTGTAGTCTTCTCAAATCTTCTCAAAGGTTCAACATCTGCCAGCACTAAACTATAGAGATCTCTGCAATTCTCCTTTTGCCATGAACTTCCAGTGCTGATTCTCAGGGGTAGAAGTGTAACACAATGGGAGGATAAAGAGATAAATGGGAACAAAGGAAAAGAAAATTCACCTAGAATATTTTGTGTGCGCCGTTTTGGAATAATCCTCAGCCTGTCCATGACATACTGTCAAATTACATTGCCATTTCGTAAATACTTTTAAGCATGGAGAGGAGTTTGACTCTGTAGAACTTTCAGCCTATCTCATATGCTGGGATCTTTCTCAATGAGGGATGTTACTAAGAATCATTATTTTATTGTATTTAGGTGCATTTTCTGTCAAATAAAAACTTAGCAGGTTTCACAAATTTTATAAGAATAACCACTCTCATAAGATTTTAAGCCAAATTTCCCTGGTCATGGAGGTTTTGAATAAACTTTGCACAGGAATCCAAGAGAGTCACATACCATGATCCACAGAGCTTGTGAGGGTTTGCCAGGCATTCTTTGTTACTCACTAGCTTTCCCTAAACTCTGTGGGATCTAGGGATACAAGCAGATGCTTCGAGGTACGTGGTGGGGAAGATACGCTTTGGCCCATAAGATACTGAGTTACGTGAGCCCCTGAGTGAGCTCTTGAGTTAAATCGGTCGTTACACCTTTCACGGAAGCTTATGGATGACATTTGGGCATTACGGTGATTTCCTGCAGGCTTTTATTTGGCTATGAGGTACTAAGAAATCCCTCTACAGGTGGGTGGAATCTTTCCTTGCCAGAATAACACAGATTGAAGAAAAGAGGGTTGGTATCATATGCACGTCTGTGTTAATTTCTCTTGATGTGATATCAAAATACATCACTGGGACACTCAAGAGGAAGTGATTTGAAAACAAAGGTCAGCAGTTCTCCAAAGACCAATATAATAGTTGTCCCAGGGATAAAAAGGCTGCAGATAAACTGGAAGTGTTACTCTCCAACTATAGTTAGAAATGACATGGTCGTTTGGGCATACACCCATTCTCTTCCTCTGGCATAATACAATTTTTGAGGCTTTCAGGCACCTACGCTGACGTGTCCTCTATTTGTGATACACTGTCCTAGGATGGGTGATTGAGTTTTGTGGTGTCTGTGAGGAGTGGCCATTTTTAATCAAAGCAAGTATTGACAAACTTGATGTGAATTAATAAAAAGTGAGGATAAGCAACAGATCCGGAGCTGTTTTCTTCTGATTTTAATTTAAGTACCATTATTTTACAGAAATGGATAGCATAGCTTTGTCTGTGTTCCTTTTTTATTCCATTGAGTGTAACCATCAAATATGACCTAAAAAATCAGGATTTCCTATGACCTGACTTTAAATATGATGGAATTCTCTTTACAAGAGAGCAAATAGCAGCATTTCTGTGGCTCTGTTGACTGTTCTAAGTCATGGGAAGGAAGTAAAATAACTGAACATACATTGTAATTTGCCAGAAGAATCCCCAAGTATTCTGCAATATATATTTTTCAAAAGTATCACTTGAAAAATTTATCCTTGAAAAAGATAAAACTGTGAGGTCTGGCAAAGTATTCAGAGTCTGGATTTTTTAAATCTAATTCTGTTGCAAATGCAGCTACTCAGATTGTTTTGATTTAATCAAAACTGGCTGTTAAATCTCTAATTCTAACATCTTTTCAATCTCTGCTCAAAGTGACACATATATACTCTGTGACTGCGCATTGTGAAGTTAACAACTTGTTATTTGGCCTATCAGTTGTTGAATATTAAGCGCCCCTTGTTGGAATTGTTCAAAATGTAAAACTACTTCTGCCTTTATCATTCCTGTCTCTTAATTCATTCTTAGAGATCATAGTTTTTCCAGAAATCAATTCAGAAAAATACAGAAATGTAGTATTTTTAACTTCTGAGGCTGGAGGTTTCCAGACTGTCTTTGTAGTTGAAGGAGGAAAGGAACTAGGAGGAGGAAGAGCAAAGAATATATTTCATCTTCTAGTGATAACCCAATACAGAAATATACCTGTTTTTTAAAGACTTAGTCAAAAACTTAATACAGAATTAAAACAATGTGTGTATTATTTTAAGGTATCCACAGCAGTTACCAATCACATTTCTATATGACTGCATGATATTCTTTGAAGACTGGAAGATTAACTGAATCCCACATATATTAATTCACTTTTTTTTTAGCTGATTTTCTTTAACAGCCATGGTAGTTCATGGTGTTTTAAAGCCTAAGCGTAATCAAAGGAAATAATTTTACTTGGTGAGTGCTGTTCAAACCATTGAGAAAAAAAAATTCTGTTTACACAACAAGCCAATTAAGGCTTATACGTAAAAGAATCTTCAAGAAATTAAAATTAAAATTTCATAATAAGCACTAAGATTTTCAAGTGTGGCTATCAAATACAAAATCAGACCACTGTAATTAAGGCCATCCTAATAGTTTTTCAGAAATAATTGCCAAACCTAACATATGTCACATCTAGCTATCTACGTGCATACTTAGTGGCGAGAGTGAATTGGGACACTGTCAGCTGATTATTTCTGCAATCAAACACCCCTTTGACTAAATGAAGCATTGCTTGAATATCATTGAATGGATTTAAACAGAGAGCATTTATTAAATTGTTCCTAGCTACCATCACTGTTGTGAACATTTTAAATAATTCCTGTTCATATTTGTATTTCTTTTTGTTTATCATTGAGAGCAGCTGTCACACACGAAGAAGTCAGCATTTCTCTGTTGTTTGTGTAATGTAAAATACTTGTGCTCTTTGCTTAACAAATCTTCAGCCTCTCACTGATGAATTATCTACCAAATTTAGCCACAGTTTGTTCATGGTAAGATTCATAGCCTATTAAGCAAACTGGAAAATAAATATTCTTAGCCAAATGATAGATAATGTTAGGTGCCTGGTCTAAAGTTACTGTAATCAGTAGGGATTCCGACAGGCTTTAGATGAAGCTTTAGGTGTACCTCAGCTTTAGTGACACATCTCAATGTTATTTTTGTGATCTCTTACCACCTACCCAATAGGCTTGTTTGGTCCATCACTGCTAGTCCTTTCTGACCCAGGCTGGTCTGTCACCAATGAAAGGATCATGTCTACTCTTATTTAGCTTTGATTAACCTCATTAACCTATCATACACTGAAGCAACTTGCCGAGCAAATTGGCAAGCCAATTTCAGCAAGCAACATAAAGCAAAGAACAGCTTGGATTGTCAGATAAACATACCCAGAGGTGCAGTTAGGATGCTGAAATTATTAGGTGAATGATAGGAAGCCAAAAAATCAGTGAGCCACTTGAGCAGAGAGTATAAACATAAATATCCAAAAGCATGCCACAGTGCATGCGTATTTTATGTTGATGTGCTAATACATTATCTGCTAAGGGTTTATTTAAACCATTTTTGTATTCCCTGCAATTCATTTATCTGCATAAAGAAGAGCCACTAACAGGACAGTGCCTTATGAACAAGCAACCTTGTATGTTTTCTACTGCTGTTTATAATTCTTCATGCTCATATCTATAATTCATGAGCAAACTGGCTCATGAATGTTTCCATAAAGGTTGAACAAAGTATGGTGCTGTTAACACTCGCACTGTCATGCACAGAATCGAAATGTGCCCACTCTCATTCTATTCATCACAGCTCAAAGACATTTTGGCAATGATATTATCCAAATATTATTAAAACTTTGAACCCTGTCCCCATAAATTATAGCAAAATGGCTTCAGAGCCATTAGGCAAGGAGGATGTATGGGCTCCAGTTGCTTCGGAGTAATTATGTGCTTAAAAGGAAGCGTGGCTAAGCATTCTACCAGTAAAAAGACAAAAGCTATGATCATTTGTTACTGCTTCAGTGCTGTACACAGTACTGCTCACACAGGTCAAGCCAACCTTACAGCAGGACAATTATCTGCCTAGAGAGACCAAACATCTGTTATTAAGTACGCAGAGGCACCACTGCAACATGCTAGAAATCTTGTCCACTTCATTGGTTTGGCTTACGGTAATGTACTTCAAACACTTGGCTAACTCTGCACAACATCCCCCCTTTCTTATTGTTACTGTGACAGTTCAGCTTTGAAATATGCAGTACCTTCACTCCCCCATTACTTCCTTTAATATGCGCACAGCTGTTAAAGATGATGGTGTAACTTTAGATGAGTCTCTCTTTCTGTTCTCTTTTCTCTCTCTTTTTTCTTCAAAATGTGCTTTGAGACGTTCTTGTACATTTATAGGTTACCCACTGAGAGTCACTGTGGAGATTAGGAGTGGTGCAAAAGCACAGACCCACACTGTTTTTATATTACAAAACAAATGTTGCTTCTTGATTTCAAACATTCCCTAAGCTAGCCAAAAAGAAGTATGCCTTTTCACACAACAGTTATGAAATATGTGTTTAAAACAAACATCAGCAGTGGAACAGATATCTTTTTTTTTTTTTTTTAAATTATCTTTATGTCTGGAAGTTGATAAAAGAAAAAGAAGCAGGAAAGGAGAGATGACTTGATTAGTAACTAAGGAGATGGCTAAGTGGATATGTGACTGTAACTGAGACACCAAGAACAGACTCAGCCAAAATCTATTCCAAGTGGATATTGTAAATCCATTCTGTGGTTTATTGATCCAAGGCTGATTGTTTTTCTGTGGTGAAACATGTTACTTAACAAAGCCTGTGCTCACTGATGAACAGGTAGAATGATCCTCTCCTGCTAGACGGATTGTTCATCTGAGGTAAGGAGATTCTGAACTGTACACAATTTGCATCAGATTTTAATAGCTGTGATGTTAATATAGACAATAGTTTCCCCCCCTCTGATAGAAATTGCAGATGTAACTGACACATTTGCTTTCATAGGGCATAGCAAGAACTCTGAAAAAAGAGTAATGAATGGGTGGCAGAGATGTCAGGGTTAGAAATTAGATCTATCTTATCTGTCTTGGGTTTTTCTAAGGCGTCTATCACAGTGTGATAATCAAACCTCTGGAGGAGATGCTAGGTGGGAGAGCTACAGAAATTAAAGATCCTAAGAATCCTTTGATGAAAAATGTACAACTTATGTATTTGCTTTATACTCACTGTACTGTCGTAAAAGGAGTTGACAGAACTGGCAGATTTATGCTGTTCTGAGATCCTATCAGCGTCAACTTCTCTTTAAAGAAACCCAGATTTCCTTATCTTAAAAGTAAACGTGAATAATACTCTGGGATGAAAAATACAGGTCCACAGAGATGCATGAATAGGTAGAAAGTAAAATAAATGATGAACAGGAGCACAAGAGGGAAAAACAACCTTATGTTAAAGACAACATCATTGTATAATCACCAGCATCTTTTTGCACCTTGGCAAAAAAGTTTCAGAGGAAAAGGCATACCTCATCACCATGATGCGTAGCTGACTTCAGCCATCCCCATCTATATTATGCTCTCTTTTCAATACACATGCTTGTGAATAAAAGACCAGCTAGGCAGAGAGTTTGAAATTGGATCAGTGAAGAGGAGTATGTCTTCTGACTGAACTTTATATTCACTCATGCCAAGCCTCAAAGGAACTACAGCATTAACTCCAAATATACCAGTATAGGAAACATTTTAGTTAGCTTTTTTAAATTTCAGATTTGTTCATTTAATGCCAAGCTCACAAACTCCTCAGATACACTTTTCCTCTCATAGTTATAGCAGACTATATATCTATAATTCATATTATAGAAAAAATAGGTAAAGATTTTAACACCTAATTCAAGAGAATGCAGTTGGGGCATGTCTGAAAACGGGTGCTCTAGCTGAGAAATTTTTTTTGTTTTTCTAACACTCCTGGAAACAATTGCAATTAAATGTTTCCCCTCCTTTGAATCACCTTTGACTCTTTTCAGTGCTAAGCCTTATAACACTTTCATAACTTTATATATAAGTACACTCACAGTGATGGTCTGAACAGAGGAAAGGAAACTGATTTTTCTGAATGGGCCTTTCCAGGAATGATGCTTCAGGAAGTTCATATGGCCTATCTAGAAGTTTATGGCTAAAGAAATACACTGCACAAAGTATCCAGAACTGGTATAGTTTAGCAATACATTTAATTTAACTGGAACATACTTCACAACTGTTTGGGAATCATGAAAGTTATCTACTCAAAAGAAATCTTTAATATTCAAGGGCATGCTGCTTCAGTAAATATAATTTTAATCATGCAAAGGGAAGGAAGGAACTTACCTAATGCTGTTCAAAACACATAAGATCTCTAGCATGAGAACTGTTTCTACCATGGAAATATGTCAACAATGCAACACAGTCTCCAAACCTCTTGACGCTCCTACCTGCAGTATGTTACAAACCAAAGGCTGAACTTTTGGGTGAGAAAGAGAGATACTAGGACACCATAAAGAGCCTAAGTAACTTCAGAAATGAGCTTAGGTTTGGAACAGAAAAATGGAACAGGAGAGGAGAAAACAGTGTTATTCTATAAACTCACAACATTTGGAACACATCCCTTCTGATGAATGAGTCAACTAATTGTCTGGAGTCTCAGATTCATCAGTGAGAAGAGACTGGTTGCACTTAGCTCACGTGTTATTTTGGATGTAATCCTGCAGGCTGATCAGTGGTGCTGCATATAGTGCATATTAATTAATTAATGTAGTCTTGCAACTCCCTGCACTCTTTATAGTTGACTATTGTCAATTATAACACTTTACAAAGCAGACAGCATGCTAGCCACTTGCACAGCTTTCCATATAGTCTAGTGTCTCTATATTATTTGTGATTGTACACTTAAATGAACAAAGAAACATTAGTAGAATATATTATGAAAATATCTGATGGCTATTTAACTTGAGTATTTGTTTATGCACCGATGAAAAAACACAACACATTAAATTATTTTTGGATAATGTCTAAATTCAAAATGCAGAGGAAAAGTCCAGTAGAAGGAAAGAACAGATATTGTGTGCTTGTGAGACTTTGAAGAGCATGACTAGAAGGTGGTATGGAAATGGATAAATTTTAGAGAAGGCAACCATTCCCCATTAAGGAAAATGATTAGCACATGAAAATCAGCACATTTGAATTCTAAAAAGTTGCTTTTTTCCTGTAAGTGTAAAGAGGATTATGCTTATGTGAAAGAGGAGACATACTGGTGCGGTGGTAAAATTATAATATTTTAGATTGAGAGATCTGGCTACAAGTAATCTTCACTAGAACATCCCTTTCAACTAAAAGCTATCGGTCTGCAACTGTTTCCAACTCCTGACTTCTAATCTAGGATAATACTGGGTGTGCCACTCCACCAAAAGCCATCCCTACACTGTCATGTTATTTACTGTTTGATTCCCTAGTATTATGGCAGTTAGCAAGCTACTTAAGAAGTACCTCCCTGCTGGCCTTGTTAGCATTGAAATAATTATGGTTTTCCTCACCTCTCTCCTTTTTTTCTGAAACACTATATAAGTTGAGTCAGTGCAATCACTGCATAGAGAACAGGGGAGCAGAGGAAGAGATGCTGTCTGCATGTTCTCTCACTATGCTCATAGTTACTAAAGCTTATGTCCTAAATTTTACTCAAATTATTACGCACCTGGAGTCCCCAGATTCTCTGACACAGAACACAGAGATGTGATATATAAGTGATGTCTTGGGTATCCAATTAATACCACCTGTGGAGGCGCATAAATTGCAAAGAGGAAAGCAAAAAAAGAAAGGCAAATTGGTGCAGCAATCCTCCAGTCCTTGCAGTCTAAATTGTGTTCCTTTATTTTGTCATGCATTTCTTTTTATTTACACTTAACTTTTCTGAATTCGTCTGTGTTGATGGAAGGACTTGATATCTCTTCTTTCCTTCTGAAACAAGTCTTGGCATGGATAGTATTCTTGGGATAAACAGACCTTAATAATCGCTACTGAATTTACTATCTAATTTGCTATCAATTTAATTATAAACAATTAAATAGTGTAATTTCATTCTCACTACCATGCTCCAAATGCTCTGCCTTATGATCGTAGGGATTATCCACAGAGCATCACAACTGTGACGTTATTTCAGGACTCAGTTTATAAGCACATTCAATTACTGTCTTATTATCAGGGTAATGAAAAAATATATCAGAACGGAAAACATTTTTACAGCATACCTGTTTTATGACAGTAAGACATAATGAAGATTATTACTTTCTAAGTGAAAAACTCTTACCCCAGACATAACACATCATTTGAGTCTATATTGTACCTGCTGAAATCATGCCTATCCATTCCAATTTTATGATCAATCATACAATTTTTTCTTATTCACTTATGGGAGTAAAATTATAGCACATCCAGCCATATCACATTTTTTGTACAATGACCAAAGGTTTTTCCAGCAAATATCACATTCTTCAAATGTAAAAAAAAAAGGACCCGAAGCATGAGAGAAATCAGTGATAGCTCTGAGTTTATACAGCTACGGTTTATTGAAGAAGCTCCTCCTCCTTGCTGCCTCACTCAAAGCCAACATCCACAGCCTATCCATGCTCCCGAACTTATCTGACAGCTAGTAGAACTTGCCTTATTCCATCCACCTTATTCCATCCCTTAGTATTTCTTTTATGTCCATTTCCATAATTCATTTAAATGCTGTTTGCCCATGTATAGTTATCAAAACAGATTTCAAGCAGATTTCTTTATCTGAACAAGCCTCCAAGAAAAGAGGAGAAACCCAATAAAAAAACAGGTTAAAAAGGAGAAGCGTGGGAATGAGCTTGTCAAGAGGGTTTTTGATCTGTCTCACAAAATATTTGACTATGTGAGGAGACAAGTACAAGTAGATGAAATTTTCTGTATAAGAAAACTCCTCCACAGTCTAGTTTCAAAACAAAGAAGTACACACATTAATGTCAACCATTCTGTGCCATCAGATTAATTTTTGTAATCCTGTTTTAGGTTTCCTCTTCAGTTGTCAGTTGTAGCTTCTGAAATCTGCATGCAGCTGCATTTTTAAGTAGTCTCTCTACTCAAATGAACTAATCTCTTACATTATATTTTTCAAAAGAAACCTTTCAGTATTCATTTCCCCCAAGAAGATATAACTGGTAAAGAACTTTTTCACAAGACCTTCCCTATAGAGAAGACATACATGAAACTGTGGACATAAGTTTGAACTATTTTCTACCTTCTTGTTTACAGTCTAGTCTCTGCTTCCAAAGCACTTCTTTACACAAGTGTACAGCAAAACCATCCTTCAACCTGAAGAAAAAAAAATATTACTTCATGCAACTATGATTGCACTTCCAAATAGGAAAGAAGAAGGAGATATTTTTATGAACTTATATTGAAGCTTTCTAATGTTGATACTACAAGGTTACTGCTTCCTGAGGGCAGCTGTCTTGTACTGGTCATAATGCATATCCAGTTCCAGACCCCAAGTTAACAAAGTGCACTTCTATGAGTACGTGGGAAAAAAACTACTCTAGGTATGAAGTAAACGTCAACGTTTCCACGACAAATTTGAATACTTTTTCCTGTGGTAGTTACTTTCTTTCACTATGGGATTGTGGTGGACTTGGAAAATAACCTAAACAGTTAACATGCAATGAAAGTTCAGTAGCCTATAGGGAAAAATCTTCCAGTCCATTTTCAAGAAGACAAACATCCAACCAAAACATTAGCAGTTTCAGTCGGCAATAATCACCCTGGTTAGCAATCTAAGCAAGGATTGTATACACATAGCAAGTAAGCTAAAATTGAATATTAGTATGGTCTTTCTAAGTTTAGTTTGTAGATTGAATAAGGAAAAGTGCCCTGTCTGAACAATTGCAGCTTTGAAAATAAAGGAAAGAGCCCATTCCCTAAATGTTTATCCAGTCTTTTTATGTTTTCACCTGAAGATACACACACACACACACACACTTTCAATGTTTAAGAAAAGCAGTGTATTCCTTTTAGGAAATATATTGGACGCATGGATTCAAAATTCAAGACAGTGTTTCTTGGGCCTTTCTGTAATTCTTGCAGCATTTATATGAGGGTGATTCGGCTGCTAAATTATTTGCAAATGTTCCTCTTTTAAGGGGATTTGGAGCCAAATTATAATAAGCAAGAGCAGATTGACCCAGATTAAAAGATACAATTAGTCTGTCTGATTAGTAAACCTAAAAAGTACTACTTACACTAAGTTATTGTTTTTATGACAAAAGAAGACATCCTGGCAGAACAATAAAGTCAGTGCCATGGATAAGAACCTGGCAATTTGCTCCAAACAGTATGAAAAAAAATCAGTTTAGAGATACAGCAATTCAAAATCAGTGGAACTGAAATATTATCATGCCAAAGTCAAGTCTGACAATACAAGTACATACACATACATTAGGGCATGGGTGAAATTTTAATCCTATTAAAATCACATGCAAAATCCCATTGAACTGCAATAAGACCAGGCTCTTACATAAAATGGAACTTTTCCAGTAAACATTCAGGCCCAAAACAACTTCACTTTAGAGCTCCAGTGGGACTTGTGTTAGTAGAAACTAAAATGAAAATCAGGTCCCCTTGTGTGTAAATATATACACATCCATATGTCATTTGCACAGATATTGAATTACAAACTGATTTCCTTCAGGAACTACACTTGATAATATCTTTTATTCAATAAATTTAGCATTAATGACAAAAAATGCATCAGTCACTGCTTGTGGGGTGGTGGGAGGACAGAACTGAATCCATTTGCTATCTTATAAGTCACTATACTTAATGTAATAAATATATTAAGAGTATCTTACTCTGAAAGATTGTGTTGTGATCAGTACCGCTTTCATTCAAGCACTTTAAAGCAAAATGTTGTACCACCCTCATTCTCATCTCTCCTTAAAGTCTGAAACTTGTGCTTCTTATGTGAACCTGCTACATGTCTCAGCTACAGTTGCACGCAATGCTGCTCAAGTGAACTGTGGTCATGAAGCATCCCATCTATGACGGGCAGCAAGGCATCCTCAGTATGAATTCTCCCCAACCTGGAAAAGAGCGTGGCCACTGTGACCTGAAATGTTGCTACTCCAATGGGTATAATTTCATCAACCAACTGCAACTTAGCAGTTCATAGAATCATAGAATCATGGAATAACCAGGTTGGAAGAGACCCACCGGATCATCGAGTCCAACAATCCAGCATTTGATGCATCTGAGAAGTCTGCTGAGCCACTTTCAGCCCTCTGTTACTGGGTTTACACCACTGGCTTCCCAAGTTGCTTATACAATACAGGTCATGACTAGGAGACCATGTCTTGATCCTCACAGCAGACCTCAGAGTCCATTAAAAAAAAAGAGGTATTTTTTTCTGGGATACACTAAGAGATCTCTGAAGAAAGACCATAACCTGATTATGAAAGACACACAATAGCAGGATCTCCTGGACATCTCTTTCAAGTGCAAAATGGCAATTTTATTCCCATATTAAAAATCTGCTGGTTTTCCCTCATTCTGGGAGACAGTTTCCCATCTGCTGCTGAGTGCTTTGATGCTATAAGAATGACCATACTCTAAGCAGTTTCAGGATGACAGCAAAATGTGCATTTTTGAGACTAAAGGGAGAAGGAAAAGCCTGATGTCGAGACAGGAAGCTGATGAGTCTTGTAATAGCTGACTCTGCTATACACTATCTTCGTGAGAACAGGAGATGAGCAAAAAGGGCCTCACAAGAGATAAGAAGAAGCCCTGAGAGAAGCTTGTGGAATATTTTGAGAGCCAAAGAGAAGGTCTATATAAAAAATTTTCCTTGAGCTATTCTAGTCATGCTTTGAGTCTAGGAGTATTTTTGAATAACATGTACATTTGTAAAGGTGCATATTATTGCACATCTTGATGTATATACGTAGGTATGCAAGGAGTTAATCCTGCCTATCTTTCCATCTGATTATACTCCAAATGTTTTTTTTATTACAGAGTACATTAAGATTTACCAAGTGCAAGTATGGATTTTACGGCAAGTGATGTCAAGCATTACAATGAATTGCATATGACTCAAAATCACGATAGCAATGTTAAGTTCAAATAATTTTAAATAAGGAATAATACACTAAATTGAAGACGAAGAGTGGCAAAAGATTCCACTGAGGATACAGAATGACCTTAAGGGAAATTGAGCGCTCTGCTGTCCCTGGGAGTCAAGGGTAAAAAAATGCAATAAGCAGACTGTGAGGCATTCCTACCTAGCAACTGGAGCAGATGAAACTTTTCCCAGGCTGGTATCTTAAAGGACAATGCTTGGCTGTTTTCCTGCAATGAAATGGGTAAAATAGCACCCAGTCAGAATGCAAGTAGTATCTAAGTCATCGGTGAGTGGAAAGTGAGGACTCTGCAGATATGCAACAGTTGCTTCAGACAAAGTTCATCATTGTCTATTTTCCCCTAGATACAGCTGCTTTCCAAAATGTTTAAATAATCGTATATTAAAATGCCAGGTAACAGACAAGTTATATACATACGAGCTCTGAATAACTGCAACTGTCCTACAAGGTTTAGTATGTAGTCATGGTACAGGTAAGTTTACCCATGAGGACCAAACTCTGCTTCCTTTCATACACGCCTATCTACACACACATACATCTTCCCCCTGCCACAGATTCCAGATTAACCAGGAATTGCTATTTTCCTATTCATAAGGCTCACAATGTAAGAGTGCTCTCATACAATTACTAAAGCAAGCATGACAGAAAGATGCAGGGAACAAACATCACAGCACACAGGTATTTTTGCCTCTGTCTAGCTACTTGGTAGTATCCACATAGTGACTGAACCCTATGTTCATCCTGATGCACCTTCAGAGTGGTTACAAAACCCATCTGGAAACCTGGATAATGGTCTTACAATTAGCTGATAATTTCTATGCTATGTTAAACTCACAATCATAGAAGCAATTGCAGTAAAAGGTATCTTTACAGCACTTCTTAAATTTTAGAACTTTGTCTTTTACTCTCTACAGTTCCCTTCACTCTCAGGGGAGGTTTCACAAGGCAGCTGAACTAAGATAATAGTTACCAACTCCAAAAGAGTGGTCTCATTCTTGTTTCTCCTCCATCCCACCTAACTGATCTCACCTGAGTATTAGCTCAGACACTTAATCGAACCCCTCAATGAGATGGCTTAGTTTTCTGCAAGCTATTAACTTCTACAAGTGAGGCAGAGGGCAAAACCAACACCCTCAGACTGGAACTGGACTTCCAGAAATCTCTTGTGCATCAGGTCCAGTGAGCTCAGGTAGTCAAAATTCATCTTTCCAGGATGTTTCCTATAATAAATAGTGATCACATAGCCCTCTGAAAGCATAAGTATTATTTATTAATAGTAGTTAGATATTTGCTCTCCCCTAAGACCAGTCATGCTTAGGGCCAAGCCCTTCTCCTTCTACTTCCCTCTGCACTTCAAATCCTCCATTAAGTGGAACCAATGTATTTTTACGATAAACATTCTACTAAACATGTCCATATATAGGCTGATTTGATTATTACTGCAGAGTAGCTCTTATTTTCCAAAGCAACTTGTCTTAGTCATCACAATAAAACACAGAACAAGTCAGAAAATGAGAAAATAAAAAAGAAACTCAAAACCTTCTAACTTTCCTCGTTGACCACAACTTCTTCGTGTATTCCAGTTTGTCCTAAGTGTTTCTCTAATTCTTTACTAACTTTATATACTCTGCCTGCCACTGAAACTGAACCAAACAGGGCAAATGCTTAGCAGGCTACATTTTTTATGCAATAAAGGAAGTGAATTATCTCCTATAAACTTAAACTGCAAAGCTGTGGGAGACTGGAGAGGACGCTGCGAAAGTGGAACCAGAATATGCTCAAAACACAGAGTGAATATCCGTACCGCAAAATTACTATAGAATATATAATTACAAGTACTTGGGAGCTCAGTGTTTTATCTCAACCCCCTTAAAAGCTGCATTGTGACACAGGAGTCAGTATCAACTATAATTGCACCACCAGTAACAATGACAGCTATTATTACTTTTTATTATATGTAAATTCTCCATTTGTTCCTGCAGCTAATATGCCTCTGAATCTGGTAACAGTATGGCATAGGTGATTTCTGTTTTTACTGGCAACAACATATTCCCCACTGAGAAAATATGACTTGTCATAGAAAAGGCTTAATCTTGAAATTCAGCTATTTTTTGTTTCTTGGTGGCCTCTAATTGCAAGCTTGAGGCAGTGCACAATAATTATCAGTCTGCAAGCATGAAAAGAAGTAAATGCCAGTCAGGCTATATGGCTGCTTTGTGCACACAACATCATCTAAAGAACTCTGCCATGTCAGTATTGGGCTGGCAGCTTGCTTCTTCAGTATAATGGCAGTGATTCAGCTGGTAACTGGATAAAAAATTGCAGCAGGTTTCCCTGTTATGATTCTTTCATGCATCTCTGTCAATGGCAGTTTACATTCTGGGATTGAGATCATTTGTTTCCTGTTTGCTCACAGCTTCAGGCTTTTCTTGTTTGCCACCACGGATTTACAGCCCTCCCCCCCTCAGCAAACCACATCTAAGGGGTTGAAAGATTATAAGGCTAATACTTTGCAGCTCAGCACATGTAGCCTAAAGTAAAAACTACTGTAAAAGAAACAATGGCTAGATACTCCCGTGAAATAGATATACGTATTCATGCAGGTATATATTTATATGTTCTATATAGAAGGAAACCCACAGAGAAGTCCACATAGTGGTGAGATGCATGACTAAAAACTTCATTGGGAGTCTATCTTCTCATAAACTAACAGTCAAAAGCTCAGAAAAAATAATAAATACAAATATCTTTTTTTTTAATGGGCTCCTTCCCCTAACCCTACATGGAAAATGATGGCAGAGTAAAATACACACTTAAAAGACTTCCAATAGTCAGACCCTTTTATGGGTTGACGAAAAAGATGTTGCTGTATGCATTAAAAGTAAATGAGATCATAAACACAAATATCAATGACCTGATCCAGTACTTACTTATCATACATGCCTCCTAAAAGAGATGTGTGTACCCCATTGATGCCCTGCTTCACTGCCATCAATATATGTGTCCTCGCAGTGCCTGTCTAAAGTAGGGCACTGCCACCACGTACCTTAACGAATGTGTGTATACAAGCAGACACAGGAATGTTATGGCTGGCATTTAACTCCCACTAAAATTAACTGGAGTTGACTTCAGCCTTGAAAAATATGATCCTAAGTACTCAGAATAAAACATGAGGGTAAAGCAATGAGGCTAGAACAAAATGGTGAGCATGTGATTAAATGGAAACCTGACTAAAAGTTGTGTAATCTACCATGTTTCTTACTCAGCTATGCAGTTTTTTATCTATGAAAGGAAGTACTGTTTGTCTTTATTACTCTTGTCACAGTCAGCAAAAATGGGTGACATATAATTTATTTGGTGCCACCTGTTTTTTGTTTTCCTATTCACTAACTGTTCAGAAGCACTTTAGCTTTTCTTTGAAAGTATATTTTTATTCACAGAATTATTTGTCATGTCCAGCTTATTCACAAACAGCTCATTACAACCATTCATTCTTTAAGTGCTTACTTAATTTTGGTTAGATAAATGGCTATAGGATATGTTCCCACCCCTGATTGGATCTTTAAATGCTCAGTTTCTTGATTAAACACTCATATTTACAAATTTCCAACTCTTTTCCTAAGCCTATTCTTCAATATTTATTTGATATATGCTATTTCAAACATTCCTGCTATAAGAAAATAAGCTTTGTCACAACAGTTCAAGCAACAGTCTCTGCTGACTGAAGTTTTAGAAGATACATTACTTGTTTGAGTGAGAACAACTGAGGTTGTCTTATTTGAAAACGCAAACATGATGTATTATATTGCATTGGCTAAGAAAACTATTGCTTAGAGAGGTTAAAGTGTATTACAAGAAACTCTCTGAGCTCACTAAACTATTTTAAAATATAATAGCATAATCAGATTATTAGAAATGTTTCTGGACAAAGATCACAGAATCACTAGGTTGGAAAAGACTCACAGGATCATCGAGTCCAACAATTCCTATCAACCCCTAAACCATGCCCCTCACCTCCAGGGATGGTGCCTCAACCACCTCCCTGGGCAGCCTGGTCCAGTGCCCAATGACCCTTTCTGTGAAAATTTTTTTTCTGATGTCCAGTCTGAACCTCCTGTGGTGGATCTTGAGGCCATTCCCTCTCGCCCTGTCCCCTGTCACCTGGGAGAAGAGGCCAGCACACTCCTCTCCTCAACCTCCTTTCAGGTAGTTGTAGAGAGCAATGAGGTCTCCCCTCAACCTTCTCTTTCCTAGGCTAAACACCCCCAGCTCTCTCAGCCGTTCCTCATAAGACTTATTCTCCAGCCCCCATTAAGGATCTCAGGACCAACTCCTGAATTAGCCTGGACTTTAAATACCTGTTCTCTATGTCAGATGAAGCTGACAGAAAGGGACAAAAGGAGGCGAAGGCCAGTCCAGGGGCTAGCAGAGGTGGACTAGCACAGGTAGACATGGAATACAAACAACAAAAAAAAGAAGTCAACCTCCTTCGCAGCAACTGTGTTAAAGCCACTGTTTGAAATGATCACTATGAGCAGATTCTCCTGAAAAGAAAGGCAGTAAAAGGATAACCCACTTCTAACAACTGAGTCAAGACACAGTCTCCATGCAAAACTGACACTAAGTATTTTACTCTTTACAAATAGTCTTTATAATTGGGATTTTTAAATAATCCTTCTTAAAAGGGATTGCAGCTGTAATCAATTTGTGGAGGGCTGTTTTAATAAGAAGCTGCGCGAATAGGATTAACTATGAGACCCTAGACCTCTTTCCTCCAGTCCTTAAACTCCTATTTGAAACATTTAGATACCCATAAATTATTTATTGGTCTTACAAGGTGTCATCAAGCTAAGAAAATGATGCTTGACAAGTTGAAAACCATAACCATTTCCACCAATTTGTTAACAGCCTCTCCCACATGGCATGTAATGTCTCACTTCTACCTTGTCTTACATGAACAGTAATATTCACCCATTCACCAAAAGCACACGTGCAAAGCTGGCAGATCTTATGCTTTACGTTTATTTCAGGAAATGTATCAGAAAATAATTTATAGATAGCTTGAAAATAAAATGGCAGAGTGGCTTTCCTTTTCCTTGCAAGCTTCTTAAATAACAAAGGAACAAAAAACACTCAGTATGTCACTCCCCTTGTCTTACACTGAAAAACCCCCTAATTCACTCCTCCTTTGATTTCTGAACTGCACAGATAAATACCTAAACAGGCATTCTACAAAAAGGAACACAGGGAAAATGCATGTGGGCTTTTGTCAAGAAAAGAGAAATCACCCCTTACATCTGCAGTATGCATGTCAACAGCCATCTATCAGCTAAGGCTGGAAGTAAGGCTACTGGAAATCTTTGCAGGGCTTCTCTGGCGATACTAGTCAGTGAAGACTCGTAAAAACATGGCGTGACACAGAATCTAACTTTTCTGCAAGAATCACTTCAAGCATGAGGCAATTTGCATTTAGCAAATATCACCTGAAGTCAGTCTTTATACCTCTGATTTCCTGAGAAGGACAGAAACTCACTGCATCTGAAAATATATTTTGCTCATCACTGCTTCTTGTGGGAATGTAACACAAGGTTTCATGCTTTCTTTCACTTATAGAGTCCCACAGACTCCCATACTGACTATGCTCCATCATTAATTACAGAAGTTTTGCAGGGGACCTAGGCCATGAACATTTTGTCTAAGAACTTGTAGGTTTGCTTTTCTTTGCTTGGTGTTCTGTATTTTTACAGACACCATGATATTATAGATTTTATGCATGGTGTAACCAGTCTTTCTACTATGAATCACTCTGTGTTAGTATATCACATAAAGCAATTAAAAAATGGTTAAATAAAGACTTCAAAAGTGTTAAGCTCTAATTTATTACATGCTGTTTATTTACTGTATTAATCTACTAATACCAGATCAGTCAGCCGTCAACGGCAATAATAAAACTGTCCATTGGAGCAAGGCTCACGGGGGAGTGACCTCTAGTTTTGCAAGGGTACAATTTCCACAGACGGAATATCTGAAACTAAATCCACTTAAAAGCACAAAACTGAGGACTGTACACATGCACCCAAGTCAGGTTTTGTCTGATCTACTTCCTGATATAATTTCAAGTTCACTGAACTTTGATGTTTGGTCATTTTAAGAGACAATGCCTGTTGAAAATTTCTCTTCTGTTCAGTTGTGGTGCAAGTGGCACAAAGGAGAGCAACAAGCACCATTCCTACTTATGAACTATCATGCACATCTGACTCTATCAGGCATCTTAAACATTGAGACCGGGGTGGGCATTTAAAGGAAAATCACTCTGTGTCTTAAAAAGTGAGAAAACAGAATATGACGAAGTAAAAAAAAAATAGGGACATAAATCTATTACTACTTTCAAAAATATCTAAGCTGTTTGCTTCTGTCTCCTAATAGATACTGTGAGATTATAGATTTGATCCTTTGTACAACCCATCTGTTTAGTATGAAGCAGGGTTAGGATACCATGTAATTAGAGAAACTGGTTAAACAAAAACTTGAAAATCTGAAGTCTCTCGTTGTCCTGGCTAAGGTATTTAAAATACAATACAGTGCACTGTGCCTTTTTCACAAGCTACTTGACGAAACAGATAACTCTCAGTAGACTGGAAACATAAGCGGAGATGTTACTGAAAACTGTTGCTTGGATTTAAAGCAACAAAGTCATTGCTCTCTGTCATCTAATTTTTAAATGCTTACACATGAGTGACTTTTAAGCCACTTCAGTTTAAAAATAAGTACTTCTGCTTCAAGTTTACGAACTCAGACATGATGATTTCAGAAAGAGATTGAGTGAAAGTAAATAGATACTGCTTTCTCATTTTATATTTGAAAAGTTTGATCTTGACTGTTAAAGTGTACAAATAGTCAGCCATAAAGTTACTGGAAATCACAAAAGGAACACACATCCTTTAGAAAGCTGTAGTTTACAGGTGAGAAACTTTGAATAAGAAATGCCTGAATGTGCAGAAACATCTGTACATCAGTTTTCCATTGTTCCAGATAATTTGTGGAGCTTATATGATAGTTCAGCTCTAGTCATTCATGAACACAGATATTTTGTGGTTTTAGGAATACGCAGTGAAGTAAATGAGTTTAAAAGATGCAAAAAGCATTATAATTTAGTGGGTGAAAAATGAAGAAATTCTTGAACTGCTAATAGAAAAGAAATACATCGCCCTAGAACCCACTTTTTGTTTTTGTTTA
Organism: Phaenicophaeus curvirostris; assembly: GCF_032191515.1. Taxonomy (NCBI): domain Eukaryota; kingdom Metazoa; phylum Chordata; class Aves; order Cuculiformes; family Cuculidae; genus Phaenicophaeus; species Phaenicophaeus curvirostris. The sequence goes on from NC_091405.1 coordinate 14,463,752, forward strand.
TAATTTTATAAACGCAGTCAGTAGCCTTAGACAAGCCTGTCACATCATTGGCTTTGAACAAGGGTCAGTGATGGATAACTGACCTCCTTTCTCACTTTTATCAACAAATGTCAAAAAAGGCAAACACCAGCAATGACATCCTGCCCAAACAGCCAAGAGTGTTTCATTTTCTTTGCACTTCTGTTTCCTCTGTGCCTTTAATCAGGGCCAGGGGATGTAATTGCTCTGTCTGGGCACAGCTTAAGGCATGCTGTGCAACTAACAATTAGTTTAGAGACTGAGATCTATAAATTTTGAGAAAAGAGTAAGAGGATTTGGTGTGCTTGAGCTATCCTTTCTAATGAAGAAAAATATCACACCGGAAGGGACACAGAGTGTTATCAAAGCAACTTAATATCATCTGGTAGTGATTTGTAGGCCCTGATAATCTATTGTGATCATGTTGAAGGGGGAGGAAAAAGCCCACGTGTTCCACTATTTATGAGATTTCCAAAATGATGGCCGCCATCTGTGCAAACGCCACTAATCTCAGCCACTGTCTTCACGGCAAATGGCTCCATGAGATTGTCCGAGGGAAGGGAAACACTGCAGGAATGTTAGGCTATTTATTGTTTATAAAAATAAACCAACTAGACTAAGACATATGCAAGGAATTTATTTCAAACAGCTGCAAAAGCAAGTTGCCTCAATAGGGAAGGTGCATTGATGATGCAATCAGACCACACTGAAAGATTTTACTATTAATCTCAGAATACGGCACGCTTGAGGGGCTAATTTGTCCCCATCGACATCCAAACCCATCTTACGTGGATATTCTTAAAATAATTTTTTAAAACAGTTTATACAGACTGAAACTAATTTACTATGTGTTTATTAACTAAATAAATATAAACAAAGTCTAAGCACAGTTCGTACCCATATAAGTTTACCTCTCTTAAACAACATTTCCTCCTTGCTGTATTATTTAAACGCACACAATGCAGATACAAGCACTCAGTGTCAGCAAACCTTTATCTCATGCATACCAAGTTTCTAGGTTTTGAAAATTCCTTATTTTATGGTTGGCAGTCTAACTGCACTGAAGTCCTTTCCTAATTTCTTAATGAAGATGACCAAATCCATCACAATGAGAAACAGCATTGACTGAGAAAAAGGAGTCAAGGAATAACAAGGTAACAACAAAATGATAAATGGTGTCACAGCAAAACCACAAAGTACAATATTTTAGTATCAGTCCTGCAGAACAGCATCAGACAAAGGGGAGAAGAGATCTAAGAAGAGAGACAACCTTCTTGCCTTAGCAAAGTTGGTTCTTCAGACACCGGAGAGAATCTTACTTATTTCGCTGTTAATGGATTGGTATATCTACAGCAACCTCTGGGAAATTCTCTTTCTAGGTTTACATGCTTGAGAACAGCTATCTTCGCTTTTCATTAAAACTGCATGCACTTTGGAACCACCTGCCTTCAGGAAAACTCTCAAGCTGATTGACTCTAACATAAGAATTAATTCAGGCTGCTTTAGTGTGTGGACAAGGCTCCACAGAACAGCATGTCGGTATTAGGCTTTTCCATAATACAAACTGGCAAGGATTGCTCTTTTGGGAATCCTGCTCAGCTGGAATTCAAGCACTTTGTTTGACAACTGACTTTCAAGGTGTGTGTCCTTTTCTTTTAAACAAACACATGATGCTTGAAAGCCAAGGTGCAACAGTGAATATATTTATACATATACATAAATGAAAAAAAAGGACAGTTCCTAAGAAATAATTTGCTATAGTTTGTGTCACTTACCCATGTAGTTTCCAAAACTTCCTAGCTAGAAGGGAGGAAAAATGTTTTGTTAGATTAATTTATTTAAAAAGAGTGATCCTAAAAGGCATTTGTAGATACCAGTTATGTTTTCTGACTTCTAGGACACTCTAGGATTTGGGACTTCCTATTTTTTTAGAAAAAAAAATTGTTGCAGAGTCACAAGATTTTTTAGCTCAGAGGTCTACATTGAGGTCTACACTTGAGCTGAATGCTTATCCACAAAGAAGGCCCACAAACCCACCCCCCCCATCCTAAACCAAAATCCTAAACCCACCTGAAGTACAGCTTATGTGTTACAGGCACACTTGTGCACTATTTCAGTGAGTGGTTTCTCTGAAGCACAGACCCCTAACACTTGCCCACGCACAATGCCACACACGCCACAAAGTTCCAAAATTCCCTTGCAGATCTTCCAACTCTGTCTCTTCCTTACCTTTCATACACAAGTATTTTTAAGTTCTCTGTCCACAGACCCATGATCCTCAATTCAAAAACCTCAAACTCACACAGTGGTTCAGGTCATAGTTTTTCTACAGTTATGTATAATCTATAAAACAACAAAAATCCTGTTCTAATTTATTACTGAATCTGACAATAAACTTGCACTTTTAGAGGCAAGAAATGGTTGAGAAACAAGTTCAGAGATCTATCTGTTGGCTTAATAATCAGCAAAATGCAATCTTGGTGTTGCTCAAGGTATAATTACCTGACATTTTTTCTCTGATAATAAGGCATAGAAATGCTTGTCTTTCCTTCTAGCCTCTGACTGTTCATTTCTGTTCCTGTGCTGTAGTTAATCCTCTTTGCTGTGCTGAAATCTACAGAACTGACCTCACAAAAATCTGTAGTAGCACAGCAAAGGTGGAGCCTGTGACCCAGAAGCCAGGGAAACACCAAAGTTGACTTCACCACTAAAGAAAATAAATCCTAGAACTGCATCAGCAGTAGACCAAATTTCTGATCAAATTCTAAACTGGTTTTAGCTTGAATGCATTCAAAGCCCAAAAGGTTACTTCAGAAAAACTGTCTGTCAAAGCAAGTCTACCTTATCAAGTAAAATAATATAAGAAATTAAGCTTGGAGCATTTAATGATGTCTCTCTTGGAACTAGGTTGAGACATTCTACATGAACAATTGTCCCATCAGTATTACAACAGCATGCCTAGGAGAATTTCCTTGCATCAATGATTCTCTCACCCTTTGCCAATATCTGATCACTCGTTTGTATATACATACATTTATTAACTAACACATAAACATTCTTAACACACTTAGGGTCTGTATGCATGGAGACTCAAAAACATTAAGCAAATCAACTAGGTAGATGAACTTATGCATCAAAGGACAGTCAGTCACTGTCAGCAGACACAGCTCCAACATCTCCCTGCGTTTGTTTCTGCTGTCAGTGGAAGTTAACCAACAGGATAACTGTGAGCACACCTCCGTTCAGTTTTCCAAAAGGAAGTCTACTGCATTGGTACACTTGTTCCCATTTCTTGCTGCAATTTATTTCATTCTGCATTACACCACTCCAACTGTTTATGAAGTCATGCTATAAAGTAGGTTGTAAACTGATCTGGGTTCAAAAGCTGTTGTGAATTGCTGATGGGGGGAGATATGAGGTTCGCAGCAGTCTCTTAAATCAACTGTGCTACACAAGAAATAGTGAGACCATAGCTAAGTTTATCTTTTCCTTGGCAACTTTTGTGTGTCTTATGTCACTAAATTCACAAACAAGTCACAGAAGCTGATGGGAGAAAAATTGCAGAGCTTGAGCCTCCCCACTGAACAACCTTTCAAAAAGGATACTTTACACTGGCATTGGTTTGCAAAATGACCCAGCTAAACCTAAAAAGCTCCTAGTGTTCAAATACAGAAACAGGATTGGATTGTGTCCTTCTGTACATTCATGTCACGAAAGTACAATCATGTTAGAGGGTCTGAAAAGACGCCTGGATTTTGCTCCCATTATCTCAAGCACAAAACAATCACAAATTAAAATTTGCTAGCTGATTGATTTTTAGGTTTCATTTAAAAGAGTTCTTTATAACTCCATCATACTTCCTACTCCTACTTATTCCTGCATCATTAGTCATCCACGGCTCTGTAAAATACCATGTTTATCACTTCTGGAATGTAGAGGCATATGCTACCTGTGATGCGTTGTTTCAGGATTGCTGAGTGATTCATGCTATGATGAATTTATACTATGATGGGGGACAATAGGCATTTCAGAGTATGCCAGTAAGTAACTCTTTGCACAAGTCATTTATGAATCTTTCAACGGATTACCATATTTTTTCTATTAAAACTCATAGAGCTATCACCCAGGAGTTAGCAGAAATTGTGGTATTTTGCTCCTATTCACAAAAAATAGATGGAAGTACTGGTAACCTAGGACTATATGTTGCTTTATATTGCATATAGCTAGCACAGAGGGTTGCAGACTGTGAGTCACAATTGCTTCATTACAAAACAAACAGAAAGGGTCAATTTCTGTGGAGCCTGGATATTATTTGCATGCTGTCTAACGTAAGGAGTCCTACATAGAATTTCCCTCTAATTAGGAAGTACATATATCCAACACAACTGATAAATAGGACTCAAAATGCCTTAAAAATAATATATTATTTGTAATGCTATTATTTCTATCATTTTGAACATGAAGAGATCAGTTTAACAAATAAAGATACACAAAGTGTATCCTACTTTTTACTTCTCCGTATGGATGCATAATTTGATAAGTTGTCTGTATTTTAAAACAATATAAAAATATCTTTGTTATTTTTATGACAATAGTTTTATTTTATCCTATAGATCCTCTTTTGACATCACATAGCAAAGCACTTGATGAGAAAGGTAAATGTTCCAATCTCACTCTTAGAAGTTGAATAGGAACTGTTCCACTGCAGTTTAAGCAGTTTACCTAGCAGGGTTAGATTACCCACATTTTTATTCCACGCTGTCATATAACTAGATGGACTGTTTCCTTTACAAAAGGGGAGAGGAGAATCATATAGAGCTTAGCTTTGCTTAAAGAGCTGTCTGCATTCAAACACGAGGTTGCTACCCAGGTGCCTTCTCTGGTCTTTGGGCTTCTTAGACTCCAAAATGCTGTTTGACATTTATCCCAAGCATGGTGAAGTGCAGTTAGAAGTTAAAGCTGTTTTTCACTTCTGATAGTACTGCTTTCTGCTGGTTTTCACACTCATTGTGGAAGGGATTGCCTCACAAATTCACATTTTCCTTACATTGTTTTTTTAGTTGCTTTGCTTTGCTGAAGTTCTAGAGTAGTATGGGTCATGCAGTATTGAGTTTACCACAAAACTTGAAAAAAATACTCTGTATGACATTAGGATGCAGAATATGAGCTAATTTTCTTAGATTGTGCAGTCAAATAACAAAAAGTAGACTAGCCTTACAGAGTGTTCATATATTCCTGTTCTTAAGATATAAAACTGTTTTTCAGATTTCAGAAATGAAGGAATAAAAATCAAAGTAAGGAACATTCTCAGTATTATTGAAACAAACGATTCTTCATATTACTACTTTTTATGGGGGTGCCTGTCAATCACCAGTCTTCAAAAATGTCATAAACACCCACACATGCTATTTCAAAGATACCTAATGTAGGATATATAATACCATATTTCAAACTCAATTCAAAGCTTTTCATCTATCTAATAGTTAAGAGCAAGGAAAAACACAAACATCAAATGAAACAATATGTATTTGTTGATGCTAACCGCAAATATTAATTTTATAAAAATTAACAGTCCATTACTATCTATTTTAAAATAATTTTTCATGTCTAAATGACAATAAAGGTCCTGAAATGCCTGCATCCATACAGAACCACTGATACTAGCAGATGATCTAACAAGCAGGAACAATCTTAAAATGCAACAAATTATAGTTTGCTCTTAGTAATTGAACCAAGAGAGAAACACTGTAGAAACAAGATGCAGTTGCAAGCCAGTCTACAAAGTCCCATACAGCGTGACTGTTTAGAAATAACTGCAAAGGAAAAAACACAGAGTGAATGAAGGAGAAATTATTAGGAGAACAGATAACTTTAAAGTGCTTTATGCTCTGATCATCCTTGATGTCTTAAGGGACCAGGTAGTGTTCAATCTATTACTGCAGTAACAGCACTGCTGTTTGACAACCAAATGGACCAGAACTATCTACAAGGTTCATTTAAACAGCCTAAGAACATGGTCACAGAGCACTGAAAGAAGTGGTTAGAGCGTCCCTGGAAGGACTGGTGACCCTCACTATTCCTTGTTCCAGCAGGCCAATGATATCATAGGGTGCAACCAAACTTGAGTCTGCAGGTGATAGGATGATAAATAAAAGGAATTATAAATTCGAACAATATTTAACCTAGCATTCAATTTTTTTTTTCACATTGCTGATGTGAAAAAAGTCTAACAATGCATGGGATCCTAGGCCCTAGCAAAGGCACGTAAGGAACATTAAACGCTTGCCTCCCAGTTGGCTGGGCAGGTGGTAGGGCCATGCTTGCACCACATGTACCATGGCTCCTCTCTCCGATCCGGTGCATTAATGGAACTTGAGGGCCATCTAAAAGTACTGGATATATTTGTCACTCTCAACTTCAGCTTTCAAATGAGTGCATTATTTATTCATTAGTACTACATTCAAGGTGCTGTTTCCCTTATTACTTGGCAAAATAAATGAAAGAGCAGCGTTGTCAGTCTAAACCTCATTTTACAGCTCTTGGAAGCCCCAGATGACTGTATCATAAAATTTATCTTACTCTCCTCCCTCCCTTGACTCTTTTCTGCCATGCATCTTACTGAGAGAAAAACTGCCCACTGCAAGGAGCTAAAGGCTGACCTGGCAGCCTTTCCTAACCAGAGTAAACTATTATAATGATCATCAAATTCCAAGTAGAAGGAAGGACAGTCATGTACCTTGACACCCTGAGTGTGGGTCAGAGGATCAGGTTCTACCACTGAGGTGCACCTGCAAATACATTTCTCCTCTGGAGAAAAACTGGGTTGGGAAAGTAAGGAAGACTGAACTGTCAGAAAATACACCATACATATGCGGAAAATTTTTCTCCCTTCCTTATTTCTATATGTATCATATGGGAAACAAATATTTATCTTATAAACTTAGACCTGGTTACCTCCTGAATCTTTCTTTTTATTTATTTTGAGAGACATGCTAAAACATCACTGTTTCTATCATGCAGCTGAGCTTCTCATGATTCTAACACACGGTCCCTTCTGCTCTCATAAGCCTCCCCTGGCTAAACATGTAGACTTACTCTCTGTTCATTTGCTATTGTAAGAAATAGAGCAAAATGGGGGCAGTTTAAATTATAGGCAGTTTAAACTCTGACAGTTTGAGAACAAGTTTCCTATTTTATGTTCAGGTGCTGGTCTTTTCTAATTATGGGAGAATACCAACTTTGATTATCCAAAAAAATCAGCACAGACTGGACTTCAGATCCTAATCCTTGTTACTTTAGAGACATCACACTTGTAAAGAAATTCTTAGGCAAATAAGCCCAAGTGCTTCTATATTCAAATAGAAGGATTTCAAAAGTTTTGTAGTTTTAAAAATCTATGTGTTTTTTAAACTGTATCTAGTGATTCTCAGTATCCTGTCTGCTGAAAACTGGCAATGAAACAAAGTGGCGTCAGAACCAACCCTCCAGTTGGATACCAGGAGAAACTGCTTCAGACTGATGACAGTTAGCACTCAAGAGCTTTTGCTAGCTAACTCCACCACAATTTGCCATGTGTTGTGAAAATCCTCTTTCATCGTGGGATGAGTGGAGGGGTGAGGGTGTGATTTTTCAAAGGGTTGTAGTTGTTAAGCACTTCTGACTGACTTCCGCAGTGATTTAGACTCCAAAGAGCCCTATGTGTCATCAAAGAGCAATTCTTAAAGGCAATATTATCTATCACCTCTCACCTTTCAATTCCCTAGGAGCTGCTTTTGACTATTAGGTAAGTCAAGTTACTTTCATAGCAGGAAATATGAACTTGTGTCTCCCCAAATACTCAAGTGTACAGGAAATAAAGGATGCTTGACCCACATGGATGTATAAGTGTATGGGAAAGAAAAAAATGCATATATGTGTAAAAAGAGTGTGACAGTCAGCTGGGAACTGGTTCCTGCTGTTCACTTAACTGTTTAAACACACCCAACTAGTTCCAAACATGAGGTAAAATACTAGTAGTTTAAGAAATGCATACAAATAAACTATGACTCGAGAGGAGGATCTGGTGTGACAAAAGCCAATTTAGTCTTTACTATCTGAATAGGCAGCTCAAAGTGGCTAAAGTAGGCATAGTTAAATTAAAACAAGGTCAGAATGCAACCACTGCTAAGACAGATTTAGTCAGCAAACCTCAAATTGCTTGAGGACACAAAACCCGGTAGTTAGTCTTGAAATCTAACATGCACTATCTAGCAATGGGCATTGTTTCAATTATGAAACAATTCACATCTGGGCTGACACATGCAATGAAGCTTGCTGCTTGCCTAGTACATAATTTAAGGTAAAAGAAAAGAGAGCATGCTTTATCATGATCTATCATATCTTTGTCTATTGTTCTGCAATCCATTTGCATACCTAAAGGGAAATGGCCTTTTTAATTTCTTTTCCCTCTCCTAATCATCTGAGGCCTATTAAGAAGTGTTCTGTATCCTGTAATCAGGCAATTTATACGGTGTGCACCCTTAGGCTACAGCCATTACAAACAAGCTGAAAAACTCCTTTACAATAAATTATTAGCATGGGAAGACACTATCCATAATTAATTTTTTTCTGTTTGTGTTGGCAGATGGTCCCAGACATGGAAGCATGGCCTGTTGCCCGCATCTTTATTCCAAAGAGAAAAGGGCAGCCTTAGAAGAAAAAGAGAAATGTCTGCAAGGCTGCTTCACTTCAAGAACAAACTTATTTCCCAGCTTTTCATGAATTTGTGTGCGTTAAATATTGGATTCAAAGGCTGTGGAAGTCAAAGGAAAATAAAACTCATTAGCTTCTGATCAGCACCTAAGTTTAAACAACAATAAAAATACTGAAGGGCAGTATGACTGCTTTTATTCATCATTTTCCATAAGGGTTATTCCTGAGGCAGCTTAAGCAGACATATTGTGCAGGTGGATTTGGAAATGACCAGCTTTGTATTCCTGAAAGCTGAGTATTCACTGAGACAGCAAATAAAAAAGACTTCTGCTTTTAGCTACACTTTACAACATGCACTTTCCTGCTTCCACAGAAGGACAGCTGATGACAACTCCATTCTACATTTACCTAAGTATTTGCCCACTGTTTAAATGTTGCTTTGCAGTACCTTAAAACATCTTCTGATGCACATCTGAACTGTTGGCATCACTGCAACCTCCCCCACAATGAGATCCAGCCAAGCAGACTGAATTTTTAGTGGATGGTGCCAGCATTTTCTTTATAGTGACAGGATAGTCCTAGCTACTATGTAGCAGATTCCTAACTTAAGAGTAAATAGAGCTTTTTCTGTCATGACTCAGAATACTCTGACTTTCCCTTTTGCTCTGTAAGAAAACAGCAAGCTGCATTTCCATATATGATCTCATCTAATCCAGACTCACTGAAGTCTACAGCCACTGACTGTGCATTCAGGACCATGTGCTTGGATCTACACACCCCAAAATGCTGAGTCCCTGGATGAACTCTGAGGCATGGCACTGGAATGACAATGTTTTATCTAAAAAGTTAGTTAACTTTAGCTATATCTCAAATCTCTTGTATCTTGTCATAGCCATTCTTGCCAGGAAGACACATTTACATAGCCTCCCAAGGCCAGCATCACATAATCCAGGTCAGCTGGACCTTCTCCAGGGAAGACATTTCATGGTGTACTTGAGGTAGGTCACTGTCACAGAGTGATCACACAAAGTTAGAGGTCATACTAAGTTTCAGCCTGCTTTTGCCTCCACTTACAAAGTCTCTGTGGGCTTTATGAAGTTCTTGCTGTTGACTTCAGGTATTTTTTCTCTGAAAATCTAAGTTGGCTTGCACTGACATCTACAAGGCATTATGTACTATTTTATAGTTTCCAAAGGAAAAAGAAAATAAGAAATATTTTCCTGCTCACTGAAACTAATGTTCAGCATTGCCCAATTTCAAATGGCAGAGTTAGGCCCATGAGCCATGCACAGGGAGCCATCCCAGGGTGGTACAGCCACATACAGTCAACTCCAAGCAACATATACGTGGGAATCTTGAAACTGAGTACAGACTTTCCACTGTGATAAATCTTACTGGCTTCTGCATTGATTGGATTTTGGGATCACCACAGTTATTTAATTTTGCTTTGATATTCTCTTTTTCTCATTGTGCCAAAGCCTACTTGCCTACATAGATGTTTTGAAATTCCTGTTTTCACTGTGACTTCAACCTGACTTAAACTGTCAGTTTTACCATGACACCACATGGACTTCCATATGAAAGCCAAAGAGTTTAATCTAATTTGGAAAAACATAAAGCTTTTGAATTTTCAAGTTTTGACATTCATCATATGTGTCCTAACCCTGCTTGTCCTATCTCAACTTAAAATGATGAAAAAGCTCTCTGAAGTTTTCCAATTCTGAAGAAATAATGAACTGTTTTAAAAATGCCATTGTTCTCTCTGCAACACAAACCCGTCTGGATACTATCAGAGCTCTTGGAGTTACTAGATATGCCACCGGTCCAAGGAAAAGTTACTTTAAAAAAATCAATTCGCTTCCTTCAGATGAATTCCTTACTTTCTCACTGTTTTTTGCCACTGATGCAACACGGATGTGTTCCTGCTCTCTCCATGCAGTCCTAGCAATAATAATTGTATTGCCTGTAATAACAGCAATAGATTGCTACTGACTTTCAGAATGAAAACTAGATTATTTTGTTAATATGACTGAATCTAGAGGCCATTAAAAGATTTTTCTTAGGCTGTCATTGTGCGTTCAGTAGAGATGGTAGCCAAGGCTCCTGTCTTTTTCCCTTTCCTTTCAGCCACAGAGTAGTAGCTTTCTCTTCCTCCTCTCTCACTGGCAGACGCTTCAAATTCAAATTACATTTATACTAGACCATAACAATATACAGGTAATGCAGATGTTGAGAACAAGCTACTTGACAGACCCTCTCTATTTGTTTGGAATACTTAATAAACTGCAGAAGCTGAGGTCATCAAAACCTCTCAATCATGTTGCAGGCTAGTGCCAACAGCTGTAACAGAAACTGATGATGTAAAACATGCTAAACATGCCAAACCCAAGTTTCATACAAGGTGGTCTTTTACAAGATTATTTTCTACTTGAAAATTACTCAGCAGTGTGCTCAGGTTTATCTATACTGTTCTTAATACTAACAACCAGAAACCCTGTTTCACTTATTCAAGAATGAATGCAAAGATTTTTTGTCATGAAACAGTCAGATCTATATTGTTTTCAGTTCTAGTTAGGCAGAATGTAGGCATTTCAAATGGATTTTAGAATGTCAATTTATCTTCCATATGAAAAAAATCATTAAAAATACTAATTATTATATTATTGGGAGGAAGATAGAAAAAAGACATTTATCACCTTCGCCATTTCACGTCTTTTACAATTCTTTACACCCTACTTTAGAGTTAGTCAAGAATTCCATAAGAAGAAAGCATGAAAAAAAAATAGAGACATATAAAATGTCTCTATAGATACAATAAAAAGGCCTTAGTCAGGATTTGAGATTGTGAAAAATAATCTGCAGGCAGAACAGATTGCTTTATAGGTTTATAGGTAAACTACATTGTAGTATATTAAGGGAAAGAAAGTAAACACAAAAGAGAGTAGAGGCAACTCTACATGGTTTTCCCAGGACACCACTGTGGCAAAGCCGAAGGGTCAGATTCCAACATCTAACGCACAGCACGTATTGTCACACAAGTCTAAAAAAAATTTGCTGACACTCGTAAATTGCCACATGTTTGGATTTCCAACAAGATCTCACAACAAGCTGTGTTACTGCAAGTCATTATTTCCTTTGGGGGGAAAAAAATTCTCTAGTGATGTTAAAACTCATGGCAGGATGTACTATAGTATCAGGATAGCTCACCGGGGAGCATTCCTGCCGCAAGGCCAGGAGGTTGTGTATAAATTCTGCACCTGGCTAGGGGGTGGAGGAAATGGAACTAAAGTTTGTCCAAAAACTGCATAGCGTCAGTAGTTGTGGATGGTGACATACTGACAAATCCTGAGAGTGAAGGTAGGCAAGAACGGTGCAAGCTTCCCATTGCTTATGCATTTCAGAGCTCTCCTGTGGAGAAAGAGCACCTGAAAGATGCTCACACCAGCTCTTGCCTTTTCAAAGGTATACGGTAAGCTATAATGCTCTTTAGAGCCTTTTCTGCCAGAGACACCCATGCTAATAACTAGTCTGCATTCCTCCAAAATCACAGACTGAAGAACCACATTTAATGTTTCCCCATACCTATGTGGAAAAAATGAAGAAGAAATTTCTGGGTTTTTTTGGGAATATGGAATCAGAAGAAAGCTACTAGAAATACCAAATCAGCTTGCTGAATGTCTGTGATATTTTCAAACTGATCTACAAGATCTCAGAAGTTCTTATCTGCAGAAAAACCAATAGAAGCTATTGGTCTGGAATGGCTTAAAACTAAACATTAATGGCCTACACAAAGCTCAACATCAATGTTTCTATCACAAACTAATTTTTGTCTTCATAACCCTGTTCATAAAATATAGAATCCAAAGTGCTTCTGTGTATGAAAACTTGTTAAAAACATAAATTAACTTCTCATGCATAAGTGTGCTCAAACAGGAAAAAGCTATGAAATAATTTTCTGTATAAAATTCTCCATTTCTATTAAAACACTTGGATATTTTAAATATAACAGCAAAGGACTTAAAACTGGGATCAACTGGAGTTCCCCATTTGTTTTTATTAGACTGACACATGTTCTAGGGCATGAGAAGGATTCTTTCTCTGCTGTCTTACATGACCATGCAAAGTGGATCACCATCAAGAAGATGAGAATCAGAATACATGTTGTCTTGGAAGACAGGAAGACTGAGATAGGGATCAGCCAAGGCATCTTACAGCATTTATTTGAGAGGACACAGCTCACAAGTAGTTCTATGAACTTCGTCTTTTATTTCCTCAGCTTCCATTACAATGCACAAGCCCTAAATATGTTAAAGCATTGACACAGTTATTTTGACATTTTCAAAATGAAGTATTTCAACAATGTGTTAAAATATTTTTGTCAGTTTTGTTTCTGCTCACACTAATTGTCAATTTTTTTTCAGCCACTCTTAAACTTCTTTTTTTTGGGGGGAAAGAAATGTTGCCCTGATTTCTGCCCCCCCAGCTTTGATTTTCAAATAGCTTAGCCACAACCCTTCTTACAATCAATAAAAGTTTTGTTCCATTTTATCTGAAATGGTAAATTTCAGTACAAGGCTTTTTGTAATCTGCAATACAACAGGCTGTTTAGTCAACACCAACCCTGTCAATATTTAGGAGACCCTATGGTGTTTAGAAGGAAACAGGATATGTAACATTCTACTAATTGAATAAGACAGCTTTTATTACTAAGCAGTGTCTTTCCACTTCCCACTATAGCCAAGATATTTACATACACCTAATGCTTCAATTTACAGGCTATAAACAGTCCAGTCATTGCAACACAATTAATAATTACTTGCATGTTTGTAGAAATTATTCAGCAATTAATATTTTACAGGAAAGAGTAATAGCTAATTTTGTCCGCCGAAGGTAATCTATCTAATGACATATTTCCTATACCTCAGAAGCAAGAGTCTTAAAATAGACATTGACATTGGTATTCAGTGATTAAAATCCAGAATTTTCAATAATTCATTTCTACAAGCATTTAGATGTGTGATTTACTTAGGAGCCTTAGCTATAGGTTCAAATCAGTTGAAATGAACAAGTTTCAAGGAACCTCATGGTCTTTTAGTCAGTGTGTTTTCATTTAGACAGCAGAGCAGAAAAGCCAGTATTGTACCATCTCTCAGCAGGAAAATCAATTTAAAATGTATATTTTGGGTTACTAGTCTATTTTTGTGTGGAAGATCCAATTATATAAAAATACGTTTTATAACTTCTACTGAACTCTTAGGAGAATATCATATAAAAAACCTGGCAGACTCAGTACAGATAATGGTATGGGTGTACGTATGTTCAGACTATGTAACTAGCTGAAAAGACAATTTAAAGCTAACCCTAGATTAAATGTTCTCCTGACTTTAAGAGGAAAATTTTAGCTATGCTCAAATATGAAAACATGCTTCTAGACACATAAGTGACTATTTATTCCTTTCAACAAGTGTAAATTTTATACCATGTCATAGGGATTAGTGTGTGTGTAATTTTGACTTATAAGCAGAAATTGAATTTGTAGCTGTTTAAAGATATAACCTATGTCAAACTATTTAAATTTTAAACCAAAACATTTTTTAAAGCAATAAACTACTGCAGTTTATAATCAGCCTTATCAATGCTATTATTAATCCCTTGCACTGGAGTTACTTTGTAATTATACCACTAATCATCATCTTGCAAACACGAGTTACACCTGGAAGTCACTGAAGGATATATAAGAAAGGGTCATAAAATATGATACTACAAAGGCTCAGACCCGACTTACAGTCAACGGGCTTGGAGACCTCATCAGTGACTGCAAATGAGGAGGAAGATATTTGTACGACTGAATTGTAAAGAAATATTGTGTTTCTCAATGTCAACATGATTACTCAGGGACTTCAGTGAGATACACATTCTTAGCTGTTTGTAGGATCAGTACCCTATATTCCAAGTGATATTTTCTCCAGAAATGTATGCTACTATAATTCTCTAGAATCAATATTCGGAAGGTGCACTAAATTTGCTATCAAAGTTTCAAAATCCTGCTAGAGACTCTCTTGGAACTTCTATCTTCAAAGAACAGAGCAAGAAAGTTCAAAGACTACAAAGAAAGGAAACAAGCTATGTTTTAATATATCTCTGAAAAAAATTTAAACCTTGTTATTTTTAAGCTTTTCTTGTCATGATCCATTAATTTATTTGCTCATTCAAATCCTCAAGAGAGCAAGACCCAAATTCTGACACAGTCACTGCACAGAAAGTTATCTTTAATTTTACATGTGTTGCTCAAAGCCTTGTGCTCAGACCTATGAGAATACGTCTAGTTTCAGAGTCAAAAATGATGCAGATCCTTACATTGACTGGTAACTGTTAGTAATACAAGCAAAAGACATTGCACGGCTGGTGCCAAAGCTTTGAACAAAATTACTTCCTTTAACACACCACCACCTTAATTATGTGCTGGGGAACATAAAGCAGGTCAGACAATTTGTACTGGGACATCATAATTCCATCAGTATAATGCTGACATTGCTAAAGATTTATGAATGGAATGTTGTAATTATTTTTTTAGTAAACATATCAAGTTTCACTAATGGGGGGGCTGGGAGTGATGATTAGCTTTTTTTTTTTTTTTTTGCATTGTATCATATAAGATGTAGGGAAAAGTGGGTGGGGGGAAGGATCTGTAACAAAAACAAAAGCACACACTATGCATGGCCTATAATTTAAGCAGATGTTCTTATATAAGGGCTGCAGGAAGTCTTCCTGCACATAATTCCATTTGCTAACCACTTTCTGTCTGCCCAAACCTTCCAGGCTATGACGGACTTTTGCTAAGCTACATTTCTTCAAAAGTAAAAAAGGAACAGAAAAAAAGAATCTTAAAAATTCGTGCTGTTAAGTATCAGTGTTCAGCAGCTTAATTGAGGCTCTTTAACTTTTAATCAGCTGGGTGACTCCACTGGAAGTTCCACTGCTGCAATTATGACAACTGCATCCAACAAACTATGTCTCTGGCATAGGAAATCCAGTCACAACTGTATTTGACTGGAGTAGGCAATGATGCTGCAGAAATAAATTATACTAGCGCTAAATGTGAAGAATTCATACTGAAATAATATTCATATACTGCCCCTTTGGTGTCTATACTCAAAGATTTGTCAAGAAAAATAAGGAGCTCAAACAGAGGAAAGAGTGAAAACCAGTTACGTGGTCAATATTATAATACAGCAATATCACAATTCAATGGCAGAACTACAAATCGGGGACAGAATATTCAAAAATTACTATTTTTAACACTTGCCTGATAGACACATGGCATCCAAAATTCAGGTACGTCTTCAGGCAAACCCTTTTACTGTGCTCACTTGTAATCAGGTACTGGATTTCCTGTGAAGGAAACATAATAAATATGAATATAATTCTTGTAGGAAGGAGGAACTGTCCAAGACTTCAATCTCTATTTTTTTTCCTTCTCCTCCGTGAAAATCAGAAAAAATACACCAAGACAATCTTTCTAGAACAGTCTCATGACTTTTCTACCATGTGTCCTTCTTATGAGTAAGGAAGAAGAAACGAATATGAACTAATTCTTCCTGCACCCTGTCATGGCTTTACAAAACGAATTTTTGTAACAATTGCATGGTCCTTGTACCTAACTAATGCTCCATCTCTCTCAATATAGAGAGAGGCAGAAAGGAAAAGGAACATGATTCAGTTCTAAAAGTGGAGATGCAACTGAATATTTCATCCTATATGTCATGCCATTAACTAACTTAATAGATTTTTTTCAATGGAATAGAATTGATTAATCTCTGATATAGCTGGTGCGAACTGTATTTTTGTTTGATTTCATAAAAAAGCTAAATGCTGCCCTACTGCCATTTGCCAATGGCCTAAATTGTTTAAAACACATCATTTCACGTTCATCTTCATCCACATCTACAGATAATGGACTGACACAGTCTAGTTCAGGAGTATGTTGTACAATCATGTTTTACAGTCTTGCTCGTTCATGAAAACTTTCCCAAATATGTTGCACAAACAGTGTGGATTCTTAGCAGCACACACTTCAGCACATTTCAACGTTTCTCAAATTGTCATTGAAATAAATAATTCCAAGTAAAACATATAAGTCAAGGACACACTCCTATAAATGTTACAGCTAAGGTACAGTGATAGGATACATTTCTGATCTCAGAATAAAGAGTAACATTAAATCTTTATCCAGAGATTGGCTTTCAATTATCCTCATATAAGAGCACTTCCAAAGAAATCTGGATAGCATCCAGATAGCTTGGGATCTCTTATTTTCTTAATTTAAGGCTTTTAATATGTTGTTGATCATAGGCACTGCCATCTTCTTGTGCTTCAAATATGTGACAGAAAGGAAATTTCTCTTTTTATAAATCAGCCAGCTGCAGCACCTGTTCTTATGTTTACTTTTCATATTTCACTAGTGATTTGAAGCTTTGTATAACACTTTGTGGGCATGTTATCTAATTGTAGTCTCCCTATTGATGCTTTCATCTAGTGGGTATAAAATGAATAGTACTGAATTGAATGCTTCAGTGGTATCAGTATAAGTACAACATGTAAAAGAAGGATTTTGTCATATATCATACTTGAACTATCTTGAAAACTTTGCATTTAAAGGATGAAAAAGTCCCCCACAATTATTATAGAGACAAAAAGACAGAGCATACTTATTTGTCTGGATTATATTATGAATACGACACTAATTTTTATTCAGCATATCCGAAACAAGTGATCCTCAAAAGTTGTGTTTAGTCAATGAAAGTAACACAATTTGGGCATGACAGTAGAAGCTTTTGAGAATAAGACAGACACTCAGAGATCACCACTCAACTGTGAGATCTCCTTCAGTGTCACAATGATCAGCTCTATGTGGTGCCAAAGGAAACCCATAGATAGGAACTTCTTTCACAGTTTCAAAGGAGAACAACATCCCTCAGAGCAATTTAAATAGGAAACAATGTAGTTGGAATCTTTTTATCTTATTCATTTATATCTTTGTTTCTAACCTCTGTATGCTTTTGCTTCAGATATTTGGGGGCAGTAGTGTGAAAGCTATAGTTGAGATTAGGTTGAAACTACTAGCCTGTTCAACATTAATTGTTGGTAATATAAAGTAAAAACATTTTTCTTATTCACTTGCAGTATGAAATCTGCACTGAATCCAATGTGCCTAGACAAAGCATTAGAAAATTTTGTATGACAGTTTTATAGTATTTTCAAAATTACATCATAATTATTTTTAAGTACTTTAAAAATAATTATACCTTCACTAAGAGAAAATGAGTGGGGGAAACATTTCTTCCTTTTTATATCACAGACTAATACCTATTTTGTACTATGCAACACATTGGTGAAAACACTGTTTTCACATTGGTAAAAAGCACACCACAAAAGATTAAAATATAGGATAAAAGTACAAACTGACATCTTGGAAGAGAGAACAGAGGGTGAAATGCCAAGATTGCTGGTAGTAACAAGAAATTCAGAAGTGTAAGAGGAAGCAACAGTACAGGGCACAGCAACAGCACCAAATGAAACTTTTCTTCTGTACAGCTTTTAAAGACTGTTACTTGCCTGGATCAAGGACTTGTGCCACTAGTAGCCTTGATAAGAAACATATGGATACATTTTACATCGGTGTGAGGATGCGATTCTGGTATTATTAGATCAGTCGACAGCATTCCCTCCAGGCAATGGGCATATTGTGAGCATAATGGTATTAATTCTACTTTATTTGCTACAGCTTAGTTGTTTCCTTAGCATTACCATTCTTGTAATGAAAAGACAGAGGTCAGAAAGTTTTCCAGTGTATTGAAGTTCCACTGTAAGCCATTTGGATGCAAATTCCTAAATCACTCTGTTACAAGGGAGAAGTTATTAAAAAACAACACATAATTTTATCTTACTGGTTGCAAAGACTCATGCATCTCAGCACTGCAATCTCTCATCACATTGAGTGTCAGGTACCACACTGTTTTGTGGATATTTGTGCAATCAAAGGATTTTACACGAATGGAAGGGTGAGTAGGAAGAATCCACTCACATGTACGAAGTACCCTGAAGGGTTAGTTTGGCAACAAAGTCAATTTTTATTCTGATAATCACACATGAGAAAAACAGAAATTTCACCCGTATATAGTTGTCAGACAAAGAGATTCTGAACTGTCTTCAAACCTTACCTTTCTCAGTTTCAGCTTTTACTTGACCTAAAGCATTTTTGCACTCAAAAAAATCTATAATGCCTGCTGTGTACAGAGTTTGCAAAGATTTCTAATGAGAGCAAACTCTTGAAACCTCTCTTCTTTTTTTTTAGATAAACATATTTGATCTTTCCAGTCATTATCATTTTAACTTACAAAGTGACATTATGCCAAAAAGAAGGAATTCATAAATTAGTTCCAATTTAGAAAGTTTTCTTGTCATTGTATAAATGACAGATCTTTAAAAAGACGACTTAAAATGAAATGCAATAAAAAAAAAATCCACTTTTGTGGCAGGTTTCTCTTTTCTCTTTCCTTTCCTTTTTTTTTTAGACTGAAAGAATAAAACAATGTGCTATCAAAAAAGAAATGAGTAGTACAAATATTACAAAAGTGCGTGGACAAGAAACTCATTTAAATTCTCAGATTGTTTCAGGAAAGCCAAATTTAGTTGGGACACTAAGTAAAAAAAATGTAAGCAGAAAACACTGTGGAACTTAAATTTACTTGTCAACAGGAATTAATAAAGCAGGATTCACATCCAGCTTTATTTCAAAACCTGCTGTTGGCTAGAACTATTGATACTTTGGATTCAAGTTTGCTCTGCTGATCTCAACTAGAAATTTGCTAATCATATTACTGAGCCAATGTGTCACCCATGCATTTTGTTTCTATTCTCTTTGAGGACTGTAAATTTTAGATGCAGAGTTGGGTTTGGCTTTGGAATAATTGTAATATTTGGGAGTGCTTGACGTGAATTTCCACAAACAAATTCAGGGTAATGTGTGAAGATTTTTCACACTAGGAAAGCATTCTTAATTTTGAAACATTCAAACGAGGTACCACTCCAGACAGTGACTACAGAGCACTCCTGGGGCTTCTGGTACCAAAACAGTCCTTCAGCAGATTCATTACTTAAGCTTAATCTCAGCTCAAAGACTTGTTCTTCAGGAGTCCCACGTGGCTGTTCTGGACTCATGGGTGTCAAACTCATCAAAATATTGAAAATAACTTTTCAGATCTTAGTTTCAGATCAGAGTAGAGCATCTATAAGGATACACAGACTTGTGTTAAAAAATAGGATGGGTAGATAGCTGAATGAAGTACCAGCAGTCTCTGGTAAGTCTGAGGATTGATAGGAAACAAGCATCATCTTTTTAAGAGAATCTTAATAAAGCCTTAAAAAAACTGGCTTATTCATACCATACATGAGATTGGACACCTCTAGCCAAATGTTAAGAGGACAAATATCTCATGTTAAGGCAAGAAGATGCAACTGCATGTTATCTATTGAGATAGTTTTTCAGAATAAGCTTAACAAATAGCCTAAAGCTAACCTGGTTTCAGAAAAAAGCAGTTTAGTTTCTGAATACAAATGGGTCATAAAAAGAAAAACATTCTATTACTCCTTTACATCTCTTATATTAACCAGAAAAGCAAGGTAAACTGGAAAATTCAGGATGAATCGCCGTCTTTACATAAGGAAATGCCATTGACTCTGTCGAAGCGCACATTTCACCTTCAGTGTTGGATGTATGGGGTAAGACCATCACAACTGAACAGGAATACAATGATGCTACTTGATCAGCTTCCAATAATAATCAATTGAAATTTTTTAACATTAACAGCTACATAAGTATAAAGACTTCATAGCCTTTCATTGGTTATAATAGGTCTTCTTCAAACAACCTATCTTATTTCAGTGGGGAATGTTGAATCTGAGTCTATCTAGTACAATTTCAAGACAGTGAAACCACAACCAATAGAGGCTTCAACACAATTAGAATGATCTGCAATCCCCACCTATAAAGTTTTCTGGTTTTCATTTTTTTCCCTGTGTAGTAGGCCTCCCTTTGTTACTTTAATGGCTAGATTTAAGGCAGAAAGCTAAATGATTTTTAGGATAATGTTTTAGTGTGTGTTTCACAATGGTTTTTATTGAGCTGTAAAGCACTTGGGTGCACAGAGAGAAGAAGGTGCATTTTAGAAATGAAACTATTAAGTAACATTATCTTGCCATGGATCATTCCCTTTGGGGAAAAGAAACATTTAAAAAGCATAACTCAATTCATTCAAAATATGATAAATTTTGATTTCCACCTTACCCACATATTCAGCATTATATGCTGATCATGAAACTAATAACAATGTGATGGCTTATGTTTAGAAGTTTTTGTCTAACCATACATTGAACAATGCCTTCATATTTTTTCCCTAGTACTTATGGTTGTGCATAACTTCAATACAACAACATCCACCTAGAAAGGTGGATGGACACTTACGTCCCCATATGTAATTACCAGCATATGGTCCTTCAGTAGCAATAATATTACATGTCACAGTTTAAGCCACGGGTGGACGAGGTGCTAAGGGGCATGGTTTAGTGTTTGACAGGAATGGTTGGACTCGATGATCTGGTGGGTCTCTTCCAACCTGGTTATTCTATGATTCTATGATTCTATAATAGATTTTCTAGAATCCAAACCACAAATGCCATGTATATCTTCTTTTTTTGTAAGCAGACATTGGCAGAGTTATGCCTACCAATTATCTTGAAAAGATTGTTTACTGATTCTAAAGAAGATCCAAACTGTCTCCTTTAGTTAATTGAGAGTTAAATTAGTATGTATTTCTGAAATACAGGCCCTGTATCCATTTTGTAGGTCACTGGATCCTATGAGTGTCCTGCACACAGGAGATTAACAATGTCTTTTGAAGTATATTAGTTCTCCTGTCACATTTATGAACACTGCTTAATATAGAAAAGTAATATTACAATCCAAGTTGTAATATTACACAGTAGGGAAACACCATTTCTGTTTCACAGATGGCCAGCTGAGAAATGAAGGAATTAAGTGGTTTTTCCAATGTCAAACCAGAAACCTGTATCAGAATAGAGAAAATCTAGGCCTTCTGAGTCTTGTCTGATTTCCTGAACAATCAAACTATTTTTCTTTTCTGGCATGAATAAACCTCTAGTTGCAAAATGGATTGGTGAAAGCATCAGTTCATCATGGGATGAAAGAAAAAAAAGAGAAGAACCATCTGACATTATATAATATAACCTGTACAGCAGCTTTCTTCTCCAAAATAAAAATCCCCAAAATCTCAGATAACGTTAAATAATACACTCATTTAAAAAAAAAGGAGAAAAAGAAAATTAAGTATCTTAGACAAAGAGAAAAATATGTTTCAGCTGAGGCATGAAAATAAATTATAATAGTTATCACTTATGCAATGCTTTTCATCTTCAAAATGCTGTATAAATGTTACTTAAAAAGTCTGCACAACACCTCATAAGGCAGGTAAATATTAAGCATAATGTAATAAGTTACACCCTTGTATGATTTAAAACAATTTTAATTCTAGAAAAGTAAGAAAAAGAAGGCTGGAAGGCTAAAAGGGTTAGTTTAAAGCACCTGAGCTGGCCACTTTCTGCAGAAAAAACCCTGTGCTGCCATGTAAGAGGACTGTAATTCTCACAAGCATGCATGAACTAGCTTTAGTTAATCTAATATGGACTCAGTACAAGCAAGCCAACTAGAGTTCAAAAAGGCTACTAAGTCTATTCCAGATCCAGGCAAATATTATAGGATAGTTAGCCTGGATTACACTCAGTACTATGCAGTCACTAGCAGGATATGAGTTAGCTAATTAAAAGCTGACCTGAGTATCTCCTACCAAGGGCTGTCATACATCTAAAACACAGCTCAGGCAGGTCCAAAGCTGGGACTGGAACTGTAGAGCTGACTCTGAAATCTTCTTCCACAGCTCAGAGGCAAGCAAACGGGCAAACATAGCGAGGCTATTTCACACATGATGGAGCTGCAGTGGAGATGGAGCTTTTACACCTGCAGAGCCTGCCAAAATAATGTAAAAGGGCAAAAGGGAAGGTGGTAAGTCTAATCAAAGACAATGTTTTGAGCTGAATAAAACACTTAACTGCATGGAAAATTCCATTAGGTTGATTAGACACTTGCCTTAGGGCCCTCTTAAAACAACTGTTAAAAAAAAAAAAGATAGCTATTGCAATGCGGCTTAAAAATATTGGAAAAGCAGGAAATGGAGCTTATTAGAGCTCAAATTAGATCCAAGATTTATGTGAAGAACATTTGGCCTCTTTAAAAGGCCTGCTTAATCCCTAGATGGTTTTTATTGTTTCTATTATTATTATTTATTTATACAGTGCGATAAGTATACATGGCACTTTACAGACAAATAAAAAAAAACATGGGTCCTTCCCCAGAGAGTTTACAGTACCTGATCCAGCAAAGAGTTAAGAACATGAGTGACTTTATTTGCAAGACCAACCTGACTTGGAACCAATGAGATACTTTTTTAAAAATCAACATATCAAGATGATTATCTCTTCCGGATCGGACTCCTTGGTCTCAGGCATTCAATCTTAATTCACAGCTGTAGAACTCAGTTCACTGGAATAGCTACCCAAGTTTCAATAACTTCTGTTGAGTAAATCTTAGAGTAGTGTTCTGTTCCAGGTTCTGCATAATGAAGATAAGCCAAAACAACAGAGAGGTGAAGCTAAACTTTTTCTTTACTGCTAAGTTGCTTCACTGAAAGTCTTTTACTAGTATTTGTAATATTTTCTTGATTGGAGCAGCAAATTTAGTCAGTGATTGAGAAACAACTATGTGATGTGGTTTAGTGCAAAATGGGGAAGCTGCATTTTGTTTGTGTTCCTTCTTACTATACACTAGTGTTAACGGGCTGTTTCTTCAGGGACGAATGGCCAGATCTCTCTATCTGGACTCTAAAACTACTAAATTTGAACTTTATTACAGCTCATGTAATACGACAGGAATAAGCCTAAAGTAATATTGTATGGGAATGTTCTTTCTTATTTTACTTTGCAAAGAAGTACTCCTGGTTTCCATGTAGAAACTTAATATACCGTTGGTTTTTGTTTGGAAGATGGGAGAATCCTATTCTTCTCACTGTACTGATGCCCCTATTTTTGTGAATGGAAAAACTGGAGCTACCTCAAGCTACGTACAGTTTGGAGGGTAGTAATGACTGCTCCAAATGTGCAACACTATTTGCTTGCACATAAACTTTTAATAATGTTCATTAAACTTTATTAGAATTGTACGTGCAGCCAGATCAGGGTTACAAATTAAAACCTCAATCCTGCAAACACTTAAAGAAATTTATTCACGTGAGAATCAAAAAAGAAATTCTCTTTCTGTAGTCTTACACTTAAATTGAATCTGCAACCTAAATAAAATGCTACTTTTTCTTTAAACTCTGGTATTAAAGTTAAAAACATCTAGTCGAGGAAGAAATTCTATATTAGTACATTAAAAAAATAAACAATTTCCCATCTTTTTTGAAATTGCATCTTTTTTTTTCTGTGGAAAAAATTTCTAGCGCAACAGACTTGGTAAAGCCAATGAAGAAAAGAAGTCTGATTCTTTGCATGTGATGATATGCAGAAGTCCTAGTCAGAAGAGACACTGACGTCTGTAGAAGTCTTGCAATAAGCTTTACTGGCAAAAGGATCAAGCCCACAGAGCTCGATACACGAGCCCAGTGAAGCTAGTAAGAATTTCCCCATTGATAAGCTTTGAATCAGATGCAGCGTGACCAACAGAACTGCAGGATAGGAAGCAGCCGTAAGAGCCAGAAAGAGTTTTTAAAGAAAACAGACATGAGTGTCATAAAGCCCAGTCAAACTCCATCACCAAGACAAGTGTGTGTGAATTAGTCACACCTCTTTTAGGGCTAAGTATAGTATTTATGGTTATTTATTTAGCTTGAAACAAAAGGTAAAATAGTCCCATTTATCTGAAAAAGCATGTTTTTATTACATTGATTAATTTCCTTTGAAAAAGAATTCTTTTCCTAAAACTATTAGCAGTTAAACTAGATTTTTTTTTTGTTTATATCTCAGATGAGACTGCATATCGTTATACATAATCTGATACCAAATGATTCCTTGTTTACAATTTGGTTTGTCTATTTTCTTATGTAAGCAAAAATTAATGTACTCAGGCATGGAAGAAATATGCTATATTATCTTTTAGTGCATTTCTTTAGAACATGCCATACATCATCCTTAATTCCCTAATGACATTCAAAATAGCCAGAAGAAAACACAAATAAATACACATATAAACACATACAGTAATAGGAAAATAATATAAGACACAGACTTGCATAACATTACATTAAGCATGTATAATATAAGCAATGGAAATCATAATCTCACTCCAACTTTTTGAATAAGCATAGAAAAATATTTAATGTTTGTCTAGCTTGGATGATAAGCAAAGTCAGAGTAGTGACACAGTCACGACTTGCTCTCCTTCAGCAACTAGATGACAAAAAACTCAGATCTTCCATTTCGTTTTCTCCGTGTGGGAAGACCCCATCACAATCATACTCTTTTCTAAATACTAGCACCCTCCAGTGTGCACACCCAGTAACATACACCCCATCCCTGGCTCCTCAGTGAGCTTACTACTGGCTGGACCCCTCGGAGCAGGAATGTGGATCAGATCTGAAGTAGAAGACGTTTTCATACAAACCCAGGACTGCATGATTCCGAATTGGGGTGCTCAAGGAATGATGGAACTATGTAAAGGTCTGGCAGTTTTGTTAGACTGAATAATTCACACGAGAAATTACTGTAAAAATTTGGAGACTTACCTTCAGACCCACCCTTCCTAACACCACCAGGTTTACTAAGCTCACTAATTTCTTCCACCTGCTACTTCTCATTTTCAACACACATTTTCAACTAACTGTACATAATTGAAGGTCCCAGACCATTTTGATTCAATATAACTTTCTCTATTCTTTTCCTTTTGACTTTGTCGTATGTTTTTACTGTGGTGAGTCACAGAGCCTTTCATCTCGTGTAGGCATGCATCCCCCCTGACTTCCTTGTTGTTAATTGTGAGGAAAAAAGGACAAAAGTATTTTTTCCTTTTTTTTTTTTCACCCCAGATATAGAAGGATGTATCCATTACAATAGGCGAATTTAGAGTATGGTAAGACTCAAAAGATTACATCCCACATAATCAATTTAAGTTCATTACATTTTTTATTTTGATGCTTGTTGTTATGTTGGATTTTGAGTGCATGGAATGATAAGAAAAATGTAATGTTCAGAATGCTGAGAATGTTGCTCCCTGAACAGTTAATAATCCAGGATTTTCTGTTTCCTTTTCTCTAAGGTCATCCTTAGTTATACTTTCCTTTCTCTCTCAACAGTTAGCTTGTTTTTTATTTATTTTTACTATGTTATCATTTTATGCTATCATTGATTCCCACCTAGATGTAATAGCATATTTTTGTGGCATTTTAAGAAATAAAATTTCATATGGTCTATCTCTCCAAACCATAATCCTACAAAAGTACTTCTCAAATTCATGTACAGGAAAAATGAAATAGATAAAATATCTCTGAAGGAATTACCTATGGTAGTAACTGCATTGTAAAGTTTGACCTTATGAAATAAGTAATGCGATGACCATTGGAGATCTGTAGCATTTCAAGGCCTGCCACAGCGTCCCTCTGAATGTTCCTCAGAGAGATAAAAGCTGTTTAACCTGTCTTGCAACTAAAATTAAAGCTTATTCCTACTAATCTACTCACAGCATCAGATTCTAAGGGTAGCTGTGATCACTGGCACACTGTAATTCTAAGTTTGCTCATTTTTACCTTTGATATTTACAGTGTCTCCCCTCTTCTAGGCATTTAGTGACTTATTTGTTCACAAGTCACTTCAGAAAAAAGTTCTCATAGTAACATTTTTGTACTTCAAATTAATAGAAATAATGGAGAGATGGTACTTATTAAAATATGATCACTGACTTGAACCATATAGGACCCATATAATTCCTATTCTTGTCCCCCCAGACACAAAGCTGTATATTCACTTTTTTTTATTAATTCCTAATTGCTGGAATGTTCAACTGGAAAATGCACCTATTTTCAAGTATGGCAGTCTTCTATGTTCCCGTCTGCTGTTTTTCCAGTGATTTAACTTAACTGTGGCACAGAGAGGCCGGATGAAAGCAATGAGAGATGACATCACATCTATCTGGATTAACAAGGTGGTAAATAAGTACAGTAACTCCAGCTGAATGGATCAACAATTAAGTGGAACTATGTTTTCCCATAGCTGTCTAACATAAATCACAAGAACCTCAGTCTTTGGAAAACTCTCCTTTAAAGCAAGACTAATTAATTCAATATTCATTGTTTTTTGTACATGTTAATACCTCTTATACGTTCTTAACCTGAACAGTCTTTCGACTTCTGGAAGGTCGCTATTAGGTCTCCTCGGAGCCTTTTCTTCTGAAGGCTGAACAACCCAAGCTCTCTCAGCCTGTCTTCATATGGGAGGTGCTCCAGACCTCTGATCATCTTTGTGGCCCTCCTCTGGACCCATTCCAGTAGTTCCATATCTTCTTCTGTTGAGGATTCCAGAACTGGACACAATACTCCAGGTGCAGTATATCAAACAAAACTCAGGCTAGACCTTTGTTTTCAAGTTTCTTTATATTTGATTCTGATACACAGTATGAAGGACTGAAACTGCTCTTCAGGGACCAAAAGTGCAGTGATATCACAGTGGCAGCTTAACTTGCCTCCTGCTAACCCAGAGGAACTGGAAAAGAAATTTATCCACGCAATGGAAAAGAGCCATTGAGGATGGTTAATAAGCATGTTTTCTAGGGTTTGGGTTAAGGAGTTGGCTGGACGAGAGCCAGGATTAAAAGAATTGCAATAATTCCAGATTGTAGGTCTCAGCTGATTGTTCAGGGGTTCAGCTTAGCCCAAAACCATTCTGTTTTTTGGCAAAACCTAAGTTCTAGCTCTTCATTTAAAGCTCATTAACAATCCCAAAGACAAGTTTCTTAGAAAAACATCACCAAAGAAACATGTACAAGGAACAAAATGTGATGAAAGGTAAAGAGCTTTTGATGGATGAGCTTCACGACCAAGCATATGCAAGTAATAATGGCCAGTTTTAAGACTTATGTGACCTGAACTGGCAGGAGTTGATAAGCAAACCTCACTAGTATCTCTGAGAGAGGAAGCTATAAGAAACCCCATATTTGAGAAGATTTATGTTACTGAGTTCAACATTTTGCAGCTAGACAAAATCTTGGCAAAATCTTCATTTCCAGTACTAAGAAAGAAGTAAAGAACTCATCCTGCTCCGTAAAACTATTTCTCCTGCTGTTATCCTACTTAATTTATTTTCCCTGCAGAGGCTTGAGCTTCAACTCCGCTCGAATTGCAACATCAGAATGTGCAAATCTGTAGACACCGTCTGTGAAGAGAACCAAGTAACCAATCAAGCTCAGTGTTAAAACCTGAAATATCTTCTGATTGGACATTCCAGCTCTTTGCAAGTCCTGCTGAAGCTGCAACATCAGAGGAGACAAGACTTATGATTCACTTCATTGACTGATATTTAGTAGTTTTTCTATTGTAAAAACAGGTGCAAGACTGCCAAGTACCTTTCAGTACACTTATTGCCAAAAAGACAAAACTGCATCAGATCTTTGGCAGATACAAATGGGAATAGCATTCATGTCTCCAGGGGAGATGTACAAACTGAAATTATGGAGCAATTCATTCACAAAATGAAGGTCTGATACAAAAAAAAACAAGACTATCCATATAGCTTGGGAACCAAGAGTAGGAAGGGTGGGACAGAGAGATTGCTATAGAACATGTTCTAACCTGTCACACTGAAACAAGGCTCAGCTTGATTGCTTCACTCTGTATGAGTGGACGTATGTTCAAATATAGATATTTTCTTACCCTCAGTCAGAAAATGTCAGAAAGCTGTTGCTCTTCTGCAGCACTGTTGTTTCTATGCAAAATGGTAAAATTTAACTGTATGACTTTCATCACTACTGTCCATGTATTACTCTTTGAAGTCCTTAGTTTTGTTTAATATTAGATAACTGAAGATAATGTTCATAAAAATAAGCAATGTTACATAAAGTTACTCCTCTTCAAGAAAAGACCTATTCCTAATGACATCATTGTGTTAAGAAGATCTCACAATTCTTGACTTAAGGGTGTTTTAGCATGCAAATGACACCAAGAAATAATTATTCTTTAATACCAACCTTCCTCTGCTTTATCGGTTCCATTGTGCCCCACTCAGTGTTCACAGAAGTGATTGCTCAGGAGCTTATTGAGCACTATGAGACAGAAAGAGGTGCATATCATGTTCATGTTGGCCCCCAAACTGAGCACTTCCAGGATGAAAAGCACCTGTTTCAGACAAATCTTCTACAAAGTAAAGACACACTAGGTGGATCTGGGCCTAGTTACCTCTAAAAAGTGAGAATACGTAGAGACTCGTAAAACACACTTATCATTTTGTGTAAACGACTAGTTCCTATCCTACTGCCCAGACAGCTCCTGTATAATTTGGAGGATAATCTTAGCCAAATGAGGAAGATATTTGCATTTTGCAAATGACTGGCAATAGTCTAAACAAGAGATTTAAATTACTATAATTTCTTTGCTCCTTCACCAGAAACAACTGTGTTTATATTTACCAGAAATCTCTTATGTTAGCATTCATTCCCAAGTGAAGCTGTACTACTATACATATCAGATGTTTTAGTTTCCCTGAAAAAAACCCTGTCGATTTATGATGGATTATTTCTTTGACTATTCCTATAGCCCACACAGGCAAAGAACGATGTGGTAGACTGATAACTGCAAGTTTTTACCTATATAAAGAAGGAATGTCACTATTTGTTTGCTAAAAAGATCTGAAATTGGAGCCAGTAAACTCAGTCTGGTGGTACATACACTCTGAAGGTACATGAGATATAAAACTTCTCATTCTGCAAAACTGTGAGGTTTTCTCCTGAGCTCTTATTGTCCTGATGTTCATAAGCATTAAGTTAACAGACATTTACAAAGACTGTTTTAAAACTAAAT
Organism: Phaenicophaeus curvirostris; assembly: GCF_032191515.1. Classification (NCBI taxonomy): domain Eukaryota; kingdom Metazoa; phylum Chordata; class Aves; order Cuculiformes; family Cuculidae; genus Phaenicophaeus; species Phaenicophaeus curvirostris. The sequence continues at coordinate 14,493,649 of NC_091405.1, forward strand.
ACATAATTACTTAGGATAACTGAGATTAATATGACAAGAAAATATTCCTAATTTGAATACAGAACTTAACAAACATGAAGGAACAGAGGTATGACAGACAAAATGGAACTTAAGTTTATTTCTAACACACAAAAAACCTACCATCTTCCTATTAATATGGTGATTAAGCTTTATCTGCCGTACAGCAATTTTTGCCCTCATCTATTTTTTGCATTGTCAAAAATGGAAGCTGCCTTTTAAATGTACAAAGTGTAAAAGTCACCATAATTAAAGGAAATGCTACAAGCTCATTTCCATGAAATTAAATAAAAAGAAATCAAAAAAAAAAAGAAAGGAAAAAAAAAAGGAAGGAAGGAAGGAAGGGAGGAAGGAGTTTAAAGCCTAGATGTTTAGACAGCCCTGCAAGCCCCCTTGTGACCTTACTCTGATATTTAACAAAACATTAATCTTCTTGCCAGCAATTATAAAGAATACAGTGATGTCGCTGGAGCTCAGTGAGTGAGTAATAGTAATTCCATTGTTCTCTTTTATTTATGCCTTGGCTGTACCAGGCAGATGAGGTAAGTTGGGGCTTTTTATATGTTATTATTCTGAACTGGCAATACATAAAGCCTGATTACACAAATATCTGTCTGTTTCTGAAGCAGTGTTTCACACCTCCTTCCAGCTCATGATCAAAGCGTTTCAACATTTTATTATGAAATCATGAATCCCCACTTAGTTTGCATATGAATTATAGTCTTTTCTTTAAAAACACTGGTGTACAACAGTGACACTGCCTTTTGAACCAAGGAACAAAACAAGGTGTTACACATTACTTCTTGAAGACAATGACTTGCTGAATAATTCTGTTTGTTGGAGCACAGTCCAACCTCCCTATTGAATACAAAGGCCCTGAGACCAAAGAATTTTTTTCTGTGAACAGACCAGTGATTTTGTTTAACTTGTAAGAAAAAAAAAAAAGAGCAGAGACCTATTAACAAGTGGGTAAAATGTTGCCATGCAGCTGCAGTTATAACAAATCTAAAGGAGCTTTACTCTGCTTTTCTGAAATGTAGTAGTTATATTAAAAATTGAAAATAATTAGATTATTCAGTTAGTAACACTCCATTGTACACACCTTGCATTCTGAAACCTTCTATGTGGGTTCCACACGTGTCATGAAGCACACTGAAAGAATGGCCAGGCAGGTGGCAAAGGAGAAGTGTTACAGTATCCTTAAGATTCAACCCTACTGCTTTTCAAGGATCACTTTCATAACAAAATTTGATGCTCAATCCTTCTGCCTCAGACGAAGTTATCCACATTGGGTTTTTTACCCTCTAAGACACTTGCATGTCAAAATCTCAGAACTGTGAATCAGGGATAAGAGTTCCACTACCTTTTACAAGAACATTTAGTTGTTGATGCTTATGCATATTCGTGTATGACATAAACACTTAAGTGAATGTCAGCAGATGTTCGTTTACATATAATATGAACATATACCATATTTTCCTTCACCGCAGTCTGAAAAGTGTGCCATTCTGATAAAATATATTCATATTCTAAATGTTTTCCAACTTTGCTTTACAGAATACAAATAGGAACCGGGAACAACCTTATGAACAGCCTTGCGATCAGTGATTTGCAACTATTAATTTTGTTATTGAATTTGTTCTGCCATTTATGCCACTTCTGTCAAAACAGGATTTGGTCCATAATTGTTGTCCTCTTGTATTTGTAATGACATCTTCTCCCTTTGTTCATTTCTTTGTAGAAGTGAATAGAAGTGTCTCCTAGCAGAGGCAGATTCAGCTCATCTTTATAAATCTGATAATGTCACCAAATCAAAACATAAGGTGGGAAGGTAAAGAGAATTTTTTTCTATGTTCCATTACCTGCCATAAAGAATGAACGATCTCAACTCTGGTTGCAGCACTTCCATACATCTGTACAGTGAAAGATCATAGAGCCAAGGCAAGAGTTTAGTGAAAAATACTTGGTTTGTTAAAAGACTTTTTTGGGTCATCAGTAGATGGCTAAAGTAATTAAACTTAACACAACATTTATTTTCTGAACAGCTACAGGCTTAGCTTGTTACACTGAATAGTATTTTCCTCTTGGAATAAACCCATGGAGGTTATCCAAAAGCAGATTCAACTCAATGGCAACTAATGTAACCTGGCTCTGTATTAATAGTGGGACTGAAGTGCTGGGGCTGTGAAACCTCATACATTTTTTGTCATATGATATAACATCTTTTGCCAGCCAATTCATTACATTTGAAACATTTTGCAAAACTGGCTACCACTTCGGACTTTCTCTGTGAAATGAATTTGAATATGCATCTTTGATCCTATGATAATTTCTTCAGTACAGCCTAAATCTGGGAGGCACTTAGGTTCTGCACATTAACATAACTTGGATTTTACATACTAGTGTATTTTAAAGCAGAACAGTACAGCATTGCATTATGGGAGATTAACAATTATGTTTTTATCGGTACAAATGCATTAGTACTGAAACAAATTATAAAGCCCCTAAAAAACCATATATATGACCCTTAATACTACTCACACTCCTTGTGCAGACTTAATAGAAGTGCCAGATCAAAAAAAGGAGATATACCTGTCTTAACGCCAAACTTCAGAAAATAATCCATCTGGTCCTATTCGCAGACAAACAGGCCACACCTCTGAGTGCCTTGCAAAATTGATGCTCTCAGAATTTGTTTCATTGTTAAAACACATATGAGATACGCGAGACCCCCAGCAGCTTCAAAGCTCCTGTTCTGTTCCTGCATAATAGGACTGAGTTAAGGATAGCATTGTGTCCGTATCCCCTCAGTTCTGGTAACTGTATAAATTTTAAAAAAGTATTTATTGTTATGTGAATTAAGGTTTTATAACAATGTCAGAGAAACAAAATAATTTATGGGAAAAGTGAAAAAAATCCTCTCTCAAACAAAAATACATGAAATGTGGCTCAATGTATCATGTAACTCATTATGTGAGATTACACCATTCCTCTGAGCTATGACTTTACATAGTGCTGGAAACGATATGAGATAAGAAAAGGAGTTGTAGCCAATTCCGTAGGACAGATATTTTTTAACTTGAGAAAATGTGCTTTTGCAGGACAGATGCTTGTGTGACTAACTTAGTGAATTTCTGCTTTAAAAACTAGCTTTATGGAAAAAAATTGTCAAAGCTAATATTATATAATGTGGGTTTCCCCATTTTTTACATTATTAACTTAATTATACTGTGGCCTCATGAATCCCACAATTTATGGTATAGATACTGCATTCGTTATACTTGAATGGATCACAATGATTACTTTTATAATCACTACTGTATCACATGCACAGAATCCATCACCATAGAATATTTAAATAATATTAAATCCATTTGGAACAGTATCATAACTAGATGCAGTTATCAAAACAAGTTTCATTCAAAAGGCTTCAAATTGCTCATTCTTGGCCTCTTTTCTACTACCGGCACTCAAATGTATAGAACACGTGAATCTTTCTGTAAAATTTAAAAAAACCCACTTTTAATATCATCAATACAGAATTAATCTTCAGGTTCTGTAAAAATTCGGAGTACATCTTGAGGCAGTCAGAATGAAAAAGTCAACCTAGGAAAAAATGTTATTGTATTATGCTCGTACTATTAAGCTATTATACTGTTTGTCATATTGTTGGCCCATGTAGCCTCATGTTCTTGTCTAGAAATATCTGATGTTTTTGCAGGTTAATTAGAGATAAGAGTGTTCACAGTTCTAGAACTCTAGGTCAAGATGACTTTTTGGTCTCCCAGAACTGGAACATGTAGAGTATTTTAGTTAAGTATTGCTGAATCAAGGACATCTTTAAGAATTAAAAAAGCTCAGCACAACTAGTAGAAATCCTAGAGCCCAACTTATTTTCATTTCAAGTTTCTTAATTATCAGGGCAAAAGTACTGTAATGGGACGTAAGCATTAAGTATGCAGCTCCTAAATCAGCCACATGTTGTACTGCTGAGCAGAACAACTGTTAAATACTTTTAAAAGATAGACCCTAAATACATACAGAAAACGGCTGTGGGATTAAGCCATATACAATTTGTGAAGATATCTTTTGTCTCTGTAGCATCTGTTCTCATTATGAACTCATTTTCTTACCTATGCTTGGTTCCATTTCTTAAATCTGAATACTTAACAAATATTTCCAATGGTTTACGTGAATAATCAAAGCCTGCAAATAATACTTTCCATATGGTTAATTCATTAGGAAAATAAAAAATACATTTGCACTATTTTAGTGCTTCTGCTTCCAATGTAATTTTACGTTACTTTGTAAATTATGCTAATTTTTATCTATACAATCTCAGCATCTTTAACAAATTAACAGTAAGGAATATCAGTGAAAAGCAAGTTATATCCACTTGAAATAAATTAAGATGCTATTTATATCTGATACATATTCTTCCCAGTCATGATGGGATTGATGCAAGACCATCACTTTAGATATTTCCCTTGCTCAGACGTTTCTTTGCTCTCTCTTGCCAAAGTCTATTGTTAACTGTTCATAAAAGGTCTTCCTAGAGACTGATACATTGAATGGGTTCCTTAGCCTGTCTCTCTTTACTTATGTTGAGATTACATCTACTGATTTTCTAGCTCTTTTTCTCCAGGTTTTGTGCTGCAGTCCCTTCCTTTTTGAAGTTTCTGTTTTTCATAGATGACCATTACTTTCTTATATTTAATTCCTCCTAAGTGCTGTAATTTCCCAAATGTTTTTAATTCCATAAGCTGTTTCCTGTGATCTTCTCCAGACTACTTCTCAGCATGGTTTTCAGTTTTCTCTGGGGCTATATTTTTTTTATCCACCTCTTCCTCTCCTCTCTCTTCCCTCAGCATACAACAGCACTGGCCTCCTTCAACCATAGCTCATCTGTCTGTTTAGCATCTGTTTGTCATTCATACCCCTTGATGTTATAACACTCATCTTTTTCATATTCTCATCTATAGCCCACTGTGAAAACTTGTGCAATACTTTAGAGTCATCATAGAGCATTTAGTTCTATTTCTTCTACTAGGATATTTTCCTCCTTATCTTCAATAGTCTCCTTCCTCCTTTAGTATTGTCATCACTATTTTTAATTTACTGTTTCCTGCAGCTGATCTTTAATTAGAAAGTTGTAATACAACAGTGTATTTGCAGAAGCCCCACTTGTCCACTCTGCAGATATAAGAATCCACTCCTAAATAAAGAGCTTGTCAGATACCAAAAACCAGGCCCTCCATTGCATTTATTACAGATAAGGAAGCCTACTGAAAATGTCCTGATTTGTCCAAATACTAGAAATCATTAATACAACAAAAAAACTGGTATAACTTAATGAAAACAATGCACTAACGCTGTAAAATCAACTTTGAATACAACAATTGCTAAAATCAGTATGTAGTGGGAATGCTGTTCTAAGTTTTAGCTCCTCTGTTTCTCTATGCATCTGTGAATCAATGTAAGCTAAACAAAGTAAAATTTTTGCACAACGTTCTGTCCTGAGGCTAAATTAATTTTGTCCATTGCTCTGAAATTATTATTATGGATGTTTATTTTTGAGAAAACTTGAAGAGTGAAATCATACGTCAGGGTGCAGTTTGGGCATGTAAAATACACCCACTTTTTATATAAAATAGTAAAGCTTACAAGCTATGTATCTGATAGATAAGATGAATACAAAACGGGTGAGGAAAGGAAACAGTGAGATAATAATAGTTAGCGCAATAAGCAGTGCTTCTGCACCTCTATTTCTAGTTATGATTGAACTAATTTAATAACTACTACCATGCTAAGAAAAGGCTTTAATATCAGAATGGTAGTTTATTGTCTCCTCTCTCTTGTAATTTACTCAGCACCGAAGAACTTAATTGAAACGTATTTATAGCGTACTCACTTTTGGACATGCCATATGTTCCTCTACTTACGACATAATAATTTGTGTTTGGATTTTAATTTTTTAAATACTATGTAAAAAGTTTAAAGATGAAACTGGAGTCACTAGATATCAGTGTTGAATGCGAGATCAATTTCACAAAAAGAAATTCACATCTCTAATGAGAAGTTTGCTCTAATGAAATGAAGGAGATCAAAGCAGATAGAAAGCAAAACTATGTAAAGAAACAGTGATTTAAGAAGTCTGGGATATTAATTTTATTTTCATTGTAAGACAGTGTACTTGCCTTACTGTTTGGTATTGTTTATTCTGGTGTCTGTACATGGTTTTGATTATATTAATCAGATTACTGGCCGAATTCTAAACTGTTGTAATTCAAAATTGCTCCTTTTACCCCAGTGCATGACAGTGACTTATACCAACTGATGGTCTTCCCTTCAATGTCTTACAAATACAGGATAAAAAATTTTGTGACACTTTAAAAAAGTTTGTTTGTTGGTGAAAATGTCACAATTTACGGCAGTTTTGCAAATGGGTAGAATTTCTTGCTGTAAATACTTTAATTATTATCATAAAATGAATTGAAGTTTAATTAAAGATGAAAAAAAGCACAGTGGAAATTTTTAAAAGGATAAAACCAGCAAGAAACACTCCCAGATTTGAATGCCTTTTTAACAGTAATGTGAATCAACATCTGAAATGTGTTATATAATTTTAAACATATACTAAAAATTATTGTCTTCCAGTTTAGAGCAAGTGTAGACTCAATGGTTGTTTCAAAGGTTTTAGTTATTTTCTCCCTTAATCTCTAGACATAAACAAACAAGAATGCTAATTAAAAATGTTACTTCAGGCAAGAATCTTGTCAAAGTCATTAAACAGGGTTAGACTCAATCATAAGAAGGTAGGGTAACCTCTAGAGAAAGCATTCATCATGTAAACACATTGCATTTATTCCTACAGTGATTCTCTAGCAGTTTGAAACCAATGTCTTAGCGTATTATTATTATATTACTTTTGTTCTTAATAAGGCAATGAAACGCGTGTTCCCTTCCTTTAAGTGAACTTCTAAGCCACTAGGACCTACATGCTATATTTGGTATCCTAGTGAGGAGTTGTATGGATGATATAGCTCAATATGCAAGTTTAAATGAACTTGTGTTCTTCCCCAATCTATGCCTTTCTTTTTGAGACTATATGTCCTCATGTTTTTCCAAGAATAGATGCATAACTTAGTCTTTTGGGCACTGATCCATTTTACACATTTCCTGATCTGCCCTTGTGTGGCTGGAAAACTTATTCCCGGATGAAAGCTCAGTTTGTGTAAGAAATAAAACCGGTCCAATTGAACATAGATGACTGTTGCACAAACACATGTATGCTGTGTTACACACAAGTGCCAATATTTATCAGTATCGTATAGAAGCAACCAAATAAACTCCTTCTCATGGACCAAATTTCTAATGGGTATATTTATGTAACATTTGCGTTGAACTTAGAACAGCCTGCACTCTGTATAATGTTTCAAGTAGGAGTGCTAAAATGGTGCATTTCTTTGCCATTGAACTAAGATTTTATGTTGCTGGCAATGGTTTTGGAAGATAATGTACTTGTCAGCCAAAAAAACCTTTCAGAAAATAACCTTACTCCTGCTTTGATGTACAAATGTAACAACAGAGTTCTTTAGGAAGGGATATGACCCATTTCATTTTTACACATTATATTATTTTTTTTTCCTAATGTCAAAGATGCTTATCTTAGTGAAAGGCTTCTCCATGGATTATATGCTCCTTCTTTTCCTTCTAGACTACCTTCAAGATGAATGAACTTTATCTTTTCAGGAAGTAAAATATTTTATTTAAAATGTGAAATCTTTTTGAGTCCCAGGGTTAAGTGCATGGTTTCAACGCTGATACGCTTTAAACATACGGCTCTCTTACTTCTAGCTATATTTAACATTCTTTTATCTTGAAACATTTTGCTCAGTTTCTCAGAAAAGCCATTTGTTTAAAAAAAAACATTTTGAGAATCAAGTCTCCAGCAGGACTATCTCTTTCCTCTATTTATACACAGGACACAATCCTGGCAACAATTTAACTCCAGCAAGTTGGAGAAATTCCACCTGGACTAAGTGTCCCACAATCAAACTGGATGTGTGTTCCAGAAGATTGTTCACTATCAGATGGCAACTAAGAGAATGTTGCATTTCTCTTTGTATTAGGATAAATAAAATCAGTTATGAAAAAAAACTTTACCTCAAGGGAGATGGAGCCTACATTAATCCTCTTTAAGCTCGGCCTCACTCTCAAAGTGCTTTACATTGCATTTTTTTTTTTAAAGTATCCAAGGTCAGACTAGGATGCCTACTGAATCCAGCAAAAGCACACTCCATTCTAGACAACATACATTTAACTAATGCTTTGTTTAACAAAAACACCACTTCCAGACGTTTGCCCATTAAATGTTACAGTTGAGGGATCAGGACCTATAAGATACAAAATCTAAATAACTCAACAGAAAATATTTCAGCCTTTCACATAGTTACTTAGAACAGAAATAATAAACCATGTTCTTGGGAACCATCCTACTTCCAATATCATTAGGAAAGAATCGATCTCGACTAAACATGAAGCATTTTGAGAGCTACAATAATGAAAACATGTACAAACTTGACTTTAAGTATGACTAATACCATTTCTGATAATGAAAGTGTTCTGTTAAGTGATCTGGATTAGATTCAGAGTGCTCACCCCTAAGAAAAAGCAATGCATCTTATCTCATTGGTGCATGGTAATGATAATACATAGCAAGATAAGGCTACTTGATCTATTAAAATTAGAAGAAAGAAACATCTCTTTAAGATACTCACAATTAGGACACACTTTAAAAAGCAGAATTGAGTGCCACCTTCTTATAGCCCAAGTCTCACATCCAACCAATTCCACCCTTATCCCTGCACAAGAAGAAAATGGAAAAGTTTAAGAATTTGATAAAAAAATAGACATCCAATCTGGGATAATCAGACACATGTGGCAGCATTATCCTTGCTTGCAGATCCCAGGTGAACACTCTAGCCACCTCCTAGGTACCTTCTGTATCAACTCGCTCAAGTTCTATTAAGTTTTTGAGTTGTAATTTCTATAATTATGTAGAGGTAATGTAGAGCTATTGTAGAAATAATTTACTGAAACAGACATTCAAAACATGCTTTCATACAGGAGAGGATAATCCTAACATTTTGTATTATACTGCAGAGGCAACTTTCTTACTTGGACCAATCTGTGTAATCTGGATACAATTACCTTTGTACAGAAAAGATTTATTTTTAAGGAAACTAAGCGGATTATGAACCTTTCTGTTTTTAATGAGATGATATTTTCTGATGAAAGACATTTTCTCAAATGATTCTCAATATTGCTCTATAAAACACAGATTTGCCAGCAAAACAAGGTAGCTAAAGCAAATTAGTTGTTAAAGTGTGTTGCACAGCCACTTACTTCCTGGAATGTTCCACTGAATTATATAGAAATACTCTACTGGAGAACTACTGCTCAGCACGAATAACTGTGAGACTCTGCCTGCCATTCATCTGTCATGATCCTCTAAGAACAGTGGTCTTTGGGACAAGGTATTCAACTACAATCTTCTTAGAAAATATCCAAACTGCAGAAAATAGTGTAAAACCTTACAATAACTACAGATAAATAACCAAGACTGATTTTCTAGTACCATTAAGTCTATCGCATCCAAGTAACTTAAAATCACATAATAATAATAATTTTTTTAGAATTGCAAATAAAAGCCTAAGGCTACAATGGCATAAATATAATGATAATAGGAAACTGTGATAACAGTTCTAAAGGGATGTAATTTATCTGTGAGATATAATGTTGTGCAGCTAACATTTTTATTAAATGGTAAATCTATACATTGGAGATTTTTGATCATGAATATTTTAGAATTTACATTAAGGAGAGTTGGTTACTCATGGACATTACTATTTATGAATGATATCACTTTTATGTAACAAATAAACTACCAAAATTATTTAAAGGAGTGCTGATATTGAGAAATGAGTATTGATTAAAAGACAAAAAGAATTCCCAAGAAAATTAAGCATTGAAATCAGACTAAAACGTTAAATAAATTATTGAATAGTAACAGCAGCTTGGAGTACCATTACCTAAGAAAGACATACAGTAGCAAAATCTATTTTAATTTTATATGGGGACTTTGACTGGATTATGCCCAGGCACATGACAAACAACTATGAAGTCCCCTGTTGGGAGTAAAGGACAGAAAGGGTTTTTGCTTGGCTTGTTGTCACTTTTCTCAGCAACAAGTAAGTCACTAGTCACAAAACAACTGTCCTCTGCGTCAAGCCACAGTGAGTCTCCGGCTGGCAGCAGTTCCAGGCAGCTCCAGTTTCCCAGTGCCCAGCACCGGGGGCTGCCAGCCCTTCTCCTTGGCACTGTCTAAACTCGCCTCCCCAGTCATTCCCACTTTTTATTGCTCTTCCTCATTGCTCTGGATCACATTCCTTTTTAAAAGCTATTGCATAGCAAAGAGAGGCCATTTAAGACTTCAAGTCATGAAATAGTCTGCTGATTATGGAGAAGTCATGTTTTATGTTTCAGAATGGTACAAGATTTCATTGCCTCTGGCAAGCCATACGTACAAGCCTATCGCATCATAAGTAGGCACAGAGTAATCAATGGTTAAATGACCATTAATAAAGGACAGAAACTGTCACTGGGGCCCAAACAAGGGTTGTCATAAGGGATCTGGATGGCTTCTAATTCCTTAAGAGCCTACAAGGCTTAGAGCTCCTGTAATTGCTCAGCTGGTATATTTTGAACATTCTGCAGATGTCAGCAAGGATCTTGTCAGTCTAGTGACCAGAGGACAAGAAATGATCTCAGCTACCCAGAAACTCTATTTTAGTGACAAATGGAGGAACAAGCTATAGAAGAGATCATTCGCAGCATGCACTTTTCCAATACGTTTTAATGTACCTATACAGACAAGGGAAGGAGTTAAACATTTCAGTGTCACTTGCCATCACGATACTACCATATGGACTTAGCCTCCCTCCACCGTCTGAATTCCTAATTTGATCACATTATTGCTCATGACATTTTTATCAGGTTCCCCAAGAGCTATGCAAATGCTGAATCAGTGCTTAATAAGGACAATATTGTGTCTACTTGCATTGGAACCTGTTGTTCTATTTTCCAGTGCAAATCTAAATCTTTCTTGGCTGGCATAGAGAAAATTATCTCTGGTTTGGGTATAAGAATATTCTTCCATTAATTTTTTTAAAAGTTTTTCAACTAATGTCAGCACAACCATATTTGCTTGTCTTATAGCACTGTATTGGGTTTAGATCTTTTAAGATTCATAGTTCTCCAACAAATCTAGTGATATCATCTTGAAAGAAGATAAATAAATCAAAGCGAAATTATTATATGACTTCTACATACATCAGAAATAAGATCTCAAGAACAATAAAAAATTCTTAGGCTCATAGTTTACCTGTTCTTATAGTAATCTAGAATTTTTTTTCTGCATTTTCATCACCACTGCCCGAGAAAACAGCTGAATGGAATTATCTATACTTTGCCTTGGATCTATGTTGGCAATGTGTATGAATAGTTGATTCACACCTTTCAAAGTGCCTTGAAAATGCAATGCACGTTTGCGTAAGAAAAATTTGAACTAATTAGCATGATGAACACTTTTATATTTGTAATTCTATCTGGATCGTCATTGGCTTCAAATAGGAAAAGATATTACATGCAGTATTTTTATAACTAAAAAAAAAAAAAACCAACAGAAAATACCTAGGTTGGATTCTTCTGCCGTAATTAATAACATATACAACGATATAAGTGGTGTTAACTCCTTTAAATAATCTTGATTTCACTGTTGTATTTTATGCCTTTGTTTCAAAGTGTCAAGAGCAACTTCAATATTAATAACAAAATATAGAAATAAAAGTTAAGAATAAAACCAGACACGCCAGGAGCTAAGTCTTTAATGGCAAGAAGGATGAGAAACCAAAGAAAAGGCCACACACTTGCACAAACACTGTCACCTTTGCCTGGTGAAATGGTTCTTCAAAAGGGAATAGCACACAACTTCAGAGTAAGTATTCTTTGAAAATGAATTAGTTCCAAGTCTTATACAGAAATGTTAACGTAACACATCCCAGATACGTGCATTTCATTGTTTTTGTAACAGTATATCCTGACTCTGAAAACAAGAGTATGCCCAAGTGTTTAATCTGAGACCTTAAATATGTGCAGTTTTTTAGTGTTATTTTTGGAGAACTTCCTTAAAGTTTTATTTTGTCAGTTTCTCTGATTTTTTTCCTTTAAATGGTGTCCAACACCCAAGGCAACCTTAATAAAGTCAATGATACTATACAGGTGGAAAGGACAAAAACGTTGTCTCTGGATTTCAAAAAGTGGCGACATTGGTCACGCCATTAAGCCTGACACAAGAACCTTTTAATTTAAATGTAATCTCCAGAAGACCAAATTACCAGCAACATGTTCTCATTAATTCCTGTAAGGGATGCTCAAGCTTTGACCCCTTATTGTTCTCCTTATCGAGAAGTGGCTGAGTCATAGTATTAATAAGCCATCACTCATTTAAGTGGTCATTCACTGCTGGGTGGGGGAAAAGATAGGCTCATCCTTTTGAAGTGGGGATAGGCAAGCAAGGCTGCTGTAATAGGCTGTGATTATTTTCACTATGAATGCTCCCCCAGCTTTCAAAAATTAAAAGGAGCACTCATTTTCCTGCTTGAGTATTTTTCACACTGGCGAAAAATGAACACTTTGAAATGTAAATGATTTAATCTTTGCAAACCCCTGCTTCAGAGGGAGGTACAGCTTCATTTACAAAATGAAGACATTTTAGGAAATGATTATCATTGTAAAATTGAGGCCAGCAGGGAGTCTGAGTTCAAACTCTTAGAATATCAGCAGTGTAACAAGTTTGATCTTCCTTACTGCATTGCTTGCATTTGCTTCTCTGGGTTCCAGCAGAGAGCCATTGTCAGTCAGAACTTGTTCCCACTCGTTTCCCTTGGTTAAATAAAACAGTTATGCCTATTATTTAGAGTTAGTCAGTCCAATAAAATTCAGGGCAAGACTGAAAATAAAAAAAGGAAGTTCCAACTTATTTTGATTGATATGTACGCTATGCGCATATTCGTCTTAGAACATTAAAAGGTTGACAGCACTGAAGGCATTTTTTTTTAACTCCTAGCTCAGGCAATAGCATTGGTAGTGTTACTATGCTGTCCTACCAATGTTTGGGAAGGAGACCACCCGTAATGTTGAGAGAAAATTGCATTTAAAATATAAACTCCGAGTCTTTAATCTCTCTTCTGCGACTTCCAAATAAAAGGACAATTATTGTTGTTGGCAGTATAGGGGTTTACGGTATATGTCAGGCTCATTATGAACTGATGGAGGTGATAAATTTGTATCACAAAGACCAGATGATAACATCTACCATATAACAACAGCCACTGTGCCATGAACTATAGAGCCTGACCAGTATGGAGAGCTTCCCTGCACTGATGGGCATCTCAGCTGAAAATGGTGTAAATGTATCATAAATGAGGATCAATCTGTGTGAAACAGATCTCAGAAATAAGGAGTTACCATATGTTATCAGTAATCTTGAGATATAAGTTCATTTTTTTTAATTAGTGTTACATACTCATTTTCAGTGGAGTTCCTTATCCCTCTACCATTGCTGAAAAGCCATTTCAGTCTCCCAGCCTGATACGCTGAAAAGTACAGCTTGAAATTAAAACATCAAAATGCCAGTTTCCTTACAAAGATTGTTGCTACACCCTTGAAATTAAACGATAAACCCCTTCAATAGCATGGATGAAGATCTACAGTCTCTCTGTGCAAGAAATACACCCATGTATCTACAACATATGAGAGAAAAATACCAAATGAGACAGCATTCAATATCTACCCAGTATTATGTAAAAGGATAGGTAAGAATGAGAGGCTGCTTGTATTCAAGTGATGCAGTATAGGTTGAGGTAGGTTTAAAAGCTAGTAGTCAAACTTGCAAGATGCTTGTTGAAACCAAACTTATACAGATTTATCTTTGCTAATTATGAAAAGCAAAATATCATCAGTGGTTTTTCACATTCCACAAAAAGAGAAGAAAAAAAGTGTTTCTATGAACAAAACCTCATAATTTTTCAAAACGTCCAAAACACAGAAAATGGTTAAAATATTTCAGAAAAAGTTAAAAGAGAAGTCTAAACAACACCCAACATACAGGCGGTCTCATTGCTTACTGTTTTTCTGTGATTAAGCAGGTGTTTTGTTTGTGTGCACCGAAGTGTGAGGCAGCTGTTCTTTCTGAGGTATGAAGAACTCCATTACAGGCACCACTTGGTTCCCCTTCCAACGCAAGTTTGCAAGCTGGGTGTGTGCCACAGTGGAGGAAAGTTCCACACTCTTCCCTTTGGGCAGGACTTCTTTTTCTTAGTCGAACTATATGCCTGACAAGTCCTGTAAATGCAAAACAAAGGAGTGTGACCAGAAACAAGTATGAGAAAAAGTCACACAGAGTAAATTGAGGTTTTAATGCACATGGTCAAGTGTATCTCACTGACTCCTGGGGACTCCACGTGAGCTCTGGATAACACTGACCTAAAGACAGTTGTTAAGTAGAAGATTGACCTCTAAATGTCAATATTACTCCTTCAGCTACTTAAAAGTATCTAAGAACTTTTAAATTTGATGCTTATATCAGAAGCCAGACTGTGAGAGGGTCTAGAGCTGGATGAATTAAAATTAATAATATACATGGTTTGATGAAGTGATACTGTAACTGATAACCAAAAGTTCTTCCAGATTGTAAACTCCCTGGGGCAGAGACTAGTCATTCATTTGTGTGAAAAACATCAACACACTGCACACTGAGCAGCAAGTAAGGTATCCCTCAGCACTTCCCCACCTCACACCATGCAGGAGAGGGCCAGAGCAAAGGAGGAAGATGGTATGCAGTGAAATTTTACTGAGCTAGAGGTAAATACAAGAAATTCACAAAGATTCTGAGATCTGAACATTTAAGCAGACTGTGACTTTAAACGTAAGAAAATTTATGTTATTATGATTATTATTAACTCTATCCTGTTGCCAACAATACTTAATATTGCGGCTCCTAGTTGTTTTTTTTTTTTCTCAGTTGAGAAGGTAGGTCTAACACATCTTAATTAAGTTTCTCAGAATATTGAAAACCAAAGTTCAGATCAAAGGTACGAGCAGGAACAATGCACGTACCATTAAACTCGGGATGATAGGTAACAGTGGTACTGTTTGGGTTATGCTTCTTGAGCTCCACATTCTGGGCAGTATTTTATACAACATTTTTGGAGAAGCTGAAATTAACTTTGCTTAACAGCTTCTGAAAGTCCTGAAGTAGGGAGCTTAGCTACTTGCCTGGAACTCTTTAGGAATGATCTGCTTTGAACTACTTAACAAATACCGTGCTTTGTCATTAACTCATTATCTCTGAAGTTCCCACAAACTGCTTCCAAGTAATTTCCTTAATATTCTCTTCGGTGACAGATATTTTACACATTAAATCTATTTTTCATGTTAGCCTAATGAACAAGAAGGCTGATGTAATCCACTCGGGGAACATATATCCTAGTTTTCATTCATGCTTTAGAGTATTGTCACAGCTCAGCACAAAGGAATAATCTGATTGTTTCTCATAAAGCAAGAACAAATCATGATTGAAGGATTTCTTCTATTTAAAGCTATGCTTTGCAAAGCCTATTGAACTTGCTAGAAGAGTCATCTCTGATGCGTACACTAACTACAAAAAGCTGCTGCACAGTTGCCATTCAAGAGCTAATTTAGTACCAAAAGGCCAATATTGCTGACTTGCAGATTACAAATATCACTAGATATTAATTTATTTATATTTAAATCAGGCTAAAAGATTAAGAGAACTTTCAGTAAATCCATTTACAATTAAAATGAGTTCAGTTTGAATTACTTTTTTTTATGGTTTGGTACAGCTGGGATTTGAAAGAGTTGCCGCCAGAATGATGCAAAGCATTTGCCTTTGACAAAATAATGCAAAATTCGTGTAAGTGGGTGAAAGAGCACTAGATTATATCACCTTGTAGGTCAGCCGGAAAATAGAATATGTATTCTGATTATGAGAAAACAGAGTGAAAGGCAAAAAACCAGGTGCTGGGTGCTGTGGTCAGCAGACAGTGGGGGACGAGTGCAGCCCAGAGGCTGGTTCCCCACTCTCTTTCTGTGGTCAGACTCTGAAACTAGCAGCGGCAGTTCTCATAGGTTTGACCTCTGGGCAGAGATAACTCTTTCATACCCCCTGTTCCACTTTTTTCACTTTGTATCCAAGCCCTCTGCTATAAAATGTAAAACCAGCACATAGAACATACTGCTTTGGAGGTCTGCCACTTGCATTCAGGCAACCATTTGTACTTTTGCAGGCGTAATCAATCTCCTGTTGCTATCAGCAGGGGAGTGGAGCTTTGCTGCTTTATGGCTTAAAAGTAGTTTTGTGCAAATTCTACTTCCCTTCCCCCCTCCCTTTAGCTCCACTACTCACAGGATTTCCAGGGACATGGGCTAGAGCTGAGAAAAGAAGCTTGTTTGATTTAAGCACAGAAGGGTTTTTTGTGTGTGTGTTTATATTTTCTCTGCATCTATTAAGGGGTGAGGGGGAGAGACTTCATTTATATGTTAATATTAGCCGGCACCCTGACTAAACTGACAGAACTATTTCATGGGAAGCTGACAAATTTTGTCAGCTAGGCTATCTTTCCACATCTCAATAGTGGCAATAATCTTGATTAGCAAAACAATTGGGGGCCAAAGAAGTCCTGCTGCTCCAAAGACCCCCTTCTCAGGTTACAGTTTGCTAATGTGATGAATCCAGAGAGTCCTTCAAGCTTGAAAAAATTCCCCAAAGCAGCTGAATTTAGGCAAATGAAGGGAACCATTTTGGAGGCTGGACAAAAGGGGTTAATTTGATCGACCATGTCTCCATAGTCTTATAACAATCATTTACTTAACAAGCATAGAGAGTGTCATTCCATGGAAACTGGTGGAGTTAACAGAGGAAGTTCGAATAGAATATCTGTTTATCCCAGATGTGTGGGAATTTTAGCCAAAAAACAACAACACATAATTGCTGCCTGCGGTATTGATTCTTACATAGAAACAACAGCAGAACTAAAGGGCTCTAAACACGTTATGAAGGCCTTGTCTATGAAGCAGTACAAGCTTCCATTTTTATTAGTTTATTGCGTCGCTAATAAAATCATTAAATTAACTGTTTCAGGGAACTGAAATTAAATGAAAAGGTTTGTGCAGTCCTATTCGCAGTGCCATGTATGGCACTTCTTTCTGTCCGCAAACTCATTCATTTTGCAATGTTTTTAAGGCATACTGATTCATCTTTATGCTGTTTATTGCATTATTATATGATGGAACATATTCTGAATTATATTTATGAAGCTCAAATGTAGTCTATTTCTTCTCGTGGAATTATGCTGCATTTGCTTTAAAAAGAGAAAAAAATGGTTACTAGAATTGTAGCTAGGTGGAGATTTACTTGGTCTAGGTTAGCAGAGAATATAAAATTACAATATAACATAGCCATCTTGGGTTTGTGCCCTATCTCACACTTATTTACGCATGTAATTAATTTATAAATCTCTCATAAGTTGATCTAAAATAGCTCTTATTCATGATATAGATTCTGTTTAATTCTGTGTTATGGCTGATGCAATTCTCAGACTTGCATTGAAAACTTTACAATAAAAAGTACTAATTAAAACTCTGTCGTCTTTTAGCATGGTCTGTCCGTCCCTGTCCCTCCTCCCCGATTTTTGGAGTAACTTCTTTATTCTGTTACTGAAATATAAGTTACCATTTATAACATGTTTTGCAACACTAAAAGTTTTGACCTAATGTGTACACACTGGTGAATATTAGCTTAAGGATATATTTTGCCAGACATCAAGAAAGGATTCTTAAAAAATTCTGAACGGATCTGTCTTTGATGGATTTCAGACCTAAACCTTACTTAGGTTCTGTAAGTATGAAAGAGGGACAACTTCTTAAGAATGAGGAAGAGAAACTCTGGCTTTATTTTTTCTTGTGCTTTTGTACATCTGTGGTGCTATACATGCCAGTAAGCAAGAATCCACTCATTTAAAGATGCCAGCTAATCTTGAGGATTTTGATGCATTCATCATACTCCCTTTACACTTCAAAATATTTTTTCTCAACTTAGAATCTATGATGCAAACATCCAACTTAATTAACTTTAATGTGACTAGATTAATATTCAGGTATATCTAATTTCTGAACTGTATCATCAGAATTTCCTCTCTTCCCTTGAGATCAATGGAGTTCTTTTAAAGATTAAGTAATACAGATTAGTCAAAAAAACTCTGATGGCAGTTGAAATTGTGCCTGAGTTAAAAGGTTTACCAATAAAGTGGCATACTTGCAACCAAATGAAGCAGACTTACAAGAGTCCCACACACGCTTTTCGCCCCCCATTTGCTTAAAAACACTGCGCACAGCCTCTATTTATCAGCATTCTGTGCTTCCAGATGTTCATAACTGGATTCATTTTTTTAGGAAGCTGAGGTGCTCTGTTTTATACCATCTGTCACACTGTGCTATAGTGAAAAAGTGAAGGAGAACACATTATATGACTAACATCAAACTGTTACATGCTCATTAAGAATAATGTATTTTTTATCATCCAAATCTCTACTTCTCTTCATCTTATAACTCTTTCATTTAAGGCTGCTTTTAACAAGGCACGGGTTACAGCAGCAGTAGAGGCACAGAAGCTGTGCAGTCCATAAGTCATAAGACTGACAATGAACTCAGTCTACCTGTGATGAGTAAGAAATTTTTTATTTTCATTTGCACAGCATTTCAGAACAGCAGACAACATCTAAATCCGAAGTTTTAGCCCAAACAAAAACTTCCCTATGGCATCACACTTGGTTAATTTCTTTTTAGGTTAATATGGTACAAACTTGCAAACAGCTAAGCTTGAAATCTTTCATAGAGTTAGAGGGGACCAAAACTCTGACCCTAATTATATGCAACTCAGACTCTGGCAGTGACTCTGAGCAAGGCTTGGAAGCTCTCACTGGAAAAAGGACTTCTCCACTCTCTAGCCAGTCTCACAGATAGTTCACTAAAAAGCAAAGTGCTCTGGTCTGCATGATCACACTGAAGTGTCCTCTCTGAATAATGTTGGAGGAGGCAAAGACAGAGAAAGCCTGGAGATGGCACAGTGCCTTGGGGTTAATTTCCTTACCAGTTCCTTGTCACAGGATATTTCCTTATCAATTTTTTTGATATTTACATGAGTTCAGATAGCGAATGGCCATAGCTAATTTCAAACTGTAGTTGTTCAAGTGACAGTATATATTCTCTGCTCGATGCACTGCTACTGGGAGACACAAATAGCATTCAGTTTAAGGTTTTCTACAGGCAGGATATCCAAGGCTTCTGTCTGCAAAAACATATAGCGTAGGTACTAATACTTGTCTGTGCTAATTTTGCCCCCTTCTGACATGATTCCAAAAGGATTGTAAGTGAACAAGAAACTCACGTTAAATACTGTCATAAACTCTTTGCACAATTTTAAGGAAAACAGCTTTGGTCTGGTTCCAAATATCGTCAGCAGGATGAACACAGAGGGCAACATTTAGTTATAGATTAATAATCCAAAGTACGAATAGTTCTGAACAAATAAGAAAAACATAAACCCACAATATTAAGCAAACCAGAGGACAAAGATCACTCTAAATTCTCAGAGCTATATTATTTTTAAGTGGTGACACAAACCATACAGAAGTCATTGAACCCTGTAATGTCAATATCAAGGTGAATCAGCCTGAATCATACAAGTCACAAAGAGTTACAAAATACAAAAGCCAAGTAAAGCATGTGGAGTTTAAACGAACATCAGTGAACTCACTGAACCAGAAAACAGAATTTTTGTCAAAAGTTCTTAGTTAAACTCCTTTAAGTTGGAGGGTGTAATGCCAAGTTATACATCAAGTAACAAAGAAGATTTAATAAAAGCTAATCAACTCTAAAATTCTATTATTCTTACATTACTGTAATAAGATAATACCGCTAGAATCAATTTGAATTATATAATCCTCCACTTGTGAGGCTTTACCTAAAATAAGTAACTGATTGTTAACTTATCTATGAGTAAATGAAGATAACAGAAGAGAGAAGTGTTTCTTCCATCAGGAGCACATTTCTGCAGACAGACAAATTTTGAGCAATCAAATAAACTGCAACTCACTTGACACAGTCTGATTTTGCACTACGATTTTCAACAACTCATCCTGTAGCCCATGCATTATTACCACTGAAGAATTATTCTGAGAAGGTTAGATACAGCAAGGCCAGAACACTATGTCAAATCTGCTCCTGGACTCTTCAGTGAAGAATCAAAGATAAGTATATGCTTCTGTATAAAAAGTTGAATTTTGCCACAAATTTTGCATTGATTTTTGGACAATAATTTTGTTACATCGCAATTCTAAGGCATAAACAATTTTTCTGTAATCCATTGATAACACCAGAATGGTCGTTCATCTGTCATTGTAATAAAACTATTTTGCCAGAAAAGGTTGTTAGATACTACACAATGAATGCCTAGGCTATCAAATTAACTATTATCTATCCACTCCAGACAATCTTCAGGCTGTGTTTCTCCTCTAAAAATTAAAACATACAGCATTGTAGATCTCAGGTCTCTGGCACATGAAAACATTCCCATTATATCAGAGATTATTTATAAATAATAATTCCTGTAAATTTACCTGTTCCCACTCCAACATGGATCTTTTTAAAACAATCCTTATTTCTTGATCAGAAAGCAAAAATCATGTTAAGATTGATATACATATATCATAGAGCTAAATAATTTTGTGCTTCAGATTTATACAGAGATACCATTATTGTGGTTTACTTAATATCTTTCCTCAGGTCTGTTGCCTAGTAAGATTTTATGTAGGTGAAGTGTCACAGAAATGGCTATAACCACTAGTGAAATATAAACACTGAACTTGCACAATTGTGCGTCTTCTTTAACAAAAACAACTTGTTCACATCTCCAGCTGTTTTTCTTTATGAATGTATTTATTGTTGCTTTATAAGTAAATAAATATTGAAAATAAATATATAACAATACTCCACATGCTTACATTTTGAGTTCAGCTGCCTAAGTCTACATTAATGAATGAAACATGATAGAGAATGAAAAAAAGAATTTTCCATGCTTTGAAGTTACACAATTTAAATGTATGGATTTCCCAGACAGTCTGAAGCTTGGTAACACTTGTGTCATAACTGAAACTTTCCCACATCCTCCCAGTTTCAATTCCATCTGTTAGTTCCGGATGTGTATAGTGCTAAAATTTTAATACTATGTAGCACATAAAGCAGCCTTCTTATTTTCTATACAAATGAGTTTCTTCAAATTCTTAATGAGATATGAATCATAATTTGATTTTCAAGGTGAATAATTCCTTGATCAAACCCAAAATATCATTAAATCAAGGACATTTCAGCACATATTGGAAAAACAAAAGCTTGCACAATCCTTCTATTAATATTAACTTCATTATGTTTTTATGAGAATTCTGGGAAGCTGGTGATCCCAGCTTAAAGTTAATATTTCCTCAGAAAAAACCCATAGAGGCTGCACAGGGAGGTGGCTGAGTCACCGTCCTAGAGGTATTCAAAAGATGGGTAGACGAGGTGCTCAGGGACATGGTTTATTGGTAGAAAGGAATGGTTGGATGCTATGATCTAAAGAGGTCTTTTCCAACCTAGTGATTCCATAATTCTATGACTACTCTTCATGTACTTAGATAGCGTTATATGTGCTACAGAAAATAGCACTGCATAATCAAAACACTTGTATCTCTGTAAGTACTTACCACTTTGGGAAAGATCAACAGTCATAGTTGCTAATGAAACAGTTCATTGATTATTTATTTTTCCCCAAGAATATAAACGTTATACAAACAATATATACAATAGCAGGTCTTCATCTACTATCAATAGGCCACACATGCAGCAAAAAAAATGGGTTGCTTATAACCCTGACAGTGTCACTGCATCTGTAATATCCACACAGGCTGCAGGAGATTCTGTAAGGCTCAAGCAAAATGGAACATTTAGCCTTAGGAAGTATATGAGACACGTAGCATCATCAACTCACGCTTTGGGAAACCATATTGCAAGTTTGTGGTGAAATGAAAAAAAAAAATGGAAGAAAAGCTTTGAGAGCGTAGTTACTAAAAGCTGGTATAACCAGCTATTGGTTAACGCTTTATGGCCCATGTATACTAGGTTTCATGCAGACGGTTACACTGCGAGATTGCATCCAGCAATCACTAAGCTTTCATCAGTAAGGTAGCACCTAGATTCAACAAAGCGTATTCAGTTGTGTAAGCTAGAATGTACGCTTTAAAGAAACATCATGGCTAATAGCACAGGAAATAGGACAACTGAAAATCCAAATCAACAAAACAAGCTGCAGCCACAAAAAAAGTTTGGTCCCTGATAAACACAACACAGGTAAGAAACCTACGTCTCTACCATTTTAGTATCTATAGGTATTCCTCCAGAAAAACACAGGAATGAAATGGAGAAAGAAATCAACCTCAAAAGACAGTCACTTTGTGTCAAGGAAATCATATTCAAGTTTCCCACAACTTATCCAAAGAACTGATACAAGTCCTGAAGGGCTGCTACAGCATCTTTTCCCATATCCTATCCCCTCAACCTTCATCCATTAATAATGATCTATGTAATCCACGTGTCATGTGATATAGTCATCAAAAAGCGATGTACCTGCACATAACACATACAAAACAGTATGAGAAGATACTTTTAGAAAGAAGAGAGAACCTTAAACATTAATAAGTACCAAATCTGTGAAATCAAAGCATTTTCCTCCTTTTTTTATAATAGCCTTTCATTCTTTTTATGATTTGTCTTTGAAAGCT
The DNA here is from genome assembly GCF_032191515.1 of Phaenicophaeus curvirostris. Taxonomy (NCBI): domain Eukaryota; kingdom Metazoa; phylum Chordata; class Aves; order Cuculiformes; family Cuculidae; genus Phaenicophaeus; species Phaenicophaeus curvirostris. The sequence goes on from NC_091405.1 coordinate 14,516,682, forward strand.
CTTAAGCTCTTTCTGTGGATGACAGTTGATATTGTTCTTCCATCCTGCTGCAGACAGCAGAAGGGAGGGAGGGAAAAGAAAAAAAACCCACTATTGTACAGCTTTTCGTCTCTGAAACATGATTTTTATAATTAATATATACAACTGAGAGGAGAAAGGTACGTTATAATGAAGTGCAATTAAGAGGTGTTTGTTCCTGTCCCACACATAAGATGACTATAATTTCCTTGGCTGTTTAGAAGTCAACCATTATCACTACATTCACACATCTTTTCTACTTTTCTTGCACTTCTGATTTTGTTTATTTTTAATTAAAGCTCCAAATAAACATGCATACAGAAAAACTGATATTCAGGTAACATCATCTTTTAATTATATTGTGCAGTGATCATTAAACCCAATGCAAATCTATTTGGATTTCATTTCATAGGCATGAATGCATCTGTCCATTTTGCATTAGATTTAAATTCATGCAAGGGAAAACAGAATGTGCATTAACCCAGTCTCTATTGCATGTAATCACTGAAGTATTATTAGAGGAGTAATTTAAATATTTTCTTTTGGAAATGTTTGTTTTCAAATTCCTCAAATTCATATCACTGCATAATCTCTGTAACCGCTTCATGGGAGACCTTAAGAAGCGAAGATGTTAAAGGGACAAACCATGAAGAAAGGGAAAGTTTCTGACTAATGTGATGCTGACATTTTTGTTAGCCTTAAATGCAACTCCACTGAGAGGGTACCTTAACATTTATATTCTGGCTGAAGTTGGAACCAGGCTAGCCAAGGTTGTGGTAGATCGAAGCTGGGAGTCCAAGCTGTCTTGATCCAGAAAACAGCCCAGCAATGACTGGAGAAGTTCAGAATTAAAGCTGAATCTGTGTTTTGAGCTGAGCTGTCATTAATTCTGTGAGGAAACCAACCAAATACTATCTTTCTAGTTCAAATACACAAAACATTCAGAAACTAAGCCCGAAAGGTTCTACAGTGGACCAGCTGCTGACAAAGGGACGCAGTCAAAATGAAAACTGTAGCCTAATTAAAGTCCACTGAAACATACAGAAAGCTTAAAATTCAACCTCAGTAGGAAGTGGGTGTTACATTATCTTCAAATAAGAAAAACATTTTGGCTTTACATACATCTATTGCTGAATGTATTATTTGCCACAAATCTACTCAGTTTTCTTCTCCATTTTTGCTCCTGTGTTGTTATTTCTATGGAATATTTTTATACACGTAGTTTTAATACTTTATATACACTTGTGCCCGTTAAGCTAAATAACTCAATTGTTTAGACAATGAACATAAATGCATTCACTGAAGTAAATATTTTTGTATTCTTCTGCTTCTACAAATTACTTCCTGAGAAAAATAGTTCACTTTCAGTTGTAACAAACTAATTCAAATCTATGTAAGACATCATTGCGGTTGCTACTGCTGTTTTTTGTTTTTTTCATGGCTGTAATTCTAAAAAGATATAAAGAGATAAATTTAATTACATTTTCCATATTGGAAAAAATATATATTGTCCTTTTAGTCTTTTAGGTTATCAGCTTACCTCCATGTTTGTGCTTTCTCCCTAATATACTGTTCCAACAAGTAATTAGACTTATTTGATTAAATCAGAGTTGGTATAAATGAAGAGATTAGTGTCTGTACCTTAGACTCTTCAGAAAACTTCATTCGCATTATGCTCCATATTAAATGCACTGACTTCTATATGATATTTTTTTCTGACTTTTAATACTGCTCTGCTCAACTACTAAGTTAAATGGACGGAAAAAGCTTTTGCACTCATCTGAAATATTTCTTGAAGCTATGCAATAGAATATACTATCAGGTTAACATTATCCGCTGCTGATATACTATTTTGCATTGTTTCCCTTTATCTTCTGTTTTATATTAGGAGAAGTCATAAAAACTTGGATTGCAAAAGCCAACAATTCAACTATCTCTACTCCAGCAGTTAAAACTACTCCAGTTTGCCAAAGCACGGATCTTACCCCAGGTGCTCTTTGGTAAGATGTGATGGAGTGATCATACAGATTTCTCAGTTGCACAACGGAAGTCAAATTTGGTGGTATTTGTAATTTATTCATTGATTAGAAGTCAGAGCCACATTTTTCAACAGATATAGAAGATTAAACATTATATTTTCAAATGTGAGAATATAGCACCAGTTCAAAAAGTTTCCAATCTTGCTGATTTTATATTTTGGGCTGCACAAAAATAGTAAAAAATAAAAAAAACCCAACTTGCTATCTCAGGCTACTTTTGACACTTCCCAGCCCTCTTTTTAACACTTCCTTTCTTCTTTGCTGTTTTATTGGGAATCACCTATGAAGCATCCAAGCATTGTTGAAAGGAAAAAACCAAAACTGCATGAGATAAACAGCAGCTGCCCAGTGAATCTGCATGCAGCCTGCACACAAAACTTCAATTACTAGCCTTACTGAGTTCAAAGGGATTATTTCCATGAATAAATGTTCTAGTGTGGACACAATCCTGACCTAAGTCGAACAGTGAAAGGGGTTTTGCTCCCCCTCTCTCTTGCACTTTTTGGTAAATTTCTCTTTTTAACATTTATGTGCTGTTACTGGATTATTCCTCCAGTTCTCACCAAATCATACTCACTTTTATAACAGTATGGAGCAGACTTCTATTATAATATTAATCAGCCTTATAATATCTTACTGTTTGTCCCATAATAACAGAAAATACTCACTGAAAAATCAACATGTTACAAGAATAAGTAGTGTAAATCATATACTTATAGTGAAATTCATAGTTTGAAGTGTTCCACTATTAAAAATAATATTGTTCTAAAAAAGGGATTTCACAGTGCATCTTCACTCCTCCTCCTTCCAAGGTAGTCTTTAAATTCAGGCACAACCCACAGTTCAAGTTTTCTTTGCTTAGAAAGGCTCTAAATACTCCCTGTAGCACAGCAGGAGGCTCCTTTTAAGCAGTTGAGATTGGTGGGTGGATTGAGAAGTCATGAGATCACAATTATACCCCATTTCAATAATATGTCTGGAGCTGTAGTGACTCCAGACAAAGAAGCTGAAGTGTATGGAAGCTGATAAGTCTTCAAGACAGACCTAAAAATACCTGTCAGAGCTGCAGGTTTGAAGCTATTACCAAGAACAATTCAGAGAGTTTTCCCGCTGGGAGCCAAAGATGCTACTGAATCATTTACAAGAGGCTGTCTGGAGTATCTGGTTAACAGAGAGTGAAGCAAAAAGCTTTACTTCTCTAAGTAATGCAAGTCTTTAGCCTTCTATTTACTCACAGGTAACTACAAAGTGTTTCTTTTAAGTTTTCCTTAGGCAGAGCTCCCTCATGCTCTTTTTGATCATCATACTTTCCTTCCTCTGTACTCTGTCGATGTTTCTAAAGTGCACTCAAGGAAATTCATCAGCACAAGACCCTGGAAGAAGATTGGTAGCAGATAAGATCTGACCCATTCAGGATACGCATCATAGGATCATAGGTTGGAAAAGACCTCTTGGATCATCGAGTCCAACCACTCCTATCTGCCTCTAAACGATGTTCCGGAGCACCTTGCCTACCCATCTTTTAAATTCCTCCAGGGATGGTGGCTCAGCCATCACCCTTTCCGTGAAAAATTTCTTTCTCACATGTATTCTGAACCTCACCTGGCACACCTTAAGGCCATTGCCCCTCATCCTGTCCCCTGTCACTTGGGAGAAGAGGCCAGCACTCTCCTCTCTAGAACCTCAGAATCACAGAATCACCAGGATGGAAAAGACCCCCAGGATCATCAAGTCCAACCATTGTAACTTGATTCCTAGATCATGATAACAAAAATCTTTCGATTTTCTCTTTGCATGGAGAATCAGTGCAGGTCTAATTATAAGGCAAAATGTTACCACATCTCTCAGATGTTGTCCTTATTTTTCTGAAGCTTATGTGACTTTTCTACGAGCTATCTTTAGCATGAAACCATGCAGATTAATATTTACAGTGAGACATATTTCACATAAATATCTAGTTTTAAAAGCAAGCTCCCAACATTTTTCTGCTGCAACTGTTTGTCTCTGGAGGCATATAAGATAATCACTGGCTCCAGAGGTCACACAGACACAACTTGCTTTTACAGCTACTCAATTTAAAGGTACTTTCTTCTGACAAATCCTCACATCAAGATTCCTCTCTTCCTGTGTTACTAGTATCTGCTATACCAGAGTATCTTTCAGGTTAAAAAACAGCTATTCAGTAAGCTTCACAAGCTTCCAGTGAGGTAAGCACCAGTTTATTATCTCCCCATGAAGAGGAAGAAAGTGTTTACATTATGGAAAAGTTGGTGCAAAGTTTTACTTGGAAATCTCTAGCACAGACCAGTGACCTAGGTATCTGTGGTTTGAAAAAATTGTAACTTAAGTATTTTTACCATCTGTTTATTTACACTGGAAGCTTTTCAGAACTCATTAGAGCACATCACTCATCATGTGCTCTCATTTACTCTGAAAATTAGGTTCTTTTTATTTATTTATAAAAGCTTTATTGTTGAGCTGCTTCTAATATTTTCTTCAAATCTGTATAAGAAGAATCAAGTTTGAAACGTTTCAGGTTTTATTCAGTAATCTGTAAAGCATACAAACACTGCACCTATTCAAGCAAGTGATAACATTTTTAATTTCAATGAAAGAATATCACTTGAGTGATATTTTGAGTAATAATGTTCTCAGAACTTGGTTTCAGCACTACATGCTACTATCGATATTTCTATAAATGCTTTTATCTCTCAACATGCTCCCTAAGTCTACTTTTCAGAAGAAATACTACTGGTTTTGTGTTAGTGGAAGTACCATGAATATTAAATTATGGGATAATTGGTTTAGTTGAAATAAATATTTTTATTAACTTCAGTAAAGCTAGGATTTTTCAGTGGTAAATCAAAAATAACTACCGAAACCTTATAACTGTTCAGAATTTGACCCTAACAATGGGAACAGAATAACTGCTGAAATCAGATTTCCACAGTGAAATCCCATTTTCAACTAGCCTTTAGGGATGGGGACAGTAGAAACTTAATTCTTTGCAAATCCTTTTATTAGCAGCAAGACAAACATTAAGAAATACTCAGAATAAGACAGATACAGACACCAGAAAAATACAACTATAGATGTTGATGTCAGCTTTGACAGCTACTCTGCTGACTGGCATGTGCATGTTGACAGCTGAAGATGAAGGGCTAAAGTAGGAGGAGAAAAATATTCCAATTCAATTTAAGTGATGCAAATGACTAAGACATAAGTAAACTATAACATGAGCTATGAAACAGGAACAGCAGATGCACGTAAATTTATAGTAATTCGTGATTTTTTTAATAGTAAATATATTCTAGCAATGTGATTAAAGTAATTCTCTCTACCTGTAAGTATATTTTTTAAATCATTCTAAAGAAAAATACTACATTTATCATGAGGAAAATGAAAGACCTAAGGTGGTTCATTAACTGAAATAGAAATAGCTGATTACATCCTAGACCACTTCAGTACATGCAGATGTCTGAAAACTCTGTAACCTAGAAATTAGTTGGGAAATATATTCTAAGATAGCTACTTTGCCATACTTCAGGAAGCAACATACATATCCTAGATTTATCCCTCTGCTCTCCATTGTCCCTTGTTTATAAACAAATTTTGAAAAGAAATCCAATTCAATATGTTGCAAACAGAACAGCAAGAGATGACATTCCCCTCCTACCCCGCACATCGGTTTCTCTTACTTTGTTTTGCCCTGTGCTGCTTGATTCTGGCTAAGGCAAGTGCTTGGAGATCTTGCAGAAATTTGGCAAAAATACAAATGTTTCTGGAAGATTTTTCTGAAAGCACTGGCAAACTTTCTCAGCATTTACTGTGTTTGTGATGATAAATGAGTATATAATTTCAGAATGGATCTACATTGAAATCTATTCAAAAGACCTTATTTATACAGTGTGATCTCCAAAGTAAATAAAAATCAAAGTTTCTAAAACACTAGTTTTATTCCACCTACAATTCAAACTACAATTTCAAACAAATACATTTTGGGTTCTTTTAGATGCAGCTGTCCTGCTTGACACAAAAAAAAAATAAATTCCACAAAAAAGTTTATTCTCTTGCAAACTGAAAAGTTCAAAACATACCTTTGGCACAAAATTAACTGTTGTCTTTGGAGAATCTTAATTGCTTAGTAAAAATAAAGGCTTCTGCATGTTGGAAAAAAGGGGCTAGATACATGAAGAGAGGGAGGGAGGCAGTCTCATGAAGTCTAAGAAGCTTAGTCAACCTGGAGAAGTGGGAGATGGAAGTCTTTATTCTAGATGAGGCCAAAAGGATGTCTAAATTTGTAATGCCTTCTTGCCATTTACTCCAGCTCCTCACAAACACTACTTCTATATGCACCGTAACACCAGCTATCCACTTCAATATAGAAAAAAAATACGATGTTTTAACCTATTCTCATGGATTTTATCACATCCAGGCAAATCTCATTAAAATTTTTGAATATACTAGAGATTTTAATCAATGTTTTGGTATTTCAACATATTTTTTACTTGACTGTGTTTACCACATTCAACCTGAATTCATTACTTTTAGGTACCACAGTGCTTAGTGAATTGATATTGGCCAGGAAAAAAAAAATGAAATGCAAAGAAAAGCCACTCAAGACCTACTGTTGCTTAAAGGATCCTGACTAAAGCCCCTTGAGCTGTGTATTTTAAAGAGTCATCAGGGAAGAACAAGTTCCCTTCTCCTCAGGGTCTTGCAGCTGTGATTAGGCTGGCCAGGTACTCCTTGATGCCCTCTTTCTAAAATGCCCTCCCATGGCAAACTTGCACCCTGCACATTGTCCATATACAGAACTAGGGGCAGGAAGGACTCCCGAGTTAGGCTAGGAGTTGACTCCAGCCACTAAGATGATTTGCCTAGACTACAGCTCTTGCTCTTGAGAACTTCATGACAAAGCAAATTGCCAGCCAGATTGAATAGTCCCAGCTGGCCAAGAGCTCTCTTATTTCTAGGTGGTCTAAATGATCCCTAAGCCTTGCAATACACTACTGGAATAATAGTCCCTCAGTTTGTTCTGTGTTTCCTTATCAATAATCTGAGAAGTTTGAGTGGTTTATGTAAAGGACTGGGCTCCACTTAAATTTAAGACTATCCCAAAGCCTGTGAGCAGGAAAACTAAGGATTATTACTATTTAAATTTTTAAAATACTGAACACACACAAAGAAAAGATCATTCAGGCAAATAAATATTATTCGCCAGAGTGAAGCCTGTTTCACAGTTGTTCCTATTGCGAAGGTCCAGTATTCATGAATTAAACGTATTCAGTCCTCAAATCTGTGTACAATTTACTATGAAATGTTGATTCATAATTCTTCTCAAGCTTTTAATGCAGGAATTATATGTACATTTTCAGATAACGATACAGGCCACTTCATAAACACTGTCTTTGATGCAAAAGATCAGACAACTGTTACTGGCTTTTATTAGTGGAGGAGGAAAGTGAGGCTTGGCGTCAGCAGACAGACTATTGTATGTATAATATCTGTGACTTTAGTTTGCTCTGAGTTGGCTCCTTTGTAAATTCCCCAGGCTCTATGAAATCTAAAGTTGCGGCTGATAAAACCACTGAAAAATAAAAGGGCATCCAAAAAAGCATTTTATAAATGCAGCATATTTTATAAAAAGCAATTTCAAATCTGCTCCAGGTAGACACATAAAATATTATGAATAAGTTCAAAGCATGATTAGAAAACTTCTATGCACTCCCTTAAAATAAAGGAAGAATTCATATGCATGTTTTGGAGAATCTTTGTTGCAGGTATGGGCGTGCATATAACAGAATCTGAATTAAATTTTCTTCTGTATGAACATGTAAACGTCAGGTTTTGCTAATAAATAACTTTTGGGTTTGCTCTGACAAACAGATACTCCAGCAACAGAATAGATACCCTTATTAAGCACTCTCTACTTGGTGCATGGTGCAGTTCATTTTCCAGGAATTCCATATATAACAAGCCAATAAAGGGCACTAACCCAGTAGCAAACTTGATGGAACCATTCCTTTGTACCAAGGGACCAAATTGCCTGGGGTTGGGACGTGGGAAGGTGGTAACCAGAGAAAAGGCCATGTTTGCTTGAGTTCTGATTTACTGGGCCTCCCAGAAACCTACTGTTCATGAGATCTTCATATATAAAATGTGAAGGTGAATCTTGGTAGTGGAATCTCAAAGAAGCAGGAGTGAAAGTGTTGCTGTGTATCTCTTCTCAGCTCAACCTCACCAGTGAAACACGTATAGCTCTAGAGGCCCACAGGGATTAATCACAAGCTGTTGGCTACATCCAATGTATTTCTGACATAATATATACTCTTTAATTATCCCAATACTACTTATGACAATGAAATAGATTAGTATTAGTTGATGAAAAAATAATTCCTTTTCATCCTGCTCACCATCTATCAAGAACTGACCTTTTTCATAAGCCTTTTAAATTCCTCGATTAGCAGGAGGGAGAGGAAGAAGGTATTAACATGCCAACTCGGTCTTTCACTACAAGAGAATCAGATTTTGTGTATTCCTACAGATACATTTTTTTATTTTTTTAATCACAGTTACTGCAAATTCTTAACATTACTGGCTTAATCTACCTAGTATCTACAGATACCACTTTCAGTACTCATATAAGGTGTGTATTTTGCAGACTCTCGCCATTAAAATGTGGAACTTACATCAGAGTACCACAATTCAGCCACAGGGCAATGAAAGTGCTATTTGAGGCAAGGACTGCCCTCCTAGCTAGTCTCCTAACCACAAAGTCCACAGATTAGAGCCATGCAGTGGTGTACCTGCTAAGTAAATCAGTTACCACGAGTTCATCTAAGTGAGCATCATTTGAATATCCATGGCTCCATTACCAGGTTTAAATGAAGTACTTGGATATTACCTGTAAAACCTGTGGATATAGAATTGAATGCCGTACAGAAAACAGGCAAAGTTTATAAAGTAGAACATCCGCCTTTGGAGATCTTATTAACTCATATCTGTTTCTTCCTCTGAGTTTATCATCTACCTACATAAAGACAGGAAAAAGATGAGGAACCAAGAATGACTCAAGATACCACAACTACCTCAAAAAGGCTCAAAAATTAGCCCTTAAGTCCACTTTATTAGAAAAATGAAACTACATTCCTAACAAAAAAAGCCATAAAGTGACCCTGACTTTACATACAATAATTTTTAAGGAAAAAATAAAAATCAATAAGATGTTTTATGAAATAAAAAGTAATTGGTTCTTTTTGGGTAGGACTGAATTGACCTACTGAAACCAGAATGCACTATTCCAGAATTTGAGCAAAACACAAATAGTCCTCATTCTCCAGTTATTCCTCTTGCTGTGACTGGTGACCATATACCACACTCAAAACAATGCATTTGAAAAGGCATAAAGTAACAATCCAAGTAAAATAATCCCCAACAGTAACATACAGAGCATTTAAAGAGATAGATGAGCAGATAAAGTGAGGTATGACAGGCTGATGTAATTTCATCAATCACAATTGCAACATGGCACCCTTTGAAACAATATTGGTACACGGGAGCCTCCTGTAAACAAGGCAAACGGAGAGAAGGGATTCATTCATCAGTGCTTCTGACCTCCAGAGAAAAGTAAAAATATCAGAGGTTGGGGAGTAGCTGTTTAACATCCCTTTATTTACCCACTTCATTTAGTTAATGTATTAAATTAAACTGCAGATGTTCTGCTGTCAGCACAGCAAGCTAGCTGTGGTCTCAGCAGGCTGTTTCCTGATAGAAACATTTTATGCACTGTAAATAAACAAACACTATTTTGTTAATTAGTAAATGAATTATTATTAAAAATGCTCCACAAGGCTCTTTATAACCCAAGCTACTGTAGTTCCTATTTTTAATAGAGACCTTGCAATCAAAGAAGGAGAGTGTTCAAGTTCACTGAAATTGTAGCTCTTGAACAACTAATTATAATTATTGCAACCGTGTTTTAAGTTATTTTATATTTTCACAGTACTTCTAGAATCAAAATCACAGAAACTAGACTGAAAAGAAAACCAGACTGAAAGGAGAAAAAAACACCCATTCTTAAGAGAGATGTCAGGAATATCAAGTTTATATAATTAATTTCATTTCTATAAAGACTGTTATTATTAATGATCAGAGGGAGATTTTCAGAATATCAAATGAGAATAACATACATGAGGAAAAATTTATACCTAATAAATTTAAAGACGTAGATTCTCATCAGCCACACATGTATTCTCATAAGAAGTCACTCATAGAAAAAAGACTGATGGAAAAATCCATTCATAAATGAAAGAAAAGAAAACATATAGAAAATTACATCTGAAGCCTACCTAATATCTGATAGCTACATTTCACTGCATCATTATGCTCCTCTGTTTCAACTTGCTGGCTCAGTAAAATTTTTAATAGACAGATGGCTAATTTTATAATTTCAACCCAATTTCTTACTGGACCAACTCCAAAGATCCAGTGTTAGCGTAATGCCATGGATAAAGGTCAACAGAATAAGACGAGAACATATGCTAATGTCAGCATTTCACGTAGTCTTCTTTAACAGAATATACAGTGCTAAGCTGAGGGATTTGCACTGGCTCAACACTAACACCATATGGGTGGCCTGTGAAAAAGTAATGATGGCCTAAGCATAGAATCTTAATCAGGTACTGATGGCCTATGAATCAAATAGCACCACACAAGTAATCACTAAGTGATTAAAAAAAAATTACAGAAGATGTATTGCTGAAATTACTCTGCTAACTAGAGAAGTGATTTTGTCTAAGCTAAAGTCTGTCACATCATTACCTCTTAATCTTAACCCCAATCTTTTTCATCCTCATACAAATCTCTCTCAAATAAAAGGAACTAAAAGTTAGGTTGTTATGAACATTCATATGTGTAATGAAAACGTACTTGCAATTTTATGACTCTACATTATTTATTGCTAAGAATTTCTGAAAGGTGCACAGGAAGGGTTTTAAATGCTTCAGCAATAGATAGTATGCAATCAAAAAGCTCCTCACAAATTTCATAGACAAGTCTCGCTTTACTTCTTCTCAATAATTTTGTATAAATTGAAAGAATTACTTGGTTTTATTAGGTAAGCAAGGCCTGACTTTGTAGTATATGCATAATAATTGTATAACACATTACTGCAGCATGGTTTAAAATTATAATTTGTATGCATGGCAGCCTCTACCACTTTACAGAGATCTGCACTAGGTGGATGTTGTAGGAAACCTGTATACCCTTCATTTTCTTCACTAAGAAAATGCTGCCTACTTAAGGTAGCCTTGAATATAATGGCAATTTTTCAGAGGCCATAGGACGAATAGTTAAACAGGACCCATTTCATAAAAAAAGATAAAACCACCAGTTGAAGAGTTGCAGCCAGTTTCTTCAATAGAGGAACTACAGAAATGCCTGAGGAATTATAGCATCATACCTATGATGGCCAAATGCCGGGTCCTGCACTTGGGGCACAACAACCCTGTGCAGTGCTACAGACTCCGAGAAGTCTGTCTAGAAAGCTGCCTGGAGGAGAGGGACCTGGGGGTGTTGGTTGACAGCCGACTGAATATGAGCCAGCAGCGGCCCAGGTGGCCAAGAAGCCCAGTGGCATCTTGGCTTGGATCAGAAACGGCGTGGCCAGCAGGTCCAGGGAGGTTCTTCTCCCTCTGTACTCGGCATTGGTGAGACCGCTCCTCGAATCCTGTGTTCAGTTCTGGGCCCCTCACCACAAGAAGGATGTTGAGGCTCTGGAGCGAGTCCAGAGAAGAGCAACGAAGCTGGTGAAGGGGCTGGAGAACAGGCCTTATGAGGAACGGCTGAGAGAGCTGGGGGTGTTTAGCCTTGAGAAGAGGAGGCTGAGGGGAGACCTCATTGATCTCTATAACTACCTGAAAGGAGGTTGTGGAGAGGAGGGTGCTGGCCTCTTCTCCCAAGTGACAGGGGACAGGACAAGAGGGAATGGCCTCAAGCTCCGCCAGGGGAGATTTAGGCTGGACATTAGGAAAAAATTTTTCACAGAAAGGGTGATTGGGCACTGGCAGAGGCTGCCCAGGGAGGGGGTTGATTCACCTTCCCTGGAGGGGTTTAAGGCACGGGTGGACGAGGTGCTAAGGGGCATGGTTTAGTGTTTGATAGGAATGGTTGGACTTGATGATCTGGTGGGTCTTTTCCAACCTGGATATTCTATGATTCTATAAGCCCAGTTTCAAAAATGAATTTTACTTTCTATACCCATCTTCAGCTCCACAATATATCTTACTGGGAGCAGTTCATGTCACAGCTAAAGGAATCTAAGTAACCCAGTCTCAAAAGTGGCAGTCTCTTCCTTTCCCATCTTCTCAACTAAGTACTTTCATTTCTTTCATTATCTACTTGGTTCAATAAGAGAGATCTAGTAGAATGTAATTTTCTATGGGGAAAGACAGAATAGCTTTGAATTGGGTCAGTAAGAAGACGTGTTTACACTAAATAAAAGGTAGGAGGGAAGAGGTATGTAGAACTGCCTCCTTCGCTCTCATATTAGCATAGATGTTATGTGAAATAAGACATTACAGCCTACGTGCTTAAATCTGCAGAGAGATGAGATTTTTTCAAAGTTCTAAGCACATTTGGTACGCATATAGCTGATTTACATGCATTTAATCAGGGGGTAGGGGGGAGGATGTGCAGAAAAGAACTGGGACCAGAATGCTTTTTCTTCAAAAACTGCTGTAATCTCTTAGAAAGAAGTAGTTACATTTACCAAAAAAAGTTTCAAATAAATGACCTTTATGCTCTTAGTTCTGAAGTAATGAACACAATGCTAATATGAATGACAGATATTTTTGCAAATTATGGTTTTGCATTAAAATTACATACTTCTATTCAAAGGACACTGTTTACGCTAAGAACACTTCACCATGCAGATGGGCTACCCTCACAAAAGGAGAAAAGAGATTTTAGAAGTGTTTCAAATCCTCTTTTATAAAACTTGATCAATTCTAAACCAAAGTAGTCTCTGCGAGGAACTTTGTTCCCTAAATTTCACTTCCTGAAAATGACTACCAACCCTTTCAGGCGTGCCCACAGGAATTTATTCAAAACAAAATGAGTAAGTGCAACAAAGACTAGGATTCTATCTATAGAAATCAGCCTTCAGTTATGCTATGAAAATAACCCCAAAACTCAACTTTTGAAAACAGACATTTCTATCATACTCCTTTGAAGAGTTTATTTAAATATCCATAAAGTACCGTGTTTCATTTTTACCAATAGGTAATGAAAGAATATTCCCTTATCCAGAATAGCTTTCTGATTTATATTTAAAATTAACCTAGGAAAATGAGAGACTCATTCTCAAGAGTAAAACTTCTGCGTAAGACCCAGGATCAATAAAAATAAAACCTGTTTGCAAGAAATAAAACTGATTTACAACAGAAAAATCTCGAAGTAACTCAAAGATTATTCTAAACTAGTCAAGGAATGAAATCCTGACAAGTATTTTAATATTGAAACCAGAATAAATGCATTCTTTATTTTTGCTGCTAACATGAAACGTTCTCACTAAATTTAAATATTGTGAAAAAACATTCAGACTAAAAACAAAACACAGCTTAAAGAAACGTCAGACATACAAAATTACTGTGAAAGAGGAAAAAGAAGAAAGAAAACTCCCCCAGAAATTAGGCCAGTTTTTAGGCTACCAGCCAACTGTTTGCTCTACTTTGCTTTATTTATTAGTTCTTAAGGTATTTAAAACTTGAGCATTAAAACTAGAGAATGATTTGCAAATGAATGCAGTTGCAGTTGTGAAAATATAACTCACAGCTGAATGTGGGTTATTCAGACAAATGGCTGCTTTGTTAGAGGAGGGGAAGTGAAGTTCTGTGTTAATTTATTACAAACTGCAGCATTTCAACCCTGATGTCCAGGCAACAATGTTTTTTATTTCAAGTAATTTATAAGTACTTCCCATAGCACTTAACAGTGATGTCTTTGGCTGTTTCACCATGGTACCAGAGCGTATATGTATTTACTGTGGGAATTTGTTTTTAATAAAACTATTGTAAGGCGTTTTTATTCCTTCTCTTTGTTACATTAAAACATTCACTGCATAAGTAATGTATTTTTTTCCTGCTTGAAAGGCAGCAGATTATGGCCAGCACTGTATTTGGTTGTGCAAAATAATGACAGGCTAAGTGATTTCCCAACCAAAGCAAGTTATTTCACTTGCCATGATTGTCCCCCCCTTAATACTGGTGACAGTGGATGATTTCTTTAAGGTCCCTGTGTTGGTATAATCATGTCAGTCCTCAGACCAGATCTGGTCAACATGAATATCAAAAATATCAGGGGTAAAAGAAGTGCAATGTCTGACTTAGCGCAACTAACTATGGCATCACATTATACATGTTCCGATATTAGATTCTGGGAGGAAGATGTATTTGTCGTATTTTTTAAATTAAATGCTTTCAAAGACTCAACACAGGGTCATACAAATTCACTTGGGGTTGATTTTGTTTACAGACTGCCAGCTCAAAACATAGAACTCAAGTGAAAAGCTAAAGGCAACGTACAGGGAATACTGTGTAGATGGTTATACATATACAAGTAAGTGTATATACAGACTATATGTATATATAAACATACACACACACTTATAACTCACCCTCCTCCTTCTCCTTAATATTTTTTTCATCTCATGCTGCTACTTTTGGAGAACTTTCCTACAAAAGCTGCATTAATGTATTTATAAGTCAGAAAGGAACAATTTTGACCACCTACTTCAAAGAAGTGTTGAGAAACCTGCCATGTAAACAGCTAAATTTGCTTCAGCAGTTAAACTTTCTAATAAAAAAAAAAATATTTTACAGGTAATCTTCATTTACCTTCAGTTTCCATTAATATTCAACCAGTTGGTCTTGCCACACTCTTTAAAAGTCTTAAAAAACTAAACATAAAACCTAAAAAACTAAACATAAGACCTTTAAAGGTCTTAAAAAACTAATGTGTTCTTTCATATAGGCAATATCTCATTCAAAATAGTCCTGGAATATATTTATTTTCATAGTTTTCTACCATTTGTTTCAAAGGTTATTTAAATTCTTACAACTTTTACAGAAAAAAGGATGATCTTAATGTAATACAGTTTTCAATGTCATGCTCCAGAGACTTTTGCAGAATTACTGCAGCAGCACAAAACCATCACAGGCCAAGTACATCCTCATTTAAATCTTCCGACACTAGATAATACATGGCAATTTGTATAATTTAATTTCTCCAAGTCCTACAATAAGATGCTTTAACAAAAAGAATATTTGTAAATAATATCATATTTAAGCTTTACTAAAAGTTCTTCTAAACTTATATTGGAAGAGTTGACAGGTACCTAAATATATAAAAAAGTTGCAGGTAACAATACATTTATTTTCCTAGACAAAGTTAAAGCAATCAACTTTCTGTGACTCCTACTTAAACTCTGAGGGATATATATTTGGCAACGGTAACTGGTTTTTGGTTTTCCTTTTTACTTTTTTTAAAAAAAACATCAAAAGAAAAGATTGCTGAAATGAAAGACTCAATTATTCTGTTAGCAGAGTCATGCTTGGAATTTTCTTCCCCAAATTCTAGCATCCAGTCTTTCAACAGCTACTTTTATACCTACCTCGAGTGACTTTGACTTTATTTATGGGAAGTGGTCTTGAACACTTCTTGCCTAAGAATTGTGCAGAAAATTCTCATCCTAGGAAAAAAAAATCGTTTGATAGGTTCATTTCATGTATTTGTAAAACAGACTTCCTGTTCCCAATCTGACTGTCCATCTCGGTGAACAGCACAGAGAAGTAGTATAGGGAAGAAAACTCCACAGTTCTACACATTTCCAATTGACACAACTGAGTTACTGCCCAGTGTGCATGGAGCTCCGCAGGAGAAGCACAAAATCCATGGGCAAAAGTTCAAACCAGCAGACAGCAAATGTATATACCTTTGCAAGACTGGTTCCCTGTGTAATACCAGAAACCAGAAGGACCGTGAAACGTGGTTTATAGATAATTAATTCGCTGTCTACAAAGGAGGAGAAAACAGCAAGTAAAATATCTTGTGATTATTCCTATTT
Organism: Phaenicophaeus curvirostris; assembly: GCF_032191515.1. NCBI lineage: Eukaryota > Metazoa > Chordata > Aves > Cuculiformes > Cuculidae > Phaenicophaeus > Phaenicophaeus curvirostris. The sequence continues at coordinate 14,532,864 of NC_091405.1, forward strand.
GTTCCCAATTCACCAGTTGAAGCTAAAGAGAGTGGAGGTTCCTTACAATTCATTATTTCCTGTGAAAGTTTCTATACATTGGAGTGGATTGCAAAGGATACAAAAGATGTTAACATTATATGACTTACAGGAAGAGCTAAGTGAGTTTATGAATTCCATACATATCCACTGGATTTCTTCTAAACACCAAAACCTTAGGGTGCATCACAGAAACTAGTGGAGACCCAAGAAGAGGCATTCCATGATAATGGAACGCCTCCCTTATAGCAGGGCTCAGGAAAGAATGAGCCAGTTGTTTCATGAAAAATTACGACCTTGAATTACACTGCATTTCAATGAGATAAAAAAATAATACCTTCTGTCATTTACCAGGATACAACTGGCAGAAGGTATGACATCTAGCCTACTTAACAGCTTAGTGGGCAGAGGTGTTCATCAACATTTTAGAAACTTCAGAATTTCATTACATAAATTAAAAAACAAAACAAACCACCACCACCCACTCTCCCCTGCAAGATTTCCCATGTTATGAGAGTGTGCCCTACCCACTGTTTCTATCTAAGCGGTGTCTAAAACATACAGAGAACTCCTGCAAAAATATCTTGAGCTATCTAAAAGGATATTGGTCATATATGCACCTCCATGTTTGCATTCTCTCTCACTCTTGTTTTTCACTTGCTTTTTATTAGCTTAAGTTCTTTGTGAATATGAATGTTCCTATGAGTAATTCTTCCTGACAGTGATTAAATTCAATAAATATTTTAGTAGCATTGATACTTAATAAGTTTAAAAGTTAGCTTTCAGTGGGAAAGAATAGTGTTTAAATAGCTGTCCATCAGCAACTGTCCCACCTCCAGCCCTTTTGTGGAACCATTATATAAAAATTAATTTGGCAGTTAATCTTTCTACAGAGTACCAAAGATATGTGCTTTGAGAGGAGCATAAGGTGTCAGAACTCGTAACTGCTGGGACCAGCGCGCCAGTTATTACAGAGCTGAGACAGCTCAAAGCTATTTGTCTTCCATACTTAAGTGAAGAGGCAAATCTGTAAAGCTTCTTAGAAGGTCAGGTTGCCTGAAGTATTAATACTATTTTTTACAGTCAGAAACATGAGGTGTTTTGCTATACAAGTATTCTATAAGGAAGTGAACAATTAACCATGTCCACTATTACTCCACTGATTCAGGCTGTAATTTCAGAATTCAGGAAAACAGGGTTTACTTTCCAGTACAGAAAGGAAAGATCAAAATAGAGTTACTAAGCTTCTGTATCACAGATAGCATTGGTGGGGTAACCTTGATACTCTCAAGAACACTGACTTACAGTCCACAAGCTTTTCCAGTGCTAGAGTCTTACCAGAATTATTTGGAAGTCTTGTGCTGATGTACTGAAGAAGAAAGAAATCAGAGAGCAGATAACACTCCCACCATAGTCCTTCACTATGCTGCTTCAATTCATGCCCCGAAAAAGAGAAATATTTGAAAGTGGAAATGCCTCAGTCTCATGGACTGGACCATAAGCCAAACATGAGTTTGTCAGAAAGTGCTCCTCTTTCTTCCTGTTGGGGCTGACAGGACTCAAGGTTGAGAAGTTCATGAACAGAAGAATTAGAAGCTGGATTTGTAACTCCCCTGTCATATAAACTGGACATTAGATGTATGCTATTTTTACAGAATTTGGAGGTCTCAATTTTGAACACGCATTTAAATCATTGAGATTAAAGGAACCCCCTCAGAGACTCCATGAACAAAACTGCAGGAATCCTTTTCGAAGACAAATAGACCTCATTCTTTTTCTAATAGGCATGCTCACAATAACAGGGCACTGTATGAAAATTGTTACAGATAAATGACACTACACTTACTCTGAATGAACCACATTGAAGAACTAAACTTTTAAACCCTAAGTCTCCAAGATCCAGAAGTCAAAATCCAGGCCAAAGCTTATATTAGAACACTTAACCTATAGAGCCAAAAAGTTCTAGAAGTACAAGCACAAGTATAAATATGTGTATGTCATTCTATATTTGCTGTAAGGACGACAGTCAAACAGCACTAGAAAGAATGGGAAGAATAATGATGGAAGAGCAAGTATCATCTTTCAAGTCATCTGATGGTTTCTCCTTGACACAAACACTGATATTTTTTAAAGCTGGGAAACGTAAGAACTGTGCATTTTTAACTGTAGACAAATGTAACTGTATCTCCAAGACTGATTGTAAATGTCTCCATTCTTCCTTCATTTACAGTTGGACTGCATTCTAGTAAGCAAAAAGAATTATGAGCCTACTGCAGCACATGTTGAGACACCAAGGTTTTGCTCTATCTTTCTATATATGTTTCTGTACTCTCATTCTGGCTTTAGAGAAGAAAAAGAAATCCTGGTTTCCACAACAACTTACTTTGTTCCTACTTATTCTGAAAATTCCCCAACAGCAGATTGACATTTCAGAGACTTGATAAATACAACTATACAGAGAAACTATGGTAAACGACAAAAATAAAGCTATTCTTCACCCTCTTTCCTCAGCAGCCATTTTGACATTATCTCTAAGCTACTACTTAAAAGTAGTATCTTTTAGACATTTAAATATCCCACATTAGCTTAATCAGCAACACACAAAGCTTTGTTTTGACTCCTGCGTTTTCACCTGTTTGGTTTCTAACACCTACCGCTCTTGGAGCTGCAATATAAAGACACTCATTTCACATTCTCCTAAGAACAAACTGCATGCACTGCAAACTTTCTACTCTGCTCTGTGTTGTACATCAGTTACTTTAAAACTATTTAAAAGCTTAAAAATATACATACACAGATTTCTGCGGTCAGGAAATCTGCACTTTCTCAACTTTTTCTAAAGCAGAAAAAATGCCTATTAGTATAAAATTTGAAGAAAAATTGCCCACAGGAGGAATGGGCATTAGCCATGCTTCACTTCCCTCCTTTTTGTTGACATATGAAGCACTTTTTTTCTTTTCCTTTCTTTCCAATTCACAGTGGGTCTAAAGAGGTGAATCAGTGCACAGAGAAAAAGAGAGAAAGAGGGGGAAAAAAGAAAAAATCCCACAACCCTCTTTTTCCAGGGTGGGTATGAAATATGAAGGCCCAACAATTGTCTGAGCTCAGTGCATTGGAATAACATTGGTTAAATTATGGATAGTTTTGAATAGTGTCACTTTTTTTTTCTCTGCAGATGGTTGTTCACACAAGGAGTCTGGCCTGCATAATTGTATCACTAATAAGCAGTAAGGCAATTAGTTGTGTAAGTGTGCTATAATCATTCTAACAGAAGAGATGACGAAGAGACAAAAAAAAGGAGGGGGGACAAAAAATGTCTTTTCTCAATTCATCAACTGACAGCCATAATTAGATATATATAATTGAAAATTCCACAGTAGGGGGGCCAGCTTATACAAATGAATTTTCTTTGCTTCTCTTATGCATTTTTCCCTTTTGCCTGAACATTCCCCCCAAGAAAAAGGCAGAAAATTTGTCATTCCAGGGGAGCGTATACTGTATGAACCACAGGCTGCTTATTCAGAGCAATGATGTCAGAATAACATCTTTTTCCCCCCACTAAGAAATAAACGGCTTTGAACTGAGCCTTTATTAGCTGTTTTCAGCCAGTAGCGAATTAAAAAAAAAAAACCCAAACCAGCAACAAAACCATAACACAACAAAAAAACCCCTAAAAACCAACACAGCCTTGGATGATCTATATCAGTAGAACATGAAATGTAAAACTCAGAGAGGAGAGGTCACTTTTTTTTTTCCCATTGACATGAAGACGGCTTGTTTTTGGTGCCGGGGGAAGAGTTCTGAGTTATAATAGAGCATTACATCATCAAGTATTATGGGAAGAAGGGGATTTCTTTTGAGCGAAGCCTGATTATCAAAGGCTATAATTAAATTTGGGCTAAAAATGCCCAAGTGCTTATGAGTTTGTGGAAACTATGCACAGAGCAGCTTTCCACTGAATTAATCAGCTTGCAAGTTTTCATTATTCTGGAGCTTCTCTTTTTAAACTGGAAGCTCACAATCACAGCTTTTTTTCCTTTTTCTTTTTTTTTTTTTTCATCAGCAAACTCTCCTAAAATTTAATTGGACAAACCTTAACTGATTTTTTTCCCCCCCCTTAAAGGGGGAGAATGTTAAGGCTGGAGCTTGTTAATTAAGTTCTTTAAATGTCCCCAGCTGTGCAATAAATTTTCAAAGCTACACAACTGCATTTTTTTAAAACATTTCCTCCCTTGTTTTTTAGTTAAAATATTTTGAAAAAAACAACAAACAACAATAACAGAGGACTTAAGAAAATTCCTATACATTTGGATGATCCTGGCTGATGAAAACTGAAAGATTAGAAAATTGCTGATTAGATTGTAACTGCACATTACGAGACTGCTTTCAAGGACTACAATTAATTGATTATTTCTAAAATAATTTAGCACCTTTAAAAAAAATATCTAAGATGAGACTATGCTAGATATGAATAAGATAAAGTATCCTGTGTAGCTGCTCCACAACAAAAAATCCTCCCAACATCAATGAAAAGTTTACTGAAACATTACACAGAAACTTCCACAAATTCAAGGATCATATGCTTGGCGGGATAAGGCAACATAGTTCTGTTATCTCGAAAAGTATCAGTGGCCAGGATTCAAATCTGAAGGCCTCTCAATGAGACTATGAAAATGACATAAACCCATGTATCTTAACATCAGATTATCTGAACATGAATTTCCACAATTTATGGGCTACCTACGTGTCTAACTTTACTTAGAGTTAGATGTACCAAAATATTCAACACCAAATTCTCCTCTATTAAGAACAAAAAAAAGTCATTAAATACATATCTGTCATGGAAAATTTATTGAACATACTGACCATTATAGTCTTAATTATCAATAACAAACTTTTGACAGTTTTGGAGAGCTCAGAAAGTGTGCAACTGAAGAATAGAAACAATATAACATGACCCAAGACACTAAAAATCAGTATCTTCTTATCTATCAAGTAATAAACCACCAATGGTCTGATGGGAGATCATCATGTTCTCCGTGATGAAGAGAGATAACCCTGGAGTACCTGAGTACTGACTATTACTCATTTCAGTACCCAAATTCAATCTAAGTTGTACAAATATTCACTGTTCTAGAAGTCTGGCATGTCCTAACTTTGGCCTTTAGAAGGCTGAAGTTTGCAAATGAACACAGAAAGTTTAAATACCAGTGACAAAAACGTGACACAATACTTTGCCAGCTCTATTAAAGCTATATATGTCACCAAAAATACTTTTGCAACTGTACGTCGCAGGTTAGGTTCCTGACTGCAGAGTTTAAGGCAGTCTGATGTTCCCAGACTATCTGAGTAAAGTTTAAGACTTGGTGAGGCCAATTCACCTCACTGAATGGAGGATGTCCTTGATCTTTTTTTATTCACACAATGTAATACAAACTCTTCCTATGGTCGTCTGTCTTGGAGAGCACACATGTAGGTGAACTTTGAAATCACACGTCCTCCCAGCACTAAGATCTTTGTTGAGCAAGATGAGCAGGGTAAGCTTTTGCCTTTCTCTTTCAGGCTTGTAGTATCAGGCCCAATCTAAACAAGTCAAGTTAACAGCTTTTGTACACTTCAGCCCAAAATTTAACATTACCACTGTAAAGCCACGAGTTGAACCAAACACTTGGAAGGAAACCAGTGAGCACTTCATACTCTAATCAATATTCTATAGCTCTGCTGGTGGTTACCATCAGAAGCATCTGCAAATGACTTAAGCTGTTAGGAATTTTATGACTGATACCAACAAACACACACAGATCCTACTGACTGTGTGAATAGACCTACTATTATAGAACTACATTTCTCAACCTACAGTACCTGTCACATTCCAGAAGAGCAAATGAATCCTCAATTAAAATCTTTACTTATTTGTTCACTATTTTAATCTGTTCCTTCAGCCCTCATACAGCTTATAAGATATCATTTTTTTGGTAGCAAAAACACAGTCAGACATGCACAAATGAATAAGACTTATTTTGGAAATGCCTTTTTGAAATCTGAAAAATAACTAGTGCATTTTTCCTTTTGTTACAGCAGCTCTCTCAGGTGTTCTCTCTGTTGCACATAGTATAACTGATCAGATATTCTGAAAATACATACTTAAGGAGTTAAATGAATGCACATTGTACTCTATTATTTTTCTTAAAGAATTAAAGGTTTTATTTTATCTTAAAAGATTCTTGGCTGCATTTCCATGGTACACAATGACACATTTGGCTCTTTGTGTTTCTAACTAAGTAATGACATAGTTCCTCTAAACCATGAAAAATGTTGCGTTTGACCAAACAAGAAAGGATGAACTTCTGAGAAATTCTATTCACTGGATCTTGAATTAGACCCAGAACACTGGGACGAATCCTTTCTCTCCTGCAGCCCCCTGCCAAACCTGGCTATAGCTGCAGTGGCTCTGCATTGTTTCCTCCTTATTCACTGGGTACAGTAGTATCAACACAAACTGTACTCAACTGCTGAAAGCTTGATTCTCAAACATATGGATATGTTGAAAATTAAATTGCAGGGTTTATTTGAATTTATAGACAGCTCATTGAATGTATTTTTGAGATACAGTCTCCGTCAAGGAGATGGATGTCACCTGCCATAAGGAACATGATTGTATAATGTTAAAATGCCACATTCTCTTTGTAGGTAATTCTATTCAGTCACTTCCTGCAAAGATTTGGGTAATGAACATTTGAGTATCTGTGGCATGTTTTTTTTTTTCCTTTTCCTACTCCTGCCAGCTCCCTAGTCCCCATCTCAGAATCTTGCTTTTGATTTGTATTTCTTTATTGAATATAAAACTGCCCTCTCTTATGATTACTACATTTTTAAACAAGGAAAGCGTTGCAGGACAGAGTAAAGAAGATCCATATGAAATTACTGAATATGTGAGGAAAATAATTGTCTGTGCCTTCACCTCAAGAGTCAGTCAACAATGAACAGTTAAACACCTTTTCAGTTAAAGAAATGCATTAGATTCAAAGATTTATTTTTTCTTTTAAATCATCTAGTAAATTGTAATTGTCATCCCATTGCACAACTTAAATCCAAATAACCTTTCTCATGTCTAACTTGTTTTCTGAAGAATGGCATCTGGTCTGAAACACTAGATTATACTGTGAACAAACATAAGCAAACAGCTTGCAGGAAATAATTTAGTACACATAACCCTCACCCCACCCTCCACCTGAAAGTTTTGTTTGTACAGATTGCCTGATTATTTAAATTTTTAAACACTTCAAAAAAATTCATTCCATTTGCAAATAGTCCATAATCTTCAACTAACTATTACTTACCATTTGGAATTTTATTTACTCAGATTAACAACTCAAAGGCTAAACTAAATTCTACTTGTCTTTGCTGTAAATGAAAAATGAAAATACAACCAATACATTCATACTCATAGCACAGTCCAAAATAAATAAATATACCAAACATCTAAGCTCAACCATAACCAAATACAAATAAACACTAAAACAAAACAAGACATGTGATGTTGTTCTCTTCTCCAAAAGGCTCTCAGGTTAGATTAGAAAATGCTGGTGAGAACAATGTAAAAGTACTGACAAACTAGACTCTAAGATTACTCTACTTCATATAAAGCTCAAAATAGAAAGAGGAAACTATTTGCAATGCATTCACAGGCAACTGTTTTCTTTCCCAGATTCTTTTTCTTGCAGCAAGGTCTAAGAAGAGAAAACAAGGCCTTATGAGAAGACCAAATAGCCCAAATCTTTGCTAAAAGATTGGAGCTTAAATATTTCTCTTTTTCTCAGCATTTACAGCCTCTGAAAAGACTATCAGTCTCTAACAATGGTCCTAGTTTTCAGATGGCAACAGAGCTGCAGACTGAAGGTGGAATGTTGAAGTGATCAAGTCTCTTACAGAGCTGGTACAATAAATACAAACGTGAATCTTTTCCTTACCTCTACCCTCAACCTCCCATTCTTCAAACCTCTTCCAGAAACAAAAACTCGAAGAGTAACAGGGGGATAGTAGTCAACTATCAGAAACAAAAATGAGAATCAAATGAAGTATGGAGCACAAACTTCTATCATACACATTTTAAGAAGGGAAAAACATTAAAAAAAAATAAAATCACTTGACACAAAATGCCTTCCAAAATTACAGTAAGGTCATTCTGGCCTCCAAACACAATATTGCACCATTTCTGTGCTGGTATCCACCAAAACTGAGAAACTGTAGTGAACCAGGAGGTCAGGCAGTGCCACCTTTCGAATGGAAGAAAATGGGCTGGGGAAACGTGATACAGGTAGGCACATCAGAAAATCTTCTTTCACCCCAGTGGTTAATTTTTACTAGCAAATCTCTTGAAATGCACTGTACTGCTTCAAAGGCCTTGATGTTTTTAAAACAAAGAATTTATGGGCACTAGAAGTGTAACCTACTTTCCTTTGTTTGCTGAAATACATCATCATTTTGTGCCTTGTGGTAGCAAAAGTAATTTAGAGGATCCTGACAGAAATAATATATATATCATTAAATCAGTCCATTAATATACTCATGGTATTATAAACATAGCGGTTTGTGGATGACAGAAACTAAAACCAACTCATTTGTTTGTGTCAGTATTAAAATGTAATACATTTTCTTTTCAGATTCAAGCCAAGTGAAGTGAGATTTCTGAGCAGAAAGTTATCTCTAAACAAGGCACAAGGAACATGGAGATTAAAATGTAACCTTTGAACGTCATCTCCAAATTGCTTCAGCTCTTAGGTGTATTGAGAACAATGGTCTCAGCTCAGATCCAACACCAAGTTGCTCACAAGTAAACAATACTCATTATTATAAAATAATGTTCCTATTTGCAAGCGAGTTATAAGTGTAAAACCAAGGCTTTTAGGGTCCTAGTCTGACATAATCAGACACTAGAATTGTTAATTCTTCTTAAAAAGAATTCCAAGCTAATTTATCAGTATGGTCAGACAGAAATGAATACTGAGCTATGCAGAATCCATATAAACAATTCTCGAGCTTGTCTACCTGGACAGCTTAATACTGTAAAAAGCCCACACGAGTGCCCTTCTATCCATACTCTCCATATATCCACACATCACTGTCTATTTATGTACAGAAGAATGACAAGCATACAGTTACGTGCAAAAAAGTAACTTTAGCTACTAGACTGAAGATGTCCAGTTTTGCCAAGTAGGTGGAAAGGAAGCTGATCATGCGACATCTCAAAATTCAGGCACCCCTGCAGGACTTTAGTCTGTGACAGACCAGCATTACACAAAAGGTTGGTGGTCACATACCACTGCGGTATGTGAAGCTACAACTGGTCTCCTGAGATGCACCATTCAAGGGCTATTTTTACTATATAGGTATTTTTTTAGGTTGTCTTAACATATAATAGCTATAATGCATAGCCAAAGTGGGAGCAAATACCTGTCAAGAGAGGAATCAAACATACTATGTAATTCTAAAATTAATATAAAAGGCTTCCCTCATGCCTTTGTTGAAATCACTGGTAAAGTCTGTGTACTTTCTAAAGCTTTCAAAGTATAAAAAAAATCAGTAGGTCACAAACGTGGTAAGCCCACCAGTCTATTATCTCTAAGAATTCTACAGAATCCAATAATATGACATGTCTGGAAATAATTTAATTTCACAATGGCTATACATGTATTGCCCTCAGAGTGGGAGCAGACTTCCTTGTTTTTCCATTTCCTTTATTTTATGTCTCAAGGAATGTAGTAGTCATAAATATGCTATGAGAGATTCCTAGTGTCTAAAAAATTGACTAGATATCTTCTTTCTATAGAATACTTATTTGTAAGCAGTTATCATCTAGTGGCAGAAAAGGATGCAGATGAAGAATAAAAAGCATTAGCGTTCTTTACAAATCTGTGATGGTAATTTCAGTGCCTGAGACCACTAATTTATTTAATAAACATCAATAAGTAAGCTTACATGTTTGATTGCCACAGCTCTATCTACAGCAAGGAAAAGATGCAGCCAAAATATTATCTTTTAAAAAACTAGAACGCTTCTGTGTTCGATTTAGTATAATTTAGAAAAAAAGTTGATTTATATTCTACTACAGTAAAATGAAAAATTAGTCCTTTGAAAGATTCTAATGATTATATTGAATGTCTGAATTATCAGTTCTGCAAATGAACAACCTCTTTATTATACTCTCTTCTATGCTCCTCACAAGGCTATATGACCCAGAATGACGCTAAAAATACTTTAAGCTGAACTCTAAAAGAATTCAGGAATCTCAGGATTAGATATTATAAATCATTCAGCTTTCAAGATACTGATATCTTCAACTATTTCTAGTAGACAACGAGAAAAAGGAACACAGAACTATTTTCCAGATTGGTGTCCACTCCTGCCCAAGGTTTGAACATATCTCCTACTAGTCATATTATTCCTTCTGAAAAGCAATTTAGTTCATCAACAGTTGAGAATCATTTGAAAAACTTATGTATTTGATATTTGAACCACCAGAGTGAATGAATGAACACAAAATGAAGCAAGATGGTTGATCTGACCCACTGCCACATCTCACTATTTAAATTTCTTGAGGTTCACTTACCTATAAACCAAATGGTGTCTATTAGTCAGCTGCACAGCCAAGAAGCTGCTGTAGCTTCCCACACAGCACCAGGACATGCAGTGCAGCTCTGAGTCTTCATTTTGAATATCAATCCATGTTATGGTATTTTATTTTATTAGCATAACTTCAGTCATCAGCTTGTTTTTACTGGGCATGCTATACTTTTCTGGGGTCCAGAAGCAGGCACTATGACTTTTATCTAATTTTTAATATAAGATCAAAGTCTAAACATCAGAAATACTACGTCAGAGGTGAAATGCCCATGCAAGCAAAACTCTGAGAGCAGGTGTAAAATAATATCCTTAAGTTCAATACAAGTAGTATCATTAGAAAGGAACAGAGACAGAAGCATTGACTAATGCAAGTGTTATGCCTTTACAAAGGTTACTGGCAAAGCAGAGTGATAAACTAACCAAATCATTCAGTGCAACAGGATTTGTGCTAAGATTTCTGCAGAGATCTGGGAGAACAGCTGAGAGGTAACACAAAGACAACTGCTGTGCTTTTCTGGCTTCTGCCTGTGCTCCAGCACAGGAATTTGCATGGCTGATGAGATTAATTTTGACAGTAAGGAATCCTCCAGAAAACTCAGTAGTAAATGTTCAACAGGCACTTTTCTTGCAAATGACTGCTCAACACATACTTTGCTCTTTAAATATTTTATACCTTCTGCAAAGCACGCTAGTGAAATTTTTGGTAGTATTCTCGTTTATGCTAGTAAAGTAAAAAAAATCAAAAATACCTGGTGAGATACCATGTGCAGCTTCCTGGTGACAAAGAGACTTGAAAATAAGCGCTTATCAGGAGCAACAGTTTTATGGGAAAGCAGCTACCAAATGAAGCAAGGCCACACCCTGGCATAAGGTGGCACAGAGCAGCTGAAAATTTTCCAAACATTATTTTTGTTTCCCCGAAATGATGTCACTAGCAGATATGACTATAATACAACCAGCACAGCTTGTGACTACTGCCAAAGTATCACAAGTGTTACTTCAAATGCCTCCATAGAAAAATTGTTTAATGGTTCCGATTTTTATTGTATGTGCACAAATGCATGTACTAAACAGCAGGGATGCTTCCTGGATTGCAAAACCCAGGTCATGTGCTCTTTCTGCCTCATTCAAAGCAGATATTTGAATCTCAGATCACCCTACCTTTAAGCAGAGAAGAGATGTGAACACAACTTCTGCATCCTGGGGCAATTCCTAAACCATCCCACACTAAAAAGCATCTGACATTTTCTCTGTTCATCCCATGCTTCATTAATATTTTATTGAAACATTCCAACAGAATGGCATGCTTCTGCTAATCTGACATTCTATCAAAATTTGCTTTGATAGGTGTAATTATGTCTTAAAATTCAAAGTTATCTTCCATTACATGCAGAGAGAAAGAGGTGTTGAAGTGTTATCACAGTAATCTAAAAAGAGCATGAAGTAAACTTGTAGAACTTCATCGTTCTAATTAATTCTCAATTAGTAACATCCCTATACGTTGTCCAGCTACTTAGATTTGTGATTCAAAACCTGATTTTTTTTTTGTAAGTACATAAAAAAACCCTCTCAATATGAAGCTGAATTAAAAATGCTTTTGGAACAACGATGAACATTGCAACTAAGCTGCTGTTATTTAATCACCCTTTAGTAGTACTTAACTATTTTATTATAGGATGTTAAGCTGCAATGTTTCCTTACCTGTGAGGTACTGAAACCTGTCTGAAATTCTCTTCTCACTCTACTTTGATTATTGTTTGTTTAGTTTTACATTTAGAAAGTTAAAATCTACTGTCAAAACCTCCTCTGGATTAGGTGGTTTCTCAGACTTCGCGTACGAGTTCCTGAAAGGCCTACTTGAATAGCAGCCCTTTCTTCATAGCATACAACAAAAAGACCAAAAACATTTAGAGTAGTCCTAATTAATATCTTGCAACAGATATGTTCTCTAAATATAGGTTTGTGTCAGCTATTGAGTGTTAACAAGACTACTTTTCAGAATTACCACCTTACAAAGATCTGATTTTCAAAAGAAAAAAAAGCATTTACTTCATGTTCTTCACTTAAACTTCATAAACTTCATTTACTTCACAAGTCTTATGAGGAGCAGCTGAGGGAGCTGGGGTTGTTTAGCCTAGAGAAGAGGAGGCTGAGGGGAGACCTCGTTGCTCTGTACAACTACCTGAAAGGAGGTTGTGGAGAGGAGGGAGCTGGGCTCTTCTCCCAGGTGACAGGGGACAGGACGAGAGGGAATGGCCTCAAGCTCCACCAGGGGAGGTTCAGGCTGGACATCATGAAAAAGGGTCATTTGGCACTGGAACAGTCTGCCCAGGGAGGTGGTTGAGTCACCGTCCCTGGAGGTGTTTAAGAGACAGGTGGATGAGGTGCTGAGGGACATGGTTTAGAGGTTGATAGGAATGGTTGGACTCGATGATCCCGTGGGTCTTTTCCAACCTAGTAATTCTGTGATCATTACACAATATTAATATCTACCATTATTGCACTTGTATGACATACTACTGCAGAGAACTAAGCTGGTCAAAATCAGAGTGGTTTATCTGGAAATAGGATTTGCATTTCTATTTGCCTACAATCGAAGTATCAATGTGAATCAGGAATAAATATATAGCATGCAGTTTCTCTTTTTGAATTAAGATATGATTTAAATCTATATTCTTTACTGTGCTTATATATATTATTAAGTACATGTGTATATGCATATTTTTAGTCATACCAAGAAAAAGTAGCTCCTTAAAATGCTTTCTACAGTTGTTTAGTCATTTTATCAAAAGATCATGACTGAAACTTTAATCTCTCTGCAATGTAACACACTCCAGAAAAGTCTTGATATGAGGTATCTTGATCTTTTTATTGTGTCTAATTTACAAAGCAAAAAAATCTTATTTGCCACTCCTCCCTCTCCAAAAAGGGGCTTTTTTTTCCTCCTCCTTCTGATCAATTTCATGCCATTTTCTTTTAGCAGAGATATCAAATTGTTAAACATTTTAACCACAGAATGCCCTGGTAATTCAATCCTTAGGATTTGCTTGGATGTCCCAAAGTGTTTTGAGTTCAAACAGCAGAAGGAAAACTGCAGTGCTGGTCAGTCTCCTCTTAAATCTTCTTATGGATTTCATTTGCTGTGTGGCCTGAGAGAGGTCAAAAGGTTTTCGCACAGAAGTAGAATTTGAGAAATAATCACCTTATAGACCCACTAAATCAATCATAATTAATGCACTTGCCTAGTTCTGTCAGAAAATTGCTGCTAGAGGGCAAAATAAAGAGGCCCCTTCTAATACAATTTGAAAAGAGATCAGATCTGTCATTTCATCTAATAATTGAGCCAAATGAGAAAAAAGAAAGGTCAGAGTTCATCTGGTGACCTTATGTAAACCCAATAATACATAATTCATTTTCATTTTATGGAATTTATAAGATGCTATAAACTGTCAGGATACAGACTCATCTGCTTTAGCTTCCACCAGTTTTTTTCTGCTCATCACAAAACACACACTGAGCTGCCAAAACTTTTAGGTGGTATATTCTGGTAGAATAATCTAAAAGCCTTCAACTAGGACGACTGGTATTTAATTCATTCTTCCAAGCGTGTGAAGTTAATAACTGAATAAATCACTCGCAGCTCTATCTGAATGATATAAAACCTATAATTTATTTACTGAGTGTTACAAATACAGTTAAAACATGTTTTCATGCAAAATGGTTTCTTTTTTTTATTATTGTTATAAAAGATTTAGCTTTTATTTTTTCTTTTTCTTTTTTTTTTTTTGGTGAACATAAGATATAAATACATCTGCCCTCAAAATGGAACACTTCATTCCATCCCAAACCTCAGTTCACCATATTCAATAGAACATATTTCCATTATTGCCTACAAACCAAAATTAGTCTGAAGGCAATAAGGAAACTTATCTCAAGCAGGCAGGTCCCTTTTATTTATTATTATTAATGTTGAATATTAATTGACAATATCAAAACTGTTACCTTTCCAGCCTGCCTCAGACTTCTTAGTTTCTATGCTGAGTTACATTCTTTACTCAATCACACTGCCACAACCAAGTCAGAGCTTCATCTAAGTAATAAAGGTGAAATGATAGTTTATGAGTTATTCCTCGCTGCTTTGTCTCCTTTAATGTCAATAAAACCAACATGTAGGAGAGCATCCGGGCATTCATGAGAGTATTTCCTAAGGCAAGCTTAGGCTTCTGGGGAGAGGAAATATTTTTATTGAACCAGTCAGCACGTAATTGGGGGATGAAATCAGCAGAGATACTTTTGACTTATTCTTAAGTTTGAAACAGAAGTAGCAAACTTTGAAAGAATAAAAAAGCTGGGAATCAGTCTAAGTAGATATGCTAATCATAATAAAAGATATTATGATCCAGCACAAAACTTGGCTTAGTGATGTCCTTTGATCATCACAGCTACAACGATAGTATCGTTATCGATATTCATAAAATACTTCTGATATTTGGTTTATTTAGATATGAGAGTGGTTTTACACTGCTTTTTTTACCATTTGTGAAATATTCCGGACTGCAGATAGGAAAAAAATACTAAACAACTGGACCAAGGTATGGGTACTGTAGACTACACCATCCACTACATGTCCTGACAGAATAGCAGCTTTATGAAAGACACAGCCCCGTCTGCTTGATGGTTCACTGGCTCAACAGACTTAAGTTTCAAACTCCTATCCTACATTGAACTGCTTTGTATAGCTGTGACTCAAAAGCTAGCATGAAGGGTAACAGATTATTTGCCTTGACATAACGCATTTCTATGCTAATTATTTCCTAGACCTAGTAGGAGGTTGGATTAGAAAACACCAGGCAGAACACGTGCCACATTCAGGAAAAATCATACAGTGTTCTGACAGGTTCCTAGATTATTCAGACGGTGTAATTTAGAGCTGTCTTAAATTATGACAAAGTCTGTTTTGGTATCTGGCCAGTCAGTGTAATAGAAGCACAAATTTATCTCAAGTTGTTTTTCTTCTCAGCTGTACCAGGCTGAAGACTGAGCCTTTTTTCCTCTATAATACAACTCCTCAGAGATCACTTTACCTTAACAATTAAGAAAGAAAAATAAAATTCCATACTAAAACTAACTATACCATATGGTGTCATGTTTCCAGTTAAATGGATAATATATGAAACTGCTACTGAACAGCAGCGCTGGTAGCAACACTGCACTGCCCTCCTGTAGTATCATGAATGCATGATTATCGAACAGATTTTCGAAGGATCATTTTCTGTCATATTTTTGGAGTTGAAAATGAAGGCACAGAAATGACAGATTGTTTTACACCATAAACTGAAACCGAAACCAGTTCTTGTGTTTTTCCTTATCTTGTATCTTACTAGTAATTTTCCCTTCTAACTTCAGCCTCATACAGCAAGTCCTAGAAGATACATTACTTGTTCTTTAATGGTAAAAGTCATTTTTTACACATAAAACCTGCAAGATATGTCACTCTCAAGTTACCCTTTATCTATTTACCCTTTTTTAGTTTGAAATGACAACATCCTTGTATTTGTCATATTGTTTAAGTCTGACCTTTGATCCTAAGGGTCATTGCACTCCCGGAGGTCATCTGCCCATCTGATTAACACATTCCATAATTTTGGAGGTGGCCAGTTTAGTGGTCTATCCCATTAATCATGGCAAAGACACTAGAAGCAACATGAAAAAAACACTAAGGTTATCAAATCCCCACAGGAGATTAGGAAGTTAGATAAGCACATGAAGTTTAACAAACAAAAAGTACATGGACAAACCAAAAGGCATTAAAGGCCTGAAACCTGACACAAGCAAAGCAGCATGAGAAAAACAAACATCAGAAATTTTTCCTCCCTCCTATTTTTTTCTTACTAGATTTCATAAAACTCAGCTATTTCTCCTTGAAGGCAATATGTCTTCTAGATCAGAAAATATTGTGAAATGATTATAAATTTTAACACTATCCAAACTCACAGTATGATACAAAACTAAGTTAAAAAGAACTCGGATGAGAGGAGTCACCATCATGGGACATCACCTGCAGAGTGGCATCGAATGACCGTTAATACAGTGCAGTTATCAAGGAAATGATTATGATTGTTGGAGCTCTGTCAACTTGTGAGTTAGTTGATAAGGGGAAAAAATTATTTCACATGATGGCCCTTTTTATACCATCTATTATACAGTAAATAAAAATCATAACATAGGTAAAAATAAATTAAAAATAATCTCATATTATAGGACATTATGCTGAAAACAAATAAGTTTTGGATCTTGCTATTTATGAAATCTGCTTCAACATTTTTAACTCTTTCCTGGTCTTTCCTTCTTGTATTTTTAGAGAGCAAGAACAAGGACCTGCTTACTCTATACTCGATTGCTAATACAATGAGGTTTCAGTTGATATCCTGAACAAATATAGTAGCCAAACAAACAACAACAATGTCATAGCACAAGAAAATCTTTCTCAAATTAAAATCCTTGGAATTTTATATTTAATGGTATAAAAGTAATATAATATTTGAAAAAATTACTTTGTGGAAAGAGCAGTCACTACTAGAAAAGTACTATCTTGAGATTCACTAGCTTTACTTATTACTATGATGGAAATAAGCCTTGGGAAGAAGTAAAGCAACTCATACAAAATTGCTTGTTCAATATCTAAGATGAGAACAGATCTCTTGTTCACTTCTGCAAAATCTAGTGGTACACTGTTGTCAGAGTTTTCGACTAATAAAGACTAGTCCAGATTTGTAAGAAAGAGAAACTACTGCTTGCCCACAGCTGTATAAAGATCAATATGACTGGTTTTGGCAATAACTTCTTCAAGCTGAAGGTGTTGCAGCAGAGCTCATAGTTACCTGACAGTTCAAACACAACCCCTTCCCTGTTCTATAAATATGCTCTAAATGAACAAATATCAAGCAGGACTGAAAGGCCCCAGAGTTTCAACCCAACGGTAACTAACAGATTAAAATGGAAACCACAACCACAACCCAACCAAAAATCCCAACAACCAAAACCAACAGAAAAAAAAAAAATCAACCCAAAATTCTTTAGCAATCCCAAATCCCCAGAACTTGAAACTCAAAGCCAGAACTGTAGTTGCTAATCTCTTCTTGCTATTAAGCACATTTAGAAGTCTCACCTTCTTTCCCCACCTCTAATTCATTCTGATTGAACACTCATGAGTACAAGGGTCACACAAACAAAAAGAAGACTTAAATTCATGTCCTCATTTTTTAATGTATAATCATTTGCACTCATAAAAATATAACTGGTATGTGCAAAAAGGAACTTATCAGATCAGCTGGAAGACTAACATAAGAAAAAAATCAATCTAGTTTGTTTGTAATTTCAAATTACCATTCTTTAAAACGTGCTAGCACACTCACTAAGGCTTGCATAAAAACCAGCCCTCAATCTGTGGCTAAACATCTAATGGACATTTACAAAGAGGTTTAGGAACTGAGTCACATGATGGACAGGAGAGACAGAAACCACTGTAGACATAAGCAACAGCAAATAGTTCCATTTCTCTTACAAGATTAGGAGGAGACTTAAGCTGCTTGAAAGCATGCTTGCAAACTTTATCTGACATGGGAGGAGGGGACAGTTAACAAGCAGGATTCTTTAGAGGATCCCAGTATAATTCAGCCTGTTCTGAAATAACTTCTTTGCTCTCCCCATGCTTAACAAAGTGGGCTATGACTGCCTTCCAAAAGACACTTTCTTTTCCCTACTTGCAACCAAGTGCAAAAGGGACATTAAAACCAAGCTACTCCTACCTTCTTGTCCACCTAATGGCAGACCACAGCTCTAAATCACAGAATAGTGGGAATCAGGATCTGCTCTGCACCTCAGGTGCAAGGCAACACGAAGTATGAAGAGCCTTTACTTTCTTATCTGAGCAGGTAAGACACAAAGTCCAGTCCTACTTGAACATCTGTGCGCACTGAAAATCTTCCAGTGGACAGACATTACTAGGATCAGACAAATGATTAGTGCAGACCTGACTGCCAGGATTTCAAATAGATCACTTTGCTCTTGATACTGCCTTCTGTGCTCTTTTCTAATAATGCATATGGAATTCACGAGTTCTGTCCTCCAAACCGCAGTGAAAAGGCACAAGCCACTTCTCTCAGTCTGATGCACAAATCTCCTGGGGTTGTTGTCTACATGAAATATATAACCATTGTATATCGTTAAGCACTTAGGTCATGTTTCAAAGTAGAAAATCTATTAGACCCACAAATTTATAGTTCTCTATGTGCTTCAGAAAAGTACATTGTTATGGCTGTTATAAATAAAATGCATGGATAAATACGAAACAACCATGATTTGGCCACTTCCTCTACTAAATTTGTGCACTCATTTCCTTGGCTTTGGTCTGAAGATATTATTGGGATGAATGGGACATACTGGTTGGGAAAAGCAAATCAACCCATGCTGGATTATTCCTGAGACAATTATGGAACTAGAACACTGCTGCCTTACACTGCGTAATGTTATTGTTTCAGTCAGTGGAAATATTAAACAGCATCTCCAATGTGTGAGTCACAGCCTAAGCACAAGCAGTGCAGAGTATGTCAACTGAATGGGCATGAGGTGTTTCAGGAGAAGGTGTCGTGAAGGGAGGGAAGTGCACCTTAACACAATGTGGAGAAAGAAGTAACCCACAAACCTTTGGAGCACAAATCTTAGTAGTAGGGTATTTGCACTCACCTATCAAAATTCCAAGTTTCACACATGAGTGTCAAAAGTTTCACATTAGGTAAAAGAAGCTAATCAATAATTTAAGCACATACTTATCTTTTAAGACAGTAAGACTTAGGCAACTGAGGTTTTATCACCACTAGTATACATTTTTTTTTCTTATTTTTCAAGAACAAGAGAGAAAATCAATTCTCTGCCTTTGAAAATTTGCTTCTAACAATGTTTTCTTGCTTTTCACCCTGAGGCTATGAAGAATTTGAACTGGACTTGCCTAGTTTAGCATGTAAGTATGGAACACCCCTGTTTCCCAGATGTCAGCATACATTGTTATGAATAGTGAGAAGATATACAAGGCCCCAGGAGGAAGGCTGTGATATTTCTAAAAATTTCTTTTTCCTGTTATTCCACTCAGCAGTGTCAAAGAAGCTCCTGAGAAATGATGGTGCTACACTGAGAGATACAGTTCCTGAGCCCAAAAGACAATGAGAAATTGCAAAGCCCTCTGTGGAAGCTATGAAATACTCTCTCCATATTTTAATTGCTCTTGCATTATCTGTAAAACACTGTCCTGCTGCTCCTAAGCCATTTAACTCAGGTCACTTTTAACTGCTACTTAAATATTTTTTAATGATCCTCTGCAAACCTAGAACATGACAGACTCCTCACCATTATCTGCTTAGATTCTAGTAAGGCATTATTTTTCTGGTTTAGTTGATTTAGACTTCAAATCCTTTTAGGATAGTACTATCTTAAAGTCTACCCACAATCCAATATCTAGATGAAATGCATGAGTTAACAATTAACATGAAAAATGCATGGTTAAAAGCTGATTTGTCCTAACGTTTTTCTTCATGGAGGGACAAAGTGAACTAAGAATGGCTTTTCCACAGGTCAAGTGATGTCTGCATTGGTAAAGGTAGTACATATAAATGGATAAGTTAAGAGACTTGGATTCAGAATCCTGAGAGTGTATTGGTTCAGATTCTTTTGGGTTTTTTCTGTCTTTTTTTTGAATTTCTCTTTATCATTGTTCTCTATGTAATGTTCAAAGGCGTTGCACTCTACCTACATGGTAACCATGTCTACCTCATTTTTGAGTACACTGCAGTTAAGGTTTTCATATCTTTAAAAGAGTGAGATAACGAAGTGACATATTCATTTTACTGGTAAAGGAACTGGGGAATTAGTGCTTAAATCATTCAAAGGACCTGGCTAATGAAACTCGGGGTGTCCAGCTCCTAACTCCGAGTTCCCTGCCCATGAACACAAGCCAGACCCATGGAGATATGACATAACTATGCAAGGAGAGGACCTGCTTTTAAAACTCACACTGTAGGAGACTTAAGTCCAGCTTGTGTGGATGGGTTTGTTTGACAAGTACTAGTTGCTAACATTCACTCCTGAAATCTCTGGATTTTCTTCCAAGAACTAAGAACATTCTTCCCCCCGGCCCTTGATTTGTATTTGTTCTTAAAGCACAGTTATAGGAGCAGAGTTTGTGGAAGAAGCAGGAATGGAACTGAAGCTTCAAATAAACTCATATTAATTCTCATCTCTGTGTACTCAGACATATAGGTAAATAAATTACAGTAGATTACCCCAATAATCCCCACACTACTATTACATTCTTCTTTATAAAAATATGATTGAAAAACTTATTCTTCTCTTTAATTCATTAAGTAGTCTGCCTGATTGTGATTGTTATTTAAAGTGGGGGCACAATTAAGGAAAATGAGGTTTGTTTATGGAACCACATCGGCTTGCTTTTTTAGTTCGTTACTAATCATGAGTTTAATTTTTAATGGAAAAGCATTGCTAGCACAATTAACACTCAATTTACATGTGCATCCATAGACCTAATTAATTAAATTTTATTGATGCCTAGTTGCTCCTTAAAATGCTTTCCAAATGCCTTCAAATTGATTTTAAATGGTTGATAGTGAAAGTCTGTATGTTCCTGGTAGTAACCCTACTGATTTTTATACCTATTACCTTACATACTGTAAGAACTCATTGCTTTCCACTTTTTAACTGAGAATGTGTTCAGTGTTGTTTAACAGAGTATTTGGAGCAAAGCTATGGAAAAGTGGTAAGTTTCCATTTTATTTTCTAGCTAGGAGGGTTGTGTCTTTCTGTCATGCATCATTATGACAAGACCCAATAGTTGTAAACCCTTCTTTTCTAGCTCTGTGGGAGGTTGATTTTCATGACATCCTTTATCCTCCAAGTAAGCACCTTACTTAGACTGATTATTGCCTTGATGTTTCTTATCTAGATTGTATCCAATGTGAAACACTATCTCTGCTACAAAAATGGTAAAATAACTGTCTACTTGTCTCATAAATATGTTTTAGAGCAATTACATTTGTTACAACTGTTTTTAACATGTACTGAGTTTTGTTGCATTATCAATTAGTCTGAAATTCTGTCATACCTCATAACTAGCATTAATTTATAGTTTATATATTTTCAAAAGTTAGAAAAGTATATAAATATGTGCTTATATACATATTTTATATAAATATAATATTACCAAGAGATAATTTCAATTTTATAAACTTACATTCACAATATAATGAAAAAAATATTTTTCTAAATTAGGTTGAGTATAGCATTAAAGCCTCTAACAAATACTATGCAGAAGATGATACACTATGATTTTTCATTCATTTGACATTGTGATTTAAACAATATTAACCATCATATCATTTCATGTTAACAGAAAGACAATCAAGATGAAATCTTAATTACCAAAGAACTGTCAAGAGACATTAACAATTTCATACTGAATTTTACAAAAGTAATGATTGTCCTATTACATATGTTGTAATTTGACTTTCCTGACTGCTATAATAGTTTCCTCATGCATTAAATACTTATTTTCTCACTACCTGCCAGCAGTTTCATAGGTGGCCTCATTTAGAGAAATGGAAAGAACTTGAAAGAAATTAATACGAAAGAAAAATTAAGCTTGGAAAAAATTACAAATCTGAAGTATAAAACCATGAAGTACATATATGTAGCACAATTGCATTTGAGATATGTTTAAATATAATTACTTATTACAAGAAAAACGATTGATTATTATGCACACATAAAGTATAAGTCATGATTAAAAATTAGAAGACTGAATCAACATTATATAGCTATTAAAGCAACCTAACATTTTTCTTCCAAAAACTATGTAAACATTTATGTATCTATTAGATCTGTTCTTAGGCATACAAAAATCTAACACTGACTTGACAGGACAATATGAATACAAAATTTAGAAAAGATGCAACCAATTACAATTTTCCATATCAAAACTGCTATCAATGTCAAACTGATCATTTAGGCAAAGACTTTGTTCCCAGATTAGTTTCATACACTGTACACACGAGGGCTGAATTAACTTTCCAAATATCATGGACTTAACTTGTTTTGCAGCGGTATATGTGAATGCCTACTGGAACCAGAAAGATTAATACTTTCATTAACAGCCACTTTAAAGTGGCTTTAAGACTTCCTAGTCTTATTTCTTTAAAATGAGATATTACTTTCAGCATTAATTTCTCAATAATTTCTTTGACAATATACTTTTTTTCCAAGAGAAAGGGAAAATCTGAAAATCCATGTCTGTTCAGACCAAAAAAACGTTTAGTTGAGGAAAATCTCTCAGCATACATTGGAGTCTAGTCACATGCAAACAACCTTCAAAACAGCTAGGACTGTCCAGGATAATGACATATTTTTGGAGGCATACCTTTGAATAATTACTTTGCTCAATTCAGAACAGAAAGTTGAATGTGTTTACCCTGCAAATCCAGTAAGTGACGGAGCAGAGAATGTACACATTTTATTTAGTTTTAATCTAATATTCCTTAAGGTCAACAAATTAAAAATCACTAAACTTCAGCAATGTTCTGGTCAGAATCAATCACCTTAAAGACCACTTTTGTGGGCTGGTAATCGGGTGACTGTCTTAGAAATGCTTTTGCTAAGGCTGAAACTATATTATAACCAGTGCAGGAGGTAAACTGTAAATCAGTATGTTCACAGCTGACACAAGCCAAAGATATAGTGTG
Source organism: Phaenicophaeus curvirostris (assembly GCF_032191515.1). Lineage (NCBI taxonomy): Eukaryota > Metazoa > Chordata > Aves > Cuculiformes > Cuculidae > Phaenicophaeus > Phaenicophaeus curvirostris. The sequence continues at coordinate 14,556,308 of NC_091405.1, forward strand.
GATCTGTGAATTGTATAGGAATGTCACACTCAGGACCAAATTCTAGCTACCTTGGGAAGCTGAATTTGCAGATCTTGCTTCCAGAAGAGATAACAGAGACTAGAAAACAGAAAATGTACCAGAGATGCTGAAAAAAACCCAGACACAATGCTGTAAGTATGCCCAAGAGCAACTTAAATCCAAAAGACCTGCTTGGAATTCATACAGTGTAAGCTGAGAATGTAAGATCTGGGTCACCAGATAATCATCAAGGTAGAATCTAACTGGCTTTTAGGGTTTAGGAAAGATTTTCCCTTTTTCCATATGGAGATTATGCCATTTCCATGATGTAAGAGGGCTTCTGCATTTCATTCACCTACTTCTGAAGCCTCTGGTCAGACAGAAGATAACGGATCAGAAATACGGTAGGTTTAATTTCACACACTTGGTAAGCACTCTAAAATTTCTTCACATGTATCAACAAACACTCTCCACATACGCTATATTCTGTTATCTTTAATTTGCACCAACCTTTTAAAATAACATTTTAAGTAAGTACCAATGTGAGCAAAACCAAACCACTTATCAATTGCAAACCATGTCAGTTTTTGCCTTGAGCAGAGCTTCCAGTCCGCAGTTTATCTCTATTTCCCAGCTACTTTGAGGGCACATGGTGCCCATCTCTTCTCCTCCTAACTCTGTTGATTGAATCTGAATGAAGTATCTAGTTGTACTCTGACAGGTATATTCGGAAAGGTGGCAAAGTATTTTAGCGAGCTGCAAGCTCCTTACACAAACAGTTGCAGAACACAGTTAAAGCTCTTTATACAACAACTGGGCACTCAAGTCTTACCCAGTGCCACGAAAATCCCAGCCCGAGACGGTCTGACAGGCCAGGTTTTAAGCAGACAGGATCTCTTTGGAGCTCAGCAACAATTTTGATGGCATGATGTGGGCCAGCGCATAGGATAATACGAAATTGCCCGGCTGTCCTCAACCACTGTCAGATCCCTAATTCTATTAAAACATGGTTTTCTAGCATTTAATTTCAATCTCCAAATCATAAGAGCCCATGCATGAATTTGTTTCAACATTTAGCACTGCACTGTAAATGCAGTGTGTACACGGTGTGTTTGATATGACATTCTAATAAATGTTTGTATTTCTATGTTATGTTGTTTAGAAATCTCTCCTTAAATGGAGATTTATGAATACTTCACCTCTAAGACAACAGGGCAATATTAACATTCTCACAGAGGTGTGTGAGTAAAAGTAATCACTAATAACATGGAGAGAATATCAGTGACTGCTATTCAGGGGAAGTTCTTGACCTTCCCCCTTGCATCCAGATTTAAATACATCATCCTCTTTAAAGTGGGATTTAAAGCCCATCAATACATCTTTCACCTTAAAGACAGGCGAATACTACATGTTGAGATTGTCTCCCACTTCTTAGTATGGTAGAAACAGCTTCTGGCAACTGGCGACAATACAGTTTAGGGATGTTAAACAAGTTCTTTGTGTAAGCTTATGTTTCTCAAATATTCACAAGAAATATACTCAAAACCAAAATATTTGCAAGATCCTTGCCTGATCAGCTTCATTTTAAAATATCTTGCCTTATACAGAATGTGTGATTCCTTACACCTCCAAATGAACAAAATATAGTAGGAAAATTAGAACAATGCAGTTTTCCAAGCAGTAGCATTTCATCTAACTATAAGCTGTAATATAAACAGCATGCTGCATACTAAGTTCAGTCTTTACAGAGCAAATCTGGGTTTAGGTGTTTATACTCCTTTATTATCCATCTGTTGCACTCAGTTATCATTAACTTAGTATTTGTCAAGATCCATTAAGACCAATTAACATGTCAACAAGTACAGATAATACAGTTAAATATCCATTTAAAGCCCGTTCATACTTGGCATTATTAAGCATGTACAGAAGCCAGCAGAAGAGAGAGGTACGTATACTTCCACATAGGTACATGGTTTATTAATAGTGACCTGGAAGTGACATTTATAGAAGACAATATTTGAAATTTGAATTACCAATCACTGGAGTAATCCTTAGCTTTATGTGGTGACTTATGAAGACAAACGACATAATATAAAACCATTGATGACTAAGAATAAGTGCTGAGGTATTTTTTTAACCGTAATAGTCAAGGATACAAGCTAGATGAACCACAGTGAATTAATGAATACTTTTTTTAGAGGGGCCAGTATAGATAGGAAGAGGCAAGGGAGTGCTTCTGAAAACAGAAGTTCTCAAAAAAAAGGATTTTCTTTTTTCTTGGAAAATGTCTGTCTTCCTCATCCTTCATCAAGAGAACCGGTCAGTCTAATAAAAGATACTCTTTCTCTTCACAAAAATTCCACACCCCACAAAGCCCAAGCTCACCTTCCCTCAAGCCCCCAAATTTAAGAGATTTCAAAATTTCAAGTCATAGAAAAATTAATAAAGCAGTAATTTCAATAATGCTTTTGGAATCCAGATAAGTAGGCTACTAAGCTAGTTCACAAACACAATAAAACTGTGGACCGCCTGATCTAGTGGGAGGTGTCCCTGCCCAGGGCAGGGCTGGGGTGGGGCAGAGGGATGGAACTATATGATCTTTAAGGTCCCTTCCAACCCAAACCATTCTGTGATTCTACAATAAAAATCTTATTTTTGCTAAAACATAAATTAGTACTTAAACAGCTTTCCACTGAGCACCACTCCTCTCTTTATATGCCTATTATATTGCTTATAAAAAGTTTATTGGTATAAAAGCTTAAACAAATTATTTCATTTACCTAGCTGTAGTTCAGTTCTTTTTACCTAGAACAGATTTCTGATAATTCTAATAGAAAAACTTGTTTTCTTCATTCTTAAGTTTACATTTCTTTGCTTAGAAGGAGACTTTAAAACCTAGTGCAAATACAAGCAATGTAGGAAATACACAGACTGCAAATCTGTCATCTTTCAGAGCAAGACGGGCACTTGAGAAGGTTATAAGACTGCAGACAAAGTTAGTATTGAAAGTGGGAAAAAATCTTTTAATTCAGCTTAAATTTATCTAAGAAAAAATAAAATAACTTATGACATAAGAAGACCAACAAGAGTTACAAGGGGAAAAATGTTGAAATAAGAGACATTAAGACACAGAATTATTTAAAGCCACCCAAAAAGTATCATTAAAAAGCAATAACCCAGGGTCAACCCTGTGGAAGAGCACTCAATTTTTTTCCTTAAAAGCATTCGTCTCCCTTTTTATTTATTTTTTTTTAAAGTGGAGACTTCAGAGGCAGTTGTTAAACTAAAAACATCCCTCTAGCTTTGGGATGAAACTAAAAATCAAAAACTTCCTCACTGTAGAGCTATACTGCATTTCCCCCCCATGCAGACTTATTTCATAAAAATGTCAGCTATTAAGTTAACATTATTTAAAGAGCTTTAGGTTGTAGTTACTGAATGCAACCTAAGCTATATCCATAAAGGTCTGACATTGATCTCTGGTTGTATAAAACATGATACAGAGAGGCACTAAATAAATAATCTGTATACTGCTTCCAAAGCATCTCTATTTATCATTGCATTAATGATAAGGATCTGATTTAAAGTGAACCCTAGCGAGGGTCAAATCTGAGCACAAGCTGTAATATGATCTGCAAGAGTGCTGATAACCTGGAACAATATGAAGAAACCCTGTCAGATAAATAAAACAAACCAGTTGTCCATTAAAAAGCTCAGAAAGAGGCCAACAAAACCAAATGCAGATAGAACAATTTTTTTAATGTTTTTTTTTTATTTTAAAAAACCACAGAAAAGCTACATCTGAAAGTCAAGCCATTCTAAGACTAAAGAAATAACACTGCACAGCGTAGTAAAGATTGATCTTTAAAAAAGTGTGCTGCCACTCAGAAACTGTTTAGCTGCGTTCTTGCATCTCTTGGAGACCTCAAAACCTACCACCAACCTCTAAATAAGCAAAGGCAATTGTTTTCAAGGCATTACCAAACGTCTAATGTGACTATCAGAGATTATAAATGAAAACTATAAACATATTAATTCTTAAAATTTTCATAACTCAAATAAACTATCTCGACTCACTGAATAAAATTCTCATTAACCCCTTAAAAAATCAAAACCACCAAAGGTTTCAAAGTCATGAGGAAAAACAGGGAAAAAGAATTTGATTATAGTCTGTCATAAATATGTGAAAAAAATTCAAAATATACATTGCCCGAATGCCCTTTACTGAAGCTCCATCCCAATGCAGAATGCCTGCCTAGCAATCCCATAATGCCTGGGTTTCTTCAGGTTGGTTTCTAATGTCACTAGGGCTTATCAGCCAAAGCAAGAAGCACCATCCCATCGTTTCATGCATGTTTTGAACAAACAAGTACTCTTTTGGCCAGATTGAGGCACCAAATAATTCACTCCATTCAAAAGAGGTAAAAAGATGTGGGGTTGGCAATTGGACCAGGCAATTATGTGTTTGCACCATAAAATATACCAGGAATTTCTATATTCAGGTTCTGTCCACATTTATGCTCTGAGAAGGTCTGATTTTTCAAATGTGATTTGGGGAAAAAAATAGTGTGTGAATGTTTCAGTCACGCAAATTTTATGAAACTGGTATCGGTCACCTATAATTTTGGCCTGGCTGTATGAGACAGGTCTGACGTGACTGAAGCAAAGACAAACTGAAGATTTTTGTCTAAGGTCTCTATTAATAACCCTTATGTTCTGCCCTCTCTCCATTTATTTTAAGCGAAACTGCTATCAAGATCATTATATACTTATTTCAAGGAATAAAAATATTTTATTCTCTCAAAATCCATTAGATGCCAGTTCAGGACTTTGGCAGGCTCTGCAGGTCTCTGAGACGCTTGCATTAAGTTGTGAGTAACAGCCTCACAAATATCTGTTTTTCTGCACTTGATCTGAAGCTTCTACTTACATCTTTTACAGATCTACGTGTAGTTACTTTTATTTCTATAAACCAGGAATTATTTCATTAAAATAGCCATTTAATGCAAATTTAATGAAATACTAGTTTTCATTTTTAAAACCTGAGAAAATATTAGAAATAGAACACTAATAAAGAGGCAGTAAAAATAAAATATTTGTACATTATTCATGATCTTAGGTTTTAGCTTTTTAGAAGATTCTGCAGCTCTAGGCAGTCGTGTAACTAATTTTGCAAATCACTTTTAATATGTATTTAGGCAACACACATTGAAACTTCTTGATAGCTTAGGAAGCCAAACGTTCACATATTACAAGCCAATTATGCAATCACTCCTGAACAACTAAATATTATTACTAAATCTGAATTAATCAAGGGTACAGCATGTTCTTAGTGCTTAGCATAAGAGGGATGGCTTCACTAAGTCCAAAGATCCATCTATGATTTGAAATCAGAAAGCCTGTCGGAGAGTAATTTACAATTAGAGGAAGTATAATTCAGATTCTCTGTGTCTCTGCACCTTGGTAATAGTAGAGGCCTGTGTGTGTGTACTGGGAGCTGCAGCCCCTGTACCAAGGGATCCCTGCTGTACCCCAGCAAAGCCCTTCCAGGCAGAGGCAAAGACAGCAAAGACTGCAAACCTTCTCCCTCTCTTGCACTGCCCTTTATTCAGTACCTGCTCTGCCTAGCAAGCATCTCCATGGGATTCTATGGAGGACAACTTCCAAAACTTCAGTCATTTTTTGCAGTTAATGTAGATAAAGTTAGGCTCCTTTTTCTCCATTCTACTGATGATTCCATCCACACAAAGGATCCTAAACAACACTGTATCGTGTGCACTTCGCTGCATACACCGCCCTGGCTTTCCTTACCAATTATCACAGCTCCTCTCATACACACACTTATCACTTCTGTTTGATCTTTGGCTAGATCTGTGGTTTGCAGCAAAACTTTTCTCTGCAGATGAATTTCAGGAGTATGTTAGACTTCAAAGCACTTGCCAATACCATTTCCTAGCCATAGGGGTACCCTGCATTGCCTAATAATTTTATAAAAGTTAACTTATTTTACCATTACTATTAATAATCAGCCCATAAAAAAAAACTGAGAAGAAAGACTGAACTCACCCTGAAATATTGTATCAAATTATAAATTCCCAATGACAGAAGAACAAAATATTTGATATTAAATGCTTTATTTATGGCCAAGAAAAACATTTCATTTTGAGATGCTTTTCTAAGGAAAACAAGAGACATGACAAACTACATCCAATAAGATGGCAAAAAGGAAGTAGTCGTCTTTCCTCATATCTTTCTCCCTTTGGGTACACGTGCCTAAACCTTCTGCATCCTGAGAATGCCCAGATTATCTCGTTGTGGGTTAAAGCTCCACCCCTAGCAGATTTTGGTGCCTGCTCCAGTAAATGTTTGATGAAGCAGAAGAGAATCCCATATCTTCTGCTCAGGGAAACCCCTTGGAAGAAAGAGGTGTAGGTTTCTTAAGAAAATGCAACTACACATGGACTGGTTAGAAATAAGTATAATAGCAGATTAATTTTGGACCACAGAACCTACATTTTCCAGTTACTTTAACAGTTAAATGAGTACTAAAAACCTCTGTCACTAAGCCAATTGAATGCTGCATCTCTCAAAAAGGCTGCACACCATTCTTGTTTTACTGTTGTAATACTTGTGGTAAAAAGGAATTTAAATCATTAACCACCTAAAATAAATTTTGAATAATTTTATCAAAGAGAACAGAGCCTTGTTTTCCACACAGCCACAAATCTGACCTGCTGACATTTGCCAAACAGCTACTTTGTATTTTCTGCACTGACAAGAAATCCCATGTGTTCTTACTGTGTCACATTACAAAAGTAAGTCAGCCATGGATTAACTTCCATATGTTCTTTTAATTGATTTAACAAATATAGATAAGATAAAGATACTTATGTGGTACTGTAAAAAGCACAGACTAAGACCTGGTCACCTTCTGTACCTTCCCAATACAGATCTTTGCAGGCATTTCTTGTGCAAGGAGCAGACTTTACATGAAATACACAGGAATTTAAGAAGGATCATGTACAAGGGATGGGATTTTTAGCTTAAGTTCTTTTATAAAATTAATATCACAATCATAAAACTTTTAAAATACTTCCATAGTTGCTTTATTTACAGTTTAAAATAATACTAATGTTACGTTTCCAAGTTTAATTGCTATGATTTCACTTCTATGTGAATTTATAATCTATTTTAATCTGTCACAGAACACATCCTTAAAGCTAAAATCAGGTTTCTAAACACTGTTGAGAACTATTAACCTTTAAAAGAATATTTTGCTGTCCCTTTGCAGGCACAATCACTCCCAGACTGACTAGTTTTCTGTTTTAATCTCTGAATGGATGCAGGCGTTTGTTTCTTTTTGGTCATACCACATTACATGCTGAGACAGTGACGATCTGTGGGAATTTAGTAACCAGTTCAGAATTCTGCATTTTATAGGAGAGAAAATGTCAGATGTGGTCAGCTTCCTACCCTTTTATGGCTGACTTTTATTATTCACTCCTGCCTCTTACTGCCTACACCTCCTGAGCAAATGCTCAAAATTCTGTTCAAATTGCAGAAGCTAACTTCCTCTGCAGAGAATAATGCAGATTCAAAGGAGGGCAAGTGTTGTTTATTAGCAATTACCATGAAAGTCCTTCCTGTAATTAACCTCAGCTTCATGGACACTTCTATTTGCACTTCAGCTATCTCATAAACAGGGGCTGCATTTCCATTATTGTTGGGGAAGATGAGTCATTGCAGAAGAATGCTTATCTCAAGTCACTTTTAACTACCTTTTGTCTGCATGAGATGTTAGTCACTGGTACCTACAAGATTACAGGAATGTCTGGATTTGGGCTTCTTTTTCAAAAAGCCTGTTTCCTCTTCCCCTTCATAGACTCAGAATGCACCAGTAACAGCATAAGGGCTAAGAGGTATATAAAATTCTCTTTTCATTTAAACGTACGCTTTGGCTGTATGATCACTGAATCATAACCAAGAAGAATTCCTGATTCTGCCCAGCTAACGGGAGGTCTAAGACGCTGAATAACCCAACATTTGCTCTGTAGGCCATAAAGAGACAATGGTGAAGGATTTGTTTTAGCATTTTTCAAGCTCTCAAAGAGAGCTGAGCTACAAATCAGTGCAGTGATGTATGCCTTCTGTCTGAAGAAAAAAAATCCCAAACAAATCCCCACTTTATTCACAAAACACAATAACTATGAAAACTACCAATACCACGCGTACTCTCCTAGGTTTTTTCATTTTGTACTTTCTTTTTTGTTTATAATTGAACAGCTCGGACGTTAGGCAATGTTAAAGAAAACATAACACACAGATCCTAAACACGTATCCCAATTCCTTGAAACTAGAAAGGCTAAAAATCAAATAACCCTTCACGAGCTAAACCTGCAATAATACAAGCAGGCAGAATTTCTTTATCCCATCCCCGATTTTAACGGGAGACAATCCACATGAAACTACCTGCAGATATTCACCACAAGACTGGGGCCTTCTGAAAGATCTTCAAGATCTTTACATATTTTGCAGAAAAAAAATAAGTACAGAGTAAAGTTTAAGTTTTACTGGTAATACAGCTTTAAACAACATAATGGCAATTCTTGCAATCTGACTGCATCCTAAATTAAAAACTGATTCAAGGGGCATAGCATTAACCTTCTTTGCCTATTTTGCTATCAGGCTATCAAGCAGAAGTTGCAGAAAAATAAAAACACTAATTAAGACTAACTGGGACTTGAAATTCTTCCCACACTCACTGCTTTGAGTAATTTCACTTCACACTCCCAATTGCTAATTCCACTGGGTTAAATGAAAGCCTGCAGGTATTTGTATTAAAATGTGAGGTCAGAGATGAGAACGTTCCTTTACTTTAGATGCAAGATTATTAATCATTAGTCATTTTACTGTGTGAGATGCTAGCTAACAGTGAGACAGAAGAGCAGACGTGGATAATTGCAAGCAAAAGCATCTACATTTGTACATCCGCTTCACTGTGACGACAACTTTTAGAAAAAAACCTTTTTCCTTTAAGCATTTTTGAATGCTGTTGATGCAGATTACGTTTGAGCAAAATGAGGTTGAATCTCATTCTACTGATAAGATTTTTTTCACTGTATACAGTGAAGGAACTGCAGGCATAAACTGCGTCCAGGTTTGCTCTTTTCTTTCCCAGTGGGAGTGGCAACTAAAATCTGGACCTCTTGCCATATTGGTTGCGCCCTTCAGATCACAGTAGTACTCCCAGAGACAAGATGGTCAGTGCACCAGCATACTAATGCATCCGACTACTAGGCTGGCCATTGTTAGTACTTCATAAATTAAAGTAAAACCACCGTTTAACATCTCAGAATACCATCCCACACAATTTATGATTGAAACATAGCTTCCAGACTCACAGCCTATTTTTGAGGGACAGTTTTATAAACTCAGTTAAAGTTTTCAGCTGCTCTAACAGTGGCATTGAATTTGAAGTTCTCAAACAATATATTAGAAAGATTAGAAAAATTATATTTTCTATACTTTTTTATTTTATTTTTTTCTGCAGTCATAAATACATAACTCTATTGTGCATAAGTTCCGCAATTTCAGTTATAAAAAGGATTTACCTGACAGTTTGCTACAAGCAGTTTCTGGTTAAGAGAGAAGGGAGATTAGCTATGTAGTAACATAAAACCAACCTTAAATAAATCACCATTGCACTTACATGATTCCTCCAAAACATCAAATGTGATTTTTTTTTTAATCAGTTCCCCTCTTACAGCAGTTACACGCTGCCATATCAAATAATTCTAACAATAATGTGCAATAGATCACAATTAGACTCTAGCACATTACTTTTCAGTATCATGCCTAAAATTAACAAATCCACTGTATTCCATGTTTATTTGAAGTTTTAAAAACATTTACGTATTCATAAAGTTTTTTAGCATAAAGATCTTTCTCCCTAAGGGAAAAAAATCAAGTGACAAGGTGACATTTGGAAAAGCTGCTGTGACAATCTCTATATTTTCAGAGAGCAGTGAAACATTTTTAAAAGATATGTTACTAGTTTTGGAAATAATTTCTTGTTTTGCCTGGGCATTATGAGTAGGAATAACTTCTTCAGCTTTAAGGTACTGACAGGGATTATATTGAATAAGCTCTGTTAACTTTCCCTTCTCTCTAGCTTTTAAAGCATACTTAATTATAATGAAATGGTACTTTGCTCTGTCAACAAGTTGTGAAGTCACTTGCTCAACCTTTTTCCTCTCATTCCCTCTGCTATTCCTCTTCTCTGGTCCTGTTTAATTTTTTTGCATTTCCTGATTTTTATCTTGAGAAAACAAAAGGCAGCTGCACTAAGTTACATGAAACAGTAAAGTGACTTTGCTAGTTAGTGATTTGCAGGTTCTAAACAGCGAGTTGTGTGAAATGAAAAGGGGAGTGTCATGTTGCAAAAACTCTTTTTTCTCCCCTTTCTACAGCTGTATTTCTAATCAGCAGAAGATACATCTTGCTTGGAGTCAACCCCCTTTCTCTCTGCACATTCTTAACCTTCTATCTTATGCATGGATCACTGGTTAGCTTAGAAATGCACAGACACAAAAGGGGGAGCTGACATGTGAGGTTTGATGGCAATAATGGCTGTTTATAAGCCTAATCCATCACATTTAGTGGACACCTCCATTTTTGTCCCACTGAAAAGGTATAAATAATAAAATGGTATAGCTTTGGCTCAGAGGTGCCTTGGTAAATATTTTAACTATTTACAAGATCACACCAATAACAAAAGAAGCATCTGTACCATCCATACTGAGGCCTCTGAATCATTAGAATAGTACCCAGATGGTTCTTACAATTCATCAACAGTAAAACGTCTTCGTGACAGAGCTTTTGTGACATCATTGATATTTTTATATGGCACTGTTCAATACTCCAAACTTGCATCCTTTTACCCAAGAACATCTTAGTAAATATTCTTTCTTTCTCAAGAAAAAAAGAGAAAAACTTAACAACAAGGATCCACACACAAGGCAGATACAGCTGCAGACAACCTTTCCAAATCATCAAGCATAGAGATTACTAATGTTTGTCTTTGAGACACGTATTATGTGGAATACATCAAGGTGTCAAATCCCTTGATAAGATCAGACTGCTATTGGCTCCTTGGGCAGTAGCAGTTGGTAGTTTTTCTTTGATTTTACTTTGCATGTATCAATATCGCAAACAGCAGCATGTCATATGCAGTAACAAAACACAGAAAAGGAAATTCATCAGTCGCAAAATGAATTTGACAGGTTTTCAATTTTAGGTCTAGCAAGTCAGCTCTGGGAATAAAGTAATGTTTATTCCTTCATAAAGCAAAATAGTGGCAACACATAGGTATATAGGCAGCATTACAGATGTTGTTTATATCTGAGTAGGCGGCTTGGGTACCTAGTTTTCAGGTACTCAGAATCAAAATCAGCAGGAACAAACCAGGCAGTTTTAGAAAAGTGCTGCATACCCACTTGTTAAATAACTGATAGACTTAAAATGTTTCACATTGTGTCACTGGTCTCATTGAGTAATTTTTGCTGAAATCGGTAACAATATTTAATAAGGTCAGTCTCCAGTTTTTAGTTGCTGTAAGTCAGGCGGGGCTTAAGTTTTTTTCTTGCCAAAGAATCTACTCAATTCCATAATATTCCTTAAACCATTGCCATTTCTACCACTAAGTTTGAAATCTTTCTTAAACATTACTTTAAATGGTTGAAACTGTTATTTTACAGAGTCTATAGACCAGTAACAAATTATTTGTCACCAATTAATCAAAACTTTGACATAATAATTAAATTCAACCAGCATAAAGGGTACACAAGTTCAATCCTATATAAGAAAAATAACACTGGTTCTAAAGTATACAATTATATCCATTCTTTATGCCCCTGCAAGCATGCTCACACACATACTTTTTGAGAAAGATGGGAAAAAGTGAAACAGAAGAATGCTAACAAAATATCAACAAACCCACACATTTTTCAGAAAATAAATACTCTGAGATAAAGTTTCTTCTTCCCAAAGATAAGGAAAATGGTATAGAAGTAAAGCAATTCAGAGGCATTCCTGAATATCAATGCTACCCCAATTCCAAAATTTGGTCAATAAAATTAACAGCCAGCCTTTGAATGGAATATCACACCTCCAAATGAGTTCAAGCTGGTGCTGTTATTGTCCAGTGGAATGTGAGATTTACATTTCACAGCTCCTCACCAAAGTAATGAGTAAATCTGATCTCGTAAACAAACAATTCCAGTTTTCAAGTTATTTAAACGGCCCTCCAACAATGTGTGCCTCCACAAAGAAAAATATTTATCATGTTTGTGCCCAGCTCCAGTTCTAAATGGGACCGTAGTAAAACAGCACTATAAAAACCATTTTCACAGCTGAGTTTGCAATTTAATAAACAGATGCAAACAACAGTCTGGAGATCAACAGTTAAAAAATTAATGAAGTAATGAGGTAGAAGACTCCCCAGTTCCCCCAGTGAACAACTGGAATGGCCCCTAGCAATATGTAGTACAGTCCTATGCTTGGACTTTTCACAGGCATCAACCTTTGAAATATGTTATCATGACACCAATGCAAATCAGTCAGGTGATTTCAAAGAAAGGCTATAAGTAATTTGCTTTGTTTGCATGGTCCTAAAAATTAAATAATTACTCTGCAAGCACCTAATATTTTCAGAGATACTGTACTCGCACTGCCATGGCCTAATGACATTTACTAATCCATTCTCTTCCCTTCTCTCCATTACTTTAAAAAGAAACCCATGAAGATTTTTTTGCAGTGGAAACATTACAGTTCATTTTAAAACCTTCAGATTTTAAAATATAAAAGTTTGACACTGTTGGATTTCATTTGGAGTTTTTAGAAGTGCACACAGGTAGAATAGTTCTTGGGGCTTTAACTGATGTCAATGGAAACCTTCCCATTAATCAAAATAAGAATAGTTAATTTGCCTTCTTGATAGCTGAAGATTTCAAATGACATATTAACACCTAGGGGTGACTGTGCAATTGCATTTTAATTTGGGTCCTAATTTGAGTCCTTTAAGACATACATTAGATTATCATGAGTGGCCAGAGATTTCACATGAGCTCAGTAATTCACCAATTAAACCTACTCTTCTCAGCAAATTTGAATCTTGGTATTACCTAGAGTACAATGATATAACATTAGATCAATAGCAGTACAGTGGAAGGAATGCAGACAGACAAGAAACTAGATTTCCTATGACATTTCAACAACATGCCTGCTCTTTCTGGATTGCAAACAGGTGGCACAATTGTTGTGATTTTTTCCTTGAATATGGATATAAATCATTAATTTTGTGAAACAGTGGTAGCATTCAGCTATGCATTCAAAAGGATTACTGCTTAAGGTGTCTTAGGTAACAGACCAACACAATTGCATTTTGCAGTAAAACAATTTAAACCCACATTATTAAAGCTATCAGAAATGTACATCATATCCTGGAGACCTTAAACTAAAACACTGGGAGTGACAGAAGCTGGGGGAACTTATGTTCTTCTATGACTGGCACAGCCTTTATCACTGCTACTAGCCCAAAATAAGATGAATGCTTCGATTTTAATATTACATAGGCAAACAAAGTGCTTGAAAGTCTTCTCACTTTGTAGGATTCAGCATGTGACATATTCAGCTTAATATTTATTCCAATAGGCAGTATCTCATGTACTAACAAGTATTATTATAAAAAGTATTTTTTTTCCTCCTCCAAAATAAGCCTCCCAGTAAAAGTAAATCTTAATGAAAAACTGTTCTTCAAAACTCTGACCTAGCCAATTGCCCAAGCAATGACTCCACCTAACAACAAACTCTAAATATAAAAACTCTGATATATAAGGAAAGAAGAAACTAGTCAGTGCTAAAATACATTGCTTGTCCTCGGCAGATTCTTTGAATTATTTAAAAATTAATTTTATCTTTTGAAAGGTCCTGAGAAACCTCTGATATATGTGTGATTATATTTTGGTGAAAGTAGTACAATAGCTAAAATGAGCACTAGTAAGTGCTTCAAGGGAAATATCTTCACCTGGAAAAATTCAAAATGTTTGAGGGAGCTCCTGCTCTTTAGGACAGAACATACTGAGGACATATTTGTGACAATGAGCTTTACCAAGAGACTAGAAGGGCAGAAAAAAGTGATACGTGAAACATTTTCAAAGTGTCTAGGTCACAGGGTTTATTTATCTTTTTGTCTGGGATAAACAAGACTGATTTTTCAAAGTAAAATGGAGAATCCTTTTCCCATAGTAGACTTCCCCAGTGATCTAGCTGGAACTGCTCTGATTATCAAATCAATGATATGACAATAGAACTAATTCATGGTCTTAAGATTCTGCATGTGCCTTTTTAGGTCCACATTTCAGTTATATTCTTAAAGGGATCATCAAACCGTAAGTTCCGTGGAAAAGTGTAAAGATTGCATGCAACCTTGCTATGTGAACATACACATTCATTTTAGGGGAACTAGTTCTGAAATATGTACTTCTCCATGAGTGTAAGAGTTAGAGGTTATGTAAAGGTGTCACAGAAAATAAACTAATTCATGGTCCTCTGAAGTGCTAGTTAGAGCAGTTGTATCAAGATACACTTATGATTTATAAAGTGCAATTTTAAACAGTGATTTAAGAATGTGCACTGTAATGCTTTAGTAATCAAGAGTCAGCTTAGAAATAATGATCGCTTTTATAGTAGTGCACTTCACAGAGCTCTAATGCCATCAGATGGTATTTTAAACATGGAAAGTGGTGTCTATTCTGCCCAAACTGGACAAAGTTATTTCACTTCTTTTTGTAATTAAAATAGGACTTAAAATAATGGGCCTTGAACAAGAAAGTGCATTGCTTCTAAGCATTGCTTCTAAGCATTCCTTCAATGCAGCCAGGTAGCCAGCTGAGCACACTACACACTGTATTTTTAACACTATCCTCAGTATAAAGGGGAAAAGCCAGGTAGTAAATTGCTTCTCAGGTGATTGTGCAGGCTCTGATCCAAAGTCCACTTACATAAATAGGAACATTTCCATTTACTTTAACAGGCTTTGGCTCACAATCCAAGAAAAGCACGTTTCACTTACAGTCCAAGTTAGCGCTGCTCCACTTAGTTATTAAACATCTGAGAAATAACTGGATGTTTCTATTAAAATAAAATTTCCAGTTATTGATAAGAAAATACTGACATTTCTTTTTTTCTTTTTTTTTCAAGTGAAGTTAACGCTCATGGCAGATATGACACCAACAGCTTGATTTTCTATATTTGGATGCTGGAGGCTTGTAATGTTTGCTGAAGTTCATAGCTGAATTTCTCCCTAAGAAAATAACACCACGAGTAAGCATACTTAACTTCGCTATAACCTCAGTTCCTCATGTTTTTTGTGTGTGTTTAAATTTGCCCTGTGCGAGACTATTATTGTCAAAATGGGAAGTTTTATGGGACAAATTCAACCTACCATTTGATGCCTGTTGTACATCACAAATCCACAAAGGATGAGAATCTGAGACAAGATGAGTCTCTACTAAGAGGTATGGAAACTTACAGATCTGGAAGCTCCCACTTCAGTAACCATTATCTAGGTCAGGAAACTGCTGCACAAATGTTTGAGGTCTGCTATGGTTATTTAACTTCCATTCACTTGAACATATGTTTTAATATTTCCAACAGTGGTTTGTAAGACACCTCACACACGAAGAAAAAAAAAATCATACTTTTGATGGAAAAACTACTCTTATTCTAAATTTAATTTGGAATTCACAAGCTTTTGTAGACTTTTCAAATACTAAAATTGAGGTGGAAAGCAAGATATCACAAAAACGTCATCAACTACGACACCACTTCCTCAGTTTTAAGGTCACTCTATACAGGACTAATATGTAACAGAAAAAAAAAAAATGAAGCAGACTGGAATAGTAGCTGATAACAGTTCTGGAAGACTGACATTTTGTTCCCTTCCCTTTATGTGCAGTCTGCTTTGATGATAAATTGAAGACACCCTTTTACTCTGAATTCTTTTCAAACTATGGTATTTCTGTCTGTCCATGTTTGTTTTATCAATGCTTTTCTAAGGGTTTGCCAGAAAACTGACACAAAAACCTAGTATCACATTAAAAGAACTTGTCCTAAATTTTTAACAGTTTTTAGATATTGTTACACTAACTAAAGCCTTTTTCCTGCAAGAGATTGCTGTTGGTGGCACAATCACAGCCTGGGGCAGTATCAGCACATCCCTTCCAGGATCAAGCAAAAAGGACTCGCTGAACTGTAAAATGGACAGGCATGTTGTGTTCCAAGACAGCAGCAATTCCCCAAACATTTCCAAACCCAGGATGAACAGATGAGCAATTTATAGCTTTTAATATATGCACAAGACCTTATTCTCTTCTCAGTCTGTATGAAATGTCTAATGCTTATAAAAACACAGGATCCAAACACAGGAGAGCTTCATTCTTTATTTATGTGATGCAAACACAATGTATTAATTTTGGAAATGGTCAGGCCGATTCAAAAGAAGCTCACTGTATCAACATTGCTATGAAGCTGATGTCATAATTTGACCTCTTCACTGTAACAAGGATGGTAAATGCTCTATCAAAATAACCGTATTAAAATAAACCTTGGAACTGATAAGTATTCATAGTAATGGAATATAATAATGCAACTGTTTTAATAAGGATTTTACCATTATGTGTTCAATGAACAATGTAATAGTCTCACTTTCTATAATTTGCATTGGACAATGAACATAAGGCTAAAAGCAAAAGGGAAAAATAATCAAATCTCCTAGGATTCATCAGGTGACTGTGAAATATATTTTCATGTTCCAGTTTGAGCCTCAGTTTCCTACTTGTAATCTGGGATAAATAATGAATTCTTTCCTAGAAAAAATTCTAAGCCTGTTTATAATCTACATAAATTTAATTTGTACTGCTATCAGTTATCTACAGAGAATTATTACTTTTTAAAATTTGCCTATTGCCAATATGGTTTAAATTACACAGAGTATAATTCACGTATATTTCGTAAGTTAATTTACCAATTTTAGTCAAAAACATCTTTTAAATTAAATGCTGCTATCTGTTTTATTGCTCAGCTTGTACTTTTCTTATTGCTTTGTGCCTGCCAAATTCATCTAATCAACACAACAATCTAACTGCAATCAAAGACAGTGGGAGTATTTATAAATCCAATCTGCTGCAGCAAATATGAAAGAATACAGAGACATTACAGTATTCAGTAATAACAACCCAGAGAGAACCAGTGTATCTGCTGGTTTCAAAACTTTTTTTCTATTCCTTCCATAATTTCATTTGCACGTTTCTTACGGGCTAACAGTCATGTATTTTTAAAGGCATATTGCCTATAAAAATTTAAGCAAAATTAGCAAAGGCAAAAAATCAGAAAGTCCACCCTTGCAATACTTTCGAACAGAGCTAACCCTTATACAAGAGAAAGCTATGTACTTGCTGCCCATGGAAAGGAGACACCATATATTGTGGCTCATTTCCTGGCCACGTATACTGCACACCTTGTCTCTTTATTCTGCACCTGACAGTAGATCACACACTTCCTAGAAGCATCAGATTTGTTGCAGAGAAGCAGACCACCTCTTGGGCAAGAGACTGGGCAGCAGCTTACTTCTTCTCTAGCTTTACGGAGTGCTCTGGCACTATAGCAGTCAGGGTCAGAATGCTAACTGCCAAAAGTGGTTGTCCCAGCCTTTCTTTTATCATGGCCTTTTACAAAACCAGGCAGGGATTAACTGTGGACACAGAAACTCATCTCTCCTGAGCTTGGGAGTTCCCTAGGCAAAGCTATTTTTTATCCTTGGGAACGTGGAAATGAGGTGAAGATGCCTTCACTCGAAATGAATACGGGGAACTAATGCACAGGATAGATGAATTGTCCTAGTAGGCTGAAAATAGA
The DNA here is from genome assembly GCF_032191515.1 of Phaenicophaeus curvirostris. NCBI lineage: Eukaryota > Metazoa > Chordata > Aves > Cuculiformes > Cuculidae > Phaenicophaeus > Phaenicophaeus curvirostris. The sequence goes on from NC_091405.1 coordinate 14,574,281, forward strand.
CCTTTAATATCTAAACATATCTACCATCTTTACTGTTTTCACTGGTTGTGGTTTGTTTGTTTTTATTTCTTCCCCACAAGACATTGGAAAAGAATCACCAAATGAAATATTAGTCTATGCCTCCTCTTTTGACGTATTAATTGGTGTTTTATTTCATATGTAATCTGTAATTCCTACTAGAAAAGTGAGCTGCTGATTTCTCAATGGCATTTTTATGGCACTTCCCACAATATTTTGAGTTCTTCCTAAGCATTCATGCATTTCTTTTTATAATGATGGTTTCAAACATACAGGTATTACTACTCCTGTTGTAAAGATAGAAAACTGCAGCAGAGAAAGCTAAGGTCAAAAGTTTTCAGTAATTCCAAGTGCCTACTTTGGGATCCCTAAGATTTAACTCCTTCAAATGGCTTTACAAAACCTTGTGCACCCACAGACTCTAGCAACGAAGATGATATTCAGCATTCAATCACACTGTGAGATCCTATGGCAAGATGCTTACACTAAATATATCATCATAAATTGGTTTCACTTAATATGATAGCATAATTCTGGATACTGATGGTTCTGTCTATAGTATGAGTATTTGTCCACAAACCCACATCTAATTTTCTTCATCTGGGAAGCCACTGGGCTCACATGAGAGAGAAAAATGAATGTATAAAAAGTTGAGGAACAATAAAGGAATTTGGTTTTGAATATGGTCTTGAACACAATCTGACAGAGTTATATGGGCATGGCTACATAACCAGTATAGCAGATGCAGAGATATAACCTAATTCTCTGGGGCAATATAAAACTATTTTCTTTCTACAGGTGATACATCTACTTTCTAGCCTTCTTAATGAGTCTACTTCAGCCTGCTGGATTTTATTCCCATTTTGCTGTCAACCCACTCAGGGTCTGTTTCTGATCCCAGTCTCCCATGTATCAAGCAGAACTGACTCCCATGACATGGGCCTAAATGAGATCAGAAAGCATCTCAAAGGGCAATAAAAGCGACGTATTCAGTCCAGGGTAGTTATACTATTATTATTATTGCATATGGAGCTACATTCATGAATGATTTACATGCTTAATGTGTTGCAGTTTTAATATGTTGGGTCAATATCAGTCACTGTAAATTAAACAGACTTTGACTTAAGAGAAGATAACGGACAATTTTGGCTGATAGCACAAAGCAATGGTGACTTACCCAATTTCTGCCCCATCAGTAATATTTCCCAAATATGACACTTTAGTGCTTTTTCTAACTAATTATTGGATAGTTACTAAAGTATTTAGAGAGATCTGATCTTTTTTAGCACCCTTTCATTTCAATGTTGTGGGGTAGCCCGCTAATTTACATAGAAGAGCTCATGTTTCTCAGCAAGCTTGAGTTGCTTGTAAGCAGACCCGTCAAAGGGCAGATTTTGCCAAGGCAACTGAAGTTTTGAGGAAAAAAACCTATTTGTTGATTTGTTTGTTTCAGTTCAGTTCAGTGCTTTAAATTGAAAAACACTTCTAGGTTTTTTTCGGTTCATGGAAAGAATTAACCCAACCATGCTTTGGAGTCAATTGTCAAGAACTACCACTCTGAAGAAAACAGAGCTGTCCGGATTTACATTACCAGCAGATCTGACCCTAGAAGTTATTTGTATTAAACAATATCTGGGTGAACTACTAATTTTCAGGCATTTTTCTGTCATTTTAAGGTTTACATAACATCTGCAGTGCTTGAACTTTGCAGGGAATTTATAAAACAATGTGACTTGTTAACATCGAAGGAGAAAGAACTGAAACAGAAGAAGTTAGAGGAGGGGAAGAAATTTAATTTGGAAAATAAATGTTTTGGAAAAATCTGAATCTGCATTCAAGGTAAAGATCTGATAAACATTGAGTAAATAAGTTCAAGTTCATAGCAGCCAAAGAACAGTTCCACTTCAACCATATCATTGTTAGCAAAAACAAATACAAACTTGCCCCAAAGCAAAACAACATTAGAGAAATCAGGAAGAGGATAGATAGACAGACAGTAAGTTACGGACATAAAACTCTTTGTACCCAAACCAATTAACCCTAACCTGAGGCAAGCCTTTTTCTTCTAGTCCTTCATTTAAAGGTTTTACAATTTATAGCCTGTGTTTCTCAGGGGAGGTCTAGCTCTGCTCTGATTTCACATTTCACAGCAGCACATGTGTAATCCTGCTGCAGCACAGAGCACATGATCCAGCTGATATTGGGAAACCCACTTTTCACAAGTTGGAAATACACTGGAATTAAGCTGTAACCAGAATTCACTTCTGATTCTATAATTCTATCACAAAGGCCATACAAAAATGATGACAGAAATGATAGACAGGAGTGATGCTCATTAGAATGTCAGTCCCATGCTGCAATGGGTATCCTTGGAGGAGGGAAAAAAAAAATCCAACACAACCATCTATGTTATTGTTTGAAAGACAACTGTGTTTTTTAAATTGGATTTTAAAAGTTAAGTTCAGGCTTTTGATAGACATGTATAATTGCAATTAATATCAAGACTGGAAAATGCAATATGACAGCCAATGAAATTTAAATACTGCCTTCAAATACCCAGAAAAATGCATGCTTCGAAGCCCCCAGGTGGTAGGAGCAAGTCACCAACTTCATAAAGACTATAATCTCAAATCAAAAGTAAAATACACAGGTACCTAATCTGACTTCAAGACAGTGACAGAGCTGCTCCAACAAATAAGCTCATCAGAGAACATATTTTGCTATGTATCTGTGGATGCAGGCGGAGAGGAAAACAAATCCATTTTAGAGTAATTATTTGCAAATACATAAGACCTAATTCATGCAATGGAATTGGTTAAGTTAGTCTAATAAACCCAATGAAATGCATGCTGTATTTTAAAGTACTTGGAAAAACACAATATAACTAGAAAATTTTTCTTCCTTTATTTTTAATCATACAAAGTATTATATACCTTTGTTATCATGCATTTCAATAGCTTCGTGATATAAATATACGTTGATGTACACTACATGCATGTGCTAAGGTACTCTTATTTTACATTTGTATTCTTAATAAAAGGAAAAAAAAGGTGCCGTTTCCTTATGAAAATTTATATAAAAACTAATCTTACAACTTCCACAACTTTTAAAGTATGTCTAGCTGATCCATACTAATTTTATGGAGTCGTGTCTTCACTGAGTTTTATCCTGGGAGACAAGTGTTATAAAATTTCCAGCAGCTTTCCATTAATTATATGGTTATTTTTACAACACAGGATTTGGATAGGGAAATAAGTTTTTCTCTGTCAATCCAGAAATATATGAGACCTGACACAAAAGCCCGAGACTAACCCTATAAATGGGGAACCAAGAATGGGAGGGGAGATAAAAAGAGATGATTATAGAATATGTTCTAACCTGTCAGAGTGATACAAAGCTCAACTTGATCACTTCACTCAGTATGAGTGGATGCATGTTCTAAAATAGACATTTTCTTACCCTTGGTCAGAAAACGTCAGTGTGCAAGAGTGAAGAGGGCACACACCCCTACCCCCCACCCCAGCATTTTGGAACATCTCAAGCCAGGAAACTTTACTATTTTATTTTGTATCCCAAACTTACACTGTAAGCAGGTGGAAGTACAGTTTTCAAGGCTACATTATTCCTCCCTTCCATCAAACACCTGTGCTAAGCAACTTTTGATTTGCCATTGTGAAAATAGCTTCTAAAATTATTTTATTTCTTTCTCCCATGATGGACTGAAGGAAAACAAACAGGGACACTGGTTCAAAGCCACTTAGAGATTTTATTTTATTGTAGTATGCCTATAAAGTGCAGCTGTGCTTCTTAAACACTGATACATGTTTACTTCGAAGTATACACTATACATCTAAAACATGACTAAAAACTCAGAAAAGAATGTATTTTTTACTGATCATCTAATTATCTGTACAGTTTGAAACCAAGCTCATTTAAGGCAATAAAATCAAAAGCTAGTTTATAAGCTGTTTCATGGTATAAATGAACAGCCCACCAGCAAGCCACATCCATAAAATGCAGAGAAGAAACCACCAGAAAATGCAGTTTGGTAGAGTATCAAAAGCATACGCACAGTACCCTTCTTAAATTAGGTATTTTATTTTAGTTGCTTGTTCAGGCCAGTGTTTTCCCACTAGGTAGAATTAAATTCCATATCCTTTGAGACCCTAAGTCCAAATAGGGAAAATTATTCATTGTATGAGTATATGTAATCACTTAAGTTAAAACAATGTGTCTGCTTACAGAATAGAAGACTTCACCTGAAGAAAGGTTACCCCAAAATCATATGCTGTTCCCCCAAATTATTCTTCTTCAACTAATCTAAAATACAGCTGCATTTGAAGACCTGAAGCAACTATTTCGGTACAACTAATGAACTCAAATCAGCAGTATGCTCCAAGATCCCGTTATTCCCTATAGAAAGGGTTCTGATATGCCAGAGATGATGGAGATAATGAATGGAAAGCTGGCTTCTTACAATCCAAAGATTGCGCTACATGAAAAAAATTATGGGAACATGAATTTCAGCCTTATTTAGCTTAAGCAACTTTATTCTGGCTGTAACCACACTACAAATGTCACTGAGCTGCTAGTCAGTACGTTATCCTTGCACTTTCTCAGAAAGTTACTTTTCACTTATTTAAAGAGAGAGCTAGATTGAATTTGAATACTCATTTCTAAATCAGTCCCCTACCTACTGCTACTACTTCCAGCTAAAATCCATAGTCTAATACCTGCATAAATGAAAGCCACAAGGAGACTAGTATGGGGAAAAAAAATAAAAATCAGAAAGTAAACAAATAATTTTCCCCTGACGACCAACAACAAAGCATGGGGAACAAAAGGTGGTGTTTTTTTCTGATCCAGTACTAGTATTGGAAGGAAACATCCGTGTCACCGAAATGCAAAGAAACCTTATACAAATTAAAGATCTCAATGCTAAGTATGCATAAACACAACAAACTTGAAACTTTCAAGATTTAAAATTTGTAAAAGAAATGTAAAAGTCATTTCAGAATGTTGATTCTTGAAGTTGCTTCAGAGAGGAGAGAGAGGTAGAAAAAAAATAAAAAAGGAAAAAAGGAAAAAACAGCAACTGTTAATCCAGAAGAATTCAATATGACAAAAACAAATTATGATCCTATAGTCACAGAATCATAGGATCACTTGGTTGGAAAAGACCTTTGAGATCATTGAGTCCAACTGTACTTGTCCACTATTAAATCATATCCCTGAGCACTTCATCTACCCCTCTCTCAAATACCTCCATGGATGGTGACTCAACCACATCCTTGGGCAGCCAGTTCCAGTGCCAGATAACCCTGGTGTGTCTGTAGACCCAAATTAAAAAAGACTCTTTAGGTGATGTTGCATGGTTCATTGTTTATGATTCACGAATATTCCTGTTAGCACTTCACTGAAAAGTTAATAATTAGATTAATAATTAGATCACAATTGTTTTCAGTGACATTTGTGAACAGTAAATATGGATCTGGCAAGCTTCTCAAGATCTCAAAGACTGCAATCTGTTAAGGGGTGCTTCCGTGCCAATCTTTACCTGAAATCTTACACACGAGCAGCGCAAAGCAAATTATTCCCTTCTGGATAGCAATGATCTACGCAAATGGATACCCCTGAACAGAAAATGAGCTCAAGGCACTTGTTTTTATTTGATCTTCTGCCTCAGAGAGCATTCCAAAATTTATTTTCATAAATTTATTTTTGTAAATAATTCAGCACTTCTTAGTTCATCTGTTTCCCAACAAAAGCAATTTAAATTACTGGAACATCGCTTAGATTAAAGAACTGCTCATGATGTAAAAAATCCATTAACAGTAATAAATTTTTGTACAAAGGGAAGGCAATATTAAGATTACATTTAACATCTGTGAAGGTACAGTTTGTCATCTAGAGCTTATATAGAAAGACATCTCCTTTTTTATGGTAATGTCACCATGATACACTTATGCATTACAAGAACCAACAGTCCCTTGCTTTCTATATTTAAAAAACTTTATTAGTTAATCCCTCCCTTGTTCACGGGCAATTATGTATGATCATACTATGTAAATATATCTATGTTCCTGCAAGATACTCTGAGTTCAAATAACCCTTCCATGCAATTTTGCAGGAAAAAGAAACTTTGAAGGTCTCTACAAGTTCATCCAGATTGCCCTCCTGCCTAAATAAGAATCAGTTATGCTCTAAGGCACTATTGTTAAAACCTAAAGCAACAACATAACACCATGAGCTTTTTTGAAGCATTTTTCATGCTAATATTCATGGTCAATAAGCCTAATTCATAACTTGGTTCAAGATGAATGAGTTAAAATCTTGTCATAATTTCAGGAATTAATGTCTGGAAGTGTTTTTGTTTAACAGTCTAGTCTCTTCTTCAGTCTCTTTGATGAGTTACCAGAGGGAAATATTTTTGAGAAACAAAGCAAGCGACATTTACTCAACATGAACTCTAAAAAAATGAGGTATGTCCTTCTCTCTCCCAGCCTTTCAGGAGAAATAGAGAAACTAGTTAAGCTAGGTCCCCCCTAAGGTAAGCATACCAATCAACTCAATGCATTTCAGGTAAGATGCTAAATATTTGTGTTGTGTGCAAGGGATAAAATTGAGACAGACAGTTACAGCTTGCCTAACTACAGACACCATTGGAATTGTTGAAACATCTTACAAAGTTCTAGATTCTACTCCTGAAATAAAATATACGGGATAGCATCATATCCCAGGGATTCAGGGACTTCCCAAACTATTACTATACCAGAGGAAACAGAAAATACACCTTTGCCAAAAACACATGGAGGGTGGGCTCAGTAGGGCTTATTCAGGTCAAATGTTTCAAAATGGAGAAATGATTCAAAATAGAGATAAGAGAGCAAGAATTTCTTCAACATAAGTCCATAGAATTAGACATTCCCCAGGTTCTCTACAATTCATTCTGGTACTTAATTATTTTTGTTCTACAACTGCTTGCTAAGTAATTAGTTTTTTGCTGTTGATACATACTGTAATCTAGCATAGAACAGGCCCAGGCCCAGCTTTGCCATTTTGTATTTCTGTTGTAGAACTTTTATTTATCTACTTCATCCATTAACTGGAAGCTCTGCTGTAGCTGGAACTATAAATAACCACTGCGCTACAAATGTGAAGAAACCTATTTGTAAAAGGGCATAAAGGGAGAGCCAAAATAAAAGTTAGTTGGCAGAAGAAAATTTAGCAAATCTCATTAACAAATTGTGCTAAAATCCTGTAATTTAACAAAGTCAGATACTTAAGGTATGTTTAATCAATATGCGATTTTTCAGTGTATACTCAGGAAAAGTTTTATAGTATAAAAGTACTGACAACTGGAAGTTATCTACAGGATTTTATAAGTAAGTACTTGCAGATGGAAATATAAATTACTTCTCAGACAAAACAGCCAGTGCAATGAAAGTGGCTTTTAATAAAACATGAGTACATTTGGATTTTGCCAGTTAGTTTCAGAAAAAACATAATTATTCTTTTTCTAGCTAATATGTATCACTGAACAACTGCATTTTGCTATTGTATATTCAAATTATTTTGATTAGTTATAAAAATGTTTTATTAATTAGATTCTTTTGAAATTAAGATATATGTTTCTTTCAGCTACACATTATGACTTAAAAGTATAAAAACTGTTTTTGCAGAATTACTCTTCAATATTGTCAGAGAGAAGATGAAAACGAGTTACAGAGCTCCCTTCTTAAAATATCAAAAATACCACTCACTACTACACAACAGCAGTATTTTGCAAAAGCATTAGTTGTCAAATAATATTTAATCCAGCTTATTTTGGAAAACATGAGTCACTTGAATCTCAACAGGAAGAGAAGTCCAAGGGGGCACCCTTTTTTAAGGTAAAACAAACCATTTCAAATTTTGCAGACATACCCTAAACAAACATCATGTTTTCACGCCATCTCTGTAGCTGGAAATATGAATATGGTACATGAAAAAAAAGTATAGTGGATGTAAAATGCACTCTTGCTACTATGATGCAGGGAAAACCCATGTCTTCACATCCTTAAAGTCAGTAAATAAAATGAAGTCACTGGAATTATTTGATCCCTTAATGTAGATGCATTCTTTAGAAGTAAGATTACAAAGGTTACTTGTTTTCTGTCATGATTAGCAATGTAATACCAACCCTCAGAGGAAAACAGTTCTTCAGCCTACAAGAAGCCAGCTTGAAGAAATAAATGCGGCTGAATTTGAGAAAGTCTAAAAACCTAGCAAATAAATTGCTAATAAATATGTCTAATATTGGACAATTTGAGTTCAAAGGTGGTTTAGGATTGTATATGAGAAACAATCAAGGCTACAAAAGTTACTGTTGTGAAACACAATAAGCAAGCACATCAACAGTCAAAGTATTTCAATGAAACATGTCACTTTGGAAAAAAAAAAAACAACAAATGTATCAAGTCAATCTAGGAATTATGAATAATGGCACACCACCTATGAACTACAAGAAGAAGCTGCCACTAAACTTTGAAGGCAATAATATATACTTCATTCAATATAAAAAATGCAAGCTCTCTGCTCCTAATCATTGTGACACTGATCCACCAATGAAGAGTGTAGATCTTGTCACAAATTTCCAGCCCATAAGTGGGTTCTAAAGAAATGTGTAACATCGTATGTCAAACACAAAGGATATGAAGATGTTCTCAGAAACACAGTAAAAGAGGAAAGGACTCTGGTAAGAGTGATGTTAAAATTTTGAAAAATTTAATGTCTTTTTCACCTGGTGCTTACTAAAGAAGAGTTATTTTGAAGTTATATACATACTTAATAAAAGCACCATTAATTTTTATTTCTTTTAGACAATAAATTTGAATTGTGCTTGAGAAGTAATATTCTACTGCTCATCAATCTAGTGCTTTTACAATCACTAAAATCTCACCATAAGATAGGGAGAAATTACTTGTTCAAAAGCCAGAGAACTTGGGCAACAGAAAAAGGCAATAAATACTTTTTCTTTTTACTTGGCAGAAGGATACAACAGAGAATTTAGCCCTTCAAAAAATCTATATAAAAAATGTTGTTTACTCTTTTTTCTTTTTTTTCAAACATTCCTTATCCTCAAACAGGAAAAATCCAACCTGAAACTGTATTTGTATTTAAACTGCAACATCTCAAAACACAAAGTGGATAACAGTGTAAAATAAAACCAAACTAAAAATTCAAAGCAGAGGATATTCTTCTATCAACTCTTACAGAAAACAGAGCTCTCCAAATATACTAACCAAGCAACCACTGGTTTTCACTGTAGGAATAGAAACTGAGAACTGACTTAATTTTTCTTTAAGCAGTATACTTTAAACATGAGCTAAAATTCATCTTGGAAAGCATCCAGAAAAATTGAAGCTGGTCAGGATAATTACAGTTTGCATTCAGGGGTTTCTCCTGCAGCTTTCAAGTCTACTCATCCTACCTCCTCCCATCTTCTTCTTTGGGTCCAGAGAAATCTTTCTAAGTAAACATTTATGAAGTTCTCTTTCTCTGCAGTTTTCTCAGATATATTAATCATCCTGCAACCATCCCTCTTGACCAGAAAATTTTAAACTAGCTTAAATCTGCTACTGAATTTTTTTTAATAAGATTTACTATAAATTCCTCAGCCATTAATGACAATAGATTATTTCTTTCATAAGTATACTTGAAACAAACAATAAGAACATCGTTTATTGCTTTAGACAATGTGGTATCTTAGCTCTTTTTACTTGCTTTGAAACACACTCTACCTGCGCCTCCAGAACATGATACAACCATTCTCCTCTATATGATACATTCAGAAAAATCCAAGAAAAAAGCAGAAAATGCTTGCAAGTTGAGTTAGTCGTTGCTGCACTAATATTTCAGTGCTAAAAAAGAGTTTTCCTTTCTGTACCAGACATTAAACAACAATCACTGCAAATAATCATACACAGCTATGCTCTCAATACAGAGTAGAAAGCAGGCAGACAGCCAGTGTTCAGCATTCTCCTGGCACTTTACCATAGACAGTGATACCATAATTAAAGAGCCCTGTTGGTTACATCAATAGTAAAACTTGGCAACAGTGAAAAAAAGGAGAATAAAATTATGCTTTGAAATTATTTTCCCTTCCTTTTCCTTAGAGAATAACGAGAAGTATTTCACCTTCTAACCTGAATTCTGATTTATCAACTTTGCAAAACAGATTATTCTTTTCAAAGCAAATCCTACTGTCAGAAGTCCTTCAAGACATTCAAAAGTATTCTAAACTAGGATCTAGATCTCCATGATCAGAAACTACCAAAATTATTTAGAGGAGCTCTATATTTCATTAGAATGGTTAAGTCTTATCGAGTACAAGACAGCACTGAGCAGAGATACCTGAGCTAGCCTGGATATGAGAAGCAATATAAACCACAATGCACGGGCTTTTATTGCCAAGAAAAAGATAATGCTACAGTACACTGCCATTGGTTTCTGGTCCTAAGCTTGCTTTTACAGAGCTCTGCACTATGTAGATATTGTACATTATTTCCTTCCTGCTATGAAGAGGCAGAGGCTGCTAAAATCAATCCTATGGATACACTGAGACAAAACAAGTTTTACCTCTTCATTGTTGCTAAAGGAATTTGCTATGGTTATTGGCATTAGAAATACAATGTAACCATACTATTCTTTAACTCCCTTCACCAAAAAACTTTGACAGATGAATACAAATCTGCTACTGCGTCTACTGCTTTACATTTTGGTTTACTTTGTTTTATACCAAAACTCTTAAATGACAGTGAGAAAAACTGCTTGTTTCTCTGAAACATATTCCAAACTTCCATGTGTCCAGACACTCACAGGATCCCCAAGACTTCAGGTTAACGATATTTCACCACAGTGAATGAAACAGTGAAATCCATAAAACAAACAAAGGTTATAACCTGTACACTAAATCATGGAAGAATATTCTGATGCGATTTTGTCAATTTTATTTTACAGACAAAAATAAAGAAGCAGAAAATGGTCATGGGAACAACTTATTAATGGTCTTTTGTGAAGTAGTATGTTGAATTACAATTGGTCAGGATCACAAGAAGAGAACCTAAAGATGAACAAAAATCTTGCACAATATTCCAGAAGCATTACTGCTGAGTGAAAGCCAGAAGGAGCAAACCCAATTAAGTTGGGAGAATGCTTTGTCTTCCTTCCCCCCAGTTTCAAAAGATGATGTTGATTTTAGCTTTGATTTTATTATGAAAAAGAAGAACATCCAAGATGATTCTATTTAAAATTCAAGACTTTGTTTCATGTAAATCTGTCCTGCACTTCCCAGGCCCACGCGCTACACAAGGAAAAGTTACATGTGGCTCAACAAGAAGGGAAAAAATAAATGCATAAAGATGCCCTTTGTTCACTACTTTGCCCACAAATTTGGGCTGATTCTCACTGTAAACCAGAGAAACCATCAACCACGATATCATTATAGCAGGCTATCATGATTGAGATGCAGCAAGGATCTCGTCATACCCCTTCCTCACCGGTTGTACTGTCTGAGCCTGTGCATTAAACACAGGAGTGCTGGGTACAGTGAGAGGTAAATTGTTTTCATCATTCAGTTACAGCAACACTTAGAAATAAAGCTGTGCAAAGCAGCTTTGACTTAGAGGAGAATTAAGACATCAGTGTAAATCTGTTCCTATGATTTACATCTACGCAAATGTATGGGGTTTTTTTAAGCTCTGTAAAGAAGAGTCGCTGTTTATACACACAACAAAATCCCTACAGCTTGTTCTATGAACATTTCTGTATACTTCTATATGAAAATTTCTGTACTACCTTTATACGTGCAGACATGGAGAATGAGTATGTGCGTATCGTATGCTAGAAACGAGTGAAGAACATTCTGTGAAACGCAGATCTTGCAAACTATTAATCAAGTTATAATTTCCCTGAATATGCTTTTATAGTTCTTAATGAAAAACCCAGTTTCCACCTACAATATAGCTGTGTCCTTCTTATATGACCACTCCAGGTGGCTTATTAAGTCTCAAACTGACTCTGACATTAAAAACACTTGAAAAATTATTTTATAACATTAAAAACATATCATGCATTCGGGGGAAAAAAAACAACCAAAAAAAAGGGACCTCCCTGTCCCCCCAAACCCAAACAAACAAAACCCCCAAAACCTAAGTATCTGCCCTAAGACAGGGTTTGGTCTCTTCTATAGGAATGTTTGATTAGCCTTTTCACCTGACTGAATTTTTAATCTCTATACTTTTGGAGATTTAAGGCATTAATAGAACAATTTGTTACTGTTATTTCAGTTTTGCTCCTTTAACAGAGCTTAATACCTGTATTAATATAAATACATGCAACATGAGATGCATGGGATGTTTTTACCAATAAAGTAGTTTTTATCAATGGGCTACGCTGGTGTAACATTATGACAATTAAAAAGAAGCAGAAGTTTGTGTACAAGCCCAGTATCGGTAACTAACTTTAAACTAGACTTAATTACTTAAAACTTTTTTAGAAAAGTGAGTTTTTTTTGGTAAAACCAGACCAAAGTCTGTGATTTTTACATTGTATTTAATAAACAGACCTAGAGCCAAAATAACATTTTCCTTGTTGCCAGTATCCATGATGCATGCCATATTTCCAAGGAAGCTATCATTTTTCAGTGAAAGAAAAATGGTAACTATTGAAGCACTATTTCATGGAAATACAGGCTGCTTCTTAAAGGGATGTTTCAAGAACATTCTGATTAAAACCACAGCTAACTACTTGAATATCTTGATCTGAGATGTATGCTATTTAGAGAGCTGTGCTTACTTCCAACTGACTGTGTGCATGAAAACAGCTCCTACAACAATTGAGGTTGAAATAAATGTTCTACAATTAAGAGTTCCAAAATAAAATGTATGCTGTGTACAATTTGCTCTACGAAATTATATTACTCTTAAGAATAGAGTCCACTTTTAAGTGAAAATCATATAATGTATTTTTATTGCCTTGTATGGCTAGCAACTTTTTTTTAACCTACAATGTAAACTGGTTTAGGTTAGGGTATGTTTGTAATCACTTGAAGAAACACTATGTACCTTACTACCCTCCTATTTTTTTTTTTTTTTTTGCTACGTTTCTCATCTCGCTTGGTATGTTATCTGTACAGAATCTAAGCAGCTTTTAAAAATCATGGATAGTGTGTTACATCTAAAGTAAATTAATTTCAAGATTTGTAACCTATTCAAATGGCATTTGTAGAAGCTACATACCTCAAGTGGCTTTAAGAAAAGGAGAGATGATTAAAGCAAGCAATAAAAGTGGAAATACTTTTTTTGCAATTTTCTCAGTTTACCAGCCAGATTCCAAACTTTAATTTTTCAAAATTCCTCATCCAGATTTTGTGTTGTGAACTTGTCTCCTGGTTTATTTCCTCTCATTGTCTCTCCTCTCTGTCAAGTTATCATCTGGCATTGTTAAAGTTTATCATCCCTTCTGTACGTTTGTGTACAGTGCACAAAGCAATCTGTCTCAAAGACTGTTTCATGAAAAAAAGGAAAGTAAAAGTACATTCCAAAAAGTTTAACTCCTGCAGTTTTCACCACTGACCAAACACTTCTGTCTACCTTTTCGTCATCGCTGTTTCCCATCTTCCCTTTTACTGGATCAGTTTCGCCAAACTCCTTTCTGTATTGGCAAGTTGTAGACATCAGATTCTGCAGTTGCAAGCCTGAAGAATAGGTCTGTTGGCAATCACACTTCAACAAGATATCAAGGACTTAAGAAAATTTGCCAGAGGTAGTTTCTGGGATTAGTCTTCAAAATCACCTGTCTATAACAAACTCTAATTACAATGCTCAGGGCAGCATGCTAATAATTGGTTTTGAAGACCAACCTGCTTTAAATTCTTAAAAAGAAGAACCAGAAAAGCAGGTACAGGATAAAAATTTACTATAAATCTATTTGAATGAACATTAGATTTTCTGTAGGCCAATATGTCTGCCAAATCTGTGCCTGAGAAACTTCAATACTTTACATTTCAGATCAAGACAGTCTCCCCAAGGGTCTATTTGGCCAACATCTCAGTCTATCCCTTTACCTGATCTTCCATTTGTCTGAATCAAGACAGATTTCTCTGACTCTGGGGCTTGTTTCATGGCACCTAGCTCTCACACAGAAGGCTTCCAGGAAGAAAATATGATCCAAAAACTTCCCCTGGAATGCAAAACTTTAGGTCACCTGAGCAGTTTTCAGGTGATTTAGAATAGCGTACTAAAAAAAGTTGAGCCTAGGTATGATAACTAGTTTGAGAGGTAAATGTATTGTAAACTAATGGTTCAGCACTCCTGCACTGACAAATTTTCATCAGGAAAAGAGGTGATGTTCTTCAATTAGTCAAATGAAAGGGGATTAGTGACTACTTGGGAATCCTAACATCCATTCTTCTTTCTGCCTTATTCCACAAGCAGAACACTTCACAAGCATTACAGTGCCTAGCTTAAGTCTTCAGTTGTGTTATAGCATCATTAATGCAAACTTCAAAATATTTTTTTAAAAGTATATCAGCTCTTTTTTTTTGCTGTACAGTTTCAATTTCACTGTTAGCAAAGCTAAGATTGCAAAACATGACTATTTGTCTATGTGCATACTGGAATTAAAATGTAACGTGAACTATCTTCTCATCATTCAAATAAAGCTATAAAATAAATTATTATGTTTAATACTCTGCTACAAAAAGAAAATAAATTGAATAGAAAGAAACTTGATTCAGACAAAAATTTAAAATCTGCACCTGGAGCAGGCTGCCCAGGGAAATTGGTTGAGTTGCCACCCTGGAGGTATTTAAAAAATCTGTAGATGTGGTGCTTAGGGACATGGTTTACTGGAGGCTTGGCAGTGTTAGGTTTACGGTTGGACTCAATGATCTTAAAGGTCTTTTCCAACCTAAACAATTCTCTGATTTTGTGATCTGTTTAACAGAAATGCTTTGCATTCAACTCTTGTTAAAATCACTGGGAACTTCAAATTCAGCCCGTCTGAACCTCTGGCCCTCAGAACAGTGGAAGGGGTTATATTCATTAGTTATTGGACTTTTATAGCACATTGTGTTGTTTCTGGGGATACAAAATCTTATAGATTTATTTTTATTTACTATATTCTTCTCAAGCACATAGCCAGGTTAAAGTACCTATCCAATTCTTCTATATTCCTCATGTTAATCAAAGAATTATTTTTTCAGGAGAGAATAAAATCAAACTTAGAAATAAAATGGAGAGCCGAGAGGGGAAAGTAGGAAAGCACCTGGATTTCTGCTTTGTTAGTGTTTGCTGTAGAAACAATCTGCTCAGTTTTAATGAGAGCTGACATCATCAAGAACATTCCCTGCCATCAATTCACAACTAGCTGTTCTTCACTGATTTTTCTTTTTTGAAATGATTACATTTTTTTTCCAAAAAACACAACCCCCAGAAAATTTTCTAAGAAATTATAAAGAAAGTAGAAATATCCTCAAAATGGAAATACTGAAAACCTGCATCAGGCTAAAGAGATACCCTATTATCTGTGCTGCCTTTCCTTTTTAATTTCTGAATAGCAGGTTTCAGTTCTGTTGAATGCCAGCCAGAAATCCAAGGTTGTATAAAACATTTTAAAAACATTACTTTTTAACAATGCTGAGAAAGGAAAAGGTACCATTTTAAATGCCATGTCATAAAGACCATTTTTGTTTAGTAAATGCTATTGTAATTTAACCATCATACACTTATGAGCTACAGTAAACTATTTTTTTACCATATGATCTGAATTATTGCAAAGAAAACCATTATTTCTCCTCCCCGCCCCCCCCCAGAAGTCTGAACATACATGTGCGTTTATACATGTGCGACTGTCTAACGTGAAGGAAGGAAACCACTAAAATCCATTAGTTAATGCAATGGCAAAACACCAAAAAGGAGGTCTTCCCTTGGGGTTGCTTTTTATTCCACATCTTTCACTGCACCATTTGCTAAATCGTACCCTTCTTGCCACAGTTCTCCACTGCAAGCTGGTAGTGGTAACAGCCAACAACCCAGACAATGTGGAAAGTTGCTCTAATTTCTTTCATCTGCTGTTTTCCTGAATTCATGCACTGTATGGTTTGAAGGAAAGTTCCCTTTCCCAGGTGCCAAGAAGTGGAAATACACGTGTGCATTTGTAAGCACTTACCTGCTTGGTACTAGAAGGGGAATTAAATACTACTTTACTCTAAACATTTGAGCAACATCGCTAAGAAAATTCTTTGAAGACCAGCTTTTCTTCTGCATCTTTTCCAGCGCAGATCACCATTGAAACAAATGTATGTATGGAGGTCTCCTAGGTTTGTTTAAAATTTAATTACTTATTACAGTCTGTGAATAGCTATCATTAAATTTTTTTTAAGTTCTTAGGGTTTTTAATGTAGATAACACTTAGAAGTTTGGGGGTTGATTTAATGGTTACTTCAGGTGCTCATAACCATGAGTATGCACATCTGATACTTTACAAGACCTTCAATGTTAAATTGCAGATGGCAAACATTGCTCATATTGGACTGCCCCTGTGAGCTGCAAAGGATCACAGTGAAAGGAAAACGATTTTCAAAAAATACGTTTTTTCCATAACTGCTAAACATAAAGCAAACTTGTTATATGCTCACCAATACTTTACTTGGAGCAAACAGAAAGCCACCCTATACTTAAGACGGAATTTCCCTTTTTAAAGAGGTTTTATAAATTAATTAGTCTGACCCTTAAAACAATAAAAATCATACATGCAACTAAACTCATCACGCATTTAGAGAAGTCTGAGACAAAAGAGCATAACTTACCTTAAACTGAACAAAACGTTTAATAATCCAGTAACAAAAGGCAATATAAATATTCACCTGCTGGTTTATAGAATTCAATTAAAAATCACATATATTTCCATTTTCAGAGTGAGGACATATTCCAAACCAAGAGTCTTACACTAGCAAAATTAAGTCTCCTGAAAAATTACAAAACACACCAAAACCCAAAACAACAAAACAAAAAAACCCCAAACCCAAGGCATTATATTCTTAATTAACTTTACTTCACAGCAGTACACTCGAGAGAATGGAAACCAAAGCAGAATTCATAGGCAAGAACCTATTTACATGTCCTTAAAATGGTCTTAAAGGGACAAGCTTTTAGGAAAAAAAGAGTATTTAAAAGCATGAAGTCCTCTCTACCCTTATCACCAACTCAATCAGTGGCTTTGGAACAGCTCAAGAATTATGTTTTCTACAAAATGTAGATATGTACATAGTTCATTGGTGGCTCCTATGAGCTAAAACTATGCATCTGCAGTGCAAAGATCTCTTCTCCAATATAGTTCCAAGTACAATTGTCCCGAGCAGGGAAGAAGCCTGTAGTGTACGAGCTGTATGACTGTGGGACCAGACCCCAGTTTCGCAGCAGCAGATGAGTCTCTCAGCCCTTGCCCAAAGAAGCATTCTTCTTGGTTACATGCTGTCTTTTACTTACTAAATTTCTAAAAACCACTGTTCCTTTCAAAATATTTCACACTTGCTTTTCTGAAAACACCCTGGTCTAATTTTAAGTCTTTGTAGGCACTGAACATTTGCAGATGCTATTAGCAAGATTCATCCATTTAAAGATTCCTGGTATTTAAAAGATGAGCAAAATTGTAACATGTACTATTTAACTATGTAAAAAAAAATAAACACTGTTGGGATCGTCTAGCTAGGCTTTTACCTCATGATATCTAAATATGGCCACTAGCAAATTCAAACAGATACCACCTGTGAAAGGTTCAATTTTGCTATTACTTGTATCAATGGTTTCTACTGAAATGCACATTTAGATCCATAGCAATCAAAGTAACACCAACTGAGCCAAACCCTAACCAAATTCCTAAGTAAAATGGACCAAACCATAAATACTCCCTTTGTATTTAGCTCTTAGTGAGCTTCTGATCAGGAACCATATACAGAATTCCAGAAGGAAAAAAGTCTGTTCTTTTCTGAGGTAAGTAGTTGCTCTTGTTAACCCTGCAAGTACATTTGTAAGGGCCCCACATTCTGCCTATAAAGGACCCATGTGTTAGTCTGTTCAGAGGAATATCTATTTTGGACTAAATGGAAGTTCAAAGGTCAAATTATTCTTCTTACTGCTGGTTTCTGTGGCATGTGAAAACATTAAGCATATTAGCAAGGATATCTTCTCAATCTCTCTCTCTCTTTCTCTTTCTACCTCCAGTTTTGTATTGCTTGCATGAAACTCTTCAGAATTATTATTAAACATAAACTAAACCTGCTCCTCTAAACCAAACATCTTTGAACTTCAGTCAGTCCCCCTCAAACAAATAAGCTGTTTTGAAAATTATTTCCAGGGCGATGCCTGTTGCCATAGAGATGACATTAAGTGAAAAGGACAAAAAATATAGAGGGCGATAAACTGCATGGTTGGATGACACACTTGACTTCCAAGTCTGTGTTCAAATGAGGCATACATGCCAAGATTTTTTTATGAAAGAGAAAATTAAAATGTATCACTATCAAGCTGTAACTGACAAGGTATTGTGTGGTGGCTGTTAACATAATGCTCCATATATTTATTGTTTGTCATTTTTCTGGCCCTGATAAAGGTCTTTTAGAGCTGTAAATCATACCATTAAATCTGCCACTAGAAACAGAGGCTGTTTGGAGAATGAAAAGAAAAGAAAACACAGAACTGAATCACTACTTACAGGTTTCTGCTTAATGACAGACCTTAACTATTACATCAGAGATGACATTTATTCTCTGAATTTGGCACATTTTCAAAAGTCAGACTGGTGGCTTATGACCTAACTTGAAAAAAAATTCTCTTGACGACTAGGCTATTTACCATGGCAATGTACTGGACAGAAAATATAAAATAAAGTACACATGATTAAAGACAAAATTAAGCTATTCACACGTTTAAAAATATTAATTCACTTGCAACAAACATTGCTATTTACAAAATTTGCCTTCTCTCCACATTTTGTTTATGAAGGGCCTAGCATATTATTGTCATCTTGATCAGTATTAGTTGTAATAAAACACAATAAAGATTCTGCTTAGGTTCTCACATGAATATTTTGACCAACACCTTCCAAACACAAGCTCAGACACCCAAAAGCGAAATCTGACAGGAACAGTGTAAAATGATACAAAACCTGATACAGATCTAATGGAAAAAAAATATAATCTATAGCATGCAGGGAATATCTCTCAATACTGTCAATCTGGAAACTGTTTTACTAATCAAGATCACAACCCTTATCACCTAAGCATAACATCCTCTCTCAACACTGTCCTGTAGCAAATGACGGAAGTAAATAATACAACAAAAAAATAATCCTGTATAAAACAATACGAGTACAAAGTGATCTTTCATCTTCAAGAAAGATGAACGCTATAAAGATTCTTAGAACCTGTCAGGGTAACTTTTTAAGACCTGCTTCAGAACTTCGGACTAAGAAAAATACCCCTATCTCTATTATCAGCCCATTAAATGGCAATTTTGCCTATACAGGACTTCAATTCAATTAACAACTGAAATACCATTGTACTCCACATGACTTTATTTGATAGAAAGCACATTAAATGAAAGGCAGACCATTGAAGTCACTGGTACAAGCAATAACATTGATAAGATGGCTGCACATAGAACCAGCTAACCTAAGGAGACTGTTTTACAGACAGGAGACACTTATAACTCTTCTTAGACACTAGCAAGATGTTGCATGTCTTGTACCAACCCAAAGCTGCACATTTTAAAAGCAGCTATCTTTTTAAAAACCTTACTAAGATCCCACTTATTTTTACCCAATCCCATAAAAATTTCACTACTCGTTTCATGCGATTTGAAAGAAAAGTACACAATACAGGTGCAATGCATAAAGCAAGACCACAGAGAAGACGTGTCAAAGATGAAGCATAATGTCTGGGTATAATACACACTTCATATTAACTAGAAACAAAATACATAATCAGTTAAAGTAATTCTGCCAGTAACTGACTCTGAGAACTCCACAAGAAGTTACTGCTAAAATCCAAGTTTTACTCTGGATGATAACAAAATGGGTAGATAACACAATGTCAGTTATGCATAATTTAACTAAGATGTTGCCTTTGATATTGTACATACAGCCAAAATGCTACATGGATAATAAGAATGGCCGCAGGATTAGTAGGATAGACAGTTGTGTTCTGAGTAATAAGAAACTTTTTGAACATCTGTCTATAACTAGGTACTGTTTATGGCCTATTTTTACTAATGAAACTTTATAAATTTTTTTATTGGATTTGTCTGTTAAAATTGAACAAATAAACAGTCTATTGCAACATGCAACCACTTGATTTTATCCCCTTGTGAATCAATGACCTTCAATTAATAACCAGAAAGATAAGAAGGTGGAGATTACATAATTTAGAGTATCTCAGATTCATTTGTTTGCACATGAAATTGAATGTTCATATTTCATTCAAAATTCCCTTTACAGAAAGTGATTTTCTTCATAGCATAATATTCAATAGTATTGAATGAATTAGTGAAATATGATCCCTCAATCACCTGCATTTCCTTTACTTTCCCAGGCTATTCAAAAAGAACTTTGTTTACTGGTAGTCCTTAAGTCTCTTCTGGAATACAATACTAGAGTCAGCTTAAGTGTAATTAATAGTAAGTTTTTATCTTAAACACAAGCAATGAGGGAAAAATACAGCTATTAATCCATTTCTGATGATGTTTGTATGTATCAGATATTTTCCCCAGATTTATTTTACTGTTTTAGTGACGAAAAAGCATTACAATCTATTGCTAAATTAAAATATACATGAGAGTGCATGGCAAACTGTGGAGTGAAATGTGTTACTAGAAACATATCTCAAATCTCTCAGGAAATTAATTCATATGGAAGATCAACAATTTTAACAACAAATGCACCCAAAGAGATGTACATTGCAAAAACTGTATCTCAGCAGCAATGCACAAACACCATAAAGATTCTACTGTATCACTTATCTAGCCATTTATTCTAAATACTGTTATAATGCTTATTCTATAAAATGCATGTACTTAACCATGCTTTATCACTAAAATTGAAGAAAGGGACTCAACTAGTCAAAGGTAAAGCCTCTTATAAAGGGAAAGCCTAGGGAGAAGAAACTGTCACTTTTAGAAAGCAATTCCCCTCACTCACTTGCTAGGGATGATGCTGATACTACATTCTGTTACCTTTGTACATTTTAAAATGTGATACAGCTGAAAGATACAGTGGAAGATTTTAACATAAATGATGTTCATTTACTTCACAAAGTTGATATCAGTAATTAATGATATAAAGGAAAAACCTGAAAATTATCACTGGAATTAACTAATCCTGACCCAGATGTGTTGTCCATGTGACTATTTAATCAACAAAATATCTTCCTACCATGTAGTTACAGAAAGAATCTACATATTTATTTAGTGTTTTGAAACAAATGCTGGTGTGAGTGAAATTCAATTCTCAAAAAGTCTAAGGCAAAACATCTGTGTACATTCTGAGTTCCACTTAAACTCTCATCTTGAAATAAATTACTGCAAATGAAATTAATTCTAACCAAACTTTTAAACAACATATAAAAGTAATTATAATTAAAATTGTAAATAAGCTTCCTTTGCTGTAGATCCGAAAGGGGCCACCAATTTTCAAGCAACTTCTGAAATCTCACCTCTTTTGTAGTCTAATTGGTTACATCAGTAAATTGCTGGGTGAATGCTTTAAAAGGATGCAGAACAGGAATAGAAATACAGCTTTATGGGAACTGAGGTGTGAGGCCATTAAATGCATTCACTACATCAGAATGTTTTTAATCCTACTGACCAATTAAGTAAAAGGCATCTTGGAACAAGTAAATATAATAGTCCTGTTGCTGACTGTAAAAACAGATATGGTAAATGTGATAAAATGCGAACATTACTTGTTAATTAACTTGATGAAAATATTTCTTCAGTGACAAATTCTTGAATGCTTCACCAAATCATATCAAAGGAAAAAGAAGAAAGAGTAGACAAGTCCAAACCACAGCAATTTCAATATTGAGTTTTAAAATTCCAGACAAGCCAAATTAGTAGATTTATGTCAAGAAAAAGCTACATTGCTGTCTTTATTACCTATTTCTGAACAACAGGATTCTATACTTTGGATACTATATGACCTTATTTCCAATTAAAACTATAAATTACACTCACTTAGGCTCTTCATTTAAATCAGAAATTCCAGAGCTTGCCTACAATTGATGCCATACACTGGGTCTATCAAAATCACCATGAGGTTTTTTAACTCGGTTGAAATAGCTACCTTGTTTATGCCCACTTAAAAGAACATTTCTTGCCATTAATTAAACTTCCTACAGTATTTCTAAGCTCCTAATTTAGCTATGTGAATTAAGTAGCTCTCAGCTTTACTCCCAAATTCCTTTAATACCACTTCCTCTTCCTTCAGTCGCTCCACATGGAATTAAAAAAGAATACATACTTTCCATAATAGAGCAGTCTGAGATCTATTAAAAGAAAATACTACATAAGACCTCCTTATATTCAGCTTTTATGATTAAATGAAAAGCTTGGTAAGTAAGGTTAAGACATTTGTGGTAGCTTTAAAGAACAGAAACAGCAAAACAGCACATTCGGCATATGTAAACATCAAATTCAGAGTATAAATGAAGCTTCCAAAGATGCTTATGGAATAGAGACTAGGCCTGGTTTACATAATAAAAACAAACTAGTTAAACAGTGGATAAGAAGAGAATTAACTCAGGGATTTGACTGAACATACAGCAACAGATCCCCTTCAGTGATGCACTATGAAATAATTTGGTTTCCTGTTGTTCAATAATCTAAAACTGGTTACTCCATTATCAATCAGTAAGAGACGTTTCAGGATAAACCCAAGATGGATCAATGTCAAACACTAAGTCAGGCAACCCCAAATTTAGTGACACTAAACTCATATGATCAAAAAATTTAGCTTTAAACTTTTAACCTCACCGCACGAGTAGTCTTGGTGTTCAGGCTCTGCTATTTAATAGCTATTTGTGTAAGTGAATTTTTAAGTGTATTGCTTTTAGGGTCTAGGCACTTAAACAAAACACTTCTCCAAAACTGATTGAATGAGTAATTCCTGTTTCACTTATGTTAAACTATCATTGATGCTGTGTAGGTATAAGGAACATATTAAACTCTTTAAAGACATGAAGTAATAGAGAGATGTACATATGCGAAAGAAAACAAAACAGGAAAGTTAAGTCATTGTTTTCTGTTATCATAATCGTTTATACTTTCTCTAGTGACATCATATTTTATTGAAGGTTCATTATTTTTTGAGCTACTCCAATAACAGGGATATCCCACTCACCCCCTTCTTCATAGAAAGGCTACCAGAACTACTATTATACATTATATACATTTATTTTTATTTTTTTAAATTTTACTTATTATTTGGAAAGATCTCATCATACTTAAGTCCTACAAGACAAAGTACTATGGTAATTTCTAAAGACAGTACAACTTTAGGAACCTCTAAAGCTAATAAAATAAAAATTCCTATTTTTTAGAACAAATTATAATACTCAGTAATGATACTCAGTAATATTTTGTGAGACTAAATAACAAGACATGTAAGAAATATTTTTAAACTGAAATTACAAACTGTACTCACTGCCTGCTTAGTTATGCTTAGAATCAGCTACACGTCTCTTGGCATGTGGGAACAAAACACATTCAGTTTTCTTCAGAAGGGATGGAAAATTATACATTTGAAGGAAATTTACTGACCACCATTAGCTTTTGAATTGAAGAGGCCTTTAGCCATCAAAACCATTAAAGAGTAACGTTAAAGCCTGTTGGAGACTTGGATTTTCTGTTCGAAGTTCTGTCTCGTATCAAACACAGATAAGTGGTCCCCTGTAATTTTTATGACTACGGTGTCAAAAGTCTTCCATCCAAATTGCAATAAATATTGTAATGAAGTCTGGAAGCTAGGCCATTTGTACTTGCTCGGGGCTGAATTAAGATAGCCTGTTTCTAGTTAGACAGTCATTAGAAAGATCTAAGGTTCATGGTAAATGGTTTCCTGTTCTGAGTACTTAAAACTAGTTTTAGTAAATTTGACTTCCTGAACATTTTCTTATATCTTCTCCAGTATATGACTTTTAATTTTACACTTCTTTTTAACGGTGGGCTCTTCACAGATTGTCCCCTAAGTAAGTGTGCTTAATTGAAATTAATTAGGAGCCCCATCCTGCAGGTAGCTCTCCATAGTAACAAAGATATTTGCCTGCTTAGAAAGGCTACATTTCTGTTTAGAAAGTCTATCCTGAAAGTTATTTTAAGCATCCATTATAAACCCCAAACACCCAAGACATTCTGTACAGAAACAAGAATTTCTTCATCTAAAAGTAGCTCCCAGGTGAAGTAAATATCTGCTTAAAAACTTCAATAGCTTCTGTAATACTCTTTGCGTGAATAAAATTCTTAAACTAATCAAGTAGAAACTTTACACTATATTTACTTATCATCAACAGGCATCACTGCTTGCTGTTATCATTCAAAGACAATCAATGCTATATTATTGTCATTAATAAAAAGTGAGTCAATACACACAAACTTTTAATATAAGCCTAATTATGAGTGTCTCTTTGCATGAAACTAAAAATATTGAAAATGTTGACATAGGAGATGTGTTCTCAAACAAAAAGCCAAGTATAAGTCAATAATCTATTATGATTTTCATTTTGCAGAAGTAGCGCCATTATTTCAAAAGGTCTCAAAAATCAATTTAGCATTTAGTATATCTGTGTAATAATGACATCCTAATTAAAAATCCCAATCTGAGTAGCACAAGGGATAATGTTTAATCTCTAATCAATGAGCAATGAGAGAAGTTGCTATAAGTGCAATAACCTTTCTTAATGAGGTTTACTGTTTTTTCATAGATTATATATTCCTTCATATTTCTGATAGCCACTCATACTCTGAAAAGATGTACATCAGAAATTCTCCAAATGAATCCGTAAATGTGATTACAAGTTACTTGAAGAAAAATAACGAAGAAGAAAAATATATCTTTGGCTACTTATAGATTAAGCTGCCATTGGTATATAGAAAGTTTAACTGGTAATTTTTTAATACAAGATCGCCAACTGGACAAGCCCTCTCAAAGTTAGTGATTACTAAATACATCCCTATACCCCAGTCAAGCTCTTCATAGGGTGAAATGTGTATGTGTTTTTTTCCATTTATCAGTAAGATTGGCATTATATTTGAGAATTATTTTTCAATTCTTTGAAAAATAATCCCTTCATTTCCCCATTACTCTTACTAATATGAGACTGCAGTTTCTGAATAGCTACCAAAGCATAAATTCTGCATAAAACATCTCACATGGCAATGAGTGCATTTCCTTGTAAGTGTTCATCAGCGCACTGGATAGCTGCTCAATTACCTTCGTGTCAAATGATTATTTGAGAGCTCAATTTCAACTCCATTAACCTCCCCCCACCTCATATTTCAGTTATATATGCTACTGAAGTGTTAACACAGCTTTGAACCCACTATTTCCTCAGTTATATTTCCCATCAAGAGGTGCTGGAGTAGCAGATGTCATAATTATTCAATTATTATACTTGTTCTACATTAATTCTTTCAAGGCTTTACATAAAACAGGCCCATTGGACATTGAGTTCAGGAGCATTGCAATCTTCTACCACTACAGCCTGCTGTAGCTCTCCTCGTGTGCGACTAAACAAAGTCTACTACACGGGACTGTTGCAGATGTCTGTCAACTTTTTGTCTTAGACATTTTCAGATCGGTTCAAACACAAGAAACATAAGCATGCAGACATTTTCTGTTCTGTGACTTTTTGATATTTTGAAAATTATTAACAAATTTTATTAACAGGTTGCTCAGGGGCTTGTAGCATCACCCATACAAGCTGAAAAACCATTCATGATAATCTCCCCATGCAAATGAAATGGTAAGAAACTGCTCCCAACAGTCTCGTATTACTCTAAAACAGATCTGTGTTACTGAACACATCAGTAAAATGGTTACACAGTTAGTGAGGCTTCACAGAACCTTGCAACTGAGAGTAATGACTTTCACACTTTCCCTTTAAGTACTACAGTACAACTATTCACTTGGAGTAAAACAAAAATATGCTTAAAGCAACATGCAAAGAATATCTATATAGTAATCCTTTAAATCAAAACAAACAAAACCCTCACACTGTAACTGTTCACATTTTAAATTCAGTGTAGCATTGACCTGCATATTTAATTTTCTGCTTTAAGTATCTAACAGATCCCTGACTCTATCCTTAATGTTATAAAAAATCTTGGACATTTTTGTTAATGTCCTGAAACATGGGAAGTCATACATAGAAAACAATGGCAATAAAATATTTGTTATGGAAAAAGAAACAAACATTAGTCCTCAGATGCAAAAGGATGCCAAACAGATCAAAACCTACCAGTTGAGGTTTCAAATAGAATTTCTCTGTCCTTCCTTCCCCTCTACCAATCTGGGACACCAGAGCTATTCTCAGTATGTGCATACTTAAGAATTTTGTCTTGTTATTTTGTAACATGCTGATTAAAGTCTATATGCAAGAAGCCTTTATGCATCAGAAATGACTATTTTTATACACTATTTCTTCAGGGTGTAGCACGGTATAATCTATACTTATGTGCTTTTTCATGTAAAGCTCTTGTAACCAAAATGTGAGAGCAGCTATGAGGAAATTAAATAGAACAAGAGCTGCCATGTGCTCCACAATTAAAGGAAACAGTAAGTAGCAGCAATGGGAATTAAACAGGACACTGTGTTATGCCAAATACCAAATGTGAAACCAAAATATCTGCCAAGCCTCCCCTATTTGTTACAATTTTTCCATATTTAGGTAAATTTGTGTAATTATGTACCCCGCAGTGGTAATGGGACTGTGCTTTAGTCGTTTTGCAGCATGTGCTGTTGGCACAAATGTCCTCTTTGAGAGGAAAAAGAACCAACTTGGCCAAGATTACATATGTTGATTTTATATTGGCATCCTGTCTGTGCCTAACAGCTGGTCCGAAATTTAATGAAACTGTATTGGATTTATTAAGTTAAACAACTTCGCCGACTCTTTAAGCATATGCATTTCTTATTGTTCCCCATGTTTTTGCATCTGCTTTGATCAGAGCACCAACAGTTGCATGATTTTTCTTAACATTTGAACTGGATCTGTGAGCCAAATAATAAGGATATTTAAGATTTATTTTCTTCTTATACAGTATGACCCCAGTTTTAAACAATAGCGATCACACTCACAAATCTCTCATGACATTTTCATATATGTGCTTACCAGAAGTTGTGAAAGGAGCGTGTTCCTGCCAGGTATTTTTTCCATAATCACTAAGATGTTAAAAACTTTTTCCTTTTTTTGTGTGTGTGTGAAAGACACTGTTGAAAAGGCACCACTTGTTTTTTTTTTCTCTATAGCTACATACTGGGTGATTTATTTGGAAGTATTGCAACACATATGCCTCCTATTCCAAGGTAATTGTTGATGTGCACAAATGCTGAAACAAGTTCAGTGTCCCTTGAAGGCAGTAGCAGCTATTGAAACTGAAGACAGGTTATCAGCTGCTGTCTCATAATCATCAGCAACTATATCCTGCAAACACATGAACATATCTAGGAAGCAGTAGAATAGTCATGAGGCAGGGTTTAAGCATACTGAGATCTCTCAAACTGTAGCATCATCATTGTGAATAATTTGTAAAATAAGAATTTATTCAAAGAATGTTAGCATACAGCTTGTCATTTATAAACAAAAAACTTGAAATTATGTGTTCTACATGCATAAAAATGATACTTAAGAACACATAAAATATTCATATCTCAATCTAAAATAGGAGTTATTGAAACATTAATAAAAGAAATTAGTGCTAGATCCTATTTTAAGGACAGAAATTCCAGTTTTCAAAAGCTTCTAATGCTCCAGTTATCAATCAACACTGTTTTATTTGTACACTCAGCATACGATTGCAGGAGCTTTAAAAGGATGGAGGTGGATTGAGAATTAATTATCACTGCTCAAGTAAAACAGACTCACAAGTTTGCTAATGCTTCTGAAGGGACTTGTCATTATCTGTACATGTGTGACTCTGTCACATACGTAGGCAAGTCCCACATTTCTAAGGAAGACAATATCTTGGTAAGGTTTTATCTCCTGCATAATGCAGACCACATAACCACTCCGTATGGGACTTTTAGTAGAAGAATATTACTATTATTATTTATAGACTAATTTTCACCGAACTGAAAAAAGTTTGTTATACTTCGTTGGTTTCCTCTAATCTGTTCAGATAACACTGTTATTCAATGTTATATTCTAGTCTCCTGAACAAATTGAGTGAAGAAACAAATTTAACAACATCAATATGAATACTTAGTTTTCTCAAAAGGGTGACGTTAAAGTGCACTAACCATCCCCCCATCACAACTCTATAACAGGAAAACTGAGCTGGTCCAAAGATTGAGATAGCCTAGAGTTCCCTCTACGCTGCACAGAGCTATACGCGATTTGGAGCCTTGAGACATGATCTGCCTTTATTTCATGTAACTCAAGTCCACATTTCCAAACACTTTATGTTCTTCACAAAGGACAATGACATTCATAGAAATCCTATCTTACAAAATCATTTTAAGTTACAGGTTCCTCTTTATAAACACTCCAGCTATCTTAACTAGTTGAGCAGTTTTAGAGCATTTTACAGTAGTTACAATAACAGTGAATCATCACTGATAGTGAACACAGAGCATTTACCAGTAGTCTGCTATGAAACTTCCAGATTTATTATATGACTGAAGTTTTTAAATCCTTCTATCAAACTCACCAACCTCCAGATTAGTGATAACGGGATGTATTAAATGAGTTTCAGTGACTCAAGATACTGATCTAAACACCACCAGCTGTTTTACACTATGTATCTTCTCCTTCAATGTAATAGTAAAAAAATACCCCAAAACATAGGTAAACAAAATAAATATTTGTTTTCCCAAGAAGACAGAAACTAATCTCATTCTTTTTTTTAATAAAAAAAACACTTTAAATCACTCAAGGATGTAACCTTAGGTGTTACAGCTTCTTTTATTTGAATAGTAGGTAAAATTAAGAATAAGTAGAAAAGTACTTTGGTTTGTTTCAAAGCAGAATAAGATTGTTCAGAGCGCTTTCATCACTGCTACTAGACAGCTGCTACTGTCTTTGAAGAAATATGAAAACAAGAAAAATTTTGAAAGATTTATCAGAATTAACTACTGAACATGTTTACCTACTGCACTAGGAAATTACACTCTAACATAACATTTTACGAGAAATGTGAAACAGGATGTCTGTTCATAAAGATTTTTATATATATTTATGAATATATATGCGTGTCTGTGCATATATTAATATATATGCAGACTATATTGTAAATGAGCATAGTCTGTACCTTCTTATCCAGAAATGTTCATACTCGCAATCTTTATGACTGCAGAGTGAACATACTATTATCCCTTACATAACTCCTGTATTATAACTGTGTTTGGTAATATGGTATGAAATTTGTTTTTCTGTATGGGATAGTCTATAATCTCATATTGGACAGAAGAGTTCTATATCATTTTATAAAGACTAATAATTTCATCTTACTCTGTAGATTATTTGCCTTTGAACATTTGCACTTTCTTTCCCCAACACTTTTACGAGTGCTGCTTCTATTATTCACCTTCCGTGGAAATACATGTAATCTGAGTTCTGATAGAATAAACTATTAATTTCAATTAATATGGTATATCTACCTACAAAATACATTCAAAGAATTTACCTAACAGTCTTTTAATTGTGCCAGAAATCTGAGGGTGTTTGTATGTGGGGTGGGTGGGAAGGGTAGTGGTGAAGGAAGCAGGTAAGAGAATTTGCACAACATACTTTAGCAAAACCATGGATCATTTAGGGAAATTAACAACTCTGAATTGTAGCATAATCCTAAATGACTTGAGCACATGAAGGCACCAATCTTATTTGCATAAGAAATTAAAATCAGGACTACTTCAATGTTATTTTGTCTTATATTGAATCACTGTTCTTAATTTAGTTCAACTGTCTTCTATGCATGGCCAAAAAACCAAAAATCCAGATATTACCACTGGCATAAAAATTTGATCCAACATTTTAGTAGCAATTACTATTCCCACGATACCTAACGAAGTTTAACAATTCATAGTAGCAATCAAGCTACAGATGCTTCTTGTAATAAGAATATTAAAACCAGGAGAAAATATCATGGCATTTATCCATTCTTTTACGAGAACAGGTTGGCAATGAATTGAAGTGATTCAAAACTGGTTTTGGTGTTTTGGTTTACACATGACTAACACATGGCTATTTTACACCTATTTGAATAACTTGCTCTTCCAAACCCATTCAGTATACCAATGCTGCACACAGAGAACTTTGGAAAAACTTAGCCTGTGACCTTAACCTGAGTAACAAAACCATCAGATATTTTCACCAGTGAAGAATTAGCTGTCCCAAAAAACTACTCAAGGTGAAAGGTAGGAGCTTATCATAACCTTGCCCTATCCAATATACTGGATATCTATAACCAGATTTAGACAAATCTTTTAAAGGCATGTTTGAAAGACTAAGCAGCCTTACAGTTCAGTACAAGTCTTCTTTTGTTCCTGATTCCTTAAAAATAAGTTAGTACTAGTTTAGATTAATTGTGTAGCTTTCCTCCGGTGTTTAGATTCAGAAATCCTGCGTTAGTAATATTGTAGAATTTTTGTTAAAGATCATCACTATATCTGAAGATTTCACTTTCTCTAGCCAACAGAGTACTGCAAACACTAAGATCCCCGAATCCTTCAGATTACATGGAAAAAGCATCAATTTTTGGGTGTGTCCTGATCAGTAGCCAAGTATTATACAGGAGGCAGCGGGAATCAAATCTCTGCCTTCAGTTAAGTCCTCTAACCTAGCAAATCCTCTTAGTGACACTTTGAAAAGACTTTAAGCGCATGCTGACTATTGTTCCAAAATTTAGGCTCTATTTGCAAATGGAAACACTGCAAAGTGACTGGTAAGTTTTGCAAATCCTAATCAACTCCAGCATTTCAGCAAGCTTACAATTCTTTTTTTGATTTTCAACCACATCTATATTTAAGTCCACTTATTCTTTGGTGGCCTATCTTAAAACATTCTTAAGTGTTCACAAAACTTATGCAAGAACATTCAAAAAAACCTATAATTTCATGTATTAAAAATTTTGTAACAAGAAAATATATATAGGTATATTTTAAAGGGACTGTAATATACTTAACATTATATTTTCTTCCTTTATTCTAAGCAGCTACAAAATAGCTGTAGTCCTGCTGTACCTATTAGCAATGCTTAAGAGTGTCTGCACCAGAAGTGCACCACAGTCAAATCTTCTGAGTCTGTTAAATACCCATGCTTGAATAACAAGGTAGCACCCTATTCTGCCACTCTTACTAATGAGGTAAATTCTTTGGTGTATTGATTTTAATTAGTTCGCTTGCAGAAAAAACTCCTACATTGCATGATTAAGGGCAGCAATGTAGCCCCAGTTAAGGACCAGACTTACTTTAAAGTCTAATATACCAATTGTCAGTATCGTAAAATCTAATTTTACATACATGAATGCATGTTTTAGGAGGTTTTTTTTTTTGTTTTAATTTCAGTGCTCTGTTTGAAAGTTTAAAAGACTACGCTGAATGTATCATACTGAATCTGAGTGCAAAAAAAATATGGTAAATCTTAACATGGGAGAGACCTCTGAAATACTATTTGGAGACTGGAATATGGTGACAAAGAAATTTACAGAAGTATTTACAACTGAGAAGCTCACAAGATTGCTGGTAGCTGGAAGGAACTCTGTGGTACATACAGTAGAAATCATCAACACTGAATATAAATTTCACTGATGCACTTAGATGAATGCCTAACGTTGTGATTCTTCTGATTATGTAGCTATAGCATCTATATGTTATTTGAAGCTGCATTTAATGGGGTATGATAGTTGCATCCACATAAATTAACAAAAGGACACATCACCGGAGTGATGATTAAACATTTCTACAGCACATGTGACCTAAAATATATTTACACTTATGCCATAACAGTTACTCTGAGAAATAACAAGTACTTCTTTTGTGACTAAAGTCTTTCCAACTTTTTAGTTCTCAAATGAATTATTTCTTCGTTCTGTTCTACAAGGCTCTAATCATTTAGCCTTGTAGGTGCACTTCAAAAGCTTTAAGAATCTTACATTTGTTTTCTGGGAAGTATTTTCTTGTTAACATCTAACATATGTACCCTGTAGGCATGATTCACACAAGTCTCTGGAATTCTAAGGAAATGATGATCAGTCACAGAAATGTGTAAAGATTCAAGAACTCTGGCAATTTTCACTTCAAATGTTGTCAACGAGTTACTATTATAGAAGTACCTTTCTCACTGTATCACTGAAAAAATGCTAGGTACTGTGAAACTATGAGAAAAATTACGTATTTGATTAACTCTACCACCTGAAGGTATATTTCCTCGAAGCTGACAACTGAAACTGTTACATTCAGAGAAATGCTAATTATAGGTCAGAGATGCTCAGTATGTCCTGAATAAATTTTATTCCTTGATGGAGGAAACAGGGCGGAGAAGGGAACAGCTAGCCAACCAGCAGACAAAATACTTCCTTAAATGTTCTTGGTCATAAATTAATCACAGAACCCATGCTCCAGCCATAGACTAAATGCCAACAAAACATTTTTGTTTAACACCATCCTTGAAATGCCGACTTGCACATCTAATAATAATGTATATATTTAAGTAATTGATTGGTGGTTCTTAAAAAAATTCAAAACTATTCCTTGAATCACTAAAGAGCTGGTAAAAATTAAAAGTAATGAGCTCATTTCAATAAAAATTTATGAGATTGCTTTCACGCTAACAAAGTGGGTCCTGCTAGCAGTACCCCTCCACCTGCCTGCCAGAAAAAGAAAAAGCCTCTATTTCAAAATATTTGAAAATCTTTTAATGAGGTATTAAAATACAGCTACAACTGTATAGACTAACTGGAAGGATTCTGTACATCTTTGAAATCACCAGTAAGTCTTTTACAGTAGAAAAGAATTTTCTGAAGAAACCAAAACTAACATTTGTCAACAGTAATTACTACAGATGGAAAATTCTCTTGAGGATGTGTTAATAATATGCATAAGGATTGATATCACATTATCAACTGCATCCTTCCAAATAAATTTTATTGAACTATGATGCAAGTACATTATGAGATACAAAAATAAAACACAAAAAATCCAAGACAAAATATCCAACTCACATGGACCAAAGCAAGAATATTTGCTCATTCTCCTCATTCCTGGACAAAACCAGTTTTCAAATAAAGAACTGCAGCAGTTTTATAAAAGACTAAAATATGGGATTCACACACAATTATCTAAGAATGTAAGAGAAAATAAAGCAAAAATCCCAAACCCAGACAAAACCAAAGGACTCACTTTAAATCTGTGCCCGTGGAAGTATAAACCAGTGAAAATACAATTATTAATTCTAAGTATTTTCCAAATAGTACAAAATGTCTGTTTCCATATTGTAATACTACACATTACATAGAAAAACCAAACAGTGACAAGATTCTTAATTAGATGTTTGTAACAGAAGTTCATTAGCTAAAAACTGTCAATGTGACATGCTGTAAATTAAAAAAATAAACTACTTCGAGTGCTATGTTTCGCTATCATTTAAATTATGATACATTGTACAAATAATTGTACAAAAAATGACCTGAACTCGGCAAATCCAATTCCTGCATTCATTTACACATGAAAACTACAGTAAAAGACAAATATAAATGTATATTTTGAGGATACAGTATGACAAATGTCCATTTTATAGTAAGAATTAGATGTCCTTTTTAACCGAACTGTGTGACAGGAGATGACTGAAGTTATTAACCAGTTCAAATAGGCAGAAAAAAGAGTGAAGTTAGGGGTGGATTTCCCCATAACAATGACCAAAAAGGGGACAAGATAACTTCTGTCCCCTGGATAACCTCCAAAAAAGAAGAAGTAAGGAGACAGAAAGAGATGAAAGATGATATGATCCTTAGAGGAGGAACCTGGAGGTAGCTTTCGACAGGCAGTTGTATTAAAGAAATACTTCCCACAATTTTTATATATATCAGAACTAGAAACCCTTAGGAATTTCTTGCAGTAATTGTGAACAAAAGTTTGCATCTAAAGTGTTTGTAGAAGGCTTCACAAGAACTCTGCAGAAACTTATACAGAAATAGTTTATTACAATGAGCCTTCTTTTTCAAACTGGCCATTTCCACCACCATTCGTGCAGACATCACTGCTAACCTGGCAAAGGGATGCTTCACCAGTGCAGGTATTGTGTGAGAAAGTGAGAATATTTACACAGCTTTTGAAAAAACAACAACAAAAAAAGTAAAGCATTTCAACCATTCTCTAAAATGTTTCCCCCTCCACACACACTCTTTACGTATGAAAATATATTTATGTACAATACAGCAAAAATATTTTTACAATAACAAAACATTAGTCAAATCATTTTCAAAAGTTGTTCACTTGAAAAATGGGCAATAAAAGAAAAATTGGGGTTGTGAAGGAATCCATTCAAGGAGTTGTGGTGCTCCTGACTACACTGTTACTAAGCAAAGTGATTAAAATAAAGAGGGTTTAAGCACTTCATAAACAAGCCATGCCCTTTTTCCAAGAATTATTTTAGATATGAATAGAAAATGAAAATATGCTAATATTTAGAAAACAGATTGATAGCAAACATCCTCTAAAACTTGCACTGTAAATGTCAGAAAGACATGGAAAAATAAATGTTACTTTAAAAGCTATTTAAAAAATAAAAATCAGGTGACTAATGTGAAACTGCAGTAGGGTAGATATAATTTACATTCATGTCCTTGCAGAAGTAATATATGTATTAAAAAGGTGCCTGCTGTAAAACCTGGGAGTTTTAGAGGTCTACACATTACAGCCATGCTACCAATAAAACCAGAAGCTATTCTCAAACCAACTTACACGTTAAAAATGTTATGTTCTTCATCGCTTTCCCTGTATTCTTTCTGTAGAGCATTTTGATTTCTCAAATTCAGAATCAGGCTTTCAAAGCACAGAAAGTTACAAACTAATTAATGGAACTCATGTTCCCTTATATTTTCACAGTCAGAACTGCAGTAAAAGCTGGATTAAACCAACTCAGAGATAATATAGAATTCAGATTTTTTTTTTTTGGTCTCTGAAAAGCTGGCTACATGTTAAGCTTATTCTTCTCTGATATAAAGTAGGTATTTGAACAGATTTAAACACAATATCTATTGAAATATGTATTCATATAGACAAGACATTCAGATAACGTAAAGAAATATTGTCATCTCAAGTAAAAGAAAACTTGATCTTCCCCAGTACCAAATCCATTTTTTTGGTGAAGTGGGAATTTTAGTATTACACTGCTTTTCTTCTTTGTACTTTTGTTGACACTCTCAGAACCATCTTCAAAGCACTGTATGCTTTTGTGTGGTATAAAACCAGTATGCTTCCAATTTTGCCATCAATCATCTTTAATAGCATATGCTATTAATGTAATTTTGTTATTGAAGATTCCTAAATCTATTCAGTGGTTTGCTCAAGACAATTATGTTTTTTGTTATATGCATGCAGGCAATCAGATAGAGTCTTTTTAATTTAGAGCAATTAAACATGGTCATTATAAATGGTAGATTATTAAAAAAATCATGAAGTGTCAATATGACATTCTTTGATTTAAGATAAAATGGTAACAGAATGGAGGGATGCATTTTAATTCTTTCATTTCAAAAATGTACTTGAAAAATCTGCCTTATGAAAGCTTGTTGATGCTGGGAAATGTTTTCCATAGCCTTTACATTGCTATGTATGGTTTTACAGATTCCTAATATCCTGAAAATCCACTGGAAACTTTTTACAATACAAAAGTCTTCTATACATTACCTATAAAAATAATAAGGAAACACAGTCACTTCCCTAGCATAGGTGATTTTTTTTTTCTACTAATCCCACTAAAATGAAAAAGATATAGAAATCAGCATTGGTACAGTAAGATTTGTTTAGTTAACATTAAACAAATTTCTGTGTCCTTGTATATCAGGGAAAGTTCAATAACCTCTGCAATTGTTGCTATAATAAGTTAAACAGTTACATTATTTTGATGGACCCCTTCTTTCTCCATCTTCTGTCTTCTTGCTTTTACTGGCTACTCCCTGTCTACCTTTGCAATATTGGAACCACTCATTCATGGAAGAACTTAAGAATATGCGTAATAATACACAGTCCTGCTCATACCAAAGTTAATTTAAATAGAAGTTAATAAGTTACTATGCATTAGTGGATAGCATACCATGGTTTCACAGTTCTACTGTAACTGAAGTTGAGTGTCAGAAAGAATCCTGGGGGCTCCTCCTTTCTTGTCTTACCTGGCAGATGTGTGATGAACCTGAATAGGCATAACAGAATCATCTCCGTGTCTGATGAAGTTTGAAACACAAAGTCTGATAGCGTTTTACACTCAGATGTTGAAGAATTACAATGATATATCTATACATTTTAACACTGCACAAATATCCTGTATAGTACGAAAGACTTATTAAAGCTGCTTAAAATATGGCCCAGAATGCCATGTATAGCATTTCACTCCGAGTCCAAAATTTATGGCTGTATCCTGTAGACACTCTGAGAGTTTAAGCGAAGTTACTTGTAAACATAGTGATTTCTTTCTTACTTTGGTTCCTTAGATCCATGGGCAGATCAGCAAGCTGAGGGGAGTAAAAACCGTCTGGTTTTAACCTATCGCTAAATTCAAAATGCAGATATTAGCCTTGTATAACTGCAGCCTAAGATTCTTTCATTGACGTATTTGGCTTTAGGGAGGAATATTTCCTGCAGTAAGTCTACCTTACAAACTGGAATAAAATAGAGTCAACAGATTTACTTTAGAATCGTTGGACATACCTCAAGAACTTTCCTACCAAATGAAGATTTATACTTAAAAACATACTAAGAAAACCATAAACCCATAAAACAACCAAAGATGAGAAATGTTTGAGTGTGATGTTATTTACTATGCTACTGCATATGGATAAGACACAGCTCTTAACTCCGAAAGAAGAGCTAGGTCTGATTTTTATCCTTAACTACTCTTCGTAGAGTGCTAGGCACTTTTTACAAGGGCACGTAGGATGAGGGGGAATGGGATTTGGAATAGACACTAGAAAGAAATTCTCCTTGATAAGGGTGGTGAGGCACTGTAGGTAACACTCTAGTAGCATGTGTTATACATAACTCCCTCATCTTTCTGTGTGGTTCCATTGAGACCATTTCTCGTAGGGGGCAAACTAAGTGACGAATGTAGCTTTAATAATAGCTTAAAACCAAAATTTTTATTCTTACCCCAAAATAACTATTTTGGAAAGAAAGAAAAATAAAGCATATGAAACACTGAAGTTATATCCTCTTGTTGTGAAGAGCTAAGCATGTTACCGTATTGTATCTCAGACCAGTGTGATTGTTTTGAATTGTTTCTTTGAGGAAAGCAGGTAAGGAGCAGACAGGAGTTCTGTCAAAGGACAGAGAAAGAAATCTGGTCCAGGAAAACAGTGAACTTCAAAACTGCCTTCAACAATAAAAATGATAGTATTTGAAGATTCTCAAACATATGGAGTATACAAAGTAGTTTCAGCTAGCACAAATTATATGGATAAGCAACAGTGCAAGAAATAAATCCATATGGCATATCAAGAAGTGTGAGAAGAAATGTTCATTTCCATCCAAGCACCTTTCTGCACTCTGGGGTAATTAATTCCCTGGATGTAGTTGTGAATATATTCTAGTACATTTTGGTAAGTAATGTTTAATCCATTTTACAGATGGATGATGTCAAGTATTCCTAGCCTTATTAGCAGCGAGTCTAATACAGACTTGTATGTACCTGTCACCTTAGATCTCGAGTCCTATTTTCAGAACAAAATTTATCAGAGAAAAATATTAAGTACAATTAGCTCTTTCTACATTGCTTATTTTCAGATATCAAAGAAGTGGAAACAAACAAAAATAGGAATCTATCACCCATATTAATGGATGTTTCAGATCAATTTAACCTGAACCAATATATTTTCTTAATGACAAATCAATGTCAAAAATAATGAAAGAACTTAAGATTCTGTGTGCTTTCCTAAAGTCTTTGCTGTTAAACAGAGTTGTATGGTCTGCCGGTCTTACATTATTTATTAGCTGTGAAAATTATTAGACCCTGTTGTGGTTTACAGTACAGAATAGATAGAAGCCAATTATTTATTCTGCTTTCTTTCAAGAGTTACACATTTGAAAATGAAAGAAAAAATATAGTCTTTATATCAACTAAATAAAACAAGAACTTTAAACAAAGCTAGAAATAAACTGCAAATAAATATATTATCAGATTAATTTTTTGTTTCATGGTATGATTTTAGAGGTGCTTCTACACTTTCTTCAGATGATTTTTCCCTTGAGCCCATGACTAGATGGTAAGGTGACGAATCCATCCAAATAATTAGCATTTATTACAGCTTATTTTACAGCCATTTTGCAACAAAGAAAACTTTAAGTGAATAAAACCTTAGCATGAAGTACTACAGCAGAATACAGATTCTGCAAGAACTAGGCAAGAATTTGTATGTATTTAGCACTGTAAAAATGAGCAAAGAGAAGTTCCCATTCTTATGAAGACTTAAATTTCAGGATGACAGGTGAGTACTGTGGATAAGAGGGCAAAAGGTAATAGGATGATCATAAAAATTTATCTCCAAATTTCATTTTTAGAGGTGGTTCCTCAGATTTTTAGTCAGCAAAGACAAAAATATGCATTTACTTTCCAGTGCATCTAGTTTAAATCAGTCTTCCCCAATATCTATATCTACCATTTGATTCCAACTAAGGAATACACTTTTGACTGTCCCTCAAACTCATGATAAGAGAAAAAACTTCAACTCTTATAACGGAAAAAATAACAGCAACATGAGGTTAGAGCTTTCTGCACATTCAGCATTTAATTTTTAATTTAGACAATTAAAGTTTATCTACCCACAAATATAGGAAACTTAAAATTTTAAAGTAATAGAGGTTTACTGCAATGATATCAGATTGAACAGGTTTGCAATCTGCCACAAAACCTAAGAATTCTATCAGAATAAATAAGGCTATGTACAGAACATGGATGACTACTTGCACAAATGTACAAAATTTTCAGGTCTATCTTTTTTTTTACAAAAAGCCTGCATAAAAATTGCATCCTTAAGACAGAACATAGAACTACGGAATTACCTTTAATGCCAAAACATGCCTGTACCTTGCAAACCCCATGTCTTTTTAAGTGTCAGGTAAA
Source organism: Phaenicophaeus curvirostris (assembly GCF_032191515.1). Taxonomy (NCBI): domain Eukaryota; kingdom Metazoa; phylum Chordata; class Aves; order Cuculiformes; family Cuculidae; genus Phaenicophaeus; species Phaenicophaeus curvirostris. Next base: position 14,613,879 of record NC_091405.1, read on the forward strand.
AATGAAAACAGTGACTTTTTTTATTGGGAGTGGGAGGGAGAAGTGCAAGGAGCAGTTTTGTCCATCCACAAGGGGCTGTGCTAGGGTTACCAAGCTAATTTACCTTGTGACCTGAGCTAGACTTTTGAACCCGTCTCTTCAAAGGTGAAGAACTAGGGTATTAAGCTTGATTCATTTAAAAGTGCCCTACCAACATAATGAATGTTTTTAATAAGATCTACAACTCTACTGGGAAAACAGCATAAGAAAAGCCCAAGTGCTCCTTTAATGTTTAAAACTCGATTAAATATTTACAGCAGCATAAGACTGAAATATCAGAAAGCTCCTCCTTGACTTGATTGCATGGTACTTCATGAAAAGTAACCATTTTTTCCATTATTAGAAACAAACAAAAGCTAAATTCAGATACATAAAATTTATGTATGCATGCATGATTCCGTCTACTTAACATGGAAAAAACCCATAACTAGATATGCTTACTAAACCCACTATTCTTATTTTAAAGACTGAGATATTTGAGAGATAATGCTGACTTTTTTCCCGCCATTCCCTGTATATTTCTGTGGACTATGAAGGCTTAATTTGGACATCTACCTATCAATCAAATTTTCACTTCAGATTTAGATTTTCAGAGATCTTTTATAGTCCTTCAGAATAATGAATGTAAGCCCCTTTGACAAAATGTTTGCTTTTCTCAGCTGCCTCCTTACGGTACAGTCCATACACTACATACATGGCATTGAAATTCGGGTTCTGAACAAGCATTCATTTGCTCACTCCTTATTAGCATGGCCTTAGGAAGTAAATGTTTCCACGGAAGTCCAGGGACTTCAGAATAGAATTTTTATTCTAGAAGAGACCCTATAATGCAAAAAAGAGTAGACTGAACAATTATAATTTCCAGTCAAGAACAGAGCTCAAATGAGTTCATTATGTTTGTAGGAGTCTGTGATCTTACTATATAATACAGAGTTAGTGAGAAGAAAGAGACAGAAAGGATGTTATCTGTCCAAAGCCATACCATAATCCAGTGTCATTCTGTGCAGAAGCATCACCTATTTAAATTGCCTTAACAAATGTTAGACATCTAGCAAAGTTGTTGAAGCTACAAAAACCTTAAAAAATCCAGTTCTCTCAGGAATGAATTAGTGTGCTAAAATAAAGACCTTGGCCAGCACTTTGCAAATTAAGTCACAGTACATGTAACAAAAGAATTTGAAGTGAAATCTCTGTCATCATAACAGAACAATTTCATTCTAGACAACATCTGGCCTCCTGGGGAAGCTGGGTCTGTAAAATGACTGCCTATAGGCACTTTTAAAAAGGTAATTGTTACCTTAAAGCAATTTGGAGACTGCACTTTCCCAAGTAGTGATACAGCTATATATGCCCCCAAAGCCTATCTCACTATTGATGCTCTAAAGCAAGAAATGCTGAGAACATGGAAAACAAATCCCACAGCTTCCATGCTTCAAGGCAGTCCTCAAGGAACACACAGAGAAGCTAATGCTTTCTTGCCCTCCAAATCAGCTGTTAGAAACCCACAACAGTTTTCCTGTGGCAATCCAAAAAAACAAGGAATCCAGTACGCTTCTGTAAAATACAAATCAAACTAGTTCTTTCAGCCAGTGGTACTCATTAATAAGGACATGCGACACAAATATAATTTATTTCTCAATTGTATGCTTTACAAAACTAAAAGCAAGCAATGTGATTGACTAACCACAGCAAATTGCCAAGACTATGAAATCAAGACTCCTAACCTAAGTCAAGCTGTTATTTTGTGCAGGTTGCTAACCTCCTTGTGCCTCAAGCTTCCCAGATGTACAGTTTGGCAAAAATACATTCTCAATTTAAAACAGATGCTCTTCCAAAAAATGTGAACTCTCAAGAATAAATAAGTACTTTATATTTTAGTATGCAAAAGATTTCTACATCTCCTTTAAAGAAATAATTGCACCATTTTGGTATAGGTTTAAAATTTAGAGATGAGTAAGAACTCCTGTAAAGGAGCTTATCACTGCCAGCCACCTTTCATTCATTCATATACATATGAAGAGCATATATATGGCAGTGAAAGCACGCAAACTATTTTTCATGGATTATACTACTTTGCTGTAGTTTTCAGCTTTATGTACTTGGTTACAAATTACCATCTGTACCATGTATGTTAATAGCTAGATGATACTATTCATACATAGAGGCAACCACATTCCATCTGCCGTGCAGTTAGGCCACACATAACTCAGTCCCACCTTTAGACAAAACAACTGCTGTTTACTCCGACTGACAATGAAATTAAATGATTGATGTCACAGGCAGCTACCATCTAACATTCAACCAAATGTGCACTTAGCATTTAGGCGTCACCTGTTCCAGGCATAAAACAAAGCGAGCTTTCTTTCACATTAATTATTTGTACAGAAAAAGTCTGACACTTCACCCAAAGCTCAGCACAGAAGAGTCTTCAAGTAAACCTTAGAGAAAAGTTGTTCTCCAATCCTCACCCCCTTATTCAACACACTGCTTTAGTTATGTGTTTAGTAAGTATATTACATTTTCAGAAAAACTATCTTCTTGTGTACTCGCAATATTAAACTCTTCAGAGCATTACCTGAAAATAATTTATCAGAGTACGACAAATTCCCTTTTGTAAACAATGCAGATTCCCATATTAAAATAAAAGCTTATTTTTTAATAATTATAAGATCTGATATTGATACACACCAACTAGCACTCTACTCCTGGAATCAAATAAAGTCTCTGTAAGGTTTCAATGCATTCTTGGAAAACAATCAAGCATCTCTTTCTCCACGAGTTTGTTACTTACGGAAAAGCATTTGCTTGTTGCATTGAAGTGTGCACTCTATGTCTTAAAAGCTGTTTATGGGTTTTAGTACAGTATAGTTAATATCCAAGCAATACCTAGTCCTTTTATAATAAAGAACCCTTACTGAGAGAATATATATTGTACTTTTCATCAACTATATAGCATACAATTACATTTGCTGGTGGTCTATGATGTAAAACCCAGTTAAGCCTGCTAATAGACTTGTTGTTCCACATAGAACAATTAACAGTTACATTTTTGTACTCAAGTGGAAGTAAAAAGTAAGATTTGAGAAAAATGTTTGTGCTTTATTTCAAAGCATACTATGAAAATTTTCAGAATAATTTGAATCAAGACTACACTGCTTAGAAAATAATATATTCTTTGTACGAGTTATGGATTGATAATGACACAATTCCCAAAGACAAAGAAAATAAAAGATGTAAAGAAGACAAAACAGACCTTCAGGCACAAATAATACATGTTAAAATAAGTACGGTAAACACAGATTCTTATCCACAGCATAAGATGAGGCATCCACTGGACAATATTTCAAAACTCAAGAAAAAAAAAAAGCCACACAACAACTACAATCTCTCCCACCACAATGAAATCCTAAGACAGCATTATCTGTTCCCAGACATCTAGAATGCAAAACATAGCACCACTTCACAGCTTCCCATGCACGAATATTAATAGCTGTCCAATCATGTGACATTCAAACATTAATTGTACATTTAAGGTTAGAAAGCAAAGTAAAACTCAAGCTGTGGGGCGAGTTCTTAAAATGGCAAGCCTTTAAAACAGCCATAAGCAGAACTAGATTACCAAGTTGTGCACAAATGTCGTAAGAAAAATTAAATTCCAATTTGAATGAATTACATCTTCCATGAATTGTTATGGCAAAGTTTACATTCCAAAATTAGGCACCTTTCACTTCACAGATTTCAATTGTGTCCATCATACTATATCCACAATTGAGTAAAATACTTAAGCACATTAAATGTGTCAGATGGAAAGTCGCTCTCCAACCTCCCAGAGTCAGAAACTCTGTGGTGGAGATTATGTCAGTGCTAATCCCAAACTCTCAAACACCCGACAGGCATGATAAACTACATGAGGCACCTACTGTGTTATGGAACAATCCTGATGAAAACGAGTTCCAAAAAAAAGCCATCTACATACCCATACACCACAGTTCCTTTGAAATAGTTTTATAGTTAAGATTTAGCAACAAATATTTAAGCACTTTCCTTAGATCAGGCCTTTCTGAGAAGTTTTAATAAAAACAAAATAGGTCAGAAAAGATAGTTACAAGTACAATCCTGGGTATTCTCCTTCTGAAAGGCAGTTTGGTGCATTCAAGGTTAATTCCATGAACGAGTTTGAAATCAGGAACAACAGAAGTTCCATAAATTCTGATTCTTTAGGCTATACAGTCAAAGAATCTTGCTTACTGTTATTTAGTAGTCACATAAGTAAGAAAATACTATCCGTACTTAAAGATTTTTAAGGATACAGGAAGAAGCGCAACATTTATATGCACATAAACATCTCTTGCTGTTAAATAAACCAAACTAAGGAACATCTAGGTGGACAGAGAGGTAGATTAATTGGAAATGCAAGTATAAACAGCCTCACATAATCCAACAATTAAGTCAAAGTGAAATGCAGATTTATCATCTAATTACAAGAAAGAACTGTGAAGTACGTTATAATGTCAAGTGTTTGAACAGAAATATATTTTGCTAGAAAGCAAAGTGGTAGCTCATTTGCATATTTGTTTTTGTTAGCACACAAAAGAATGAAACTGATAAAAATTAAGATAGCAAATTGTTTGAAAACCTAATTTTTAAGCAAAATAAATAAAGCTGAAAACAGCCATTTCATACAGTCCCGATTTTTGCAAATTTGGTCTAGAACACATCTTTCTGAAAAAGACTAGATTGTTATTTTAGTTTACACAAACCTTCCAATGATTTCCATAGCTGCTGACTGCTCTCCTCACAAACTTGTTCAATACTTTATTAACATTAAACATACAAGCAGCTAAGCAGGTGGTTTAACTTTATTTTTCCTATGCAAAAATAAAATAAGTTACAGTATGAATCTACACAGTGATATTTTCAAATTAGGAGAGCTTCTACCCCATGTCTTATCATGAAATAATAAGTAGGGAGGCATAGACACCTTAAGTTCCACTGCTGGTCTCAATTTTTTCTTAGAAACCTCAGAAATCCTTACAGCTCTCCAACATTCCGAGCCACAGCTTTACACAGGTGGAACTTTTCCTACAAATATAGGTGAATGTGTCACAACAATCGGTTTACACTGATGATTAATGATTATGCTATGTGCAAATTCAGTTTTGTTTATGACTGTTAACAGATTACCTTTACAAAAAATGCTTGCTAGGAGTTAAACCTGGTTCTTGCAGAGAAACTCAGAATAAACGGATGAAGAGAAATCTGATAGACTGTGCATAATCCAACACGCTGATATTGTACACAACTTAAGCCATGTGTTTGTACAGGAGAATATATTAAGCCCCATCTGTTTTAACAGTTTTTAACGTTATAAATTAGGAAAACATCAAAAATGTCAGGAGACAGTGAACACTTATTTGTTGTCTTTCAGCTCTATATTTATTAGACAAGTTTGTTATCAAACTATTACTCTAAACATGAAAAGAACAGCAGGCCTTCTGGAAAACCAGATGGCTGCTGTGGTTTCAAAACATGTTCTGGAAGGGTTATATAGTTTACATTTTTTCCTCTTTCATAAAGGATTGTGTGGGATGTGGCATGGTTCTCAGACACAAAATCTCTGCAAAAAAACCCCAAAGGGTATGTGGGTGGGAGAGTGAGGAACTACTTGAGGATATAAAAAGAAAGCAAAATTATCCATATCACTGAATCTAGGAGACCTTCTCATAAGAAAAGAGAAACATTTTGGCTACAAAGGAAAAAAAGTTACCACTATAAAGGAAAAAACGTTTTCAGACAGCACAGTCGTAGGAATTTCATTGCCTTTCTCTGAAACAGAAGGGGGCCCTAGACACTGAGATTAAATAAAGGAATAGAAAGAATAGTGAAACATCCGATGAAATGTTTGATGGGATGAATTACATGCATGTCAAGAGGAAAAAAGAAAAAGGTCAGTCTCTCAAACTGAGAACATAATCATAGTCCAAAAGAAAAAATGTTTAATAACATTTGGCTAGTTATTAAATCAATACACAGTAGGAGGAAAGCCCAAATATAAAAAAAGACTCAAAACCCAATTATGAGAAGGTTTAGAAAATGTAAGAAAGAGTCCATTTCTGCCTCTGGTAGTTTTTATTTTTGCCATTTGCCATGCAATTTTAGAATCATAGAATAACCAGGTTGGAAGAGACCCACCGGATCATCGAGTCCAACCATTCCTATCAAACACTAAACCATGCCCCTTAGCACCTCGTCCACCCGGGCCTTAAACACCTCCAGGGAAGGTGACTCAACCACCTCCCTGGGCAGCCTCTGCCAGTGCCCAATGACCCTTTCTGTGAAGAATTTTTTCCTAATGTAATGTAATGTTTTCCTAATGTAATGTAATGTTTTCTATCATGATCTTTTATTCTGGAACAGAAAAGAAATATTTCTAGAAGTATTTCGTTCCTGGGACACTGTTTTCACAGAGAGAAAGAGGCAGAACAAAAACTTGGATAACCTCTGGGATTAGAAGGCCAGTCTTCCTGATGTAGGCAAGGGGGACATGCAAGCTAGGTGTCAGCGTTTTTTCTAACCACAGCCCAAGATACCTCCCCGATCTGGGGATTCTGGTTACACACCTTCTCTCAGACCCCTTCAAAAAAAAAATCCTCCTTGTTGCCAGTGTATAATATATCCCTACTTAAACAGTCTGTTTTTAATTTGCAAACAACCCACCCGACAGCGACATGAATTTGTACCAAGTGTCACACTGACACTTAGCCAGCGTTTGTGGTGGAAGAACAAGAGACAGTGAACACACATTGAAACCGGGGGTAGTTGTGACTGAATAGAAGGAAAACATCGTTCCCAAGAGGACATTGCCTAGAGGCATTGTGCAGTCTCCATCCTTGGAAGCTGAAGACACATAAAACCCAGAGTAACCTGGCCTGATTTTGTAGCTGATCCTCCTTTGTGCAGGAGGTTAGAAGAGAGAACCTGGAGGTGTTTTACCCTGGAGGTCCCAACCCAGATGGTCTTATGCTCAGAAACCATAAGAGTTCCCAAGGACAGTAGTTTATTAAACCAATTTGGTTTAGTTAGTGATCACTACAAGGCACTGCCTACTGGACAGCTAACATATATATGGATGAAACAATCTAATGGTAATATTTGGCAGATATTTTTACAATATATTTAGCTAAAGAAGTTCACAGGAGAGAGAGACTGACACACCAAGAAGCTGGTTAGACGTGAGCAGCGCTTAAATTACTTTCAATCAAATTTTATAATAGAGATTGTGCACGGAGAATAGCCACAGCTACAGTACATAACGAATGATTCAAACATCAGCATTTTAAACTGTGTATTTTCACTAACATTTTTTTTATCCAAGAAACTCATTTATATCCCAAACAACAACAAAGTTTTAAAATCAGGTTTTATTTTCTCTTCACCTCATTTTGTAAAGCTGTTATATATATATATAAAAAAAAAAAAGCATTATTTGTCTCCAAGCTATTAACAACTCTGGAATTAATGTTGCATTTTTTGTTTCTCTCACTCACTGCATTTAAACACAAATACTAATATATCTTCTTCACTCAAAACATGTATTTTATTGATACTGTGTCCATGATAATGATGCAGGTGAATTTTATCATTCCCTTCACCCTACTAGTAACGAACAAATTCACTGCTTATTACTTTGGACTTGATCTTTAGCAAAACACTACTGGAACAAACAATTTGATTTGTCAACACCTTTACAAGGACTCCTCAATCAATGTCACAAATCCAAATTTAAACAGCAAAATACATTTGACTGCAAGACCCCAGACTGATTAGAGCTCCGAGTTCAGTGAATTGCACCAGACAGGACAGCAATCAGATTATTAACTCCACTTGAAAATACTCTCTGCTGCCTGGGATTAGCATGCATATTTTGATATAGATCGATAAGCAATCTCCTTTCTATAAGAAATGCCTGCAACATTCATTTGGCTGATCAAAGGTATATATCAGCTTGTTGTGACAGCTAGCTATTGTTTCCCTCTTTCTTTACAGGAGAGTCTCTATTAAAAAAAAAATCCCTGGCTCCTTTTCACCTAATAGTGGAAGTCAAGAGAGAGTCACAAAATTCCATCTCCTCAATACCCAAACACAATTAGTACAGAAAGAACTTTTGCCTTTTTATGAGGTAACTTCACTTACTTTCACTCCTTCATTCTTTCCACTCCCCCTCCCTCTCTCATTCTGAAACTCTGAGCATTCTTTCCTAATTTACCAAGCGTTTTCATAGTGTTATTTTCTAATTTATCCACAGTTTAACTAGTAATAAACTGAAATTTCAGTGTCGATATTTCATAATTTGGATTATATTTTCCTTGTCAACAACATATTCCTGGTTTTGGATTAAAAATAAAGCAACCCTTCAAATTCTAAGTGTTTGTTGTGTTTGTTCACATAACAAAATCTATTTCCAGTTAAGTCTTCAGATAATGAAGGCAAGTTATTTTCTCCATAAGGTAACATGAACTCTTAACTGAGCTCTGGATTTCACTTCATCTGCAGAAGAGCTGAAAGCCCAAAATTTATCTGCCAACTTTTTCCAAGATAAAAGTACAGGCATTTAATCCCTCCTTTAATTACATATGAAATAACCACTATTTCATCAGAGCCCTTTATCTCTTTAATAAAAAAGACATACTTCATAAAAGACATGTACGACTCATGAAGCAAAATGTCAAAAGCGAGAGTCACACAAAATATCCAAGATACTGCCTCAAGAATGAGACCATCGGAAAATTAGCATGCATTTTAATGTACTGAGAAGGAGATACTCTCTCAGAACAACATGAGAAGAGAATTTAAAAATTAAAGCTCTTATCCCACAGACCTTGCAATAGGATCTTGGAGGAAGATCCTCTAACTCGGGTTCTGTCATGGTACTTGAAGTCTTAAAGCATAGGAGAGATTCTCCTTTCCTATCCATGCAGATAGAATAATCAAGCAGCTCTTTCTGTTGGTGTGATAATTTTTTCCAGTTGTTTACAATTTTAATTGATGAGCTTCCAAACCAAAAATTTTTCTATTCCGTAATCTGTACTGAATTCCCATACGATTGAATCCAGTGAGTCTTTCCCACTGCCAATGGCTTTGGTCCTATGCTTTATCCCAGAACAGTATCCTCTGAGTGCACCCTTGACTTTTGGACAGAGTAATTACTTTTATTCTTAGCCTGCCCTTGCCTTGATGCTGATGCAGCCACTTCACGTTTGAAAGCAGCACAAGAACTGGACCTATAATCCAAATCTGTTACATTACATATAATTTCTCTACACTTATCAGTATAAACTTTAGTCTCTTAGAATTTTCCCAATACTTCGTCTCACAATGCTACTTTTGTTTTACTGCTAGGCCTTTGCCTAGCATAAGAAGGACAACAATTTCTACCGTTCTACAAATAAAAGAACTCCATCACTGAATCCTTACGGAAAATCCTGCGATAATCATATTAACTCTTACAGTTAACAAACAGCAAAACAGGATTAGGAACCTCAACATCTTGTGAGTATATACTTTTTGATGTACAAAACAAACCAAAATAAGCCATCCCAACATGAAAAGTAAATTCCTATAGAGCAAATTTATCCATGTATGTATACCTCACATACACAGTACTAACTAAAATAAGAGAATTTATCATATTCTAACAATCATTAGGTTGTTTTCCCCTAGCAATTTTCAAAGTTCTCTAATTTCTGGTATTATAAAATAGCAATGGAAACCTCTATGAATAATACATGATTAATTATTATTATAATTATTTCTAATTAATGGACTAATTCAAACTGGATGATCTGTAGGCTAGAAGATACAGCAAGAACATTCTGGGTAGTCCTTTCAACAAAATATACAAATAAAAAAGCATATTTTAAGAGGGAGAAATTTCATCCATTAAATATAAATTGAATAGTTTTTTAAAAAAATCTAATTACATCTTTTTTAAAATAAAATTATATACCTACAATAAACTACTCAGGGAAAGATTAGCAGCAGTTCTTCATTTCTTCATTTCAGCTCCATGACTAAAACTACAAATGATAATGTATAGCATAGCAGATGCTTTTGTTGTTGCTGACTTCGTTCTTTGTATTTTAAGTTTCAAAGGTTTTGGGTTTTTTTGTTTTTTTGGTTTTTTTTAAACAGAATGTAGAGGGATGAGGGGAATCAAAAAGAATACCCAACAACAAGTCCTAATTATTTACCCAGGTGATGTTCTTAGGTTGTTTTTTCTTTTGGTTATGCAAGATCAACATCCATCTCCCATTGCACGTAACATCAGTATAGCAAAGAAAAACTTGTATACTGATATCACCTGGAAAGCCTAGACATCTCTTTATGACATGAAAGATTAAATTTAAAATGATTATCCAGATTATTGAATCACTAAGAGGATCAATGGATCTAATAATATTCTTAATACAGAACAGGATAATTGCTTATTCTTGCTGAAACTAGTGGGAAGAACAGGTACTGCTTCATCACCTTTCACAAGCCCAGGAAGTTAAAATTGATACCAAAGTTGTTTTCTTTTAATGGCTCCCCAGGAACTAACAGTCTAAATCCAGTTAGCTGTAGATAACTGCCTCATATTTAATTAAGAAATCTTAGATGAAAAACCAAGGATTTCAATATACAGGTTCTAAATCCTTAAGCTTCTTAACATGCTCATGATTTCTTTAATGTAGTAAATCAAACTCAGTAGTACACAGACTGTTTTGGTTGTGAAATTCTATAGAATGTTGTGCAAGAATGAGAAGTGGGTCATCTTACTAGACTTAATCTTCCTTTTGCAGTTATTAATAGCAATGAAATATAAAATAAGAACGTTATCATTCAAGTATCAACTTGGGTGGTATGACTGTATACAGTAAACATTCAGTATTCCCTCCTTAACCTAATAATCGATTGAGTTTTCTTAACTAAATTTTCTTAATTCAAGTTTTCTTAATTAATACCATTGACTAAAAAAGTTTGTAAAACCCTTACAGAAGAATTCTATTACTATATAATTAGATTATAAACTACTATGGAAATTAAAATTTAAAAAATATTATAAAATGTTTATAAAGATATTATAATACATATTTTCTGTTTTTTACCTGTTACACATACGTATTTGATAGGAACTTTTGCTCAAATACCTTCACAGCACAATCCACTTACGTTCATTTTCTATCATTTGTGGTAAACCTAAACAATAAATCACTCTCCCCACTCCTTTCTCAATAACGTCTCAGCCTAACTGATATTACTTTGAAATCAGTCTATAGAGGTAGAATGGGTCTCTTTCCCAAAGGGACACAATGTTGGCTGTCTTCCCAAAAGCAAGCAGGGTTTTCTGACAAGGAGCATGTATTTGTGTTCACAAACAGGAAAAGATGAAGCCAACATCCCTCCCGTTTCATCAGTCACTTCCCTCAATTACAATGGAATAATCTGAGAGATAGCTTGGCTCAGTCTTGCATACCTAGAACCACAGTTAGAGCAGGATGTGGAGAACAGCACTTAAAGCTGAAGCTTAACCCAAGTAGCAAAAATACAAATAATAAATAGTAATCTGCCAAAGTACTTTACTCAGACTATATATTACTCCAGTGAATCTGAATTCATTGATATTTTTCAACTTTGACAAGAGTAGGCCCTTACATAGAATATTCATTCTGAAGGAAATTAATCTTCATTAATCACAATGGTTATATCATTGACAAAGTGCCAACATTAATTCAATTAAACATTTTATTTTTCTATTCCACACTAGTAATGTACTTGTTTCAAACTGAGAAATTATTTGTGCTAGCTATGATTTTGGATGAAGTCTGTTGTTTGACTACAGCATGGCAAACTAAGAGATATAGGATCTTAGGTAGAGGAGGAAAGGAAGAAAAGGATTAATTTGAAGACAGTGTTACACAAAAGAATCAATATGGGCTTGCTTTTAAAATAGACTATCTGATGTCCTGTTTCAAAAGAGGACAATACATTACTTCTAGCATAGATCAAGGTTTTTTTGATGATTGAGGTTCTGTGCTATTAAAACTGATGATAAACAGTTTCATGCATGTAGTGGAGCATCTTCAGCTGGGGCTATTTTTGATCTCTTACCTGCAACAGCGCTAATCATGCCATTCCATCTTTAAAAATCAGTGTCTTCATCTGTGCTATTTTCTCCTACTTCTCAGCAGGAGAAACTCACAGTAGTATCAAAACATTCAATCACATTGAGGATCATCTACAATATTTCCTTTTATGCGTTTCTTTATGATACTTAACACCGTTTCCTCTCCAGTGCAGAAAAAACAATACAGCTCTATTGTAAACAGTTGTGTACACCTATATACAGCATCTTATAGTTGCATACTCTAGCTCCATCTAACTAACCTTCAAGGTAAGTGACAGAATCATAGAATGGCTGAGTCTGGAAGGGACCTTTGGAGGTCATCTGGTCCAAAACCCCTGCTCAAGCGCACACTCGGTTGCCCAGGACCGTATCTAAACAGCTTTTGAGTATCTCCAGGGAAGGAGACTTTACAATTCCCAGTATTCACCTCATTCTGGGAAAGCTGTAGAAATGACATGCTAAAATTATGACATAAAAAACCCAATAGAAGTGCGAGTAGAATTTAATTCATTATATTATACATAGCCATTAGCAATATATTAGATAGCACCTTACGTGCAAGGCCTAAAATGAGCACAACCTTCAACAAGTAACTTAAAACCTTTTTTCCTCTTTTAGTTTTGCCTAGAGCTAACTCAGTGGAGCATCTGGGAGTATTGACAAGTGTTATGTTACTTATATCAAATAGCAGTCTTAATAGTTATTCATCTGACAAATAACAAAAAAGCTTAAAAACCTTATGAACCAGGTTATACACCTTCATACAAAGCCTATTACACACGATTTGCAATGTTTCCTACTGCAAAAAAAAAAAAAAAGAAATAATAAAATTACTTCACCTGGTATGCACCTTGAAAAGAAGCAATCTAGACTGGTAGGGTGTGTTACATGACTTAAAAAGGAAAACAGTCCCTCATTTTCAGCTCTTCATTAAATTTGCATTTCAACTTGTAGGTTAAGTGGAGACTGTGCTATTTCCCTTTTATTTGTAAGGGCTGAGAAAAGAACACAATTAAGAATACTTAAACAACAATGCTTCCAGCAATCATTTCACAGTCTTTAAAAAAGGAATGGAATCTTAACTATTGACTATTTTTCCATATAGATGTCAATGACTATTGACTAAAAATCAGATTTCTTTTCGCAATACAGAATTGCTGCCTTTCAGTATTCCTTCACCTTTCTAATGCAGGATGTAGAAAGCAAGAAACACTAAATCGAACACAAATGCATGTGTGCTATCAGATGCCGAGCTTTGCCCTTAAGCACCTCTTAAAAATGGAAGCAACTATTTTTTTTTCAGGCAGAGGAGAAAAGGCCATTACACAGAGTTAGGAGGAGGGGAAGTTGGGGGGAGGGGGGGAAAAAACCCCAAAACCCATAGCTAACTCTTGTTCTCACACAGTCAGTGCAACAAGGGTTCTCCAGAGGATGCTTGGTTCAATTGAAATTCTGTCCTGTAATAAATGCATGAACACAGCTAGAACAAAACATGAACAAAATTTCAGAGCTGCCCTGACACTGATCTGGGCTTGATCTTTTGATTTATATCAGAGTAAACCAAAATGAATTAGATTGAATGAAACAGAACTTCCTGAGTTTTAAACTAGTCTCAGTACTCTTTTAAAAAAACACAAATATCAATAGAACTATTCCACTGGTAAGACAGAGGCTTTCAACTGTTTCTGTGACAATTTCTTTGAGCTAAAGATTTTACATATAAGGGACAGGATACTATTGTTCTAAATAAAGGTATATTTAAATAAAGGTATATTTAGCCTGTCATTCCGAATAAGCTGGATATAATGAAAGGAAAACAAAGTAACAGGATTATTTAATGGTGATAATGCAGCATACAAATAATGGGACATGCTAAATTTGTATTTAAGAGACCAGAGATTGTAATGTCTATCTTTTTATACCCAGGGCACTATAAGTGTTCAAGCAATCCCCAGAGGTCTTAAAAAGAAAAAAACAGTAGAAGGGGGAAAGGAGAGACCAGCTTTCAAGTGATCACTGCTGAACTGTACGTACGTGAGAGGAAAAAGAAATTTAATCTGCTCAGGACACTTACTCCTTATCATAATACGTCTGCAAAAAAAGATTTAATTACTTAAGCTTGGATATATTTGTCAGTATATGGCATGTTACTATATTGGGATTAATGCTCTGAAGCATCTTCCTTTGTCACCTGAGATTTTCTCTGATTGGGTCTCATGTATAACTAAATACCATGTTTAGCAATGAGTCTTATGTAAGGGTCCTTCTGCTTCTGCTTCCACAGAGCTTATGCTAAAAACATGTGACTGATTTAAGTGACATTGGTAGGCCCTTTGACTGTAATTCTCCTTATTATCTTATCAGTGATGAAGTTACGGAAGCATGAACCTTATCTATGGTTTACATATGGAAAGGATCATAGTCAAAAAGACGGTATCTCATAATCTATTTAAAAAACGTTTACTGCACTCATGCTCTTTATTACCTAACATACACTTAAAAGCCACACCCTAACAGACAGGTACGTAGTTTTGACTGAACGCATATATAAACAGTGTCAAGACCCCCTCAAGAAGGTAACAAAGTAAACCAGCTAACTCAAAAGGCAAAACAACTAAAAAAAATTCAAAAAAACCCCCCCAAACTTGGCCATACACAGCCCCCCAATTGCTCTGAAAAAATCTCAGTTCACAGTAGCATTGAAAAATTGTCCCAGAAATACAAATGTAGGTATCTGTATTTCTCTAACACCTCAAAGTTTATATCATCTATGAACTATTTGAACTTTATCAAGCACCTGTTTTCTTCAGTCTGTTTGCAATCTACTTTTTAATCTAGATCTCTCCAGAAAGCTCACTACACCCCTGCAGAGCCCTAGCAATTTCTTTAAGGACTCCGCCTGGGCTCATGGGACTAAATAAATGCATATGTGCAGATCCTATCTGTGGAATTATATTAAAAAGATAAGCTATATCTCTTATTTGCAGGTGATTCTGAACTCCAGACCAATATGAAGTGATGTCCATTTCTTAAACACTTGCAAAATTACAAGCAGCACAGTTCCAAACCCTGGATTCTGTGGACTGCTTTGGTGACACGTATAGCCCCCTGTTTTATGGCATTCCCATAGCAAAATCAGACATGGTGAAGAAAGAGGAAAAACATCCAGCTGCAAGACAACCAAGGGCTGAAATCTTATGAAATTCTCTGCATCTTTGCTGTGTTTAACCATATGATGAACTGTTATACCGGTTGGAACCGATGTTTAGATTATGTGTTCCTGTATGTCTTTTATCCAGGCAAGGAATACCTCCTAAATCTAAATATACTGCATTATTCAACTACTGACTACTTTTTAGGACAACTACTTTCCTCTTCTCCTTAATGGAAAAGATATTGTCATCTTATCAGATGACAACTACACGCACTGTACAGGGACACTAATGCGAATCTTCAAATGCATCTCAAAATGTTGGTTGACGTTCAGTTTGCATCAAAAAAGACAGCAGTAGTGTAGACATTATTGTATCATATGCACTAGACTAAGGGAAGACAAAACATAGTTCTGAGGAAATTCCCTTCGGATTGCTTCATAGTCATCGTCCCATCCCATGCTGAACTCCCAGGTAAAAAGGTCATTTTCTTAGCTTTGGAAGGGCAAGCAGATTTGAGGTTTGTTTACATCACCTAGTTAGGTGGTACTAAAACTTTTCCTGGTATGCAAGCCTCGTTTATCCTTCCTTTACCACAGAAAAAGTATTCATAAACTAAACCCAAAATGCCTTCCAACACCGTCCAGCTTGTAAAATAACTCCCTGTAAAGAACAAATCTACACAGTAAACTGGCCAGTGCCTTTCCAACTTTAAATGGCTAATAGACAGCTGTTTGCCATGCCATTAAAGTACTCTGATAAACTCCTTACAGCAGGTGGGAGTTAGAATGTGATTTAATAACCGCCAAATGAATCATTGATGAGCAAGTCTTACTTTAGCCAGAATGTTTTACTTTATAATGCAAATCTTCCAACTGCCATCCAAACTAGAGCTGCAAATTATAAATAAGTATTTTAGAATAATAGATTAAGAAATATATTGTGCTCTTCATACAACGATGGTCATTTGCTTTGAAAAAGTTGAGCATTGTTCACTGAATATTCAGTTTCTATATCACAGAGCTGATGAGATCATTTCTAGATGGCATAGGACAACTCAAAATTTACAGAAAACAGTCTTCCAATAAAGAGCACCATAACTGTACTAGGTGGGCTAGAGGAAGTATTTTAAAAGCAAAACAATGAAAAAAATCCGCAATCGCAAGAATCCTCTGTCTCCAGAAAGCTTTAATGCAGTACTATATTCAATATATACCTACATCTTATCTCCTGTAAGGCTGTTAGCTCAAAAGCCACTGAAGCTGTTTTACTACTAAAATATCTCACCAATGAGCATCCATCAGCTTCATATAATCTGTTCACTTTAACCTAAGCATATTAAAGAATCAATTTTAAGAGGGGTAAAGAAGTGTCATCCTGCAATATTGTCTCAGGCTACAACAGTCAGCTGAATTCAGTGTTTTACTCATCCTAGCTTATGAAGGGATAAGAGTTTACTAGCAGAAAGAAAGGGCAAAGAACTGTTAAAAGGTAAAAGAACTCCTTCTGTCTATATGTTAAGGTCTTAGAGGCGGGAGTGCTCGAAATAATTATAGTACAACTGCAGTAAATGAGCATACTTTTAAACATAATCCTGATTCACAGGTACCACCCACTTAATTGCTTCTTTGATAAAGTCTGTGCAATCCATACATCATAAGAAAACATAAAAAAAGGTTTTGCATAACAGCATTAAAATGGAATGTTATGTTGTAATGACTCACCTGCTAAAGGTAAAGCTTCCCACTGCTTGTAACTAGAGTCATATTCATCATCTGTTTTGTAGGCAGATTAAACTTGTGAAAGCACAAACAAAACGTGAATGCATGAGAAGATATTCAGCATTCTCTTCTATTCCTGCTGTTAGATAAAAATCTTCTTGGTCAGTGTTAGCAATGGTGCACAGTTTCTCAAGATCTCAATCTAAAGACTTATATCCCATCATCTAATTTCTCTAGCAAATTGCAAGTTACAAAAGGTAACAAATGTATGAAGATTATCTCTTTCTTACTCTTGTAGTGCGAAAATTAGGTGCAAATTAAACTGAACCCAAGCACCAGAGAAAAGAAAAAAAAAACTTTTCAAGAAATAGAAATATCATAGAGAGCAATGACAAAGCTATCCTGAAGGAAAGATAGTAAAGAAACACTAGACGCGCTTCTGTGACATAGCAAGTGAAAGAGATCACTGTGATGGAATTTACTAAAGGTATAGTTAGTTATTAAACTACAGTTTTGAGTTCAGGTCTCAGAGTTGAGGAATATTTACCCATCTGCACTTCAGACACAAATGCTAAGAAGCACTTTTCTAGTTTTCCCTGCATACTTTGTTTCACTGAAAGAAAAGCAGGTAAGTCAAAAGCACTGATTCTATACAAGCTGAAGAGCCACAGGGGTTTTGTTTGTTTTTTTGTTCACATGCAAACAAACCAGCAACTACAAACTGCGACCCACAAAAATGACTGATCCTTTCTGTAAGAGTTACCAGCTGAAAACATTCACATGAAGACTGTCCCTTTGAAAGCATAAAAAGATATATGTTGTTAAACTCGAGTAGTCTTCAAAAACAATTTCCTTCCATCAACACTCCTTGGTGAGGGAGCATCTTTTCTTCTGCAAAGTAATCTATTTCCCTTTTGAGTTTTTGTAAAGTTCTACCATCTACAAACATCCTGCAGTAACAGGATATTACAGTTATACTTTGCATTTCCTAAAGTTTTGAGACTCTCTCTTATTGAACAGTTCAGAAAAATTATCAGTGCTTCATTTCTCTAAGACATGAAATACTAGATAATTCATAGGGTTTTGAACATTTCTCCACCATGCCCTTCAGATTATCTCACTTAGTGCAATAAGATCTAACTTGCTGTTAGACAAGAAAATTTACCATGATTCTACACCACTTACGGCTATAATGAATCCCATTTTAAAAGAGTATTAATAAAATATAATGAAAATGAAAACATTATAGACAGTTCAGAGCATTAACAAAATCTTACTATTGCCTGATAAATCCAGAAGCTAGCTTGACATCTACTTCTGGTTAAAGTACAAACCATGACAACATCACATACACTTTGACATGAATGACATGAAAGACTAAAGCACTCAGTAAATGTGGCAATTGGGGATGTCTGTGTATCCTAAGTAAATGTAATATTGCTTTGAAATGCCGTAATGTTTTCTAGTATGGCAGAGATTTAATAGGCTTTTAAAAGCACATCAGCAATCTTTTGAAACAAGACACAAAACTAGAGTAAAGCTAAAAGTATGATTTTTCCATAACTAAGGAGCATAATAATATCTTTGCTAGTTCACGTGTGTATTTAATACAAAAACAGTTATAATAATTTCCTAAAACGATTATACAATTTAATCCATGCTACTTAAAAATATATGAACTAATCATGCTTAACTAGTGTTATTTTAAACATCCGTGTTAGAGCTGTCTAAATGCCACCTTATATTTCATGTGTACAATTCGTACATATATAGGCCAAGAGAAAGTATTACTATTCAGCAAAAGTATGACTTGGTTTAGCCTTAAAGAAGTGCTCCATTCAAACTTAGCATTTATATGTGACAGAATTGAAAAGTATATCTTCAAAACAAAACAGCAACTGAATTTGCAGGCATGGCGCTATCTAATGCACTAATCCTTGTTTTGCAGAGCTGTTGACCTAATACTCCACCTGAATTAATGACGACTGTGCCTACGTAAACCAAGCCTGTGTTGTCCACTCTGGTACAAGGCAGCAATTTCAGTTTCAAGGAACTAAACCAACAACTGGACATTCCTTGATCACACTTCAAGAAATGTGATCTTACTGTGATCCTTGAATAGGAATGAAGTTGCTAAGAGCAATCTTTTAAACATTGCTTTCACTCTTTAGTTTATTTGAATAAAACCACATTTTATGTCTGCTGGTTCTTTTTCAGTCTAATTTCTTGCCAGTAGACCTCTTAACTGAAATTATGCTCCCAATTACATCCTTTAAAATCAACAGCATGCAAGCAAGCATAGCTGCAGAAAGTTCCTTTAATGATAAATGGATAGGGATGAGGAAGAGAAGAGACAAAAGAAACATTCCATGGGGTATCTTAAAAGGGTGGATTTTACTATAAGATTTCAAAGAGCTTGAAATTTAGAATAACATTATTTTCAAGACTAAATTGGAGGAAGGTTCCTCTTAATCTGCATTTCAAAACAATCCCAGAAAATATCTAGAAAGCACTGTAAAATAAATTATTATTTTTTTACCATTCCATGCTTCATAGGCAACTGCAATAAAGAATGCTAAATATGTTCTCTGTACATGAAAAATATCATAGAATTCAACTTGGTTGCATTGCATGGACTTCTGGAAAATATTTCAAGATACTCAGAAATATAACCCTTGTTCTCTATTGTCATGTCATCTCCTTTCCAGTGTTATTCCTCTACATTTTCTTAAGAGGCTGCAGCAGCCAATATCTTGCTCACAGAGAGCCATGCTTAGAGCACATATCTGTAACTCTGCATACAGGGAAGCAACAAAGAAAGCTTTAAGAACAGGCAGATTTTTTTCTCCTTTTTTCTTATGCAAGCTACAGACTGGGATAGGACCAACCTGATTGGCTTTTATTGTGACACTTGACAGTATTTCTCTATAACCTTAGTTTAGTTTCTTATGAATGTATTCTGCACGACTGCAAGAATGCACACAATTTATACAGAAATATCAATATCTGAGGGAATAACTAGCATTTAAAAAACCGAAATGATAAGCCATAAGGATTTAAATAGCAAAAAAACCTAAACACACCCTGTACGACTGCACAGATTTGGGGCGGAGGGGAGAGTTAATGTTCAAATGCTGTAGTGCGCTCTACACACAAACAGTAATAAAAATCTATCACTTAATCATTTACATGTTGTGTAAAACAGCAGTCTCCTTTTAGTTAAGAGCTGCTTTATGTCATTTGCATTGATACAAATGTTGCCCAAGTGATTGTGCGGGAAAACACAAGAACAGACTGTAATAAAATTAAAAATAACTTTCCAAGGAAATAGTATTTGGAAGGATTAATTACAGAAGTTTAAATGGGAGACCATATGCTTTCCTCTGTCTTTACTATTGAGCATTTAGTATGCCTGTAATAAAACAGTGAGGGGAAAAATCTAGTCAAAGCAAACCGATTCAAGTACCAGGTAAGGA
Organism: Phaenicophaeus curvirostris; assembly: GCF_032191515.1. Taxonomy (NCBI): domain Eukaryota; kingdom Metazoa; phylum Chordata; class Aves; order Cuculiformes; family Cuculidae; genus Phaenicophaeus; species Phaenicophaeus curvirostris. Next base: position 14,634,433 of record NC_091405.1, read on the forward strand.
TTCAAGATACCTTTACAATTTTGTGTGCCTGAATATAGCTTATCTAATCACCTCTATGCTAAACTTTTGATCAGCTGTAGTCATTCATGGAATATAGTTAGCTCTCTGCCATCATTCCCACACAGCAGGTATTTCTCAATTGCTGAGTACATGGAAGAAGTTGGTAGTGTGAGTAAGCTTCCTCCTTCAGTCAAATTTTCTACTCTGAATATGATATACTTCTAAGGAAATAGAGGCCATCAAAGATCACACCTGCAAACAGTGCACGCATGAGAACTTTTTTAAAATTTTAAGAAAATAAATTTTTTTTTAGTGTTTGCCATTTAAGTAATATATAGTAAAAAATCATTGTGACTTGACAAAAGCTCATGAAAACTTCAGATTAACATACTGAAGTAAAAAGTATGTGTTCAAGTGTTTTTTCAGCATGAGGTCCAAAACCTTAACTTGAGAAAACAGGATATTTTTCCATGTGCATAACAAAATCTTAGTATCTTTTCTTAATTTTATCAGTTTAATATTTTAAAAGAGAAATTTTTACCCCAAATATGTTACATGCAATGTGATCAAGTCAAAATTCTTCCAAGTTTCATCATTGTGGGCATTAGAATCTTCTTATTCAACTAAATCTATATTATTTGTAACGTGATAAGCTCCCTGTCTGGTGCCATCAGTATTTAAGCGGGTCAACATAAAAATTCAGTTTAAAGACATACTGAAAGTCAATGACATAATTTAACACCATGATATACCACAGTGGTGTATGGCCAAAGAATGTCATGTTGGGAGAAGAGGAAAGTGTTGGTTCTCGACCCATCACCTCCATGAAAACCAATAATAATTAAAAAAACTAAATCACACCATTTTACTTGCATAAATTAATGCAGAAAACTTGTATTAAAACACAAGAACAACTTGCAGGAAAACATTTTAAATATGCTCTGCAAGAAGCCACAGCTTTCTTGGAAAATAATTTGCTAGAAAAGTCAAACTGTTCTAAACAAAAAATGAAAATCAAACAACAGATCAATAACATGGTTTTAAGCATACTTAAATAAAGCCTAAGGAAAAAAAATGATAGAATTATTAGTACTTATCAGATGAGCGAAAAAGTAATCAAAATTACTTTTGTTATTCTTTGTTCATAGTAGTCTGTTTGAAACTCCATGTTATGTAATCTATGTACGTAACTAAATATGTAATATATATTTAACTAAAAGTTTTCTACAAATGTAAATCCATCACATCTATAATGAAAAACCCACTAACAGTACAGCTGATTTCTATATTGTTTAGACATAATGCACTACTCAGTCTAAATCATAAAGGATTGAGGCACTTAAAATAGGGTGTCACATTTCAAGGTAATAAACAGCAGATTGATTCAACCTCCCAGTTGATCCTGCAGTTTACTTACATACAAGATGGAAAAGAAAGTACTGAAGCCACTGTGATTTACTTCTCAGAAACAAGACACTCTATATTAGTGTAAATGAATGCAAAAGTCCTGCATTGACAATTTATTACATTCTTAGTCCAACCTCTGATTAGATCGAATTGCAATCTGTCTGAGCAAACCAAATATACCTTAACTCACTTTCCAGTGACCACTATTAACTATATATTAAAAGAAACCAAACAAAACTTAAAACCACCTCCATCCCAAAATATAAAACAGAATTTCTCCAGTACATTGTTTTCCAAAGCATGTTTGCCTCCTTATTTTTCAATACCAAGAGAAAGGCATTCTACCTCAACAAATAAAATCCATTACTTAACAATATTTACCTATGGGATTTTTCCTAGAAAGTCTTACCTAAAATTGCCAAATTTGGCAGAATTCTCAGCATCAGTAATGCTCTGAAGCCAGTGGAAATCTTTCTCCATTAATGTTAGAATAAATAGAATTGAGATATAAAATGGCATTCAGTAGTAATACCCCAAAACAGAAAGCAGAAATTATATATTTCTGTGAACTACCTCTATTTCTTCCATTTAATCCCAGACATTTTGGATGTTTTCACATTGGAATTTTACTAGCTTTATTAAGGAAAGATTTTATAGATGGTCCTAAAATAGAAAATATTATGTTTAGATCCCAATTTGCCTAATAGTCTCATTGATATGGATTTATCTAAAACTTAGAGATAGCAGTGAAATATCTAACCTACAACCTAATTTTAGCCCACTTGCTTAACATTGAAGATTAAACACCCATTTTCACTTTCCCATGTATATATAAATTGCACCCAAAGAGACTGTACATTTTAAGTCCTTGTCAACTATGATTTTTAGATACCAATTGCCTTTAAAAGTTAATCTACAAAGAAATCAATGTGATCTTTAAAAAAACCAATGAACTGCATAATATTTATGTGCAAAAATATTTATTCATGCAAATTTGAAGATTTCTGTGAACAAATTACTTCTTTGCACCGAGATGCAAAGATGATAAAGATATGTCTGCCCTCCCCTCATTTCAACTCCACAAAATATTTAAGATTTTTTTTTGAGATATTTGAGCATATGGTTGCTTCTATTAACAGCAATATCAGGTTTATGTCAGTCTTAGGTCATCACAAATAGACTAATAGAAGTACTTGCCCAGCTACAACTCACACACATCTGAGGGGATCAAAACCAATTAAAAATCACTTTTAAAACACTGTTTGATTAAGCTTAATTATTTCAAGTTCTTCCAGCAACTATGATAGGAAATACAATACTCCACTTACAGAACTACCATAGCATCACAGTAGAGATAACAGTCAAGATCAAGAAAACTGTCACAAGCAAGTTGTTCTGAGACACTAGCAGGTTACGTAGCCTTCTATGACGGAATCCTAAACACATTATTTATATCCATGTAAATGCTTTCTGCATTGAAATACATGGAGCAGTGGTGTCATTTGAAAACTTCTATTGATCTATTGCTGCTGCCCCTACTACAGAAAAAGTACAGATATATAGCATATTTTCTACTCTAAATGAATTCTAATGTTTTTTAAATTGTGGGTAATAAATATGTTTTTCACGTTTATGTTTTACTCAGTTTTCCACAAAAGAAGTTCATTGTTCTTCACTTTTAGACAAGGAGGCACAACAAGATCAAACTTATGACCTAGTAAGATGTTTGCTTTTATACATATAGCATGAATATGTACATATATCAGCTTCTTACCATGAGAAAAAAAAAACACAGTTGCTTTCAGGTGACCTATATTTCTATATTTTAGCAGTGCATAAGCATACAATAACTGCTTAAACAGCATCTCCCTTCCACAGACTTTTTATATGCAAAATTACACCAGATGTACCTTGCAAAGATGTTCGCTGAATACAGTGCTTTCTGCTGATTAAAAAACCCCTGAGTATCTAATTAAAAATGGTCATGTAAGTTGTTAAAAAAAGTCAGAAAGCAATTATGTGGTATAGGATTAGAATCAGCAATATTTTAATACCGTTCTAGTTAAAAGGTGGTTTTCTGTAACTACCTGCTACCTTTTTGCAAAATGCCTGATGTCTGAGAGCGAGCAACTACAAATTAAAGGCCCTTGTCTTCAAAACCCAAACTAACAGAATTTTTAGTAATATTAAGGACCTTGAACAAGGAGTAGGGAGTAATTCAGTACTTTAATCTACTAAATATTTTAAAGGTTTGTCATCTGCACTTTAACATCTATCTTTTCACCAGGTGCATAATAGCTTTAACACTGCAAAAGAAAGATCTATGCATATCTCTTATGCCATAAAACACTAATCAGTGTAAACTTCAAAGCTTTTACTTGAGAGTGTAAACTTCTAAGAAAGATTAGATAACTACTGAGCAGGTGCAATCCAAGAACAGAAATAGATGGAAACATAATAAAGGAAGCCAGACAAAGCTGTTGCTAAAAAAAAAATTTCCCTCCTTAGAGAGGAATGACCATAGCAAAAAAGAAATTAAGATGTGATTACCACATCTGATAAGGATACCCAAGGATTTTGCAGAAATTTCTTCAAATTTGAGTTCATCATCCAAAAGCAAATATAGTTCTGGATTTCACCTTTGTGCAAGCAGATTTTGTCATTCCCTTCTCTTGCAGTCATGTTCAATATTTTTTATTAAAAAAAAAAAATTAACGATATTCATATTAAAGGGCAAAGCTCTCAGTCCTAAGTTGCACAGTATTTGAAAACTTTCTTTAAAACATGACAGTTTTACATAAGGAACTCAACACATCAATTCCAATGCCAAGAAATTCATAACCTCCTCAAACACATCAATGCAATTTTCACATACTGAAGCACTCACAGGCACTCCGATGAATTAAGGGACTCAGTGGGGCTAAGTTAACAGTTATGTGTTTCAAGTACATACTGTCCACCTTCTTATTTGCCATTGTGAGGTGGACCTAACCATGAACAGACAGACATAAGCTAAACATAATGAAATTTCAGTATTTGTCTCATTACAGCACATTTCATACACATCTAAACTGAAGAATTGCAAAATTCTTCATTTAATTTTGTATTTTTCAAACAAAATGTTTGATTTTTCTGGTGTGATGAAAATGGCCAAGTAGTATTGAAGTCGTGGCTTAGTATGCAGAAATAAAAGCATAAGCCCACTGCCAGCAATCTCACCAAGATCTGTAGAACTAATCAGCATTAGAAGACGGTGGTTTACAAAAAGCTAATAGTAATTAAGGCTTTTTTTTCTTATACTGTATATCTTAATACTTGTGTTCGCCTGAGATAGCAAACCCTTTTCCATTCAAGGTAAGTACATAATTTTCTCTTTTACACGTTGGGGTTTTTGGGTTGTTTTTTTTTCCTTCTCTTCCAATACCTCAGAAAGTTTGTCTCAATCTATCAGTTATGCCAGTTAAATTGGCTGCTTTGTCCCTTACCAAATTCTGTATTACAAAAACATTGGGTATTTATAACAACATCCCTTTTTCTTTCAGGATAGATTGCCTGTTTTCCTGAGCAATGGAATTGTTCTATCCTCAATTACTTACATTAACCTGTGAACTTAAAATAGCTATTGAAAATAAAAGGTGCAGGAATCAGCTTTGATCAAAAATAAGCTTTCATTATTATTATCATAAAACTGTGAGGAAGCCAGCATCTATGTAAGCTATTAAACTGGATAGTTGATTCTGGGCAAAATATGGGTTTTTTTGAAGATACTACACCCTAACTATATTCTACGCTGAAATTCCAGTGTAACTTTTAGAACAACGCTTTACTTCTCAGAAATGAGTATTAGGTTGCTATTTATTGATTAGGAGACAGATTTTACCTAATTTTGGTATGTGGAAAGAAAAAGTCTACCATAAGCCATCACATTCACGTAGATATTCCTTTACGAACTTTTTGCAATATCCTGTACCTAACAATCTGCCTAGTGCAGCGTTCTCCAACTGCTTTGACAGTATCAGGCTCTGAACAAAGCTGCATTTGAGTCAGCCAGTGATGGGGATCCTACAATGCAAGAGAATCTCACGAAAAACCCTGGGTATGCTCACATTGACTAGAGAATTTATAATGGTTAGTAGGCAGCAACACCTTCTCAAGTAGCTCTTCTCCTGGTGCATATAAACTAATCCAATATATTAGCATCAACTACTTACATTCCACATCCTTATCACACTACTGCCACTCCATCTTTTCTATTGGAATGCTGTCATATTTTCAGTCCGAGTTCTTAGCATTAGACTAGAGAGAATTCAAATCATAATAAAATCAAAGTGCCCCATCTTTTAGGTAGAAATGCTAAAGTACACGTGTCACTGTGCTTGAGCACTGACCCCATTCACCAGACCTAGCTCCCTGTGACGTCTGCCTCTTCCCCAAAATCAAGTCAATGCTCAAAGGAACAAATTTTTACGTTAGAAGGAGATCTGAAAGCAAAAATGATGATGTTTCTCAACAGCTTTCCAGAAAGTGATCTGTGGAATTGTTTACAACATTAGCAACGTCCTGTGCAGTTGTGTGTTAACTTGAAAAGGAACTATTTGAAAGGCAGAACATAGTTGATTTTCCTAATTGGTTAAATAGAGCCACAGGCACAGATTTGGAGATTTTTCTATCAGGCCTTGTAGGTGCTGGTCCACAAATTTCACATGCAGACAAAAGTTCTTAAGACAAAAGAAGGAAAACAAGAGTCTCTAGCACAAAACCTTCCAGAAAGACTCTTTCTTGAGGACACTTTGAGCCAGGTTATGCAGCCATTGCAGATGCCCACATCCACCTAGGGATGGCAGAAGAGCTGCCTAGATCCTCAATAACTGTCAGGTGGTAAGTATATGAGAAAAGTGATAGTACACAAAAATACGAGCAAACACCTACCATTTCAGAAAGGTATAAGTCACTAATGGGTGCAAGGGCATGGAACGTATCAAAGAAAATGGCAGAGGGGTAAGGGAAATAGAATTATTCCAGGACACAAAGTCTCTCTAATTCAAATAATAGCATGCACAGGTCATATGAGTACTGTTTAAGTCTATTTCTACATTTATTTTCCTGACCATGGACAAAAAAATCTGCAGTATTACAATCAAGTTACTTTAATTTAGAAGTGTTATTTATTCCAAATAATATTGAAGTGCTATTGTCCCAGCTTTGTATTTCTAGTTTCTAGAAATAAAAAAAGTGAATTACTTTGCAGACAATGTTTAATACCCTTCTTCCCTGATAGTCAGCAGAGAGATGAAACAATGCTTTTCACCTATGCAATGATAACAAAACCAACCTAAGACACTGCTTAATGCAACAGGCAGAATGTGAGTTAAGCAACAAGGGACACAATACAAAAGACAGCTTTGCACTGAAGTGGCAACCTATCTAAATTAGAAATGCAAGAAACTCATTTCTGAATTAAAATAATAAGTGACATAACCACTTCGTGTCCTTTTCTAAAAGAATAAGCCATTTCCATGCTATTTATGAAACTGTCACCTGGTGATGTTCCGTAGCTACTGCTACTGAATATGAAATCCATCCAACTTCCATTTATTTTCAGTTGTGAGAAAAGGAAACTAATGAACTCTGAATAATTAAGACATATATATTGCAAATCTAATGTGTCAACATACGGCCTGAGATCCTTATCTGATATGGTTAATGTTATACACAAATAAGCTATCTTATTTAGCATGGGGTGCTTGATTTATTCTCATTGTTAAAGGTAATTTCCTTTTTTATACCAAATATTTAGTACACTGTGAATTATTTTTATCAATTTGTTACTGTAATTTAGCAGTGTTAGAAACCAAAACCACCAAACACAAACTACAAAACCTTATTTAAAATAATACGTAGAAAATAAACTATGCTCATTTTGTACAACAGGTATACAAAAGAATTCATCAAGACAAAGTGATGCATGAGCCTATTCAGGTCTGAGACACATCAATAAAAACCATAAAGCAAGATACTTTGTAGTCTAGCTTTCCTGTTCCATATGAATGTCTAGTTTAACCAGATAAGACAACCTAGATTTTGCTAGACAGAAGTTTAATATAATAAGAATGTGTATTATCCAGATATTTTTATTAAAGTTGAGTGCGTATATATATAAATCAGAAAATAATCAAAGAGCAAGTATGACTTGAAAATACTGTTGTATGAAAGGTTCCAGTTTCACGCAACAAAATGTCTGCAAGTAACAAATGTAGGCAGGCTTGTCAAGAAACATAGTTGTTATAACAAAGGACATCTGCCCAATGAATCATAAGCCCAACTTGTAAATTGGCTGAGTATATTCCAACATACCCAACTACTCTAAATTACTGTTCAGCAGATAATCATAGAATAGTTTAGGTTGGAAGGGACCATAAAGGTCATCCAGTTCCAACACTGCTCACTAGACAAGGCTGCTCAAGGCTCCATCCAACCCGGCCTTGAACACTTCCAGGGAGGGAGCATCCACAACATCTCTGTGCAACCTGTTGTCCCAGTGCCTCGTAGCTATCATCCGCCTGAGGGAATCCCCTTGTAATGGATCTCCACCTGGACACTGAGCTGTTGACCACTACCCTCTGAATGTGATCACCCAACCAATTCCTTACCCAGTGAAAAGTCCACCCATTAAATCCATATCTCACCAATTTAGAGAGAAGGAAGTTGTGGGGGACTGCGTCAAAGGCTACTTTCAATCTAGGGTTCTACAACAGTAGAAGGACCTAAAGGTATAAAAGAAATGTGCTGTTTAAACAAAACCAATTAAAACACGGCAGCTCACACAGTAAGGATCCACGAGTAGTTGTTACAGGTTATTTCTATTCATAACAGGGCTACTTTTTCCTGAATAAGCTTTCAAGTATTCCGAAGGTTTTCATTCTCATTTTACCTTACTACTTAGCACACTGAAATTCTCCTTAACGACAGTCAGTTTTTAGTTGACAGCAAGTAATCTTGCCCTTCCTATGCGCTGACCAGGTTATACAAAGAAGGGGAAGGTGAGTAGCCATATTAAAATGCTTTCTCTTCCCCCAAATCCCTCAGGGGAAGGTCCTTACCACTGTGCCAATGAATTTCTTATGGCTGCCTACATCATAAATACTCTGATTAAAATGTAAATTCAAGCAACCTATCAGCTTCCCATTAAGAGGACTCTTTAAAAACACCATTAATCAGCTGAGAGATATGTAGTGAAATACCACTTATCAATTCTAACTGCTTATGACAGTTAACAAAGCTTTATATTTGCCCCAAACATGTGCTGATCTATCAATTATGCCAGGGTTCACTCTCACGCTAATTGTACATTTTCTTCTCTAATGCATTTTTGCTGTTATCTCATAGGCTAATGAAAGCCAGGAAATCAATACATATAAATTATACATGCAAAGAAGGACTGCTGTGAACATAAAGTTTCTAATTAATTGCACTTGATTAATTTATATCCTTTAATTATCTTGCTAAGCCACAAACAACATAAATATTCTTGCAATCTGGTTATTGCTATGTCAGTCATAAAAAAAAGCAGACACAGTAAATCTATGAAATCTAGCAAATTCCATTGCCAAAAAACATGGTATGGCATAACACATAAATATAATCGGACTCACTCAAGACACCTATGAATAATTTTAGTGTGACAAATTACCGCTAAATATGTTGTACAGTTATTTGACTGAGGTTATAATGATGTTATAACTTCACATGTAACACACAGGGTAAGCAAAATGCAGGCTCATCATGCAGGATTATAGAGGCTGTTAGTTGTATTTATAAAAGAACTTTGCAGTATAGATGTAAGTTGATATCTGATTGGTTAGGGTCAGGGACCAAATTATCAATATTTTAAATTAGGACATTGCTAGTTTTCTGCACTTCAGACCACATGGCAGTTTGCGTGTAGAGTTATCCAAAAGCCAGAAATGTACACAATCAGGATATAATAACGATAGACCAATTCTAAACAGAGTTAAATAAGAGCTATTACAGTATCTTTTAAGAGGCAATTAGCCAAATATGAGTTCTTCCATTATGTGAGTAGCTGTAACTGTAGATAGTTTTTTTTTTGCCTTTCAAATTTTGTCCACTTTGGTAAACCAACCATATGTCACTGTCCTGAAATCTAATCCTATCAGTCCACCAGGCTTACTCTTTGTCCTACACAACAGCATATTACTGAATATCTGTATCTACAACTTTCATAAACGTGTAAAAAGAAACTGTATCTGTCTACAGGGAGACTCAGACAGAGACCATCTGTCAGTGACTAAAGCTATTCTTTAAAAAAGAAAACATTCATCTGGGATTTGCCCGTTACAGAGTAAACCCACTTAACCTCGCAATAAGATTAACTGTTATTTGTTTCCATTAAACAAAAATGACCATGCTAATATGCGTTTAATAGTACTAACAATGAGAAAACCATGAACTTCAACAATTCTTGAATTCTTTATAATCATAAAACTTGTTATTTCACGACAGTTATTTTATCATTCATAAAAAACTTTCATTTTTCATTACAATCTTCCCTGAAGTTGAGACTAAAAATGGAAAAAAAAAAAATCAAGGTAAATATTGAAACCAAGACAGAAGGCTCTTGAGTCTGCCACATATTATAGATAGCAATGACTGTATATAAATTAAGTTTGAATAATGCATATAAAACCCAAATACCTTTGGAGCACTGATGATTTTCACCTGTGCCCTCAACATCTAGGCATTTACAGAGAAAGATATTTAACTAGATTCATTATATGAGGCTGTCGGAGTAGAGTTAGTGCTATGTAATGGAGACTGTGATTCTCTCTGTAGCAGTGCAAGTCACTGCACCAGCCTGAAGCTATACTGAAAAATATACACCGGAAAATACCTTCATGTCTCTTTTTGGGCTGACAAAACAGAGTAGTAGTTATGCAAGACTACCACTTCTACTGTGGAAAAACACAGCAGGATAAATATTGAAATGCTGGCAAACTCTTCTTTCCCAATTTTGTCTTTATGCTTTTTATGTCAGATCAAGTCAGTGAGATGTGCAATAGTAATAAAAAGCATCCTAAAACATGAAGGGCTGACATGCAAAATCCCTCATAAAATTAATTCCCAGGTCCCTGCCTTCCCATTCTACTTATAATTCTGCCCCTGAAGTAATCTAGATGAAAACCACAAAAGGTGCCCTCCCTCCCCTCAGAAGAAGCAGGAGGAGAAACCCACAGACTCTGTTTACAGTGTAGGCATAATTCAAATCTTACTGGAACCAGTGGGAATATATTTACCAGGTTCAGTTAGCTCTGCATCCAGCTTTCTTCATTAATGGTAGTGGCACTATACAATCAATAAACATTAAGACAAAGCAATCATACAATCATTTTCTCAGTGAGAAATTGGCATATGCTATAAAAAAGAATAATTAAATTGATGAGAAGAATCATTATAACAATTCAGTGCAGCTAAAAAAGCTGTTCCTAAAACAGAGAATCAAGAAAATACCAGCTTCTTCCTCCTAAGCACAAGGCATACTAAGAACCAGAAGCAGAAGAAAAAACGATAGGCATGCAAGTCTTCTCCTCTTATTCTAAAAGTGAACAATTGATGCATTACTCGAATATATTGTATCCAAGATCAGACATTGGGGAAAAAGATGTTATAGTATACCTAAAGTGAAACGCAGAAGTAGATACTTCTGACTCTGTCTTAGTAGATATTATATCTAAATGAAAAGGCATCATCAGTCATTTCAAAACTGCTCAAATCTCGTTTCTACTGGACAGGTGGTAAGACCACAACTTTTTAGACAGCGAACTAAATCCTTTGACATTGTTTGTGCTGGCTTCTAACTGTTTCTTCCCTGCTAAGGGAACAGATTCAGACTGGCGTAGCTCAGTGTTTGTGTACTGTCTGTAAAGCTATAGCTGGACAATGAACTTTGTGTTATCATTACTTTACAGAAAGAACAGTCAAGAGTGAAATTGAGAAAGGCGTGAATAAACAAGGATCATGTTTAGCTACCGATAAAGTTCTGACATAAGGCTTGCCACATGCCAGAAAGTTATGGCACAGAACACTCAATGATCTCTAAGAACTAAATGAAGGCACCAGGAAAAGCTTTTATCCATCCAAAAAAACCATCAGTTCATTGAATGAAAAACTTCAAAGTATGAAACTTCCACTAGAGTTCACTGGATTTGTCACTTCAGATATAAAGCACCTTGGTAGAAGCATAGTACTGAGGTTTGACTGCAATTACCTTATCTTTCCTATTTTTAGTGACAGGACCAGATTATTTTAAGTGCATTTTATAGAAACCCCTTCTTTACTGAAACATAAAGACTGTAATAAAGACAATACAATGTTTTGAAACTGTTTTAAATCCTTCACTCAGCTCTGCTTCTACAGATTTAACATGTAGGGGTTCTAATCTTACTGCTGCTAATTAGTGCTTTAGTGTAATTGTGCCAACAGGGTGCTTGGCATAATAATTACTATTGAGAGATTCTGGTGGAGCAGTAATGTGCCCACATGATACAGATATGTCTAATATTATACAGCAGTCATCTTTGTATGTTGACTTTTAAGATGGATTTTAACCAAGTAAGGGGTTATTTGGCCTTTATTATAAAGCTCAAAAGGCATATACATATGTATGATTTAGGTATTCTCTTTTTCTTTGATTCCCTGGAATATTAATTAGGCAGGAGAAAACTAGAAGGTACATTTTGTTCCATATCCTTCCTAATCTACTCTAGTTTGGCATGGGGAACAGACACGCTTATGTTGGCAGGTCATACTTCTAATGCAATATTAGACTTTTTTAGGATAACGTCGTCAGCTGCAAAGGTCACCATAGCATACAATAAACTTAACTAAAACCAGAGGATAAGCAAGGCTGAAAAGTCTGCATCTAGGAAGTGCCTGTGCTGCATTCCATTAGAGTGTTAACAGTTTTGAAAAAAATCTTTATATGCAACTATTTGAATAAATCTACTCAGTGAAATACATAACACTTAAACCTGAGGGACAGTGCAGGAACACTAACAAAGATGTAGAAGAGCATTTTTAGCAGAAGAGCATTTTTGATCACTTAGTAACATTTACTATCTTACTGTCTAACAAGTTTCAGACAATGAAACTTTGTTAATGATGTAAATCTATAGTGAAAGAACACTTACCAGCATTGAGATGCTTTATTTGGTTTTGTGTTTTTTACCTCTAGAAATACCAGCTTCAGCAATACAATCATTAAAAAAAAAATTTAATTATGGATAATGGTTAGAAGGACTTCAAAAGCAATTTAAACACACAAATCCTGCAAAATGTAATAAAATAAAAAGGCCTTTTCAGTCTAACTGCAGAATCTTCTTTTTTAAAATATGTGAGTTCTTTAAAGAAAATGTACAGCATCGAGCCCGAACCAGAGCTCCATCTAGAACAGACAGGCTTGTTTTTACTGCCCCTTAGTGCTTCCCTTTTAAAGCGACAGGAAACCAATTTCTGATTACAAATCAATAGGTTAGCATGCTAGCATCAGACAGTAAATTTAGTTGTTGTTATTACACTATAGAAGATGATATCAGAAAAGTCTAGGTGTTACCATGTTGATGCATACATAAACCAGCAAACAGCACTGTGTTTCTGCACCTCCATATTTTCAAAGAACAATTCTTACAGAGTAGGTCGCATCACATGGCCTATTTAAAATTTGTGGGTCAACATCAGAACAAAACCCACAACAAATCTATCATATACATAAACTGCATAAGTTTAAATCTCAAAAACAAGAACTGCTGAAATGTGCTGCATTAGTTAATATAATGGAAACAAAAAGTATGTATGCTCCTGTCGCACAAAATACCTTTTGATGAAGTCTCTTTTTTCTTTAAGCTTTTAAGATAATCTCAGAGAAATCATCAAACTATAAAAAGAAATCAATGAAACAGAAAAGGTTCCCATCACCCCTAAAAAAATCCATAACTTTTGCATTTTAATAGAGACACTACAAGACTATACCAGTCATTTTCTTTCTGATGTGTTCCTTTGATTTCACTCTTATCTCACAGGACTCTTGACTTTCCTGAGAAAGGGATTATTGAATTGTATGCCTCCCTCAGATGCTCTTGATCATTCAAGTAGTCTGTACTTAAGAACGTTACAGAGTCTGCTCAGCTGCTGGCTTCTTGGGAACTCATCAGGGACCGTCATCTTAATATTAATTGGGTTTTGTGCAGGAATCCAAGTCTCACAATGAGAGGGTTTCATGAGAGAAGATTATGCCCAAAGCCAGATATAAAGACAAACATATTTAGCACAACAATTATGATAATTGCAGAAACACTCTGAGAAATAAGTAAATCTGATTAAGGGCACTTCTACATGATCAAATATTAATCTGATGTCTTCACTCTAACCTGGTTTGAACATAAGAGGCTTCTTATGGTTTTATGTATTAACAGATTTGTGGAAGCTGAACTCATAGTACCTAATAATATGGCACATCCAAGTCAATACAGTAAAAGGATCTTTACGGAATGTAATCCACTTAAATTAAAAATAGACACAGATTGAATCATAAAGCTTAAATTAAAATTGACATACAGTCAATCAATATAGCATTTTACAAAAAGTCTTGTATAAACTATCATAATGTTTTCAGTCTGATAGCATTAAAAAGTTTGTGTATTTCTTTTTAGTGAATAAAGACTGCATCATTTCAGAACAAATCATCATAAATAGCACTTGGACAAAGACAGAAAAGTTTCTCAACTCACATAACATTCAGAAAATGAAAGACACCTATATTTGAATATCAGAGATTTATTTCCCTCTAAAAATATGTGTATTAGCTATAGAAATTTGAACTATCCAATTAAACCATTTCATCTTTAAAAACACTATGATCACTGTGAGACAACATTGTGTATTTGAGTGATGAGTAATAAGATAGAGGTAGCAAAATAAAAAACATTTTTTGCAACACTGATTTCTCTACATGTGTGCGTGCACATACTTGAACGTAAATATATTCATATAAAGACCCCTCTATCAAAAATCCATACAGACCCACGTTTAATATTCTGTACACATTATACTTAATACTATCTTGACATGTGTTTTCAGTTTGTTACGCACAGACCAATTTTGAATAAATCTTAAGCTAATATCTACAGTATGCATACTTTAAAATATAAATTTGCAAAGGTAGAAGCAACGCCTGAAAGCATCTACACTACGTTTGCATAATCATTTAAGTTATCTCAGATGAAAGCTCCCATGTCCAGCTAAGTTTTCAAAACTGAACATAAAGCATCTGAAAACTATTACAGTAATATATGCACAGAAGCCAACAAAAAAGGATCATCTATCAGAAATTGCAATACAAAAATGAATTATTTCAACCTAAGAAACACACACACACACACACACAGATGCCTATCTATCCATCTTTATTTGTAAGTATTAACCACACATAGACCTTATGCAAAAGGTAAATCTTGCCAGGATGGCTCACCTCCCATAGTAATTAGGCTTGTGTTTCTGCTTTATTAACTCTGATACAACAGTGTCCTGCCCTCTGTCACCAGGGGTACTAATAGATGATAATCACTACGATTTGGAAACCATACAAATTAAATGATGAAGTGAGATGAAGTGTAGTAATGCAATGAGTTCAAGGACAAGCAAGTTAGTCATTTCAATACTCATTTTCAGGATATTAACTAGGAAATACATGAAGAAATTAGACCACGGTTTACCACACACAAAAAAATAATTTACATTGTAATTTAGTTATACATGTTAATGTTTTAAAGATGATACTAAAAAATTTGCCTTATGACTGATTGTTTAGTTTCCCCCAAAAGAAACTTTAGAAATCTACCTCATTTAGAAATGCAATGAAAACTTTACAAGATTTAACACTCCCTTACGGACAATTTTAATTTGGTGTGGACACCAAGTATATTTTTCCAGTACAGTGATAGCAGGCCTGTATTAGTATACTTGGAAATACGTTTTTATTTGCATGACTATGAAGCTGAAGATGTGATACCCATTCTTAGTTCCTAACTACATTTTATCAACTATTAATCTCATAGCACTAACAGTGCAAACCTAGTGTTTGTTTGTTTTTTTTTTTTAATCAAGTGCTTCATTGTACAGAAGCATAAATCACCTGACGAAAGTAACTATGAATAGTTGTAAGCATTCTCTTCTTTTAGGAATTTTGAACTGTTAAAACTTGTGATCAATATCACAATTTTACAGTCATTTCAAAAAGAGCCTTCAAATTCTGAAATGTCTGTTTAAAAGACTAATTTCCTTTAAAAAAAAAATTATCAGTTTCGTAAAAGACACCTAAAACACTGAAGTGAAGATACTAAGTCTGAACATCATCACTGTGTTTAGCTGTCTTCATAAATCCATACTTATATCTTGGGTAATTTATCAATAATACATTCTTCATATCACACTTACTCTTTTCATTACACAAGATGTCTACTTTCACATTCTTATGTTTCAATTTAAATCTAACTCTCACATTTTTAGAGGGCAGAAATATATTTTGATATATTTACTGAAAGTTAAATATGTTTCCATATAAGCTAACAATAAAAAAAAAGTGAAAAAATGCTATCAAACAGATTTTTTTTATTAAATAAGAGATGAATGCAGCTACTTCAAAATATTATTCAGTTATCTAAAAAAGCCTTGGTTCTTGGGAAAACAATCCATGTTATTCAAATAAAAGTTGCACTTTCCTAGTAATTTTCTAAACCAAAATATTGACTTACAAACAGGTCACACTAACATTAATAGTTTTGAGTTCCGTTAGATGTAAGTTTCAATAATCATGATGCTCTACAGAAACACAATTCTGCCTGGGCCTGTATCATGCACTTTGAAAGCAAACACTGCATTCTTTTTCAAACTAAGCAAGTACAGCGCATTTTTAAACATTGCTTATAATAAAAAAAAAATTAAATACTATTTGTATCTTCTTTGCATATATTGATATAAAAATACTTCATTCTTTAATGTGGTTAGATAAAAAGCAATATAATTTCTGAACTAAAATTGAATTCTGGATGCAAAACCTGTTAAATGATATCAAAACTTTTAACAGCATAGGTCTGCACTCTACTGATCTTACAATCTACAAAGGATGTGTTTTACTACAGTGCCACAAAATATATATATAACACACATAATACAATTTCATCTCATATTTAAAAGGCTCAAACACTACAATTTCATAAGTGTCCTAAAAAATTATACTTTCCAGCTTAGAAGAGGAAAGGCTCAACAGACAAAAGTACAGACAGTTTGTGAACAATCCCACAACTAGCTACTTTCTGTTCTGAGGAACTGCTTCTATAGTTAGCATGCTTACATCCATTCAATTCCAGATGCAGATTATGGCAATTAGATATTTATCCTCCTTAATGTACACTGTTTTTATTTATGTTGAACTTGAATCCATTATCAGAAACAAAGCTGCATACATATAACCCTAACCAACTGCTGGAGATGCACACAGACTACTGCTTGTTTACTTTGGGTAGACTAATCTTATGGCATGCATTAAAAATGTTGTACTTGTCACTGACTAATACAACAAATTGAAACCTTGGAACGATCTTATTTACAATTCAAGAGCTTCATATTTGATTCTTGCATCAGAATTTTCACTTAACCCTTTTGTTAAATAACTGGATCTCAGAGCAATGTACAGCTTACACTGCAATTTAAAACTAAATACAAGATCATTTCATTTGTTACACATAGTTTTTATTTAAAATATACACCCAGACTGCATTACCTCATTGCATACTTTTTAGGCCCTCAGTTAGTATGCAGTATATAACTTAATATTTCAACTACTTTGTACCACTCATACAGCTAGGGTTATTGTTGAAAGAAAAAAAAACACAACCAAACTTTCCTTCATCTGTATTCTATAAATAAAAGGCTTAGTTGCTGTTTTTACTTACAGTTCCCAGAATTGCTCTCTCTTCTAAACCATTTTAGCTCTTAATATGAAAGTTTTATTAGTTATTCTGTCAGAAAATTCAAACCCTTACTAAGTGACATGAACAGTTACAGTTGCTTTAAGTGTGGTTGGATACCCCTGATTCCATCAGAAAAAAGCCAAAACAATATATGGCATATGTTAACATCTAAAGACTGAAAAACATACGCAGTAAAATAGTCCCCCAGACTTAAAGGAAATCACTACTTAATTCCACAAACATTTGTTTCAGCTCAGGAATTGCACTAGAAACTTTAAGTAGTTTTCTGGTTCAGAAATCACTTTAGTTGATACACGGAGTTATAAGATGCTGCATAGCACCATCTGCTGGTTCGAACAATGGGCTTTGGGTACAGTATGTTCAATTATTCTTAGCGTTATCTGAAATCTAAAGACAACATTCCACTCACCTTAGCTCCACAGGATTTGTAGAATTCTGCATAGATTCACTGTGCAAACTGAAAGAGAATGAGAGAAAGGCAGACACAGAGAATCAGATGTGCACGTAAAGACATCTGAAAATCATACAGAGATGAAATCTGAGCAGGAGGGCCTTATTCAAAAGAAAAAAAAGAAAGCTGAATTTCCTTTGTCCCAGTACAGGCAAGGACTCTTTTTAAAATGTTTCATGGACATTGTTTTCTTGCTTCAATCTAGATACCATTTCTTTTGGAAGGAAATTAAAAAGGTTTTAGGATGTAAAATGACTTCTTTTCTTAAGCGAGAACATCACAGCAGTTTCTATCCTTGCTTAATCTTTATTTAATAAATGCTAAATTTGGAAACAGTTCTTTTATTTTGGGTTATAATGAATGAATAAATTAAAAAATCTATAAACATAACTGATGAAAAATATCTTTTGATTTCATGCAGGCTTCACGTATACAAGGAGATGAAGAAATAGTGATAAATGGAAAGCTATCATCACAAAGTTATGAAAGCGAAAACAGCCTTAGGAGTATTTTCTGAGAAATGACCAATGAACAAGTTGGGATTATGTTTTTATCCTTTTATTGCTACTTAAAAGGAAAATACAACCAACCTCACTTGAACTGGAATTATCTGTCACATCAACTCAAAAAATAACAATTTTTGCCCCCGAAATGGCATGATCCAGATTTCTGGATTAACCTTGTTTTCCTATGCAGTTTACTTATCAGCTGTAGTCACAGACCTGATCTAAAAATAAAAGACAAATTCTGCAGCATTAGCAGAGCTGCTTTTATAAGCACCACCTTCACACTGTAGAGTAGAAACGATAGGATTGGGTCTGACAATCCTCTCTCAGTGACACGACTCAAACTGTGGCAGCAGAAATTTATAGATGGGAAATGCAGATTCTACTCACACCTCTGACTGCTCCCTGTAAATTAATTTGTTTACTTGATGCCTGTTTCATGAGGTGCATAGAGGCTTTAGCTGGTACACGTGCATACCAAAAGTATCACACATTTAGTACCCACTGTGGGGTCCTGGCCACAGGGTGCTCTGTGACAGCTTGATGATAAACAGCTGCCCTGCCTGTGGAACACACAGAGCACACTGGGCAACAGGAGCAAGAAACAGGTAAGCAACATTAGCAGAACTTGCTTTTCAGAATAACAGGACAGGATACTCTGAAAATCCTATTGCTGAGCTGTCCAAACTAAGCATGTGGCTAGAACTCAGTTCAATCCCCTGTAAAATAAGTGTTATTCACACCAATATCAGCAAAAGCTAGTTCACGTCTTTGGGGCAAAAATTAAGGATTAGAAGAATCCCTCTCCCCTTTTGCCCCAGCAGGTCACAGTCAAATGCTTTTATTACATCTACAAATAACTCAAATAATACAACACCTCAGAATAGTCTATTTTTCCGTTCAGTGAGCTACAAATCAAACCAGAGCGCCTGTCTTCTCCTGCAGACAACATAAGATTCTAACAAGCTCTGCAAATCCACAGGACAATGCATCATCACTTGTCTATACCACAGAAACAATGATATGGAGACATACAATAATCCTGATTAGCATTGGTACAAATAGGAAAAGATCAAGGTGGTCAAGTAACAGATAAGAAAAAGCCTTGAGCAGGCTTATCAGATTCTTCTGGCAGCAGTATCATGTGTCAGAACAGTCAAACCTCAAAATACAAAATGCCTGTAGTGTAGAATACTATCTCCCCTAGAAGCATTTTTATAAAGTTGTTTCGTATTGCTCCTCCCACAACAATTCTTTTTCAAATTTTAACAAAAAACTGTTGTTGAACTTCAGTGACTCAGAAGTTGATATGTACTAAGCGTAATTTTGTCACTGTAGTGATATGCGGTCTCCTCAATGTGATATCACATGGAAGTTTCCTATACAAGTTTTAAGACGACAGTAGTTGTTAGGCAATAACAACAAAAAAAACCCACAAAAAAAACCCCACACCAAAAAACATCCCAAGAAAACAAAAAAGAAACAAACAACCCCCAACAACAACAACAAAAGGATGACAAAGAAGTCATCCAAAATGGTGTCTCCATCTGAACTGTATTAATTACTTGGCACAAATGCTGAATTCTTGTGTCAGCATCTTTGCCATATGAACTCATAACACAACTCTAGAGCATTGGAAAGGAATAAGTGTAGTATAGCAGAAAGCTAAAAAATATTGAGCCATCAATATCAAGAGCTACTTCGAACCTTACGAACAACTGGTTTTTATTCTTCTGAAAACATCTATCTTATTGCTTACTCCTAGTTTCTTACAGCTATTTTAAACTATGCAAAACACAAAGGCTTAAAGTATTAAGTGTGCACTTTTACATTCCTACCACCTTGCAAATACACTGATATTCAATGTGCCAGGAATACACTAACCCAGATAAAATCTGTAGGATCACAGATAAAAGTATAGAGTTGGATATTATCTCCTGATTTCAATAAAGGCACAATGTTACAAAGGTAACAGATTTTCATTCAATCACCTTTAAATATAACTTAATTTTTCAATTGTTTAAAAAAATTTCATGCAACATCTGAAAACAATATGAAACCTCATATAAATAACTAACTAGAAAAGAGATTATTTTTCACAAATTTCAAGGTAATTTGGACTAGACATTTATTTTATAGACTCCATAGGACAGGCAACACTTCTTCCATATTTTTGCCAAGCGCCCTAACAGAGCTCTAAAAAACATCTCAGTGGCAGCCAAGACAATTCCTGTCACAAACTGTGGTTTAATTAAATAACATTTAGAGCAAATCAGTAAGAAATCTCAGTTATTCTACAGTTTCACTGAAAACAGATACACATACTATGAAAGGAAAAAAACCTCAACAAGGTACCACTTATTAGCATCTGTGTATTATTGAATTGCATGAAAATGAGATGCGTAAACTTTGAATTAATGTGGAACATAATATTCCATTTATCAACGATTAACATTCTGCAATAGAAAACAATTTTTAAGCTGGTGCCCACAGCCACAAGAAACTTGAGTTACTACTGGAGATAGCAAACCCAATTCAAAATACCACTTAAAGCATATATCTGCATGAATATGATTGCTCATGGACTACCGAATATTTTAGATCACTACTTCCTGATCTAGAACAACTTTGTATCATCAATTGCTTATGGACAGCTATAAATGTCAATGTCTATCAGGAATAAAAATAAATAGAACTTTGTTCTTTCAAAATAATGACATATAATTTTTCCAGTAACACAGTACTATAAATGGTAACTTCTGCAACCAATTAAAGAATTTGTAAGAATGACCTCAAGTAATAGATGTGTATTGTGCCTGCAGCTTAGAAAGTTTCGAGAGTGCCTTAATTTTCATATGTTAAATCTGTATAATCATTATAAACATGAACTCAGAGCCAATACACAGTGCTGTTATTGGACAAAAGGGTGTAGGAAAATAAAGTCCAGACTTCTAAAGTCCACAAGTAGTTCCAGCGCAGATGTTTTACAGCACTGACTGCAGTTTCAAAAGCACTCAGCACTGATCACAGAAGTTGGGGACTAGGACAGACTTGGAGTGATAATTCATGTTTTGCTTTGAACACGTCATCACTCGACAGTGCCTTAGTCCTGATTAGCACTATGGCACTACTGTATTTTACGGTATTAATAATATTATGAACTCTGTTGCTACACATGTTATTTTTGTTATACACCCCCAAGTTTACAGGAACCTTGCCTGTTTACAAAAGAAGCTGCCATTACAGGCTGCGGAGTCAGTAAAATTTGCTACAAAAGGATCCTGAAAGGATCCAGCCATAGGACTCGCTATATTCCATTCATAAAAACAAACAAACAAAAAATACAAGCACTCAAAATCAAACCCACTCAAACTACAAAACAAATTTACACAGACAACTGAAGAAACTGTCACATTTCTATGAGTATATATCAAAAAATGAGGAACCAGGCAAACAAAGTAATGAGGATTGCATTTGGAGCCCTATAAAGCAACTCAATAGCTTAATTTCTTACACCACCTTAATGGTGTGCATCTAACTGGTAGAAAATCCTATTTTTCAATATCTTAGCGTAGTATATTGATCTTTCGTATAACTACTGCCACAATTCTGCAACGGTTATATATGAGTACTTGTCTAAGCGTGTTAGCAGGTCTACCAAATCTATGTAAACCATCATAAGCTGGCATAAACTACAATATCTTATTAGGTATTCTAATGGCATTTTTAGGATAAATGTATTACACCATTTAGCCATTTGATGGAACAGTATCTTAAAGCATTCATTCCTTGCCTATCCTAAGCTTTCACCTAATCTAAGATCAATACTGCAAGAGCTGTAAGGATACTCTATTTCATAAAAATAAGAGGCTTAAGAGTTCCATTCATGTTAGTGCCTCTGAAGACATTAAGCAGTTGCCTTTCCAAATATTTTCTTCAAAGAAAATTCTGACAGCATACCAGGAAAATGCTTTCATATAAATCCAGAAGGAATAATAGTTTTGAATATTTTTCTGTTTTTACATCAGCATACAAAAATAATTTTAGTATTCATAGTTCTCAAATATTCAGCATAATCATCTCTGAAGGCATAAATTTGCCTGTGTGAATTAACTCAAATAATCTGTCATGTGCTAAATTAAGGATTGGCTGTTTAAATCTGACCTGAATGAGAAGGTAAGAAAGAAGGTAATTACTTGCAAGTACCTAGTGGACATTATCAAATACTATATAATACAAGAAATTTTTTTATTTACTTTTTCATTTTTTGAAAAGTGAGAAATGAGGGAACAAAATCTGTGAATGATGGCTAGATTCCACCTTTAAATTCTCATAAATTTGCTAAGTAGAAAAGTAGCAGGTGGAACGAACAATGAAAAATGGTTTTCTGATGCAACATCCATGCTCTGTCAATTTTCTGAACAAACTTAAAAGTCACAGTACCCAAGCAGTGTATGAGAGTTTAAAACCTGTCTACAGAAAAATAATTTATACCTTTGGCTCTGACCTTAATGTATATTAATTTTTCTGAATACATATATGCTGCATCATACTTGGAAAGAACACTTTCCAGCTCTTGATTATGTGCTGTCTACTGAAATCCCCTCCCTAGTTTTAACTAACAAAGTAGAATGTGATCAAATACACCCCTGCAACATATTGGACTCTTGCTGCTATATCTACCCCTGCCTCACAAAAGTTGATTCAGATGTACACCTGTGCCATTCTTTTTACAATTTACCTGAATACAAAGATTAATAGAACTCTCTAGACAAACCACAATGATAAAGACTTTACCAGGCTCCTTTAATAGAGATGTTTTTTGTTTAATATTGATGTGGGAACTTAGCAGATCCTAGTAACTGACAAAATATCCACCTCAAATCAGACTAATTTGTCATATATGCAACTAATAGATCAAAATGATAATTGATTTGGGTGAGCAGGAATGGAACACAAAAGGCCTACATTTGACTAGGGGGGAAACTCTGGAGTGTTTAAATGTGAATGTTAAATGTGCACGTGAAGTAGCTAAAAACTAGCAATGTCACCTATGACCAGTGAACAATCTCATCAGCCTGGGAAGTCACTCCTGGTTCGGGCAGAAGGCTGGACTATACAAACTTTCCCAGATATAACCTGACAGCACCAGCACAGGATTCATGACAGTAAACTACTTTTGACATAATCCATGATGAATTTAGCCTGAAAACTGTAGTTTGTTTGTGAATAACCAGTCATAAACACAAAGATGAGTGAGAAAGGTTGGACAAAATATTTCCATCCTTTTTCCCAAATAACATGCACAGCTGACAGCGTTATTTATAGTGAAGTTTTCTAAATTAGCTGGTCAGTTTCTGTGCTGCTTGTGTGGGCTTTCCCATAGTAATAGGAGTTTTTGCTTTAGATAAATGTGACTCCAAACCAAGCCAAACAGTTTCTGGAAGAGCAAAACTAATGAATCCTCCTTTCCTGCAGAGTTTTGCCCCAGGGTTGATAGCTCATGTGGCTTTCCTGACTTCTAATAAAGGCTGAGATTACATTATACCCTTCCCTCTCAGTGGAACATGAGTTTTTACTTCTAACCATTGCTTATTTTTCTAGGACTCACAGAACTGCAATATCTTTAAAATTTCTAGTTCCCTATTGCATTGACTCTGGAATGACCAAATTAAAAAAAAATTCAGGAATAGGTGCACAGACACCCCTGCACACAGTCAATGTCTGCCCAAAGAAGTCATATCTATACCAACAATCTAGAAAACCTTAGTGAGCCATCAGCAGGTAGAAATTCTCTATGCATTTTCAGTAATTCCCAGTTCAGAGCGATAACTGCTACAGGTCAATATAATTTGATCTAGACATCTAGAAAACTAAAAATTACCTCAAAGGATGGCTTGCCAGAGTATTATCATGAATCAGAAAAAACTCCTGCTATAACAAAACCAATGAGTTTCTTAACTTCACTTAAGTGAAAATTTTAAGGAACATAAAGAAAACGTGTTAATTTAATAATCTAGCCCAGAAATTTCAAAGATTTAATTACTTGATATAATAAATCCCCTCAGAAAATAAATAGCTTTACAATTTTAAAATTAAATATCGATCCTAATTGATTTGCTTCTCCTCCCTGAATTCCTACAAGTCTTCCCCTTCTCTCAATTTAATAACAGTGTATTTTGTAGATTAAAACCTTGGTGTCTGTTGTTAAACTACGCCTTCTTTGATTTAGAATACATTGGGAAATAGAATAGTAAACAGAGAATATAGCTAGATGATCATTGTGATAGATCTTAGAAGGTGAACTTTACCTAAGCATAACTGTAATGCAGATTACATGCATTACATTATTTCTACTGAGAAGTCTCAATAATGTATGAGGTGCTTAGATATTGCCAAGGTAATAATTTGAATTAATCCAGTTTGGAACTTCCTTCTTAAAGAGGCATAAGAGAATTAGCAAATTTCAAGGCCTAGTTTGCTTCAGAGATTTCGTTCCCAAAATTGGAGAACTATCTAGAAAAACATTTTAAAAACTCTGAGCTTACAAACCCAGTGAGAATAAAGCCTGAAAATCCTTGAAGATCAGGATTAAAACCAAACTCCTTAATGTTGTCATAGCGTGATATTCACACAAACACTGTCTCCATACTCTGTGTTGGTTTTGTTGTGTGTTTTGGGGGGTTTCTTTTTTTGTTTTGTTTTTTAACCAGTACATTGCTGCACATATTAAATCTTGTTTTGTATTTGAAATGGTGTTCCTTTAATGTGTATACCCAGAACAGTTGACCTGACTCATCAGGTGCTACTTTAGGCATACAAATTTGATCTAGTTACTAACCCATTGAAGAGTACATGACTTACTGCTATGCTAACGTTGCATGCGTTGGTGCAAAAATAATTGCCATTTTTACACATAAACTTTAAAACAGGATATGTCAGCTTATAATAAAATGTATTAACCTAAATATGAACCATCAGAATCTCTTCATTTTTGCCAACAAGAAACAATATTCTGGTAGCATAGAATTCTGAAGACCTGGAACCGATGAATTCTTCTCAGGTGTTTTGAGCTGTTGCTCGGTTGTCAGAAACCTTCTGCATGAAATTGTCAAGATGCTTGAAAATGTCTAACAAAGTGAGCCCATGAAAGATGTACTTCTACATTAACGGTGTCCCTTAGAAAAATCGGAACACCATGCTACAGACAAGCACCAGCCCACAGCAGAAAAAAACAGTTTTAGATTTTTTGAGAAGGTAACAGTGACCCTCAAGACATCATGCATTCTCCCTCTCATCCCCAGAGTGTGGAGGGCTGTATTTCCAAACTTTGTGGGTATCGGGAGGTATGGGGAGGTGGTTTGTTTCTTAAAACATCTTAGATATGTTTTGTGTGCTCATACAGTGAAACAAAAATGCACCCTGTCCATTTCAATGACTGCCACTTCACTAGGTTGTTCAGAGCAGCTACTAAGAATAACTAACGAACTTCAGAAAATGACGTTCTAAACACAGATATTCTACAAGCAACTCATTCAGCATCAAGTTTTTTCTTTCAGGTTTATGCTATATTTTTTCCACTTTGTATTCATGTCAATGCTGCTCTTACTACCCAAAAGTCTATTACTTCTTTCATTTAGCTTTTATGTACCTAAGATGTACGTAAAACATACTGACTAAACATAACTGACATATATCATGCAGACATGGAACACGGAAGGAGCATGCCTTTCACGATGTCAAACTTCTTTCAATAATGTTACCATGAGCTAATGAAGCAGTTCAATTCCTCCTTCAACACCTTCTACCTTCTACTGAAAATATATTGCACATGCCAGCATTAGTGAGCACACTAATTCCTAGTGTTGTGTTCACTAGTTAGTAGTTCTAGTGAACAGTTTAGTGCAGGTTTAATTTTTAGATACTTTTCAAAGGCAGTCACAAAATGAATATCAAAGCATGCAAGTAATCCACACTGGGAAATCTGTCAGAAATTGTTGGGAAAATATAGTGAATCAATAGCATCTCAAGGGACTCAAATGAAAAAAATATTCATTCTGAATATTCATTTTCTTGGTTTCAGAAGGGTAGGGATTTAGCAGAGCTGGAGTAACTTCTAAGACTTTTTAGTTTCTTCAAAAACATTTAAATATTTATTGTAATGTGCTTTACATTCAAAATTTAAGTAGTACCACTAGAATTACATTTTGCACCTTCATGTTGTTTAGTGATGCAAAACAAAACAAAAAAAAGGGTAGTATTCATGTTTATTCCTTACCACACAGAAACATTTGAAAGTGCTGCTACAAATGCAGTAGAGACAAATAGAAAAAAAAATACCTGAGTTAATTTCAGTGCTTTAATGAGATTTACAGCATATAAAATATATTTTTTAATGTGGTTTACATTCCAGGAAATGCGATATGCTTACACAAGTAACTCTTAATGGAGGGTTATGTCTGTGCAGTTTGTTACTTAGGCTGCAAACTTGCTTCATCTGTTTTCCAAGCAGCCATAAATATAGTTCTAGACAGACCATATTACACAATTTTGATAGCTTAAAACAAAAAACCAAACCCAGAAGCACACATCTATGTTAAGGGTTTTTTTTTTTGTAAGAAATCTTACAAATAATACAAGAGAGAGGAAATTTTTGAAACAAGTCTCACAAAGTATCAATTCCAAGGGAGGGGAACCAAAACAATTTCCCTACTGCTTATTTATTTTTGCATCTAAATAAAGAAATATTTGCAGGCAACCCAGTAATCCATTCATAGAGAAAGTTATAAAATCTCATTAAAGTCAAAGTTTTGCTAACACTTAGATCACGTTTATTTTCCTATCTTCACCTGTCTGTTCTTCTTTGAAGAATCCAAATACTAAGTCAGTAACTACTGATAAAAAAGTGAAACAGATTTTCAAACTTCAATCAAACGATTAAACACAATATTTGTAAACTTAACTTCCTGATATTCAATTTTCTTTCCTTTCAGAAATTGATGATTCTGCAACTTAATTTTAAAAATAGTCATCCATAAAACATAATTACATCCTGACATCATCATATAAATCTTTATTATTTCTCTAATTAGAAGCCCTCTTCCTTCAACGTAAACAACATTATCATGTAACAAAGATTAACTACACGTGATAAAGCAGAGGAATTCTACATTTACTTCATAGAAGCCAGAAAACCAGTCTCACCATTGTTAAGTAACAACAGAAAAAAACAAAACCAGGAAAAGTACAATTTAGTTCAATTTTTCAAGAACTATTACCTCTTTTACCTTAGAAGATTAACTTTCAAAGAGACTATGAAATCACTGATGTATTTTTTTTCAAGTCAAAGGGAAAACAAAAACCCTAAATATCAAACACTGCTTTTTGGAGTATAAAAAAAAATTATCTAGAACCAACAACATGCTCAAGAATATTTCAGTGTGGAGGTTGATTTAGGAAAAAAAAGGTGAATTTTCACATTCAGGCCACCTAAGGAAGATAGCAGCAAGGAAAACGCAGCTATTGCAAGGCAACAATACTGCTTCACTGAAGTAGATCTGCAGCTACAGTTACTGTCAGTGCTGGAAATTTTTTAAGGAGCAGAATTGCATTGTTTAACAAAAAAAGGCTAAAAGAAATTAAGAAAACCATTTCTTTCTGGGAAATTTTTCAAAATAAGCAATCAATATTTCAAATTGATTATGTTGAGTTCAGCTGACAATTTAAGAAGAAGCAAGATTTCATACATTTGACAGAGGCAGCTCTCATGAAACAGCATTTAATTCAACCATTACCTCCACCCAGATTTCAGGGTTCTACATTATTATTGTACAGAATATTAAGCAATCACCTCTTGATTTTTAGTTTAGAAAGCATTCAGCACCTCCAGGTGCCAATAATTCAGCTGCTATAAAACCACTCTCCCATCCTAACTGTCTATTACTGTACTTTCATTCTCCACGCTGCGTGCATTTCATATCTATACAATTTAGCTGCGTGTAGTTCTTGAGTCCATGCATACATCCCCCATCTAGTACATGAACTCTTTCGGGAAATTGTTCCACTACTGATCCGATTGCTGTCATGTTGCTTAAGGGAGAACAGTGACCAACTATACAAAAACTAGAACATACTTAGGCAAATGAAATTCTAAAACAAAATAATTACTTAGTTACAGATCTCTGATGCAGACAACTGAAGAGAATACCCCTGTAAAAATGTCAAATCAACATCTATGGAAACTGCAGTCTAATGTTTCACAATTCTTCCAATGCTCACATACCTCATTAAAGAGAAACAGTCTTTGTGACCACCTCTGAAACAATTTTAACTCTGTTTAGCAGCCTAAAGCTCACAATAAATGAAAAATGGAAAACTGGGGTTTTTTTGCTTTGTTTTTCTTGAGGGAAGTTTTGGGTTCTTTTGGTTTGTTGGTTTTTTTTCTTTTTTTGGGGTGGTGGTAGTGTTTTCTTTTTAATTAATTTTTCTTTTTAATTAATTTTACATAGCTGCTCTTTAGAACCGTGTTATTAGAACAAAAGACGTAACTTTCAGACATTTAGAGCCTTTGACGGATAATGCAATAAACAAAACTCTACTAATCTGATGTTGTCTCCTATTTCACTATACCAACTAGTAAGACATTTAAAACATTGAACAAAACATTTCTCTTTGCCAAAAAAAATTAAATCTAGGAGCTTTGTACCGCTAAAAATCAAAGGAACTCTGAAAAATATATCTAATATAAAATTTAGAGTTATTTATTGCACATGATCGCAAAACAGGAAATACTAATTTCTCAATTATACTACCAAGGTATACTCACCGTGGATACAAAGCATTTGAAACCCACAAAGTAGTATTAATTAAGATAGTAAGTCACATTAAATGATCTTCCCACCCAGAGATGTTGAACCTGTGCAGTAAGACCTTGGCTTCAGATGCCAATAGTGGATGGAGCTCCTCTATAAATAATCCATACAAAAAAGTACACATGCACTTCATCTGTCCTGAGGACCACATTTCCTGCAGAAACCTCAAGTGGATTCGTTGTGGTGTTAATTCTTTTTATGCTATATTCCCCCTTCTCCTGCTAGTTTTCTTTTTCTCTCCATCCTCATTCTCTCCGCAAATTTACCTTGCTTTTCTCTCAGCACTTGTGGGTAAATTTGGTTGTTTCCACATTCTTGCAGTAAACCATTGTTACTTTGAGCTCAAACTAAAGAGTTGTAACTTTGGCTGCTTTCAAAGTAAAAAATGGAATTTTGAGTAAGCCACTGGAGTGACTGTCATCACTTCAATGCCTGCCACGCAAACATTTAAAAGAAATATACCCCCTCCCTCCCCCATCCTGCCAAGCAGGTCCCTTGAGACCAGGCACTGACATGCATGAACAAAGATCTTTACCTGACGGTATCATTCAAGCTGTAACTAGATTATACTAGGCATTACAGGTGTTTCAGAATTCTGCACAAAGCAATGAAGTTACAACAGTTGTAATATTGTTTATCTCTTCCCACTTGAAAGACCATACAAATACAGTGTTGATTTGAGGCAAATACAGTTGATGAATAATGTTGTATTCATTAATATAGTAAATGACAACAGCTCTACACTACTTAAGCTTCCTGTCCCTAACAGCAGATGATATTGTTCTTTAAAATAAGTTAAAAAAAACCCAACAAGTGAACAAAACTACAGTTAATCTTCATCCTACCTCCTAATACCTGCAACACTAAAACCCTAGCTCTGCATCTTTGCTTCTTTTAGATCTGTGTGCAGTCCTTGTTTTCTCCTGGAAATGTTGGCTACTGCTTTCTCCGCAAGCCTAATGTGAAAATAAGTGCAACAGTAGCTCCCATAGGCTGGCAAGAAGCAAAGCACTTAATGATAGTTCAGCTAGATGTACAACAATCCAGCAGTAATACACAACAGGACTGCCAAATGCATTTCATATGGTCTACGTGAAATCTGGCAGACCTCCCATATGGCATCTCACTGCATGAGTTACAACGGATGGAAACGTTCACAAAAAAATACTTACAAACAAAATCGTCATGTTGCACACAGATCCATCTTAATTCCAAATCCAGAAAGTAAATTGGCATGTACACGCAATTAATTCCAGCAAAGACTGGTGAATTTGAAATACTTTTCCTGCAATCATAAATACAGTCCTAACGAGTCAGAGTGACTATTACAGTGAAATGGATCATTATGTTTAAACTGTCGTTATCTCAAATGTGAAATCTATCTCCTCCCAGTCCAGGCAATTCCATGTGAAATCATGACCGTAGATATTATCCTTGGTTTGCACACCTATGTGCTTGTAACCATTCAAGTGAAAGAAAGTAACACCTCCATAATGACATCTTTCCATATCTTTAAGTATCTGTCATTTGAACTCTTTTTTATTTTGCTTCATCTGAAATGACAGTCTCTTTACAGTATTATTACTTATCATAGAATGGTTTGGGTTGGAAGGGACCTTTAAAGGTCTTCCAGTCCAAATCCACAACAACGCAGGGACATCTTCAACTAGATCAGGTTGTTCAGAGCCCCATCTGACCTGATCTTGAATTTTTCCAGGGATGGGGCTTCTTTAAGGTCTCTAGGCAATCTGCGTCAGTGCTTTACCACCCTCACTGTGCAAAAAATGTCTTCCTTATATCTAGTCTAGATCTACCTTCTTTTAGTTTAAAGACATTACCCCTTTTCCTACCACAACAGGCCATACTAAAAAGTTTCTGCTCATCATTCTTAAAAGCCCCCTTTATGCATTGAAAGGCCACAATAAAGCCTCCCCAGAGCCTTCTATTCCCAAACTCTCCCAGCCTTTCTTCCCAGGGGAGGTGTTCCACCCCCTTGATACTTTTTGTGGCCTCCTCTGGACCTGCTCAGACAGGTCCATGCCTTTCTTGCGCTGTAGGTTCCAGAGCCAGACACAGCACTCCAGGTGCGGTCTCTTTCCAGAGAGAAGGGGCAGAATCACCTCCCTTGACCTGCTGGCCACAGTTCTTCTGGTGCAGCCCAGTATTACAGCTGGCCTTCTGGGCTACAAATGCACATTGTCAGCTGATGTCCAGCTTTTTATCCATCACTACCCTCGAGTCCTCTGCAGGGCTGCTGTCAATCTCTTCATTGCAGCACAAGCTACCTTTAGACCTTCTCTCTCTCTCTTTTCACTCACAATAGACCAATAAACCAATTTGCTCTCCAGCGGCAAACAGGTGAAATGCACATTAACTGGTCTTCAGGGGTCTATTTTTGAGCTAAGCTCATAATGAAAAAGGTCATGTGCTGAATAAGACACACAAAAATAAATGCAATGAGTAAAAAATTTAAAATACATCCTCACTACTGAAGTATAAGCTTAATTTTAAAGAAAATACATTCCTAAAAGAACCAGTGAGCCATATTTATTACCATGAGTCTTCCTAAATCTTCTATATATGCACAAATCTACTTATTTTTGAGGCTTAGAAAGAGTTAACTAGAGGCTATGCTAAAGAAGTATCAAGGTAGGGAAGCAGGAGCAGTATTTCCCCAAAATAAAAGATTCACTCTGCCTTTGTAATATGACTTCTAGAGCAGTCAGCCACCAACGTCCACAACTTCTGCTAAAGGCGATAGGAGCTATAACTACAGAGACTTCCAAGAAACCAGATCCTTACGCACATCATAGTGGTTGACCTTATAGGGCATTTTGCCTCAAGAGATTGAATTCATGTACCCCTTCCATTTTGTATTCAGTTATGGATAACAAATCTGGCTGCAGTTCTTTGCATAACACAATTTGTACCTGCTTTTGTGCTCAGCTACCCAACACTACCCATTCACTGAGATCCCATCCTCCAGCCTTAACCAAAGCCTACAGCGGAAATTATTGACCGTATCATTCTCTCACTTCTCTATTTTTACCGTTAGCACAACTTTCTGCTACAGACAGCCTGTGAGAACCAATTCCTTTTACAATTCTTTCCATAATGATAGCTTGGATTGGCATGCAAGTAGCCCGGCCTTCATCAAGGCGTATCCAGTATGTAAAAACCTGTAGACAATTTAATTGTATGTAAATTTGGTTTATACAGCTTCTATCAAAATTCTTCTAAAGACAGAAAATTGTCTGGAAGTGTATGCTGTTGTATAAACCAATCAAGTTTTGATATAGAGTTATCTTTAATATGTATTTGTCCTGAGGGAGAAGCACCAAGGGTAAGTTTTCAATTTTTATAGCATCTAAAAACAA
Source organism: Phaenicophaeus curvirostris (assembly GCF_032191515.1). NCBI lineage: Eukaryota > Metazoa > Chordata > Aves > Cuculiformes > Cuculidae > Phaenicophaeus > Phaenicophaeus curvirostris. Next base: position 14,667,109 of record NC_091405.1, read on the forward strand.
TATAATTTTCAAATGCTTCTTAAGTAGTAGCTACTTCATGCTACTACCACTTCATGAGGAACACTTAAAGAGGTATTTAAAATTCATATTCACATCCAATGTAATTGCCATTTAAGTCAGGAATTTGCTTTTAATAAACACATTCTTGAGCTGGTAACAGTAAAAGCATCATTCAAACATCATTTCCTGTGCTAAATTTTACCCATATTAACAGACTTAGCAAAGCATCAACCACAAACATGTTGGTGATAGAAATTTCCTAACGCAAGCAGTCTTTATAGATTTCTGCTATTTCAGCGCAGGTCTCCAAGGACCATTTGAATCCATATTAATTTCCTTTCTGGCAGTTATGTGGCCATGTATGAACTGCACTATTTCACTTTTAATCTGTCAGTAATTTAGTAATGTGTAAACTAATTATGCACAGATATTAATGTAATCAGTTTGGGGAGCAATAAAATCAATGTGTTTTTACAGACTGTGTTAAAGAGAATTGCATTATTATAGTCATATGTCTGTTGCTGATAACATTATAGAATTAAAATAATTGTGATCCATGCGTCAATACACAGTCCCACAGTCCATCCAATGATAAAATACTGTTATTTTCTACAGAGGACAGGTCAAGTTTTTCAGTAACATTAAAATTAAATCTGCTTATTTGGCTTCCCATTAAGAAATACAAATTTGGTGACATCTCAGGTGTCTGAAAGTGAAATAGAAATGAACCAACTAGTAACATTCTATGCATGATTCAGCCCAAATATTCAGCTTTGATCCAATGGAAAATGTTCTGGGAAGAGAGTAACTACAATTCAACACTAAGTTATGGAAGTTAATCAAGAATCACATTTGAGGCATCATGTAACAAGCCATTAAAATTATCAAGCATCACTGCATAACCAAGCATACAGCAAAAGTATTATTAACGTACAGCAGCTGAGGTGCGGTGCCACAGAGCCTGGCTTTGCTCTCAGATACCCAGCTGCAATTCATAATGTAGTATCACACCTCTCCCTCATCTCCACCTCTTCCACAGTCTAAGGCCTTGTCCATATAATACCTCAGATTTTTGTGAATCTAGACATCTAAGACATAGATCTCACTTGTTAAATCTGATAATACCTTTCACCAACTATCCTTATCACCATACATGTATGCATCAGGCCAAGCAGGACAAGAAAGCAGTTCTTTAAGTTACCTCAGTAGTTAAGACCCCATATCTCCTCTCCAATAATGATTTCCAAGATAATTAGAAGTTAATTAATTATCTTCAGAGAGGGCATTACTTCTCTTGACTTTTTGAAAATATGAAGGAATACAAAGTTCTGCCACATCGAGAGAACTGCGTCCCTTCAAAATAGGACAATTAAATTACACTTTAAAATTTCACAACACAATTAATCTCGTCAGACTTGATATACTTTCCCACTCTCCCTGCCCCCCCCCACTTGGTTTCTGCCTAAACACCTCTGCGGCTCCTGCTGCCACCTGCAGCCTCACAGGCACCTTTGGGCTGGGTCAGCAAGGCTACACATTTTGCAGACTACTTGACAAATAACTTCAATATGCACAGACAAACACAACTTGCTTACGCGTAAATTACTACTTGCTGATACTAAAATTAGGGTGGTTTACATGTAAAAGGTATTCAAGGGGTGTTTTTTACTGTAAGGGTAATGAAACATTGGAACAGGATGCCCAGAGAAATCATGAATGTCCCATCTTTGGAGGCTTTCAAGGCCAGGTTGGATGAGGCTTCTGAGCAACCTGATCCAGCAGAAGGTGTCCCTGCCCATGGCAGGGAGCTTCTATGTTTCTGTGATTAAGGCCTAAAACTTTCCATTCTACCCTAGTGTTAATTTACAGCTATAAATATATTTATTCATGTGTATTATTAATAGTACCTTCTATAAAAACAAAAAATTAAATCTGCATAGCATATATATCCATTTTGGCACCCTCAAGTTAATTCATACAATTAAAACACAGGGGGAAGAACACACGAGTAGTAGAATTAACTTGAACTTCATTCAAACTGGGCTAGCAGCAGAAAGACAGTAGTAATTGACTTGCAAACACGTGGTGGCACAGCCCCCCAAAAAGGCCATTCACACATTCACCTCACCATTTTTTTTCTTTTAAAAACATAGACACTTTTTGCCATGGAAGTAAACAACAGCGCACACTTCTCACAAAGTTCACGTACCAAACAAAATGCAAAATTACGCATTTCAAGCAGCAGCAAGCCAACAGTTTTCACCTGGCACTTGTTGAACTTCAATGTATGTTGCTTTCCCCATAGAACTCATACGCTGGATACACACATAGAAAGGTGAGGATGGCACCTGGAGCAGGACAGGGCGAGCTTGCTGGTCCCCCCAGCTCCACACAAAGCAGGGCTGGGCTCTGAGCCCAGGGCACCAGGGCAGAGCCCAGGACTCCCCAGAGCCCTGCTCACACACCCTTCTACAGAAAGGCTACCCGAGAGGTACAAAACACAGGGGGAGGAACACACCAAGCCCATCGAATAGCCGCAGCAGGGCTCACTGCAGTATAAAGGAATCACCACGGGCAGGCACAGCTCAACCCAACACCAGCAGCCTTCCAGAATGTTCCTTCCCCACCTCCTACTTGCACTCTCAGACTCCCCCACCTGGAGCACCAAACCCAGCCCGGGGGGCTGGCATCCACAACATACAAGGACAGGCAGCCAAGGAACATAGGGGACCATTGCCACCACTGTGCTTCAGCTTTCACAGCGAGCCAGGGAAAAGCCAGTGCGAAGCCCCCATCACAAACAACCCACACAACAGGTGCCTCTAAGCTGCTCCAACCAGAAACCTCACTGGAAAAGAAAACCTGTTGATGCTCACACCTACCGTAGCGGGGAAACCAAGGCTGTCAGGCCATGGTCCTTCTTCCCCAGCCACGCCACCGAGTGCCCCCAGGAGGGCAGGGCTGTCGCCCAGCACAGCTGCAGCTGGGAAGGGGCACGAAGGGGCCAACCTGAGAATTTAATGGTGGGTGGGGCAGCCTGGGTGGGGCAGCCTCCCTCCTCTGCACCTGGTAGGGCACGTGAGCTGCTGATCGCTCATGGTTTTAAAGCAAAATAGCCAAAAAGTGCCCAGGTGGCCTTTGATCACAAAACAGCCTCGTAACACTGACAGGGAAACAGACTCAAAAATGGCACCGAAATAAACATCGTCTTCACCAACTCGGAGTAGGTGGCAGAAATTTTCAATCTGGCTCTATTTGTCTGCAGTTTACTCTAAGTCCTGAGGAATAAAATCCCAAATACTTTAAGCCTGCGAGGGAAAGGAAGTCCCTGAAAGGAGAGGGAGGGTCAGGATCAGTTCTGTGGTAGACAGAGAAGTGGCTCTAGCAGGTAAAATGTGTCAGGTGAGCTCCCCTCAGCCACTACAATGTACATTTTATTCTTTGTAGAAAAGGCTTATCTAGAGATACTACTTGTCTATACAACTAAAGCCAAAAATATTTCCAAAAGTGAAACTAAATGGAAACTGAAAGGTTTGGCAAACTCCCACATTGGCTAAATTTATTTGCAAAAGGTTCAGTAGAGGGGAATGCAACAAAAGATGAAACTAACGGGGCATGCAGAAACTTGTAAACTGAGGGAAAAAGGTTTTGAGTTCAGCTTAACATTTGTACCTGCCTTCACGCAACTTACACATCAGTAAATGAATGAAAGCAAATATTTTAAGTGAGCATGAAAAGGGTCAACTTACCTCACTGCCTGCCTCCCCTCTGAATTTAGACTGTTGTATGAGACTTCTATACTGTCAAATAGTGCTATTCACTACCTTTTATATACATGGAAAAGTCCTTAACACACTAGCACACGCACTTGAAATTTTTTTCTCAAAATTATTCCAAAAAGTAAATTCTCCCTCCTGCACCAGGTACGTGCTCTTAAAATACGCTGACTTGTAGGAACCACTGTAGTTTAAACATACTTTTGTTTATAGTGCTTGCAGAGCAACGCGTGTGCATACAAGCTAATTAGGCAGGGATTGTGTCCCTTTATTTTTATAATTTCAGTTTTAGGAGCAGAGTATTTGATTTATTACATGAAGGTATTTTTATGGCCTCAAGTACTACGGCCCTTCAGGACATAGGGAACATCACAGCCCATTTAATTTACACAGGAGATGTTAGTACTATTTAATGGCATGTAAACATTTTATAAGGTAAGCTCAAATAACAGGAGATTTTTTTTAATATACTTCAGTGAAAAGGTTCACAAATGGATTTTCGTTCTACTTTATTGGACCAATCTCTGTTATTGCATCAGAAGTGAATCGAGTTTTAAAAGGTGTTAAGAGTTTTCAATATATTTTGTGACACTGAACAGAATCAGAAAGTATACGTAAAACAACCAAAGCGTGAATTAATTCCAGAACTAGTATAACTGCACAGCATCAAATCATTTGTAATTGTCTGTGGTTTCAAGCAATAATTGCAATGGACTATAGATAATATTTTCATTCTATTTCTTTTCTGACGTAATTTTACACAATACTAGGTAGAAGAATTTTAAAGATACCTTGTCGTCATTATTACTATTCATTTTTCACAAAAGGATTTTTAAGCAGTGTCAATGTCTTTCCTTAGATCAGTTTATAAAGCCGAAAACAACAGAGTAGTTTAAAAAAAGAACTATTAAAAAAAATTGTTCATCTTACTACAAACTTTCCTACACATGATTTACCACCATGTTTACTGCAACACAAATACTGCTGCCTTTTTTTCTTCTACTGTTGCATTTGAACTAAGATCTTATGCTATCGTTTTATAAGTACCAAGATATTTTCTGGAGTGTTTATATATAAAAGGACAGGATAGATCAGAACTATGGCCTGTATTTACAAGGAAGATTTTTTTATATAATTTTTGGTTTTTTACAAAGTTACAGGGAAAACGGTGAAGTGGGTTGCAGCAGGGCTCTGTGGAATAACTAAGAGATTCCTCTAGGCAACCTGGATATCATTTCATTTTCAAAATATTTTCATTTGGGGGGAGAAACATAAGACAATAACTAATAATTTACACATCTGCTGGTGTGACTGTATTTCCTCCTCTTCTGTGTATTGCATGGATAAGGAATACAAAAACTACTGCCTATTTTCTGGTTTTCATGATGAAAAGCCTGGAAAGTGTCTAGATTGCTTGTGGCGTGAAACAAGTTGCATAACTTTTAAATAAAAGAAGGAATTCTGCCCCTGTTCCATACTGTTCTTTTTTTCTCACGTGGAAGGCAGACGCTAATTCATGGAAGACTAAAAAAATGACTGAAAGTTCTAGTACTTTCATACATGCGGTGTCCTAATTCGGAATGGCATGTTTCAGTTGCTGCTGTATTGTGCTATAACACTAATAACTGGTCTAACTTTAAGAAAGAGTTCAATAAAGAAAAATTTGATTATCTCATACTGACAGAAAGCAAAATGAAATAATTGTGTCAACACTAGTTTGGTTTAAACATGCCTAAAAACATACTTAAGTGAAAGTGCTGTAAATACAAGTGTTGAATATTAACTTTATGAGGTGCTTAACTGCACTAGATTGTAATGAATTATCTAGTTCTAGTGATGCTTTGACACATTTCAAATGAGAACCATAAGGAGTTAACTTCTGGTCTTTAATCCTTTTCTATACCTTCAGTGACAATATAAGATCCCATTCATTTTCCAAGACAGCCATTTTCAATAACATTTAATCGTGAAATGTATGAGCATTTCTCCAAATGCTTTTGTTAGGAAAAACTATAGGTACCATAGAAAACTTCCATAGGCAAGAGTGATTTCATTTGTTCTGAGATTCATTGAAAAAACACTAAAATGTATCTCTTTTTGTTCTTGGATTCTGCTTTTCTCGGCAATTAATGTATAGTCTCTTAATTTTATTTTTATTCCACCCTTAAGTTTTGCATGTAAGGGATACAGAGACTGGCATAGCAGGGCTTTTCAAGCTGTCCTATTTTCACTGAATACTCAGTGCCTATAGATGACAGTTTAAAGAGAAAATACTTACACAACTCTTGTGTCTACATGTATTATGTGTATTCCTGCCGATAAACAAGAAGTGAACTTAAGCTGGTATATTCCTCAAAAAGTGGAAGATTTTGTATTTACAGAAATATCCTAACTTTGGCCTCAATTTTTACAGTATGGATTATTTGTATATAGGAATAAACTGTGCATTATTGTTCACCTTTACTAATGCCTATCTAACTGATACCCTCCCATATGCTGTCACGTCAATCTTGCTAAAATACAACTTCTTCTCTTATTCTCAGAGAAGAAATAAGATACAAAGATGTTCAAAAGCTCTCGTCATGTCAAAAATCCCTCCTTCAAATTTCTTGGTTGCTCTTCATTATGAAACAAACATCTGAGCGATCCAGCAAACTCAGCAGCAGAACAAACATAGTAGCAGAAGGCTGGGAAAAGCTACACCTGGTGTACAACAGAGCTGAGAGATCAACCTCCTTCTACAAATGCAGCAATGGCATTATATGAGACTTTAGTCTTCTGCCTGGCAACTCTTCATCATCTGTTCTTCGGTTAAGCTAAATCAGCCTCTATTACTATTTAAAGATGTAGATACAAACTGCATTCCTTGACACAAAGATCTGGTCTAGGTATACGACTCCAGAGGCTGTATTCCTTTATCCCTGATCATACTGAGTCATTTCTCACCCTGCAAGTAATCCCGCTGAAATCAAAACTAAGAGGTTTTCAATGAGATTTAAGTGAGACCACTCATATTTAAGTGCTTCACTGGATGAATGCTAATCTTTATCCAGATTGTCTTCTAATTGTACAGAGTTGCTTTTTATTTTTAATGTACAATGAGAGGATTTTTACAGTTGAACATAAAGGTGAATTTCTGTTCTGTCAAAATTTTATTGTAAATCTGGAATTTTATCCCACTTATTCCATTATAAAAATGTTTAAACTACATAAAGCTGGATGGTGACCAACAAACTCACAAAACCCACTCATATGTTATAAAGAAAACTATGGATCTTAGCCATGATTATAAATATTGATACTTCCTAGATTTGTCTCTTTTGACATTATTTGAATTTAAAATTATTCTAGATCCCTTAAAAATTGTTAGCTGTCCCAAACAGTTGCTAAAGTAGTTAATTAATTTTTTGGTTTGGTAACTATGATATTCATTCAAAGAGAATGAATGAGCATGGTTATTCTACAATGAGGTAACAATATATTGTCAACCCCAAACTGTTTATTTAAAAACCTAAATAAATGCAAATATAAATACATTATTCATAGAGTGTTTATTTCATACATGCTATTTTTCATTCATTTCAAAGCATGTAAAATAATCAGGTGTCAGCATTCAGTTTTACATGTAGTGACTTCAGTTATGAAAAGGTAAAGTTCAAAAGAATTTACCACTAAATCAGTGGAAAAGAGATTGGGAATAGAACCTGAATCCCAAGGCTTTGCCTTAGCTTATAGGCAACATTGCTTCCTGTAGCTTTCTATACTTACATATATGCATGTGAGATGCCTGTCTGGGAGAGAAAACACCTTAAAATAGCCAATAGTTGTGCCACAGAAGTAAGCTTGCTAGTGCTCTTGTTTTGATAATGTCTGCACTGCATAGACACACTGCTAAAGGCTTGTAGTGTAAAACACGTTTCATTGCCCGTAGTTATGAGAGCATATCAGTTTATGGGGAGGATTGTGCAGGTGGTGGTGAGTGTTATAAATATTTATGCTACTGCAAAGGAAAACTCCCTCCTGAAGGTGCTGGAAAGAGAGTCTCTGTTTTAAAAAGATGTTGAAATTCTTCCTCACCTTTTTTACCTGACTTTAAATCATCGAACAGACTTTCAGTGTCTATACATCTTGTGGAATTTTTACCAGCAGCAAAAATTGAGCTTTTGGTGTTCCCAAAGCATTCATTGAAAGCACATCTATGTTAACCTCATGGAAATGACTGATCATCTTATTTCTGTAATCCTGTGATGAATCATCACCGGCATGAGATGTAAAAAAAAAATACAAGTAATGGTTGGAAAATAATTGTAAAGAAAATTGCTTCCATGGTATAACATATTTCCTGGAAAACAGTCTTGTAATTTGAAAGCAAATGTTAGTGAAAATATCTGCAATGTAAAGACATTCTAGATGCCTTTCTTTTTGTATTGACTGTTCTTGTGTGTTGCATTTGCCATTAATTTAGAATGGCTGTAGTTTCCTCCTGATACTTCCAGAACTTCTTCGATTTGTTAATTTTGAGCTGTTGGTGCATTTTTTGTGCACCTTATACAGCATTGCAGTGAAAAGGAGGGTGGTAAAAAGAAACTTGTCTTGTTTGTGTCAATCTCAGAATATAAATATTGTCCCTCACTATTTGTACACCTATTTAGACAGCATGGTAGGCAAGTGTATGTCCCACTTAAAAAGAAAGAGATCCACATACTCTTGAATGAATTCACAAGCAATACCATCTTGATTTAAATCAGAACTCCTTACACCAGCTCATATTCGCTTCAGCACTGATGTTTGCACAAGAGAATTTAACTTGCATCTTAAATGCACTTCCTGAACTGAGCCCAGCTTCCTTTGATGGAATTTGTTCCTTTAAATCATTTAAACTTCTTTTAGAGTTTCACAGCCAACCTCCAAGTCCAGCATTTGCAGAACAAGCTGTCACAGGTAAGATTTCATGAAGATGAAGTTATCTTTTTGGACATAATTAAAAATCAGCAGTTTTTTTAAACCATTTTTTGTTCTGAATTAAACTTGTAGGAGAATGAAGCCTGTATTTTAATTGATCTTAACTGCAGCATGAGGTCTATTTAGACGCTTTGGTTATTTTCTAGTTTGATCTCAAACTCTGCAACAGCAACATGGGGAAATCTTGTAACTGAAGTCGACATCAGGGAAAAAAATCAGGAAATGTTTGCAATTTTGATTCACTATAACTCATTTTCAGAACACAAATTCCCTTTCTTTGTACGCATAAATGTCATGTGAAGGGCACATAAAAGTTTAGTCAAAAGGGCCCTATTAAAAGCAACAGTGACATTAAGCATGAGCAATGAATAAGATGTATATTTTCAGAATCATAAAAACACATGGTTTCATTAGATTGGCACGTGGTGGTTCTCTCCCATGTCTCAGAAGAATTTGTATTGATCTGACTATGAAGCTGTGACAATAAAACTGTACTCTATTGACTGCAGCTGCAGGGTCTCCAAATATTATTTATTGAGGCAAGCAGAACAGCAAAGCAAAAGCTCTGCCCCAGTAATAAGTGGTAATTGCTGGGAAGTGAGGCATTGCACTCCCTATTGACCCTTGCACCCTGAAATTTCGATGGATTATATTTAACTCCATTAGGATTGGCATTATCAAATTACATAAACCACATCACAGAACAACCAGCCTCAGTTTAGATAATTGATTTTCGATTATACTGATCTTCTGTACACTTCAGAAGTTGCTTCTTTTACCAGTGATATTATATCAATGTTGATCAGTGGGGAAGGAAGTACAGTTTTATTACAGTGAGATAAATGACACTGAAGAAAAAAGGCAACCATTCATCTAACACATGAAAGTATGCAATTTATTCACATAAATCAAAATGTTTGTAGATTAAAAATTGGCTCACACAAGATTTACAAATATTTCTAAAATCTCCAATGCTTTCTCATTTTTGTTTTAAGGCATTAAACCTTTTATGTTGAATTATCCCTCTGCGTAGATCAATGTATCACCAGTTATGATACCAAGTTTGTGGTATCAGAAGTGCGTTACCTTTTTAAGACAAAATATAGTTGAATAGAATATCTGAATAATACCTACTTAAATTGCTACCTCTGGAGTGCATTAATATGAACTTTAACTCATCCACATTTGATACGTTCTCAAGATGCTTAAATCAGCAAGTGTCTACAACATTCTTCTCATCCTCTGTCAAAGTGGCCTCTCATGAAACTGAACGTTTTACTGAGCTCTAAGGTTCAGGTAATTTTGACATATCTCTAATTCAGAGAAGTTACCAATTGGTTGTACCACTTAACTAAAGTTCTTTAGAAAGTCATGAGTTTAGCTCCAGGGATTACTAGTTCATTCACTGGTAGCTGGACTAGAATGACAGCCACTGCACATACTAATTTAGTTCTCAGGGTTATAGGGAGTTAACACGTATTGTACCAGGTATCATCTTTTCCCTTCCAGTTATTTTTTCAAAGATATTAGATTTTATTTGTGTGTTTAAACTGTCTGTTGTTAGGACTAGAAGAACCAGTTCAAAGTCTGAAAGAAAAGGGAAAGTCTTTAAAGGAGAAAATAATGAAGGGTTTAAGAGGCAGTGATAAGAAGTTCACTGTTTATAAAAGTGGTAATTAAAAGTCTCTCTCAAAAACTCCCCCATTCATTTCCATTAGAGTTCAATGTGAAGATTAGTTTCCAATACTAATTATTCCAACTTGTAATCCTTCTTCCTTTTTCTTGACATCAAATAAATGTGCCCACAAAAGTTCCTGGTATTTAGCACACTCAAAAGGTTCTGTTCACATGGAAATTTCATCCTCAATTTACAGATTAAACTTATGACATATTGTAATTTTTTCTTATAAATTCATGCCTGAATACTGAAATGTCTGAGAATAGAACAAATTGATTGCTAAATTCTCTTTCCTTTGGAGCATGAATATTAATGTTAGGACATAGGCTCATCTCTGTTAAATATAATTCTTAGTAAAGTATATTTCTCTAAGTCATCAAACTTTATGTTGAATTTAACACGCAATTCAGTAATCATGATTTCCAATATGCAGTGAACAGCTGAGCACAATGTAAGCAAAACCACAGTGCATAGAATTTCTATTTGGTGATAAATGTCTCTCCCTCAGTAGCACATGTAGCGAGCTGACTCTTTAATGCAATGCTGAACTGAAATAATAGGTTATAAAGAGTCAGGGTGATGACTTCAATACTATAACAGCTCTAGACCTCCTCCACGTAGCTAATAATTAGCATTGAATGTCATACAGAAATATGCCATGGTCTGGCCTCTCAATTTCAGTCTTGACATTTCATAACAATGATGTACTAAAGTAGGGTTGTTAAATTAAGATCCTGATGAACACATAATATTATGTGTACATTCATAATTTATAACTGGAAAGATATTAATAATGAATGTCTTTAAAAGCCCTGGGTACCTTTCAATTATTATAATCCTATTAAAAGTAGAAATTAATTACATGATGAAAACTGATAAACAAAGTGTAGCCTTCATTGTGCATGTATAGGATATACATGTATCATTGACTAACATGGAACAAGAGGGCATATTTTGTCAACAAGGCATTGTACAAAAACCTGAAGTCCTCTTTTAATAACATACCTTACCTTGACAGCAAATGATTTTAGCAATGAAATCAGAAGTGATGGAGGGAGGACAGCTTTTATGGAATAAAGTACACAAATATATAAATGCCATACGTGAAACAGGTTACTATCAAGTATCTGACCATGACTTACACTGTTTTCTTTGGGATGCTACAGTTCTAATGTCTTTTGGGTAACTGCTTGAAGATCTGCCTATTTTTGCAATTTAAAAGTACATCAGTTTTGATATTTGAAATGTAAATCTTAGCTCAGGGAAAAAAAAACCCTGCAAAATATTGCAGAAATATTTTTATTTCTTGCATACTTATTTCAGTAGTCATCCAGTAGTTCCAGGACCATTTATTCTTTTGTAACAGAAGGCCGACACACTGGCTAAGCTACTAGGCTGATATACAATTTCCTGCTCCCCCTGTAGGCTTCTTGTGATTTTGCCAATCCATATAGCCACTTTGTACTTTAATTTCCCCTCAGTATAATAGAGACAGTCGTGGCTTCTTATATCACAGTTGTGCCTTAAGAAGCATCAGGACTGCAAGAAATGAAAAGAGAGGTCATATATAATGTTCCACAGAGTGTGATGGATCGTTTGCATTGTGGCAGTTGTTTGAAAAGTTATTTCACAATCAAGTCATATTTCAAATCATGTTTCCCAAGTATGCTGTTCTTTTAATTTTTTTTTTTTTTAAGTAGCAAATAAACAAATGTAGTATCATTTATGTTTATGAACTTTGGCACTAGTGAAAACCTTGCATATCAAGTTCATTTTTTTGTAGCAGGATTGGTCAGATGCAGGAGCTAAATTACGTATCTGTAAAGAGAGCAGAAAAAAATCCAGAGGCTCCTAAAAAATTTTAGAAAACACTACTGGCTTTTTTTCTATGGCACTTAAATAGCTACCTATTAAAAGGGGAAAATCCGATTTTGAAAGAAATTACTAGTACTTAGTAACAGGCTAGAAAATAGGAACATGTTTAGTTCCACAGCTTGATTAAAATCTGACAACTTGAACTATCTCAAAAAGAGCTATTTATTACCTTACAACTTAAAAAAAATCAGTGATCACACTTATTCACTTCCATATACTTCACTAGCAACCATATTGATCTTCATTTAAAAGATTTTTCTGAAACAAAATTTTAGCTGATATCTTATTTTTCAGATATCATTTAGTGTCATTGAGTACAAAGGCATAAAATAACAATGTTTGGCTAATATTTGAAATAAGTTTTGCACCCCACTGCAAGGTATAATAAGAAAGACTGAGGGAGACGCCAAGTACTATGGATAAATAGTAGGAAATATAGTAGAATGATAGTAGAGAATATAAATTTTAAGCAGATATTTTCTTTCCTGAGCGGTATAGCTCGGAAATTGTGTGTAGAGCCTGCTGGTTTCTAGGTCCCATATTATCATTCCCTGAAGGAGAAGTACAGCTGTCCATCTGGGTTGCACTACGATAAGACAAGGGAATGGACACTGGACAAGGATATACTGATGTACTGAAGAAAAGGATTTAATTACTTGAATTTCTATTGCTTCTTGTCCAACAGCTGAGTTATATCAACCTGGTGTGCACCTCAGATGCATAACTATCCCCATGCTACATGTCTTAGGCAAAGAGTTCTCTCCTGAGCAAGAAAAATTTTTAGGGTTTCTGGATTTCTCTCTCTTGTAGATTTAAATTGGTTGTGTGCAGCTGATTTTTATTTTTTTAAAAGTGTATTTTCCTAGAGCTGCTCCCAGATGGCAGGACAAAACGTTTATGAGGTGGGTTTGTGTACTCTCAGATTTTCTAGAGAGATGGCATGCAATATTCCACTTTGCAAGTAATGGTTCTAATCTTCTGTCTGGGGGTGGAAGGTTGTTAAAATAGCAGACACGAGTATGGCAAGGGTTGTTTGGTTTCTGGTGTCCTCCCTATGTGATGTTCTTCAGAATCATCTGGGGTCATCAAAGTGCCTGACAGGCCTTTACAAGCAAATATAATGGCATTATTTGTGCTGTGGTAGTTTGGAAAAAGCGAGTGTGGCTTGCAATGCTTGGATATAGTAGCAAAGGAGAGCATCTTTTGCCAACATCGCCAATTCAGCAGTTGCTGCCTGACATGCAAACTATCTGACTACTGAGGAATGGATCTGAAGGGAGGGAAGCAGGCAAGGGGAAGTTTTCTCTTTGGAGATGTGAGACATGAACAGGAAAAATGTACTATTCTGTCATCCTATACTGCTTCTTCAATACTCGATCCTGCTGCTTTCTATGTTGATACTCTACTAAACATAAAAGAGATGCTATTCAGTTCAGACTTCATTAGGTAACATGGGAATCTACACTATCATACTATGTCATGAAATTGTTGGATTCAATGTGGATATGTAAGAAACTGCTAGCATTACAGATAACATCAGCTGGCTCTAGATAAAGCAGTCTGCCCCAAGGGGAAGGGGGGTGGGAGGCTGGGAAGGGGAGTGGAATAACAATTTTGAGTATCTGCACTGAAGTGACTGCCTAGCCTAATCACATCATTTTGATTATCTCAGAATGAAGATTTCTGTGATAGAACTCGTCCTGCAACTACATGATAGCTTTTTAGTTTTAATGTGCAGAAATGTTTTAAAGCTCCTTGTGCTTTCTCTTGCTGAAGCTCTAGAGCTTACGCTGGGATAAATCTATTCCCAGTATCACAAATACCGCACAAAAAGCACACAACATGTTGTACGTTTCCTGAGCCACAGTGAGAACCTCTTAATTTAAACTTATTTGCCCTATTCAAGTGATTCAGCATGTAATTAAAGTCTATCACATAATAAAAATTAGCTACAGATCACCATTTGTTACAAGTGTGACTCACAGGGGCTAAGCCTGCTTAATATTCTGTTTGGCAGCAAAATGTTCGAGGGCAGAATCCAGATCAATACACACAATTTTTTTTCAATCTTCTCTGTGGTAGTAGTATTGTACATTTTGGCATCTCTGTCTTGTCAACTGCAATGAAAGAAATTGTCATTCAAAATAAGACCAATTATAAACTGATGTCCTTAAAAAAATAGCACTGCAGACTTTTTTTTCTTTTGGATCCACCATGTTCAGCAGACCACCATGGCATGAATTGCCATTAATATGTCATTTCCCTTTCCTGTTATCACAATATAAAAGACCTTAGCTCTGACCTTTCTATCAAAACATCCTTTGTTTAGAATGAAAGCTATTCACTGTTAGACCCTTATCTATAGAGCTTAGCCAGCGGATCAAATCCAAAGAGCAGAATTCGTTTACTTTGTATTAAATGAGCTCAGTTAAGAAGTTTCAATTTTGGCAGAAAGGTGCATTAATCACAAGGAAAAGAACAGATCTCACTTTTCACAGCTTCTGGTTTACTTTCAATACAGTTACACAGTAAGGCTTTTGTTCCTTAAAAGTAGCACTGTATTTAAATACAGTAAATATAACAAAATTACCTTCTTAAAATTACACTAGAGTTCCTACAGTACAGGATGTCCATAATGACCTCAGTGTTGCATGACTAACTTTACAGCTTCAAAAAGGTTCTAAATTAGTTTGGACAGATGGGTTTTATCCAGAGGAAATCAATGAGTTTTTGTGAGTCTGACTTAATTTTTATGCAGCCAGTACTTTGAAATGAAATTAAAATATGTATGAAAAACATATTAAAGCTTCCCTTGGGTTCATAGTTGTTTGTACATTTACAAGGTGTTAAAGAGATGATTTAAAAACTAACTATATAAGGGATCAATGCAAGCATGCTATGATTTATGGCCTTTCATGACATTTTTGACACTTTGGGACTAATATCTTACGTGTTTTGAACCACTAATTATCTTTTAATTCATAAGGGTTTGGTGGGATTTTATAAGTGTAATATAATATATAGAGCTGTATCACATGGAAAGTTTTAGAAAAAACACACTTTACAAGTTATGCTGAGTACATAACAGTTGTAAATAAGGATGTGCTGTACCAGTTAAAAAAATACTTGATTGCAGTACCCCCATATGGGGAGTGGTTCCCCATCTGTCACAAAACTGGCAGATTTTTAACTCACTGTTCAGTACCGATGGTTAAAATCTTTGCAGGTTCTGATCACTCCCTGCAGCTTTAGATATGAATCAGAAAGCGAAAGTCAGATTTTCCAAGATTTAGTGCTTTCACTCTGTGAGATAACATCCAACCCAAAGATTTAGCTGTCTGATCAGCTATGATCTGATCATCTCCAGGACGATACCACAACAATGAATACTGCAGCTGAAGTAATTCAATGATGAAAAACATAGGAACATTTTCCCTATACATCAAAACTGATAATTTCAAACTCTTAGTCATATTCCTCAAAATATATAGTACCTACAAGACACTTTTGATACACTCAAATTTGACATATGTTCCAAACATACTTTTTTTAAAAAAAATTGCATTAATTTTATACATCCTGAGCAATGGGCAGAAGCTGGAATGTTCTGCAAACTCTTAAGAATTTAGTATTTCATACTGTTCTATTAAATAACCACAACTTAAACCTGCAATTGACTCAGAGCAAGTAGATAGGTCCTCATAACGACATACTCAAATAGTCCCTAAGTTATCCAAAGCTAAAATTAGAGAAAAATAAAACTCAAATAACATTTGCAAAAAGCAAAAAGTTTTGGTTTTCAACGGACTCTAAATGAAGGAAGTAATTTTGATACTTCACTGCTATCAAGCCGTACTTCCCTTTTCAAAGGTGATTCTTAGCTAGTGGTCAAGTCCTTACTTTCAGCACCTCAGTGCTTTCTCTTAAGTCATTCTGACAGAGCCAACATACACATGACAATTAGCACAACAGAGGCATGGAAAATAAGACTTTAGATATTATTGCACAGTATCAGACCCTATATTTTCCCAGATAACTGAAGGTCAGATGGAATTTCTGAAAACTGACATGGAATCTAAAGCAGGCCAAAGCATCCCCTGCCAGCCCCAAGTAAGAATATAGAAAAGAGAAACTTACGACACTGAAAGACTGTTTTAAATGTTACAGCCTTAAATTAGCCTAGTCCAAGTTTAAATAGCAGACATACAGTTGAAAAACCTATTGTCTCCATAAAAAGCATGGTTTACTCTAATATTCTGGGTCTCGGTTCCTCCTCCTCAAGGATGTGACAGTAGAAGACATCTCTCAAAATGCTTTCAAAAAACTCCTCTTTAAATATATTTTTTTCTTTTAAAGATCAGTATTTCAAGGCAAACTGAAAGCAGAGAACATGAAAAACGTCCTGCAGGAGGAAAGAGGAAACATATGAAATACTAGCCAGATGGAGATAGCCAGAACAAGAGATACAGCAACAAAGTAAAAGATAACAGCTCATTACTTTTTCTTTGTTCTGGATGTTTACATCTAGCTTATTGTTAAGGCCTTCCTTTTATCCATTTTGGGGTCTGTGGTCACGATTTCATTCCGCTAACTCCTGGTCAGGGATGCAGAAGAAAAAAGAATTCCAGACCCTTTTACCAATACAAAAACCCCAGTAATGATGTTAGAGCATGGCCAAGCAACAGAAAGCTTCAGGAAACTGAGCTCTTCAAGCAGTTCTTGAACAGCCTTTCTCCTATTCTCAGCATTTTGCTCTGAGGACAGAGATCGTCTCACCGTTAAAGCAGCTGAGTCATGCAACTTAGTGTGCTGGTTTAGGTGCTTTCTGCTGCTTTCTGATGTGAAAAAATTCTTCAGAGAATCAGGGAGGTTATGAATTCTTGAACTCTGTGCACATGACTTTCAGTTCAGCATCACAGCTTCTGCTCAGACTGATCTCTTTGCTTACTCAGCTTCTGATTAATTCAGTGCATGTGTTCTGTTGTATAGCTGCAGATAACTTTCCCTCCCACCTATATAATCTGCATATGGAAGTACCTTTTCCACTCTCAGATAGATACACATAGCCAACTTCTGTCTGAGTGGAAACTAATTGAGGAAATCAAAAGGAAAAATTACTATTATTTTTATGCACAAAGTCTAATCTATAATGTTCTATATGCAATTACAGTGGAAAAATATTTCTCTGCTTTTATTAAATACCAGAACTGTACAGAAAGCCTTGTGAAATCTGCATATTAGCATATTAGTATTGAGTATTTTTAACAACGTATATAGTTAAAACATACAATATAGTATGTTTTAACAACATACTATGTTAAACATAGTATGTTTAATAACATACTTTATTAAACATAAAGTTTAATATCTTTAAATTAATAGTATGCTTACATGTGTAATCTGGTTACCTTCTAGTAAAATGAATCATGCTGTTATGTATCAAAAAGCTACATAGAGGATGGGTTTGAATTTCTGTATTCCAAAAGGATAATGTAAGCAAAGTAACATTCTGGAAAACACTGCAATTAGATGCTAAATTACCTTAAAGTCCTTAAGCACATGAATAAAGTTGAGAAATAATCTCCCCAAAACCCATTAATCAAATCAAGTATACAACATTCCTTAAGTAATGCTGTTCATTCCATGAAATGAGTATACAGAAATCTTCCTTTTTTTCTTCTTTTGTAACTGTTTACACACACACTGAAGGAATACACAGCACTACTAGCAGTTGTTCTAGTAAAAAAGTACTGTGAAAACAAACCTGTAACAAAAAGACTGAGTACAGGTAAGAGTATGTAAAGAAGATCATAGAAGCAAAAGTGTACAAAAGTTTGTGAGTCCAACTTCTTAAGAAATTAAAAAAAAAAATCTGGGTGCAGTCCACATAGTGCATTTCACTTAACCTGAGTTTCTCTGAGTTTCAGATTTTAAAAGAAAATAAAAACTGAAAGTGAAACTCCGCTTGAGAGTGCTATATTTTATCTTGTTTTACATCAAAACCTAACAAAACTGTGATTTTATTCTTGCTTTCAGCATGAAACTATAAATCACCTCAGGTTTTCTCAAACATTTAATTAACCTTAAGGTCAGTTCCTCTGGGTTAAATGCTGTTGTCACTGGAGAAAATGGGATTTTTGCCATTGACTTCAGTACAATCGAGCTTGGGCCCGTAGTGAATTATTTAAGTGAAACTAGTTAGTATGAGCAGGAGAATACTGTAAGATAAAACTGAATAATTACTTGGCAGGATTAAAGTAACAAACCTTGAGATATTATTTAGAATTAATTATTCATCTATCTCTATTAATCAGATTTTCTCCTTAGTGAAAAATTTGAAATTTGGGATTTTTGGGGGGGTTCCTCAACATCTTAAAAATATTCCATTACAAAGGTTCACAAACTAGGCCAATTTTCCAAATTTCTTTGATACCAGACTCAGTGATAGGAAAAATTATTGCAATAATTCTTCAAATTCTTGATTGCATTATAAGATAGAAATTGTGAAATTATCGTTTTGAAGTGGAAAGGAGAAAGAGTATAATTTAAGATTTAAATATTTCAATCACTAGTTCTGGCGTTTGCTGTAGATATGCACTTGAAACTGCAGGCAGGCACTAGAAACATTTCAGAAAATATTCTACCTCCTACTCAAAGTTCTAGTATTTGTCTAACAGTATCTTAGGTGCTTTGAAAGTATCGCTTTTAGCCCTAAACAAAACCCACAAAATAAATACTATAAGTGGACCAAGTAGGTACCAACAGACAGATATGGAAGTGATTAACACAATCTAGAACTTTAATGGAAACCTTTCCGGTGATCACTATGGGAATCTCAATTGAGCCCGGAAGCCCTCGTTCAACAAAGTATTTAGGCTTCTGACTTCCCATTGATTTCCTGTTTAAATTAATGGGAAGTTTGGGCCTAAATGCTTCATTAAACTTGGGACTAAGTGACCAGGCTTTGGTGGCATTTTCAGCACGCTGTGGTCTTGATTGCTTACAGAACTATTGGAAATGGTTACTTTGCATTAGGGATTTCAAGTTATCTGTTGCTAAGATCAAAAAAACTTGTCATGCTTGTTCAATCTTTACTCTGTGGGTTTGCCCTAGAATATCATGCATAATTATAATAGTTTTAAGACATGATTTTCTTAACTAAATTCCGTGGTTAACTGTAACTCTGCCATGTATTCCCATCATACTCTGTCCTGAAGAAGCACTGTCTGGTTTTGGGTTTTTTTATGAGCAAAAATAGAGTATGTTCAGGATTGTCTTTCTTTTTTGCTGCCACATTTTATGTGGAATCAATAGTTTTCTTCTTCCAGCACAGGTACCAACAGTTGCAGTGGGGTATAGAAGCATGATACAGTTTAAAATGATCTGCTGATCTAAATTTTGTTATCAAATAAATATGCACAGAGTGATAGAAGCTATCTACTTATATTCAGCTCTTAAAAAGAAAATATAAATATTGATTAACCATTTTTTAATGCAGACTACAGTGAAAAGCCAACTGAGAGTAGTTTAAACTGACTACCCCATGCCCCATTTCATTTTAAAAGCACTCGGGGATTTTTTTTTTAAAATGCATGGGCAAAATCTGGTTGCTTAAAGTAAATATGCCAGTAGAGCTCACTCTTGAGACAAATTTATCCGATTTTGCCAATCCTGCATTCTTAATGGGTTATGATTCAATGTTCTAGCTATGATTTTTGACATTATGGGATCTGTTTCATATCATAAAGGTTATACAAATCAACTAATATAGATTAGATGCTACAGTGGTCCATAACTGTTAAATGGGGTCATGGCTTTTAACTAGCTAATAGACTCTTATGTACTAAATTACTTCATGGAATTCAGCAGTATCTATTCATCACGAGATTGACATGCATAATCTTAGGTAATTAATTTTAAAATTGTTCCTACTACTTGCATCTGGTTTGGGTGAATTGTTACTAAGACAAATTACTTAGGTAGTCATCAGTGCTAACACTACTACTATTTTTAATTAGCAGCAGACTCTGCACGGTGAGTGGGAATGAAAAGAAAATACTAGGATTTTAGTTTCCTTAACTGGTTAGAAATAACAAATGTTCATACTATATCACAAAAACTTCTTTCTACTCAACAATGACTTCCCGTAGAACCAGTCTGTTCTTTTGAGGCAGTCATGTGAGAAGAATCTGACATCCTAATACACACAGTGAATTAGGGTTCTGAGTAGCACAGAATATCTTCAATGTCAGAGAACATTTTATATGAAACTTGGAGAACTTCTGACACATTCAAAATGAGCAATAGACTTATTTTTAAGAAATAAAGCCATTATCAGCTGCTATACTACTGTCAGCAGTCCAATTTAACAACACTATTGGAAGAAAATGTGTAATAACTTCAAATGTGTTGAAAGGCAAAGTCATTGACCATTGCCAGGTTCTTGTTTCCTTTTCTTTACACCAGGTAGTCAGACTAGTGTGGATTGGTTTACAAGACAACCTTTTACAAAAATAAACATTTAGGCAGATAAAGAACTACAGAGACTTGAATTGAAATGTCTAAGTTATTTTCTAAAGAGAAATCCAAGCAATTCTGACAGATTTGTTATAAACTCGGATAGCGTTCTGTATCACATCAATAGCCTGATTTCTCATATTAAACATGATATTAGGTAGGTAAATCACAGATTCACCTGAGTTAGAAGGGACCCAAGAGGGTCATTGAGTCCATCTCCTATCCCTGCATAGGACAACTCCAAAATTTACATCATGTGTTGGAGTGCATTTTCCAAATGCTTCTTGAATATTATTAGGCTTGGCACCATGACTGCTTCCCTGGGGACCTGCTCCAGTGCTCTCCCATCCTCTGAGTGGAGAGTTTTTTCCTAATATCCAATCTAACCCTGCCCTGGTGCATCCTCCTGCCATTCTATTGGGCAATATCTTCGGTCACCGGAGAGGTTGGCACCTGCTCCTTCCCTTGTGAGGAAGCAGTAAACTGCTATGAGGTCTCCCCTTATTCATTTCCCCAGGCTGAACAGACCAAGTGCCTTCAGCCACTCCTCATACGACTTCTCTTCTAGACCCTTCACCAGCTTCATGGTCCTCCTCTGGACACTGTCCAGTAGCTTGATATCCTTTTAATATTGCAGTGCCCAAACCAAAAATGTTGGAGCCTAATAGTATTATCGAGAAAGGGTAAATGTTACATATTTACCAAGTTGCTTTTAATGAGAATAAAATAAGGTGGTTATAAGGTTACATATGGGCAATAACACTGAAGAAGGTCCATCCTACACATTGGTAATACTTAGCATGGAAGTCACCAAACATTGTCTTTTCATTAAAAAAAAATATAATATTTTCAAATGAAGGTGGGGATGGACAAATTTCCCTCTCTCAATACTCAGTTGAGAAGTTCAAAGAGTTGTTCTTTAGAACTCATCCATCAGTCTGTTTCTTAATTAAAGTAGCAGAACATTTACATCAGAGTTACTCCAGTACTTCCTGGCTTGTTAGCATACCAGAATAAAAATCGATTCTTGATTTTTTTAGATCAACATGACAATAATGGGTAGACCAGTGAATAAATAGAATGGATGAAATCCTGATAAGTGTTCTGTAAACAGTGATTGTTGGAGAAGTTTACAAATGCTTTAAAAGTTTATAAATGA
The DNA here is from genome assembly GCF_032191515.1 of Phaenicophaeus curvirostris. Taxonomy (NCBI): domain Eukaryota; kingdom Metazoa; phylum Chordata; class Aves; order Cuculiformes; family Cuculidae; genus Phaenicophaeus; species Phaenicophaeus curvirostris. Next base: position 14,689,076 of record NC_091405.1, read on the forward strand.
TTTAGGAGAAGTTTATAAATGCTTTACTCTACTGACTACTTGACTTTTATAAACAACATGCAACACTTCAGAATAACTATTGTTACGGGCAAGAGGGTCCATAGAGAAAATTAATATCATAATGAAAGGAAAAGAAAAAGAATACAAGAGAAAATGAATAAGAATAAATGGAGAAGTCATAAAACGTGAGGAAGAGACAGAGCAAGCAGAGACTAGCTATTGTTTTACACAGCCACTTCCCATGTAACTCTGCAGTTCCATCACCAGGTTTAGAAAGCATTTATGAAACATTAGGGTTACATTTTGAAAACTTATGAGCTTCATTAGGATCTCTTGATCAAATCACAGATTTGTGTACCTTGTTATCCAGCACAGATAAACAATAAAAATGTGAGACAATTCACGATAGAACACTTGGGAGGTCTGTAATGTCCCCAAGAAGACTGTACAACACCTGCTAATAATGATGGAAATCAATTCCACACCTTCACAAATAAAACAGACCTTTTTATGCTTATATGTTTGAAAATTCTATGGAAAAGTGAGACATTTTAGTTGACAGCTGAAAGCTCAGCATTATCACATTTGATGTCTTCTGAATGACCTCAGTATCAGGTCAAATATTACTTGCTAGTACTACTGAGAAAAATATTTACAGACTTTTGTTGGAAAAAAATTTCCTGTTTAGGAAAAAAGCACTTTAAAAATTAATTTTGTGATGATCTGATAAAAAGGTGGGGGAAGCAGGGACTGCTGGTTACAATTAGCTGCTGCAGTTGGTTGCTGAACCAGTAAGTAAGATGAGCCTGAAGTGGCAGATGGAAAGCAGCTTGGGAGATACAGAAGAAAAATGCACTTTTTTGCTGCCGTTTTTGGGAAGTCAGGCAAAGTAAAGAATCAAGCTAATTGGGAGAGTCTGTTTTTTTGTTGTGGCTGAATTGTCTTGGATTTTGTTACTTGTTGTGAGTCACTGCTGGGTTTAGAGTTCAATTGGAAGGAAAATACGTCTCTTCAAAGTGTGGTATACCTGTCATCTAAATGTAAGATGGGATACAGTGAGGACAAATATAGTACCCACAAGATTTGTGTTAAGCTAGTAAAACTGTTATACTTCTATAATTCAAATACACTTTATAATGAAAGTAAGTCAAACTTATTTTTTGTTTTGATTTTAGTTGTGGAATAATAGTCCCGGACATCTCTTACTAAAATACTGATATAAATGTTGTGCTGCTCCTCCCTCCTTACACACACGTGGTACAAAGGTCAACATGCAGAAGATGTGCAGAGTTATTTCAGCACTATTTCTCTGCACTAACTTACATGCTACGCTAAACAAATCAACAATCTGGCCAATAGGGTAGAATATGCAAAACTGTGGAGGACCCTGCCCCCCCCAGTCCCTTCCCCTCCCCTGGATTTCTAAAGTTATTCTCTCTTAAGCTGTAAAACTCAAATGCCCAAGACAAATAAACTTCTTTTGCATTCATCATCCTGGTACTTCGAGAAGTTTAAAAATGTTCAAAGATGCAGAGGTATTTCATTCTTCGTTCCAGCATCCATCTTATTAGCATACATATTAGAAAGAACTGATACTTTCATTTGAAAACAGAGCAGTGCTCTGCATTCGTATGTTTGCTTTGGTGAATGAGAGGAGAAGACTGACAGCAAATATTCTTTGCTGGGTTTTGAAGTCTTTTTTGGACTTTAAGTGCACAGATTCACTTGAGGTTAATAAGTTTGCCAAGAAGGCCTTTAGCTGTCTTGCATATGATTCCCTGCTATTTTTAATATAAATGTATTATTTTAAAGCCATATCTTGTGTCCTAAACCAGATTTTGTCTTAAGCAGCTGTGCCTAAATTGTAAAATCTCACCCTTGTGTCTGGTTTCACATCTGGCAACACCCAGCTAACAGTTACAACTTCGAGTAATTAAATTAGATTTAAAAAAATCCAACATAGACATAAAGAATAAATTATTAAAAGTGTTTTGTTTTCCAATCAGTTTTTGCAGAAACTTTATAAGTAACAGGGCTGCCCAGTTATTTCTAGATGTGTTGATCAAAATAAGTTCACGCTGAGGAAAGTAGAGGCAAGCTTGTAAATGGGTGGGGACTGGGAAACGTTAAGCTACCATAATTACTAGTCAGCAGTATGTCTCCACTTTGATGTCAACGATATGCTTTCTTTTGTCTCAGAGAGGAAGAAACTTCAAAAGCCTTAATTTCAAGACAATAAAGGGTCTTGCTAATATACATACAGACTTCAACTGCAAATGGATATTTTTAGTGTTAAAGAGGTAAATGTAGGTAGGTTAAGGCTACATATTTGTTTTATGAGTTATTTATGTAACACATCCAAAAAATATATAAATACATAATTTATCTGAGTACCATATATGACTTAGCTTATTAAAAGAATAATGGTCGATATTTTTACTGATAAATCAGCATATTAAAAGAATTATTTGTCTCTGTATTTTAATATGTTTGATATAAATTATTTCAAACATGACAGAATCTTAAAAGAATTATGATCAATTCTATTGACTTATAAACTATGTAAAGCTATATATATAAAGCTGCACTGTCACTCCTAGCCAGAAACCATACCAACTTGAGTAGTTTTGAACAAGTGTAGATATCAAAAGAGTTTAGAAAACTAATTACTTTAAATTAAAGAATACAAATCCGATAATGAAAACCTACCATGGATATAGGACTGATAGTAATGTGATTAATTCTTGTAACTGTATTAGGCTTTGCATCAATCCTTAAATAATAAACAAAACACATTAATTGTACACATCTCTCAGTGCTTTCCTTTAGATCTTGGATGTGTGTAGGAGAGAGTTGGGAAAGAGTATGACAGAAACCATTTGTTCACGGCTGTACAAAGAGCCTATTTTGGTTCCACTGAAAATTTACTGCAAACACAGAGGGAACTGAAGAGAAAGAGATGTACTTTCAATATGAACGAATATTCAGTAAGAAAAAAGATCTGAAAGCAATATTGCTTATTCAGAAAGCTGTTATTAAATCTAGCAGAGGATGATAGAGCAGAGCATGGCACTCTTTTAGGAGACAGGAAACACAAGTTCAGTCTCACTCGCTACCTAACAGAGTTCAACTGTGAATATCCCTCTTCCCGGAAAAGAAACCTAAAAACCAGATTATATGTTATTCCAAAGTCGGAATGGCTGAATGAAATAATTAAATAGATATTGAAAGTCTCTTGAGTGGCTGGTATAGCAAATTTTCACTTTAGTTTTTTAGTCTGACCAAAACCGATTACTCTTATAGCTCTACACACAGATGATCTGGATTCCAATCCCTTTTCAGTTAGCATTCAATTTACTATATCTACTGCTCATACTGTATAGTTTTTTTGTCTACATCCATTCATGCAGCAAAAAGCAATGTCAGCTGATGTATTTCACATACCAGTACAGAGGGCCTCTGAGTCTCATTGAGTCTCATCTGTGCATAGTTAACAAAGCAGAGAAATGGGTCTTGTCCAGTCATCCTATTAGGAAGATGGCTACTTTTCTTTAAGGGTTAGTTCACGAAGTACCGATAAATCCTAATGCTGGTGGTTTCATAAAATAAAAGGCTTGGAACATCAAATATAAAATATACTTTTCAGAACCACTTATCTCACATATCTCCTCTGTTGTTGTGGTCAGTTATCCTGTCTTCTATAAAAATATGGCTGTTTCAAACAAAGAAACCCCCAAAGAAATAATTTTTGAGGTAGGAAGACTATTAGCCTTTGAAAAGCAGATTTACATTTAGTTTCAGAGGTTATTTCTTCCTGTAGCAGCTCATGTCACTCCAAGCAAAGAGCAGGAAGGGCAAAACTGTTTCTAAGTAGAAAACTGTCCTTTGACAGTACCTAAATTTCTCACTCATTTTTATCAAGTCCTTTTGTGCTTCCAGAATTGTGTTAGATTCTCTAATTGCACTGTACAAGAGGGGTTCAGTAAGCATTACAAAGACATAGAACTTTAAATCAGGGTGCCACTTGACAATGGTTACAGTTGGCTAAGGTAACTGCCCATGTTTATGATTCTATACACATCTGGAAAAGCTGCAGAGCGGTTGCACTGTAAAGTTGCTTGATTTTTGTCAAAATAAAAATAAGATTAAATGAAAGCTTCAGGCTTCACAGTTTTGCTCTATATGGTGTTGTGGAAACACTGAACTGCGTTTTCAGTTAGTTACTTGTGAAAGCTAAGAGCTTTGGTGTTGCTTTCATAGGTCTGATAAAGCACTTCAAGTTCGTGAAGACAAAACACTCATGATCCCAACAATGTAACTACAGAAAAAGTAGGAGTTTTGCCTGAAGGACTGGGCAAGGGCTGCAAGGCTGGAACATAAGTATCGGAACTCTAATATGGAGATTTAGGTTACAAATATTTACCAGGATTTCTGCTTTCAAATTTAATGAAAAAAATTTAATGGATGCCAACAGGAAAGCTCTCCTATTGCAGGAACTAAGCAGATCACAACTTTTCAGAAGCCCTTTAACTGTGGCTTGCTTTCGTGCCAGCTGTTGTGTTCATACTATAAACGTAAGAAAAAAACCTCTGGGGTGGACATTTAATTCTGTCTCTCTCAATAGCAAACATTAACCACTGGCCTGCTATCAGACCACCTGCAATGTGTTAGTCATTACAGAGGTCACTGTTATGAACATTTTAAACTGTGAATAGCTTCAGTTTAAATTAGGTGTAAAAAAAGTCATTTCCTTTCAGTGATAAACTAAAACACCTGCAGCACAGCTCAAGTTTACCATGAGAGGTATAAACTCTCACTCTGCAGTTGGACTGTTCAAGGACATACAAAACCAGTTTTATAAGATAAGATCTTTCTAATCTTAATTGTTACTGTGTTGCCTGATTAGGTGATTACATGCACTTAGATTGCAAATTTCTCTTTGCTTTACTGGGAACAAATGACATCTTCTGTTGCAGATTTATTTTATGATTTTTCTCCTAAAGTCAAACAAATTTGTTAAAACAAATATGCAAAATCAAGGTATTATAATGAAAAGGTCCTTAAGACTGAAGATCATGAAATATCCTGATTGAAAATGTGGCTCTGCAGACTTTGTGTTCCACAAGATATTTGTGTCTCAGTTTTACTCTCAAAGTACAATCTGTACAATTCAAAAGCTTTTGATAACAGGGGTACATGAAAATAAGAGAGAGGAAAACTCATGAGGTACTCATTTATCATCGAATCATAGAATGGTTTGTGTTGGAAGGGACCTTTAAGATCATCCAGTCCCACCCTCCTGCCATGGACACCTTCCACTAGAGCAAAAAAGCCATCTGGCTCCTTCTGTCAATACTACCATCATTATTTTCCCTATATCTAATTAACTGCTTACTTCAAAACTCCCAATTTCTGAAGTGGAATGGACACAGCTTATGAATAATCCTGCACCAAGATGTTCCTGGAGGGCCTTCAGTGGAAATGTGCTCTACAGTTTGTGTTGTATTATTTCTTAGAGCTCTTTCTCTTTTCTGCCATATTAGGCCTTAGGGAACTCTGGAATGAGAACATCTCTGTGCTGCTCTCTAGCCATAGAAGGTACAGAACATCAACTGGAGTAGATTTTAATTCCAGAGCCTGCGAAACTGGGCCAGTCTCCCTGTTTGTCAAACTGGCCTGTACACTTGCACTAAATGCTAGACATAATCTCACCCACTTAACTCAGTGTGGCTATTGGAGTGAAGCAAGGGTCTTTGGGGGTAAGTTTTGCCAACAACAGGCTGATAGTTGGCAGTGATCAATACCAAATATTTTTTCCAGTTATGGACTGTTTATAAACACCAATACCAACAATGGCTCATCAGGACTGAGTATGCTTCAAACTGTGACCTTCTGACACTAACAGGAATAAATATATACGTTTTAAAACTTGACCTTATAAACATGTGCAAGAGCTCAACATTTATCTCGATACATCATAAGCATGGTAAAAATATTTCCCAGATTAATCTGCTGATAATTACACCAAAAAAAAAAATAGCAACATGAAGCCAGTGAAGATCTGACTCTTGAATCTATTAACTGAAATGCAGCTGAGAATCATTTGTTTACAGCATAGTTCCGTGGTCTTTGCAGCACTGATAACACTGCAGTGGAGATTTTGAAACACAAAAATCAAGAAAGGAAGGATAGCAGCTACAAAATTAGACTCCATACTTCTTAATAATGTAGGCCTATGTATCATCTGTGGCTCAAGTACGATCTACCTCCATTCAAAAGAAAATGAACACACAAAATATTTTAATGATATTGGAGGAATGCTTATAGCTGTAAGAAATCACTAAATACTGAAGCACTGTTGTTGGAAACAAAAACTGTTCTCAATTACAAAAAATTGTAAAAAAAAAAAAATACTTCAACATCATGCTGCATGTTCTATTCAGAACAGGCTGTTTCCCTAACCGTGGAAATAGTTACTGTAATTGTGCTCTTGAGTAAGAATGAGCCTCTGCAGGAGCTGACCCATGAAAGTCTTCAGAGTATTTGAGGCCAGCAACAGTGTAAACTTATGTTGTTGTAAACATGGCCCTTAATCCTTCAAAAGAAAAACATATGGATTCCATCTTTATTTATTTCTACAACAAGTCAGAGTCATCATGACATCTTTAAATACTTTGAATATCATTGTGCTAACTAAAAAAGGCAAAACTTGAATCCACTAGAAGAAAGAGTCAAGCTCATTTTTTTGGCTTATTGCTCAACAAAAAGCAGAGTTTTCTAAACATTGTATTAAAATGAATAAAGCTGGTTTGAAAAGTTCCGTATTTCAATGTTATTACAGCTGCAGTAATTAAGGATTTGGCTACTACTTTGACTTATGAAAATCCATCATTTCACATTGATTTAACTTACTAAGCTGCTATATGCATGCAAAATGTTGTAAAGTTTGTCTAATGGAAAAAAAAAAACGCTTGGTTAAACCCATGAAACGTGTATGCATGAAGCAGTAATGCATATATACAAGAAGGACTAAAAAAAAATTTCGGTATTTGAAACTGAAGTGGTCTTATTCAAAAAATATACGATATTATTATTGAAGGTAAAGATAAAAATAGATTTTTAAGACAGACACTTGAATATAAAGCCAAATAGATGATGGAACTGTCAATTTACCAAGAGTATTACGCCTTCATTGGAATGCAATGGAGCATATCTGTTGCTACCAGTTACTGTTAATGTTAATAGTTTGCCTGCTCTTTAAACCGATTTAAGCCAACGATGATAGCTGTCCAGCTTGCATCTGCCTTTGCCAGGTCTCTGCTCCCTCTTCCTTATACCAGCACTCATATTCCTGGCACTGCACAATGAGTCATTTCTGGGAACTGACTGGATAAAATATAAGCATATTAAACCAAAATAAATAAATAATCCTTTTTGTCTGTCCCTGCTTCCCAAACCACATTACAGCCTTGAAAAGCAGCACACATTTAATGGTAGGAGGATGGCACAACTATAATAATCTTAACTATATTGTTCTAAATGTCTATAGAATTATGCCCTAAAGACTTGATCATAACTTAATATTTTGATCATAACTTAATATACCCCCATATTTGTGTACTCAAAAAAGTCAGGACATCCTGGAGAGACGTAACATCGATATCTATTTTCCCGATATCCCCAGAACTTAGGGCTGAACCCGTTAGGATATGTGAAGGAGAAGGGAGGAAATTTTAAATCAGCCTTACCTGTGTTGGGCAGTGGAGATTAAATAGTGCATGTGTGTAGGTTCGTTTGCTCATATGTTCAAGGAAAATAAATATGCGTAATCGAATTTGAAGAGAGAAACTTGAGAAACAATAGCATAAAGATTCTTAATGCTGTTGGTTAATAAGACTTTGGATATCAGTCTGCAATAAGAAGTATGTACACAGAGCAAAAACAATTTTACACTGTGCAGAAACATCACAGCATGGGGCAGTGAGGTAATGGCCAATGCCGACATGGCTTGAAGACAATCACATGTGGAACACTGTGTTCAGCACAGGCCACCTCACTGTGAGAAAGACTTAGAAAAATGAAGGGAATTCATTGAAGAGCAACAAAAGAGTTTAGTGAAGGGAAAGAGATTTATGAGGAAAGATTTAAAAGTAGTACATAGACTGGCCAAATAATGACTAGGTAGGAGTGATGAATCATGGTAGCAGTCTATAAATATTTCAAGAATATAAACACACAAATAGGACAAAAGAAGTATCTAGTGATATTCATGGTATATAACTAGGAGTTAGAAGATTAATGTAAAAAGGGAAAAATGTAGGGTAAATATCAGAAAAATGTCTTGAAAGTGAGATGCCTTAAAATGGTAGAAGAAAGACGATGATGTGTAGAACCTCTCTAGCATTCAGTAAATTTTGTAAAACAATAAAACAAAACACTAGCAAGTGTACTGTGGAGAGAATGCCTGTGTTTGTTTGCAGAAGAGAACATACAATTCCTTTAACATAAGATAAAAAATCTTATATTCAATCAGTGTTAATTCACATTAAAAGCAAGTAGTTGTCTTAATCTCCTAAACTCAGGTGACATTAACATCACATGACTAAAACATTTGAGCAATTAATAATTTTCGTATAGCAAAAGACATGTTTGAAAGTTTCTATTAACTGTCATTCCTGTAAATCTGCTGACTAAATAGATTTTGTGCAGAATCACGTACTTTTATCAGACTAATTTGAAAAAGTTTTGAATTTGTAATTCATATAAACTGTTAGATAACACTTAGGGTTTTTGTTATTTATATTCGAGAATGTCAGAAAAAGGTTATGGCATTATTTAGCCTACTTTCCGTAACTGCATCTTAAATTACAGCTCTTACACTTCTTCTGTATTTTCCTCACTGTGACTATTAAATTTAAACAAACCTTATATTTATATTGGTATGAAATTACCTTTATACCAATACTGATATTTCCTTTACATTGCAAATCTATAATTTTAAAAATCTTTGCAGCTTCTGTCTCTCAAGAGTTATATGTGTTTTTATAAGATAATGATTGAGTTTGAATTATTTCAAGTAAAATCCATCCTCACTTCTATTAGTATTTTTACTAGTTTCAATACTAAGTATTATTTAAATGCTACTTTAAACCATAAAAGAGTCCCAGTTTGCCAATAGTCCTCTAATTTTAAACTAGCTATTTTGTCCTAAAATAATGGTAGTTAAGACCTTCTAATATTTTGTTTATTGACTAAGAACATCAGAAAAACAATCTGCCATGTCATTAACCAGAGAGGCTGACATTTTCTGGTCTAATTTCATATTCTCCTATTAGCACTTTTATTGATAATCAGGTGCAAAATTTGTTGGTTAAAACCCAGTATACCAATGAACAGTGAGTCAGCAGGATAGAAGGTATGAAAATTAGCAAGTGAGAGCAATAGAACTACAGAAAGATCTACTACATGCTGCAATTGCCACCTGTCCATATCAAGACTAAAATAGTATTTGTGTTTCTATGTGCATATAGCAACTCAAAATCAATTTGATAAAAGCTTGTGTTTGTTATTAATGGAGATTGGGTGTATGTGTGTATACAAGTGTGCACATGTAGTTACAGAGGAAGCACCAAAAACTACAAAGACTTGCAAAGAAAAATTCCTGAAAATATTTGCCACAGCGTGCTTTCTTAGGGCTCTGTCCAACCCAAACGAGACTCCGTGGCTGTTGGCCATGTGAAGCTCCGTAAACTTCCTGCATGAGGAATTCCAAGCAAACTGGAGTCTGCACTCCAGCTGAAACCTGCTCTATGGTGTGGGACGGTCTGACTGCTTAGCATGTCTTTATTGAAATATCACAAGGGAATTCATTTAGCCAGTTGTATAATAAAAGCCACAGAGAGTTTTGAACGAGGGGAACCTAGTGTGAGCTAAAAGTGTCACAATTTTATTTAGGAGTTCACATGTTGTTACATTTCTTGATCAGACGCTGATGCCTTCCCTGGAAATCCTTCTGTACAACTTGAAATTTATTTTTAATTTTTTTCTGTGTGAGTTTAACTTGACAGAACTGTTATTTTCCAACTTGGTAGCACAAAATAAAAGCTGATGTCAGAAGAAAGTCTAAATAGCTGCAGGTTTCCTAGACACATCGTTTCTCAGGAGAAATATACTGTGTGGTCTCATAAATATATGCACAGAGGTATGTGCACAGATGTATATAAATATATGAGAAAGAGATCATAGATTATATTTTAAATGTTATAATGTGCTGTCATAAGTGTGAAGAGGTGTTTGTGTTTTCTGAGATGCAAGCAATCATTCTGAAAATAAGAATGATTTAATAGAATACAACAATGAGAATTCATTAACATATCCTATTGCATAGAAATATCTCAATTTGTGTTCATATACCAAAGACATTTTTGCTTAAATTTTCCTGTAAAATTTAGGTTATAATGTAAACATCTGATATAGCATCACAGACTTCACAGGGATCATATGCATAGATTTTGTATATTTGAATAAGAATATTTAACTCAAAACCTCTTATTCTCTTACTAACTTCTAGAATCAGTGCAGAAGTGATTTGAGGTTGAAATAAAGCACAATGCACATCTAAAATAAATATTTTACCAGTTATGTGATAATGACTCCAGTTAAAATGCAGTTAATAATTTGCCATACCCTCTGGCTTAGTTTGATTTCCCATATGTTTCAGGTTGTGCGTCATATATGGGGCAAAGCACATAACCCTCCCTCAGATCCCTGATTCAAGGACACAACTTCAGTGAATGGATCCATTTCACCACTGGAGATTCTTGAAAGCCAGATCCCATATTTCATAAAACCATGCACCAGTAGTATTATATGTATATGTGATGGGCATTTTCTGCTGCTGTAGAGATGAAAGGCCTAGAGACCTGAAACTCAAGAATATTCAAAGCAGTGGAGTCTATGAAAACTTCACCTAACACCAAGAACATGTTACATATATTGAAGACAAAAATTACGAACATAACTAATGTTTCTTTGTAAAAATAATGTACTTGTTTGCATCACTGTTTTAATATTTCTTCTTTACACTGGCTTTACTTTACTGAATTGAAATATTAGTACTTTATAGTCTTTTTCGTTCTGCAATTACTGCAGTTCAATTATGCTCTTGCATATGTCAGGTACACTACAGTCTAATTTAATCTTCATTACACATTGCCATATTGCAATTATACATGTTATCAGAGTGTTAACACATATTTAAACTTGTTATTCCTTTGTCACTGATTTACAAAGAGGTACCTGAAAAGAAGCAGATGTCATAATTACATGCTTATTCAGCTCATTTTATACTAAGTCTCAACGAAATTGCAGATGAGCTAGGCATGTCCTGAAATTAATGTAGTGATAGTACACTAATGCTGTGATTCATTATGGTTTGTAAATGTACTCCACTTCTGGAATGTGTGATAAAATTATATTAATACTGCACAGTAATGAGATTAATGAATTTGTACATGGGGAAGAATAATAGTTCCCTTTGTTAGAGTGTTGAAAAAATAACATATAGGTAATTAAAAAGAATTAGTCAAACTCCGTACAACCCCATTTATATTAAATTAATTTGTCTGGCTTCATTTCTAATAATTGATCACTCTCTGTAAATTATAAAGCACTCTTCAAGCATATGAACTACTACTGTAGGAGGAGAGATTCCAGAGTATTATGAACCATCAAGGTGGTCCCTGCGGGTTCATATTAATTAAGGTTTAACAGTTTGGAAAATTGTAGCAATATTTTATGATTCATGTAATTAAACTCTGTAACAAAATGTCACAACCGCTAGTTATATCTGTGCCTATGATTTATATCTTACCCGTATTTCAAAGGAAGCAGAAGTAATGAAATATTCTTAAACACATAGACAATCAAAGGAAAAATGTACTGGTTGTTTTTAGTGTTCCTAACTAATCACATTAGTATTTCATTGCCTCTACTTCAGGCACTAATGGCCACCATCAGACAGTACAAATTAGATTAATTCAATATTCAACATCATAAGCTTTTTCAACAAAGGCTTCATTCTGATTTCCGAGTTGTTTTTCTTCTCTGTAATTCCATTTATTTCAATTGCATTTTCTCCCACTTTCCATATCAACAGTGCAGAATCTAACCCCTTCTTCCTTTGGCTCTCTGGTATAGCTAATACTTGCTAGCAAAAGCTAATTCAGTACATATGAAATCACAGATCAGAACAAAACAGAACTGCAGTCTAACATGACTAATGTTGAATTTCAGAGTCTGACTGTACCATAGTAGAAGCCTTTCCTGAAAGTGGGTTCTCTTGTGGCAAAAGTTCTTAAATAACCTGTCTGACTCAGTCATTTAGACAATTAACATTATTAGGGTGTTGCTCACCTTAGCTTGTTGCTGGAGTTTCTCACTTCTGAATTTTTTTGTTACTGATCGTTAGCACCGAAGAGGAACATTTAAAGTGAATTTTTATTGCTAAAAAAGGTATTTAAAAAAAAAGAAATACTTGCAAGAAAGCTTTAGTTTTGATTGATTTCTCAAGTCTAAAAAGCATATTTTAAAAGACCTGTAGATTAGTGGCACTCTCAGAACAAAAATCAACTTAAGTTTAGCTTTTTCATTTAACAGTATTCTATTGTACACTGGTTCTTAGAAACCCAGAGACTACAGCATCCAATGACATCTGTCCTGCTGTGTGTCATTTGCAATTGATGACATACCTTTCACAATGCGGCTCGAAGATTGATAGTAGACGACAGATCAGTCAAGCAGGAAGACATCTAAATCCTGTAAATTTGTCCAAAGATGGTTCTAACAAATCAGATGCCAGCTTTGAGGCTAGCAGGTATCGTGTATTAACACACTCCTCCCCTCACAATTTCTCAAGGTTATATTTATTTCTGTATCCAAATTTAATCTAGAAAGCAACACTTTGGCCTTAAGTAATTCTTGAGGGTTTTTTTAGAAAAGCCTAATTTTTTTTATTATTTTTCCAGCTTGAGGGATATGCCACAGCTATCTCAGCTTGTGTACTGTGGCTTGCGTAGAGAATGCACATGGCTTGCATTGCGCGGAACATATTCTGATGTGCTTTGTGGATTAATGGGATTCTTCTGCTTCTACAACAATGCACAATTCTATTTTCTAGTAGAAATACTATCTGTTCTCCATGATCTTTGTTCTCAGACATCACAGTAATGGGCATCAAATAAGTACCAGAGATGAATACCGGTTAGTGCAAATGAGCAACAAATGTAAGGCTTGACGTGAGACCACAGAAGTCCACTTAGTTGACCTAGCAGTCTTCAGACTCTGACTGTAAAAGGGTATTTTGTACCAACCAGCCTTTACCAATTCTCTGGATGAAAGAAGGGAGCACACATTAGTGACATTGTGTCCATTCTCTAAGTTGATAGAAATCCTACAATTTTCTAGGTGTATTTTGAACCAAAATGGGGGGGGGGGGGCAGTGTGCATGGAAATTATATATGGTCCTCTACTACCTTTGCCAAAAGCAGATTTCCTGTGAGGAAAATCAAAACTGCCTCTCTGAAACTGTAAATTATTATATTTAAAATATATGTCATTCTTAATCCACCTTTGAATGCCTCCTCTTAGAAATTTTTCTTACCTATTCCAGTACTGAAGAGTAAGTTTCCAGTTCAGTTGTAAACACTTCTGAAATCTGTTTTAGGCAAGTAAACGGAAATATATACCGCAATTACAGGGGGGAAAAAATTACTCTCAGCTTGATATTCACATTCCAGTTTTATTTTTTGCTAGATTGGTGGTTTTCCCTTTTGTCTTTTTCCTGGGGGTAAAATTTAGCCCAGGGATTATAGGTTCAGTAGATAACAATTCTATCCTAATCTAGTTATGACAGATTTAATAACGATGGGACTAAGAGGAAAACCAGTTTCCTGACAAATGATGATAAAGTGAAATCTTTAAGCAATAATAAAAATCAACATGTCATATCACGTCACCAGTCATTCAAAAGTGACAAGCAGAAACAATCTGCTGAGACAACATCCAACCACAAGCATAATCGCATTTATGATTTAATTCCCACTTCACATCAGTCACATCAAATTAATAACCACTCTCAAAGAAAATTAAATCCTAAGTGTATTTTTCCCTTAAAGTGTTATGATCAGAAAAGAAAGTCCTAATTAAATCTTAAACCAACTAGATGTTTTATACATGTGACACCTGTAACTTGGCCAGCATTGTGAATTGGCCCCATGTGGATTTTCATCATAAAAGAAACTGACAATCCCTTCTAGCAGCTGCCATAAATTTGATTAACATGTAACATATTCTTTTGTGAAAGTTCTTGTTGTAAAGATTTTCCAGTACTTTAATGACTGTGCAGCCATTTTATTCTAGGAAAATGCCACGTTATGCCGATTAGCGTAAGGCATGCAACTCGGAGACAGAGCTGCGAGCCAATATTATTATTATTCTGACTGTGTTGGGCTGTTCATCAACAAAAGATGTCCTGTTCATACCTTATTTCATCTTCCCAATTTGCCTATTCAAATGGTAAGGGCGCTGTAAGAATAATTTCTTTAAGTTACTTAGTTAATTTCTTCCATTACTCAGTTATTCTTTGTAACTCGAATCAGGGGTGGCCAGCTGGTGGCTTTGTGCAACTCCCAAGTCTTTACATGGCATTATGAGAGTGGCATTATGATGTAGCTACACATCTTCATCTGTAAAAGTGAGCCTGGTCACCTTAGGGCATAACTTCATGCCCAAATGACCATTCACTGGAGCAGCAGACCCCTCTGGGACCACCTGCAAAAAACTGCTCCCAAGATTCTGTCTTTCTCTAGTCATTTGGTACATCTCACATTTTTCAGCTAACTGAGGGTTTGGTTATGTGACAGAACAACTTGCCATCACTGCTCCAGATAATGGTGTGTTATTGAGACTGGAAACCTTAATGTAAATAAGCTGTATTTGAATGTATATAAGTTTTGGAAAAACAGAAATACATATTGATTCAGTACTGAAGATGTTCTTGGTCTTCATTTCAGACCTTGTTATTTTTATTTCAAACAATTAGAAAAACCCTGATGTAAAATTCAGGCTGGTGTTCTTGGATGTCCTATCTGCCACGACAAAATAGCTCTTTTCCTTATTTATCAACGAAATTGCAGATGCAGGAGATCTGCTCCCCTATACTCATTCTTTCCTTCTCATTTATGAAAGCAGCCACTTGGAGAAAGAATGTATTTGGCAGAGAATGAATTATACACAATAGATAAACATGTGTTTTCGGTATTCCTCTTAGAAGATTCAGCAAGAGAATATAGTTTGTTTCAGGGCCACAGATTCTATCCTAGGTCAAGCAGAAGTCAGTCAGGACAAACCAAATACTGTACAATGTATCCTTAGTACTATTCTTTATGAATCAGTCATATGATGACAGCCGATTTCTTCCTGGCTCTTTAAACTATAACATGTTTTAAGATCTTAAAACATGCAAGTGTGTTATTAAAGATTCTGCTGAATTATTCAGGGCTAAATCAAGATGTGAAGACACCTTTTTGAGACAGAAAATTGGCAAACTCTCTCTACTATGCCTTACAGCAAGAAAAGCAATCTTGCTGCAGCTGTTGTGTTTATAATAAAATTTATGCTATAAAAATGTTACCTGAATACAAATTAAATTATTTTTATTTAGTCCTCCCACAGTAAAAGGCATTTCCTCACGTGATTATGAGATTTCCGAGGTCTGCTGTGGATATCTGGTTAATTTATGCTCACTTAAAATTTTTCTGAAGCGTCAAGTTCAGGTTTTAATGCACTTTGTCACTGGAGGTCAGATTGCGAGTCCCTACATTACAACACTGAGCAGCTACTCACATGTGTAGTGCCACTCTCTTCCCAGGAATTTTTGGTGAATAGCTGCATAGCAAGGTAAATCGTGATCTGTCCTTGACTGACTTCACAGCAGCTAGTGACAGGAAGGAAACTACTCAGCACAAATTAGAGTTTCACAGTCTGGTCAGAACTGCAGTCGTATGATGTATTTTTCATTTGAAGTAATGGCTAATAACTAGAAACAATGAGACATTCCTATGCATAGCTAGAATTAAAATATAAAACTTCCTATGAAAGTAATTTCTTATTGGGCAGAAAAGGTGTTTTTTCATTCTGCATTTCTTCACAAGAGTACTGATACTCCCTGCTTTTCCATGTTTTGTATAAGTGCAAGGGTTTTCTCAGAAAAATTCAGGACTACAAGTGAGAAAATCTGCTTTAGCACAATATCTGTAAATAGATCCAAGACAACTGTATTGACAGATACATCTCAAGTAATTCCAAAAGGCATTTCACCATCTTGACCCTATTTTTCTACTTGATCGACATCTAATTCTGTTACGTTTCTCAAATACTTCCGAGGACCTGAATTTTAATACTTAAAGGTAAAATCCTAAATAGCAACCACACAGACTAAATTCTTCCATTTAACTTTTAGAAATTTGCTGTCCACAAACTTCCACCCAATTCATACAATAAGTACACCTCTGTGATACCACTTGGAATTCTCCAGTCATTTCACTCAGGCAAGATAGCACCTACATCACACACAAATCAAAACAGAATTAGGGAAGATTTTTAGGAAACATTGGTGGAGTTCCTGTTCCATGAGTTTTAAAACATCACAATCATAGAGAAATAGATATTACTAGAGCCATATAAATACACAGTATTTTCAGCTCAGAGGAAAAACTTCTCCGGTCTCTCAAGTGAAATGTATTCTGCACTCACAGCTCAGGGTAAACAATCCTCTGGACCCACAGCAGCATATTAATTTGTTCTCTCAGTAGCTTTGTTATATAAGGTGATAAGCTTTGCACCTTCCAAATTACTTCATCAGTCTTTGTTCTTTACATATATTTTATCTAAATATTTGTAACTAAATTTGAACAAAATGTATATGAGTAAACATGCAAATAAGTATGGTCAATTTGCATCCTTCAGGTTGTGTAACAGCCCATACTACAAAATGCAGCATAATGAATCTCTTTCCTATACATTTCCACTTTTTGATTACTGTTTCCTCTTCTTTATTAACTAAAGCCATATGTTACTGAGCTCAGCTTGTCCAGACCAAGTACTAGCTGGCAGCAAGGAGTGTTAACCAGAGACTCAGAAGGGGTGGATCAACACTTCCTCCCAGAGTAAATGCAGGAAACCAGTCACATAAGCAGGAGGTTTGAGAGAGTATTAGCAGTGGTTTTCAGGGGAAATTAGTCTTTTTTTTCAAAGAGTAAATCTGCATGGTGCAAGCTGGATTGAAATAACGCTCTGTGCTAATGGTGCAAGCTGGATGACTCGTACTACCACAGCGGCTTGCTCTGGGCTATTTTGACTTCACACAGATATACGCTTTAAACCACTCACAACGAAATAATCTATCAGCTTTCTTGTCAGCTTCTTTCTTCTTTTATTCTTTTCCTAAACACCAACAGTCTAATCTGAGATTCACAAAGATTTGCCACGTTCTTTTTTTATCAAAAATATGAATAATCTGACAATATCTGTAAAATGTACCCAACATTTGGAGCCTCTTTCAGCTTGCCATTCCTCTCAGTTAGTCAAAAACACAATTTATAAAATACTGCCTCCGTTTATTTTTTTTCAGATGACTGAAGTGGTCCTGTTCATGTCTTGCTTTAGGAGTTAAGGCTTGTTACAAGATTACTTTGATCAGAACTGTACAGATCACTGCATTAGATTTAAATTAATGTTGCATAGGCAGGTATTTATACATTTTCAAAAATTATCCAATGAGGGGTAACTTAGTGGGTAAAGTTAGTGACTCCTCTGCTTTCACAAGCTCACTGTACACAAAAAGCTTTGAGGGTCACCTGCATTTTGAGAACTGCTATTAAAGGTTTATATTTCAGTCGTGCAGGACTTTTGCCCCTGGCCATATTTTTTCATCAAGTAAAACTTAAGTTGGAGGCTGTTATCTGTGCCCTAGCCTGTTACATCTTGCTCCTACTTTTTTCCGTTTAGTAGGGTGTCACTGATACTTGCCATATGCTCTGGTCTTATGTGGGGAGTCAATATGTTATTCGTGTCTTTAACAAGCATTTGACAAAGGAGAAGACAGATTTTTGAATGAGCATTTGGTAGTTAGGTGCTCAACTCATATTGACCGTTAGTGATTTCCCTTCTAAAATTATGCTTCAAAAAGATTGAAAAATGCTGCCCCATTTGAGTGACCTTGCTTTAAAGACATGAGGAGACATGACAAACCATAGTCAAGTTTTAATCCTGCCTTTCATAAATAAATCTAAAGGAAAAATATTGCAGTAAAATTTAGAAAATTATTCTTCTTTAAACACAGGCCTAATTACAAATGGACATCAGCTATAGGCTGTCAACTAATGCTGTTTATTACATTGATTGTAACAGGGAATCCCTAGGGTTAGTTGATGAAATAAAGATTTAATTTGAGGGTAAAGCACAACAACAAAAATGTAGCTAATTGTAAACAACAGTATTCCAAGTCCAGCTGAGTCCACCAATATAAAAACAGAAGTTAACCTCATCCTTCCACTACTGTAAACATATTAAATGCTATTTATTGTGATTACATGTGTGTGGCCTGTTACAGCCTAAATAGGAACATTTTCATGACTGAAAGACATAAACATCAGATAACTAACATCATTATTCCCATTTGAAAGATATATAACCTAAATATTAATTTTAATAGTAAGGTTAGCAAATTAGGAAACCACACACACTAAAATCATTGCAATAATATCCATTCCTAGTAAAATACTCAAGTTCCAAGAAGATTAAAAGTACAGGTGGGATTCAGCAGAAGTTTACATGCTATCCTGACACATGTCATAAACAGAGATTTTATACGAAAAAAAGAATACAGATTTTCCACCAAACTAAAATGAGTCAGAGTAATGGAAATGAAGTTAAAAGACACTGACAAAAAAGGCACCCTCTGGAAAACAAAGTTTGTAAAGAAGAGAGGGGAGTGGGAAGCCCCTGCAAGGTCACGGACTGTGCTCAGTCACTTTAGGTAGGAAGGCTGTGACACACTAACCATGCCCTGGGCACTCAAAACAGCTCCCTGTTGGGCCAGCCTGAGTTCAGCAGACCAGATTCACCCAGCACCTCCAAGCAAACACAGTCAAGTTGCCAGAACAGCCAGATTGTCCTTGAAAGAGAAGCAGCTGCTTCATATGACATAGAACCATACTTATGAACTTTCCTAGACCCCATTATGTCATGCCTAGTTCGCCTGACCTGAACTGGCTCCCTTCATGTCTTAGCATTACACTCTAGCTAGTAACCTCTTCTGGCACACAGGGCAGAATTCAGCAGGATCAGTTTGTTTTGGTACTATGGGTTTCACAATCTGAATATTCTGCTGTTCAGCTTTTACAGACGCCCATAATCAAATACAAAAGCAAATGTGACTTTGGAGGTTCCCTGTCCTGTGTGTCTGTACAGTACCTTATGCTTTGCCAGCCCTGCGGTAGTGCCAGGCACTGCTGAAGGCTTGGGTTTGGTAGTTTCATGACATTGTAAATGACTGTGGTTAGAGAAGACATTGAAAAAGTTGAAACTCTGCTTGCTGTCAGGGATAGCCCTTTACCTGATCCCTTTCCCATCAGAGGTCTTACCAGGGACAACCTCTGACATGAACCATTAGCACTTCGAAAGTCTGTTTAGAGAGGGGCAATCATGAATGGACATTGTCTGATATGCAATCTGAAACCGTGGCAGATTTGCATTGCAGGAACAGCATCTGCCTTCTTGCTCAGAGCCTCCCAGTTTGAATCTACATTTTCAAAAAGGCGATCCTTTCATGTTTGCTCCACACTGCTCTTTTTCCCATGCTGTTCCTCATTTCCAAGTGGTTTCTACTACTATTATTTTAAACTTCCCGAGTATTGCTTTTGCAGTAATATCTTCATATTGCATGCATTTAATATCAGCCATCCTTAAGGGACACTTCTTTTTTCTGCAGTGTTTTGCTTGACATTGTTATTGTTACTGTAAGCATTGGTTTGAATAATCAAATGGTGGCCTGTAGACACTGGAATAAGAAAGGTCAGACTCTGTATATGACATATGATTTGCACATCCTTGAAAGGGAAATGAGTCATCTATGTAATACAAACGATAACTCAGTTGCATATGACTGAGATACAAAAGATAAAATATGTTTATAAATGAATAAACGGCCTGATTGTTGTGATATATTATGGTAAAATTTCAAAATTATATATATATATATAGTTGTAACCTTTTGCTTAAAAAGAATGCTGGAGTACCATTGTACTATGTCCATATGTTTCATAGCACAATTCATTTATTCTTTGTAGTCTTTTTTTAAAGTAGAAGGTATCAGTGGCTTGTGGCTAACAGCTGAACCACTCAGAAGCACAAAGTATGCTTTGCAGTACGGGTAACAGCACTCTGCTTGCAGTTACTGCTACGTGGATATCACAAGAGCTCAGCATTCCTACTTTGGCACAGGGACCATAAAAAAACCGACTCCATGTTTTAAAAAAGTTAGTAAAAGAAAAAGAATGGAAAACGAGACTTACCAAAGATCAAAGTGATATTTGTTTGTCAATTCTAGCTCTTTCCATGGCTTCCAGTAGCATAAGCAGAGCCTTCAAGTAAAAACTACTTTTCTAGACAACCAATAAGGAATTAACTGCAAAACCTGATCTTCTCAACTCTTTACTCTTTCAAGCAGAGACCAGACACCTTCTCTGTTCCTCTAATGCACCTTATCAACCCCGCTAAAAGAAAATTTAGTGGTGGGGAAGAACACGGACACCGTGGGCAACCCCTGAGAAGGCTGAGATGGTGGAGTCAGTACTCGTAGACCTCACAGTGCTGGCAACACACAGTGAGCCCTGCATCTGCCTGCTTGTTCTCTACCTGCTGCTGGGGAAAACCCGTCACAGAGAGCAATTATGTTCTCTGTACCGTGTTTTTGTCTGGAGAGGCCACGTCTTACCAGCAGATATCCTCAATTCAGCAGCTACAGAGGCACTTCCAAATACAGAGAAATATTAAGAGCATCACATCTTCCTTTCCATTTTGCAATGCTTTTGGTGAACACCTTGGCTCATTTCCAAGCTGCACAGCAGTTGAGAGTATTTGATCTTTGGCTAGGATACCTCACAGCCTTCCCCAGATGAAAAGTTCAACTCAGCTAGGTGATTAGGAGTCCAGTTTGAAAGCACAGCAGGATAAAGAGTTCAGATTAAAATCAGAAATATTCCTAACACCACGGCTCTGAGAGGGCTGAAGTTGAAATTAAATATTGGAGTCAGCACAATGCAAGAAATTCACAACCAACTGGTGTATATCTTGCATAATAAAAGTTTAACCACATATGTTCCTAATATACAGGGTAGAGACCCAAATATGACCTGGATAAATCCAACTGTAATATGAACCAAAACCTTTGTTGCATACCTTCAGCTTTATAATCTACAAACTTGAAGGTTTAGACTGAAGTGAGATGAGTCCCAATAAGAAATATCTCGATTTACCTGGCCAGTTTTTCACAAACAGCTGATAATTGTTTATGCTATCACCACAGCTGTAATGAATTTTATCAGTTGCTGCCCTTTTTTTTGTATTTTGTATTGTGCTTTCAACTGTCATAAAACAGTACAACAATCTACCAACCTGAAATAATTAATAATTATTATATGAGTGACTGATTTACTTTGAAAACATGAAAGGCCACAAAACCTGGGTTTCCTGGTCTACGTGGTGTGCATAAAGGAAATGAGCATAAGCAATCACTGTCAGCTGTTCTTGTAAGTAAGAATTGAATCATTTATCTGTCTGCATGTATACATTATCATCATCTCCCACTCTGAGGTAAGCCCTAAAAGCACTTTATGGTACAGAAGTAGGTTGTTACAGATATTTAATAAAAAAATACCACTTTTTTCTTTTGAGAATGACAGCTGAAGATATACATATTCAGCATAAAGTGGAAAAATTTTAAAATTCTATAATTTGGCTCTAGAATATACTTAGTTTTTGTCTGCACCAGTTAAACCATAGCTCTACTCTAGCTGTAGTTCAAATTTGCACTCCATGGTACAGTAACAATCATGTTTAAGTGTTTATTTGTCTTCTCTTGTTTTCTATTTATGATCAGTTTGTCCAATATTAGTCACTTGCATGTACCTTCAACTACTTTAGCAGTTCAACTATTTTAGTGTATTATTTTCCATCAGAATTCTGAATTTATTCCGTAAACAATTTCTAGTAATGAAATCATTTAAATCAATCATATGTTAGTGTCTTGCTCCAATTCAAGTTACAGAAAAACTTGTTTTGATCTAAGTGTAGACAGAGCATATATTCAGCACGGTCACAACTTAGTGTTTGCCACCACCCTCAGCAGAAATATAAAAAACAAGGTGAAATGAAAGGTATTTTTAGCTATCATACAATTAAAAATAAACAATACCTTCTGTGTAAGCAAGATAACATGGTAGCAGAGTGTAAAGCAGTGCAGTAATACATTTAGAGACTGTGAGTAATGTAATACATAAGGCTGCATGAATAACCAATTGTATTGATTAGAAGCTAAGCCAGTTCCTGAAAAATTAAGACTTTTTTCTCTTTTACTTTGAGAAATAAATGAGATTTAAATATACTTAACTATGAATAAAGAATAATACTATACTAAATACACATATATAAAATATATATAAAAATAATGAAGTATAAGAATAGTTGAATGTGTTGTAATCATGTAATAAATATGCATTTTTACATAGAATAAATTTTTGCTTGAAAAAGGTTAATTTTGATCAGGAAGTTTTTGTCTTGTGGAGTTCAGGCCTTTTGTTCAAAGGAGGTATCTTTGAGTGTGACACGTGTATGAAAAGGTTTGTATGATGTGGGAACCAATGAAATGCCTGTGGGCTGGATGACACAGGAGGTCCTTTCTAAAATTGCATTCAATGCTCCTACGTGACAGCCTGGCCACTTCCTGGATCTGCTGCAAAGCCCAGTGCTTTGCAGGCTGAGCTAAGGCAAATGCAGCAGACTAAACACTGAGATCAACAGATAGGAAGCAGGACCATCTGAGATGACAAATGGGGAGGTGAAGTCCTTCAGAAGACCAAAATCAAATAGGCTCAACAAGAATCTCTCTTTCAGGGTTCAGGGTTAAATTAGAGTGTGAACACCATTCGATTATTTTCCAAATCGATCCTGCCGTATCCAGACTGCTTGTTATACAAGTAAGGGTGTACAAATAAATGAAAAATCACAGTGATTGCAGAAGGTAGATGGAAGATACTTGGCACCAAGTATTCTTTGCACGACCCACTTCTGCTCTTCCCCACCAGCCGTGCTACCATTGCTGCTGGTGCACCCAGCTGTGTGACAGGAGCGGCAGAGCGGAGCCAAGCTTCGCCGTGCTCCAGCTTTCTGCACAGGCAGAGGTGCAGCCTAGGTGCAGGACAACATGTGACCTCCTTGAAGAACTCGAAAACTTTCATCATGTCCCTGTCTTTCCTCACTCCTATATCCTTTGTACTATATTTGACTTTAAAGTCTTTCTCCATCATTTAAAATGGAATTTAGGGTTTTTTTAATCAAGAAAAATAACTTTAAACTCTTCCAAGTGATGGAGAAGAAAAGGAGCATATACACTAGCAGGCTTTCTCCCAGACTGCTTTCTGGTACTTATTCCAATAGAATGCTAATAATTATGTTAAAAAGCTAATTTAAGAAATCCAATTTTTGGAAAATGGGTTTTCAAAGGGCACGTTAAACAACTAGAGAAAGTTCGATCTGGTTTCCCCATTAGAAGAGGAAGGAAAATCCAATTTTAATCTATTTTTGTTCTCCTAAAAAGATGATATATAGAAGTTACTTTGAAAATCATCCTTTCAAAGCAGAACCTAGTATAAGCATGTGCTAACTTGCAAAGTGCAATTAAACTGTTCCGATAATACTGTCTGAAAAAATTAGCAGCAATATTGAGAAGGTAAGTTGTTTTCAAAATGACCATGGCAGAAATGCTTCTGTGTTCAGCTGGTATTGATTCTGAAACAATCTTACACATGATGAATGAGAGCACATTTAGGAGAGGATTCAGTCATAAGAGCTCACAAATCAATCAGCTTGTCAACAGGCAGACCAAATTCAATTTTTATTCTTAGTAAACTCTTATTTGGTGGTAGGCCATTGTTTACTTTGAAATTGTTTTACAAAGGAATGGGGGAGGAGGGAAATGGGAAAGACAATCTTTCATCAACATATTAGAAGTTGGTATGTCATTTAGGGCTGGGACAGAGAAAATCCGATTGTCTCTGGGACAACGCAAACCTTTTATCTCCTTCCGGATGATCATAAACAGTTGGTCATATAATGTTCTTTATTTGCAGCAGCATTTCATGATAGTTCTCACAGAGAAAGACATGGCATCACTAATTTGTAACAGAGCATGGTGTAATTGGCATGTCACATTCTAAATAACTTGATGTACACAAAAGCTTCTGCATTGCTTTACAACCCACACTATATTTCTGACAAGTAGTTTTCATTGTGTCCTCATGGCTCGAAATTAAAATTGTAGTGAAATGACATGATAATAACAGGCAAAGAAAACCCAAAAAACCAAACCTTTCCTCCTGGAATTCCCAACCAGCTATCTCTGAGAAAAATCATCAACAGTAACCTGTTTGGAACTTGAAAGGTTATTGGAACGCCTTGGTATTAATAATGTAAATAACTAATAAAACAATAATTTAGTAATACGTTACCTAATTCCATAATTCAAATAATGTAATGTAATTCATTTATGTAACCTATTAGCGGCTTGGCACTGATATCAAAACTTGATTTTTGGAATATCATAACTTCAATCCAGAGAGTCTAACCTACCAGCTTTGGACAATCCATGGGGCTGTAGGGGAATATCCTCTGTATGAGGCTGTTTTGTCACTTCCCACTTTCCAGCCTACAGATGATTTATATTAAGGAAGAACGTAGCCTAAACAAAAGGTAGGAGGAAGCTGGTTGCTGGACCTTACATGGAAGACTCTTCCATTAGAAGAAACAGTCTGCTTTCCCCCTCCTCATTCCAACTGAAATGAGAAGAGAAGCTATGGAGTTTCAGTGACGAAACTTCATAAACACAGAATAAACAGACTTAATTGATGTTTTCTCCTCTAAGCATGAACCCATCCTCTATGACAGTTCCGTTCATTACCTCCTTTACTTTTATATATGTACAGGAATGTGACAGCTTAAGCAGCACCACCCTTGGATTTTTCCTTCCTTGCTGTTGGTTGATAAATGTAGAAATCCACCAAGCTGTCCCCCAAGCCATTATATTTCTGGAAAGTACATATCCATTTGATTTGTTGGTTTGTTTTTGGTTTTTTTGTTTAGCAAATACTAGTTATGTTCCTGCAAATAGTATTTCTGAAGATGCTTATGGAAGAGAACTTTGTGTGGATTCAGCACATGCTGTCAGACAGATACAGAACTGATATTTGGAGCACAGATTCTTCCAGAAAGGGAACTGTTCCACGGTATGTTCATTGATTTTGTCATAGACAAAAATCAAGAATACAGAATCTGAGAATACAGATCTTGTGGGATGGGTTTTAGGTTTTTGCTCAGCGGGAAGGCAGACTTGAGAAAACCCTTGGGAATAGTTCTGGTTCCTTAATCTTATTTGTTCCTGCCATTGTATGATAACAAAATCAAAGACTGAAATAGAAACCCAAATATGAACATCTCTAAGCACTTCGGTCAGAGTTTGTAACAGAATATGAATTTCATGGCTGCGGTTTTAAAGTTACAACCAGCTGACCCAGAACTCCAACTCCAAACATTCAAAACCTAATAATGTCCAAAATCCTAGTCACAGCTGGAAATCTAAGGGTAGTAATATATATGCTTAGACATATGTCTTGCATGAAAAGATAAAGACTGAGGAGAATAGAGAGGATAGCTCAGACATCTCAAACTCACTTAAAAAATATATATAGACAAGGAAAAGCAATTTTGTAGATTATGTATTTTTAGTCTGTGAAGGTTCCATACTTCAATCTTTTACCATGATGTCTAATATCTGAAGGTGAGTGAAGCTTCTTGTCAGACTGGGAAAATAATGCCTTGCAGACACTTCCAAGATAAAAACTGTAAGACCATTAAACATCTTCCAAGAAGTTCAGCTCCTCCTCCTGTCTCCTGTCTCTTAAAACAATCAAACTTACAGGAAACCCCTAAAAAACAAAAGCATTTGGAGGAAATATTGTGTTCTGCTTCTTGTGGTGTAAAGGAAGAAGATGGGAGTATCTCATTTCACTGTTGTGTTTTAATGAGAAAAACTACCCCTTTGCTTTTTATCCTTCAAACTCAGAGCACATGAGAGGCATACTGGAACCCAATAATACTTCCTTGAATGACCAGTAAAAACCTGTTAGGTCCATTCATTTCAAAATAATAAAGATTACCAGACTCCCACGTCAACCTGAACAATCTGTTAAATGCAGACACTGGTAAATGACTTTACTTGAACTGTAATTAATTCTTATGTGACTTGGAAGTATGTATTCAACTAATATCAGACATGAAGGTATTTGTTGAATTTTATTGGATTTTAAATACAAGTCATTTGTTTTAATTTCCTTCTTTATCATAGATATATAGCTTTTCCATTTTTACTATATAAAATTGGAGTATCATATTCACTGTTGAAAGCAATATTAAATTACTTTTAGGAAACAAAGAATATTATGTATGTTTTTTCCTGATCTGTTTTTAACCAGAAAAAAGCTGCACATCTGGTATATTTTAGTTTTGGGATATGGAATATCTCTGTCTTTCCCAAACATTGTCTACTGTAAACCAAACTGAACAACTTTCGGAAGTGTTCCTTTTTCACTGAAATTTGAACTCTATGGAGAATGTTTGGCATATGGATTAAAAATGGATGTGAAAAACCAGTCATGATTGGAACAAAGGGATTTTTTTTTTTTTTTAAGACCACAGGAATGGGTATAAACTTGAAGGTGCAATCCATCCTAGCTTCAGTTTCTAGGAGATATCATTTAGAAATCAGGAATGGATCTAAGTCAAAGGTGATAAATGAAGAGACCATACTTATAAATTATGGCATTCAGGAAGGAGAAGTACATAAGTTTTTTTATGGATTCTAAGTGCATTTTTATACAGGAATCAAATTTACAGCGTTAGGATGCATATTTCAAATAAAACTGAATTTGTACCCTGTATTTCTGAAACAGGAAGGATTACAGAGGAGGCAAGCAAAAAGATGGCCCTTGTCATTGTATTTCTGCATGAACAGAAGGTTCCTAAATGTTTGTGTTTTAACACAAGTAACATCAGGCTTAAGTTTATGTTGATTCTCAGCCTAGTGCAAACTGAAGAACCACCCTAAGCAGTACAATTACAACGTCACGGAGTTTTATTACGCAGTAACAGAGCACCTTCTGCATAAAATTCATCAGCAAGAGAAAAATCCCTTCCCGTAGAACTAATTCAAACCAACGCTGATGACTGTTCATTTTATCTAAGTTTGGTGTTTGAAGAATGGAAAACAGCCCAGCCAGCTGCTCAGCTGCATTTTTTTTAATCTGTTGGTCTCATTGACTGAAGGAGAATCTGATTACACAATACAAAGATCAAAACTTCAGATCTCTTTTTTTTGTAACAGCAACAAACAAACAGTCTCCAACCTGCCTCATGGAACTAGAAAACCAAGAGAAAGCAGCACAGCATGGAAATGGCTTTGGTACTGGGAATCCAAAGCTGCATACAAACACAGAATGAACCTGAAAACTCCAAGACTAAACCAAAGTGTTAATTTACTCCTTCTGAACCACTACTGAGATGAATAGAAATAGGGAAAAGCATTTTTGTTTACTTCATGGATCCTTTTAAACCATAGCAGGAATAATGAAGGTCAAGTACAGCCCCATTTTATAGATTGCTGTTCAACGATAGGCTCAACAAAGTGGAAAAATATGCACTGATTAGAGAAATGGAGAGAACAGGCCCTTAATTTCTATTGGACAGCATCTTCCCTTCTCCCCATTTGTTTTATGATGCATGCCTTCAATTGCAAAGTACTATAAAAAGCTTCCTGAAATTCTTGGCACTGCCACAGATCTGATTCCACAGTGGCTTCCAGTGATTAACAGAATGCTAGAAAGTGCAAGGCAAACAAAGATCAGGTGAATGGGGAAAAGAAACTAGAGTATCATAAAAGTGCACATAAAGTGCATTCCATTTGCCAACAGAGCCAATGCTTATAAAAGAAGTGTAGTTTTTGAAAGTTAAACCCTCCCTTTCTGAACAGAAACCAGATGAATTTGTAATGATTGTAATTTTTGTGTTTATGAATATTTTTTTTTTTTAAAAAATTCTTTTTTTAAAAAAAAGAACTGTAACTTAACTGGCAGAAAGACCAACACTTTTAAATTCACGAAGTTTCAGTCTGTATCTGAACTCTTTCACTGACCAGCAAACTTGATCATCTCCAAATAAATTATTAAAATGCTAACCATAAGGTTGTACATTACAAAGTCTGACTATATTATAATATTTGTTCCTCCAAGCAGCTCCTTAAAATGCATATTTAACTAATTTATCCTATACTTTGTGCCCCTGTGGCCCTGGAAAGTGAAGCAACATCGCTCATAAGAGATATTAACATTGGCTGTTTATCGAGGCATCTGTGAAACAGAAAAGCAATAAAAGTGCTAGTGTGCACTCATTTACTATTGAAATATCACAAAAATTATTCAGTGTCAGAAATCTAATTTTGTATGATATTTCCATATATTTTACCAGTTAATTTTTTCAGTATTAGTGAATTAATATGCTTTGAATACCCCTGTAGCTACAGTGGAAAAATGGACCAACATACTTATTTAGTGCTGCTACCCAAATCCATTAGACAAATTTTCTTTACAGCAAAGCATTGATGAATGAAATGTCCCATGCTAATGTAAGAATAATCAATTTAGAATGCTTATGACAATTAACAAAGCTGGAGATAAGCCTTGAAAGCACCATGCTTTGTCAGCCCTGATTTGGATTAAACTTGCACTAATAGGATCATTTTTCTTCCAAAAGGTACTCTTTTTAGGCAGACCTATCAATTAATATGAATTATGCATGTATAAAAGGACTAATGTCATTAATTAGACAAATTAATTTTTATGATGCAGTGAATAGACTAACACCAGATTATATGAGATATTTTTCTCCCAATTCATAAGTATTTGGAATAAATGAATAGTTTACATTTGCATGGTTATTACAGAATCAATCATTATTAATCAGTGACACTATATTGCACAGTTTAATATAATCTGTTTTACTTTCTCACGGTGACCAGGTATATTGAGTTCACACTTCTGAAGACAAAGTTTTACTCTAAATCTCATGATTTCACTGGGCATAAGACTATATACACCCCAGGGAAATACAAGTGGAGTGTGTTATGTGCTGTGTGTTTCGGTGCATTTTTGATGATAAAAAGGGGGAAATTAAATGAATATAACCTAACTCTTCTGGCATCAATTTTAACTGTAGAATTGAAAACATTCAAAAATTTAGAGAGGCTTGTGTTAATGGTGGCCCACACTTTGATCCTAAAACACTGTTTTATTTTAGCCACTAGTAATTTACCACTCATTGCTTCCTTTTGCCTTTAAGCCCAATGCATATATGTTTCAAAGTGTGCTGAAAACCTTTACAAGCTAAAAAAGTATATTTAAAAATTCGGGTTCTCAGAATCCTCAAAAGTGTTTGAATTTTTAAAGTTTGAGAATTTATACGGTAGAAATAATACTGCAAATATTAAGTTTAAAATCGTTGCCTAATAATATCTCCTGCATGGAAAAGATAATACAACCATTTCCATTCAAATGTGTTAGGAACTATTAAACACTTATTAAAGTTATTTTAAAACTTTGCTTGCTTTGCATTTAATGAAGTGAATGAAGGATGGAAAAACTACACACTTTACGCATATTCAATTCTTAAAAATTACTTCTTGCCACATACCTTCTTTTATCCACTATTTATACATCAGCTATAGCCAAATATAGGGAAAGAATTATTCACCACTACCCTTTTGGGCTTTCAGAGAAATAGGATAGCAAACCCTCAGAGAGGAAAGCATTTAAATGGCCAGCCCACTTCTGATAAAGCGCTAGTCTTGGGGAATATGTCTTCTTCACGAAGTACAGGGAGACAGGAAACCCAACAGCTGCAGGCTCAACCCCCAAAGACTAATAAACCCCACAACCCTATCAGGGATTGCTTTTCCTAAAGAAAACTACGGGGTCACAGTCCAAGGAAAGAGCTGCTCTGTGTCACATGACAAACCTCTTGTTATTTCCAGTCTAAATTTATTCCTGGTCAGTTTATGCAGTTCATGGCTCGGCACCCACAATGCTGGCTCTGTATCTCTAGTCAGTCCCTGTTTTGTTAAGCCAAATTCAGTTAGCCCTGTCCCATAAGAAAACTCCCTGCCCTCCAACAAATACTTGCAGCCCCTCCCCAGACTAGGTTTCATCTGAGTTTGTCTTTCTTGATGCTGGCTGTGCAGATCTGGATGCAGAGTATTCTAAGATGCTACCAGTCCCTTAGAAATAACATGAAAACCTGCACTGCCTGGAACAGAATAAGAATCTTGCCTGTAGAGATCTGAGAATCCTCTAGGATACTGCCATGTGTTTTGTGGCATTTGCAACATCTTATAAATGTATCACCCTGCTTTGCTTTATTCAGAGTTCTTGGTTTGGACTTTTTCATGAATTTTCTAATTTGAACTGAAAAGCTATGCAGGATCTACAAAGGAAAATGCAGACTCAGCTGAAACACCTCTGAATTTCAAGTAATCTATTTTTAATTCACTGTGTCACCTCAGAACAGAGAAAGCCAAAACTGTGTTTAGAGATCATGCAAAGGCCTTATTAAAACTCTCATTGAGTGATGTGCCCAGAGAAGGATTTAGTAACTTCCCATAAAAAATTGAATAGTATAGCACAGGAATGTTGAAATGACAATAAGAAGGGACATATATCAAAGAGACAGATAGTATAACATTTTCACTAGAACGTGAATAATCAACTGGAACTGAAAAAAACCCCAACAGGATATTTATGTGAATTTTATTCTCCATAATATTTTCGCAGAAATTAACCTACAATTAAGTTTTTTTCAAAGCCAAGAAATATATAGGAAAATGAAACAATTTTCAGTAATCAACAAAAGATAAATGGAATAAAATTTTGGTTTTAGCAAATAACCAGTAAGTATACTATAATAATTTTCTTATTGGGTCAAACCTCAAAAGTAAAGGTATGTCCTAGTATATAACTAATATATGGGAAGTATGGACAGGTCTGAGCAGATGTTGAAAACAAATAAGGATTCACAGAACACCACAATGTGGTATAAAAATCTGAGTTTATATGGTACAGCTGGCCGTATATAATGTCTTTTTAATTTATAAGACTATAGCATCTGGTCTTCCAATGTCTTGCTACAAATTTTCTGAAAGTCAGGAGAATACTGTTTGTGTGGTTTTCTTTTCATTTAGATGGAAAGGAACTAATAGAGACAGAGAAAAAGAAAACCTATATTAGAAAGAGAACTGCTAACAGAATGAATCAAAAGAAATAACTGCTTCAAGGAATTTTAAGTTAAAACAATAACACCTCAAAAGTTGGGATTTTTCTTCCACCTGGTGCTGGCTGCACAAATATCTCTGAAAGATTCTGAAAAGTAAAATTTATTGGATTTGATTTTCTATGGCAACATTTGTTAAAAAAAATATCAGAGTTACATTGGAAAAACAGGATGTAACAAAGGAAAAAACCAATTCTCATTAGGGAGACATGGTGTATTGTGATTTGACCAGATTTCTTAATACTTACCCTCCTTTTCTATACAAAACCTGCAATCATCAGAAACCTACAACTCTTTCTCCTCCTCTGCCCACTTTCTTCAACTGTAAATTATAAGGTGAATATTCAGACAGGTTATTGTCTTTTAGAAATAACTTGTCTGCAGTATCAAAATTATTCTACACTTCTTCAGGAACTGTTTGTGTCTACTCTTCAGTTGCTAGGAGACTAACAAGATCTAGGTATCACATTTAATGGCCATTTTGTTCAAATATTCATTGATATACTTGAGTTACATCAGCATATACAGAAAGGACATGTGAGCATGCAAGTCAGAAACTGGATTCTTGAAGAAGCAATAGAAGGTATATATCAATCCATGATAGCAAGAAAAGAGAAGACAAACCATGTTAGTACTCGATTATTCTCAGGGACTGATTGATAATGACCTTGACTGGTTTATCCTTTGTCTAAATAGCTTAGAATAACTGAATTAGAAAAAAATGCAAGAGAGGTGCACACTCCTGTGGTGCACTATCAAACACAACACAGATATTTAGCACTCATCACTACTCATCATTCTTGTCTTACATGGTGAGCGTGTGTGAGGTCACAGCAGGGAACACCAACATCAGTGCTGCATTATTCCACAACTGCAACTGCTACTCACCTGCAACAGCTAACCCAAAAACCATGAAGCTGCCCAGTGGTCCAATATGCAAAGAGATCATGATGGCTCAAGCAAAAATTTTACTATGCAATATCTAATTGTGTGAAGGCAGCCAATATGAGAGTTTTATTGCTCTGTGTTTCCTCTTGTGCAGCAGAACTGCAAGATAACTTTGTCTTTCTAACCTGCAGAGATTTTTTTTTTCTAGTTTTCACTCAGACATGGAAAATAAACAGATATAACATCCTTAAACAGGTATACCAAATGGTTGTGTTTTGACATTGTGAAAAATCCCATTTGCCCTGACAATTTTGTCTTCTGCTGTGTCCCCTCTAAATACTAATGCTTTTGTTTAGCAAATTTTTCATGAACTACTTACTTGTTCAGTAGCTTCAGAAAGGCGTTACTATATTTCTGCAAAACTTGGCTATGTTTTCCCATTAAATCTTTACTGTTTTGTGAGCTGTATATTGTAGCTAGAATTCTGTAATCCTACCAGTCCTGAATTGAAATGAGTGTGCCTTCTTAATGGAAACAGCTAGAAGGAAGAAAGCTGTAATCTTTCTTTTGCCATGTACTTTTGCTTTACGTGCATTTGCCTAGGATCTTTCAAAGTCACCCTATATGCATCTTTCTTTTCGTAGGAGAGCTCTATGTCTTCAATAACTTGGTAAATAAATGCTTCTACCTTCCTAGCACTTTGCCATTGGCTTTCTGATAGAGAGTGATTCTGTTTCCCACAGCACAGAACTTTGCCCAAGGCTGAACCCTTTTATTTTTGTCCTTCATATCATTTCTGCTGCATGTACGCTACATGTGATGGATGTCGTCTTGGTCATTTTGCTTCCTGAGTGCATTTTAGCTTCTATCTCTGCTCAAAACAAATGGTTGTTATTATTTTAGTGTTTTCTCATGGATAATTCTGCTGCCCTTCCTCTTTAGAAGGAGATCTCAAGGATTTAGAAGGAGATCTCAAGGACTGCTTTATCAAGCTCTCAAGAATTGAGTTACATCCACCTATCAGAATTCATTACGCATTCTCTGGGGTATTTCAAGTGATAGCCAGAAATCCATTGTTAGTTTCACAGAATAAATATTTTTTCTCTCATTGCTTGCTTTGAGAAAAAAAAGAAGAAACAAAACTGTCTCTGTGGAGTTTTTGTAAATTTATTTGCATAAAATCATTGTACTTATCCATTCTCTTCATCATCTAATCTGTATTTTTTATTTTCTGCTGAAAAATACCCAACAGAATAATAAATGTTTCTATAACTAACACTTGCTTTAAGAAAACACTCACAAGGATGTTGAATCTACACTTAGCGTTTGTGCCACTGTCTCTGTGGAAATATAATGCTGAGTATTTCTTCCAAATGTATCTGCCTTGTGAATTCTGCACGTCCCTGCAAATTCTATCACGGTTGTGTTAATTAAAGCAGAAAAAGAAAGTAAAAGAAAGGGGAATTAAGAATGAAAAATGTCATGTCAATATACCCCATAAACAGTCCAGATAGTAATACAAATACATAGGTCATGTTTGTTTGATTTTTTTTTTAAACCCTACAGATATGGAGTCATGTTTCAAATATAAAGACAACTGAAAGAGGTAACTCCAAAGAGTGGCTAGGTTCGAGATCTGTTTGTGATGTATCAAGCATTTTTATTAACTTCGTATGAAGTATTCCAGCTCTTTAGGTATTTAATATATGTACATTTAAAGGACTTCTGTGTCTTGCAAGCTGAGACCATTTTTGAAATAGCATACACTGTTTTAAAATATAGGGACACTGTTCAAAACTGGACTCTCTTTCAAAACTTATTACATGAGTTAAAAATGCACATTTAGTGAAACACAACACCCAAAATTGCATACTGCATGTCATGTTCAAGAATATGAACATTATTTAAACTTCCGCTACACATGCAGATAAATTAATCATCAGCTATTCAAAGAAAGCTTCTAACAACTGGGAATAAGCTTCTTAGAGTAATTACATGAATAAGAGATTCGTCATTACTTTTAGTAGAGCTAGATATCAAAATTTTGGCTCATTCATCAGAGAATAGAACCTCAGCTATTCTTGGGGTGAGGTAAACCTGAGAGTAATAAGACTAATCACATGAAATTAATCTAATTCAATATGATCAGTATCCAGTAGTGAAGTAAAGTGAATCTGCTGATATTTTTGTTCTAGTATTGCTTTAAGGATAATTGGGTTCTGAGTCACTAAAAGGTTTCTTTTCAGTAAAATTAAATGTTGCCTCTTGCAAGACTTTCAGGAAAATTCCAGTTTTGTATAATGCCAATTAGTTTCTTACACACTTCCACACAACATTTGCTGATCAGTAATATATCCCTGATAAATAATGAATGAGTCACGTTGGTTCTAGTGCAGAAGACACTTAGAAATAGAAGTTGGTATAAGGCTACTGGCATGCGTTTTTCCTGCATCTTTTTTCTTGATACCAAGCCTAAAGCTACTACAAATGTGTAACCTTATTATCCGATACTGCAGATACTCTATCTCTTTTTATGTTGACTCATACCATTCAAGTACTTAAATGAATTTATATAAAACCGCATAAATCTTGTGTGACTTTTACTATTAATTTTACTATTACTATTACTAGGAATATTACTACTGCGCATTTTTTCAGTATGTAATTGTTACATTATAAAAATACCAGACAATACAATATAATAGAACATGAAGACTTTCTGCATGATCTAGTCAAATTATTACTAACTGAATGAAAACTAAGAAAACAAGGTGTACTGAACGTTTTACCTCATTATATATCTATCACTCAGAAAAAGAGTGAAAATAATTGAAAATATTTTATTCTGATTTTTTACTGAATATTTTACTGATACAAGTAAAACTTCTAAGGATATCTATCCTTTGATAGTTTCAAATGAACTTTGTAAAGCAATCTATAAGCTTCATAAATAATGTCCACATGGCTTTTAAGTAATTTATACAGTCTTTTCAATGGAAATAAGCAAGCCACTTAATCACTGAACATGCATTTAGTTTATTTTAAGGGTTAGCCTTTTCATTATACAACATTTGCTAAGGCTCTAAGGCTTATAAAATAAAATACTAATCCATTTATAATTAAAAGAGTAACTTTTAAAATAAAAACCATATTTGTAGTAGTTTTGACAAAGAATAATGGCCCAACTAATTGTTTCCTATAAACATATAATGTACACATGTTGGTGAGAGATATATAATAAAATGAAAATCTCACAAAATAAAGTTATTCCACTTGAAAGAGCTGCCTTTATCACTGCACCATTCATACATTTTGGACAAAGAATATTCAGAGGATTAATATTTAGCACAGCTCCTTTCCTTATTTAGACACAGTTGTCTATGGAAACCTTCAGTTTTTAAGTAATATCATTTACTTTAATCTCATTCTATGTCACGTGTCACCTTCCAGAGGAAGACAAAGGCACTCAGCGCCACCTAAGCTTCTGGGCTTAACATGGAAAAAATTACAAAAAGGAGTTAATAAAATGCCAAAAAAACCCAATGAACCAACCAACAACCCCAAACTCATATTATTTAGGTTGATTTAAGAACTCGCTGCTGAGCTGACAGGTGCATATTTATCATAGATCCCTTAGAGAAGTTCAAACTAAAACTTCACACATAGAAACCTAATAAATATCAGAGCTGGATAAAAACTTTCAGATGTCATCTTTTCCTTCAGAATTCTGTTTCAAAGCACAGAACACCTTACTTCTCACTAGTTCCGTTAAGAGTTCAGTATCATGTAAATGTTGATTGACATGTGGAGAAGTGAATTAGGGCTGGTACTTGCACCACTACCACAAACACAAATTTGGAGGTGAAATGGATGCAAAGGTTTCTGGAAACACATAGTTCTCTTTATTTGTGCCTCCTTCCCTTGAGATTAATAGACTATCAAAAGCAAGTAGATATGCATAAGCAGAAATCTGGCATATTATTTCAGGAGAACTATAATAAAGGAAAGTAGAAATCAATAATTCTAGGGAAATAAATACTAAGACCTTTGCTATTATGATATCTAACTGTTAGTTTCTTAATAATATATGATGATTTTGTTCCAAAATGTTCTCAAAAAGACCCTGTTGTCCCTAAGTATGAAAAATAAGGGATTTGTTGCACCTTGCAACGATATCTGAAAAAAAGCCACCTCCTCCCCTGCACTGTTTCATGCAGTGCTCAAAGGGTGTCTTGATTAACACCAAACACAAGGGTTTGTATTTTGTAAAACACAGCACAACACAGTTACTAACAAGAAAACTCTATCACAGCTGAAATCAAAACAAAGGGGTATGGCTGCTTGGTACATAAGTGTGCCCAATCATGCCCAAGCAGCTGAAAACGCACACAAATCTTGTTTCTATTTCCTTGTCATTGCTTGCCACTGCCATGACCCACAACAGACCTTGCTCACATTTCTAAGCAAGAGCTAGTTATGATCCTGTGTGTTTGGGTATGTGCACAAAGGACATTGTGCTCAAGAACAGGCTTTATTCAACAAGACACAGCTGATCTTGCTGTGTCTTGCTCGTACTATATTAATGTGTTGAGTTAGGACACACTGAACAACACTCCAGAGTATTCATTTTTCAAAATAGTACTGGGAAGAGGTAATTTGCTGGAAAACACCTTTCAGTAAAGTATTCATCAACATTATTACATTGAGTAAGAAAACAAAAACAATATGCAGTCATGATGGAGACTTACAATCTATTGACATTGCTTTCTATGAACGGACATCACTGCAGCATATTGGGATTTATTTACTCTCTTCCCTCCAGTACGTGTTGCTGAAGGTGTATCTTTATTCATAGTGAGGATGTATTTTTTTATCTTTCACAACTAAAGTGGGATTTTCACACTTGATGTTTACAGATTGGGTTTAGCCAAGTTGTTTATTTTAGTAAAAATGTCTTTCTGCTTGCTTTATTCCCTGAACTCTGAGAATGGCATTTTACAGTTTCTCTGTGTACCGCCTTAGGAAATTAAGGATTTGTTGCACCATGAACCTGAGGCCAGTAAAAAGGAACAAAAAGTTCACTGTTTCTCAATTAAAATGAGTTTGTTTCAAGTCAATATTTCCTCAGTTGCAGCATAACTGTATGCTACCTGCTAGTATTTACATAATATACAGTAATTGCTAAGAGACATGTTGAAAATACACCATTAGTATTATTTACTCCAGGAATTCAAGTGCAGAAACCAAAACATATCATGAATTTTTAATATTTTTCATAAAACAATGACCTCCTTTTTACTTCAGTTTCAAATATGGCAAAGAGAAGGTCATCGAGCTGAAATATTTCTTGTATACAGTAAAAGCCTGATCCAACAGTCTTTGCAAAAGTAAAAGTCCCATTGACTTATGTTAAATGTAGCACTTTTCTTACAAGAGAACTGCAAATTTGAGCACTAATTAGGTCCCTGGACAGAGTCTCAGAAGCACTGGTAAGTGAACCTAGGAAGCACTGATACCATACAGTCTAAACACTATAAATATGGTAGTCACAAAGCTGAATAGAGCAAACTTCAGAGCTCCATCCTGTGAATCCTAGTGATATAAGTGGCCTTACACATACTCTGTTATAAATAAGGGAATGGTTAAAGAAATTGCAGATAAGGTCTTTATTCTGAATAAACTTAGCCTGTTCAATTTCCCTAAAATTTTACATATGGATGTGTTCTTATCAACTAAATTTTAAAAGTATCTGAAATGGCTACTTCGCAAATTATATTTGACTTATGGTTAACATAGCAGTCTGCCACCTTCTCCCACAAACAAATATACATACATATGCTGTCATATTTCTTTTCCCCCACAGGTTGGGTTTTCTTGGTTGTTTCCTGCCATTTATGTGGATTTTATGTTTAATAATACATCAATTATTATAGCTGCATTTTTGCTTCACACATATTAGGTATGACACATTTACAAATATTATTTCTTATACCATTTCTGCTAACTGCCTACCAACTTTTGCATTTATATCTACAACTGAACTACACAAAATGTTATTTCACATAAGCATGCTAAGCAGAATATTGCACTCTCTTATTTCTTAACTGAAAAGATTAAAAAAAAGGTCAGAAACCTAAACTGCAGCAAGGTATCAGCTACTTTTCCTAATGGGAAAATCAAAATGGACTGTCGTACCTCAGGGAACCAGAAAAGCACTATCAGACCTCAGGCCCTCAGAAAGGATTGACGGATTGATTATTTTACATTCTACATTTTATGTTGTTTATATCCTTACTGGAGTCTCTATCGGTTTTTAGTTATCACAGATGCACAAAAAGT
Organism: Phaenicophaeus curvirostris; assembly: GCF_032191515.1. Classification (NCBI taxonomy): domain Eukaryota; kingdom Metazoa; phylum Chordata; class Aves; order Cuculiformes; family Cuculidae; genus Phaenicophaeus; species Phaenicophaeus curvirostris. The sequence continues at coordinate 14,728,067 of NC_091405.1, forward strand.
ATTTAATCTAATCTATGAATAAATTTGCTTTTTGGCACACCGCTCACATTTAATTGCCTAATCAACATCACATGAAAAAAGACTCAATCTGAACAATTGTTTTTAATTTAAAAATGATATTACTTTTCATAATAAGGGTAGAAGGTCCACATTTTGAAATGTTGTTTTAAAACTACTCTCTTGTAATTACAGTTGTCTCCAGTTCTTCAAAGGCAAAACCTAAGTGCATGAAAACTAAATGCAAGTAAAAATATATTTACAGATGACTGTCATTTTTATCATTTATGCTCTCCATTGGTCTCTTTACATTTTACCAGCTTGAGAAAAAAAGATAATAACAGGGGTCAAGAATAAAAGGCTTTTGCAGAAAAGCAGCCCTGACTGGGAAATTGGTAAGTGCAAATGTGTGGACAGGTTGGTGATTGCACCCCAGTCCTACCACCCTGCCAGGGGCTGTAGCAGACAGGTGATCAGCATAGGTGTGAGTGGCTGTAACGAGCCCAGTGAACCTTTATAAGGGATGAGAAGCTGGAGTAGCAAGCCTAGCACCTTTAAAGCCACTACACTAGACTTCTGCAGAGTAAACAGGTCTGGTATGGCAAACACGACAGGTTTCTGAACTATGGCCTCTGTGGGTCACACAGGGCATGAACAGGAACAGCAGAAGCTAGTGGTCTCCACATCATTTTGCTTAGCCAGGGTAAATCCTGCTCAGGCAAGGGAAAATTCTTGAGATGTTTGAATTTGACGTTTGTATTTTCTTGCACGTACTATGATGCAGTTGAGTGCATGCAGTGCTTATTAAAAATATTTAGAATATGATTAACATCTTTTTGCCTTTGATAACTGTGTATTATTTTACCATATTGGAATGCTAATAATATGTTAATAAAATCCTGTTCAGCTTTCTTGTCAGCATTTAATGAACTTTCCACGATGTGAATTTCTGAGCCTCTGAGAAAAGATGCAAACGCTGCACTGAACAGTGACAGTGTCTCATCACCCCTTAGAAACATTTAGCATACTATGCAGATATTATACTAACCATAACATAGTTATTCACGAGGTTTTGGTAAATGAAGTTGCCGTTTTTATCATATAGTGAACTTTCATATTTATGGAAATTGTACTGAAATGTTTTTTAAAACCTGCTTTTAAATAGTACCAAAAAAAAAAAGCTCTAGACCCTTCTAGATGTGCTAAGCTGAATTATGGTAGTAAGACAACACAATGTTCAGGACAGGGTATTTTTATCTTTTCTTTCTTTCTCTGCATAATTATCTTATAAACTTACATATGTTGCTTTGAAGGAAAATACACTGTATCTTTCTTTTCTGCCATTTGAATAACAAACTGAATATAGCTTGAAAGGAGTTCAATCAATACCCTCATGTAAAGGCATTATTGTATTTTAGTGGTAAAAATACATGAAAGCATATAGAGAAAGTATTATTTTTCTTTTGCACAGACAGATGAATTCTGTCATTCAGTTTTGGTGTAGAAATGGAATACCACCCATATTCAGCCTTTCTGTAAAACACGAGCTTCCAGATGACACAGTTGCTGGTCTTATTATCATTGTCAATACTTCCATTTGGCAGTAGACAGCTAATTCTTTTCATGTGCTAATGATTAATCAGACAGGTCTATTTACTAATGTATCAGAATGCATTGAAAATACAGGTAATGAGAGACAAAATATCAATTTCTTTATAAATGCACTGCACTTATAGTGGATACATATTGACTCAAGTCAGAGAATAAAGTAGAAAATGTAATATACTTGTAAACCATTATAATGAATTAAAAGAGAATTTTAAAACGTCTTGAAACAGGATTCTTTTGACTCCTCCACAAACCAAAAGGGATGTCACAGTCAGGATTTTCCAATACAGACACCAAAAAATGCCCCTCACAACCACAGCACCTGTAGCTTTACTTTTCAGCAAATATTCTAATGCAACAGTACAAAAATTATGTTTGTTCTTCAAAACTCTAGCCCTACAACCAGGTTTGTGCATGAAGATAAATGTGTGTATTGTCAATATTGAAGACATGAAAATGAGATGCATGCATCAGCAGAATCCCCTGACCACTAGCAAATTAACAGTGCTTCGGGAAACATCTTCACAGTGATGAAACCTGATTCACCTACATTTTTTAGTAGTTGTAAAGAATACATAATAGACATCTAGGTGTGCTATTTATAACATAATTGCCAGCTTGGAGCAGCTAATCAGAAGATTTGTGTTATTGACACATTGTTTCTGGACAGGTTTCATGTGGAGCACACTCGTGTCCCCTTGTCTGTATTCCAGCAGAATTGGCAGTTATACAAAATAATACCCATTCTTAGCTCTACGCAAAATATTTCTGCTTAATTTACTGCATCTGTTACTACTACTTTCTTTTTGCTAATAAGTGTTGCATCTCTCAACACTGATATTCCACAGTGAAAAGAGACAGGCCCTAGAAAGCAGGGAGGAGTCCAATATGAGACCATTTTATAAAACATTAAGGTTGAAGCAGAATCTAAATGTTCAAATGTAGTTTCTGGACAATCTCCTCCTATATCTTAGAGGTAAATATTATACAACCAGAGGCTGAGATTCAAGAAGACTTTCACTACTGCGTATTTGAATACCACAACTGGTTTAACAATCCCAACAATGTATCTGCAATACTGCGGTATTTGAATACCACTACACCTATTTTTAATATGCACAGAAAAATTAGTTTGCATAACCAGTTACACAGTTTAGTCATATAGACACATGAGCCTATTTGCTACAGCTATGTCTGCACTTGGACCTTCCATTTAAGAATTTAGAGCTTTATATTAAATATTGTAAGACTATCTGAAAGGTCAATATTCAAAAGTTCTATTACAATCCTGCATTAGCTATATATAAACTACGTGTTTTAATCTGTTAACGTTTTATTCACTGAATGCAACAACTCAAATGCAAAACAAATTTTGCCAAAATTACTACGTAGACTTAAGGCAGAGAAACAAGTCTTTGGAAAACAAAAGAAGGACAAGCAACAAAAGCACATGAATCACATTTTTTTTTTTTTAACGAGGGGGAAAAAACCACAAAAACCATCAAAATGATTTTGTCACCACTCAAAAGTGGAATGAATGTAGACATTAGAAACTATTATTGATTCCTCACATGGAAGTCCTGAATATTATCAATGAAATAACAGATTAAGAAAATTTAATTTGAGTTTCCATGCAAACAAGTACACAGGGAGAAGGGTTTAAATGTATGGCTGAGTTACATACAGTTATGCTTTGACTGACAGTTTGAGAGTTTTTCCTGTTGGGAGCAAAGTAAAACATGCTCCTGAAGTGTGTTCCCCTGAGGTATTCTGGAATAACTCCCCACCATGGCTACTACATTGGGTTAAACAGCCCAATTTAAACTTATAACAGCAGTTCCTTTTTAGTTCTGTTTTTCTTGCAGAGTAGTTATAAAGATCTTTAATGCTATAATGCTTATAATGCTATGAGAAATATGCTGTGGAAGATCAGCATGGCAGACTGAATGTGAGTGGCCCAAGTATCTATGAAAATATAGTGACGAAGATAACGAAAGCACCAATACATTATGAAGCCCACATAACCTTTATTTTCAGATAGTTTCACTGTATTTAAAACTGCCTTGAAATTTTATCTAAATGTACATGGACCAAAAGCACAAGTTAAAACAGAACCCAAGACCACTTGAAAGGATGTTTGACATGATAGCACAGTGATTAGAGACAAAAGAATTAATGCCAGCTCTGTTCATGTGCAAAGATAAACATGAAAGCTACTCAACTTTATTCTCAATAAATAATTTGCTGGATACTCTCTAGAGAGGTCTAAGGAGATTAAGCTGACCTTTGCTAAAAATATAACAATTTTCATAGTACTGCTTTAATCATGGGCAAATTTTCAGAATTTGACAACCTTTTCTATTCCCCTGATAAAAGCTCTTCTTCAAGAATGTCTAATGCTGCTTCTTACTTGGTATTCAATAGAAACCAGTCTATAACGCAGTGCACTCCCTTTATGTGATGTTTAGATATGAGATTGATCTCAGAGGACACCCTGGAGTTCTGAAAGTAGGATTATTGGATTTTGTGGCTTTCTCAGATGTCAGAGATCTTTAAACAGTGTCTTGCAAAGTTGCTACATCCCAACTGTCTGTGAACAGCTTATGAACTCATCAGAGAAGATATTCTCCAAGTTAATTAGACTTTAAGGGGGAGATGCAGCTTTGCATCCCATCAAATTGAATATAAAGTCTTTCACATGCTAAAAAATAGTTTACTTAATCAGTAGACTTTTAAAATGATAGGCTATTAAGATAAGAGAGAATTCAGAGTTTAGAACAAGTGAAATACAAAAGGCACTATTAATGCAGTTAGCTCAGATTCAGGAAATGCACATTTCAGTTCTTCACCTACCCTGAGAATCCTCTGGATACTTGTTTGACTAAAATAAAATTATTTACTAGTATCTTTAAATGGCTGTATACAGACTTTTCTAGGTATGCAAGTTTGGATGGACAGGAACTATCAATATCTAGCACTTCTTCCACTTGCTGTATAAAAAGCTGTTGGGAACATGTGCATTTATTTGAATTAATTTCTGTTTGTGTTAAAAAAGAGAGGGCAGAGTTGGAAAGTTTAAGTGAAAACAAACCTTGATTCCTTCAGCTAAGCTAGGTAGACAAAGTCTTTTCCATTTTATGGAGGATGCAGGAATTTGACATTGTGTTACATTACAATTAAAACCAAAATAATTTCAGAGTTTCCTGGGAAATGGATTTACAGATCACTGCCACATTTATAATGAGTTAGGGACCCAAAAAGCACTCAATGAACATAGTAGAAAGGCCAGCACTCTAAAAGCACCAACTTTGAACGGCATGTCTAGTACCATCTGGCACACCCAAGGACTGAGACATTCCATTCAGGGATGCCAAGGCGACTGGTGTCTGTGGAGAGCCTGACTCTCTGTTTGGCAGCCAGGCAGGTCCCCAGGCTGTTAGAAATTGAATTACTTAATTGTAATCAACCACAGAATATTTTTATATTGACATTTGTCATTTTGGACTCTTCAGTTCCATCTTCACGGACATAAACCATTCCCCTGCCCATCTGTTCAGTGCTTTAGCACTGGTTTGCAAGGAACCAGGTCTGGCAAAAAGCAAGAACTTGATTTCTGAGATCAAGGATTTCAAGCTTGATGTAGCAGTGAACTTAGAGAACTTGGATTTAACCAACTCTCTGTTACTGGGGGTTAGCAGTGTGAAAAGACCTGGGGCAGCTTTTGCCTTAAAAGTCTTATATTTCACTGAGCTTTATTAAAGAAGTTTTGAAGCCTTTCTTTAGGACTTTCTTATTACTTCTACTTCTAGCATACACAGAGATATCATAGAATATTCGCAGCATTTGAACCTCCATTCTTGGCTTAGGGAGAGACAGAATTTTCCTTCCACAATTCACAAAAACCCTTACAATTTATTACTTAGACAAAACACCTGTTTTAAGATTATCTGATTAATAACCTGAACCAAACATATCATCAAAAGCTCTTTAAAAATATGGCAAATTCATTCTTTTGCCTTCAGCGAGTTTTTAGCTGTTATAGATTCATAACCAGCATCGTTCTTTATAGCGCAAGTGTAAAGAATATGCACATTCATTTATTGCCCCTCCCAGTCCAAATTTCTGAGGGATAATCTTTCAAAACACAGACGCTGCTGCTGAAATATGAAATATAATATACATATCTGTCATTAATTTTACCATAGTATATAATAATTTCATAGAAATAATTACCCACCGAGCTAGTAACTCTAGTTTTATAGACCACGTATGTAAACTAGAAAACAAATGGGTTTCACCTAGCTATCTACTGTACATAAACATGCAATTTGAAAACCCACTTCATAGAACTGGTAGGAGAAATAAAAATAATGTTACTTTAAAGTGACAACTAAGAAAGTAAAAATTTTCTTAGATTTCACAAATATTCTTACTGATGGCTTATTGTGAGCTACATCCAGAACATGAAATGTGTTTAATTTACTTTAGACTATTCAGCTGCTATTTTCTGTTTTACAGGTTTCTTACCCTTACCACTGATCCACTGGAAAAATCCAAAATTTTTAAGTCAGTTTGGTACGAAGGTGCTGCAAGACAGTATATGGAACCTACAGAGCTGTTCTGATTTCCTCCCTCCTCCTTCAAAAGGGAGGGAAGTGAATATTGAGCTTTCATAGCAACAAAACAACAGAAAAAAAAGATTGTTCAATACAAACAGTGTAAGTCTGGAAGCTGAGACAATTTCAATTAATTTTAAAATCAAGACTTTCCCATTACAATCATTTCATGTGGTTTAAAGAAGTCTTGCAAGCTGATGTTTTCAAAACACATATTATCTTTAACAACCTCATAACCAAGTGTCTCAGTCACTTGTGAATAACACAATTGAGGCTTCTACATAGGCGTGCATGAACAAGTGGCCAGACAGAGACAAGCACACAGAAACTCTCAGATTAGCATAAAGTTAGCAAAACACGCAGAATAAACTCCTAAAGAGTCTCATTTCACAAGAATTTAAAAGCTCTTACAACTATGCTAACGGCCCCAGAACTTGCTGCTTTAGTGTGGGCTTTGTGACCAATAGCGGAGGGGAGGTCTGGCCTCTCCAAAGGGCATATTCAGTAACAGTGAGCTGATAAAGGCAGAATTTCCTACATGGCCATGCCAAGGACAACAACATTGCAGAGCAGGCATGCTCAAGACAGATACCAATGTATCCTGTTACAAACATATTGATGAATTCCACTTCAATGAGGAAAAAAAGGCCACTTTGCTTGTACCTTGGGATCCTGAGTAGGGCTCTGTCTTTCGTTACCCAAGGACAACTCTCATATATCTCACATGATAAATCACTTTCCAATGGAGAGTAATATTATCTTTCTAACACATGTGGAGAAGAACAGGTGTGAAGCCAGCAAGAAGTATGTTTTCCTCACTGGAAAGTTGGGTGTATCAACAAAACCCTCGAAAGGCAAATTCAGGGAGAAATAGCCATAGCATAATGAGGCAAAACCCACACAACTGCGAGAAACAATGAAGAAAGGAAAGGACCATCCCTGGAGGACTCGGGGAACAGAACCAGCAAAATAATTTGCTTTCTAGATTAAAGGTAACAAAGCCCCTTTCTTCAGTGAGGGTGGAATGGCCTCCTAAAAGTCCTATAGAGTAAGACACAGGAGGCAGAGCGTACAATACACTCTCCTCAGATAGTACTACTGCTAGTGGCAAAAGCTGCCAAGAAGCAAAGGCAAACCAAGTAAAATATATGCAATTGTAAGAATATGAGAATTTAGCCCATATATAGCAGGTTATCCCATCTTTCTTTTCTGGAACTCCCACAGGTCATCCACGACAGTCCTCTGCTGGAATCTCAGGAAGAGAAAGCATCTTAAGTTGCATATTATAAAAGGTATTCATAACACAGATATATTCCTTTATTTTCTAGCTCCTCTTTGCTGCATGTTTGCTACTTTGTGTTGAGTCTTTTTTTTTTCTTTTCCTGTTAACTTCTGTCTTGTGCAGTATTCTAATAGCCTGTACTGATCAGACAGGATTGGCAAGAAGCTATTAAGATATATGTAATCAATTTTATTATTCTGTAGCTCTTGCCAAAGGCTTTGTTTAATGAGAGAGCTAATGATATTGAAAATGCAAGGAGTAGTGTTAGAAACTATGAGAAAGGCACAATGTTCAAAGTTTGCAGTGTGTTTGCCTTGGAGCATCCCTTGGTTAACTGGCTAGTGCAATTGATGAATGCGCCAGGCTTCCATTTGCTGTCAGGGCAAAAGGGAAGTTGTTAAGTAGTGTTCATATGTCAACTTCGATGGCCAGAATACCATACCATAAAACCAAAATGCAATTCAGCACGACTGGCAACCATCCATCAAACAGGTTGAAAATTGAATGAACTTACAACAAAATTATCCCCAGTCGAAAGGGAGTAGCATTCCTATGGGTTGCGGTAAGACACATCAACAGAGCGTTTGCTCAGAGCGCACAGCAACTGTGGCCCTCAATTCCAGATTCTACCACTCCCAGAGCTTACATAAACACTTAACATTTCATAAAAGTTACAGTTTTACACGTGATTTCTAAGCTACAATATATGTACGGGGTGCACTGCCCCTCCTGCTCTAACATGCTTTATAAACACTGGCTAGAGCTGCTGACCCACGTGTGCTCAGAACTTATTTTTTCAAAATTTAAAATCTGCTCTACCTGATGCTTTGTGCTCTATGCAGGATTCGACCACAGAACAAGAAACTGGAATATTTTGGTTCCTGGTGCCATACTGTTAAACCAATTTTTTTTTTTTTTCTGTTTCATACTAAGCAATGTCTCTAAGAAGCTTTAGAAAAAAAGCATCAAAGAAAGTGAGGAAAATGTCAAGAACTTGTAAATAAACAGCTGGCTTCCAACATATGTATTTTCTTCTATATTTTTCAGGTGCCACAATCTACAATCCATATCTGCCAGCCTTGTAGCATGCAGCATAATTTAACTGTAATTGATAATGTAAGGGCAGATGGAGAGAAGTGTCAGCTCCTGCTCACATCCTCTGGGGATGCTACAGAAATCAAAGCAGATGGTCCAATTGCTTCTTATTTATGTGTTGCTGCTAGCTCCTCTGCTTGCAGGATAATGGATCATTATTGCCTGCTGTGCACAAACACCAATATGCTTTTAAATCTGGTTCTCAAACCTTATGAAAAAGCACTATATTTCATATTAATTTGTGAAGCTGCACTTAACAGGGTCTACTGATTTTAATTTATAACTTTCAAAAGAAAAAGGTTCAGCCGTGGATTATCTTTTCATGAAATAAGTGATCAACTGAGATTTCTAGCAAAAGTATAGACTATTTAACTGATCATACATGCTTAGATAATACAGAGCAGTTAATTATGATTTGAATGATGCAGTATAATGTGGTTTTATTTATTGAGCAGTCTGTGGCAATGAAGGCAAATCTCCTTAAAATCATAACTTCACATTCATATCAGATAAGATATAGTGGTGTCACTTGAATCCTTTGTTTACCCAAAGACACTCATGAATTCTCTCAGAGATAACAGTTAGGAAACCTGCTTCTCCTAGGAGCTCAGACAGGCTACAGGACTTCCTGCACATCCAATACATTATACAGATCTCCAGTGATTAAAACTCCCATGGCTTTAGCCTTGGCTGTACATATGCTCCATGGAAATTGGTTGGTATACCTTCTGGAATTCACTGTAGTAAGTTTCAATGTCTTTAAACCCTAATGTTTCACAGCATGACCAATGTTTATTTGCTTTGGCTACTGCAGCAAATGACAAAGTCCCTGTTTTGTAAAATGAGATAAGATAGCCAGCTGGGGCACTCTGCTGACTCTGCTAGCTGGCTCATGAGAACTACCTCCAAAGATACTGATGCTATACTTCCTCTTTTAGCTGAGACAATGCATCACCAGAAAGATTTTCCGAATACTTATCCCCAAACTTCAGCTAGCAACATGTAATTTTCTTAGTTTTAAGAAGTCTGACTTTAAAAGAAAACTATAAATTGAGTTTACTACCACCAAATAATTAGACATGTTAACACCTCCAGCCTGTAGAGGTGTAAATAATACAGTAAATACTTCCATAAATTCTGAAAAGCTGCCAGTCCTTTGAAAGGATGAGGAGTCAGGCAATGCAGAGGCAGAGTTTGCTCAGTGAGTAAATCACTGAGTGAATCCAGTGAGGCTTTTCCCAAGTACGGGGCCTGAGAAGGAACAAATTAAATTTAGGTTAATCCACCACTTATCCTGCCCTCAAGGTGAATCAGTGAATGATTAACAGAAGAAAATGTTCAGTGTTTTATGCAGTGTTCAATTAATCCATTCATCTGCTAAGGTGATTAGATACTCTGATGGCTGGGGTTGATATTGAACCTGTGTTTTATTTACTTCCTTACTAGTTTAACCAGGTGTCAGAATGCTTTGACTTTAAATATGACATTTTGAACAAATAGTATTGATTTTGATCATTTTTAATATGTCTAGAACACGAACACATCAGGCAGTATTAGTATCCAATGTCAGAGGAGGAAATTGCTGTTATATCACAAACATGCTGATACCAGGGAATATTTCACTCACTCATCAGGCAAACAGACTGATGAAAGTTTTGGATAAATTTAACAATCACCTTTGTGACCAAGACAAGTTCAAGTAAAAGTCTGACAGACGTCATAAGTGTGTTTCAATCCGCTGCTGCAAAATATTAATTTTTTTTTTTCAGCTTGCAAGTCGTGTCCTTTTTCAGACTATTACTCTTCTCATCATTTGTTTACTATCTACAGAATCAACACACTCTCAAGTCTTCCATGGAGGTTCTGTGAATATTAGCACATATTTTTCATCTCTGGTCTTATATACAGATTATGTAAAACCAGACTACCACCTTCCAACAGGTCTACACATTGCAGTGACCATTTTGATAGTCCTTTTATGTGAAATGTGTACCTTGATCAAATACTTTCATCTGTGCATTTCAGTTTTGCCTGACAATTCTAATTTACTCACATTAATACTGAATGGTAGAACTTGAAAGCAAGAAAGGAGGTAGTGGAGAGGAGGGTGCTGGCCTCTTCTCCCAAGTGACAGGGGACAGGACAAGAGGGAATGGCCTCAAGCTCTGCCAGGGGAGATTTAGGCTGGACATTAGGAAAAAATTCTTCACAGAAAGAGTCATTGGGCACTGGAACAGGCTGCCCAGGGAGGTGGTTGAGTCACCTTCCCTGGAGATGTTTGAGGCACGGGTGGATGAGGTGCTGGAGGGCATGGTTTAGTGATGGAATGGTTGGACTCGATGATCCGGTGGATCTCTTCCAACCTGGTTATTCTATGATTCTATGAGAAGTCCCCTTCACCTTCAGAATCACAACTTGCGTTGCTCCTGAACCATTTTATTTCTGTAGCTTAGGCTGTAGCAATTGCCAGGCAGTGGGATAGGTTTCTAGACACATTTTTGGCAAAATAAGACTTGTTGTAACAAGCCCTGGAGCTACTGCAGAGGGTAGGGCAGAATTTTAGTGCATACATACCTTTGGGTGGTGTGTTAGCACAAGGACTGGGGATCAGCTAAGCCCTCAAAGCAGCACTTAAGTGGGAATTAAAGGGTGACTAAGTAGTGTTGAACCCTTGCACACAGTGGATTTCACTCAGTGCACACGTTCATTGTGTTGCTGTAAGAGTACAATGCACTTAAATTAACTGAACAAAAATACTGCTCCTAATTCACGGTTTCTACACAGCAGCCAGTGCCACTGCACAGTAAAACAATCATTACTAATGCATATGTTTGGACTCTTACATATTTACTTAACTTATTTCCAGCTCTTGGCTTTTTTTGACACATCTTAAAGAAACCTCAGCTAGAAGATAGCATTTAAAACCTCTATTATCTTTATCATACTGTAAATTATTAGAACCATTTAAAAAAGGATTTTATCTTTGGCTTTCACCAAAATAAAAGATGCAGTTCTGCTTTCCTTATACCAGTTTGAATAAGAAGTACTTCACAATCTGCAGAGGAATCATTCCTAAATTAATCAGAGTTGCAGAGCAGAGTTAGTCACAGAGAGACTGAATCCTAAGGAAGAAGTACTAAAACCCTATTTTCCTTTTTTCTTTCTCCCTTCTAAGCCTCATTAACAATTACAATTCCTGAGTTGGAACAGTACTCCACTGGGAATATGAAATTAAAATCAATGCACTACACACAAGGAACAATATAAGTTTTCCAAGTGCAGTGAACTGCAATCAGAATTATGTGACAGTTTGAATGTAGTTAACTCGTCTGTAACTGCAGAGAAATACTCAGACATCAAAAAAAAAAAGTTTTGTTTGGTAATCAGATTTTTAGCTTTTTATATGGTCTTGGTATTGCCAGATAATACTTAGAATTTGTTATGTTGTCAGAGAAAAATGAAGTTACAATTTGAACAAGATTTTCGTATTTCAATACCGTTTGAACTATCTGGATGATAAAAATACATCATCACTACGGGAGTGGAGTGTACTCTCACGGTCCAGTGCCACTGTGGTTGAGAATACAGTAGGACTCCATGACAACAGAAAATAGGTTTTTCTTAATTATGAAAAGAAAGTCTTAAATTAAGGTTAGTGAAGCTGTAGGAAGACCAGCCACTTTGCTCACTTTCGACAGGAATACCAAATAGCCAAGAAGAAATTGTCATGGGAGGCCAAATTAGCAAACATCAAAATACTTCCTCAGGTCTTCAGAATAAAGAGGAGCCTCCTTTGGTGTGGGATAGCCCCGTTCTTCTGCAGAGGGGACAGTGGCAATACAAGTAGGCAGAACTCGGTCTGCTCAGAGGAGAAGCTTGTGTGTCAGAGGTGAGAGAGGAAGGCTGCTTAGTGGCCTTAAAGAGCAATCAAAATTGATCCTACAGCAAAACTCGGGCATGTGGACTTCGGGTAAGAGCTTTCCATGCAGCAGGTGAAACCTGCTGACTGTCTTATGTGGCCTTTGCATGAATTAAGGGAGTCTGATAGGCTCCAGCTGCGTGATATAGCATAACCTTTCATAATAGAAGACAATTATAATTGTGCGCATAAAAGTAACTCTTCAAAATTAATAGAACTAACAGTGTGTGTATAGTTACTCATATGATTAAATTTTCAAGGCATTCATAATCATCGATTTCATGGTGCCTAAATATAAAAAGGCATTAGGTTCTCTAAAACTGTTATTTTGAATACTTTAGAAATCAACAAAATGTTCCTTTTATAACAAAGAAACATTTGCTTAATATGTTGAGGCACATGGATTTTCTTTGTCAGTGATTAGACTCTTTCTTCAGTTCTTTCTGGTTAACAGAAATTTTGATTGTCAATCAAATCTTAAACCTCAGTACTTACTATCCAGTCACTTAGAATTTCTTCCCCTAGTCACGTTCCTTCCATAAAATAAATTAATGGAACGCTCAATCATTCATTTAGAACATGAAGGAAAGTTCCTTGATAATAGTTTTCATATTAACCAGCTAAATTTGAACTACAATTTAACATCTATCTAATTAGAAGTCACATACACTTATACAGTAGGTGCTAAAATAATTTTTCATAACCTTAGCTGAGATTTTCAGTAACCTGGAACACATGCCAATAACTTGAGTAGTTACACACATTATGGCAGCCAGATTCCTGGACAGAAAAAGAACAAGACAAAACCTTTGAAGCTGTACCTAATTTTAAAAAGGAATCTCCTATTCTCCTCAGATATCTGTTAATATCCAGAGCTGCCTCTTACACACCTGTTGCACTCCTGCTGTCTCACAGACAAGAAGAAAAGTTTCTGTGTGGTATCCTAAAGGCAATAGAGCAAATTCTTTGATGGGGGGACATGGTTTTGATTTTTATTTACTGGTCTATAAAATCTGCCTAGCATAACATAGCATAGTATGGCCACCAAATGACCCAAAATGCTTTGAAAGGCATTTCTGCTCAACAACTGCAACAATTCAATAGATTTGATTCAATACTTCTCTGGGGCTCAACACCAGACTATTAATAGGAAGGAAAATTGTCATCTGAGCACCTCTGGGTCTGACCCTGACCAAGTGGACATGCAACATCTTGGGATGAAACCGTCTGTTGCTCTATAATGGGACTATTTTTTCTTCTTTTTCTGAAGAATCTTTTTTCTGAATTTATTTTCTATTTCCCAATAATTCTGTGATATCTATGCATATTGCTAGAAAATATTTTGATGGCCTCCTATGACTTGACTTTATAATGAGTTTCAATATGAGGAAATAAACTCCAACTTGTTCAACACATTTTTAAAATCTTCTGTGAATGAAGAAGGCATCAGTATCCCCACAGTTACACTGCAATATTTGTTAGCGTTAACAAAATATTGGTTTGGTTTTACATAGTCTACTCACAGTCACTGGTACTCAGTAGCAGGAGTTGCACCATGGGAATAGTCTTTACGTCAGTTTAATTTTCTTTCTATGTGGAATGGCTTGTGCTCTTCATTTGCATGAGAATTTATGCTCAGTACACAAATAACTTCAACAACTTAAAAGAAAAAGAAAGACATTCTGAAATAACCACAGTTCTGTTGATTTGGCAGCTAATGCGTGCTCTGAGGTATTTTTTGTTTTGTTTTCCCTTCATTTACAGAGCTAGTGTTAAAGCTGTTAAACTTTAGGTCACCTAACATCACTACCAATTCATATCCACTCTGGGAGTTTTTGTCCTCTAATGCAAAATGCTGCAGTTTAGCATTAATAAACAGCTAACACCTACCAAAACAATATCTGACAAAGATTTTCTCCTTATTAAAAGGAGGGAAATAGAACAATATATTAAACAGTACTGCACCGTAATTATTCACAAACATTCTTTTTCCCATCTTGCAGAGAAGATATTAGTATTTCTAGGCTGATAGACTGTTTTTGCAAATCCCACACTCTTCAAGTTTCTTTGTTAGCTACTGTACACAATGTTTTCAGACACTCAGGTTCAGCTTGTGCTAGGGATTAATGCTGTGGTTGTGACTAATCATTACGTTCTTGAAAATGAGGTAGTTTGTGGCAGGCTGTAATTCTGGCTGCAATCAGTAGAGATTTTCTCATGACTTTTAAACAGGTGAGTGTGACATCAATTGATCTTTGCATATAGGAGAGCTAGAGAAAAAATAATGAAAGAGGTCTACAGTCAGTCACTCCTATTCTAATGAGAGCTTTTTTGGAAGGCATGAAGCTCTTACTAACAGAAAAAAATTCTTAAAATGGGGTCCCCATTTTTCACACCAAAGGTTCCTTACCATCTACATGCTGGGTCTGCAGTTGTACTTTGCTGACAACAATGCCATGCTGAAACAAGCCTCAATGCAACAACTTGAATCTCTGGACTCACAACTTAAACTAACACAGCTCATCAGGTACTTTAAAATGGCTTGAAACATGATTTGCTACCCTTGCATGCAATACAGTAAAACCCAAGAGAAGTCAAATAGAGTATAAGTTAAAATATTAGTCAGATGAAATAATTTATTTCCTTAATTTCACCTTGCCTTTCTTCTCCTCTCAACACCCATTTTGAGATAATTTCCAGCATCCTCATGAACTGCAAGAGTTATGGATGAATGTCTTATATCACATGAAAGGCAGAACTGAATTTAACCTCTGAATCACACCACTATATCTATGGATTCTTTTCTTTCTGTAATAATACAATTTTGTTCCCCTTCTAAAAGGGATTTTTCCACCATTTGAAGGTCACAAGTACATGAGAAAAGTGCACCAGACCAGGTAAGCAGAAGGAGAACCTAAGCCAATGTATATAAATTATAACATGCATGCCATGTTATAGTAAAACAGTTTTGTTATCTCCTTACCCTGAAAATAGTTTCTTCCTCTTCCAGTTAGAGAGGAACAATCAGTTTCTTAATAGGTAAAAACACTTTGAAGTTAAAACTCAAGATAAACCATATAGCAGATTTAGTGCAGTGAGTTTGATTGAATACACGCTTTAGTCTCTAAGAGAAAGAAAACCAGAAAATTACAACATGAAAGGAGACCATAGTCTGTGCCTAGTCCATTCCTGGAACATTTTTAGAGCTAGCAGACTTGCTTTATTCTTCCACATACTTGTGTAACTTTCCTGAAATGATTGTTATTGCTATTGCTGCTTTTGGATGTGTCCTACCATGAAATGTTAGTCTCTGACTCTAGGACTACAATCTTATTTGGAGTAAAAATACAGTGAGGTTTCTATAATATATAAGATGCAATAGTCCCATTGAGTTTAAGTTCTACAATATTTTTGTATATTAAATTGATCACAATAAAGCATCAAGCTGCACAGAGGATGTCTATAAGAGTAGTTCTATAAAGACTAATAATTTACTTCCAAGTCTTCAAGAATAAGTTGTTAAATCTATATTGGCATATTAAATAAACAGCTTGAGTTTACAAAATCTTCCTCATATTCATTGATTCAAGATGACAGAATGTATAATGGGGCAAGAGTCAGACCCAGGGTTTAGGAGAAGCATTGAAGTAGCATATTTCATAAGGTGCAGAGAGAGGTGGTCAAGACCAGTATCTGTGTCTGGCTTTGTAAGACAGAAAGGAGCACGTGAAACTAGGATCCAAACAGGTCACTGTGGCTTTGCTTGAAACTCTGCCTCAGAGAGATAGAAAAAGTGATGCTGATACGATGCAGTATGAGGTTCCTGGGGATGTATTTTTCTCAAGACAGCTACAGTGGCTTAATATCCTCAGAAATTCATGCAGAAAGTTGAGAGCCAAAAAGAATGTCAAGTTGCTACCCTCCAAATATTGTTATAAAGGGAAACAAGTCTGATCTGTTTTAGGTGAAATCAAATTTTTGAAAGGAAATCTGTAAAATGAGCTTTGATCACACATAGTCCCTTTCTTACCCCAGTATTTGATGAAGACAGCTAGCACACGCTGACTCTGCCAATGAAAATATCATAACTGTCATGAAACCTGCATATAACCACAGATAAAAAGGATGCTAGCAGTAAAGTACATCTTTGGAAAGCATCCCCAGATCATGCCTGTGAGTGACAGGCACTGCAGTGTTGATGTTACACTGGAAGAACGTTAAAATAGGTGTCTTGACTCACTGAGTAAGTTGGTGCCTTACTGTCCTCAAGCTGGAGCGAAACAGGAACATTATTCTGAGCAGGAATGGATCTAGATTACAATCTGAGCATTTCTGAGATAGCAAATAGTCAAAGGTCTTGGCAAATTTTGGAGCTATGCCTCATTATCAAGGCCCAAGCTGAGTTCCAGGAATATTTGACACAGAAGAAGCTTATTTAGGTTCACAGCAGGTTCAAAGCATGGATCCACATAGTTACTATGATTGTATTAATGGAAGCACTTGTTGCAGGTTTCTTATTAGATATTGGTCTGACCAAAGGTTTCAGTGTCACAAGTTGGAACATAATTATCTGTTAGAATGCTGCAATTCATTGCATTTGTTCACATGATGATAGATTTTAACTAGAACCAGTTACCAGCTTCTGGTATCCTGCATATTCCCGTAAACAAATCTATTGCGTTCAGGTCAAATCAACAATAATCAAACATGTAAATAACAAAAGGACCAAGCTTTTTTTTCAGTCTTTTCAAAATAAAAACAAAATATCAGTGGTAAGTAACCAAGTCTCATGTTCAGTTTCTTTTTTTAAAAAAAATCTGTCATTCTTCTACAAAATTCTTAGAGTACAATAGTAGATGTATATCTAGCTAATGCCTAGACTTTGAACATGTACGTTAGTTGGACTAATTAGGTGAGTTTATGAAAGAATTCTTTGTTTTGCACATTGGATAATACGATTCTGAGCTGTATTTACTCTTGCTACCCGTGGGTTGGATGAGTGACGTACCTCTTGTGGCTGTAAAAGGTTTTCTTTATACAAGTTTCGCAATGAATTTGTGGTGAATGCTGAAATCTGTTATTACTTTTGTATTTATGATAGGCTAAATAATGAACTTATTTATTTCACTTAATGGTAGCTTTTTTCTACATGTGTTTTTTATTGAAAATGTTTTATTTGCAACCTGAAAGGATATCCTGGCAGGTTAGAGAGGTGTATCTGAAGATACTGTTATCACAGTGTGTCATACAGTTCTCTGGTACAGCTTGCTAAAGATGATGGCTGAGATTAAATACAATCCACTTGGCAAAGGGCAGATGGCAAACAATTGCATTTGACCTTTGTCAAAGAATGCTCATTCACAACTGCCTCTCATCACATCCTCCTACATCTTTCCTGAGGGACCAAAAAAAGCATTGGCGTGTTCTATGCAACACTGACTGTGAATTGATGCCCTGCGTACTAACGTGGCACGATCACTCACTGTCGATCCAAGTCCTGACAGCTACTCTTCCCTGACAAAATTTGTAATAATAACCACAATGCCACACTTACAACTTTTACCCAAACTCTTTGCTCCAGAGCCTTTTTAACATGATTTGGAGTAGCAGGACATAAGTGCTGTTAAAGAACAGGTTGGAAAAATGGCATTTAATTTAATTGCAGAAGTTTTATAACAATATTGTTATTTGACTCAAAGCTGGATTCAAATCTGAACATTCAGCAAATGCAACTTGTGCTTACCTCTAAGTCTTGAGATTGGGTTTTTTGTGGTTTTTTTTTTAATGTTATTTTTTTTTTATTTATGCAGCACCTGGCATGTATCTTCAAACCTCAGCACACAGTTCATGGTTATCTGCTTTATCAGCAAGCATAGAACAAACTGGAAAGTCAAGCAACTGAAACAGCCTTTTAATATTTACCTCTATCAATTAAATTTTCATTATCAATTTTTTTTTTCTTGCCATAACCATAAGCACCGCTTGCTCATGAGGATGCAAACATCAGTGTCTCATATAATACCACACAAATAGTAGAAGTGTGTTAAAAGCACACATGGCCACATCGTCGTTTACGTCACTGCCTTTTGCTTGGTTATGGAGAAGTGGCCATAAATGTAATTATTTCCTCTTTTTAAGCACCTTTAAGGAGGTTAAATGAGCCTGGCTGGAATGCAAATACTATTTTTTTTTCCCAATGTATTGTTAGAGAAATAAAATTTTGAAATATATTAGGACCAAAGCTGGAATACAGCAACCACAATCACATACATTACACAAGAGAAAAAGGCAAATTTTGTTTCTTTTCCTCCAACCTGGTACATAAAGAACGGTGTCCTGAGATTTTGAAAGAAACTGTTTGAAATAAGACTTTTTTTTGCATGAAAAGAGCAAACGTGCACTATTTAAACAGACAGGACACAGAGGAAAGCTCTATGTCATTTAATAATGAAATTGAAGTTGGAAGATCAGATAGTTCACGCCCACAGGTAGCCTTCCTAGGGCTGCTCCATTGAAAATCCATAGACAGTCTAACCTGGAGATATGATGCTGAAGCTAGGAAGT
The DNA here is from genome assembly GCF_032191515.1 of Phaenicophaeus curvirostris. Lineage (NCBI taxonomy): Eukaryota > Metazoa > Chordata > Aves > Cuculiformes > Cuculidae > Phaenicophaeus > Phaenicophaeus curvirostris. The sequence goes on from NC_091405.1 coordinate 14,747,148, forward strand.
TGCCTAGATGCCTCTAGCAACCATAGGACATGGTATATCATATATTCTCAAGCAGGTTTTTTTGACTGTATCAGATGCCAACAGTTTATCCAGCCACACTCTCGCAAGATGAGTTTACTTGATAGTACCTACCTAAACACCTATTCCTACATATTTGTGAGCAAGCTCAGGTTGCAAGGATATTCCTACTGACTTCATCCATTTAACTGGATAAGGATGCTTTCTCAGGACTAAATCCTCAGGGTAGAGTTTGTTGTAACAACTACAAGGTGAGTGACAAAGCAGTAGAGGCTTTTCTTTCTATGACCATGGACTGCAGCAACAGGAGACTAAAAATCAAGTTATTTGTGTGGAATTAGCACCCTTCTCATCACATCATCAAAACCACTGCCAGTCTCATCTCAGACTCCTAAGTCTTTGTCTCTTATAAAGAATATACTTCTATAGCAGCACGTTACCTCCTCCTGAACTCACTCCTTGTTTAGTCTTGCATTTCCAGGATTTGGCCTCATGGATTTTCACTGACTCCGGATAAACCACAGCTTGCCAATCTGGAAATTCTCCCCCTTCCTGCATGTTTTATAGCTCCACTCATCCCACAAGGTAAATAAGAACTATTTGCAGATAAATGGACAGTGTCTACGCACGGCTATATGGAATAAAGACCATCCTGATACACACACTGTTGGACTTGCAGAAATTATAAGCTTTTAAATCTTAATGTGGAAATGAATTGTCTAGATAGTGTCATACAGAAGCAGAGCTGTTTGCCCCAAAAGGTAGTGAGTATTTTATAGCCCGCTGAATTTCAAAAGCCAGGGTTAATTTTAAGAGTTACTGGGACTCCTCACATGCTGAAGTACTTTGCTGAACTGTGACAAGATGAAAGGAGGTGAAAGTAATGAGCAGCTTGAGGGTGTATATTTGTTTTAGTCAGAAAAGTTTTATCATCAACTTTAATGATGCCAGGCCTTTTTACCCAAAATTAAACAATGAGTTGGATATTTGCATACATTATAGGGTGATAAGCCAATTTAAATGGATAATTGTAGATAAGAAGCATAGGCACTACCATAGCACCACCATACTAATTCTTACATCTTTAGCAGATTACGATGGCTTCCTTTATCGTTTTACATCTGTTTCTGCTTCAGCAGAGATCTGTATGCCTTACACCAATCTGATAAGCTTAATTTTAGGTATATTGTTTTCAGCTGTAACAACAGCTGAACTGACAATCAGTAAACTGAAGGCATTTTTCCTTTTTTTTTTCTCTCCCACTATATTCATTCCTTTAATTTACTTATTTATAGTTATTTTACAGCTTTTTTTCGTATCTGTGGTGAATTTACAGCACACTGTGCTTAACTCTGTAAAGCCAGACTGTTCTCTCATATGTAGTAAAGCCTTTCCACATTATGCATGTTGTGTTTTATGTCACTGTTTGGAGGACCTTTTATGAAATCAGCAGCTAGACGGAAGGAAATCATTTGCATACTTGGCTCCATACACCTGGAATTCCTTAATTTTAGGGATTAACAAAATGAGTCTAATAAAAAACACAGGGCCTTGTTAATCAGCTCTGTAAACTCCCTTCATTAGCTGTTACTTGCTGCCAACATGAGTGCACATTTCAGGAAATTTACATTGTGCAGGTCAGTTATTACTATTTTATGAACTGATTTCTAATTTTATGTGACACAGTTTGTGTTTTTAGTGTTCCTACAAGTTAAATAACTGTTTGGATTTTTTTTTAAAGTCTTGGATAGTGTGTGCCCTTGTGCAGCCTCATTCATGACACTTTCCATACATTAGGTCTACAATAACATCAGTTCACTGAATCTGACAATACGATATAGTGTCATTAATATAAACACATGCACCGTATTTGAGTTGATGTGGAAAACTTTTCTTCAGATTATAAAATATTGGTTATAAACACCTGAAGCTTAGTCATTTTTTTGCTCATACTTTTAAACCAAAATAGAAAAAGGCTTCTAAACTTATTATGAATTCCAGTGATGATGATAACTTCCTCTTACTATATCCTACTAGACTGAGTACAGCTCATGTTTTCACTGCAATTCTTCAGCATAAAGTTACTCTTGATTACCACTTATTCATACTTTGAAGACCTGATCTGCGTCCTACTGAAGCATTTGGACACATTTTTCCCACTGATTTCAACTGGTTTCCATCAGGCCCTTGACTTCAAGGAGTATCTGGGAACTTGCTATATTCTTTACTAACAAAACAGTGAGAATCTTAAATATATCAATGCTATGCTTGTAGAGATAAAATTTCTCTTCCCCTCTTCTCAATTCTTTCTTCCTCAAAAGTAAGATTTAGGGGCTTTTTAACCAGTTGAGTTTGATGTCTGCCCTTGATGGCTGGAAATCTCCTATTCCAGTCACGTAGCAACCATAAAAAGCAAAGTTTTAGATACATTAACTTCTTCCTGCCTACCAGATTATATTTGGACTTTGAAAATCTACTATATCTGTCATGCTGGCTTTACAAATTTGACTTGACTTGAAACTAATGCTCTGTCACTTTAGAGCAAAGCAAGATTAATCAATGAGGCAAAACTGCCCCATTTATGTGGTGCAAAAAAGCATGCCCCAAAACCTAGAGTGTTTTGGCCTAAAGATCAAACACATCATAAAGAAATGAAACACAGAGACTGAACAAAAGTAAAATGTGATTTGTGAGTAGGATGTACTCATCTCCTGATCATCCTCCTACTATCTTAGCATTATTTCACATCAGGCGCACAAAAAGTAGCTGAAATAGCTTAAAGTTGAATAGAAGTATCTAATTAATAACCATTGTTAGAATGCAAAAAGAAAAAAGCCCAACAAACCAACCTTTAAATGCCTGAAGTAGTAGTAAGATTCTGATAGATATTTTGAGAGCAAATCAAGGGACTTCAAACATATTATTCATTGTGAATTATTCAATTTACTCTAACATTGTTACCTAAACTCACACAGGTGTTATGACAACTAACATGTATAAAGCAATTCATGAAATGAAATGTGATAAAAACATACAGTATATGCAAAAAACATGCCATAATTTTTTCAGAAGTTGAAGTTCATGATAATTTAACACTGGTTTTGAGAACTGTCAGACTACATTTTGTTCACAGACCTTTTTCTTCTAAAAATAAGCATACCTTCTTTTGGATTTAAGTTAAAGCAATGTGCTAGGTACACTGATACAAAGGTTCTGTCAAATGTTGACTCTGTACTAGAGGCTGTATTACAACAGCTTTATTATAATTTTCTTTTCCTTCATATATTCTCACTTTTTTTCCTCTAGAGAATGGTTGATAAGTCCAAACTGATTAGAGGAGGTCATGGGGGGATATAAAAAATGGACAGACTATTTTGAACTGATTGACACCTTAACTGTGACTGGGGAAAGATGCACGAAGTAACAGCAGGATACAAGCTTTCCTTTCTCTTCGCACAGACTCTGATCACACATCCATTTCCATTTTCCCAAATATTTTTTGACAAGGCTGAGAGTTAGCTTTGGGAAATTATGGGCACTTCCCTACTTTGCACACCTATTAACCAAGCTTATTGTAAAAAATTACTTCGTACTTCCCTTCTGTGCAAGTGTTATACATCTTGATGAATCAAAACTTAACCCTTAGTTTTCCTTGAGGACAAATCCAAGGATAGAGAATGAAGAAAAAAAAAAAGAAGGAAAAAAAGGAAGGAGAGCAGTTCCCAAGTTGATAGTCAGGGCCACTGGGGTATTAGCTGGAGCAGAGTGAGTAGATAGCATGCTGCTGCTAGCCAGCCTGCCGCTGCAGCTTTGTCTGGTGTCATTGGGTTGCTGTCCAGCTAAAAAAAAATGCTGCCTAAAGAAGAGCATATTGCCAATGCTGGCTGCCAACCTTAGAACTAGTGATAATCCAAACAACACAAAGTGCCCATTATCAGTTCCTTCTCTGAACAGCCCATTAAAAACAGCTGTGCAGATAAAAGAACTGGAGAACTTTGTAGCAGAAATTAAGCAGAGAAAGAATGTGGTGATTGGAGCCAGCCACTGCCATTTAATTTCTGTGAAAGAAGAGGGGGAAAAAAAAAACAAAAAAGAAAAAAAGGAAAAGGCTCCAAGGACTTCAAGTTATGAATGGGAAGGGAAAGTTGTATGCCTGCCTAAAGCACTGAAAACCATTGTGGAGGAGGATTTCTGAAGACAGGACGTCTTCACTAAGATTTAGGGGCTAATCCTAGAGAATCTCAGTGCTGTGCAATGGCAATGCAGATGCCAACACCTGAGTGACAGCACACAAATATAGATACCATTATCTCTCCAAACACATGCACATTCCCACAGAAGCACCCACGTATAGTATTCCCCGGAGTAAAGGTCACTGCTCTGTTGCAGTAAAGCCACTGGGGAACAAACTAAAATCCTTTCTGTAACAGGAAAAAAGATTCAAGGAAAGTTACATAAAACTTTGCGTACTCTGTTTATCAAGCTGCATCTCCAAAGCAACACAAGGAAATACTGGCAACTAAGTCCTTCGGAGACCCTGGATCATTTTATGTCTCAGTCCAGCCATAAACAAACACGATTTGCTCTGTGCAAGCCTCAGTTGTGCAGACAATAGAGCTCTCCCTCCTCCGTTACTGAAAGTGCATTCAAATAATTTCAAAGGAATTTACGAGAGCTGCTCTGCTAGATCATGTCCTCTAGCACAGCCTGTCGGAGACACACAGAGACATCGCAGGCTCACATCTGATCGACTCATGTAGCCTCTCATACCTTATACTCAAAGTCTAAATCATCACTTTTGCTTAAAGAGTTTACACCTGAACACTGCAAAGGTGAAAGGCAGCTGTACCTGGGGACTTACTTCCTCAAACAAGTACAGTATGATGGGGAAACGCAGCTTCTTCTGAAGAAAACTTAATTTTTAAGGTAAACTGCTGGCATAAGGAGCTTCTAATCAAATTTGAATGATAACGGTCCTTTTGACTCTGTATCAACTTTTTCTGTACCAGTTCTCAATGTTGGTACAAATAATAAAAGCTAAGGAATGTCTTGTGGTATTCTAAATTATAGAAATTAATTTTTCAGTCATTTTTTTCTGAAGAATAGACAACCCTTTTCAAGTCACAAAGACCTTTTTTTGTTCTGCCAATAAAATTGTTAAAAAATTATGGGGTTTTTTGACAGTACTGACTTGTCCTATTCCATGTACGCGTGGATTTCCTCAGAATTCCTCAGGTATACACGAACAATCTGGTCTACTTAAATTCTATATGCAATTATATGAAAAAAGTTCTATGAAAAGACTGCTGAACCTTGCAAATATTGTTGCCATACCACTTAATATTAGTGGTTACAAATTACTTTACCAAGTACACTAGACAACTGCAGAGATTTTTCATGCTAATGTTATATTGGAAGCTTTCCTAATTCTTGAAAAGCCTGTTCACCTCTTCACGAGGTGGCTGAACTGGAGGAGAGCTGGCATGAGGTAGATCACACAAGACCTTACAATTCCGTTTTTTGCAGCAGTAAGTTACAACGTTGCTCACTGTGTTCAGAACTGAATGTAAAGCTTCTCTTTGATTTAGCTTTCCAACAAAAACAAAAAGAAATTAAGAGAATTTAGAAGGAAAAAAGAGGAAGAAGTGAATGATAATAAAGAATCAAATCCAGCTGTTTCAGAGGGAGACAGGGGAGAAGGAATCTAGACCACAGTTCTTCCTGCTACGACAACTTGGCGTGTAAGTATTTTGAGTGTTAAGGTGTCCTGGTGATGTGTGGTAATTCTATACATAGACACTGAAGCATTTTTTTCCTCTCACATCAGCCTACTCCATTTTAACCAGATCTAAAACATGCACCATCAGGAACTATTGCTTTCTCAATTTTTCAAAGAGCTAATAGGTACTAGTCATTGACCTCAGACTTGTCATACATCACCAGAAGGATGTTCCCCATAAACAACATGCTGGAGGTCATATCAATGTCCACTTCCACCTCCTTTGATTTCTGCCCATCTGCAGCTTGCAGGCCAAATAAATCTCATTAAACAGCATGTGCACAACTCTCTTAAACATTCCAGAGAACAAAGACAAAAGAAACAGTAATGGCCACAGTTATATAAATCTGCAGCAGTAGCAAAAAAAGTCTACGGGTAGCTTGAATTTCATAAGCAGTGAAAACATAATCTATCACCAAGCAGCATGCACACTTCGTGTGACTACAGCTGGGGCACAATCACAAGCAATTTCTGAGTTGATTTGTGGCTCAGGGCTGCAGGATGGTCTCTTCCAAACACATCTTGTTCTGACCTGTCTTAGTGCCCTTCTGAACAGATTCTGTTGATGAGCTTTCTAAACTAAACGGTACAGAAAAAGAACAAACATCTTTATGCCCCGGCAGATGGGTGGGCTCAGCAAAGCTAGCACAGTGAGTAAACTGAAAACAGGCAACAACCACACTCCCTTTGACAGCAACCACCTTACAGTACCCTGTCTGTATTCTTTTACAGCTTGGTCACATGATTTATTTTTTTGCCTGGAAACAATAGAGAAAGGACAGATACACACTTTTGAAGAGACTGAGAGACGTCCACAGGATCCACCAAAATCCACAGGAACCTCAAAATTCAGAACTGTTACACTAAGGAACCTTGCTTCTAATTTGTGGAAGATTTATTTATTAGCAGAGGAAAGAGGCAGTATACCAAAGGCGTCAGTGAATATGCCCTGGCTTTACTAGGGATGCGCTAGAATCAAAGGGAGGTAAAGAAATGCAACACCAGTAACACAAGTTTGCATTTTTTAAATTGCAAAACTGGTTGGTTCTTAAATTAAAAGTAATTTTGATTAGTTGCTTCAATTCCTACAATTTTGTATTATTCTGCTACCAAAGTTTGCATCCCTCAAACTGTTCTGCTTAGTTTTTTCTTGATGTAATGGCAACATTGCCATGTACAATGGTTTTCCAGCGATTAATTAACTTTCATATTGAAAACATGCATCCAATTTTTCCTCTGATTTTAATTTCTGCTTGCTTTGACTTCTTGCTCTTTTGCCTTGTCATTCCTTCTTTTTACTAAAGGAGCCCTTCTGATTGTGAAATCTTCTCCCTAGGGTCAAGTCACTAGTCAATATTTTCATCAATAAGCAGAACAGACTTAGTTTCTCAGGTAATGTTGGTTTTCCAGATCTCAAATCATTCTTTTGGCCTTTCTCTTAAACTTCTCCAATTTTACTATATTCTTATATATATGATATAATATATTCTTATATATATGATATATGTATAATATTACAGATACTCCACATCATTAGGTAGGTTTTTTCTAAATAAAGTCCTTCTTTACACAAATTCCAATAGCTCTTAATTTGCATTAGTTTTTAAAAATCTTGTAGCTACCCCATCACAATGCTTAAGATATTTAAACTGAAAACTATCAGCCTGTTTCAGTGCACTTTGATGAATTTCCCAGAACCAACAGCCCGTTTCCAAAATTAAACTACCCAGTGTAAGTGGCAGGAGTTCCTGCTTTCATGCTGCTGCATTACGGAACAGTCATCCTTTAGAATCACAGCTGGACAAACTTTGCTCACAAGTTTTAGTTCTGTCAATGCTACAAATGACTAAGGCTGTTTACTTTCAGATGTAAAGTTGATTGAAAACATTTTTTTAAATTTCTCTTGCCTCACTTTTGATGACTTATGGACATACCATCCTATAAAATGGAATTAAATTAATGGTTAACAGCTCTCCAAACTGCATTTCATTAGTGTGAGATGCTGTAGGGAATCTGAACTGAATGCAAGAATTATATTCAGAAAAGATTCCATATGGCAACAGTTGCATCTGTCCATGCTCATTGTAAGGGACTGGGAATAGTAACGTTTGTATCCCAAGTTATTTAATACCCAGTACCATGTAATTTCTAAGAAAAAAAATGTATGCAGAACACTATGAAACAGAAAGAAAAGGGAAAGATACTTGTGGATTAAAAACCAAACCCAAACCACACAAAAATCCTCAACAACAAAACCCAGAAAATTTCTATGGAAGAAGAAAAATTATTTTGCTTGTAAAGCTACAAGCCTATGCCAGGCCTTTAGGGCACAGTGTGAGTAAAGGCTAACTCTTCTGGTTTTGCTCTGTCGCAATTTTATTCTGAAATGCTCACTCCCATTGTTCTCCTTCTATTGTGTATAACTTCTACTTCTAAGTTTTGCACGAACGAAAGAATTGTTTAAAACATATATGCTACTAGTTCTGGATAGTCCTTTTTAACTGTCGTCTGTTCTTGCCATCACAGTTTAAGACATGAGAGAACAGCATTGTAAGGTGCCCTGTATGAACTGTACAGTACATTTAGATAACCGATTTATTCCTGAACAGCAGTCACAATGGGATATGTTAACACAGTTTCTAGTGCTCATATTTGAGCCGCTGCTGTGGTAACCTCCAGAGCCCCAGGAACAGAAACAAACTGAAAGCACTGAAGCTCAAGGTTCAACCCCCAAGTACTCATACCTGCCTAAATCAGCAGCAAAAGCAGTAGCCTAGTCAAAATTTCAACTTTCAAGAAAATACGTAAACTGAACATTGACTAAAGAGGTATGACAAAAACTTTGAAAGAAAGTGTGACAAAACCCGTTCCTTGCTTTTTTTTTAACTGCTTGCCAACAAAGCCAGCTGTCAGTGAGAGACCAAGGCAATGCTGTGCAGAAGGCACCGAAGCCCAAGATCTGTCAGATCACGTCAATGCTGTGTCGCGCTTTGGCTCAGGTAGGCAGCTGCACTCTGCCTTGGGCAGGGCTTTGCGGCAGCATTTACACTTCAGTCCCTCCTAGTTCAGGGTGCACCAACAGGTTCCAAGTGCTGTAGGTCAATATTACACAAATGTGGAATTTGTAAATATATTCTTCAAAGCTAATTTTGGGAGTATTTGAGCTGACATCTTCTTATTGCATAGGTATTAGTGAGGACAGAAAATGGCATAAAATAAACACTAGAGGTAGACTTTGTCACACTGTTAATGCTCTGCCATTAATCCTGATCTTTGGTTCAACAATCAACCTTCTGTTTCATGATGGTTGACTTTGAAGGTTGCTCCTAGTCTTTGAAAACGCTAATTGTCAAGCCAACATTTACAGAGGAAGTTGTAAAATGAGAGATTATTATCTACTGCCCTTGCTCTGATGATAGAGAGGAGCCACAAAGAATAGTTTTCTATTAGAAGCTTTGTACATCTTTGTGGATGGTGGCAAGCACAAACAGATTAAACTACTAGCCTGAAAAAGAGCATATGATGGACAAGAACAACAGAGGCTTTGCAGCCTGAACTTCAACTAGCTGGGAAGATATCCACTCTTGGCTTCAAATGATGGAGAAGCAGCATTTGAAAACACTACTTTAAACTGTCTAGTAGTTAATTAATCTTACTGTTAGGCTTGTATATTATTTTTGATTCATGTTTCTTTAACTCCCAAATTTCTTTATGCACTGTCACTTGGCTAAAGGACGTTTTTATCATTTGTTTCCTTTTCCCTTCTGTGATTAAATTGTCCAATTTTAGCACTCTCTTATGGGATTTAAACGTACCGAATTCCTTAAGTCCTGCTATGGATTTGTTTTCAAGATCTTGAACTAATTTTTTATGGCTTTTTCTGAGTTTTGTACTTTTTCCAATAGAAAAATATAAATGCTTTATTAATACTTCATACATGGGTAATAGTATTTCTTTCTTATACACCAAGAACTGGCTTCATTTTCATCCTCTTCTGGATATTTACATCAATTCTTTCCCGAGAGCCTTTAAAAAGCCCAGTAAGTACCTATTTTCGCTACACAATTTCTTCATTTAGGAAGGTATAATTGTGATGTTGAATCTTGCAGAGTTGCTGTGCACAGAAAACAAACAGCAGTTGCCACAGCAGCTCTAGCCAAGAGAGTTCCGATTCCTGTATACAGCCCAGCATGTACAGAATTCCAGTTCACAGTTACAGCAAATAATTTCCTTTCCTTATCGTTTGTTGTCCTTAAGACATAACAGTGTATTTGATACATATCCTGGCTAGCTGATCAATTGCAGCAAATGCAGAAACTCTGAACCAAGCACATGAAGGGAAATCAACTCATGCCAAGACTAAAACTGGGTAAGAAGGCCCTGGATTTTGTGTGACAAAACCAGTCCTTACTTCAGCAAGGAGAAACTTGGAGCAAAACATGTGCAAATGTATGTGGTTAAGCGAATCTCTTCTCTAATGCAAGCTTCAGGACACGGTACTGAGATTGTAGGTGTGGTTGTAAAGACGATCCATGAAAAGTACAATAACAGAGACGAACATAGACCAAAAAAAGAAAGTGTCAGGATTTATGAGGGTAAAGTATGAAGTAAAATGTGCAAGTGTTGAGGATAGAGAGATAATAGCTGAAGGAAAACCATAAAGATTTTTCTGGGAATTTAGCAGAGGAGGAGACAGTAAATTTTCCCTGAATTTGCACTCCAGTTAAGGCAATTGATACTGGTGTGTGCATGCAGGCACGCGCTGGCAAAGCGGATGCTTCTTTGTGAGAAATTGCAGACCTTTCCTGTCAGGAGTGAAAGTGGGATTTCTTGTTTTGTCTTGTGATATAAAAAGCAGAGTTTTAATCATAGTCATTCTGATTTACTGAGTATGAAGAAGCAGAGGTAGGCCTAGTGTCACTAACTATTATTTATAAAAAGTGCTATTTCAAAAAAGTCACGGGTTTTCAGTACATTTTTTCCATACCACAGCTTTACCCTCTCTGGAATGTTTTTAGTGCTTTAGTCAAGCTATAAGTGCCGTGAAGTTAGGTGTTCTATGTCCATTTCTGGTTTTCCATAGTCCTTACAGCATGGGTTCCATTTGTTTAGCTGTGTTTTGATCTCCTAATTCACACCCTAGTGTGCAATGTCCCCACCACTGAAAAATTCCTACCCTCTTCTCCCTGGCTCCTAGGAGGTGCCAAAGCAAACAGTTAGCGATCACACCAGAAACTTCTGTTAATGTTCCAGGAAAAGAGATCCAACAGTTCATGCAGGCTATTAGTAAGGTGATGGTGCAAACATGAGGATGCTAAAAGGATTAGCAGAATGTGTACGTACCACCTTTCTGGAGACAAGAAGCTAAGAGAAGTTGCAAAAACAACTACAGAGGGAAAACCAGTGAATTCACATATTAAAATAGAATTTTACATTTATACCTACCATGTATCAGAAGTATTAGTAGAACTGTATGTATTTTATTCATAACAGTCGTTTTAATTTACACTAAGGATATCTTAAATATATCTATATTTTTATATAGATATAAAAGAACATACATTCCTATGTATTAAGGATTAACCACCTATCCACAAACAAAACTTATATTGTGTTCAGTGGTGTGAGGCCTATAACAAGGTTTTTTAGACCACTTACACGAAGATGCATGAGACTTCCTCAATATCTGTTATACATGCTACCTTCTCTTCTCATTGCAGGTCCTAATTAGGGGTGTACAATACTAAATATATTCAGAAATCACATTCTCAATGTGACAAAATACTTCATCATTTAAGCACAGGATTTCTTAACGTATTCCTTTGTTTCACTTCTTTGAATTTTACACTAAAGTTTGTCAGTTTATAAATTTACACTAGAGCATGCTGGGGGGTGGGGTGGAATTAAAAAAGGCTAGATCTTAAAGGCATTTTACCACAGAGACACTGAAAAATAAAGACCATTAGCAAAAAAGTATAATTAAATTAAAATGCCGGCTTGCCAAAGAAGCTCAGTAAATGGGAAATATATCAAACTGTGATAGTACAAATGGGCTGTTTCTCAAGGTGTGAGAAAGTCAATGGAATAAACTCTGATAATTTGCTGACTTTTTATGTGCAAGGTAGAATAATGACTTAAAAGTAAATTGCACAGTAACAAACAAAACAATATGCTGTGCACCACAGTTACTTTTCATATTAACATCAGTATCTTAGGCATTATGCTAGCGGTAAATATTAAATATATAAAATCGGAGGATTTGTGGCTGAAGTAATGTGGCCTAGATTTTGAAAATAATGCTAGACCTTTTTGTAATTATGTAATTTTATATTTGGATGTCTGAACTTTCCCAGAAGTCATTTAATCTCACTTATTTTGAAGATGTTTTAATTTCTATTCACACTTTACTGACAGCAAGAGCTTTTTCTGTCAGAAAACAATGTTTTGATAAGACTATAGTCTTTTTAGAATATTCAAAATTACTTTTGGCATGCAAGTTCATTTTGCTAATTCCTCTTTTAGTGTGCAAATAACCTTTGAAAACCTGACTAGGTGTTTATGTGTCAGGACAATATCAAAAATTATCCAGTTGCCCAACCCCATGTCAACACTCCTCAGCAGCCGCACAGCAGATCCTCGCTGCTCTGCTGCCCTCTACTGCAAAAAGATCACAGGGGGTGTATTGCTTTATGAAACACTGAAAGATTATATATGCTACACAGCTCTTCGGTGCCAGTTTGTCACTTTGAAAGGATGTCTAAGATTTTTATTTGAAATTCAACTTTCTTAATGTCTACATTAAGTCTGTACACCAAAAAGTAGCGTTATATGTAAAAGCAATAAGAGATTCTATTCTATTCGTTGGAAAATACTTAAATTAAAACAAATAAAATCCTTCCTTTTCCTTCGCTGTGATTAAAATACAACTATTATGTTGTCATCCTATACTGTGTGAGCTTAATAAAAACAAATCTGCCAAGGTTCTTTTAATATAGAAGACTAGAGAATATACTTCCATTAAGAAAAGTTGAAATAAGTATTTTCTGGTCAATCATCACCAGAGGGTATAAATTGCTTCCTAGGGATTCTTGCACCCAGGACAGTGTCCGAGGAAAGCAATAGCAGCATAGCCAGAGGCACATTGAAAAAATCAAAGCCTGCTGCAGCGATGAGCTACTGCCTCCCACGAGTCCCTATACCCTTCAGGGCAGTAGGGTCAAGATCCCCATGTCCCCCCTTTGAAATTCACTGGCCACCAAGGAAGAGGGCTGGTAGAAATTAATCATTGCAAATTATATTAAAAAGTAAGTATTGATAGATTAAAAAGATTTTTTTTTCATGATCCTACTGTGTATTTTAATTAATTTCATCTTCATTACATAGCATGTAATTAAGCAAGTAGAGTTACATCTTCTCACAGGTAAACTTGCATTCAAAATGTTAATCTAATTTGACCTTTAAAGGGCTAGAATTTAAGCCGTCAAATGCTTGCTTTCCACAAGCAAGAATGCACTTTATGCGTATTATCTACCAGATTTTCATCCTGATAGACCATAACAGCTCCTAAAGAGCCATTATAGATTATTGTGTAAATCCTTCTTTGTTCATGGACTATTGACCCAACAATGCATTATGTCCCTAAAGAAGTGTTGATAGTCCATCATGTAAATCCAGATGCAAGGTTGGTGCAACGAAATTAATTTCAACAAAATTAAATAAGAATATGTCTGAGCAGAAAATTATGCTCCATATGAAATAATTCAATATATGTGCATACAGAATATTAGATCACGTTATGGATTACACATTTATGTGTTTCTTATTAAATTCAAGCTACATAATAGTTGAAGGTAAAGAAAAATATTAGCTGAGCTTCAAAGCTATGATAACTATAGAGATTTTAAGGTTAAACAGATAATTTTAATAAAGAATGTGTTCATTTCAGACATTAGTAAGCAATTTGAACAGGATTTGGGATATAGAAAACACATCTAAAATCAGCAATTCTACTTGTACTTCAGAACCCAGTGACTTGCAGCTTATGCCTAAACCCAACACTGTCTTATAAACAGGAACTGGATGTTGTGACATAACCCAAACCACAAAACTTTTTAAAAAATGTTTAGTTCTATGAATTACATGTAATGGACAGGCAACTGCCAGTTTTAATCTTGCCATTCAGGGCAGATGCTTTCTGACAGGGTGCTCTGGGGTGGCTGGAGGGCTGCAGAGGTGTGCTGTGCTCCATCAGCAGCTGTGGCTCAGGTTGTCTCAAGCAGCAACCAAAACCTCTCATTTGCCCTGCGAAGGCAGCATTCCAAGTTTTATGGCATAGTTATAAATAAAAATTTACAAAATCTAAACTTGCTAGTGATTTGTACTCTCTTATTTATACACGTGTTTATCTTTCTCACTGAAACTAACAGTTGAAGCTTTCATTCAACTTCAGAATTAACCAGAATTGAAGTAAAATCATTATCACAGGTGAGCTGAAACCATGCTGCTATATTGCCATTTGAATTTGTTGCTACATTAACCATTTCCCAGACAAAATATGTTCTAATTCATTATTTTGTGCAACACAGACATGACAGAAATCATGATTTGCTGAATTCAAATAGCACTTTGCTGCAGACAGTTACCTCTGAGCTATAAAAAAATACCCGGATCCCAATATCCGCGAGTTTGAGGGAGAGTTCCTTTCAAAACTAGAGTTTCTAAAAGAACAATATTATTGTCAAAATGCTGCATAAGAGGTAGCTTCCTAGCTATATGTAACTACATGTCTAATATGTGTTTCAACACTAGACAATAGTTTTATAGGAAGTATCCCTGGAATATAATTGCAGTATTTGTTTACTGCTCCAAATGAAGACAAGAGTGTGTGAGAACTTGTTTTCACCCAGTAAGAACATGCTGATTATTAGAGTAAAGGAAAATGGCAGAGCTCCTGGCCTCAGAAGATGATGAAGAAGGGCTGTGACCCCACCCTGCCTCCATTCATGACACTACTGCATGCCCCATATTTCTCCCCATACTTCATATATCCACCTGTACACTAGCCCCTCCAGGCAGTGCAATCCAAGAGCTATTAGCAAAGAGCAACGCGAGCACCCAAGGCTTAACGAGGACCCTGGGCACTGGGGCACAAGGTATTCATTATAAACTCACTCCACTCCTTACAAGCCAAAAGCCACTTCTAAACTTCTTCACCGCTGGGGACAGCTCTGTCTCCTGGACCACACACTACAATAACTGCAGATGAGTCTTCAGGCACTGTGTATCATGCCCCTTGGACTGTCCACTCCACCAGTGTTTTGAGCAGTACCAAAGGCAATCAGCTCTACTTGCAGTACACAAACTCTGTGGATGAGTAGGAAACATTCCTTACATAGGACACAGGTATACACTCCTTTACTGCCTGCAGAAGCAGACCATTAATATTTTACAGATTTCTCATCCTCTCTGTTTGTGTAATTTATCAATGCCCAACAGGTCCTCTGCCAGCTATACATTAAAACTATTTTCAAAATATTTCATTGTCAGCCCATGGCACCTTCATTATTTATTAAGATAAGGAACATGATGAACAAGAACAGTAGGTAGCTTGTTTGCTCAAATATACTTTATGAATCCAGTGAATGCACAGATCTGCTAGGAAAATATAGCCTGGAGGTAACCGAGAGTCATAGGTATGATTCATGCAAATAATAAAAATATTGTATGCTTGATGTAGTACCAACACCATTCGCCCGGAAAGTTCTGCTCTTGCAGAACATATGCAAGCAAGGCTTTTGAACTCTGTGATTTTATTTCAGGTTTACATGAATATAAATCTGAGACTTAATTATATTTAATATAGAGTCTGTGTTATGGCTTTTTACAGTATGATACGCGAACAGTATGAACAGGTGAAAGGACTCCATAGTTCATTCTCTATTCATCATTACTTTTTTAATGAGGAGTGGTAAAACTCCCCCTTATGCCCTACAAAACAATTGCTTTAATTTGCCTTTCTCCTCTACATAGAGTTTTTATTTCTTTTAAATTACCTTTCCTAAAACAAACAAACAAAAAAGACAACATCACAGGAAAACAATGCTGCAAGAGCTATTGTTTGCTGCCTTATTACATTATTTCTTGCTAATTCAAAGAATTATAGCACTTCTTTTATGTTGACTGAAGAGACTCGCAAAGTCCATAGGCAAAAGAAGAAATCAACACAGAAACAAGGCAAATTCCCAGTGGAATTTTGAAGTGTGGTTGGAAAAAATTAGAAAATACACAGATCAGTCTCTCAACCATTTCATTCCCACAGTACTACCAAAACCCCACTCAGCAATTAGCTCAGATAGCATAATAGGGAAAAGCTAGACTTGAAGATTCAAGTTTGGAGAAACTTGCCACACCTCTCTCTCTTTTTTTCCAAGCATACTAGGATATTTGTTGGAATAGGAGGTGAAAATGCAGTCAAAGCGGCACCCGTATGTACAGAAAGATCTGACACACATTTCTGCCCTAGCACTACCCATGTTTCATCCAGCCCTGGAGCAGCAGACCAACTGGGCAGACCCTGCAGTGGGAAACATCTTTGATCTCATACCAGATAGAATTATATTTAAAAAAAAAAAAAAACCAAAAAAAACCACCACCAAATGTAACAAACCATACTCCCCCTGATTCCTGCCTTCTGCAAGTTGGGGTAACAGTGTAGATGCAGACAACCACATAGCCTTATTCCATGTCCTTTGCCTGTTAAAGGCAGACTGTTATGCAGAATCTAAGCTCGGAGTACAACACTAGGTACTCAGCGACTGTTAAGTAGGCCTCTAGCCCACTGGGCTCTATGCCCAGTCCCAAATAGATGAGATCTGTTCCAACCCTTAAGTACAGAAGCCTTTCCACAGAAGCCGTAGAGAGATGAGTATATTTAACTTGGAAGACCCCCAGAGCGAGTCAGGATGGAGACAACCACTCTACAGTTCCCCAGATAACACAGACAAGCAGTTTGTAACAACCTTTTTGGAAAATTAGCACTGTAATTTCCTACTCATAATTTTCTTCAACAGTTTTAATGTATTATTCTCTCATTAAAGTCCCAGTTGCGATGAAAATTAATTCCTACTTATAGATGACTTGTGAACTGTCAGGAGAAAAACGTTTTTTCCATATTTGATTCTTAAACTGCACAATCAATCACACAGTATAATTTGTTTCCTGGCTTGCCTAACTGATATTATAGAATGTTCTACTTCCACTCTATATAAATATTGTTTTGTGGGGAAGAACCATAACTAGAACCTGGTAGAAGCGACAAAACTGTATTTACAGTCAAGTCATATGCAAAAGTATATATTTTTTCATCAAAACCCTGATAAAATGGGCATTAAGACAGTCGTGTTTTAAGTCACATTACAATTTATTAATGATTCCTGACATCATTCACCACCTCCAAGCATCTGTATGCATAGAAAGTCACCTGTTTGATAAGGTAAGGGAAGACTATTGCATAGACTTGTTTTAATCAAGCCAGCTAGTATTTAATTTTGTATACATTTCAGTTAAAAGAAATTTAATTTTCTCTCACAAACATTATTTTAATAGTAAAATGTAATTGTATGTCCATTACATGTGACATTCAATGTTATGATTAATAGAGCTTGTCAAATTGAAAATTGCTGTTTAAGACATAATCCTTCATATGGTCTGCCATACACACAAATGTAGCATTTCATTATTTTTTGAGTTATTCAATAATTTCTTAATAGACAGCTAAGCTCTAGAAAAAGGTCTCACAAAGTTACAGGAGAAAAGTTGAGCCTGCAGTGGTCAGAGTCTGCATTCAGAAGAACTCACTTCACCTGGGGTAAAAATAAATCTATGGCCTGTGGTCACGAGTATTAAATTGTAGAAATATTTGTCCTTAAAGATGTAAAAACAGTAGTTGCCCTTGAATCACATTCAGCCTCATAACTTGAACAATTTTAACGTATTTTTTCATTAACTTCAAAAATTATTATAAGAAAATATGGCTTGCAGTTTTCAAAATTATCCCCTGTGAAGGTCTTAGAAACTGAAGGCATAATGGAATAAAATAAACCATTGCACATACAAAAGAGATTTTGAAGGAACAACTAAGGGAATAGCTTATTATATGAAAGTTGAGCAAGTACTTATGATTTTCTGATGTTGCTAGAAAAGGATGTGGAAATTAGTTAAGAGTTCAGTCCAGTTTTCCTGCAGTGCTCAGCTGGATTTACTTGATTTTGTTGAATGTTTTCAGAAAATATTTTGCTGAATAAGGATGCAGTAATGAGGGTATACAGAAGAATTTAGTTATCACCATGTGCTCTTTTACCAGTTTTATGTTTTCTCTTTTGTTTGCTTTGTTTCTTTTTATTCCTATATGCTTCTTTCTAAAAAAGTACATTTACACTGTGCTACAATACTCCACTCAATGTTCATTTAACAGAGAAACATCACAAAGACCTAATATCAAAGACTATATATTTCTATGAGTTACACTCAAAATTGCTTTTATTAATTTCTATCATGGTCTTTTAGTTTGGCTGAAGTACATGCACACTGGAGTGCAGAGTTAGAGAGAGGAGGAGGTGGTGGTGGATTTTTTTCTCTGGTGATGAATGGAAGTCTGACTACAGCAGTGATGTACACTATCTTGGTTGCTGCAGGGGTTAGATCACATTAAAAGAGAAATGTGCAATTGAACTGACAGAAGGTGAATGATTAGCACTGGACATCAGTCATTTGTTTCAAGACTGTAACATGGTAAGAAACTCTGGGCACTGGTATTCATCTGCAGGATTTTGCACTGGTCGATAGATCTGTTCTAAGATAATAGAAGTGTTTATGTTTATAGCAAATCATGTGATTTTTATTCCTGCAGCAAGAATTACATTTAGAAAAACTTAAAATGTCGAAAAAAAACATATCAGCTTTTGGCCCAGGACTCGCCTACAAGTTCAGGATTATTCCTAAATCATCTTGTGGATTGCCTACTCCAGCTAACAGTATCCTAGGAGAGATCCCTTCAGAAGCTTTCTCACAACTGATGTATAACACTGTCAGAAGGTTCTTGCTGATAATCTTCCAAAATTTTACCTTTTTTAATATCTTCCCATAACTTCTAGCCATACCCTCACTGACTAAGCAACTCCTCTCCTGCCTTGGTTTTAACTCATTTCATGTACTTGTAGATGGTTATTATACCATTCAACTTAATCACTGCTTAGGCAAGCTCTAGACTTTCATCTTTTTTTGATCTCTTATCTTAAACTCAATTCCCTTAGTCTTCAGATTCTATGTCACTGCTTAGATGCTAAAGGGAAAATACATGCTGAGTTATGGTATATTTAAAGGAAAGAGTGGAAGGGGATATGTTTGCTCAATTCTCCACTTCATTTCAAAGCATGGTCTTATTTTATCTTTATGAGGTCTGGGTAAAATATTTAAAATGTATTTGTAAGTGACATTTTTTCTCTTTATGAATTGTTCATAAGCAGATATATGTTTTATTATATAGTCTGGTTTATACTTTGAATTTTTTTCAGTTTACATAAAAACATGGATGAAGTTTATGAGCAAGAACTGTGTTCAATTGAAAGTATTGAATATTTGATAATCTGTATATTATTCATACACTTGGTCTTTTAGAATATAGAATTACTTGGTCTTCTTTTTTACAAGAACAGAAAGTAAGATACTTCAAAGAAATCATGAGATTAAAGATGTTTAGATCTCCTGACTCTTACTGTAACCTGACAATTTTTAAGAAGTTACTGGTCATAGAATCATTAAGGTTGGAAAAGGTCTCAAAGATCATCAAGTCCAACTATCAGCCCACCACCATCACACCTACTAAACCATGTCGTGAAGTGCCACATCTACAGGGTTTTTTAAACACCTCCAGGGGTGGTGACTCCACTGCATCTCTGGGCAGCCTATTCCAGTGCTTGACAACCCTTTCGGTGAAGGAATTTTTCCTAACAGTCAATCTAAACCTCCCCTGATAAACTTGAGGCCATTTCCTCTTGTTCTATCTCTAGTCACCTGGGAGAAGATACCAATGCCCACCTCACTGCAGCCTCCTTTCAGGCAGTTGTAGAGGGCAATAGGGTTTCTCTCAGCCTCTTCTTCTCTAGACTAAACAAGCCCAGGTCCCTCAGCTGCTCTTTATGGGACTTGTGCTCCAGACCCTTCATCAGCTTGGTTGCCTTTCTCTGGATGTGCTCCAGCAGCTCAATATCTCCGTTGTAGTGAAGGGCCCAAAGCTGAACACAGGATCAGAGATGCAGCCTCACCAGTGCTGAGTACAGGGGGGACGATCCCTTCCCTACTCCTGCTGGCCACACCATTGCCGACACAAGCCAGGATGCTGTTGGCCTTCTTGGCCACCCCGGCACACTGCTGGCTCATGTTCAGCCAGCTGTTGACCAACACTTCCAGTTCCTTTTCTGCTGGGCAGCTTTCCAGCCACTGTTCCCCAAGTCTGTAGCATGAGTTGTTGTGACTAAAGTGCAAAACCTGGCACCTGTCCCTGTTAAACCTCATACAATTTACCTGGGCCTATCGATCCAGCTTGCGAATTCTTGATTATAAAGCATTCATTCGGAAACTTCAACAAACACTCATAAATAACAGTAAGACTTAAAGGAAGTAACTTGGATTAACTTTATTTAAGATTTAATGTCGTATGGAAATGTTGACAGTAAAACGCTGTCAATTATAAAGCACAATATGGTTTTGTTTCGATGCGGTTGTACTTTAGTTTAGGTCTTCAATTAGGCGTGCATAAAATGCGTATTGCTTCATAATTGTGAGCAGTATGTCGATGCAAAATCCAGACTGATGCACACTAAGCAGTGTTTTGCTTAGATACTTCGATGACAGCATTACAGCTATTAATATTACAGTAGGTGCCACAGAGAAAGGTCCTGAACTGTGAATCCTCAACAGGGCTCCAGCCAGCTGTCGGGATGCGCAGACTGTGTGTGATACTCTGGAGGTCCCTAAAGTAATTTTTCACCTGTCCACATAGCACAGTTCTTGAATTTATCAGTCTGGCCCTCTTTAAAGCAAAAGTGTGGTTAAGGTAACTGCTTGGACCTGCTCACTGGTGCTGTGGGAAGGCTGCTGAGTTCAGTGGTCTGGCCAGGGTCTGACAGAGCTCTTCCCACAGGTCTCTTCTGCTCCCAGAACAGAGGTTACTGGGACCTGTCTTAATGGGACACTCTCACGCAAAAGCAGGAAAAGTGGTGATGAAGCCACATACACTTTTGGTGGCCACTGTCTCTAATGAGAGAGGCCAGAGAACTAAAGTAATCTTGGAGGCGGATTCCTTATTTTAGTGAACTACATTCGAGAAAGAGGAAGTCAAATTTTCACTTTTTAGGAAATTTCAAATCTATCTCTAAGCTTTTCATGCACATTCATTTGAAATGAAAGGCCTTTTTTGGAATAAATATTTGTGGAGGATGAGACTACGTGGAACTATACATTGCCTAGTTATATTTTGAATGGATTTTATTTCAATGCATTTTATACAACAAAACACTTTACCTCACTGTTCCTCCTTTTCCATTCATTGTCCTGAAGAAAAGTTCAAATGCTCTAACTGTACAAACTCAATTACATTAGAAATCTATTACTCTGAAAAGATATGGATGCTTTCAAAGAATCCAATGGTTTGAACAGACACACCATGGTAAACTTCTATATTACAGAAGCCAACATCGATCATAAAAACAGCTCATGGTTTAATATAAAAGCAACAAAAGTAAATAAAAAAGGCTTTCCTTTTAATGTATTAATGGTGGTAAAAAAAATAATTTGACAGAATTTCAAACCGTAACTGACCACATTTTTCAGAATAACATTGAACTGTATTTTTTTACTTCTCATATATTGCTATAAAGCAACTTACACCAGTATAAAGGTTTGCTGCTAGACTATAATATCTGAGTTTTGTTACAAAGAAAATTGTGATAAATGTACTGCTTACTAAATGTAGACAACTTTTACTATAAAACTAACAAAATGCAATGGAACAAACTTTAAAATCAATGAGGTAAATGCAACTTTTGTGGCACAAACTTATATATGCAAGCAGGTCTCAAAAGCTTGACTATTGTAATCTACCTTTAATGGGTATTTTGATATTTAAAATAGCTTGCACTAAAGCAAAGATGGTTTGGAGAGATCATTATAAAATCCCATTATCACTGCTACAAGTTGGACTATTTGTCATCACAGAAGAGATGACAAGCTCAGAAATACTACATTTGTTATTATCAGATGATAAATGATATTCCATTAAAGCTGCAATACATCATCTGCAAAGCTGCAAAGAAGATATCAAACCTATCAGTACTTGACTTATAATTTAATTTTCAAAAGCTGTCAACTAAAATTCCAAAGGCTAAGCATTTTCATTTTTAAAGTTCATCTTATTTATTTTCCTCATCTGTTAGTCTAATTTTTTTGATATGGCAAAAATAACTGATTATGTGCAAGGTATAATTCTTTTTCTCTTGATTAAGTAATACATCAGATGTCACTTATGTATTAAAAATATATGACAAATAATAAAGCAAAAGAGTAGTGACAAACACACCTTATTTGGATTTCTTCTCTTACTTTTAAATGCAACAGTAAAGCTCGGATCAGGCTGCGAATATTTTGATAATGCTACATTGCAACTAACATGAAATCTGAGATTTTAAAATTTGCATTTTGAAATTTATTTGTTAGAAATAGAACATTAAATATCAGTCTACTCAAGTAAGTGCTTGACAAATATCTCGAATCCAGCGAGCAGATTGAGGGAACCGTGTACAGTTAAGCAGCAGCATGGGTTGCACAGAGCAGTTGTACAGTCTCCATCTTTAGAGGTTTTCAAGCCCAGATTGGACAGAGACCTCAGGAACTGAGGTTGGACGAGAGACTTCCTGAGGTTCTTTCCAACCGGAATGATGTCATGAATTCTCTATAGTACAGAAATGCAGCTAATAAAAGCAAGAAGTAAGCCCCATGTGATCCCTATAGCTACCACTGCTCAAAAAAAGGAACCCAACCAAAACCCACCTCTTTAAAAAAATCTTTTTAAAAAATATCCAAACTTCAGGTTTGTGTTTTTGAACAACAGCATTATAGAGACTCTCAGTATACAAGTTATTTTTAATTTTGAAATGTATTTACAGTCTGAAATTACGTGACTGATTTAAGTATTGAAAGTGATACTCTGTAATTTGACTACTCATTCGATTGATATTTCCGTGCAACCTAGTTCTTCATATTTCTTAGAATATTTCTAAAGTCACGGTGCATCACAAATGATCTGAATCATCTTACTGGTAATTAGGTATAGCGCGTAATGAAAACTTTTAAGCTATTGCCATGCCAATTTTTTCAGTATGTTACCGTGGAGCGTGACTAGAAAAGCTTCATACACCACAGCATCTTACAATCCATTTTTAAATTAATTGACTAAAACCACTTTCTGAGTAGATATATTGTTTTAAAGTTTGTGCCTTTTCATTTATTAATTTAACATCAACTTATAACAGCATCAAAGACCTCCAGGTATGACTTTTCCTGGCAATAAACGAAGGACACCAACTGAACTCTGGGAAGCAATTCAAAGCAGCTTGCTAGCTAAAAGACATAAATTTGCTATTTACTCTTTGATGCTTGTGCTTACCATCCAAGACTGCCCTATCAAGAGAAAAACAAATCCATAACCCTATCAGCAACTGCTATTTGGCTTTAAAAACACTTGGTTCCTCACAGCATTTTCCTGAGTTCAGCAATAAGCAGTATAACAACCCAAGTTGGCCACAGGGCAGTTTCTTCGTAATTACAGCAGAGCATTGAATAAAAGCCTAACAATTAACGTATTGTGAATGAGATCCTATGTGTTGTGTATCATAGAAATATATGATAGGGATACTAAATACTTTCTTTGTGAAAGAGCAGAAATGAGAGGTTTTTTGGACATACTCTCTCACATTCATGATTCTGAAGTGAAAATTAAACCAACAACCCTTACCCACCCTAGCGCAGACCGTTCCTGCAGTATCACTGTGTGCACAGGGCCACATTTGAGGCGATATATTCAACTTCAACAGCAGGTTTTTTAAAAAAAAATTAATAAAATCCACCTCTGGCTAAAATTAGCAAGTGCTAATCTGTAGCACAGTTTTATTCACCCTGTCTGGATCAGGCAGCAGTTATTTTGTGCTTCTTATTCCAACTTTGTGTGAGTTTTGGTTCCTCGCACCTTATCCAGTTTAACTCCCTTTTCAATACTGCCACCTAGAAGGGAAAACAGTATCTACCAAGTTGCTTTGAAAATGTTGCCTTCAGCATTGTGTGACTCTGATCACATTCATCTCTGTCCTTTTTTTCAAATTTGATTTTAAATATTTACAGCATCATATATCTTCCCCTCCCGAAATTACTAACGAAGTGTTACTGTCTGTGAAACCTGCTGGATGAGTGATGGCCAACTTAAACAGGAGCATCAATGTTTTATTTGTGAAATATAAGCTGAAAATAGTCGGCAGATTCTTTTTTTATTGATCTTTTACTTTATGGCATGGTACCTTATGTACTTAACCAAAAAAAGGCTCTACTGTGTATTATAAAATATTAAAATCCTTGAAGTAAGGAAGTAGAGTGACATGCAATAGTCACTAACTTGAGATAAACTGTAGAGAAATTGATAAGTCAACAGACAAGAATAAAGCAACTGCACCTGGAAATAATTAACATACAGTGGAAGAGAATTCAGCATTTCTACATTAAAAATACAGAGGAACAATGAGGGAGGTAGATTAATGAAGAAACTAGTTGCGAGGCGCTTTAATGAGTTTCAAAAATACCTGTGCACAATGCTTCCACACTTGCATTTGAATTTTGAAAAAGACTAAGTGAAAGACTTTTCAACCTCGTCATGGAACAAAACTGCAAATTCATATCTGACATAACCTAATTTTTACAACCTTGATGCTACCATTTCTCATGGTTTCTCATTTTTGCTGTGAGCACCAACAAATATCTTGCAGTAAATGCTGCCTGCCAGAGGTCTTAATAGCGTTGCTACTAATTGTAACTGGAAGACCTATGGAAGTGATTTAAACCAGCGTGCAGAGCCATAACCCAAGCTGTATACCAGTTCAATCTTTGCAGGATGACTGTAATATTTGCCAGAACATAAGCAGCACAAAATATAGCTTGTTTAAGTGACAAACAGAGGGAAACAAGGAACAGAACAGGATTAAATTAAAATGAATGAACTAACGCTCAGAGTACTGCTAAGGTGAAAAATAAGGGAAAGACATATAAACTGCAATCTCAGAAGTATTTGAATGTAAGGTCTAGGGTGAAAAATAAGGGAAAGGTGTATAAACTGTAAGCTCAAAGCATTTGAATGTGAAGTAGGCCTTTTACCTTAAAGAGAATAGCGGAGATAGTATCAAGGGAGATCTCTCAGGCTAGGCTGTATAGAGAAGAGGAATCAGTTTAACTGTTTCATAAGTTCTTTTATATCTCTAACCTCAAAAACACAAAAAAAAAAAATCCATGAAATATAGTTGGACAATATTAATATAAGTCTTTCAGTCATTATCAATTTTACAACAGAATACAGGTCCATTTCTACTTTTGAATATACCCACATGCCATGCAAGTGCATTACAACATGCATACGTTTGCTCTGCATTTCTGCATATGAAGTATATAACACATATATATACACAAAGCTGTCATATGCATATTAGTGCCCCATGATCCCCCTGCTCCCCTGCCGTATAGTGAGATGCAATGGAGCAACATCTGCAAAATAAGGCACCTTTTATTTTATTTTGGCCCGTGAATTATAAATGTTCAATATTTGAGCTGTTTAGATTAAGCATACCGTTTTCCCAGTTGGATGAACGTAAATCCCAGAGTACATTTCTAGCATGAATAATATTGTAAATCTGAATTCTACCTTTCCATGGACGTGTTTTATTAGTTGCTTAAGGCTCACTGCTTACCCAAACATGTCTGACAATAAATTAATTTGCTAGAATATTTATAAGAAGCAGATGTTCAGCAAACTAATTATTTTAAAATATTGAACAAACACTCATTTTCCGAAAGCTCAACAGTTCTTTCATGGGAACCCCAAAGTGATCAGCAGTATCTTGTACTTGTATCATGTATGTAATAAATTAAGTCCAAGGGTTTTGTTTCCTTAAGCAGAAAGACATAAAGAAGGCAAATTCTCTTCTTTAGGCAACAACGGTTCCCTTCCTGTAGAACTATTAGCCCAGAGCACTGAGGATACAATATTATGTAGCAGCCTAAGAGATCTGCAGAAGTGTTTTATCAGAGGAAAAGGAGTGAGGAGGCCAAGATCTGCCTGAAGAAAACCATCAGAGTCTAACAGTGAAGAGCCTTAAATGACCCGTGTTTCCTTCTGATTTCTAAACCATAAAAGAGAAACCAACAAAGAATGTATTAATCTCCTCCTTCCTTCATCTTTACAGAATACTAGTACATGCCTGATAATCCCGAAGAAACTCAAACCTTTGGTGTAGCCACAGCTGTTTTTTATGTAAACCTGAGAGCAGCTGACAGCCTGGCGCTAGCTGGGAGTCCCAGCCAGCAGTTACCCATCACCTGCCACCAGGGAGATCCTGCCTCACATGGCCTAGGCACGCATATTCCTCTTTTCTCCTGGAAAAAATACGGAAAGATGGTTTTCTAGTAGGATGTACACACACAGAGCTTTGATACCATTTCCCATTGCGGATTATACCAGTATTAGAATACAAGATAATAATAATGATTTAAAAAAATTAAACCCATGATAATAAAGAATTTATGCTCTTACAGAAATTATACATTCCATGTCTGGTTTCCAATGTGGAAATTTTTTCAATCTTAATGTTATTTTTGTGTCTTGAAAAGAACTTCACATGAGGTAGCAACACTGTCAGAACCAGAGACCCATAGACCTTCCTACAGTTTTCAATTCCCATCATTATCTATCCTGTTCCAACTTTCTATATTATCAAGAAACACATTAGTAATGAATACCTGTCTGTATTTCTGGCTTCTTTTTTTTAAGTTTGCCAGGATTCCTTGTTTGTACTAATACAATAACAAGAGAAAGGCCCTTCTTGTGTTAGTGTATTTTTAAATTCCTTCAATTTTTTCCCAGGCGGCAGCAGGGTGGAGCTAAATCTTCTCTGTCGTCTATCCTAGACACAGAATCTAGAGTATGTGAGAATTTCCTTGTGTGTGTGTTCAGTTCTTTTCAGAGATTGAAAGCAGACTGGAAGCTGCTTTTTGAAAAGATAATGGAGTCATCAATATCTCATCCCCCTCCTTCTGCTATTCCTATGTAGGTTACTGACTCATCCTTTAAAATACACAATATGTTTGCCTGCAGAGCTCTCATTACCTTTGACATCATTTTTGGTCCCAGAACATCTAATTTTCAACTCTAGAGTACACAGATGGGAAAAGCGAGACAGTACTTGTTGCCTTTGAATTATACAGAAACCAAATCCTATTGTTATTACCTTTTCTTGTCACACTGATGAGAAACAAAGAAAGTGATGCTTTTTGTAATGCATCTGTATAAAACTGTGAGACTGCAATCCATTACTTCAAATGACGCTTTATCTTCCTAGCGTAAAAATAGATAAAAAATATTTTTCTTGAGTGTTTAAAATTAGGTATCATAATGTTTTCAGCTCAGATCCCAGAAGATTCTATTGCAATCAAAGGATAAGATACTGGTCGATTAAAACCAAAAGCAAATAAAATACAGTCCCTCCTTCTGCCTCCGTACCATTTACATATGAAGTGATAAAAGCATCCTGCTGCACTAGGGGAATTTAGATGCTTAAAGATACCAATACCTCAGTGGATTTAATTCAGAATCCTCTTGAGCTGGAAGAAAGGATTTCCCAGCAGCCGTTTTGCTGCTTGAGCTTCTCTGCTGACTTGGATATTAAGTGTACAAATCCCTGTAGGTTTGGCCACAGGTGGAAATCCTCCCGGCAGGTCTTGGTACCCATAAGTAATTGGTGAATGGATTTAGATTATGCAGATAGGGTATTTGAAAAGGAATTCAGAGGATTAATTTCCTTGAGGACTCTTTATAGAAGTATTAGAACTTCTACTGAACTTACATGATGGGATATTGATTAGGAAAAAAAGATTTATACTCTGGTTCCAGATATAGAGTAGCTGATACAGTTTAACAAGGAATTCCTACATCTATAAAGTAGGTACATACTGGTAGTAACACCAACATCCTTTCTTACACTATTTCTCCTCTTTTTTCCTATCCCCCCACCCCCCCAAAAAAACTCTAATTATATATCTTAAAGTATATGACTATTAATCCTCAAAGCTACCTGAGGAAGCCTAATCCCCTATCACCTCTTATATGGCATGTTCCACTCTGTGTAAAAACAAAACTAAAACACAGCCAAGAACCAGGACTAGTTGCAAGAAAAGGGGAAAAGTTTTTGACTTCCCTAAAAAGAATATAAACACTGCATACCGCACAAGGGAAGTACTGAAAATTGACCACATTCCCTTATAATCCTTAAAATATACAGCAAATACATAAGCAGAGATTATCTAAGATGCAAGGGTCAGACAGAAACTGTCATTGCATGTGTCAAACTGGCAATTGAATAAAGAGGATATTATGAAGTTGTAAAGAAAGATTATTGAAAAAAAACGATAAATTGGTAGATAGAAAAAAATGCTTAGCTGAATACGTTTTTAGAAAAACTTCCTTAACTAGATCTTAAAGCAAATTTGGACTTTTAATTACTTCTCTGAGAGTCTTGCTTTTGGAAATAACTCTTTCTGACCTCCTTACCCAAGTATCCATCTGAATCAGTGCGAGGACCTTCAGATCTAACCACAAGGCTTTCATTTCCTGTATTAGGTAGCACAAGTTTTGCACACCAAATTTTTAAAATTTCAGAACCTCCCTTTCCAGTAACTAAAAGTACAGGCCTTTGAGGACACTTGGTCATTAAGACCACTTAGGCATCAATCAGCCTCTGTAGGTACCTCTGTAGCCTGGCCTCTGCCGGAATACCTGACAGCCCTAAATACTAGTACTTGTTAACCTAACCTTGCTCAGGATTAAATCTCATTTAAACACCAGATGTCAGTGTTGTGCTTATGTTACACATGGTATGGACGATCTCTTGTTCTTTCCTCTATGAAAATTGTGCAGCCAACCCAAAAGATTTCAGAACCTTTTGACTACACTATGTCACATCATCTATTACATAAGGCTGCTTTTAAGGAAGGACCAGCCCTGCCAGAGCAATTGGCACATCAATTTCAGCAGAAGTATTATAGATTTGGTGTGATATGAATCAAACACATACCCCAATTCTTTGAAAACACTAAATAAACTAAGACTTTTAACAGCTTGGTGGTTATTTTCTTCTATTTCTACAAGGAGAAGAGGTAAGAAAAGGATTATTCTGACACATCTTAAACTCCTGTGTGATACCACTAGTTAACAACTGGATTCATCAGTGTGGATTTGCTGCACAGAACTACTCCATCTCTCCAGCAGAGCTGCTCTCCTCCTCTCAGTAGAGGTCTCTGTTGTGAAAAAAATTCTGAGTGGAACTACAGAAATAAGAAGTTAAACAAAACCATGTCAGCCCATTGAACAGCTGATATCTCAGTCCATGCTTATTGAAGCCACAAAACCCTGACAGAAGGAAAATGGACATAATATGTCATGAGCCACACAAGATGGGTTTTAATTTTATAGCATAACAGTAATATATAATGACGTGGTTTTCATACAAGAGTCCAGTCTTTTATGATTTGAACTTTCATGCTGTTTTCTCAAATGAAGGAAAAAAACACCAGATCTCCCTGTTAGCTTCTATTACAAACCTAAGTCACTATAAATTTAAATACACACAGAAACTAATGTTCATGTTACACAAACATTAAAATATTTTTTGAATCGAGGTTTCAGAATAAAATAGACATTAATAAACATTGCATACAGAAAATTTATGAAGCCCCCGCTTTGGGGGTTGTTAGGTAACAGTACACAGCACAGCACATCTTGGATTAATATCATTTGTGTCATTTTTGGCTACTTCCACAAGATGGAGTAAAAAGATCTGAGCTGCCAGAAACACTCGTTGATTCAGTAACTTAATTTATTTCTCTGGTGATTAGATCTGATTCAAAAGTATGAACTGATATGACAGAACTTTCTGTGAACTTCCTTACAGAAGGAGATGTTATCCACACGACAGACAAAGAGTGAGGAAGATACTGGCTACAGACTGTATTTTCCATAGATACATTACGCATTTCAGTCAAAGGCAATATCCAGTTTTAATATCTCTAAAGGGTGGTAGCATATTCAAATCATTCCAGCCCAAGGATGACTAATAGGTGATTCGATAAGAAAAAGGGAACCAAGATACTTGCTGCTCAATATTTGGTTAAACAAGCCAAAGAAAGAGGAAAAAAAAAAATAGGCTTCATTATATAACATATTGTAATCATTCCGGGGCATGTGAATGAGTACTGTGCAAGCTGTGCATGAAACAGGCGTGTGATGAACACCCCTAGGAGTTATCATGCCACTCGGGAAGGAAAAAAAAGAGGTCTTCCATGCTTTCTCTACTACCATCCAGTGCTTTTTCACTGAAAAAGGAAGGGGCAAGAGAAATCTTAACACAGACAGAACTATAACAGCTCCCTCAGGGACACGCAGCGTACAGAATAAGAGAAGAGTATTAATATCCCCTGTGATGCCAGCAGTTTTCTAAATCACATCCAATTAAAGCTTAGATCAAAAGCAGGTATTACAGCAAGTGGAATTTACCCCTTGACTCTCTCTTCTTCCCACCCCTTCCATTGCCTTCACTGTGATGCACAAGTGTCTCTAAGCTCAGAGCAAACAGAGCCAGATTGCATCAGCTGCAGAAAAAATCTTTTCAACCTCTTTTTTTTTTTTCAAAACAAACAAAAACCAGCCTCCTCCCAGGCAATTTCTGCTGCCTTTCATGTCATTTATACTCGCTACAGATTATGTTGTACAGAACTCAAAGCCTAATTATGTTTCTCTCCTGTACACACAAACATCATCCTGGGAGCAAGCAAGTAGACCTATCTTGAGAGTTCCGGTAGCAATAAAAGTAAAAATTTATCAGTGTTACCTCTTCAGATGCAGAAGAAATCCAATAAAAATTTACATTTCCTTTTATAATTGATGAAACCAAGCTGTGAAGACAGGCAAGATTTTTAGGACTTGCACTCTCTACTAAGTGTCCAACTCCTTTAAGCGATCATGACTCCTACTTAGAAGTGAATAATTTTTCTTGGAGGTGAACACAGTTTGCATACTTAGGTTCATTATTTCTCTTGAGAGTTACTCTCTAAGTGGGCAGTTACCTAAGGAATACTTAGACCTAGCTTTTACAGGCATCTGCCTGTAATAAAAGTGAGTTGTGCACTCAGCTGTTATCAGTTGGCCATATATTGATTGCATATAATTTGGTGGACATATTTTGGACCTAAAATCTATCAGAAAGGTCCTTCATATAATAAGTTACAAAAAGTACCATAAAATAGATAGCAAACAAAGCTGACCTCCACAGAAACCCAGTGGCTATTTTTTTTCAGATACTACATGTGAAAGGCATTATAAAAGCACTTTGAAGACTTATCCAGTCAGTAGATTTAACAGGGAAAAGGTAATTCCAAGGCTTCAGGGATATTTTTCAAGCATAATAGAGTGTTAATCTTCAGGTTATCATTAGAAGAATCCTTTGATTATATGAATGAGACACAGAAACTGTGTCAATTATCCCATGAAAATAACTAGAGGACTTTCAAAAGAGGGAGCATCTCAGGTGGAGCTTGGAAGGCTGCTAGCAGTCTAAGTGCCCAAATGTCTATAATTGGCCTCTGGAGAGTTTAATATTCCTAGGTTACATCATGAACTACATATGGTATTCTTTACCTTTAGTAGCATCTGTGCAATCCTAACAGGTGAGCAGGTTGGCAAACTTAGACTGCAGCTTTTCCTTATCTCCTGGTTTATTTTTATACTGCCGTGAATTTTCCACATGCTTTGTGAGTAAAGTAATCAGAATTAAGATGGATTAGCCACTTCCTTGGCAGTAGGTACTCTAGAAGTAGCAAATAGAATGACCTTTCTACTTAAATTTCATCCAGCTCTTCCTCTTCAGAGGATGCACTAAGGCCTGAGCATGCATCTGGGTACAAGGACTGCCGTGGTGGGATGGCACTGGCCTGGGGTATTTTTGTGCTGATGATTCACAATCCTGCATTATTTTCAGGTTCCATTGATAAATATAAAATCACCACAAATAATATTGCGAAGTCACATAAAAATTCTCTTCTGCAAGTATTTCTTAAGTTTGCAGGTAGCCTGTTGATGATAATCATGTCTAATAATTTAATAATAATCTCCCATTTTGAGAGCACGAACTTTGCAGGGGGCACCTTGGGACACTCCTGTTTCTCTGTTGTAAGGAGACCAGAACTGAGCGGAGGGAAGTACATGCTCAGCCTGGTCTTTCCTGTGCTGTGGCAGGGCTACATGCACTCATTGCCCCTCTCGAGACAGGTCCTAGAGGTTTTCGTTAGGATATCTTCACAAAAGCACAGAGAAAAGGATGGGAGTGGAAAGCACAGAGGAACTACAGACCAGATCCTCTGAGAAACTGTATGAGGAGAATACCAACAGCCTCTAGGATTCAGGCCCCAGTAGCATCGTCCAGGTCACTGACAAAGCACAGAGCAAGGTCCTCTGGCTACACTGCTGTAACCATTTGCCAGCTGTCAGCATCCCTTCACTGCAGTGATTTGAACTCTGCCTAGAACCTTGGGTTAAGAAAAAATCATCATTTGCCAAGAACCTGTTTCCTAATATTAGGATCTCTTTCAGTAAAAAAGCATCTCCAAGTTTTCCTTTAGGAGGAATGCTGAGGGAGAAACTGTTGGATAAAACTCTCAATCATTTGCAAATTTCACTTACTGCGTATTACCCAGTATTTGTTGCAGGTCTATTTGCTGTCAAGAAGAAACCCCACACACACTCTGAACCAAGAAAGTTTCCAGAGTCTTTCAGGAATAGACTCAACTAGCTCTTGCCTTCCCTTCTCCAAAAAGGTTTCAAATGAGACTGCAGTCTTCATTTCTCCTAGAATATCCCTCATGTTCAGAAGCTAGAGCAGCACTGAGCACGTGCTCCCACATGGCAACTTCTGCAAGGACTTTTCTTCATTTGTTTGTGGGTGCAGAATAGGTTGGGTGTGGTACAGCGAAATACTATCTCTGCATATAAGCACAGTCACTGAGTCCACTAGAATAACACTAAAGGCTGATTTAAATATATCACCTGATAGATTGTAATTCTGACGCTGAGTCAGAGAGCTTTTGTTAGAGAATTTTTGACTCTAGAAATTGGTCCTTGGTGATCTGATAGACTCTCTAGTTCATTGACATTCAGGACAACATCCAAGGCTTATATATTTATTGATGCCTTTGCTTGGAGATGCTGGTGATGATGTATAGTACATTTATTGAGGACATGTTGAAGGAGTTCACTTAGTTGAAACTAGTCAATATGTTGTTATTTTGTTGTTATCTTTGTATACATGCCAAAAATCCTAGTGATGAGTGCACTTTATAAATTGTAAAATAAATAAATTTATGCTAAACCATGTAGTTATTTATGTCTCAGAGCACTAACTTAGCTGAGACAGCAAACCAATGTTATTGGAACGTAATTCATTCCCAGACTTCCAGAAGTGAGGAATTAGTCAATTATTCTGGTCTGACATAAAAACTTTATTTATGGTTTCATTGATTAAGAATATGTAGGTGTTATTTACTTAGGATATTGGCTCATTTTAAAAAAAAATAATCTCTTCTGCAATCCATTAAACATTGTTTTCCTTTCAGAATAACATTTCCCAAACATAGTATTAATAAGAAGTCAGGAACTAAAGAGAGTCTTATTTGGAAGAGTCTCTCTCTGGCTCACTCCAGTATGGTGAAAGGTATTTTACTCCCCACCCTAGCAGCAGCGCTGGAGGTGCACTTGTAGCCGGGCTAAAGCATCTTTCTGTTCCCTTAGGAGAAGGCACATGCTATGCTTGCATCTTTCAGTGCACCAGGGTTTCATGGGGAGAGGTAGACATTATTACTGAAATTCACAGGGCAGAATTTGCTCACCCACAGCGAAAATCCTAAATAATGTGCAGATTATAAAACAAGAATGAAGAAAGCAATGGGGTATCGGGGAAGGGCACCTACCCCATACCTGCAAAAACATTCCAGATACAATATATATAACAACCCTAAAAATACTAGTGCAATATATAGAAGGCCAACTAGCCCTCTCATGTTTCATCATAAGCCTAGCGCATGATGCGCTATGCAGAATCCCTTAAAGGCCTCGATGCAACAGCCATGAAATCACACCAAATTACTTCCAACACTTTAAGAGTACACTCCAGATCAGTTGTGCCATTCAGGAAGGAATTCTTACCCTACAATCAAGCCATCAGTTATTAAAATTTAAAATTAAAGGGAATCTTGACTGTGGTAAGGAAGTTCCCTCTCTTCCCCATTATTTTCTATGTGACTTCCCAAACCTGGTTTAAAACAAACAAAATGGATTTCCCCCAATCATTAAATAGCATTTTCATGTTACGTATTGGGCCTCTCACTGCACCAATGACTGTTACATGAGAGTGACTTTCAGATGTTCTCCTAATGAATTTTTTTTTGTCACCAAATGCTTTCTTCTTATTCAGATGTTCCAACTGTGAACACGGAAATAACAATATACTCATGATTCAAGTTTCAACTTCACTGAACCTCTTACCAGATGGTATTTTAGATGTTAGCAATTTAACCTAGTGTACCAATATGAAATTACAACCCATATGGAGGCGTTAGCATAAAAGGCAGTGCCCATAGATTTTTCTGATGTATGAGATACTATAAAAGCATGTTTACTATCATGGGCTCCAGCACTTACTACTGGTTTCCTGAAGGCTGTAGCTTTTCTCCCTCTTTTCTCGTATTTTCAATTATTCCTCTGAGGTGGCAGTAAAAATCTTTTCATAAAGTAACTTTGGATATCAACTGGGGTATGGTAGCAATGACAGAACGCTTTCAAGGCCTGAGATTCAGGCACAGTACAAGTCTCAAGACTACTAACTATGACTTAAAATGTGCATGTCTTATTTGGTATTAGTCAAACCTACAGCTGTGGTTCTCATCAAGCTGTTTTTCTAAACCTGATATGTTCTTTACAATCACATGTTAAAACTAGCAAAATTTACTGTGTCAGAACATAAAAAATTTAAAGCAGTACATACATTTGGATGCTTCTATAATTCCAGAAAAAAGTTCTAATTTAAATGAGATGTAAAACAGAGAGAAGACAGAAAAGAGAATATTTTTAGAGGTGTTCTGCATAATCTATGATTTAGACCAGATACTAGGATGAAATGTTTTCCTGTGAGGGTGGTGAGGTACTGGAGTGGGTTGGAGAGAAGCTGTGGATGCCTCATCCCTGGAGGTGTTCAAGGCCAGGCTGGATGAGGCTTTGCGAATCCAGATCCAGTGGAAGATTTCCCTGTCCATGGCCAGGGGGGTGGAACTGGGTGATGTTTAAGTTCCCTTCCACTTCAAACTATTCTATGATCCAAAGCTTTTCCTCTATTTTCAAATATTCAATGTTCCTTCCATTTTATTAAATATAATTAATATTGCCTAATACATTTTTCTTCTAATGTAGCCAAAAAGCAAATGTTATCCTTTTTCCATAAAAAAAAAAAATTAAGAAGCTTCCTGAAAAATGGAGCCAAGTCTAGAATATAACTAAAAAGAGGAGAATTTTGTGTAGGTTTGCATCTTCTGCAAAGCATTTATCATTGCTTTAGCTGGCATCACAATCACTTCTTTCTAGATAATGGATTGTAGCGAGAGTACATGAAAATCCAGGACAGGAGTTACTTAAATGGTGAACCCTCGCTATAGAAATCAAGTGGAAATGTTTGAAAGGGAATTGTAATTTTGACAAGAAAATAAGTATATTATCGTTGACAGGGTAAAGTAGGTCTGGTTTTTGTCATCTAGTATTCCCATGATTGTTGAGGTACCTGCCATACAGCAGAATTTGATGACTAATAGGACTGGTGGGTGTTTTTAAACTGTCCATAATTTGTGCTGATGTAGTTACTGTTGTCATCAGAAGCATCCTTCCTGAGCTTATGATTTTGGCTAGATTGTAACTGTTAATAGGTATGAAACACTTACATGGACTGTTTTTTTGTGCAATTTGGTATAATGAAAGCTTGAATCACAGGTCTATCTCCCTGCCTCTATCATTGTGCTTTTGATTTTCTGATGTTACAGTGAAGCTGCGCAATGGTGAATCTGGCCCTGAATATTTAACCAGCAAAAATTTTTGAGCAGTAAGTAAAAAGCATTTTTGGAAAGAGGTGTATCTGGAAATGGAAAGCATCTTGTCCCCAGTGCACCTTGAGAAAATCACACATTTAATCAACATTGCCTTGGAAAACATTGTGTTACTTTTAACCAACATCACACATTTGTGTGACAGGTGTAGATTTCTTTGCATGATCAGATGTAATACACTTAAAAAAAAAAAATAAATCCCAATATACCTCTGCTATTTAAAGGTCAACTGAATACCCTAATATATGAAAGTGCACAAATCTCCTAGGGGTACCACAGTAAATCTGGGGGTTATGTTTAAATAGGAAATAGATTACATCTCTCTTATCGGTTCTTATGCTAGCTGCTATTTTGTTGCAGCTGTGGTAATGCAGCAAATATGGCCACTGCTACACTGTTGAAAGAGGATCTTTATAAATTCCAGTTGTCAACACGAAATCAATTCTGCTATGGGCAAAAGAGTGTTTCATCATTCCAATATTTGCACTCAGCTAAACCATATCCCACAGGCTGTATGTGTCTTCATTTATTTATTTATTTGGAACTGGGAGTACAACACATTTCCAGCCCAGCACTATGGATCTGTGGCAAAATTGCATAAAGGTTGTACAGTGATTTTTTTCTAAGTAAATGGGTCCTTTGATTCCAATGAGAGAACAGAGCCTCTAGCTGATGCACTGTGGATACAGTCTAAGCCATGCTTTCTAGTCAAAGAACAAATGATATATCATTAATTAAAGATGAAAAATGGGAAAAGAAACTATGATTACATATCTTGACATGCTGTAATGATTTTTTCTGTTTCTTACACCTATGGTAAATAAGCCAAGAACTCAGCAGCAATAGGGAAAAAGAAAAAAAGCTTTCAGTTCGCAATTTCTTTTTCTATACACTTTCTTCTTCCAGTGAAAGTGTCTATAAAATTTTTAAAGGAAAGTAGGTTGCTAAAATGTACTTAATTTGCCATGATAGATTGAGTCCATGCTTCAGTGACTGTAATTGAATCTGTGACCTATTTCTTTAGTAAAGTAGAAATAGTCTCTTGGGTTTTTGTCACTACCATCTTTTAATGAAATTCAAAAAGACTGTCAAAATGTCTACACTTTTTCCACTAGCTGTTAATGTTATTACTTTACAATTTTTTTACTTTTTAATTAATCTTAATAAATGTGTACACAGTCTACCTGGCAGTTGGAAATGGTAGACATCAATTCATCACTGTCACACTGTAAAGTAAAATTAACAGGACAGAAAGGGCATTAAAGCAATAGAATATCTAGGCACATATTGGTTCTACTTAAACATACTTTATATGTCTAATTTACAGGACCTGTATATTAGAGCAGCTCCACTCCCACAGCTGGAGCTAAAGTATCTGTCGGCATTTCAATCATGCTCAAGAGTATTTTGAAGACATTGAAACTCAGCCTTAGGACTGAATTTGGAAGGGAGATACCCAGGCCAGGAACACCCTGCTCCGCTGCCCATTTTCTTCACCAGAAGATATTCTCTCTACCTTTTAGTCATTTTGAATATCACATCACGGGGACCTAACATGTGAACAGCTTGGGTGCTGTCCTGATTCCTCACTTGGATAAGAGAAATCCTACTTTTCCCGCTCAATGTTTCCAATGGTAACTTAACAGGCCGGTGGGACAGGAAGGGGGAGCTTCTATCTAATCCCCCAGTTCAGACATATGGGGAAGCAAAGTAAACCTTTCTTGCTCTACAGTCCAGACACAACCTTAGTTTCTTCGTAGGTGCTCTTAAACTTGATTATTTTAGACATCTTAAAGTCTCTAGGAAAAGTCACTGTGAATTTTTTCCTCATCAAGTACTGGGATGCCACTAGCTTGGTGTTGATATAGAGCTGGGAGGGATCTCACAACCAATCAGGTGCAATGATGCTGTTTAAGCCTGTAACTACATAACCATTGATTTATGATGAATATCATAAAGGCCTTGCATTCACAGCAGAGGGATTCTTCAACAGAGCAAAGCAAAGCAGTTGTTGTGGCCGTGGATAGTTTCCTCATTGTATGACAGAGAAGATATTATTCATGTAGGACTGAAACTTATGAAAAGCTGAAAATGCAGTCCAAATTGCTCCTATCATTAGGAGCTCCCATGGTTGCTTGTGAGTACAGTACTTCTGCCCACTTTTGTGGACATTCAGCAGAGGTTTTCTGTGCTTGTGCATACACTACATCAGACACATGGGGAGAGAATGCCGTACAAACTGGCTGTTTATAATTCAAGTACAATCTCTCCCACTCAGCCTCAGTACAAAGTAACATGAGTCACAATTACCTGAAACCTATTGATATATTTTTTAAATTTTTTTTTAACGAAACTCTTGAAAGTAGAAAACCAAAAGCAAATAAAATAGTGCCAGATCTTGATTTTTACTTCAAAAACTCAGCCTCAACATTTAATCATGTTCCTGGTCCTGCAGTCTCTCTCTCTGCCTGCCCCCACCCTACACCTATCTGCATCAGTGGTCAAAATCAAGTGCAAAGAAACCATAGAGTAAAGGGCTCAGCTCAGGAAAGCAACCATTGTGTCTTCTTTAGGACACGATAAACTAAGGAAGCTATAAAGGCACCAGATAGTACACTTCCATTTTTTCCTGTCACTTAGATGTCTAGATAACAGTTGGCTACTGATATAGCTCAAAGTACAACACAAAGGACAGCAAACGTCAGCTGGCCTCTCATGGGCTGGACGTGCAGTTCTTACTGCAAAGGGGCACCATACAGCTCCTCACCATCACCTATGATCTAGTTGACCAATTTCTCAAATAAGTGAAAGGCTTTTTTCCCACTAGGCTGAAATTTTCAATGAAAATTAAAGCAATGAACAACAAAGGTCTATAAAGAGATGACTCCTATTTTGAAAGTGAAGGGATTTTTGGATTTAAAAGTAAAATATACATTTATATACACACACTCTAGCACCTAACTATGGTACATTTTCTCAGGGAAAACGTCATTGATAAGGATCATCCAGCATATGGAGTCAC
The DNA here is from genome assembly GCF_032191515.1 of Phaenicophaeus curvirostris. Lineage (NCBI taxonomy): Eukaryota > Metazoa > Chordata > Aves > Cuculiformes > Cuculidae > Phaenicophaeus > Phaenicophaeus curvirostris. Next base: position 14,786,522 of record NC_091405.1, read on the forward strand.
TAAAATGATGGACTGTAATAGCTTGAAAGCAGTCATTATGTTCTATTAGGATACACAAACGAAGCAGACTCCCTCAGCAGACCTTGGTATACTTCAAAGTTATTACACTCCAGAAGAACTAAATCTGCATTTTAATTACTGTAAAGTTTCTCAAGTTTTACCCAATCTACTGGATATTATCTTTGTAAACATTATACAGATTTAAACAAAGAAAGAACATTAAGAACTAAATAACAAAGTAAAGTCCACTTGCCAAATTTTAGGTTAAAGATATTCACTAAAGATATCAGGAGCTATGTAGGAAAAAAGTTTCAAAGGGTTACAACCTCACCTCTATTTTCGTGAGCAGTTTTCTATCCACAAATAACAATGGGCAAAAAGGCAGGCTTCGGTGCCTCATTACTTGATGTCTAGGTGCACTCAAAGATCTAGAAATTTTCCTTCTTACTTGCACTTGCCATCAGGCCTGCAATTTTGTAAGTGCATCAAACTTCCATTTTCTTTAGAAAATGAGGTTTTACAGGAAAAGTGTGACTGATGTGTTGACATTGAATACTGCTGCAGTGTCCGAGACGACCAAGACCTAACATTTACCTGATGTTTCAAGCTAACTAGAACTGCCCAATTGCTATTAAAGTCAGCTTCATAAAATTCCACGTTCGCTATTACTAAGATCCTGAGTAGAAATCTTACATAAATATGTTGTGTAACCTCTAATCAAAGTACAATTATAGCATTAACAAGTAAAGTCATGAGAAGTTTCTCCAGTAAGCCTAGAAATGGCTAAAAAATGTTTAATGTTGGGAAAGATCACTCACTACAGTAAAACTATTACTTTCCCTTCTTCTTTTTTAAAATATCATGGTAGTTTTCAGCATTCTAGGTTTTGCTTTATGTAGAGGGTTTAAAAGAAATGCAAACACTACTACTCCAACCCCAAACTATTAACCATTTTCTTGCTAAAAAGGAGGGCAGGGGCAAAAAACTAAACATGAAGTGGCAAGATTCTATTACACTGAATCTAAATCAAAAAAACATCCAAACACTGTAAGAGCAAGCCCACTCATCTGTTCATTATACCAAACTTATACTGTAACCAAAGCTGAAATTGAGTTAAAACAGGATCACACCCCTGTAGCAAAAGGGAGAAGTTAGGCAGCTTTTACTATTAGAATGACAGTACAATTTTCTGTCGTGATAGTCCATAAATGCATTATGCTCATGGGCTTAGCTCAGTAATCAGGTCACAAACATCTGTGAACATGCATTAAATTTGTGCAAACAACTGCGTTTGGAGGTCAAGCTAATTTATGTGGGCATATACATGAATGATGAGCTATTTGGCACTGTCCAACAATGAATTCCTGGCTCACACATGGAAATAACGTTCACAAAATACAGGCATGCACCTGCATGTTACCTAATGGTCGATGGTCAGAGTTTGCTTCTCATACAACAGTTCACAAAACAGCCTTTTGTGGTCATTAGTTTGTGTCTTCAGTAACATTACTTCAGACTTATACTGAAAATGGAATTTGTTTCTAGTCACAAGAAGAAGGTATAAGCCTTGAGAATGAAGCTTAGCTGCATTTCCTTTAGAAAAAGTTACTTCCAACTAGCGGTCTCTCAGAATGAAAAGGAAAAGCTAAATATTTTCTCTACAGAAAGCCATATCTTTAGACTAAATAGAAAGGTTAGTCCATTAAGTGGTCCTTAGTTCAAAGATTATTTTGGCAAGATTACATAAACAACCACTTAGGTCACCAAATATATCAAGTGTCTGCATTAAGTAATAGTGAAACCTAGAACATACATCAATGGACATTCAACAACTCTAAAGCCATCACTGTGAGGAGACAATTGGACTATATTGAACTCCTCCCTTGAAATTAGACGAGGTACCATATAAAAAAGAGTCCCTACATTTCATTTCAGTGAATTTAATGATTAGATTTACAATTGACATGGAAATATTAAAGGAAGCTATGCAAATTAATTAGCAAAACCAAGAAGTAAATGCAAAAATAAATCGCATTCTCCTATATATTGGTGAGTGCAGCAGTTTTTGTAATCAATAGCACAATATGTGTAGATCCATCAAACATACTGTAGACTGGAAGATACGAGTGGCAAAATATTGATAAGGGAGCAGAACTACCTACATGGATTGTGTGAACAGCCTGCTGGCACTTTAGCAGCAGCAAATCCAGAAGCTACAACTTGTTTCCTTTCCACCAGACAGTAGAAATATATGCAATCCTGAGAAAGCTTTATGAAAAAGCTTTATAACTGAGGCTGAAACTATGGATTCAAATAAATGATTACATTAATTCTGACATAGATTTGCATAGACCTGCAGAAAGTCCAGTGCTGTGAAACTCAAGGCTCCTACAGAGAGAGCCTGGAATTCGCTTGCTTTTCAACCCTAGAAGTAAAAATAAAACCACTCTCGTGGCTTGTTCCTCATATTTCAGCAACTCACCAAAAGCTACTAATGGTGTAGGGGAAACTATGTACTGCCCTTGTCCTGGCCACAGTTTCTTTTGTAACTGTGTAGAACAGCACTTTCAGTGTTCATTTGGACAGAAAATACTCTTTCCTACTGTGCACTAAGAACTTCAAAATTTCCTATTGACGCTACTAGCAAATAGGTCTACCTAGAAGCAGAATAAGCGTCGAATACAATTACAAAATAGTTACAAGACAGAAGGGAAAAGAATGTTAACACATTTTGCCAGCTTTTAAGAATGCACTAGATATAACAGCTAACTAAAAATATTCTATAGAGAGTAGGGGAAAAATCTAAAGAGAAAAATTAAAATTCAGTGTAAGCTGAACACCTATTTTATTAGCTCTTCAGAAGCCCATTATTGGTTTCCTATATCTACTGTTAAAGAAATAGTGGAGTGTTTCTTGGACTCTTTTACAGCGTCATGGTCACTGAGACAAGCAAGCATTGTCTTTCCAGCACATCCAGCTATAGGAAGAGATTTCATGCTTTGTGACTGTGAAGAAGCCATAAGGTTGACCATTTTTAGAGGTTCCTTGGAGATTAAGCCTCAAATCTACAAGAAAAAGATACAGTCATAGTGAACTTGAATTGCAAAATAACGTTTTGAAGCAGCTTGGGGATTTATCACATGGTCCAGTAATTTATGGTTCTCTGTACCAGATGTGTACCTCAAAAGCGCACCACACAGAGACAAGTTTTTTTATCATTTACAAGTAGGATGTCAGTCTATTTCTAAATAAATATGCCTGCAAAACCTTATGAAATCAACTACTGTAATTTAACACATTAGACTAAAGATACTGCACAGCAGGGACAAGATTAAAGCAAACCCCTTAAAATCTTCAGCAATGAAACTGCACAAAGAAAGGATAAAACTAGGGGGTTTTGTTGTTCAAGCTCTCCTTTTTCGTTAGTAGAGCTACCATGATTGTGATATTTAGCAGTTGTATGTCACTTTAAGTCTTCAAAAACTGTGTGAACATTAATAATAAATGAACATTAATAATACACCTCTGTCTAAAGTATTTATTAAGGCTACTTCACAGACATGGAAACTAAAACAAAGAGAATCTCAAGTTTCAAACTTCAAACGCTTAAAATGAGGTACCAAAACCCATATTACTTTTACATTATTTTCTAAAGCTCCAATAACTAAAACTATAACTCAAAATTTAAAATTTCACCACATCTGAAGCTCAGGATATTTATTAGGAAACCCAGACAGCAGTCCGGATTTAGGACAGCAGCTCAGAAAGACATATAATGTGGGGCAAGGACTGATTTGTGATTCATGTTGTTTAATTTCAGTTCTATAGATGTTTTAGGCATCCTGTTTAATTATTATTCAGCATATATCCGTAGTCAACAGGAACTGAAAGATGTCTTCAGAGTTTAGGTCATTATATCCTAAAAGCTGTATCTGATCTACATGAGACAGAGGAAAGATGGATGAACAGTTTACAATGGTCGTCTATAAGCCACATGAGATAAATGCCACACAAACGTGCAAGCCATCCACAGCAACTCCTTGTACGCAGCATCAACTCAAAATCAGCAATGGCTAGTATGTTCTAGAAGACCTGCGAGATCAGAATACCGTCACAATAAAACAATTCAAAGGCTGGGAGGGTTATGTCTCTCTCAGCGAACTACTTATTTGTTCCTGCTGCAAAGAGCTCAAATAGTTCCTTTGTGGGACATTATTTATTTTAATAGCTTACTATCACAATCAAAAGTATTATTATGCAAAGTATACCTCACAATTAAACTTTTAAAAGCTGCACAACACAATTCTGTGCAGAAGAGTCCCTTAAATATACAATCTAGCATCCACGCAGAAGCAGATGAAATGCTTGGACATGAATTTATCCATACAAAATGTTCTTCCAATTGGGCATATAAGTTTTATAATCTATATGTATATTATTGAAATTACTATGAAAGAGGTTGATTCTTTATGCATGATCAATTCCCATTGAATTTAAATTACTTTCAGTAAAGCATTGATGCAGATAAGTACTCTAAATGTACAGAATATTAAGAAAATGTTTATATTAAAAAACTGCTTTCAGGTGAAAGTGTGCTTAGTGAAGCACAACCCCCATAGTGCCTTGCAGAATGTTAATGCTCAGTAGATCACAAGATGACAACAAGTATTCCCGTGTAAAAGCTAGAGGTGGGATAAAAAGTAGCGTTCAGATGACAAGCCTCAACAAAAGAAATGTGCAAACACATGGGGTGTGATACTATTGAGATGCAAATGAGCTTAGAAATATATGGAATCAACCTGCTTAGAGTCAGGAGTGTCTTGTAAAACAGGCACAACAGCATGTTTAGCACGAGCAGTTTCAACTGACTGGTATGCCCTCTAGAATTTGCATAAAGACTACCTAACTGTGAGAAGCAATATGTCGATAGAAATAATATTTAGGGGAATTATAACTCCTACTAGAGAAGGATGCAAACTAGACTGCCTGAACAAACCTCTTTTGGGGGCTAGGGGATGTGGGAATCGGAATCAAAAAGTCAGGTTTGGGATATGATCTGGTCAATATCTAGAAAACCAAAAACACAAAAAGAGGGGCCAAAAACTACAGATTTCATCAACTGAACCTGTAAGGCATGCTGGCACTTGGACATGTTTCTTACAGCAGCAAAGAGAGAAAAGAACAATTCTTGCTTTGAAATTGAAAACACAAGTTAATACTCTCTATAGAAGTGTGTACCAAACCCACTTAATAGTCATGCTCCTAAACGCAAGGTTTTCTTTATCCTTGCTTGGCTGGACAAAAGAAACAAAGTCAACAAGAACAGCTTGAGTTCCTGTTTGAACGGACCAGCAGATGTAAGCAGTTACTGTCTGAGTGATCCTCTCATGATGTAATTCTTCCACCAAACTCAATTGCGTAGGCAGTTGTGCGGCAGTAACAACCTATGGCTCCTGAGGAGACGACCTGTGTTAGTTCACTTTGAGAATTGATAATCTAGGCAACTATCCTTGATTATTTGTCCAAACTCTCTTAATGACCTGTAACATAGAGATAAAACTTGTAGTCTCCAAGGCAAACATAACCTGTTACTCCTTCTCTCCTCCTCTTCTTCCTCATGGTGGCATATGTTTGCCTTACAAATGTGTCTCCCCTCTTTATTGATTACAGAAGGACCATAAACTAAAAACCTCAATTTAAACAGCTGAATATGTTCCTTACCTACATCCCCTCCCAGATAAAAGAAGAGCCAAATTATAAGTCAATAATTTTCTGAGGCAAGTACCCCTTGAGTTGCATAGGCATTCTTCAGGATTGAGTTCTACTGGATCAAAACAGGTCTATAGATTTTTAATGTCTTAACTGTGCTGCCCATGGAGTTTAAAGACTAACAACCTCTATTTGGAAAGTCAAATGAATAGAAAAACTTATTACACTGGAAAAAATTACGTATTCATTACTATAGAGTGCTATTGACAGCTTTAGTAGTAGAGCTCTGTCTACCTGGTAAATGCATCCTAACTGTAACCATGAGTGTTCATATCTGATACAAATTTTACTCACCTGTTTATAAGTCTCCTATCTGCCTTGATGAAAATGAGCTTCAGTTCCACCATTTAACAGAGAGCCTGCACTATTTCTTTCAGACAAAAAATTGAAACTGCAGTATTATGTAAATGTTACTGCTCCAAACAAAAGATTGGTGTTGTACTGGTAATTAACTGTCTGGTTAATTAGACCTCTCTCCCTTTGCTCAGCAACTGTCATTCATGTGCATATACAAACTGTTATAAAAATTAAAAAAAAAAGAAAAGACAAAAATAAGCTTTACATTTTGCAGAATTGTTAGGAGATTGGTGATAATGATCTATTTAAGTCTTATTCTGGAAGCTGAAAAATCTATTAAAAATGGAAATGTATCTTCTTTCTAAGAAGCAAAAATCCAATAAAAATGTGAATTTTGTCATGTGGAGTGATGGATTTGGAGCACTCAAGAAGGACAAATGAATCATGCTGAGCTGTTAATATCCCTGCCAGTTCTACGGCGTTCCACAAGCATGTGAAACTGTCTTTGTTTGCTTTCCTAACAACCATCTCTTGAAAGATTCTCTGGGAACATAGGCAGCTTCTGTAGTGGGATAATTGTTCCAACAGCTTGGACACTGATTTTTTTTATGAGTAATAGAGGACTCAGATCATTACTATAGAGTGTAATACTTGACATCAATAGGAGCACTGACTGTAATACATAATGATGATTAAAAAATAAATACTCCTGTAAGAGCAGAGAGTTGGTATTATGAGTTAATTTATACGTTGGTTTTGATGCTGTTGTGAATTTCTAGTTTATTATTTTTCAATAATATTAATAATAATGCTAGTATTTATTAGACAAGATGCTTTGCACTACATGGATTATATAACTAGTAATGCCTTTAAATAAAGAACCTTACACATTTAGGACTTACTTTACAGAAGCCTACCAGATACCTTTGAAGCTACCTGTATTTTACAGCAGGATGCTGTACAAATATTTATGAAATGTTTATAAACTGTAATATTATTGTTTAGCTTAATAAAATTAATCTTGGAAGAGCTCAAAGCTTGGGAAAACAGATTCATGTATACAATTTGAGGCATATGTTTTTCAATTGACACAAGCATATATAAAGATCTAAAAGTAAATAAAAATTATTTCTTCTAATCTGCCTCCTGGGGAACTGCCCTCTATACAATAAAACAAATCAATCTCCCGCCACATGACTAAGCCACTAAATAATTCAGGACAAGAGTACAAAACATGAGGAGTAAAAAGATATTGTTTAGTTCCTCAAACAAGAGTTCCGAAGACTTTCTATTTTCTTTATTGATACGCATATTAAAAAATCCCAAACCCAATCTTTTTCAAGGTACTGAGCAATGTCTTCTGCCAGATACAGCGAAGTGGTTTTGGAAAAAAAAATTAAATAAAGTGGAGATTTTCAGGAAATATTGTTAGGAATTCCAAATCAAATCTTCACACATAAATGGATATCTTTTTTGATGAAGAAAAGTAAACAATTTAAAGAGTAAACATTTTTCACTGCAGTAACATGCTAATCACAAACAATCAAAAAATCTGAGGAGAATGTGGAAAAATTTGTCGTCATTTAAAAACTATAGTACTCTTTAGTACAACATGGGGTTTTGTTTTGTTTTAGAAACCCTAACACAGTAACATGAACTACCACAATATCGATAATGAAATAGCAGAAAAAAATATAGATAGAACAGCTTCAGTATGAGGGGTAAAAAAAAAGTATCAAATATATGGCCAAGAATATGACTTTAGGAGTTAATTATTTAGAAACAGCTCAAGCTGCTGTATGGTTCCTATTAATAGTCTGTAGAAATAATACCACTCTAAGGAATGTAGCAGATGGTGTATAAGACACTGAAAGGAAAAGCATTTTTGTTCCATGTGCTTCTAACATTATCTGATCATACAAGTCCTCAGGCATTCTGGTTCACTGAAGGTATAGGTTAAAAAAAATTAAAAAATATCTGATATCAAGTCGGGACATGAATCTAAATGCCAAAACGGCACATATTTATTTCCTGTTAATGGCAGATGTATTATATGTGCTTCAGCTAAGGAACAGCATACTCAGGAAATTACATGATGGTCTATCATAAAGTTTGGGTACTGATAACAGAAAGAATATATTTCAGAAATGTGCAGATGCCTCATTTTATAAGCCCAGCATTTTTTATTATTAATGTGTGTACAGAACCACAGATAGCCACTAATGGATGTGAAATCATAAATTTGTTTTCTCATTCTCTTTGTTGAACATTCTGCCCTAGCAAATTTACTGTTGCACTGGGAGCTGCTGTCAGGATCTCTAAGGTGCTTTCTGTAGGTACTTTAAATTCCTAGGGAGTACATTGGACTCTCTCAGAGCGCTCTTGTGATAGAGGAAAATGTCCTTGGTCTGCAGAGGCAATGCCCTCCCTATTGCATCTCAGGTAAAAAGGGTGCAGAGGCCTGTTCTGCATTCACATGAGTTCAGGATATCACTATCTTGCTTTTCACACAAACTAATTGATGACCTTGGTTTGGGAAGCCATGCTCCCACTCCCCCAGATTACCATCTCCCTTTATACATACTGGTTCACCAAACATCCATTGATGTACAAGGGTCACAATGTGAAGAAGAGATGCAAAGTAGAGCACTTCACAAGAAATGAGCGTGCCAAAACAGGACATCTTCCTACCAGTATTGACAGAAACTGAGCCACCACGGCACAGTCTCAGCTCATGCACATTTATCCTGATGAGACCATGTAGTATGAGCTTCATCTAGACTTAATCCAAGTAGGTCCCTCTCAGCAATGTGCTGACATCAAGCCATCAGTCTGAAACTGCAGAGCTAAATCTGTGTGACATTACAGCACATATTCCTCTTCAACCACTATAAGAGCCTGAAATCAAAGGATGACTAATATTCAAACCTCTTTGCACTGTGTTTCCATCACTGTTTTCCATTACCAAGGACTAAATACTTCCTAACTGATGCTTTCCATTCATACTAATTAATTGTAGCTAGACTCCTTTTCATCTCTTGAAACACATAATATCACAATGGGCTCAAACAGAAAAGTGTAAAAGCAATCTATATTACTGCTCAATAACCATATTCACTGTTTTTTATCTTAGCTTTATATGCCTTTAATCTGCCTTATAAACATTAAAACTCATTTAATATGCTTATAAAATGAATAACGTACTATAAAAAGCATATTAATGACTGTACATATAACTTCTTATAATTTGAGTCAGGTTTATTATTTGGCATACAGTAAGTCAAATTAAGTACAAATATTACTACTGACAACGAGCATATAATTAGTTTTTAATCTTTACTGCCTGAACAAATATTCATTGTAAATGAGTAGGCACAGACTTCTGAGCCATATCTAGACATATAAATAGCATTTAGATGTATATTACTGCAATTTATACATATATTGCTCACACATAACCCTGTGATGACTTAGTTATGTTTTTTAGTAGCTAAGTATACAATACACTTGAAAGAATTTCAGAACAATCTAAAGAAAATTAGTAACTGGAAACACAGAAGACCAAATTTTCTGGTTTCTTACCATTTCCTCATCTGAAAAATACATGACTAAGTTCTCCCCGTACAAGTAATATAGATCTGGGGATTTTTTTTCCCCCTTTCCTACACCTTGAGAAAGTCCTACCAAGACAGAAGTTTCACTGTTCTTGATCTCAGAAAAGAAGGAAATGCTACACATTCTTAATAGAAATGGTAAATCCACACCACGCTATAGAAAAAAGGTACAACCTGTTTCAGAGCTATCACACCTGTAAACAGACTAAAACCTCCTCTTACACACTGTGTCTTTGAGACATGAAAGAACATTATAGAAAACAACAAGAATTTGCTACAAAATGAACACAGAAAACATCTGAGTTCTTCTCCATGAAAGGCAGGTATTTTATCAAGAAAAAACAGATGGGAACAGCACTCAGAATACAGAAGTTATAAGGGTATATTGTGAAAGTGTCACTGTTTTGGACTATAACATTCGTATAAATCTTTAACATCTTCATACAAGAGAATGGAATAGGTAAATAAACAAAAGCCCAGTGAAGGATGTGGAATGCAGATGTCCTGTATCTTTAAGACCAAAGTGGTTCAGTGCATAGTTCTGTTAGCAGTTCAATAGGTTTACTGCCTTATTTCAGTAGGAGTTAAATGATAATTCTCTTTGGTGCTTTTGAAAAGCTCTACAAAAACTCTTTAGAATTATAGTTTGGCAAGTATTTTTAACATAGAAGGGGTTAAATGAGATCACCTCTTCCCAATTGACTAAAGAAACTCAATTCAAACTTTTTCCCCTTCAGCTGAAAATCAGATTTGAATGCTCCAATTTCTCATGCATCTTCAAGATTTATTCATGAGTCACAGCTGAATACACTATATGTTGTATATATATGAAAACATATCAAAAAAAGGAATAATTTCCATTATCTAGATAAATGTATGTTTGTCAGAATCTGAAAGAATATCAATCCTGCAAGTTATAGCATTCAGTTACTCTTTTAAAAACATCATTCAGGCATTGTAAGATATATAACCACAGCATAAGCAATGACCTTTAAGTGTATCTTCTTTCCCATTATCTCAACACTGTGAACTAGCGATACTGAAATCTTTGTAATATCTGCACAGAAGCTATTTATTTTAAAATCATTCCACCCAGTAAACCAACCATAATTTTATTAACAATAGCAAGAATTTGATATGGTATTCAAAGGAATACAAACGTGCTATTCTCCTAAGTTTCTTTTACAAAGACTCTCTTAGTTCACTTGTATTTCTGCAAAAGGAATCATGATAATTTTAATTCTTTTTTAAACTTTTTCAATTAAGTTTCTAACACCTTATCAAGTGTAGAGCATCTTCAGTGAAAAAACTTTCATAATAACAATACCGTGGAAGCTTGTAATCTTTAAAGTGACTCATTCACTATGATTAATTTACCCTTTGTTTGTATCTGTATATCTAAAGGGCAAATGTCACTGTTAGAGTTATTATTTCAGACAGAAAATTTTATACAGAATTTTACTTTAGATGTAGGTCACATCATTTCTGAGTAACTATCATGACTAACTCATTGCGTTTCCTGTCAATGTTGAGTTTCTTGCCATTACAGAAATATCTCTTGAAGAAGAAACATTGCTTATAGACTGTGAAAGACATCACACAGCTAAGCCAAGCAATATTTCTCCAATTAACAAAGGTTAAGTATTGACATGCTAGGAGTATACTAAAAAGAACACTGAATGTCTTATGTCTCTCCTTCAAAAAAGTAATTATAACATTTTGCACTGGCTGCATGAGCAGCTTTGAAGACTTCTGCAGGCAGAAATTATTTTCTTTAGGCCATGGTAAAAGAAGTTTTAATAAGAAATTGCAAACAATGTTAAAACAGCCACCATGGCCACATGAGTTTCAAAACAGAGCATATAACCCTGGGGAGGCGAGAGTGGAGTGGGGAATAAACAAGAGAGAACATGCATAAACATAAAAGAAAAAAAAACCTCAGACTGTATTTCAGGAAATACTGCTGCCAGAAATCCATATATATTTCAATCGTTACTTCATTTACCTGGACCTGCATTAAAATGCCTTATATGATTGAAATTATGTTTGGCAACAGCCCTTTTAGTGACTACCTTCAGGGCAAAAAACTTATTTCCTCAGAGCCACACAGCTAGCAACCTACGCATAGTCACAACCTAGTAACTTACAGGCTCTTTTCCAGTCCTTTTAATTCCTTGTGCCATAGCCTCTCTAAACAGCAAAATACACAATTCTGACAACAGGTAGAATAGGGCAAAAATCTGATTTCTAATCTTGTACTTCATCAGATTATGACCCATGTCCTGGAAGAGAAGAACTCTTCTGATATTCAAAGCACACGTGAGTTGGAAGATGTCCTGAAGAAAGAGTCAAGAACCAAGTTGGTTTTATATCTGTTGGGGGATTTCCCCTCTACTGAACATACTGAAGTGGTTTCTCGGTTGCAGCTAATCCCCACACAAAACTAAGTCAGTAGTGACTACTAAAAAAAAAACCAAAAAGCCCCACACAACCTATTTCTTGCTTTATTGGGTGGATTTCATTACCCTTCTCTTGTCTTCCCATTGTCTTGACCATCTGCCTATAGATCTCTTTCCATTTATTACCAGTGGCAGTATCTTACTGTATTTCATTACCATGGTACTTGTGGCCTTGACTAGTTATCAGTTCATTTCACAGCTTTTTTGTTTGAACTTCTGCCAAAATGACAAGCTCATGTTTTTGTTACAAGCTTTGGAAAAGCTGATAACTTGGACAGAGAAATTTTTTCCTTTCTATGCTGTCTCTCTTCCAGATGGTTAACATTACTTTGAGCAGTCCTCTCTTCAGTTTTGGAATTATTTAGTCTGACAGTGATTTTTATTTCATATTTTTAGAGTCTACAAGCTGGATTTGTATGTCAATTAAATTAGCTTTTTGATGTCAATAAAGATACAGCAGCTTGCATAGAGCGATGATCTTTCTTCATCAGTGTGTCAGTAATAACTCCAAATTAAGCTGAAAATTCTTTTAAAATAGTCTTAAATTGCACCATTATCTCAAAGTTCATATTTTTTTCCCCCAAACCATGCATTTATTACTAGATTATCAGCTAATATTATTAGTCAGATGTAGTAGGAAGTAGGGTTTTCCTGCTGTGGACAAACAAATGCTCCAGCCACTTTCACGTTCCTTATCTAATAAGGTTTAGGCATCTTTTGGATATAAAAAAGGTGCTGTTTAAGAGAATACAAGATTACATTAGATAGGACATTGATGATGATGATTTATGTTAGGTCATTACTATTTCTGGAAGATAGATTGTGTGCTAGAAGTAAACAATGAAACTCAAATTTGCTTAACAGATCTGACAGAAATAGTTTGTCTGGGTTGGTTTCAATAGAATTTAGATAATCAAGGCAAAATTTTAATTTAATAATTCTTCCACTCATTTGCAGTATAAATGTTTAAATGTTTTGTTTTAAAACAGCTACTAACAGCTCTTTCAAACCAAAACTGAAATTACACCTGAAAGTCCACAGTGTGTATTTAAGGATTAAAATATTCTTTATTGTGAGAAAAAGCTTCGAGACTTGAATCATTCAGCCTTGAAAAATAGAAGGATGAGAAAAGACTTGATTATGTGTAGTTAGGAAAGAGCTGTTTATGCTACAGGAGAATAATGAGAACTCAGTGATCTGAATCTGGTAGGTAGATTTAGAAATGGTATCAGATAAATATGAGGAAGAAGTATAAGCTTTTTCAGTTTTTGGCTCTGACAAACTGTAAATTGCCTAATGTCCTTTTGTCTCAGTTCTTTCATTTGTAAAATCAAGCGTTTCCTTTGCCCGATTTCCCTATTGGCTCTCTAAGCACTGCGGAGCTGTAGATGCTCTCCCTGCCTATGCCCACACAACACCTCAGTATTGTATAGGTGGTGGCTTCTAGGGACCAGAAAAATACAAAGAATGACTTTGGAAAAGAAACTTACATATAGCTGGGAAATTTTCCTCAAGACTGCTTTAAAGCAAGATCAGAATATGCAGTTAAATGAGGCCTAGTCTAGCATGTTCTTAAAATAATATTGAAAAAAATACATGACTAAAGCAGTTTTATCCTGGGTTACCTTTAGGAAACGATGTACTGTAACGAACCGACATACTACTTCAGTTTTAATTGATTAGCAATTTACAATTTAGAAGTTAGATATTCAAATCAACTGGCTTTTGTACCTCATTCAGTTATAACAATGTATTTGTCTCCAACAGAGACAGAACCACCTGCCAACAGAGAACACAACAGGAAAAAAAAAAAAAAGTACAGTTTCCTTTAGTTAAGCTAACATCTTACCCAGCTGACATCTTGAATAGGTACTTCAAATAATTTGATACATTGGTAAAAAGCAAATGAAATGCATTAACTACACAAATACTCATCTTCTCTGCAGGTAGATTGATGTCTTCTAATTCAAGAATTCCTGAATCTATGGCTTGTTGGCAATCCTAGTATTGTTTTTCCTTTTCTATTCTATTTTTCTTTTCTGCCAGGACTCACGCATAACAAGTAAGTTATACATCTTGTTGTTTTTTCTACTTCTGTTCTATTGTAAAAAAAGCATGTTTTGCACTGCTTTGCGCCCACAGTGAGTTTCACTCAGGTAAGATATTTCTAAGGCCATTATGCTTTATACCAGAGTTTGGACCCACTATACTGAGCACTATAATCTGTGCATAGTGATTCTGTAACTGTGCAAGAGTCCCCAAAACTAGCTTATGAATGACTACAGCTCAAGACAGGAACTCATTTATCATCACGTTATAGAACCCAAAATGCAGTAACTACCCTCCAAAAGTTTTATTTACCACAAACTCCTTTCCAGTTACAAAAGACGACTGCATCTGAGATTCTCCTGTGTATGCCATTGTGATAAAGGCTCAGAGACAACTTAATGATTGACTCTACAGCTGTAAGATGACCCAGGATGTCATTTACTCTTTAATAATCAGACTTTCCTTATTTATGACATCATGGCCTGTATCAAATTAAAGAAGGACTTCTTATTTCCTGTTCGTTTGAGAAGTAGTCACCGTGCATTTCTTCTACAAACTATGAGTAAGCAGTATTCTAAAGCATGTACTGTAAGGAGCAGAAGAATGGAATTCTTTCTAGTTATTAGAAATGGAATCTAGTAAAAAAAAGTATTAAAATCATTTTACCTGGTCCAATGGAAACAGAAACATCATATGAATATGAAAAAGATCATACAGCATGGAATATGGAAAACGTTTGAACAATAATTACTTTGGTTTGACAATATTCTTTACAACAGCTTTAAAAGCATAGCTTTTGTTAGAGAGCTCTGACATTAAGTGAAAAGACTCAAGAAAAAAAAAAACCAACCATATTGGATTCCAAGTTTGATAATCTTTTAAGGTAGAACTGTCGTTTCTGCTGCTGTTAGATTCTGGCAGAGGGTATACCTCTGTAGAAGTGCTGAGAGCATTGAACTCAAACTGAGATCTAAAATTGGTCATGCTAACTCTATAGCAAAGATGGCTACTCTTTACTTACAAACAACAACTCATACTAGGAATAAAAACAAGAAACCACCACTACGCTACAGAGGCCACATTCACTGAATGGACATACATCAGTCACGCAGCACCTTCATGGATATTCTAACCTTTCTACTTCAACTTCTGAAAGTTAAGAAAGGAAAAATAGGGTATATACATACAATTTAGGCAACCTGAATTCATCTACTCTGAGTTTTGCAGACCTCTAGACATGGAGATATTTGACAGCGTATGAGTAGGATGGATTTGAGGTGTCTGTTTTTAACTTCAGTATACAAAGTAGGCATTCAATCAAACTATATAAAACTAGTACGGAAAAATAAGCATTACTGTTTTGAAATCAATTCCTAAGTATATATTTAGCCTACATAAATATATAGTAGTATTAAACATATTGTGAGATAGTTTAGATGGAAGTAATAATTCCAATTCAACTTCCATACAAGTTGAAAAATAAAAATAAGATATAGATTATTAAGATTCTAAAAATGAGTGGTAAACCTGCCCCAATAACATCTCTGTAGCAGAGCAAGGAGAAAACCACCAATGAAATCACTTCCACTTCTCATTCATCTTAGGAAACTGTAAATTAGCAGAGACCCTAACAGCAGGTGCAAACTGCAATACAGCTTTCATTCCACAAAAAGATCTCATATTATCATCACTGGGAACTCAGCTAATGGACTGAAGAAATTGTGCAGCTATAACTCTGTAACACGCTAGCACATTTATTAAAATTATCTGGAATGTAGCAAGTTGTTGATAAAAGAATCAGACTACAGAACAAATACAACACATTCTTTATGCTGAATCTCTCGTTATGAAGAAAGTTGGGAAGATGGGAAGATTTTTCCTTTATAAAGGGAATAAGCAACATGCAAAAACCCTAAAATGCTATTTCTGATGTGACATTTTGTAATGAAGTGACATTGTAAGACTATCTGGACATAAAAAGCTTTGTGCATCCTAGTTACTAAGCATAGATAGCATTCACTTCTGTAACTGTCAAAACCCTTTCATAGTACTTTAATTTGCAAACGAACCTGACTTCACTATGGAAATGTTATGATAACGCCTAAAAAGAAGTTATCTGATCAAAAAAGAATGTATTACCACCCTGCGGAGATTTGCTTCAAAACTTGCGTAACAGCAAAAATAAATACAACCCACTTTTGTACAAAAAGAGATAATGGCAACATAAGGAAAAAAACCTCACCATTTTCTTTAATAAGATTATATTTCACAAACTAAGTAATGGAAGAATATTTATCCATAAATAAGGCTTATAAAAAAAGCACCTAAAATGCTAATGTCTCCCTAGTAACATCTCCTTGTCAAAATACTATGCAATCAAGTCAGCAGCTGAAGACTGACAATCATCTACTAAATTATATTTTGGATTATGGATTCAGGATCATTTAGCAACACTGATTCCTAGATTTTATGTATAAATTACAATATGTACCAAGTTACCTAAAGAATAATTTAATTCCAAAATTTAAATAGTGTCTCAGTGATAAATGAAAACACCATCTGCAGCTTCATAATAATTTGTTAATTGAGCATAGACTACACAGAATTAAAATCAATGCTGTCACCCTCTAAGTTCTAAGGTAAGTCATTTACTGCAGTCAAGGAAGGTTCATAAACACTGATGCATTACGTAGTTAGTCTATGAAAAATTGTGCTCATCAGCTTTATGGCTATACGAATCATTGTACAAAAAATAAAACATGGAAATATGTTTTTCACCAGACCCTCAAAACCTGCTGGGTTTGGAAGGTTTATATTGAAGCCACTTAGTAGTCTTTCAAGATACATTAGAAATGTGATATGTATAATCCAGGGTAAATATGAAACATAAGCCTGGTCTAATCAAGCAAATGAGAAATCTATGATGAAAGCATGGACAATAACCTCTCATTTCTTAACGTAACGATAGATAGGGAACAATTTCATTTTCTTTGGTCAGGTGAAACATCAGCTTAGACCCGTTCTTAAGTTTTTCTTTAAATTTTCTGGTTTTCCCCAGTGTGTAAACACGTGTAAAAAAAAAGAGAAAAGTATAGGAGTATGAGTTAGCCTTATCTCTATTAGGTGAGTAGTCAATTAAGTAGCCTTCAGGATTAGGCTGCTTTCATTTAATCTTCATGCCTTTGCTGTGTGAGGAATATTTCCACCACCATTAGCAAGGACCCTAATCCTGATCAAGTCCTCAGCATCCAGAAAAAACAATACAAACTACTTTCCAGGCCAAGCTGAGAATGCACAGAAACAAAAACCATATTAAGATGCCAAAGTCCTATTGCAAATAATAAGGATAAGCAAAGAAGTAATATCTCAGGATATACTTTACCTGGGATATTACACACTGCTGCTCAGTAGTGTTGATTATAGGAGGCAGAACAGCAGAAATCTTGACTAACTGTGCTATATCACAGCCTGTGCTCTGGCTCATCTGCCTGTGGCAGACATATAAGTAGAGCTTTAATAAGAAGTCAAGATAATTTCAGGATATCCAAGTGGCCCTAACTGAAAAGATAGTTATGGGAACTACACACATACACTGAAGGAGAGAAAAGAAAAAGAAACCATAGTAGGGAGACTACCTAAGAGATCTTACTCTTGCAAGTCACCTGTTCATAAAGACATTTTTAAAAGTCACTCTGATCAGCTCTCAGGTGGAGCACTCTGAAACAGCAAAATCCCAATATACCACCTACTGTATTAAGGCAGCAATTTGGGTGGGTGATGCGCATATTTAGAATTAAAATCTCAGCAGCAAATGTACAAACAAGTTTGCTATTATAAGAAAACAGGCAATTGTCCTCAACTTCCTTTCATGGAGTTTTCAGAAATCAGTCTTTTCCTTCCTTTTTGCTAGATGTTTTCATATGACTTACTTTAATTGTGAAGTTTGTAGGGCTCTTTGGCATTATCCAATAGCTTCATTAACTGTACAGTATTCAGTTCAAGTAGTCTTATTTCCTGACCCTCGTCTCAAACAACAGCTCTACCCAAGGCCACTTCCAAATTCTCCAGTTTTGAGGCTTGTTTTGTCATTTTTGGAAAAAAAAAATTTAAAAACTAGAAAAAAAGTCTATCTTTGAAACTTTTCACTCGATGGTGCAGGTTTGGTGACAGTGACCCTAACTGGATACCTAGGACTGCTGGAATTTTCACCTGTTTTCACTGCAATGTGTGTATTTCCGTGTTTTCCAAAGTATGGCATATATACTTTGTGAATGAAAAATCCTCCTGATGCTATTTGTCATCAATAAATTTTATCAATTGACCTGTAAATACACTTTTATGTATTTTTATGTACAGATCTGCTACACTTATGAAACAATTTCAGGCACAGTTCACAGCTGAAAGAAATAAAATTAAATTGCTTAACAGAAAAAATATTTTCATCTTATCAAAAAAGGAGTTACTTTCAGTGTATAACTTTAATGTCTCCATAGTACAAATTTTCATTCACTTACAAAACTTCTTTCTTAATGAGAAGAACCTTTTTATTTTAGTGCTTGGGAAAAATATAAATTCCTCACTTTTAATTTGCAACAGACATTGGGTTTTATAGAGCACTTCAGATGAGCTGAATAATCACACACCTGGAAAAAATTTCCCACTATTATAGCCTGAAGAACTCTACATGTCAGGCAAGAATCTTGATTTAGGCAAGAAAGGACTAGAAGACTAGTATTCTACAAAGTAACATGAAAGAATATCACACTAAGTGAGGGGAAAAAAACCACACAACACAAAACAAATGCCAATAGGTAACTTTTATGACTTTCCCATTTTGTATCTCATTTTATTGGAGCTCACTTTGTTGTCTGACCCATGTAATGCTTGGGTCATAAATCAAGCTAATTATAAATTTCTGTATTCTTAAGGAAAGTGAAGGCTCAGGCTGATATATCAAGATAGGTTTGAGGCATTTAAATCAATATCTTTACTCACTGTGGAATGAAAAATAGAAACAGAACGGACTTGATCTGGATAGTGAGTGATAAAGGGAAAAAATATTAATCGCTCCTTGAACAACGGCAAAAAAAAAAAAGTACTATGTTGTTCTGAGAGTTTAATTCTTCAAACTGCAACACTAAACTCAGCCTTTATTCCAATCCACAGTCCAGCTGTTTGCAGAAATTTTATTGAGGGCACTATGAGAACAGAATAAAAATGCGTGCCTACACTTTATTTGGTTACTAAACACCATCCCATTCAATAGCTGTAGTACTGAGTAACAACTGCTAAACCAAAGGGATCTCTCACCCCATGTCATTATTTCCTTTGGAGGAGGATACAGTTATCTACCCTGAAAGAATCTCTAAGCAAAGCACAATTGGAAATACTATGACAAGATATTGACTCTGATACAGCACTGTCTCTAGCAGTCTGGTAATAACTAGATGAATCACTATAAACTCAGAGTAGCAGTCAGGCACTGGAACACATACTTGCTTCCCTTTCCTTTCTTCACAGGAAGACAAGTTTTCACAACCACTGTATACTAGCTGTTTCAAATTCTTCTGCATATGTGTGTGATAAATAGTGTAGTTCTTAATGGATCAAAATATTCGATAGGAGCTTTTAACAACAAATTGTGCCTAAAGAAAGGGGAATTTGCCTCCAAAGCCTTTCCCCTATAGAGCTATTAACAAAAAAAGAGCTCCAAGAAAATATTGATATTAAACTAAGCAGACTCCTGAAACTTGAACTCCTTCTGAGCCTTTTATCCCCATTTGAAAAATGTCTGACAACTGATGTTGGGTTATAATATTGTTGGGTTTTCTCTTTGCACCATTATGAACATGTAAGCAATAATTCTAAGGAAGATTTCTTTCTTGACTCTTACTAGAGGATCAGTAAGCCTAGTGAAGTATGTTTGGTGTAAATGCACAGCAAATTTCTGCCACCAGATAACATATTTTGGTATTGATCACAGAGGCAGTACATCAGAAACTGTGAGCAATCTATATACTGTGCTGCCTCTCACCTTCATAAACCTGCAGAATGACAATGAACCTTCCTTTACACCTCTTAAATATGAGACTAAGATGGCTAGTAAGCAATTAAATAGCTTCTCCTCACTTGATACTACCACTTTGAGTAGTTAAAAGAAAATGGAAAAACAGTAGATCAAATATTTATCAATGACATATGATGTTATCAAATACAGATTGTATTAGCAGGAAAATATTGTAGAGAAGATAGATGCCATAGATATCTGATGGTATATTATTAAGCTACTTGAGTACCCCTTAGAGTGGCTAAAAACTTTTAAAAATCATTGTAAGCATAACATAGATAACACTGTTTTCTTTATTACCTGCCTCGTGTGGGACTGTTTCTGACCCTACTTACCATGTCCAGTCCTGATCCTAACCACGTATTCACAAGCTGATGACCTGGGCTGGCCTTCTCCCATCTACAGAGATGGCTGTTGCCTGGGCTGGGGCAGCCCCCCAGAACCTGCCCCTTTGCTGGGGCAGCAAAACAGGTCCCAGGGAAGGAGCCAGCTTTTCCTTTTTCCTCTAGTTTCAATAAATTGGCTCATCAGCATTTGTATTGTTATGTTGCAAGAATTACCTATGAGCATAACTTCTCACATCACCTGCAGAATTTCCTTCTTAGGTCTAAGGAATGGCCTTTATTGAATACTTCTTACGTGTCACAGGAACTCTCAAAAAAAATTACTTCTCTATTATATACCCATGCGATACCACATGATCTCAGGAGATAACTGAGACAGATGTGCTTTACACTAATTGTTTTGGAGGTTCTCTGACACTGAAGGTATGTAAGTATCTGCCAATCCTACAAACCCCTTAAATAAGGGCTCAAGACATGGAATTTGCTCTATAAAAACCCATTGTGGAATTACAAAGAAGAACTATCACTCAATCCCCCATCCATCTTTACATCTATGTGGTGTTCTAAAGGTCATTGCCCTTCAGGCAGCACTTCCATTTGTTCTAATACCCAGGAAAGTCTTTGGTCTGTTTTGAGGATGATATCACATCCATCTCTCTATCCTTTTCAGCTGGCCGCGTCTCAGCAATCCTACTGAAGCTCAGGTGCTACATTGATGAAAAGACATCTCTGGGACAAAGAATAGAAGAAGAGACAAAATACAGTAGAAGGAACCACTGGAAGGTTTTGTCTTGTGTGGAACCTATTATCACATAAGTCTTGTTGTAGTTTCTTTTTCTCCAGCAGAGAAGGTACTTTGAGGATAAAAAAAACAAATAAAAGACGTAGGGAGACAGTATCTTTGATTTGATATAGATAAAAGTGAGGAAACATTTGGAGGTACAGTCTCTTAACCAGAGTACTTACAGAAAAGTACAAATTTCAATCTAAAATTAGCATTGGAATCAATAGCTCTTAGATTAACCTTAATTCAAACACAAGATTTAATTATTAAATTATCTATCAAAAATGTAAAATTTTATGTAGGCTTGCCACATGTTAAAACAAACCTTCATATAACATAACTGTTTCAAGGAAATTATCAAACTGCATTTTGTAAACTGTTAGAACATGTCTCAAGAACAGAGAGTATTACTCTCAACTTTTACTAGACATTACATTCTCTGATATGCATCTGCAGAATTAGACATCTTCATTTTTACCTTCGTGTTCTTTCATTTAATACCCTAAGGTGCCAGCTTCTTTCATGTAGGTCGGCTGGTGAAAAAACAACGTGCTTTTGCCATGCTAAATGGTTTTGGATGCAAGAGTCAATCTACTGATCTCTCTCTTCTCACATACGTGTATATGGTCACACAAAACAATTCCTGTTTCTTTCTCTGCACTAACAAGCAGATATATAATGTCCCATGTATACAGATACATAACCCTACAGTAGTTTATCTCCATAATAGCTGGTAAGGCAATTATCTCACTACGTTGTGCAGCCAGCGACTAAATGCATCATCTTGCCAGAAGAAAGACTATGACACATACCATAATCTGAAAAGTATTACCTGCAGTGCTTTAATCAATGTTAGCATTAACAGCACTCATCACTTGCAAAGTATTAAATTATTGACCCCCCTAAAGACCAATGTTAAGATATGACAGTATTTTATCCTGTAATTCAATTTGTATTTGCTACTAATTAAAATACTTATGACATGTCTCTAGCATTAACCCCAGTTGTAATCAAGCTGTGGATTGTGCCTTTCTCTTGCAAAATTTCGAGAAGAAATCTAGGGACAGGACTGGAATGAATCAGCTAGAAATCCCATGTAATTCATTATGGATACAAACCAACATCAGACGATGTAGAGAGACACGAGTTGATACTGCAAGGTATCTGAAAGGAATTTTTGAAAAAAAAAAAAACAAAAACACAACAAACCCCAAACAACCCAGATGACTTCAGAGTATTGTGAAGTGACATCTGTATTTTTCTCTTCTCTGCCAGGGACAATATTCTACTCTCTGTGATCTCTTTACTCTTAAATCTTCTACACATCAAAATATATTCAATTTTTTATTACATTTTCTAGGGACTCTCTCATTATTATTACTGCTGTATTGTCTCCAATGAGGTTCATGCTCTGGGATTACCCTACATTATTCTAACGGGATCATCCTATAGGATCTACTAAGATCACGGCCAGCCCAGAAAAGTCTGGATGGAGTAGTCGTATGCTGGGGCTGTCCCATCTGCCTAGAAAGCAGCTCATGTCTTGTCCCAATCCCCTTTATGCTCTTGCCTTGGCAAATAAATCATTAGTGTACTAGAAAACTCTTACCACTGAAAGAAACCCATTCCCCACAAAAAAAGGCAGTAGGTCCCATCTTTTCCCACCCTGCTGTCTTCTCTCTTGCTTTTCTTACCCAAAGAAAATAAGAAGAGAGGATATATCATCCATTTAAAATTGTTACCAGATGACAAATAGGCAGTCCTTAATCCTTTCCAGGCATTTTACTGCAAGATCCACAGAAAACCACATGGACCACAACAATCTACTGTCAATCTTCCACGTCGCTGGCTTGGACACTGTCTCCAGAGAGCAGTGTTAATGTGAAGTTTTACTTGCATGGGGCCCTGGCTCCTTTGGAGAGACCAGCAGTAGTCTCTGCACCCTCTGTGCATCCAGAAAGCCTCACACTGAAAAACTATGAGATCTTACAGTCAAGCTTCAGTAACTTTTAAGTTCCAATATTTTTTGCCAAATTATTTCCATTTATCCTCCCTCTGAAAAAGAATTAATTTAAGAGAAAAAAAACCCAAATATTTTAAGAGGTTAACAACACAGTGAGATGAAAAGCAGCTATGATTTTAATGTGAGCTTTAGCTGCTATCAGTTGTACTGTGATGGTAACTGTTGGTGTTCCACGATGCTACCTGCAGCTTCTGTGATAGGCGCGATTGTGCATTTTGCCTAGATGCACTTGAGAGGCACCTTAGAAATTTCGTGTGTTTTGTGGTCATAAAACATGACAGGCAAACTCCTCAGCCTCCCTGAGATGGAATTGAAACAGGAGACAGTGACCTTTCTATTGGGAAGGAAGAATGAATAGGAAGAAATTATGAATAATATGTAGTGACTCATGAAACGCGGAATCATTTCTTCCCAGAGCAGTTACCACTTCCCACTGAGAAAGATACTGGTACCCTCTTTTATACTATCACGCTTAACTACCAAGTGATCTTTATTGAAATCAATGAAGTTACTCAACAAGTAAGAAAAAAGGAATTTTGAAAATCGCTTGCAAAACCCATTCCATCACTGTGAAATCACTTGATTTAGCAACATCTATTGTAACTATTTTCCATCTTTTTCTTTCATCCATTAGGTATATTTTCATAAAATAAACATAATTTATAATTGTTTATATTTTGAAATGACAATATCATAATTCTCTGTTTGCAACAATGATGTTCACAAGAGTTAACATTGTAAAATACTACTTGACAATCCAGTGGTCACTAACAAAACATTACTGACACATAGAGTGTGATTCCAATCTTGATACAACAATAATTATATTGTCTTTAATGAATTTTGATTTGCAAATATGATCAAGATGCACAACCCTAATTTAAAATGCAGTTGTTTTGAATATTAAGTATCAATGTAGTGAAAAAAATAATTGTATTAGCTGAACAAAAACCACCAAGAAATTAACAAGCAGAAGAAATAGTAGATTCATGCTTAAATCGCCTGCCCTTTCTACCACATCAAATGAAAAAGGGGTCTGGAATACAAGATATAATTTTGAAACAGAGCAAATTATTCTGCTCGTAGTACTCCATTGATTTTGACAGAATTAAACTGTCTGTGAATTTTTTCTTCTGTATTGCTGAAGACTGTTTTACCTATTGGGAAGTGTGAAGGTTCAGTTCTCCATGAGAACTTCCAAGTGTGGGAATGGAATTACTGCCAAGTTATGGACCACTTCCTCATTTCACTGTCTGTCAGACAACTTAGTGCTTATATATAAGATTTTACACAGGTATAGCTGTAGGGCAACAGAAATAGCACAACACATTAATATGGACATTGACTGAAATGCAAATGTAAACTGCGTTTCCATCTCCCTTGCAGTTATTTACCAGTTATATTTATCTAAACCAGTCATTAACTTACTAAGAACGTAAGGGACAGACTCAGCTGAAACGCTCAATTAGATCTTGACTTCAGTGGAACTTGATGGGTGGCTTAGAATAACACCAACTTTTCCTAGACTGAGATTTTTCAGAAAGCAAACAAAGTAAACCAAATATGCTTTCCAAGTCACAACTCTGAAATATGTTCTGCAAATTAAATTTTTTTATTCTCCCTCAAGAATTGGAACCTTGAGAACACAAAAATGTCAGCTTTTAACAAATATTAACCTTTTAATTCCAGTCCTCTTTCTAGAGGGTGGCTGCTGGGATGATATGAAATACTGAAGGACTATCCATCAAACAGCTCCTGCCTATGGGTCATTGCACAGCATTAAACAACCACAGAAACGAAAAGAGAAATCTTTTGATGAAATACTTGCAGTTCTTTTGAGACGTTTTGAGCTAATGCCAGTGTTTATCCCAGAGCGGTTTCTCTCCTGTCAGTAGAAGCAGAATGTCTATAATGCAGTTCACATCAAGACCGAAACACAGTTCCATACACTGAATGTGAGCAACAGCCAGGCAAAGCACCTGGAGACTATTTTGTCTGCATGATTCACAGTGCAGTATGCAAGATCAAAAGCCAGAGTTCACCAGTGAGTGTCCACATACAGAGTACAAGGCCTTTTTTTTTTTTTTTTTTTTTTTGAGATACTGAAATTTGCAGGGATGCATTTATCTCAAGGATTAGAAGCATTGATATTCCTGCACTGCCAAAGAGGATAGCCCTAAGCTGAGGCCTTCAGGTTTACACTTACACACACACACAGAAGTCCAGAAAGAGTTGCAGTTATACAGGCTATTAAAGAAGAAACCCTTTATGCAGAAAAATTTTGCAATCTGCCCGGTCCAGCTTTTAAAGGTAACATGTATAGCAGGATGAAGTTTTTTTTGTTACATGATATTTATCTACCAAATACTAATCTCACAGTACCAATGAAAAGGTAGAGAATTCTGATACTATTATGTTCTCTATTTTAGAATTAAATACAGGACTGGGAATGGGGAAGAAGGGATTGAATTTGGTCACTACACTAAATGATGCATCTTGGGGATTTTGTGACAATACAGTGTGGTGATCCTCACTCCTTTTGCTTTGCATCTGTTTGCAATGGCTACCACGTTCACGCTGCTGGTCCACATACTTCCATGGAACCCTACCATCTGTCCAAATAAATGTTGCGTTTTGTTCAGGTGTTGGAATGGGTTCTTCTGTTCTTGTGTTTCAAAAATGCAAGAAGCAAAATAAAAAGCAACATACAATTTAAATACAGTTAATACAATACTATAATAAATTTAATGAAAATGTAATTTGGAGGCAATCCAATAACTCCTGTCATGGATGCATCTCTTCCAACTTCAGTTCTCTTATTTGAGAGCTTGCGCATTACTCACAAGAAAAGGTACTTGACTGTTAAATATATCACATACAGAAGAATCCAAGTCCACTTCCCTCCCCCCCTCCCTTACCTCTCCTTTTTTTTTTTTCTTTCTTCTCCCTTGCCTTTATCAACACCACTATTGACTAGGGAGCAAAAGCCCCTAAGATACTAAATCTTCAGACCATGAAGGGAAATGGGATGGTTTTCTAATGGAATATATCTGAGTGCCTCTGGCTTTTAGAACCTGTCTTTAAAGTCTGCTTACTGAGGCATAGATGACCACTCGAACACATATTTATCACTTCTGTTCTCAGGACGCCCATCCTGTAAAGGCCATAAAGTAATTCCAAGGACTTCAGTGGCTAGACCTTCTCTTGCCATTCATGAGGTTCTTGAATTGAATTTAATTTCATGCCAGATTTGACTCTATCAATAGAGTACCAGCTCAAATGATTTCCTAATAAATGCCCACATACCACCAGACATTGTTACAATCTTTTTATGCTCCAAAGTGCAGAGCAAGAAGAGTTGTTTTTACTGTAAAAATCAAAGTTATCCCAAGGGCTACTCTAAGTATTTTGCAGTGTGCTGTTACTAAGGACATACCTTTAATTATATTTCAGCCAATGTATAATTCAGGTCTTTAAAGCCACAGATCTATAGAAAAGGACACTAAATCCTCTAGTATACTGCATTATCAAGGTTTTCTTTCTTTGTCTCAGCCTTTCTGACCAAGATATAATCCTCATGATGTTGGAACTACTTATTCTCTTCACAAGCTCTTGCACACTTGTTCTCACGCTGTTGTGAGTAGCAGACTGATTGTGATCTCAGGACCAAATTTTTAACGCATAAATCGCTGAACAGCTGACCTGGAATGAGATAATTTGCAGATGCCCCAGGGATAAAGAGCCCATATCAATTTGGGAACTAGGATAACAGAACCACATTCAAGAATTCACATAGATACCGTGTTTAATAACAGTTATACATCATAAATAATTTTTACCAGCAAATTTTGGAGTATTTGAGCATTTCAGCTCCATTTTACAGGTGGTCAGTATGAGTAAGGAAATAGTTTGATAAAGAACCCACAGAAATACAACAGCACGGTTACGAGTACATCCAAGTTTCCTCATTGCAAATGTTAAAACCTGCCCAGTTATTTGGCAAAAGAAAGTGAGTATGCCTAGCTGTACCCACAGTCACACATATACACATGAATACAGTGATGGGAACTAAAAGCTTTGGTACTCCTACCTCACCACAGTCCTTTATAACCCCCTTTATATTCTGTGACAATTTCCAACTCAAACATAAATTGACAACGTTACCAAAACCTTATGAAATGAATAGATTTCATTTTCCGTTTGTTTTTTTTTACCGAAGCCTTAAAGACCTGGTCAAACTCTTCAGAAGAAAAACAAAACCAACACATCATCAAATCAAAACTCATAATGGACAGCTAAACATTGGGCTTGGCTAGAAAGCCACCCTTTCTCAGCATCCGTTGTTAGATTGTCATCTGGCTTGATAAGGTTTACTTCCAATGTATTTCTATTTTTAGATCCGTAGCTATAAAAATGATGCAAATTGGTTCCATGGAACCAGCTGCAGAGTTGTACTGATTTACAACACCTCCTCTACAGTAGAAATGTCAATAACCACATTATTTTTGATGCCTTTCCCAAGACTGGAAAAAACTCAGAAGAATAAGCCTGTTCTATGCTAGCAGAAGACTTCACATTTTTCACTCAATAAGGTGCTGAATCAAACATCGCCACACCCACCTTTTCAGAGGTCTTTATAAAAAAAGAGCACACCACATTAATACAGGATGATACGAGGTTTTTTTAAAGCTTAAGCTCATAGCTCTTGAAGTATTTGGAACTATGTTTTGCTTCATTCAAGCCACTTGGACCATAGGCATGATCGACCTGAGGTGGCTTCTGCATTTAAAAGCAGTCCAAGCAGCTCCTGCGTTTCACACAGTGATCAGATGTGTTCCTGAATTCCCATACAAAGCACTGGAGAAGTAATTTCAAAGCCACTGAAGCTCTAGTTTCAGAGGCTGTTCTTGAATTCAAAGATTTTTAAAGAAAAGCAGAAAAATGTGAGAAAAGATAAACTCAAATGAGGGAATAAGAAGTAAAAAAAAAAATACAAAAGCAGAATGGAAACCAGAGAGAAAATGTGAAAAATAGATCAATGGGAGAATCTAATTTCTTCTCCCTCATACCAATCCAGCTTTTATACAGAGATGATACTTACACATGTCATTCCTTAAGAACATCAGAGAAAAAAAATGAACTAACTGTACAAGTAATACAAAATAAAGTAATAACTATGCAAAGAAAAAGGGTTCATGAATTTCACCTAGTTTCAAAACTTGAGAATAGCTCAAAAGGTTCAATAGGATGGAAATAACAATAAATTGCAATACGGTAGGGGAAGAAATTTCATTCAATAGAAAAGACAGAACAATTCATGTTTAGATTTATATTTAAATTAACCAGCATTGTAATACAAAGTTACATTTACTCATGCATAGATTCCTATTTCAGCCTGTGCAAGTCTATCATGAAAAAATATCTAGGTTTCATCAGTGATGAAGCAAATATAGTTATGAATCTATTTTAAAAACAGCCCACACACACTGCAGACTTTAAGCCTTCAGAAAAATAAAATCCCACTAGCTCCATTTATAAAATCTACCTGGTTGTTTTCCACAAGGATTCTTATGAGTCATGAGCTTTTATGAAACTGAGAGAAGAGGGGTTGTTGCTTTGGGTTTGGTGGGTTTTTTTTTCTTTTAAAAATTAAATAACAGAACAGAATGTCCTTAAGTAATTCTTCTGCTAGGTGACAATACAATACCAGCAAAACAATTCAATGAAATCATGTTTCCTTGTCTGCTTCAGGGTTTCTGGAAAATTAGGCAACAAAATGAAGGCCAAACTATGTGCAAACAAAAAGGTATCTCTTCTCTGTAAAAGTAGTGTAGATTATCAGAATAAAAAGTTAAAATAGGTTCCCTGCACTGTTTCTACATAGAGCTGAAGCTACTGCCAGAAATATAGTGAATGCAATTCAAGACAGCTGCATAAAAGAATCTATTATTGGCCCGGGCACGCTAGTACACAAAAGCAGAGAAATTACTATTATATAACCATCAAGAAATGGAAAAATTATTATTTTGGTCAGAAACAAGTAAAATTCTAATTTACTTAGAGAATAGAGAATCAACAAAGTGTAAAGATAGATGTCCACATTCCTCTGAATTTTAACTGCATTTAGGTTCCTTAGAAAAGCCAAGACAACACCTGCAATTAGACTATTTTGCACAATAATTTCATGGCTTGATCTTCAGTAGGGTAACTGCCCTTCCTATGGTATAGTGGGATTCTATGTCCAAACTATGAAAAAATTGGCATATGTATTTAGCATCAAAAAAAAGTAAAAATAGTGCATAGATTTATTTTATTTTCACGTGGACTAGCAATCTGTGTTACGAGACTGTCAATTCTCTTTAAAACCCAGAAGTAAGGTACAATTAAGGGACATAAAACTACCACCTGCCACTAATTCTAGGTATTAACAGTAGCATAATGGCATACCAGTTGTGATACAATAATCCTGCAAAAACAATATCACTCCTAAGCTGCCTAACATCAGTAGCACCTGAATTTAAACACTTTTAAAGCACCTCAGTATGTTTTAAAAAGCTTTCTTAATTATTTACTCTGTTTGAAGCTGTTCAAGCTCCCAAATGAAGGTCCCTGCAATTTCCTTCCATTCAGTTGGATGCTCAATGAGCTCAAACTCCCAGCAAGATCAGCAAAAACTGTGTTTGCAAGGATGTCACAGGAAGCTCTTGGTCTTTTGTAGATCCGCTTGCAGCCATTTCTGCAGTATTTGAATCATCTCATTCAAAGCACATCTCAGAGAAAGTTTAAATATCCACAGCAGAAAGTCTCCAACGTCTTTCAGGTTTCTAAATTCAGTGAAATAGTGACTGTTCTCAATAGACATTAGTCATTTCCATTTAGTATGACTCCTTATATAGAAGGGCTGGCTGTCCAGAGGGAATATCAATTATGGCCAAGCCAGATAGCAGAACATGGTAGCTGAAATAAAAATCAATACAGAGCCATACAGATCCTAAAGTGCACCGAAAATAAAACTGTTTTCCGCTGTAAATGTAATTTTAAAATCTAACTTATTCAGTACATTTGATATTGATTATTTTCATAATATTTCTGAGGGCTAATAGATACAGCGTGTACTATCTTCAATGTACTGGAGTACAAAAACTTCTTTTGTTGTCCTAGCAACAGTGAGGAAAAAATGAGCTCACAAATCAAATTCAATGGAAATGCAATGCTTTACTGAAATAGACAACTAAATGATTTTAAAACATGGCAACTTAAAAATATACTTCATGAACTTGAATCTGGCCTTTCCAAAGTAAGATCGTTCTAAAGATTAGACAGGGTGGGAAATATGATTCCGTATTTTAATGAAGAATAAGTAGTATGAAACTAAATTGCCAGACTGGAATATTTTGCATATGTGTCTGCAATGGAGTAGAGAATTCCCATCTCCTTCAGTGACTAGGAAATCATATAGGAGACCATTTCCATAGAGGTATGAAAGCAAATCTGAGGAGGTTCTTTTATTGGCTCTGTTGTCTCAAGAAAGCATCAAAGAGGGGCAGAGAGGAGGACTAGATCTGTATGCTATTTAATAGCACAAGGTACAGTCAAGTGTGTTGTGTTTCTTGGAGACAGTCTCACTTCCCCTGATGTATAGAAATGGAACCACAGGATGTTATTCTACATCCTCACTCCACATCCCATATTGTTTCACGACACCGTCTGCTCTGAACATCCCACTAACTTCCTATTGTTTAGTGCCTAACTGTGAATCAGATTTGTCACCTTGATCCAGATTGTTCTGCAGTTAATGAATGGAGTAAAAGTGTTTCCACTTACATTAACGGATCTTAAGTCGTATTAGTTTTTATGACCATCTTCAATATGAATCCTCTAAAGAACAAAGTGAAAACTAAATATATTTTAAGATCTATATGACATTAATGTACCAGGGAACAAAAACATTGAGATAAGTCTGAATGCCCATATGCAACTTCACCATAAGAACGACTCTAGAACCTCAATAGAATTGATGCCAGGAAGTACAGACTATAAACTTGTCAAGGCATGTTCGAAATTGCAAGAAAGACATTGCTAATAAGACAGAAAAATATCAATGCTGTACTTATTCCTATGTCATTGGAATGATCCATCATCTATGAATCTCAAACATACTATGAAATTCAGCATTGACTATTATAGTGTCAAAGCACAAGACTCCAGAAGCTGGAATGGATGATGATGCAAAAAAATATTTCTTTGGTTCATGAACAGCAATAGCAATTTAGTGTAACCCATATCCCTGCAGACAAGCATCCCTGTGTAATGCAGAAGACTTTCATCAAGCAAAATGTGATTCTCTGTCTAAACCTAATCTCCAAGTCATGTCACCTCTGGGAAACCTTAACTGAGTAAAGCTTTATTTTCATTTTTTTCAGCTCCAGATTCACCTTCATGTTAAAACTGTAGGTAAAGATAGAAAAATGCCAATGAAATGCCTAAATTTCATTCTAAAATACACATACTATTCTTCCACTAAGCATTACATATTTTCATTTGAATTATAGCCATAGCATATGGATGTCATTTTGGAAATGTAACTGGAATATGATAGATTTTGCTAATGGCTTGTTCACATAGGAAAACTGTTTGAAAGTTGAAGTGTAAAATACGAAAATATTCTGTAAACAAATGAAATCAAATTCATTTGTGAGCACCACTATTTAATACAAAAGGGCCTCATTCTCCCTCAGCTAGTAATGAGTTAGAGGTGATTTAAGCTTAAAAGTAAATATCCACAAGGGAGATATATGGTAATATTACAGCTAATTAGCTAGACCAATATTATCATAAGAGCACAACAGAAAAAAAATAAATTAAGAGACCGCACTGAACAAGCCTGTAATACCACTGGACATCATTAATACATCTGACTGGTGTATTTGCTCAAGAATAGTTGCTAGCTCTGGAGAGTACACCAGAGTCAGTTTTTTAAAAAAGTAATTTCCGACTTCAAGTCTTTACTGGCTTGTACTGAAGAGCAGCTCTATGATATTTCTGTAGAATTCCTCACTCTCACACACTGTCTTTGTTTTTCACTAGTAGCAATTAGGTATTTGTCATGAAAACAGGACACTAAAGCACATAAACTGTGTGCCTTTAAGCATGCTTACCTAGAAGGGAGTGTGGAGGGAAAAAGTGAGAGGTTTAAAATAAACAAATGAAAAACAGACAGCAATTAAAAAAGCATTCAAAGTAGGAGAATTGCTGCCAGGATGAAATCAAAGAAAGCTCATGTACAAAGTCCTTTTCTCCAGCCACAGAGCAAGTCTTGCTAACTCCAAAGAAGGAGGAATAAATCCTTTCACACATAAATCTTATTTTCAAGTCCATCCTATAGGACACCTCCCACTCCAAAATGCTTGGGATCCAGATCTAGTTCTTCTCAGAGTAAATGGAAATACTGATTTCAACTGCCTGTGTGTTAAGTTTCTACATCAACAGGCATATTCCTTGGCCAGTATTACGAGACACTTAAATAGTTGATGGGTTAGCACAGGAAAGTCAGTATTTGCTGAAAGTCAATGTGTTTTTTTATAGTAGCTTCATGACAGGCATCTTAAAACACTGGATAATAAAGTCAGACACTTAAAATAGTTACGGAGCTCATTTAAACCAACTGGAAAATTTCAGTGAGTAGAAAGGTCATCACTCCCTCTTTAAACATATCAAGGGAGAGCCTAATGCTGAAAGTCAGAAAATCTGTTTGAGGTAACTTGCCTCTCTGCTTTGAAGATATATATCAAAGGCTTAAGTCAGACAGGAGCTCATGGCCTTGTAGCTGTCAACATGCAGAAATACAAGGTTTCAAAGTCTCCAAAATCATAAGAGGAATGAAGGCGAATAAAGGTGGAAGATGCATGCTTTGCCCACGTTGGTTTAAATCTGATTGTCTCCCCAGTTTAGTTTAAGTACAGAATAACATCAGCTGAACAATACATTTCATGGCAAACATCAGTAAGGAACTTGGCCCAACTCGCTATATAAATTGGCATCATCTTCTCTACAGGTCAGAAAAAAATTGATTGTCCACTGACTGGTGTTACTTACAAGTCTTCATTATTTATTATCTCTTAAAGTCTTTCTTGGTTAGAAAGGAAAAACATCAGAAAAGACAGAAAATTGACACTAAACTCATATAAAACCTAGGAAAGAGGGAAACAGCTACTCTTGGTTTGGTCTGGCATGTCCTCCATCACTGGCAGCTGCTGGACCTGCTGCACTACTTTGCTCAGCTAAAACACAATACTAATATAATAAAACAGAAATAAGTTCACAGAAGTGAAACAATCAGCTTCAGTGGAATGCTCCAACCTGCTCCAACCACAAGCAATACAAAGCCAGCACAAAACCAACCCAAAAAACAAAAAAACAAACACGGAAGTAAGGAAGCAAAGAAGCAAAATTTGGAAAGGTATGTATAAAGACGAAGTTAAAAGGCCATTGTGTTCTGCAACATGGTTTGCTTTAATCAAAGACCGGAGTAGTAACCAATCATGTTTCCCTACCTTCAACTCTTCCACACAGCATAACCGACTTGCCTTCAGTAGAGATGTAACTGATTTTACATCAGCTGACTCAAGACAGAAGGAGTATCAGGTCCAGTTGAGTGAATTCTGGAACAAACGGATTTAAAAATGCTTTAACTCACCACCCACTCATCCTAGATCATCAACTGCTATCAACTATGATCTCATCAGCACTTGAAACCACTAATATATCATGAAGGACAAAATTATGCCTGCATTCACCAGAATTGCAGGCCGTATTTTCTATCTGGCTAAATAGCAGGCCGATTTCAGGGAAACATGAGAATTGTTGTGGATAGAGTTATTCTCTAGGAGAATTTTTAAGTATTTAAGTGAAATCAGGGTTATTGCAGGGAATACGTTACAAACATATACTCTGGTACTCTTTTATCCTACTGTTAGCTCTATAGCAAAAAGCTAAAAGCTCCAGAAACAAACATACGATTTGAAACGCATAGTGTGAATAAATGATGTAGACCCTTCTTCCACAGCTGTACTATGACCAAATTGAATCAGAAGGACAAAGGAAATTAACACATTGGGGATACAGAGCATAGTTCACCCCATCTACAGAAGAAATATACCTTCATTGATGATAACTCCACTCCCTTGAGTAAAAGGTTTTTCGAGGATCAGTTGTTCGGCTCTGGGAACGATGCTTTTCCCCTGCTGCCCAATCGTTCTTAGCAGCTTCCTCTGTCATTATGGCAGCTGTGATCAGTACAGGTTATCTAGATCAAGAGAAGAGGGGAAAAAAAAAGCTTCTTTAGTGCTAAACAAGTCAAGAATAGATACGCTGCTACATATTGCTCAAAAAAATATTTATCTTGAACCTATAATTGCCAGATGTATAGTTGTCCTCAGGATCAATGTCTAAAATTGAACCTCATTCTATTTCAATTAGCCCTTACAAGATAAGCGGCTATATAATTGTATTATTTGCACGTTATATTTTTTATTACACTACTGTTTCTCTGACTTGTTATACGTGAAAGAAATAATTGTCTCTTTTACTTTTAGCTTTTTTATTATGACAAGGACTAAGATTTTTCGAAATAAAATTCAACCTTAACAAGTCTTATTCTTCAACAATTTAGGATCCGCTTCTTAAAGTACCAGAAACAGTGTTGAGCAAAATACTCCCTTGATTGGCTATTCTAGATTTTCCAGGAATTATTGACATTATGTACAACTCATTATTCTCAGCATTTGGTGTGACAGGAGATAAAGAAACAATCTTTGATCAGTGTCAATCAATCAAACATGCATTATTTCCAATAGAATGACATGCCAAATTCCTAACACTCTAATGAAAGGTGCTAATAAATGGTGACCTGTCAACTCAATTGCATACTGCAGCCTTTATACAAAGTGATTGCTTTGTAACCCCTCTGTAGATAAAGGGTAAGAACTCCAGAGATGAAATGGACATTAAAGTGTGAAATTAAACCCATGAAAATAAGATCCAGAATGCAGGAAGCACTCAGCAAGGAAAAAAATTAGCCTATAGCAAGACTTAAAGTTCCTCCAAACCCGCACAACAGCAAAAAAACATTTGAGTCAGCAGAAATAATACTGAACACAGACTACTCCTTGACATAAAGAATTGGTTGAGTTGAGACTGGAAAGTTTCCACCGGCAGTAATATTTAATTTTAAAGAAAACGAAGATTGATTCATTTTTAAAGATTTTTCCATTTACATTTTTGAAAATTAAAGAAGAAATCTCAAAGTAATCCCTACTTTGGGGGCATGTTTGATTTTGGACTGGTCAGCTGGCCTAAACACCCCACAGTGACAGATCTTATTAGGAGAATTCTACCACAGATATTGCTGTGAGTGCTTGTTTAAAGCCAAAGCCAGCATTCCTCTTCCAAGAACCACTCTGGAACACTCTACTGCAGGACCCCTGAAATATATTGCAGGAAGTCAGAAATGTGCAAGGTTTTTAAACACAGGATTGTGAGAAAAGATGATTAAACTAGGCTCCACTAAAATCCACAGCTAAAACAAAGTATCTCAACACCCTTGCTTTGGAAATTTCAAAGGGCATAGGTAAAGGCATTTGGGGCAGTCAGCGACAAACTACCTTACAGACCAACTGAAACGTTTGTTTGAGTAGTACCTAGACACAACTGTAGCAGTTGAAATATTTTGGTCTGTCTCAGTAGTTCATTATAAGCAGATAGGTTACAATAAACTTCCAGTACACCAACACATAGAAATCCATTGAGGTGCAGCTTCTTAGAGATCATCTTTGTATTGTGAGTCTGACAGCTATTACTGAGCAAAGAAAACATTGAGAAATGTGATTTTATTGCACCTACAATTTCCTCATGTTAACTTCAGCAGAAAATTTAATTTAACTAGGTACATTTAAAATAAGCCAAGCTGTTGGATAGATTCAGTAGATTAGCAGCTCTGACATTACTTTTACTTTTAACATCCACTTCCTAAAAAATTAAAATGAAGACTGACTTATGTATTCTCTCCACAGAATGAGGCAGAATATCATAGAATGCATTTGCCAAAAGAATAAATCATGATTGACATAAAGAAATTTGTTAATACAATGGTTTGAGGTAGTTGACAGAAATTTTTGTCAACAGAATAGATTAGGGGATTCAAAAAATGAAATTTGCAGATGAAATAGCTTTGATGTCTCCGATGAAAGTATTTTGTTGACAGAAAGGATCAGAGAGAAAAAAAATGCATTTTCTCAACACAAGGGTTTTAGCTCCTTGACAAAATATATTTCATCCCCAGATGTTTTGGCTGAGTTGTCAATTACTCTCTCTGTCTGCCATTAACCAATCACTTTGCTGTCAACTGAAAGATTTTAGTAGCAGCTCTGAGGAAGCAACTGGAGCTGTTACAAATACCACTATAATTAATCACCTTAAATCATTAGTTATAATTCAGTAACTAGGCCAATACTCAGGAAGTACCAGCTTAGATAAAGATATGTTGGTTTGGTGTTAGGGTTTCTTCCCCTCCTTATCTTTTGTTCATGTACAGTGTTGGTTACGACATCCATTCTTTTTTCCTTGAAAGAAAATTTTATGAAAGGTGCCTTTCCTTTAAGGCTTCTAGTCTATAAAGACACCCACATACAATAAGGAGAAGGGCTAGCTTGTGTTCCTGGCATATTTTTTTTTCATGGCTAAGTAGATGCACAACTTAAATGTGTGGGCTTGGTTCTTCTAAGAGTTTGTATGGTGTTGTGACCACACTTAGAGGTCCATTCTGCAGCTGGGTTCCAGTATGGCTTGCCCTATGTCACCCTTAAAGACCCACACAGATTTATACCCTGTAAGGTATTGGCGCATATATATTTTATATATATAAGCTATTATATATAGTAGCTGTTAATTCATATGAAAAACAGCTGGTCAGTACTAAATCCAATACTCCTAAATTACTACTTGATGCTAAAAAGTTAAGAACATATTTCCAATGGGGTCATTTCCCAGTATGATTTAAAAAAATATTTCTTGATACAAAAATTTCTAGATAAACACCAAAAACTGTTGATAGCAAAGTTATTGCACCTGCACATTTTAATTGGTTAGGGAGATATATCCTCATAACTGTATTTGCAAGCTTTCAAATGGAGGTCTTTTCAGTGCAATAAATTTGGGAAGTAGTTCACACTGAAAACAAAGATTCCACGAAGTGTCATGTAGACAGCAGTGATTAGCCAGCTGTGTAGGTGTAGAAGGATATGTTTGCAACAGTAGTGAAGTAGTCCTTTTTGTTTCCATCTCTTTGACAGCAAATGCCTCCACATGATTTAGAGAGAATGCAAATGATTAGTTGGCCATGCAAGACTACAGTTTGAACAAGAAAACTACTTTTTCCTTGTCCATAAATTTGCAGTTTGGGGAAGCAATTAGTGTACACTCAGAATATCAGGAATATCCTGACTGTGGATTTTGAAGTGCAGTTTATAAAGACTGACCACTGACAGTGGTGAGAGCCCAAGACAGAAAACTGTAAGGGGGATACGTTTCATTTTATTGAGGTTTCTGAAGAAAGCCAGAAGACTTTTAAAACGAAAGGCCACATTTCATTAGAGTGAAAGTACTTTTGGAAATCTAGTCAAGGGCTTGACACTTCTTAAACATAAGCCATAATTCTAAACTTCCATATGACCCATCCGGTATTCATGGACATCAACAACCTAACATCATACTATCAAGACATCTTATATTAACCTTGCTTCCTTGCTTTTCTCCTGCTGAATTCAATCAAAGCAGACTAATTTTACTTCCTTTGGAT
The DNA here is from genome assembly GCF_032191515.1 of Phaenicophaeus curvirostris. Taxonomy (NCBI): domain Eukaryota; kingdom Metazoa; phylum Chordata; class Aves; order Cuculiformes; family Cuculidae; genus Phaenicophaeus; species Phaenicophaeus curvirostris. The sequence continues at coordinate 14,824,782 of NC_091405.1, forward strand.
GCTAATAAAGACTCCTTTTGAAAAACTAAACACCTGTAAAAGACTTGTTCAAATATACTTGATTCATGATTTCCTGCTTCTTTTTCCCCTTTTTCTTTAATAGAGCACAAACAAAATAAAATCATTTACAGACACTTTACCTGAAAGATTCATAAAGTCATTTACAAAGCTATCAGGTGTGTGTTCTTAACTCTAGTCATGAATAAACAACATACAACAACAACATTAGAAGGAAATAGCCATCTGTTTCATACCGATCAGGGGAGGGCAGGAACCTAGAAGTTTCAGATTGTCTGAACTCAGATAGTTTAACTGCATTAGAAATAGCTTCCCACTCTACTAAAGCAAAACTCTGCCTTTATATTTGATAAACAAAGTTATATAACCAGAAACAGAATATAAAGATGATGAAAATATAACAAGATATCAGCTATTCCTCATGTTACCTGTGCACAGCCTTGGTCATATCACGTATGTGAATACAAAATCCTTCTATGGAAAATAGCTGCATGATTTCTAGTGTACTGGCATTTTTCGGTAGCTCTTGCCTAGCACTTAAGAGGACTATTAATTTCAAAGAAATTATTCTGAAATTCAATTACTTAACAGATATATTAATACTTAATTAGTTCACATCGTGTATGCGATGAAATGTAGCTACATTACACAACATCAGGATAAAGCAAACTTATCTCAAGGAACACATTTCCACTTTATAGTATGACACATTACTTCACGATATAAACAGACAAATGGGATAACACAGGAGACATTTATTATTACAAAGCAGCTGATGATGGATATGTATACTTAAAGAAAACACTCTGATAGCCAATCAGTAGCCATCCAGCGATCTCATTTGTGTTAAGGAGGTCACAGCTTCCACTGCAGAGAATCTGGAATCCATACCATAACCGAGAAAAATACTTCACTGGGCAAGTTCCCCATCTAAAACTAAAATTCTTCTACTTGCAGTCTGACTGTTTGCAAACCTTTCTAAACACACCAAATCCCCACCACTACACAAGAAAACCTAATATATCATTAGGATAGAATAGCTAGTAAATAAGTAGTAAATGTTAGTACTTTTTTTGCAGATCTGTAAGTGAAAATCAGGGTGGCAATACTCCACAAGTTCATCCATGAATTATTTTGTTTTCTTCAACTGATAGAGGGAGAAAAAGAAATAAAATAAAGAAAAGAAAGGAAGAAGGAAAGAAAGAAAGGAAAATCTATTAAAAAAAAAATACTGATCAGAAAGAATGCAGGAGAAATTATCCAGAATCAGGGTACTTGATTTGGTTGGTAAGGTTGTATTAAATTGTGGTTTTAATGGAAAAACCTGGTCTCACTTGACATTTGTGCTGTTAGAGTAGCAGAGCGTACTTAAATAATAATTTATACTATTCCCTTGGTCCTACACATAAAGCTTTACAAAGAAAAGAAATACTACTGTTCTCACTTTACAGATAGGTGCAGACAGGCAAAATGATGGTTTTTTTTTTTAAAGGTCATTGGGAAACAGAGAATTCAGTTGTGTGAGGACTCTGATTTTTCAAATAGACTGAGGTCCATTTTGCCCCACATCTTCTATGCATTCATCAAATTCCCCCTCTGCACTGCACTTTTAATGCAAACTGGCCTTTCTCCCATGTATCACACAAGCTGAGATTTCCAAGCGATAAATACTACATCAGATTACAGAACTGAACATTTTCTAATCGTGCAGTCAAGAAGAGCAAAACTGAGGAATGACCAAGGAATTAGTAAACCTAAAGGCAACTGTAGGGTGCTAGTAGGGGTCATTGAGTTTAAAACAGAGCAAGCGAGTCATAATCATACAAGGAAATGATCTGGAGGGAATTCTATGATCCTGAACTACAGTTATGTCGAACACTATTAGAACTAAAGAGCTTCAAAATAAGCAAACTGCTAATGTATAAAATGCTTCTGACAAATACCAGGGAATTGAATTAAAAATCTCAGGTTGATGAAAAATGTCTTTTTTTTTTTTATATGTTTAATATAGTTTCTAGAATTTTTAAATTATCCAAATATAAAGCTTCAATAGAGATAGGCTCCTTACAGTACCAGAAATTTACATGAAAATACAAGACTTCTACCCATGATCAGCAAAATTATGAGCAAATTTATTCAGATAAACCATTTTCAATCAGAAATGCCATTCCACTAAGTACACAGGGAGATGATCTTTGTATGCCATTCAGAATAAATTCTATTCAAATAAGATTTTATCTGAATATAAGTTACTATGTATAACCACCTGCAAACTGAATATTAACTTAGCCCTTAATACAGCATACATCTTGAAAATGGTTCTGTTTGTTCCCATGGTTGCACGTTCTGTTCTCTTGTAAAAAATAATGCCAAAGACTAGAGCATGATTGTGATCTCACAGTAAGAGCAGAGACATGAAACCTCCTCACACATGTAGTCCCATTTGAGTCAATCTCTTAGAATCGGTCCTCTTTTCTTTAAAAATTAATAGACATACACAATCACAATAAAGTCTAACCCTATGTATTGCAACTCTAGAGGCATCAAAAGCATTAACATGTTTTGTTCATTTTCATATTAAATATGAAAATGTTTTTATATTTCTTTGTTGAGATTGATCGTATATTTGAGAACAAGAACACCCATGAGAAGCCAAATCAGCATTGTAAGAGACTGCACTTAATATAAAGATCAATTTCACCTACAGGGTTGTTTGGATTCTGTTTAGTTCACTTCATTTGGGAGGACAAATCTGGGCTATTGAAATTTTTGTAAGCTCAGCTGCCAGTGTTATCATGTAGTCATTTTACTGAAGTGTCCATCACCAAGAGCAGGGCAAAGGCATAGAAAAGAAACTGAAAAGGATTCTTAGTTTGCTATGTCCAGATTAATCACTGAATTTTATAGAGAATTCTTGTTCCAAATGTATTCCTCAAAACTCTTCCACCTTAATTTACCCCCAAACATTTTGGTAACAAGGACTTTCCTGAAGGCTATTTTTCTCATCAGACAGAAGTTAGGTTTTTGAAGCAGGATATAATTCATCTGATAAACTTATTCTAATATTATTTTCTGACATGGTTACAAGATACCAATTCATAAAAAGTAGCAAACACTGTACAATTACAATTCTTAACACTTCTGTTATTGTGCTGTTTACTGCATGAACATGAACTGAGTTCTATGCTTATCTCCCTTCTAGTATTTATTAAAAAAAACCCTAGTTAGTGAAAAAAGCAGAGTGTAGATGCAAAACATATATTTGTACAAAGAGATTGTTTAAAGAGCACAAGTCAGATTATACTTTCAATTCTGTATTATATCCCTGAGCAAACATATAAGTACAAAACATTAAGTGTCTCTAATACTAATGCCTTCCTTACTCAAGTCTAGCCTTCACGTTATTCCACTGTAACTCCAGGATGAATTTAAGCTGTCTAGAACATGGTACTTTGGCACCAAAATGCTATGTAAAATAAACTATCTACTTCCAGATCTTGACAGAATCATAACTGATCAACAGGCTACAAATCTTCAGAGAGACAATTAAAGAGTTGTAAAGCATCACAATGCATGTAAAAGGTATAAAATGAATACTTTTGCAGGCAATAGAGCCTGCTCTTGTAGGGCAATGGAGATGACCTGGAGTAGAAATAACCACTACTCCAATGTAATCATTGGCAATGGAAAAGTACTGGTTTCTAATGTGGACTCTTGACTTGGTGACTGCTATTTCAGGTAACAATTATTAAGCAAGCAAAGTAACTAGCCCATAGCATAGAGATAAATATCTATCTATATACAGTACACAAACACATTTAATGACACACCACATATTATTAGTTGTATGCCCTTCAGCAGGGCCAAGCATCCCAGAAAGTTCTATTTCAACGTGATCTTAAAGAAATTATCTCTGCAGTCCTAAACATGATCACATTATTTTCTATGAGTGTCAGTTTTACTTGGCAACATTACATTTTCTAACATTTCGTTTTCTAGCATTTTTCCATGACTATCTGTGTAGATTAGAAAGGTTCTTAACTGTTATCTGTAATAGATTTTGCCTGTAGCAAAATTCATGCAGGCATAATAGGAGAACAAAGTGTACTCTGATGAAATTGCAACCATAATTTCCAGATGCCTGACATTTATTGCTTATTGCTATTAGAATTCAAGTGCCTATTTGTTTTGTACTTTGCTTTTATTCTTGCATCACAAATGTATAATGGAAAAAAAGATATTTTAAATGCTGGGTTAAGTATCACAGATCAACACAAAGCACCAGCATAATCAATATTATTTAAACATGCTCCTAGGCAATTAATTTTTAAGGAATCAAATTGTTGTTCCACATCAAAATTTACAACAATACAATAAAGATTGTTACATTCTTTATTGTTTAATTAAAAGCAACATTTAGCAGCTAACTGTTCAGACATTATGACATAAAATGTTCTGTTTATTAGTGATAGATATATAAACAGCATTTACAATACATTTCATTACACAATGTTAATTACTTTATTAAATTTCATATGTTTATCAAATTATCAGACATAAGACTTCAGAAAGCAAGAAAAATGTATTTTATTGCACACAGCTTTATCCTAAGTATATGAACTACTTAAACTTTTTTAATGTACTACAAAATAAGTTTTACATATGGTATTTTAGCCCACTCAGTGCAGAGCCACTCAGATGCTCTATGTATTAGGAGAGAGGGACATTATAGAAGGATTTAACTTACGTATTTCCTTTAAAACTTAGGGGAAAATGCATTAATTACTTAAGCAACACCTATTATGTGTGCTCCGACTTTCACAGACAGTTCAATATAAAAAGCAGCAGGTTAAGGCATTTGAAGGCCTGACAGTCACCTGCATAAAGAAGCACCTTAAAAAAATTAAAGTAACTCATTCATTGCAGGCCCTTACCCATATACCCACAGCTCAGCCTTCAGCCACCTTCCCACTTTTCATGTACTCCTCTTGAAGCACATGTTTATTGGGTTTTGGTTTTGTTTAACATTGACAAAAGTAGATCTGGAGCATATTCCTGGCTCTGCCTTGAGTCTCCAATAGCGAATTTTAGCTTGTTCTCACTCAGGCATTTGAAGCAAGTCCTGGACTTTTAGGAAACAATTACATGACACGTGTCCCAGAGGATTCATGCCATCAGGCAAAACACAAGTCAACTTTAGCAGCCCAGTTTTCAAGTAGTTCAATATGGGTCAGTAAAACACACGAGCGTTACAGTTATTTCAACAGCGCTGTGCTGATTTTTGCCACTGGGCTTTTTGGCCCCACATTTACCAAAACATGTTCAACTTGAGTGAGTATGCTAAATGGGCATTTCTTTAAACAAGAGTCTTAGCCCTCTGAGTAGTACTGATCTTCCATCTTGTCTTCTTCAGAGATCATTTAGGAACATTTGATGAAACTAACTCGTAAAACACACCCGCAAACAAACCACCCTACTCAAAAGATTCAATTCTCTGCAACAGACCAAAGAAGAGGAAAGGAGACAAAAGTTTCTCCCAGTGATTTTTATTTTTTACATTCTGCTTTTTAGAGAACAGTAGGGCTCTTTGATCATCATGGTGGACAAAATGCTAGCATGTTGGGGCTGTAGCTCTGGATTCTTTCACAACTAGAAAGAAAATGGGCATTGATAACTTCATCCAAATAAGAAGATTTTAAACATGTAGAATACTTTATTATATTTGTTTTATTACTTCTTGAAAAAAGTACATATTCCCACTACAGTAGATGGCATTCTTGGCTACGGTAATCATAATCACTCAAATAGGACAAGAGATACATTAACTTCTGCATTTTTGGCATACTTGAATTTTTTCCAAATCATTTTACATATCTCTTGCTCAATATGTTCTTTGTCTACTCTCCTTTATAAAAGGAAACCAGAAGAAATCCTGTGCTCTTTGCCAAGCTGTGGGGGCATAATGCAGGAGCAGATCCTTACACTGAATTGGCTTCCATAGTCTGAAAGTGTTTGATCTTGGCTTGGGCATTTTGGCCCATGCAGAATTCCAGGAGAGACCTAGCCCTGCACCTCGTACAGAAATCATAGGTTTATATAAGAAGGAAGCTTCTCCAGTGCCCCATGACCCTTTCTGTGAAAAATTTCTCTCCGTTATTTAGTCTGAATCTCCGCTGGTGCAGCTTGAGGCCATTGCCCCTTGTCTTGTCCCCTGTCACTTTGGCGAAGAGGCCAGCACCCTCATTTCTACAACCTCCTTTCAGCTAGTTGTAGACAGTCTCCCCTCAGCCTCCTTTTCTCCAGGCTATCACATACATATTCTTAGCTGTCACCTGAGGCTGGTCTGGGGTGTCCCTTCCTCAGCAGGGGCAGCTTTGGTCCCTCAGAAAGTGATTAAAAAGTGAAATCAGCAAGATTCAGGGAAAAGCGCATTATGAAAAGTACTGAAGGAATATGGTTCAGTAACGTATTCAATGGACTTGTGAATTTTCATCCATCCAGCTACCAACACTCAGAACTAATAGTGCTTTCTTTTTCCCTCTACTTTAATAAAAAACACCCAAACATATCTGATTAAACAAAGGTTTCTTATGTGACTGGTAAAGCATAGTTATTAAGCCATGATGTCTTTCTTTAAAACCAATTTTATATCAAGGATCATGTACTACTGCCACTTACACAAGGTTGCTCATAATTGCTCCATGCAATTCTTTGATTAATTAAATCACACTAGAGATTGTTTCTTAGTAACACACCTGGTACGCTCTTTGTTGTTGGCATTCATTAAAACATTGTGTTTCATGCTGCTTTGCATGATATTAATCAGCTAAATTGCCATTAAGAGTCATATCAATATTTGCTGCACACTGATTGTTTTTCTAAATTTTCAGCAAAGGACATTTCACTGAAATCTCAAGTTGGTAACTAACCATATGACAGTGAAGTCAAATTAAAATATTTTTTTCTTTCCAGAGGGAAAATAAAACAAATCAAGCACATAAACTAAAAGGCAAAGAAAGGGTGTTTGGGTTTTTTGGGTTTGTTTGTTTGGGGTTTTTTTGGGTGGGGGGTGGTGCTGCTTTAAGACAAGGAATGGCATGTTGAATAAACTAAAATTAATGTGCAGAAAATCTTTAAAAATGAAAAACAGAAGCTCTCATTAATGTCTGTTCTGTTCCCTTAGCAGAAAAGGCTACACTTTGTAATGCAGCATCAGTAATTAGGTTCAGTTTCCGAGCCTGAGCTGAAAAAAATGCCTTGGGAATCAAGTCTTACTTTTCATTATTAATGTGAGTGAGAAAGTATTTCCAAGTATATTTCTCCTTCCTAACCACAGTCTGTTTACATATGATCAGCAAACACATTGACAAGTTGGAAGGTGAGCCAATAAGAAGGGCTGTGGCCATAATTCTAATTACTTTCGGCTTCTCTACGATTTGTTCTTAAATTCCTTCTTTACTTAGATCCTACATACAAGCAAGAATTTTGCAGGGCATACACATTTTCTCTGCTGTGTATTTCTTTCAAGAAGAACACTATGTATCACATAAGCTTCCTTATAGTCCTTCTCTATGGTGATCAGGGACCTAATTGATCTAGATTGTGCTGCTTCTAGAGCTGGCTTTTGGCTATGAGATTGGCCTGCAGCCATCAGAACTCTAGAATTATACTTTCTGCATTGAACCAGCACATACCAATGATACTCAGAATACACTACTGGAAACAACAGTTGCTCCAAACAATTTCCTCTCACTAGTCTTAACAGTTACAAGAAGGGGAAACACCCACTGGCCAACCAATCCTCTGAAATGCAAGTTAGCCAACAGTTGAGTGCTTTTGTGATCCAGGTGTCTCTTTTACAGCATATTAAGTATGTTACATGTGCTGCATCACATTAGAATTATGTATGCATATATAACTGCACAAGACAAAAAACCTGGTTCCACAATGTCCTTATTTGTGCATCTATATGCTGATCAGCACTTGCACTGAGATAATTTTCATCATTCCTCAAAGAGCAACAATTGTCTCTCTCCACATGAGGTTCATGGCCGCTCTCTGAACTTGCAGTCTCCCATAATCCAGACAGTCTCCTGTTTCCCCACCATGCAGTTTAAACAAAAACCATACTAATCCAAGATATACACTACACTAGACCTTATCTGAAAAGCTGAGAAGCAGTCTACAAGTCCTGCCGCTAGAATCTTCTTCCACAACCTTATCTTAAATCTTAAATAATCCAAAACTGCTCACTCCCTCCAGGAATGACCTTTTCTTTTGGGAACATACTTCCTCACAGGTTTCTTTCTGGAGAAGGCCATTGCATCTTCTCTAGGAGGTGTCCTACATGGCACCAAGAAAACCTTTACTCCAGATATATTGTCGTTACACTTCAACTGTACTTTTTCAGAGCTATTCAGCCTTAAAGTTTCAGATCTACAACTTTTTTAAACCACAGCACAATAAATATTAGAACTAACCACAGCACAATAAATATTAGAACTAACCACACTTCCAAAACCAAAAAGGGTGATAATTTGGTCCTGTCTTGTCAGGGGTGTCAAAGCTTTTGATTTCCCCAGGCAGAAGCCCAAATTGCTACCCTTTACAGTGCATTGCAACACATCTTTATTCTCCATCTTTCTTGAGGATGTGGGTAAAGAGGAATAATTTAAGTTGCAAAAATCAGATACTATTTTACTGCGATTTACATTTGGGATGATTTACTTGTAAATCACCACAGTCTTGGAAAATGTATTAATTTTCTGATTTTTTTTTTTTTAAAAAAGCCCTCATAGTCAACAAAAGCATCTTTATGTTATAAATAGGAAAAAATGTATACACCAGAGGATTTTCTACATGGTTTATATAATTTATAGGACTTTCTTCTTACTCTTTTCTTGCACATGGCAGTTTGTTCTGCCTAGCTGTTTGCAAACAAGTACAGTTAGTCAGCGATGAGGCATGCTTGAATTCACACTTGTAATTTCTCCTGCTGAAAAACGTGATTGTATTATTGACATTTATGAATCATAGTAAACACTGAAAATTAGCCTCAAAGTGCAAATTCATTCTAAGACCTCCCAATACCATTCCTGGGAAAATATTTCAAAATATCTACAAATTCTCGCTTTTGCGACATTTTTATTCTAGCTAGGAAAAACAAAATAAAATCACAACACCACCAGTCACTTTTTCTTATATGGAAGGATAGAAATTAAGTAATCATTCAAGTCCCTTGGAACACGAATGTGTCCAATTTCACCTAAGTATATTTTTTTTTCCATCAGGTGAAATATTAAGGGTTAGTCACTAATTCCGATCTTTATCGTGTCACATGCAGTGGGAAATGTTATTTATATTTGGACTAAAGTTAGAGATGTGCAAGTCTCACCTGCCTACACCTGCTCCATAATACACCTGTTACAATAATGCAACTCTCCAAGGTATTCTTACCTTGGAGAAAATATTTCAAGCCATAAGGTCACTGTAAAAAACAATGAGCCTCAGCAGGAGCCATACTGCAGAGCAGAGGAACAAAAAGATTACACTATTCATTTCATGCTGTCTACAATCTCATTTTCAACTTTTCTCAAGGAGACTACCAGTAACAGATTTTACTGGATCTTATTCATGAGACCTGTCAGCAACATGCAGAGAGGGAGAGGGATCCCTTTCCACCTACAGGGATGTTACTCCAGGAGAGTTCCTGGCACTTCTACACCTACTTGCCCAAGGTGCATGAGGCCAGACCAGAAGCAGAACGTCAACAAATTCAGGTGGGCAGGAAGAAGCTGCTTGGGTCTTGCACCACCAGCACTGCTGTTCTGTGTTTTCAGGGAGACACAATAGTAACAACGAACAACATCACTTTTTAAGAATGGACAAATTCTTCATATTTATGACTCACATTGCTAATTATTAATCCAAGTTTCAGATAAGAACATCCAAACTCTATCCTGTATTCCAAATTTCAATCATTACTTCTTATGCAGTATAACAAGAAGAGGAGACAATCGTGTCTACAAATTAATTATTAGAATTGACAGAAATATCTAATTTGCAGAACTGTGGAAACATCAGAAGAACAGACACCCAGCTGCCAGTCATTGAAAGTTCACAGGAATAAAGGAAACATCCTCAGATGCTCTTGGTGAGCTGACATTAGCTTATTTTATAGTAGCATTTACAAAGTTCAGGCTTTCTGAACTCTTGCACTCATTCATTATTTCCATAATGTTTTATACCCAGTTTCATTTGTTATTAATTTAACCAGTTAAAATACATCACTAGTGATTTGTTAGACAATCTTAGGGTTCTGGACAAAATATGTTCTAAAAAACATCTGAATTAACACAAAACGAAATGGTAAACAGCTTTGAAATGCCTTAATCTTCATTTATTTACAGCTCTACACTACTCAGAGTTGCTAATAGTAATATAAAGTAAATATAATATAAATAATAATAATATAAATATAATAATAATATAATAATAATATAAATAATATAAAGTAAATATAATATAAAGTAAAAATGCCTTGCATTTATTGATAGGTGGATTATTGCTTCTAATTTTTCTTCTCATCCACCGTATCACAAATAAGTAAATCATAGCCAGCAAAACCAAGGTTAAAACCAGAAGATGCATTTTAGTAAAATCCTGAAAAAAATTAAAAATAACCTTCCATCTATGGGAAGAGTTGTTAATTCATCGAATTTTGTGGATTCCATGAACTGATAAGCTCTGCAGCTCAGGCAACTCTGAAATTAAATTAGGTTTCGAAATGAATATTTCATCTTTAAGATACTGTTGCTTGGAGACCTGGGAAAGGAAGGGTGATTTAACACAAAGACATGGGAGTAAGTTACAGGGTCCATAGTTTTCCACTCCAACAGGCTCTGGAACATACCATAAAATGCCCAGAAGAAAACATTATGTCATAAACATAAAAGAATGTGTGTTGCACATATTTTTTACATGAACTGCTTGAGCTGAAAAGTAAGCAGGCTTAAAGCAGTTCATTTTAACATCATTTAAATTATAATAATAAACAAAATCATAAAGGCACAATTACACAAGTTCTTCAAATCAAAGTTCTATTAACTCTTCAGTGAAGCCTCTCTCCAAGTAGAAAAGACTGTCCTAACCTTTCCTGTTATCGCCCTTCCTTTTAGCCTTGATTTTAGACTTCTCTCCTTTTTTTCTAGAGCTCTCATTAAAGTACACTGGCATTCTTACGTGTTCACTATACAGATTACCATCTTCCAACTGCCATTTCCCCAAACTGCATTACAATTCAGGAACCAAAGTGCAAGTTCATTGTTTATAAGTATGTCATAAGGCAGAGGGGATGAAAAATAACCTTCTGATGAAAAGATTAAAAAAAAAAAAAAAAACGAAACCAAAAAACAGATTTTGCTGAAAACATCCAATATCCTGGAAAACTAACGTGTGGATTATCTCGCATTTGTTGCAAGTGTTAAACGTGAGTCTTCCGATTTGTGACCCTTGTAATGCCGCTGTAATTTTATTTCTGTTTTGCAGGACAAAATAGCTCACTTGAAGCAGAAACAGGCAGCAAGAGAAAGGTACTTTCTTGTGAATAACTTAGGTTCAGTAACATGGACAGAAAACAACTTTTTAAAGAAATGGGACAGCAGGGAGAGAACTAAAAGAATTAGTGTTCTCTGCTGTACCTTTGAACATTAGGACAGGAGGTGGATAAACCCTCTATTCACGAAATGAGTGTCACCTTACAGGCTGGGTTTGATTATAAAATCAATCTTAGCTAACTACATCATTTAAAAAATAAGTTGAAGATGGAGGGGGCAGGAGGGAACAGCAAGCACTTCTAAATTTAGAGTAGCGTGTTGCAGTAGTCTTGTGGAGATGGAAATGAACATCTGCATTAATGGAAATATATTATTTCCATATTGCAAATGTAGTGAATTGATCACACAAGACAAGGCAGTCTCTTGGAATAAATGACAAACAGTATTTTTTTTTTTTCTGGCAGAAGGCAACTTAATTTTTTGCAAAATAAGACTTCAGCTGAAGAGGATTCAGGGACCAATACTGATGTGCGAATTTGCATGCACACCAGTAGCAGGCACCCACTACACTGTCAGCTGTCCCTATCCTCCCTTTAATCATGACCCAAAAACTCTCAGTTGGCTCCTCAGGTGGAGCTCCAGGTTCTCCAGCTGGTCACTGACATAGTAGACAACACCGGCTCCTCATCTCCCCTGCCTGTCCTGCCTAAAAAGCCTGTATCCCGCTCTCCCAAAGTTGCAATCACAGGATCCATCCCACCATGTCTCAGCTATGTCAGTAAGATCATAGAACTGCAGGTATACATATCTCTAACTCCCCTTGTTTATTCCCCTAGCTATGTTTGTTTGCATGGAGGCACTTAAGTTGGGTCTCCGAGGAAGATTACTGGCTGGAAAACTTATAATTGTTATGTATTATAGCAGCTAGTATAGTTACTTCATATACGAAGATACATATACATGCAAAACTCCCCACAATCTTCCTAACCACCTGAAACAAGGTTGTAGCAAGCTGGGTGTTGATATCTTCTCCCACGTGATAGGATAAGGAATGGCATCAAGTTGCACCAGAAGAAGTTCAGGTTAGACATTAGGAAAAATTTTTTCACCAAAAGGGTTATTTGGCTGCCCAGGGAGGTGGTTGAGTCATCATCCCTCGAGATATTTGAAAGACGGGTAGATGAAGTGCTTAGGAACATGATTTAGTCGTGGACAGGTACAGTTGGATTCTATGATCTCAAAGGTCTTTTCCAGCCTAGCAATTCTATGTTTCTATGCTCCAATATTTCTTAATTCACAAGCAATTTTGCTACAAACACTGTATGGACACAGTCCATTCTGTAGTTGTCATCTCAAAAACATTAAACTATTGTGATATGCCAACAAAAGCAACTGAAAGCACAATTCTAGCATTAGACAGACTGTATTGAAACCAGCTGTCTCAGGGAGCCCAGATGGGATCTGTCAGTGCTTCATTCCTATTCTTTTCTTCTACTGAAAGCCAATAGGCAACCCCAGGCAAAAAGTGACCCCACATAACTCTACCCAGCCTTAGCTCTAATAAAGCTATTAAATCAAAGAAGTAGTTTACACTTTTATCAGTTTCAAGTACCAGGGCAAATTGCAAATCAATACACATTTTAATCATCATCTACAAGTTAAACCAAAAATAAATCCTGTGGCAATTCTGTTTAGTTTTCACTCCTTTTCTTCTTTAGATGTACTTTTTTTTTTTCTACTAATCTGAACAGAATTTCATTATAAATAGAAACCTAGGCAAGAAAGTCTATTATTGGGGCTTCTGATATTCATCTCTCTGCCATGAACCATTGAAGTCAGTAGAAATTACTGTAAGTAGTCAGTATTCAGCCTTACTGTGATATCACCCTTGGGGATGTGCTGTAGTGTAATGGGTTACAACTCTCATCCCCCTGATATGTCTTTATAATTGGAGATTTGACAGTGTAACTATTTCATAGTATATTTTTACTGCCATACTATTATTACTTGTAGCAGTTTATGAATGACGTACTGTTCATGCTATTACATCCATATTAACTTCAACTCATAGACACCAGTTACATAGTTATTCCTGATTTAGACAAATAATCTAGAAAGTTGTTAACTTTTTTAATTCAGAATACAGTTTTCTAAATTCCATTTTGAAGTCTGTTAAATTACATATCCCAACTCAAACCAACTAGACCAAACATCGTAGATCACGGCCTGGAAGAAAGCAGTGAAACTCACCAATTTCAGCCAGGTAGGTGCAGATGTATCATATCTAGCACCACTGTTGTACATTAAGTGTATACTTAATACTGCTTAGTGAAAGGTTAGTTAGGATTCAGGTCTGCCCTCCAGTCCTTCACTACATAACAATCACATTGCATCCATGCAATGGGATGCAGCATCCAATTTACTCTGCAAAATCACGAATGAGAGCTTGAGGATGACACGATAGGATGTTAATTGAAGAACAACTACAAATGCTTTTACAATTACAGGAGATAGAAAATATTGCAACTAGAGCTGATTGTCAGAGATACAGGACAACTCCCCAGAGCCTTGATACAGCTTCATGGGTTTATTTCCAGAATTTCATCTGTTTAAGTGCACTGTTGCTATCAGAGTATCAAGAAGGTCTTCAAGCTATGAAAGGGACTTGCTATTCACACACTTTTCTGATCATCATAACAGCTTGAATTTGCCCTAGAAAGTCTAAATTATAGATTTGCTTTTACAACCTGAAGGTGCCTTCCTTGAGGTATAGAAGACTTAGGCTTTAAATTCCTATTTTTCCTCACTTATTTCTCTGGGATTTGAAGCTGGGTCTGCCAGTGATCACAGCTATCCTAAAGCAAGGGGCTGCTCTGCCCGCTTTTACCAGACATTGCAGATTAGCCTTGGGACATTCCTCCAAAACTTCCAAGTGCTCCTAAAAATCAGCACATGTAATATAAGCGCAAAGCCCTTTTGGTGCTGCTTTCTTGTTCCACCAAGGTTACAGGTTGATCTTTTCTGCAGAAAACAAACAGTGGATCTTTGTCTCCTTTTGCTTTTTCCAGAAGCTGATATTGGGACATTTTTCACAAAATGCATCCCATTTTCTGTCAAGACCTCAATTCTTGCTCTTCTAAGTATGGACAGATCAAAAGATATACTGAAAGAGGGTGAGCAGAGACAAAGATGATTTCTTAGAAGACCTTACTTTGTTTAGAACAAAGAAAAGCAACATTAGTTTTACCAATCATACCACAGACCCATAAAATAATCATAACACAGAACTGCAAAAAAAAGTAACCAGGTTTTCAGTTGTGTATTAATGTGTTCTCAACAAGAGGAAATTATCATAAAAACACATTACTTAAACGTAAAGTATTGCAGACCAATTACTGAAAACATCATAGTTTTATCAACTTGTGCTTGCAGGATTATGGTTTTACATTGCCTAGAAATTCCACTCTCTCAATGATGCTGGAATTGTTTAAATAATTGAAATGCATCACATATTAAGAAAGAGAATCAGCTCAGACTCAGTTCATTCTTTGCAGCGTTTGATTTAGCAACGGCCAATATTTTTCATTTAAGCCCAGCAAATACTTCCTTGTTTCAGTTCCAAGGTTAGTTAAGCTGCCATCTTAATGTACAATTTTGCAATGCACCAACTAGGGAATCAAGTGACAAGAAATTGCTTTCTGATCTTTGTGCTCCTTTCATAACTATCCTGAGAGATTTATATTTCCACCATTTAGTGGAAAATGCATTGTTGGTATTAAAAGCAGGGAAAGTGAGTCACTTCCTCAATTTCCCGGTGTGTTATCTTGAAAGGTTTTTCATAAATTCACTTTCCACAAATTAGGTAAAATTTATCTTTGTATTTACCGATATCCAGTTAAACTTATCCTATACCATCATTTCATGTTTATAGAATCACTTGGTTGGAAAAGATCTTTGAAATCAAGTCCAACTCTACCTGTCTACTACTAAACCATATCCCCAAGCGCTTCATGTACCTGTCTTTTAAATATCTCTGGGGATGGTTTTAATATTATGTGCCAATTTGTTAAGACTTTTTCATCATTTTATCTGTCCATTTTCTCCTAAACCTCTCAGTCTTAAGTGAAAGGGGCCCTCTTTATTTGGTGTCAGGGGATTATCCACCAGTGACACTTTCTAGATATTCACGGAACAGCTTTCTCTATTGTACCTCAGTAAATTTCAGAAACTAAAATGAATTCATAGAAATACCTAACGTGACATAACGCATCAGGCCCCATCCTGGTAACACAGCAAGTGCAGCAGATTTACATATGCTTTAAGGAATACTTATATTTTTCCAAGTTCTAACTTCCCTTTTCCTTTAGGTGACTTCAATCTACTTTGGATCAGTGCTGTGTGCAGCCTGACAAAATTAAAGCCTAGATCGGCTCAGTGTAGTGGGATGCAATGATAAAGCTCATACTTACAAAACAATCAGCACAACAATTAGTATTCAGCTTAAAGGTAGAGATTCAGCAGACTGTTTCTGCATTTAAAAGAAAGTTGGTATCCTGTTCTGCGGGCACTGGTTGGTGCCAAAAAGAAAAGTTGCTTTCTTCCAAATATAACTGGGAGAAGGATGGATGCACAAGGAAATATGGAATATTTTCTAAAAGCACATTTTCATAGGCTCAGCGTTTCCAGCTTCAAGATAAGCCTCTCGACTTTGCTTTGACATTAATTTCTGATAAATGCCTCAGGTTTACCTTGGCATTTAACAAAGCAGCAGGAGACCATTATCCTGTGACAATGCTCTATTCCACTGATACTATCTCTTAATTGGAGAAAATTTCTCTCCATCTGAAAATGTTTGGCAAAGTTCCCTATAAAAAACTATGGTATATCTAAGTTGTAAGCTTTAATAAGATAGGGAATAAAATACCCAGAGCAGATGTAAATCAAATCTTCCTATCAAGTCGCAGAAAACAAGCCCGTTGTTGCAGACACTACTGTGAACTTCAGCTTTTAATAATTTATAGAAACTAATTACATGATAGGATACTTAGAAGGATGGTCAGTGTTATAGGTAATAAGGCAGCTTATTTGTTTGTAAAACAAACAGGAACTACTGTCAATTGTCAGAACAGTAAAAATTATTTTAATTTTTTTTGTACATAAGTGGCAGCAGTAAACTGCTGGTCATAAACAGAAGACAAACCATAACTTGGAGGAAAAATTAGAAATAAAACAGCTCACTTAGACATGTAAGAGATTTATACTCACTCCCACACTCACAATAATGTGCTTCGCTTCTCCTTGGTTCTCAGCTAAGACCTTAGTAATATTCTCATCTCCATGCTCATGCTAGGCCCAGGAAAGAAAATTTCCCATCAACGTGGTTCAGAGTCAGAGTGGGTATCTCTGCCTGTACAGTACTGCAGATCTATGTAGGTGTGCCTCAAGTCTTCATTCAGAAAACAGATATCTCTTTCTTGGTTGTACTGCTACTTCTACCCTCCTGCTCAAACATATGGCCCTTATATAAATGCAATGACCAGTATAATACCTTGTACAATATTAACATTTGGCTCAGCACAGCCTAATATTTCATTGCTTCAGTTCAGTATTTTGGAATCACCTTGTGGTTAGCTAATACGCATGGTGTTTCTCCACTGCTGTCATCTGTGGAATAGGAGCCCCTTATCAGTAATAGCATGAAAGGCACTTGTGCTATTCAGTTCTCAGTTTTTCTACTTTATTTCACAGTCATCTGATTGTCCGTGCTTAAAATTGTTTCCTTTTTGTGCTAATGATGCTTTCTCAGCTACGCCTCATCTACAAATCTCATTACCAAGCCTTCATTTTTTTCCCCACCCAAAAATCACTAACAAAAATACTAAATAAATTATTTTTTAAACATCAAACACTTTGGCATACTCCACTAGTGATTCTCTTACACAAGATACAGGCTGTTGTCCCCTCCTTACTCATCTTTTTTTTTTTTTTTTCCTACTAGCTCAAGTTTTCTACAGGTTAACTAACCATCTGCCAAGTGTTAACTTATCAAATACTTAAAGTCCAGAAAATGAGAACTACTGACTCTATTGTTTAGATGACAATGACAGTTTATGTTCCAGAGCTGCTTCTCTCTCATTCTATTTAGGGAATGAGATTTTATCACAATACATAAAAAGGAAAGCAGGGTTTTACATCTATGTTATCCCCCTCCATAATGAAAAACACTGTACTCCAAGAAGTATTAGTAGTGATTATGTACCTCCTGATCAAGAATCGCATCAACAGCTGCAAAGCCTGGGCTGTGTCTTGGATAAATGTAAAATTTTACTCTACATTTCCCAAAGTCCAGGCCAAATTTCAGACTGGGGAAGAAGTAAATAAAAAAGCACATGCCAAACCAACAGATTCAATTATTAATAGAACTGATTCTTTTCCAATCCTATTTTCCTTTTTGATAAACCTTTGAACTTCACTCAGAGGTGGAAGGATTTTTTAATATGCAAACATGCCAAAGGTAGCTGAGAACACGTGTAAATCTGTCTGACCAAGGACGATATTCTGATGCGAAATTATGTTACTTTCTGCTCATGCTGTGTGCCAAGTTGCACAAACTATACAGAACCAGCTTCTGGTTCCCAACACCGGCCCCATTTGTTGGGCTTGGATGAATCAGTGGGGAAAAGCTCTGCCATTCTCTTCTATTGCAGCAACAAGCCCCCTGCCCATTCCTTTCTATCATCAACTACACCTCCCACTGAGAATGATAAGAAGGAATGTGAGGCACTACAAAAGCTACACAGCTGTGTGTGCACACTGCAGCTCCCCTCTTATTTTGTAAAGGAAAGCAATTCGATACATGGCCTCACATGCAAAAGCAGTGACACCAGTAATGTAATAGGCTATTCTGTTTCTTCTGATATTAAAGGACTAGCAGTATAGAAGAAGAAAATAAATATGGAATAAAAAGTCTCCTACAGCTATCAGTTACAGGGAATACAAGCATTAACGTAAGAATTTGCCTGCATAAATGGTTTTTATGAACAGGATGTTAGGTTCATATAGCAATCCCAATGTCTCTGCACATATATACACACACCACTCTTCCTTACCATCTCCCCTTAGAGATGGTGAATAACTGCCTTAGTAAAAAAAGTGGTTAACCTTCTGTCCTTCTGTCGCATCTTCCCTTGGTCCTCCAGTGTCATCCTCTCTAAATAGAGTTCCTCATTACAAACAAGATCATTAAAATGCGTTGAGCCAGTTGCTCATCTGGTATCTCAGTGGATTAGATCCGTAAAACAAGGGAGGAATTGTGAATATCCTGCTTCCATTTGCTCCCAAATTCAGTTAGTACTACTCTCTGCTGGACATATTTTATAATACAACATTTAGCATTATCTATACCACTTAAAAATGCAAAATTCTGTTAACCTGAAAGTGCCGTGGATGTGGTATTTTATAATAAATGAACTATATTCATTGTCAGAGGCCCAGAGATACTGATTTTTCTACTTCAGCTGCAGTTAACAACCTGGTTTAGTTAATGTTCATATTCCAACAATGCTAAAAATGAAAACTATGCTTTGCTTAAAGGAATTAGCAGTTTTCTTGTTTGTTTTGTGGTACATTATTTGAAATCTTTAACACCCAAAATATTTCATGTTCTGATGATTTATAAGCATTTAAGTTTGTGATATTACAAATGCTGAGGAGCATAACTTACATATAAACAGAATAAATCCATATTGCCACTGTGGGCATAAGCAGCACAAACATCTTATCTAGACCAAAGTTTGTCGACTTAGCACATTGTACTTGATGCTGTGTGTCACCTGTCTCTTGTTTGTCTATAGATTAGCACAAAAATGTCATTGCAAACTAAGTGAATAGGGCACAGACTGAGCACCTGCCACTCTTAAAACTCTTTAGAAGACTCTCTTGTTTATTTTGTAAGCACCCAGGGGTGCAGTTAAATAACTGCATTGAAACAAACAATACTGGTGATTATTAAGGAGGCTTTTCACATGAAAATTCACTTCAGAAAAAAAAAAAATGTTTTGCAGATGTAGAGAAGAAAACTGTATCACTAAGAACCACTCAAAATACTTTGGTGGACCAAAACACCTTTATTTTTCTCTTGGCGATCTGCCAAGTTCACTGTCGGTTTGAAAAGAATTCTATAGCTGGAGGCTAAAGCAGAAACTGCAATGATTTAAAAGAGAATTGGCTACAGTAAGAATGATAATGCACCATATCGTTAAAATGCAACTGGCATCTTAGCCTCCCTACAGCTCTTGAAAATGTGCTTACTCCTCAACTATTTGCTAAGAAAAGAGCAGAAACAATTGAAATCACACAATATAGAAAAATGTTCAAAGAACTTAGAAAAAAAGTACATGCAGAATAATTTGCTGGTAGAGCTGTTAAAATAACGATGCATTATACATGGCCTGATTGCAAAGAAAAGTATGTGGAAATATATAGTTGAATTTAGTCCCATATTAATTTATCTCAATTAAACATATAGCAAAATGAATTAATAATGAAGGTCCACTTACATTTAGAAAATTAAAGCTTTATTTACAGCTTGCAGATTAAATATTTAAATGTTGTAGGACTGATAATATTCACATTTTAATGCTTGGAGACTCATCAACTGCTTTCTAAATTGCTTGGGAAATTAGATTTAGAAAATCTGCATCAAAGACTTGTATAGTGGTCTTTCCTGGAAGGCTGTTTTGCAAGACTAAGACTATTACAGAAAACAGCTACAGCTTCACAGCGAAGGAAGAGTTCAGAAAGGCCTTCAGCAGTTTCAGATAACAGAATTTGTTATTCAGATGTTGCTTACTCTAACAAGATAATAATATGCAGGCTTGAGTCAGAAAACTGCGCAACTGTGTTTTTCAGGTTCACAGGGAAGAATTTATTTACAGCTAGATGCTTAACTTGCAAACCCTGTTGGTAAGATTTCCCTCACAAAATTCAGTTTGACAGATTTCATTTGTTCAATAGTCATGTCCAGTTTTACAATTAAATAGAGCTGCCTCACTCACAATGTATAAACGACATCAGGTGCCATAGCAACATGATTACAAGATTCCATCAATTTGTAGAGCTGAGTAAATAATTATCAGTGAATAATTAACTAAACAAAATTAGCCTCTTTTTCTGCTTCCAGCATGTCCACAAGCAGATTGTATTTTCTCAAATGTATTCCTTATTTAAGACACATGGAAACATTCCAGAACCCACAGAACTATATCTTCAATATGCTATAACTCTATATGAGGTTAGATGACTAGCTAAAAGAGATACACAAGACTTCCCATGGGAAGTGCAAGACAAGCTAGGGATTGGCAGAGTACTATTGAAGAAAGGGTTGTGATTTAAATATGTAAGTACTTCAACAATTTCTTTCGTGCAGGTCTAAGTGTAGGAGGCTCCTATCACCATGCAATTGTTAATTATAAAAGAAATGACTGTGCAGAACACTTTATTCTGAAGTTAGTCAAAAAAGGATTTTCAGAGAAGTCTCACTGTTAGAGCCCTTGTGTCCAACAGAATACTGCCACCTGGAGTTATTACTTCAAAAAAACCCATCCTAAAAGAAAGAAAAGCATATGCCATAGTTATTGCCAGAACTTGAAAGAATGATCCATTCAATCAGCCTGATGATATTTGATCACATTTCCAACACCTGTGCGCAGGAAGGGCCAGAAGGAGCATCTAGGGAACTACACAGGCTTGTCAGCCTGACCTCAGTACCAGGGAAGATCATGGGGCAATTAATCTTGAGTGCATATGCGGGACAACCAGGGGCATCAAGCCCAGCCAGCATGTGTTCATGAAGCCCAGGTCTCCTCCTATGACCAAGTGCCCTGACTAATGGATGAAGGCAACTTTGAGGGTGTTATCTACATGGACTTCAGTAAGGTCTTTGACAGTGTCTCCCACAACATTCTCCTAGAGAAGATGTCAGTTTATGGCTTAGGCAGGTGCACTATTCCCTGGATAAAAAAAATGGCTGGATGGCTAAGCCCAGAGACCTGTGGTGAACAGAGATAAACCCAGTTTGTGGCTGGTCACAAGCAGTGTTCCCCAGGGATCAGTCTTGGGGCCAGTCTTGATTAATATCTTCATCAATGACCGAGATAAGGGGATCGAGTGCTCCCTCAGTAAGTTTGCAGAGGACACCAATTTGGTTAGGAGTGCTGATCTGCTCAGGAGCAAGAAGGCTCTGCAGAGGCATCTGAACAGGCTGGGTTGATGGGCCCAGGTCACTTGTATGAGGTTTAACAAGACCAAGTCCTGCACTTCGGTAACAACAACCCAATGCAATGTTACAGGCTCGGACAGGAGTGGCTGGAAAGGTGCCCAGCAGAAAATGACCTGGGGGTTCTGGTCAACAGCCAGCTGAACATTAGCCAGCAGTATGCTTACGTGGCCAAGAAGGTCAAGTATCCTGGCTTCTATAAGGAGTAGGGAAGCGATTTCCCCCCTGAACTCAGCACCAGTGAAGCCGCACCTCTAATCTTGTGTTCAGTCATTGAGGAGCTGGCATATCTCTGTGTCCAGAAAAGGGCAAGAGAGGGGGTGAAGGGCCTGGAGCACAAGTGTTACGAGGAGCAGCTGAGGGAATTGAGGCTGTTCACTCTGGAGAAAAGGAGACTGAGGGGAGACCTTATTGCTCTCTACAACTACCTGAAAGGAGGCTGTAGCGTGATGGTTTTTGGTCTCTTCTCCAAAGTGACTAGCAATATGACAAGAGGAAATGGCCTCAAGTTGCTTCAGGGGAGGTTTAGATTGGATATTAGGAAAAATTTCTTCACCAAAAGAGTTGTCAAGCACTGGAACAGGCTACCCAGGGAAGTGATGGAGTCACTGTACCTAGAGGCTTCAAAAAATGTGTAGACATAGCATTTCAGGACATGGTTTAATAGACATGGTGGTGTTGGGCTGACAGTTGGACTTGATGATCTTAGAGGTCTTTTCCAACCTTAATGATTTTATGATCCTGTTCTATAATTCTACAACTCTAATGCTACCCACAGAAAGCTTCCATTTTCTCCATCACAGGAACACTAATGAGAAGCTTGGCTTTGTAGCAAAATATTTATCACATCACAAATCTGACACCAGATGAGGGTCCTGAACTTTTAGTGACAGCAACAAGCTTGGAACCATCAGTTTGTATCCTTCTTGGAGGAAGTCAAGTATCTAAATTAGTATCACAGAATTACATTGCAGAAGCAGTCCTGCAGGACAGAAAGAAGCTGAATGTTTTAGACCTGTCAACTGCATTGACCAATTCTTGTTTCTTGTAAGCGTTTAATTTAGTCATTAAAACACAGTGAGACAGCACAGAAAAGACAAGAGACCTTGCCTTTCTTTACAAGAAATGTACTAGTCACAGAATGAAGAAGACTAATAATCAGTTGGACATTTTTCTTCCCTATCCTTATTAGGGGAGAAGGATACAACAAAGAATTTTTTGGCAGAAAAAGAAAGGGTCACATTCTTCTGTCCAGGTAAAAATTTATTCTCATCATACATATAATAGTAGCCATAGGTCTACTTTAGAACAAACTGGAGCAAGTACTTTAGTTTGGACTAATCTCATTGTTAAGCCTGGCAAATCCAAGAACGAGGTTCAGCTTTCTCCGTTGTTTGCAGGCTTGTGTTACACCCGAGCTTCAAAACTAGAGGTCGGGTTGTAACTAAAAAAATAGTGGCTCTGGACAGTAACAAAAGGCACAACATGTAATTCCTAGGACAAGTTTGCTGTAGTTGTGGAAAGTACATTCCAGTGGTAAAATCAGCACCACATAAAAATATTTGTTAGCCCCTTCTTGAGATGGATGCAGTAATTGCCATTCTATCAATGGATTCCAGCACAGCTTCCGTTGCCAAAACTTTGCCTCACACTGTTTGGTAGATATGTTCTACCATAGCTGCTAAAGAAATAAAGATGTCTTGCAATTCTCACTTTGTATCACTGAGACAAAGACTGACCTACTTCTGCACTGGCAGAAGATGATCATGGCAAAATCAAGGAGTTACATCTGCATTTCTGAAGACTTGACTTGCTCCCCGAGAAGCAAGTCTTCCTTTTTAAGCCCTCCAATTTCTTTCTTAATTAAAAAAAGCCAATATCAAACTGTAACTGGACTTGGTTGTACAGACTCCTTGTATCTGTCTCCAGAATCCAATACCATACTGAGTGTATATTGATACATATGAAAATTATGAAGATGACATGATAAAATAACCACTATGATTTAATTAGTTTCTAGTGACTCAGGGAGAAAGAAAAAATAAAAAAGCTGAAGCCTTGAGTTAGCTGCTAATGTTAATAATTTTATTTACCTTCCAAGAAACTGCTGCACCACCAATGATGCTAAATTCACTGCTCTGACACCAGAGAGGAAAAACTAGAAATAGTGACTTCCTTCTGCCCCCAGCATTATCCCAAAAGGTATCACTAGGCTTTGTTTTCTTCTTAAGGACCCCTCCACACTGAAAACTACACAGGTTTGTCTACTATTTCTCAGCATGTTTAAGCCAGCAGAGGAGACAGCAAAATGTTTTGCTGATGATACTCCATCTCCTCTGCTAAGCTTGGTTTCTACTATCTGCTTGCTTTCATGTTGTCTGACAGATAAACCTGAATGAATATAAACTCTCTCTTACACATTCAGGATAAGATAGCAGCCGTTTGCCAGATGAAGCATGTAAAGCCCAAAAAGGCAACAACAGCCTTTTCACCATCTCTTAACAAGGTCTTCTACAATCCACAGTGGCTCTAACAGCACACTGATTTTTCCTTTCTGCCTGTACCTGGATAAGAGACTGCTGTCAGGTTTCCCTAACAAATACCCCATAATGACCTTTCTTTTATTTAAAAAAAAAAATATGTCACCTGAGGACTTTCTTTACAGGCATGCACCTGGAGCTAGCCCCAGGGCACACATACACAGCTTGGGAGTGGATCAAGGCAGTACTAAAGCATCTGCTCTCTTCCTATTTTTTTTCCTGCAGACAAATGAATGAAAACACTTTCCATGTGTCCTAGCAACCCAGGAACCAGATATCAGAGAGATCTAAGTCTTTGTAACTAGCAGAGATCCACACTGAAGCATTTGCTTGCTACTGCTCCAAAAGTACAAGCATTGTCCTGTTTACAGTGCAAAGCTACATCTGGCAGTCATTTCCATCAAAGCAGCACGCTCTGTTCAGCAACCCAGAAAAATGCTAAAACTGAAGATCTCTAGGGAAGGATACATTTACTCAGATTAACATATTATTTACTCACCCTTGTTTTTTTCCTTTATTCTTTCCCCCACCAAAAACCTACTGTTGCATGTAATGTCTCTATGCTTTTATGATTTAATGCCTTACTACCACAGCAATTATATATCAAACAAAAACCAGCTAGCAAATACAAGTGCAATAGCCAAACGTTACCAGCGTTGGTGAAATTTTCCACAAAAAATGCTGTTTAGCTACCTCGATTTCTGACACACAGTCTCACATGGAAGTTCAGAACCCATCTAACACACTAGATGTCATGAACTCTTTCTCTTTTGAGGAAAGACCACCTGATTTCAGCTGGTACAGGTTAGAGTCAATTCTCTACTTGAGTGAGTTTTGGACTGAGTCACCCTCTTCTGCACCAGAGGAAAATGAAACTTTTGGTTTCTCAAGAGTGACGTCTCTTAGCTGATATCATGTGATACCTGAATAAACATATTGATACTTTTGTCAAAAGAAACACCACAAATAAAGCTAAAGACTTACTAAGCCATAGACAGCAGAGCAAAGGAAGAAGTACTCCAACAGAGTTAATGGCAAAAAGCAGGTGAGGAAAGAAAGCTTAGTTTCATACCATTCACAATTGGAATCTAAAGCACAGATTTTTTTTTGCAGGCAGCTCTCAAGCTTTTAACCTTGAGACCTTAATCATGCACTGTGCACTCAGTGCAGACAAACATGCCCTCAAGAACAGTTATTTTTATTAATCATTCTTATTACTGATATTTAATAATTTTACATTTCATTGTAATAGAGTCCAACCCTGACAGAAATGCTTAATGATATCAGAAATTACTGTTCTGATACTATCTGCTCTGTTAGCAAGTAGCCCTCTCAGAAATTATTTTGAACATTACTATGAAAAATAAACCGACCACATGTCCTTGCAGAAAATAACAGTGATGTGAAGTTAAGTGATAGATTTAACTGTGATATTTTCATTCTGTGTGCCCTGCAATAAGTATTAAGAATTGTTTCAAAATATAAAATAAGTTCTGGGATACTGTATCTTTTTAGATGTCTAGAGGGAATACATCTATCATAAATCTAACCGGATTTTACCACAGCTCCTCAAAGCAAGCCTGAAGTAATTCTCACCAGTAATAATAAAAAAAATGAGTACACTTTACAAAGATTACTTAACTATAAGCATATTGACCAGTGTAACACCTGAAGTCTAAATGTGTCATCATAGATTGAGTCTTTTTATATCTCCACTTTGTTGTTAAAAAACAGCACAAACAAGCACACAACTGCGGGAACTGAAGTGGGGGTGGTGGGCAGAGAGAAGCAGCAACACACTTGGAATAAGCCACAATGATTCAGAAACAGAACCTGACCTCTTCATTCACCTCTCCCTAGCATCAGAAAAATAGATAGATTGGGACAGGTTAAGATGAGGACTTTTTCTTCCTTAGGCATCAGAAAATACTTGAAAAATGTTTTCTGTCATCTGGAAGCATTATAAAACCACAAGTAGAAAAACAAATAGATAATAGCACCAAATCTTTGTTATCTGTTAAGCATACATTTCCTTTCTAATTTTAAATTAAACATTAGAGGAATGAAGCCGCTGGCTAGAAAGCAAAGTCAGAAATGCATGACTTTGACACAGACTTTCTGAACAACATTTGATAAGTCCCTTAACCTTTCTCAATCTCAATTTACCCACTCATGAAGTGGGGCCACTGACATTTAGCTGTTTAACAGGAGTGGCTTATTTGATACTCATTAGATTCCAAGATCTGTGAAAGTTAGATGTTTAAGCCTTAAAAGGTTCTATTATTTCTCAACACCCCTTCCTTCAAGCCTTCCTCTTACTGCAAAAGAGGACCAAAATAACCACCAAGCAGATATTGCTGCAGCTCCTAACTAAATGGAGAAGTGTAGTTCTTGGGATGATGTAAGCTCTGCAGAGCATCGATACAACTGATGAAGGAGGCCCCTTCCATTTCCACCTCTGCTTTTCAGAGCACATGAAGGTTTCTTCAAATAATTCCACAAGGCATTTTCCTTACTCACTAGACCAACATAGTTCAATAGACAAATGCAGTTCATCATTTCTCCAGGACTCTTATTTATATTCTTCGCTGGAAGACTACTCACTTCCTCAAACATCATGTGGGTTTTTCACCTGGAGCATCTCAGTTTGAATAATGCCTTTCTATCTTGCTGATCTGTCTCTTTTTCCAGTATTCAATTCCAAATAGTTTTGTTTTTCTAAAAACAAACCACTAGACCAAACTATAGGAGTCATTTTCACTTTTTGCTGTCCTCTCCTGTGGACTTCTACATATTTTCCCTATGATCTTGGTACTATTTGGACACAAAGACTGTGAGAAAGCCCTGCTGAAAACTGCACACCTTTAGAGATCTCAGTGTAGATTTTGCTGATAATAGAGTCACCACTAAAGAATCTATCAGCCTCATTTTACACTAACTTATGTTGGGATAAAGCAAGGATAGTGCACTAAATTTGCTTAGTACCTCTGCTGTCAACTGTTGTCATGTAGTTGCTTTTTTTCTGGAAGAAATAAAGCTGTTCGTTCCACAAAAAAAAAAAATCACTGGAGAAAAGGAATACATTCTTATTCCACTAAATCAGATGGAGATCAAAATATAAGGCAACATATTTCAATTTAGTTCAGATATTACAGCTAAATACATTTACTCCATAATTAGTTGTTGGGTTGTGGGGTTTTTTTTAATAACCACAAACAGCCTGGACCTCTGTGCTGTCACTAGAGTTTGGTTTTGCCACTATATTCATAGAACGTTCCTAGAATCAGCACAACATCTTCTCAAACATCACTGTATCTCTTAGAAAACTGCCGTCACCAGAGTACCTAAGCAACACATGCATTTTTCATGTTATGCAGAAGCACATGCCTTCACAGAAGAGATAAATATGCAGGCCATAGTGTTAAAAAGAATCAAGAAACAGTACTGGAATAGATGAAGATGCATTCCAAGTTTTCATTCTCTCCTTCAGCCTTCTTTACCCCAAGACACATATTCCAGATATCTATGTACTGCAGAATAGTTAATAGAGAGTGAGAGAGATTGACATGGCACTTATCTAAACAGATACCGAGACTCCAGAATACCTATTGCACGCTGGCTGATAGGAACTTCAGAAGCTCTGAATCAAAACTGACTGCACAAAACCACAACAGCACATTTCACCTTTGCCAACAGACATTGCGTAAGTTAGTACCATAGCAAGGGCCTCATCCAGACTTTAATTCAGCTGAATGAAAACTCACTATCTGATAAACTAACACGATGAATGTTCTGAGGATTACACACGTAGAAAACCCAAGACTTTCTGAACTAAACTTCCCAATTTTTTTTAAATTCCTCCCAAGTTAAAACACATTTTGCAAGTCTAACGTGTGCGTATATATATTCATATTATCCTGCCTATTATGAATTCCCTGAAAATACTGAATATTCAGAACATGAATTCTATTTTAGCCCATATTAAATGCTGGCAAGAGAAAACTGTCATCCCTGGTAAGAAACAAAAAACAACATTGCACAAATTTAATTGCAAGACATGATCTTAAAAAATGCTATTATAAAGTCAGCTTTTCAAACATTCACTAACTTTTATTAAACTATATTATGACTTCAGAAACCATACAATATGAGGATGAAGCTTTGTATCATCTATATATTTGTCCTCATTTTTCCAACAATAAAAGAACTTAAGACTCTATTGTCATAAATACCTTATAAATAAATTAACACTACAAAGCACACAAGCAATTCAGAAGTCCTATGCACTTTGTCCATGGAAGGAGACTAGAGCCCTCTATCTCTCATTCATCTGAAGAGCAATGAAGAATATAAACAGATCTATATTTTTTTTCTCCTTAATTCAAGCTTCATATATAGAACTGTTTTAAGATCTCCTGAGCATATTCCCCTTCCATCTTCCTTTGGAGAGTTGTATGAGGCACATACAATTCAAGCATCCTTATTTCTACAGTCACAATCTACTGACAAGTGAAGACTCTGACAAAATAGACAAGTTGCTGGTTGGCAAAATGTGAGTGATATGTCAAATAGATCAAGGAACACACCGAATTGAATTCTAGCCTCCCTTTCATGCATTTCAAACAATGTTTTGAAATCAAATTCAGTTCCTCTACATCATGGCCTTCTTGAACCTTAGTAACTAGGGTACCTCTAAAGGTAATGAAGTGAGCCACAAAAAGGTGTACACAAAGTGTTATCTTTCTAACTTCATAGTAACTGATATCTAGGTTCTTGCACTAGTGCAAATTATTGCAATTCAGAAAAATATTAATTAGTGTTCTGACATGTTCATTCTGGTAGACTCAGAAAACCTGAAGCTTGTGCTTACGAACAAGAACTTTATTTTGTCTCAAGTTGACAAAACTCCAGTTTCCTTAGAAGCAGTCAGGACTTTCCTTCCTTCAGGACGGCAGGAAAACTAATGCTTTAGTTTCTCTAGGCTTTTCTTATTCTTCAGAAATGCAGACCTCCATAACTCCAAAGGCAAATTATGTTCTCCATCACCCCTTACTGAGTGGTTCTTTGGCAGACTGAGTGGATAAACTCATCTCAGTGGTCCTCTCTTTAGCCAAATTTCTGAGAAGAAATACTACATGTTGAAAGATTGTATACTACTCTGGACTGATTTGGTTGAATTTGATGAACCATAGTACATTATAGTTGATTTTCTGACTGGTGTCAACTCAATAGACTATAGAAAATTATCAGAGCCCTAAAACATCTTCAAATATCGCAACAACAAGAGAACAGCCTTTTCTGTGTTATTCATCAACAGGTGTAAAACCTTCACTCCTTAACTTCATTAAAGCAACAGAAATGAAGAGAAGTTGAAGAAATTATTTGCTTTACTCGGTCAACTAGGCCTCAAGACAAAACAAAACCAGAAGTCAAACTTTTTTTAACTCCAGATTAAATACTTTGATATGAATAGTTAAGTATGTCTTCTGTTGCATGTCAAAAATACACCACGGCTTATCCTAGCACCTTATTTACTTCACAATCTCATTAGCATACACCTGGAACCAGCTTAGCATTACAGTATTCCCTACATAACAATTTGTATTTGACATATTTTGATACGTAACGTACAAAAGCTTCTGCCACTTTGGAGCCTGGCTGTCAGCCTCCCCTGCTATTGTCTGAATCCCATAATCTAAGCTAATGGATTTCCTTATGTTGAATCAGGTCCTCAACAACTGATCTACTAAAGCATCCTTAAATTTTACAAAAAAGCCCCAAACCAACAAACAAAAGAACCCCAACAAAACTAAACCCACTTCTAAATGATGTATTCTCAACCAATAAAAGGTCTTGTTCAAAATACCCTGCGTCACAGTAATACGTATCATCAGAAAGAAGATGCCTTCTGAACTACAAACAGCATTTTATTAGTTTGATAATGAAATATCGGAGGACAGGTTGATTGCACACCAGGTTTGTGACACATACTAAAAACACTCAATTCAACAATTCACTGCTGGAACTTCTACCAAATTTGTCACATCACTGAACAATTACTTATCCCAAGTCACGAACGAATAGACAAACCTGAAAGTTCTCCCTAGAAACATAGTTTTACAGATTAACAGCATTAACAGTATTAGTCACACCTGTCAACATTGTTGACATATAATACTGTAATAGCAAGAAATAATAAAACCCTTAAACTCGAAGACAGAGAATTGAGGAATATACTACACAGGCTTAGAAGTTAAGCATATGACTCTTCAAAACACATGTAAAGGCTAGGATAACTCAAAAAATCCCCAAACAAATCCAAACAAAAGGAGCTAAAAGACACCCAAACCCCCAAATAGCAGTAATACAGCTGAATAGAAAGGGGAGAGTTCAACTACTCATAATAACTGTTGCACATCTACACTCTACACTCTCCTACAAGGTCTCCATCACCAAAAGTAACACAGGCTCATGGTTGGGTTTTTTGTTTGGAGTTTTTTTTTTTGGTCACAGGATCAGAGCTCTGTTCCTATGGCTACAAAGAAGTTCTGAATAATCTTAGGTCATTAAGGATTCTCCGCACAGATGGTGACATTTGTAAAAAAAAAAAGGAGGGCTGACTGAAAGTTTTTAATGGGACAGTGGAAAAAAAAGAAAAGCTCTGTGTGGAGGCCACAAAGTGAACTATCACATTAAGCATGTCATGTGTCACATCACAAAAAAGCTCATCAGCAATATTGTCTCTCAAATTATTTCAGGCCAGGTGTCACATCCCACAAAGCAAGAATCATTGACAAACAGTAAATCTCAAGTTTTACAAAAAAGATCTGAAGGGACAGTTATTGGGTTTTGGGGGTCGAGTTTGTTGGGTTTTAGTTATTGGGGGGGAGAGAGAGAGGCAGGGTGCATATTTTGCACTTGGTGTATTTGGGGAATTGTAATACTCTGCATTAAATACCCAGCAGGTAAAGACTGAGAGTATGAATGTCAAGATGTCCTAAAACAAAAATCCACAGAGCTACTGAATATCTGCATCACCATTTAGAACAAACTTGAGAAATTTTCCACTATCCTGCATCAAAGATTTCAGAAGATGACAGTGGATATTAGCCTCACCTAAGCTGTTAGGAATGTTATTGGTAACCTCAATACCATAGAAGCTACTCCCTGACCATACCACTGGGGGAAACAAGCAAAAAAAATCATCCTTCCTGCAAGAAGAAAACCATCCTTCCTGTATCTTTACACCTCTGAAGAAAAAATAGTGAACTTGAAAAAAAGATGACATTATTATAGTCATATAGATAACAAATTCACTACAGAAGTCAAATCATCTCTAGATACATCTTACATCATCACAGTGAACAGCATAGCTGCTAGAGATTTCCCAGGAAATTATAAAACTACCCACAAACACTTGACAAGATGTGACAATCAAAGCTCCACATGCACCTCTAAATTCTCAGAGGAAAAAACTCCAAACACCCAAAAAACTTTCCTGACCTCAAACATCTCAGATTTCAACTAGTTTTACTACATATAGCTATTATTAAATTACTGCATTGGGTGTTTTTTTCCCCTTCAAAATGTTATTAAAATAAAAAACTGCTATATGTAGAGGTGCATTATCTCAGGTAAAACACAAGAAGTCTACCAACTCTTAGAAATGAAGCCACTTCTGTGTTTAGGTGACACACCACACAACCTCAGAATGTGGAAATCATTGCATATAAATAAGAGGAAACAGAAACTAAAAGGGAAAAAATATTAATAATCATACTTAACTACCAATTAACATTTATTTCCTATACAGGCTTACATATTGGAGAAAGTGAAGAGCTTCTAAAAGTTACCTGTATCTTTCCTCCACATCTCTGTTGATGCACTGATGACCTGGAAGAGCAGGAAACTCATTCCTGATGAGGTACTCCAACATTGCCACAACTCATAGAGCAGATGCTTGTACACAGGTAAACTCTTCAACAAATATAAATCAATCAGGGCTAGGTTGGTGAGGTCCTCATAAGGCTCTGCTGGGAAGACCACGCTAAAGCTTCTACAGGAAATTGCAGCACAGAGGGCAATCACTGCTTCTTTTATCAGCTGTTAAAAAAAAAAAACCCCAACAAACTCCACCTGTCTCTCATCACCTGAAAGACAGCAGAAGTTAGCACTAAAAGCCTGACTGGCTGAGGCATCATTATAGATTCTGCCCTTAACAACATACACCTGTGAGAGGAAAGGAAAGCAAGGAGTAAAGAAGACCTGAAGCAGCTGTAGTTAGCTCTTCAGCTGGTGGTTCCATGCTGTAATCACCTCGAGTTTAGTCTTTGATCATAAATGCCACATGATTCAAACTCCCAAAATTGGCTAAGGTCACACAAACAGATTTTTTTCCAAGGACTCATCCAAATAGATCTTTATTCCAGGAACAGCTGATCAAATGGCTCTAGCATGCTGAATCAGCTGTAGTCTGTAGCACAGAGCCCAAAAGCTGCCATGAACTGCTCACTGTGGGAGTCAAGTAAGAGACTCAGCTGGTAGGAGATGAAATGTGCTCTGAAAGATGAATCAAAAGCAAAGTCACTAAGAATGAATTTAGAATCATATTCCTAATTTCCTACTATGATGTGACTAGGTGCTGCCGTCAAGTCCTAGTTAGTTGGGAAAGAGAAGTTATGCTATAGTAGATGCTTCTCATAGTAATACAAGAACAACTTTTTCTCTCCCCTCCTGCAAAACAAACCCAGATTCCAAAGCCACACTAAGCTGAACGTTAAGTACTGCAGTAAAGCCACAGTGACTAAGACAAAATTAAATAGCTTTTTAACCTTCTATTGCTTGTTTTTGTCCAAGCCCTTGTCAATTAAGCACAGATATTGAGGGCTGGAAGGAAGATTTAATGAAACATGGTCAATCACTTTCTTCTTTCTTTGAATATGCTCAATACACAAAACATGGAAAATCACTCTTTGAAATGAACCTATTCCCTGCAATCAAATGTTAGGTTACATTTAACAAATGGCCCTTTTCTCCTAAGAGAGTAATCAATATTCATGGTTTTCTTCTCTGCCCTCTGCAGCTACTGCCAGAAATCCATTTTATAAAACTGAAGAAACAGACATTTACTTAGGAATCCCCAGTTCGTGCACTTTATTTCTCCATCACCACTGTGGTGACTCTTCCCACCCCAACCCCTCTCCCAGCACAAATGTTTATTGAAGTCAATGTGAACATTTCCAGTCTTCAGTGAGGCAAAATGGGGAGCACGTGCCAGTCACTGGCAGCATAGCCTACCCCATCCCTCAGGAACCTCTCTGACTTCATTCTCAAATAAACAGTTTGGCTCTGTGTGGAGAGAGAAGCACACAATATACTCTTGCACATGGCACAAATGCCAGCTCTTTGATTCTCTTGTTTACATCCCTGGCAACCATTTTGAACTAATACAGAGCAAGCAAGAGGAAGAAGCATAACTTGTGAACCATGGCCAGGTGAAGATGTAGGGTCTGCACTGGTATGTTTGGTTAGAGCCCGTGTCACCATCACGTCTCTGTGAGCAACAGTGGCACCCCAGCTCGTGGTTCAGCAACAAATCACCCACTGTCTTCCCCCCAGCAGCAGCTGAAAGGACACAAACCCTGCAGGGGGGAGCTTGTCCTGCTTCCATGGGTCCCCTCCGGCTAGTCCAGAGCCCAGAGGCAGGCAGTGCCCACCAGCTGCTGGGTGCTCCGTTTTGCAGTGCTCCCTGCAGCCTTGTGCTCATCCCCTGTCAACCCGAGTCCAACAGCCTCTGAGTTTGCCCCATTACAAAATACCAGAAAACAACAACACTAATGCAGCCCTACAGCCTTTTTTAAAAAAAAAAATCACCTTTTTCTCTCAGGTGAGATGTGCTCAGTGTGGTGCACGCAGCCCAACTGCTGGTGTGCCAGGACATTACTTTGGAAAACCAGGTAGTGTCGTTCATCGTAGTTACTAACTGGATTTATCTTCTTTTCAGTCAGCCAGTGTGCTCAGCATGCTGAGGTTTATTAAGTTAGCTGTTGTAGCTGGACACTTTCCATTCTCTCCATTAAGTCCATTTACATAAGAGTGCATTAACATAGTTCCAGGCATGCTGAGCACAAGTATCCAGCTCTTTGGCTGATTTCCATCCAATGTTTTTATTATAGGTCGCCTGCAAACCCCAGTTGGAGAGGTCTGTCTGGTTTTGTTAAAATTCACATATATCTCAATGGAAATGACTGCGGGACCAGCATACCTCTAAGGGTC
The DNA here is from genome assembly GCF_032191515.1 of Phaenicophaeus curvirostris. Classification (NCBI taxonomy): domain Eukaryota; kingdom Metazoa; phylum Chordata; class Aves; order Cuculiformes; family Cuculidae; genus Phaenicophaeus; species Phaenicophaeus curvirostris. The sequence goes on from NC_091405.1 coordinate 14,859,446, forward strand.
TCTTACAGCAAACCAAAGGGGAACGGGGAAGGGGTTTTTTTTTCTCTTTCCATTTATAACTTGTTGCAGTAAGATTCTGTTTAGAGGTTAGCCAACTGGAAAACATTATTTGGAAAGTTTTAGGTTTTGTAGTTGCTCCAGACTGCTAAACCCATAGCAAAAATACACATATAGTAGTTTACTACGGAGCACATATTTTGCCATCACTGACATATCTTTGACTACTGGAAGTGAAATTGCCATACAAAGGTGAATAATAGTAGCATGTGATTTTTGTTTAACACCTGTAAAAAATAACAGCAACAATAATACACAGTGAAATTGTGGTTTTTTTCTTTAAACCACATGGTGTTTATAGCAAAACACAACAGAGATGATCGGTCAGTGAAAGCAATTAAAAAATAACAGTAAACAAGTAATCTGTTTTTTGAGAAAGCCAGGAACTTGGGGGATACATACCTGGGTACAAGACTGGAACAATTCTGCCCATATAAAAATAAGAAACCATGTGCATGTGCTGCTTACGCTATGTGAATGACAAAAATACAGCTATTAGCATGGTTTACAGGCTATGCACCACACTATTCTTTATCAAAAAATGCTAATTTAGTGTCTCAGCTAGTCCGCAGATGCTTTATTGTATCATGACCATTTAGATTCCACTTTTCTCATGCCACAGTCAGATATTGTGAAAAATCAAGTTCCATTTACAGCATCCATTGTTATCTCACAAAGTAGCACTTCATGCTACTACTGATGTGTTAGACTATTAACAGTAATTTAGTTTTAAATGCTAGTGCATGCTAAGTGTTCTGGAAATGAATACTAACAGGATGAAGTTATGCAGGTGTAGAAATTTTTTTTTAAAAGGAAAAAAACCACCAACACACACCCCACAACCCACACAGGAAATTACTATGGCTCTTTAAGAGAGTATACAGAAGATGGAACTTGTCTCTTTTGAGTTTTAGCTGTATAAATTTAGTTACTCTCCCTACTCGTCAGTAGAAATGCATCCCCCTGCAGGTATGTCTGAAGATAGATTCTAACAACCCAGAGGTATATATACCTTTGCACTAATTATAGAGAGAAATTAAATAATAATTTATGGTAGTTGCTTATCTTACAGATGGACAAGAACAGGACAATGGCATATTAGTGATCCCCACAGCTGTGCACGGTGCTTTACAGGCTGAGACATCCTACAAGCAGTATGATGAGGTCTGCAACGCGATGAGATCTCTGCCTACCAAACTGGGAATTTTCTAATTCCTAGAACAGCTTCTACTGTCTATGTTTAACTGCTGCTTCTTGTCTTCTGCTTAGTTTGTTGTAACACTTTGTTAAAAGTGCTTTTTGTACCCTGTTGACATCCTAGCTAAATGAGTTCATTATCCACATATGTAAGCACATTATAATAATTAATGAACAAAGAATGCAAAATCAAATAAGCAAACTACCCAAGCTCTCTGGAGGGTGAGTGGTCCCATTTAACACCTATTTTTTTAATAAGCAGCCAACTGACAAAACAATACAAAGAAAGAAAGCCGTTCAGACTGATGGATGATTGACTATCTGTGAAACCTACTCATCTTGGTTCTTTCCTGTATGCTTGAAACATAGATGGGGCTGAGAATTGCTCTAACTAAAGTAGGTCAGTCCCAAGAATTGGACAAGAAATTGTTGTCTTCATAAATACCTAGTAAAACTAACTAATTGATACAGATAGATAATAAAGAATAGACAATGCCAACAAAGACTGTCCTTTTACCATGTCCTTCCCTGTTCTCTCTCCATAGTTTTTTTCTTTAAGTGCTGACTCAAAGTTGGGGTTCAGACAGGCAAAATTTCCACAGTGGATCTCCATGAAAAAGGCTAAATATTTGGCTATGTACCCCTTTTTGCTTTTGGTACTAGAGATAAAAAAGTGGGAAGATATTTTTATTAAGCTGGGAATGCATTTTGAGAGACTTTGCCAGCACTGAAAGAGTTACTGTACATTGAAATAGTTCTTCACCTTTTTGTTCAATGTGAAAGGCAAAAAAAATGATGCAAATATGAAGCAATGTGTCAGTTCTGCTAAATAAAAATGTGCACAGTAAAACTAAATCACACACATTGAAGTGTTATTTTGGTTTTATGGAAATGTAATCTGTGTTGTGACATTTGCATTTCATATAACTGCTATGGATAACTAATCTTCCAATGCACTGCATACCATTTTGTCACCAAAAAAAAGTAATACTGTATCATCTGTTTCCACCTGTACACTAGAATATTCCATGACAAATATATCAACATCAATTGTATAAATTCACTCAAGAGCCAACGAAAAGTATAGATGCATTTAATAGAAAGATTTCTTTTTCCCTTAAACGCTGCACAGCCATTAGAAGACATCATAGCTTGGTAGCAAATAAAAAATTACAACTTCAAACAACGCAATTTATGGATGTTTGTATGCATTCTAAGACTTCTGAATTTTGAGTGAAAATTAAAAAACATCAATACAGACTGCCAGTATGGAAACTTAACTGGAATCTTATGAAATTGCATGTTTCCCATCCCGTGCCCAGAATTCACAGTTTTCAGCCTTAAGATAGTTTGCATACTCCATATTACAAAAAAAAACCAAGATACTTAAATGCAATTGAAATTAATAAGTACATTCAGAATTTGTTATGATTTCACTTTTCTTTCTGTGTCCCTTTCTTTTTTTTTCATTCTTTTTTTTTTTTTAATGTGTTCCTTTTGCTTCCCTAAATCATCATCCAGTATTCTTAGAGTTTCAATTCTCAACAAATGCCTTTGGAGGAAGTTTTAACAAAGTGGTTATACATATTTTAGCCCTGATATCACAACACTAGTTATGAAAGCCCTCGTCTCACCCATTTTGGAAAACTGTCAAAATCCAGGGGATTCTGTAACAATACAGAGTGCAAAAGTAAGTTTTGTGGTTTATCTGCCAGCCTTAGAAATTTCTTAGGAACAAGGAGCAGGAATACTTGCTATAAAAACAAACGCAAAATATTCTGGTATAGTGAAGTGATGAGGCACAGCACTTTGAGCAATTCATTGACTTAGTAACAGACTTCTCATTGACTTTCAATGAGACTTGTAATCTTTAGTTATTAAGGGGTATTTCAGAATGGTACATCTATGCCTAAAATGAAGAGTAGCCCAACACACAGAAAATTGCATAACTTACTGAAAATCCAACTAGCAAACATACGATCATTTAATTATTTCTTATTGTAATTAAGTAAAGTCAGCTTTAAATGTGTTTCTTTTTTGCTTGGGAAAATCATGTTTTCCTATCTGTTGTGATAGCCAATGCAAAAATATGCCTGTCCACTCAAATGTAGCTTTCTGCAGTGACATAGCTATATTTGGGATTCTTTTGTGTGCTTGGTTAGAAGTAGTATCAGCTTTTTAAGCTCAGATGTGTAAATGTTCCCATTTACACCCTAGCTCTGCAAAATAGATTTTCGTGCATATTGCAGTCAATATACACTCACAAAAGAGAAAACTGAAATAAAAAATATAATTCTTATATTAGAAAACTGAGCTACCTAGTGATAGCAGCTGGAATGAAAATGGCTGAAAGCAACAGAAATCCATTTTACCATTTAGTACAGTTTGTCAGACTAGAAAAATGGGATTGAATTTCAAAGCCACAGGCAAGCTGGCAGAAATCTGTGGTTATGCAGTTGATGGGGGGGAGTTTCCCCTTTTTTCTTTTTCTTTTTTTTTTTCCCCTTATTTACAACTCTTTTGATAAGCCTTCAGCAAGTTACATAGGTTGTTCTACTTGTATCTCCTTTGACTGGATTAGAATACTTGATGACAGTTTGGATAAGTTTGAGGCAGATGGTTCTTGACATTTTTCATGCCATCAGTTACAAATCATGCAAGGAAACTCTTTCATCCTTTGTTTATCCTTCACTTAGAAGCCACTATAGTAGATCGTTAAACTTTCATTTTTCACAGTGCTGATTAAGGCGTACTACAAGGCAGATGTTATGCAGCACCATTTTTAACAATTTACATTTAGCACCAAAGCTGGCTTTGTACTTGTTCCAGTGGATCAATTCACATTTCAAAAACTTCAAGGTCAAACTCTAAGCACTGCTACTCTGCTGAACAACCAAATGTTTCATAAAGTTTTCCTTATGGCTGTAGCACTTGAAAATATGTGCTGGCCACTGTTTACATGTTTATATCTGCCAAAATGAATACAAGAATCTATTGTTCATCTCTGCCACAATTAAATGACAGATACAGTTCTACAAAATCCAAAGACTTAAGTTGAACAAAATTAAATTGAACAAAAGATTACTATTTCAATACATAGTATGCCAAAAGAATTCCTCATTTATTTCCAGAATCAGCATTTCAAAATAAAAAGTACTTACCATTGAAATGGCAGTCGGTCTTAATTTACATCAGGTCAGGCAATAGCATTTCATGGATAAAAATATTTACTGTTTTACCTCACATCTTTATGTGCATTCTTTATTTCATGGTTATGTAAATTACATACTTCCTAGTAAAAAAACTCTAATAATAGCTATATGTAAACAAAAATGGGTAAAGGTACCTTTAGAGAACATAAGAATAATTTTAATAATGACAAAGCAGAATAATTCATGGCAACTTCATTTTTAGATAACTTCACGCTCTATAGAAAACTGAGTATTTACAAGTATTTGAGCCTACCTGTAGGTGATGTAAGTCACCATTTTTTACTGAAAATTATGAATTTATATGTCCATTTTAAGTGGAGTTTCTCTCTAGCAGATCATAGCAGTGGGATAGAAGGTTTTGTACTAATGACAGCTTCACCAATGGACAGTAAAGTGAAAATGAACTTCAGGTGACTGAAGACTCCTTTTAATTCAGACTCTTCAAATAATCAACATAAAATGGGACACAAGGAGTGTATACAACAATTAAAAGCATATTATCCTGAATGGCATGACAGCTGACCAACAAAAAATTTCAAGATTTTTTTTTAATTTTTTCTATTCTTTTGTGTCTCTTTTTTTTAATTAAGCTGTAGCAATATATCTTATTAATTACTATTGTCCTGAAGTTCTGCAGCAAAGATTAGCATTTGGAATTATAATTTCATCCTCTTATACCTCCTGATGCACATCACACCCTTTTCTTATGCTCAATTTATTCTATTTTTTTTACCCTGAATCTGTGCCATAAGGACTTTCTATCCTAGCCCTAACTCCCTCAAGACTTCCCATCTGTTACTACTACTTCACCCTTTACATCTAAAACTATTTCATATCTGTATCTCTACCCATTATTCTCTTAAATTAATGTTCAGGCTTTTCTCAAATTAAAAATGGGCTTCATCTGAGTAGTTCACTTGAGTAATGACCAGAAGTCAATGAAATCTTGTTCTTGGCATAAACATCTGTGCCACAGAAAAGATACTAGATACAAATCTATAATGAAAAATATTTCCTGCTCTGATCCTATGAAATCTTAATTTCAGCAGTACCTGAGAATGCCTTCATTTCACTTGAAGAATTACAGACACTGTAACTGTCAGTCATGCTAATGAAAATGTGAGGAATACACAGATAACACAGTCACAATTCTTTGCTGCAGAAACCATCCTGGAAATCTTATAAAGTAAAGGCTACTGAATCTCAAAAAAGGTTTGAATGGTGCTGACTTGAGTTATGTATCTGTCCTAGATTTGATACTTTTCCCGCCTAAACTCCTACATCAATCTATATTAATAAAACCTTGAGCAAATAAGGCTCAGAGTAATGACGACTGTGTTGTTCAGGAATGTGTAATGGCCTTACAAAAGCACAGCCACAGACACTGTCTTCCTTTTCAGTAGGTGTATCAGCAAAACTAAATATAGAAGATGGATACAAACGGGAAAGGGTGGATTTCATCTTACTTTTTTTGATATTGTTATCCTGGATCACAAAAATATTTATCATCCTACAGTTTGATTTGCTATAATTTATGTTTACCCTTTTATCTTCTAAGGAGAAAAGAGTATCAGCCCTCCAAGGGTAATGGACAAACAATGTTATTTAATTATTCCAAACTATCTTGTGCTTTGGTACACAAAAGATAAGAGTCAACATACTGCTACAAGTTGGCTGACATGCAAGCTGTGGTCAAGATAAAATATTTAACAGTAAAAAAAGTACTTTATAGTGTAGCTGCTATAATGGGATTTTAAATAAAGAAAACCAATTCTGTTTACTCACAGAAAATACATTAAAATATAACTACATACATCCAGAAAATACCTTGTTAACAACTGAAGATAGGTGGATAGTGGAATTGGACCATTTCACATACACATGCTAAAAAGGTACAGGACAGAGAGAAAGCGCATACAGGTAACTATGAGCAGCAACAATATCAAAATGTACAAAGAAGTACTGATCTTATTGTGGAAATCCTGGAAGTAATGCTTAAAAGACTGTGCTATCATAGTGCCCCAAGGTTCATCTCCGAACTCAGTATATTTTGCTGTGTAGAGTTACATGTATTTGAATGTCTGGGAACAGAAAAAGAGTAACAAAAAAGAAAAAAACACAACAACATGGGCCAGTTCCTTGCAAACTGGCATCACTCCATGGAAGCAAATGTAGCAGTGCCAGCTTGTGCCAGCTGAGTATCTGACATTACATGGAAAAGTCCTGAGGCACCTGCAGTTCTGCAGGGGTGAATAATTTATGAATACATGAAATGTTATGAATAACATATTTCTGAATATTTTTCCATTATTCACTCCATCCTAATTCTTTCACAGACTGTGTTCTTTAAACCCATTTGACCAATCCCTATCCTTTTCAGTTTCTTCACCTGCTGCAGTTTCAGTGAGGGGTGAAGAGAGTTGACTGTTTCAGTGTGGTGTGCATCTGACTGTTCTTAGTGATAGACAGAGGACAGACGGGTAATCCATCCTGATTAAGAGGACAGATACAGTTTCTTCTGGTTTCTCTAATTGCTTTGGCTGCACTATAAATATTATTTCAAATCTATATTCCATTTTAGACCTAGCACCCATTAAAGAAGTTTCTCAACTGTGCTGACAAGTCAGATAAGGTGAAGGTAGAAGGCTAGGTATAATATGCCTCTGAGCACCTCACTAAAATCCTTCTCTTAGGCTCCCATATACAAAAAGCTCATACAAGAAACAAATCACTGGTGAACAGAGCTGTTATAAGAAACCACAGAAGCAAGACTACAAATCAGTAGCAGAAAAAAACAGTACCCAGCACTACTCCAAAACTCGTGTGTTTTAGAGGGAAGGTCTACCTGCTGTCTGTGCTGAGGTTGGCTTGTTCTCTGCCAATGAGAGCATCATAGATCCCGGCTGACCATCACTAGATAAGGAACTCACATCCTGAGTTCACAGCTCACCAGCTACGGAATTTCTCAGCACAGGCTGAAATTCTGGCAAAGCCTGGGCTTTGTAACCCTTTCTCTACAAGAATGCTGCTCAGGTTGGTCTTACCTAAAAAGTATGTAAGAAATTCACCACAGAGTAGAAATAGCTCATTGAGTTTCTAGATGCACAGAGATAAAACACAATGAGGTTCCAGACATGGACATATATATGAAAAACTACTGCAGCAAAAACATCCTGGTAGCAAAAAAAAAACCCAGAGTTTGTGTTGGGACCTGCACCCCAACCATAAACTTCCTGTGTGATTTGCATGTGGGGATATATGCAAACATATAGCAGAATGAAAAGTTTGCGTGGGCCTGGTGAATCCTAATCCAGTCCTTTAAGCAGAGGTCTTTATTACTACCGCTTACTTTTCATCAAGAAATTCTGTATCCTGTGTACACCTTTACCAGCAAAGCTAGAGGAGTCGTGCTCTCCTTGCACAATTTCCCATTGGCGTTGTGAAATTTATGCATCTGAAGAGAAGAATAGCCCACTATGAACCTTTTAACAAACAAAACAACAAAGCATTGTGCATCAGACTGTTAAAAAATGTTTCTAAACACTGTTCAATACACACTGCTTGATTTCCAAAACTACTCTGGACAGAAACAATTTAGAAAACAGCTCACAAGTAAACCAAAGCTCTTCTAATAAAACAAATATTTCACAGTTCATTTAATCTAAGATATTGAAAAGAACTGCCAGTACTCAGGTATGTGACCTGAAGCAGAGAACTTTATTGCTTTCTCCACTAGGGGTTAGAAATGTTTGGAGTAAAACAGATGCTGCTTAGCAGGGCTTCCTTTAACCTACCAGTGATATTCCAAGATCCCTGACCCTTTCTCCAGGAGTAGGTAAAAACAGCAGAGGAATTAAGGTCAAGAATATTTCACATCTTTTTGGCTTTCATCTATCAGATCAGAAAACAAATTCAAAATTCACAACTAAATGAGAGAAATAATATAAAGCTTTTGTATGTGCCAATGTACATTAAGACCTTTAAATTTTCTCACCTTATTTTTTTCCTGTGAGAGTTGTTTTATTCTACAAGACACTTTGTTAGTGTGCAGAGCTCTTTCCCCTTCCTTAAAAAACTTTTGCCTCTCGCCATCTGTCCTCACATATCTCTCTATCTCTCCTCCCCTTCCATTCTGTGAAATGCTTGTCCAAAAGGTGCTAAAAAAGTGTGGTTCCAGTGGTCAATCTGCAAAGAGAGACATGCAAAATATTCACAACAGATGAAGTTCACATCGTGCGGACAACACATGCAAGGCCTGTGCCCAAGACATTTTGTGCTGTGTGGCCAGATATGACTAAATAGATATTACAAGTGTCAGACTAACCAGACATGTAAACTTGCTTTCAAAGAACAGATTTTTCAGGGGATAATGTGGTTAGGTGCTCTTACTGCATACTATAATAAATTTCACATTCTAGCATGTTAATAAAAATGCGATTATATTCAAGAAACTATATCTCTTCTATATCTTAACAAACCAATGATTTATCAAAGTTCTGCAACTCTAATCTCTAGATGAACTGACAGTTTTGAAGTCTGAAATAACTAATGCATTGGCAAGGAAAAGAAAGTTAATAAAATTAAGCATCACTCAATCAAAAAGTTTGAACTGATTCTAGTTACCAGCATCAAAGCTGTCTGTTGATTAAGTACATAAGCTGCAAAAAGGTCAACCCCAGCCAAACAAGACACCTGTTTTCCTACCTAAAGAAGGTGAGATCCGCAGTGGTAACGTTTTATTATAGTATTCTCCAGGGACTGCTTGGAAAGTTCTTGAAGAAGATCAGAGGAAGGGTGTTCTCATGAAAAATGCAGAAGCATGTTCCGAAAATAGTTGTTATAATGGTGAAACTGCCAAGCCTCTCACCATCCCCCAATAAAAGACTAAGACAAAAACCCTGTCTTTCCCACTATTCTTCAACAGCACTAAGCCTGGCCACAGAATGAACTCCACCTGAAGGAGACTCAAAGGCTGTTGTTGTTATTTGTTCCGTGTCCTTTAATCAAAGCAAATTTGACCTGTGAATTTATATTAAAAACAAAATTCAATGAAACTAATTCTCTGAACTCACAGAAATATTTAATTCCAATTGACATCAATGGGATTTATGGGCCTATGTGCCTTTGGAACTCTAAATCTTAGTATATATTTTACTACCATGTAATAATCAATAGTTCTCAAGATGGGAGGACTAGATTCCTTACGAAGATGAAGGTCCTTTTTAACAGATGTATCTAAGGAGACTGAAAATTATCATTTGCTTATTTTCAGATCGTCAGAAAAATATTGAAAGTTAAAAGAGTTTAACTTTTATAAATAGACACAAACCAGTATTATCAAAGTGATTTCTTTCATTGGATTTTACACTAAGTCATTGAGTTTGAGTTGACATTTTTCTCCTTTATACACATACACACGAACACTACATTGCTTTAGAGACGGTTCTCATCAGTAATTAAACAGAAATTACATACATCCCTTAGAGGCAGAACATCTGAAAAAAGGATGCAAACAAAAAGAGCAGAGTGTTTAGGAAAACCTTAAGAAGTTAGTGTGGGCTTTTCCCTGCCCCAGCTGGCAGAAGGGATCTAGGTCAGGCATATTTATAAAAGACTTTTTTTTTCTCTACAGTAAAACCAATTTGAAGAAAAGGTCTATCTCAAAATAAAAAAGTTCATGTTGGGTTTCTGTTTCGCAAAAGCTTTGGAGAGAAGGAATTTATTGCATTGAGCTAAAAGCAAAAGCTGCTATCAGACCATACAGTCAGCTTCTGATAAAGCACTTCCTCACAAAACAGCCCATAAGTGAAGCAGATATATATAATATTCAAAAGTTTATAAATAATGGAATGGTTACACTAAGTCAAAGCAAATTTGGTGAAAGAAAATCAGTAGGCCTCGCATTTCCCTTAAATATATCCACCTAACATGAGTAATTCATTCCAATTTGCTCCACTAGTAAGGTGATGAAGAGAAAATGGCAGACCCCAACATGACAGGAGTCCTTTCACAGTGTCCATTTACAAAGGAACCAAACTTAAATTCTGTCTTTAGCTAAAAAATGACAAAGTGGGTTCAGACTTCAAAATATCCACCTTTTTCTAGAAAAAGGACAGAAGAAAGTCATCACTTTTGTGCCAACAAGGGTAGAAATAATGCCTTTTTTCTTATCATCACATAAAGACACAGCCATTGTTGGTCCTATTGTGGATTTAACCTACATTTTGAGAGCTGGAACAGTTCCACACTGACAAACAAGCACTGTTCTTATCCCAAAAAAATCTGCACCATGATTTTCTCTCTGTGTAGCAGCTCTTGTCATGAGATGGTCATGGAAAGAATGAGCATTACTTTACTTCTTCATACAGTAGCCCTTGACTCACTTGTCCTTACAAAGCTATTCAGTATTTTTAAGTTACCTACCTTTTCTTCCTCCTAGGCTGTAAGGACCGTGATTACAATAGTGAGCATTATTTTTACACAGCTTGCCTGATTTTCTCTTTTATTAGTTTGCAAAGAATAAAACAGAGCAGTGGCAAGAAAAATCTGTTCTTTTTCAAATATCTGCCCTCTTATACTTCACATGCTCCTGGCTTTGCAGTATTTTTAGTGCTCGGTTTTGAGTTGGGCAGGATTGGAGCAAGTCTGATCATAAATTTTCTTGTGACAGTATAAATGCCTTTCTACATGATCGCTATTCCTTAGCAATTATCTTTGCTAATCAATATTTTGCAGTCTTCAGATGCAAGGTGCACATGAAGTTCTGTTTGTCATGTTGTAGACTTAAGATGTTTTCACTGGTAATTACCAAGATGTCTTATAGGAATATAGAGGCAAATAATAGGTCAAATTAAGTTCTCAGATTACTAGACAGGTTAGTCAGGCACTTTCCAGTTACATCATCAGGTTAATGTTTTTTATATTGTACCAAGAGACATGGTTAAGACTTATTTGACTTAATTTCAATTTGTAATTTTCTTGGAATGGATATTTAAATATGGTATTCTCCTGCCAAGAACATTTGCGTTAGTAGTTCTTTCCAATTGCTCATAAAACTTTGATACATTTTTTTATTAAAAAAACCCTAAAATTTACTAAGTTTACAGTAGAGTTCCTGGGCCAAATTTACCTCTGATGTAAATCTGGATAAATGGGTTTACTTCAACAACAATGGACCACAGAGATGTTTTACTTAGCCCTGTATATGCTTAAACAAAAATGTTCATATTTCAATTTAAGTCAACAGTAATGGAAAGTGTAACTAAAATTGCCTTACAAACCGTTCTTGCACCTATAGGTAAATTAAATTAAACGACTAAGAAACCCATCTCCTCAACACTGTTGCGCAGGGTATGAAGTAGATCTGAGGCATGAGCAGGAATGGGGTATATCACATTTGCATAAGGAAGATAGCTCCTTTGTAAACATTGATACAGAATGGCAAGTCTAGCAATGACTTTCCCCCTCTAAACTCTCTCCCCTCTGACTTACGCATCCTTGTAATATATACTGCTGTTTTGACTTGAGCTATGCACCCAAATAGACTATTTGTGGAGTATTTGTGATGCACAGATCTATTATGCACAGCTATCTGAGGTCAAACACAGAGCAATTCTATACCTCTGATGTCAGCCTGAACAGAAGCATTGTTCTTGGCAGTGACAGGAAAAAGGCACCACATCCAAATTACTGAAAGCCTTCTCATGGCAGAAGAAAAAGCTGTCAGTTTAACAGCTGAACACAGAAGGTTCAACCAGCATATAGCCTTCCTATTCAAGTAACATGAAACCCTGAAAAAAAAAAAAGAAAAAGAAAAAAACCCGAAAGAAATAGAAAAAAAAAGCTGGAACTGTGTCAGATTCTTAAGTTGCAAAAGCTCTTGTCAATGCTGAACAAAGAAAACCAGCCATTTGTGTTGCCAAGACAGTGCTACCAAATTACAAAATAAAAGGAAGAGGGAGCCTGAATATAAACAAATAACTTGCGTGTCTGTATGTGGGTGTACTTACTATAAATTCATATTTACACTGTATAGTAGGATGCAGACTCTGTGAGTATATATTAACATGCACTCTTATACATAGGTCTATGCTGATCTATAGTAAATCTATCTCCTATGTATAGTTCCCTCTTCTGTGTTACATTGCTCAAGACAAAATTAGTTCTGTCTAATTAGCAGACTCATATCTTTTTCGTGTTCAGTGTATGTTCCTTGAATAACATCCTCAAACTCCGCACACTGCACTTAAAGAGCAGGGGGATATCCTCCCTGCATGGGGTCAATGACCTTTCATGCATTTTTGACAAAACAGTCTTTAGCACATTAAAAACTATCTAATAATGACATGATAAAAGAACCTTGTGATTCTCAGCCTTACTAAATAAATGTGTAGGTTGCATCTAGCTCCGAGGTCAGTATTTCTTATTGTAAGGGAAGGATATTTGGAACTACAGCAATGATAAGAACCAAATCTTCAGTTTTTGCTCTCATAGTATTAAAGCGTACACTGGATGAACAGCGAGCATTTATAAAATCTAAGTATGCCATTCAGTTTAGAGGCTATATTTAATTTTCTAATGCATAAGTAAGAGAGATTTAAAACGCCAGTAAGTAGTTCTAACCCAACTACATCACAAAAGTGTAATATAAGACGGGGAATGTGAATGCATCTGTCATCTGATCTGCCACGTGGTCCTTGAAGAATATCAGTCCTGATATGTGCTTGAGTAGTTTTGTTTTCCAGTACCACCAGATACACAGTTTAGAAAGTGATGTTAAATTTTAGTGAAAGTATCATGGAATGTAAAATGAGAAGAGAGGTGTACACAGTCCCAGGATGAATTCAGAATATTAATATATTACTCTCTAACAATATGAAAGAAAGCATTGACTTTAAATACATTCCTGTGGATTGCTGTTGCTTTTTTGTTGTTACAAAGAAAAAATAGATCATTTTTGCTGATTAGAAGGACTCATGCTTTTCTTATTTATCTCACACTTGAAGTCATAACACTCAGCTTGTGATAACATAATTGTCTCCATAGAAACTAATTGAGTTCTCATGAAAAAGAACATTTGCACAATATTTGAACCTTGTTGACTGAAAACCCAGTAAATGCATGTATACAATAACTGTTACCACTGGCAGATTTCATAGAAACCTACAAATTATTTTAGCAGAAATTTATTATGACAATACTATTTTCCACCTCTAACTAGCAAAAAATAAATCAATCATTACATTAGAGCCAAATAAACTTTTCAGCACCAGGATAGACACCTCAATGTTGTTTCATGCTCCAGGGATAGCTATGTCCAATCTAAACTGTGCAGTAGGTCACTGATTACTGTGAATTGTTGAAACATGACACTGACTAACAAACTAAAGAAAACACTTCGAGTACTGCATACAGTACAAAATAAATCTGAGGCTAAGTTCCTATTACCTTTATTTTCCTTCTATTTATAATTTGAAATTTTTAATCATTGTTGAGGATTATTTAGGTTCAACTTTGACATCAAACTAGACCCCCAAACCTCCTCTAATAAATAATTTCTATAAAAGTCTTTAGCAAAGGATGTTTTGGTTTTTTAATTTGTTTTGCAACAAAGATTAAAATGAGGTTGTATTCCTTTGTATATTAATACCTAGAATTGCTTTTGTACATAACAGTAAGTGGGATACATCTTAACTTCATTCTTTACTGTCCCTTTACAGTTAACAGAAATCAAAAGGTACCTCCAGGAAGTAAGGAAACTTTCATACTCAAGTATCTAAGAGTATCTATTGTCTGGAAATGAAGTCAAGGACAAAAGTCTAATTAGCCACCAAACCAATATCACATCCCCTTGTGCTGCTGACCTATGTGGTCACCCTGACCATGCAGCTGGGGACCACGGTTCACGGACTGAGGCAGAGAGGGTATCCTTCACTGATAAGTCCAGTGTTTAAGAAAGGTGAATACAAGGAGAATCTAGTGAAACTCTTCCCAAACACATTATCTAAGTTTTTTTTCATTATCTCTAATAGGTAACTATTTGCTATACCCCTCAATAAAAAGAGTATCTTATGGCTTTTAGGGTGGAGGGAGTGTCTTTTGTTTTTTAAAGGCTATACAAAAGAAGGACAAACAAGAAAAGCAGAATTCTTGAGCATCATCTTGAGCATCAGATGATCAGTACCAGATGAATATCTCAGGACCAGCCCACTTGCCTCTATGATGCCACCATATGATGCTCTCTTAGATACTTGCCAGAAAAGAAACAGATGGTGCCAATAAAAGGCAAAAATGAACTTCATTCTTCCATAACAAGTCAACAAAAACCAGTATAATATAATTATTCTCCATAAGTCGGGTCTTAACACATAGGGGGACAAAAGATGAAAAAAATGAAAATAAATAAACCTATTCCCTTTGTTACAAGGATTTGTTGTCATCACAGTTGGTTTTTGGAAAGGAGCTTGCAAAACTTTATAAATCCTTTCTTAGCCTTTAGGCTGCTCTGCTTTGGAAATTTAAAAGAATATCAGTGTAGAGTTACAAACCAGATTACAATTCTCTCTGTTGCCAGGTTTATGTGGGCTGGAGGAATAAATAAGATGCACAGAAATGAAGTTTGTAGTTATCTCTGTTCCCATATATTGACAGAATACATTTCACAATGCAATGACCGAGCGATCTCTTTCTTTCTCTCCCTACTTCCTCCCTCTTACATCCCTAGGGTCCCTCGGGTATGTGAATATTTTTCTTTCTCTCTCTTGCTTCCCCATTCTGGCTTGCAAGCTTATCCTGCACACCTGCAAGAGCAGGAGGTTTCAGCCACAAAGGGCTGCCAAAGCTCTAATGTCAAGGAGGAGACGTAATTTGGAGCATCTTTTTCAGCTTCATTAATAACAAAACACCTGTGAGCCAGGGAGTTTAAGAGATTGTGTCTTCATCATTTATGAATCTTCCTCCCTGCTGTGGCACTTATCTCTTTGCCAGCTCAACCTGGCACAATTCCTCAGCATCCAAAATTTAAAAAGAAAAAAAAATAATCCTTTGTCTCCAATGAAAGCAGTGTGGGTGGAGAAGGCAGGCTGCTAGGAGAAAACAGCACCAGGAACTGAAAGCCTAACCCTATTAGAGCTGGTAAGAGTGACAAGACTTGACCTTGCTTCATATTTATTCTCATTTGTCACTGTTTTGTTGTTGTTGCTTGTTTTAAGAAAAATAATGGCCAAGGGAAAATATAATCCTAATGATTCAAGTACTGACATTAAAGCTGCTCCTCTCCTCCAGCTGCAAGCTTACTATAGTCCACTGAATTTTTATTTTTATTGATAAATAAAATGGCTGCAACAAAGGCAGAGAACATCTTCTAAGCTTATCTTCACATAAGAAGTTTCTAAAGGGAAGAACTGCCATTAACACATTCTTTCCGTGAAAGGTTAAACCCTATGAAAAAGATATTTTTTTTTTAAATCATTGTATTTACTGGAAAGCTTCAAGGAACACTCTCACAAAATACTCCATTTGGAAGCTCTATCAAAGCAAAGGCATTTCATTTGCAAGAAAACTAACAGCAGCTATACCACACAACGTGGTTAATTTTACCTCTGAGGACACTGAAGCACTCTGCTAACTATCCCAGACTCCCAGGCACAGAGATTGTCTTTTGATATAATCTGAGTTATTGCCATCCCATATGAGCCTTTTGAAATCCTCTCAATACAAGTGTTAGGACCTAGCAGCCATTTGGTAGTCAGTATGAATGTAAGCCAGAAATCATTGAATAAATCAATTATTTTATTTCAGTGTTGTTCAATAGGATTAAATAACCTGAAGGTTTGATATATATCCCTAACTGTAGCAGACACAACACCGACCACCACTGGAGAATTTTAGCATGTTATAGTATTAGACTCAAATCTTGGAAGAGGGACGGCATCCTTGCCAAAGTGTCACTAAGGCACAGAAGTTAATGACCAAATCTGTCTTTCAGATCTCTTAAAGAACAAAATAAGGCTCCCACAGTTGTTTCTGCTTTTAGGATGGAGACAGAGAAGGGTGTATCTGTCCACCTTGTCTTCATGATACTATTGCTTATCATCTCCCGGGCTCTAGTCTTTTGCAATAAATGTGGAAAAAAAAAAAATCTCAGGATATACAGATCTTATATGCAATATTTGTTTTATGTACTCCTTGCAGAAGTAAGGTAGTAAAAATAACAGTCTGAAATACTAAGCCTGGGCATGAGTTCACGTACCACAGGTTTCCCCTCAGCTCTGCTAATGGATCTCAATACAACTTCTAGGATCTTTATTCTTTAACAAGACATTGCTGCCTGCATTTGCTCTGTCGTATAATCAGATGTTCTACAAGCAGAAAATGAGTGCATCTGCTCTTCATATCCTTGTGCCTCATCATATAAACAATGACTTGAACCTGCCCCTTCAGAGCTGCCATCCTAGCTCATTAATAGATCGAGTGATGCATGTAACCTTAAAGTAAGCAAGTGTCTCTATGGGATATGCCTGACTTTGAGTTCAAATTTAAATTCAAAGAAATCCAGCTGAGACCTTTGTTCTTTTCTCGCATGGCAAGCACTGAAAACCCCACTGGAAATTTAGAAGGATAAGATACCTTTTGTGGGTTTCTGCAAGGGTAAGCCTTAATGTTTAGTACCTATGGTTTGTAGAAGACCAGATTTCAAAGACCCCACACACAGATTGGCTGGTAACTTTGGAAATGCATATATTAAAATCTCACCACAGAAAGAAAACAATATTTTTAGAAACATGCTACTTAAAAATCCACACAGTTCTTATATCGCTGAACATTCCCAGATTCATTTTTGCAGCATCACTTCTGGACAGAATATCTGAGTTGTTTTAAATGGTATGAGATTCTGCTGCTGTACTAGTTGACAAATATAATCTGGACAGCTCAGTGCTCAGTTCTGAGTTACTGTTTGGGTTTAGTTTGCAAAGAAAACTGAAAAGTTTCTTAAATGTGTATTCTTTGAGGAAAAAAATAAAAATAAAAAGTCATGCAAATTATCTTAGGAAACATGACAGGCCCATCTCTTTAATGAGTGTTTGTCATTAACCTAAAGAAATATGGCTGGAGACGAGGGGTAAAAAGAAAAAAAAATGGAAGGAAAAGAAAAAAGTGATAAGAAAAACAAAGTGCCTCCTCCATTACTAATTGACCAGAAATGTGATTGAAACAAACTTAGCACAGAGTTTATAGGAGCTTCTAGCACTCTCAGTGAGGAAGTGGCTGGGCAAGTGGTAAATCAGAAGCTAAACCAAACTATTGTCTGGAATAACTCAGAGTTGAACAGAGCATCTACTTATGGAGAAAAAAAATTAAATCCATCAGGTATCTATCTTCTGTTGTTTATATTATTGACCCAACCACTTGGCAGGGTAGGTGAACAATGTGAAGTCACATTCTCAAATGGTTTAATTCAGCACAGCTTTATTCAGCTTTAATTTAGACAGTTTCATTGACTTCAGTCCAGCTGGGCTGATTTATTGATTTATTCCAGCTAAAGAGTTGGCCCCATTCTAGAGTAACTGGTGAAAACTATTATCTTCTGAAAGCATGATCATAAAGAAAAAGGTATTGAGAGACATCATATGAAGTACAGGGTGTTGATATACTGAATACTAACAATGTTAATAACAAAGACAGCTCACTCTTTTACTGCTGTGATTACAGTTGCCTTTTGTTACTACAGAGCAAGAGAACATCATCTTTATTGCTCAAAGTCCATGTGCTGCTCCTACTGATCATACACTTGAAATCTTTACCCTTAGCTTGTGACAACATAATATCTCCACAGAAACTAACTAAATTGTCATGAAATAGAAAACTTACATAAAAATTGGACCCTGCTACTTTCCTAGTAAAGTTGCATACTGTACAAACTGTGAGTGTGGGCAGATTTCATATGGGCACACTCTCATTATTATAACACTGCTAGAACACAATGCTTTTTCTATTTCCGTTTATCCAAATTATATCACTTACCACATTAAGGCTTCATAAACACCTGAATTGTTCAATGTAATAAAGAATTATTCTGGTTTTGTATTCAGGTATATGTATATCTACCTGCACTAGGTTTATGATGATTTATAGAACAGGACAATGTATGGAAGCTGTCATCAAAAACAATAACATTTTACAAAACTGAATTTCAATTTAGTAACTTGAAAACACAAGTTTAGCAAGGAGAATATTTCCTAACATAAGTTACAAGTTCATACCGTGGAAGCTTAGTATCAATGAGAAGATTAAGTATGGGAGTTCTATTAAAGTATTTTTTCCTTTAGAGCTTTTTAAAATCTCACTGCACACTATTAGTTGCAACTATGCTGATCTAATCCTATTAGCTATCTCCATTAGGTGCTCACAAACTCTACTGAAAGATGTGTTCTTCCATTTCAGGAGATATTTCATAAATTAATTGGAGGCTTTTCACAGTTAAGTTTCATTCATCGTATTTTAAATTCAGCATGCATTGATACTTTGGACAGCATTACATAGAAACACTTGAATGCTTCACAACATTTAAAAAAAAAATACTAAATTACACAAACCTTTTTCCTGGGGTAAAAGGAGGAAAGGGAATTGTGTGGTAGCATGCCATACATTTGTAACATGTTGCATATACCTAAAGGCCAAAGTATTTGCTGCCTGCTCTCCTAAAGAAATGAGTCCTTTGTGCCTGTGCCTCTGTCTCTCTCTCCGAATCTGCTGGCCAGTTGGCAGATAGACAGTATTATCAGAGACATTGTTGCTAAAGATTTTGTGAAAGCCAGAGACTGGTTAGAGTCCAGAGCCAAATACTGTCCCCATTAAGGAGATGCTCAGATGACTTTGTCCCTGTACATTCCTCACAGCACTACTGCTGGCTGCTCGCACTGATTATGTGCTTACCCCTGGACTAGCAGGGAAACATCCTGTCTATTGCCCCCCTAACTATTCAAGATCTTACAAGCTACCAGGGAAAGATTATGAAATACTGAATTAAACAGCTTCAGTGGAAGACAGGCCTGGAACATTGAAAAGACTTTTGAGTTACTGCCACGGAGATGATATGAGGAAGCGAAATAAAGTTGCTGACATAAAAAATGAAAAGAAATTGGACAGAAGTCTGCAAGACTTTGTTTGGGAAGGCTCATCAAGGATTTTTTCCTGGATAAACAATGGCTCTCTTATGGTAAAGCAATTAACTGGAACTCACTGTCAATGGTATTGCAATTTTGTAAATTATTTCAAGAGAACAATCATCTAAATATACTACAGTTTTTTGTTCCAGGTGAATGCATAAGGCTTTTTCCCCGCAAGCTACTCGTTTCTGAAGCTGTCCTTTGCTCCAACAACAGCAATTTCTCCCTGCATTGTATTTAGTAAATTGTACCGAAGTGCATGAAGCCTTTCCATAATCTCTGTAAACATGGCTGTATATCTAAAAGCAAGTGTTACATATGGGTCATTATCTATTCTATTGCTCAATATCTCCTATTCGTGACCATGTCATCTCAGTAAAAATGAAGTTGTTTTGCATTTAGATGCCAAGTAAGATGTTCTAAAATATATAAAATACAAATATTTCCATAAACATAACTTGCTATTCATATAGTAGATTGTATCATTCATTTAATGCCTTTAAACTAAACAAAATATACATCCAGAGATTTAAATGGCTCCACAAGCACCTCGTATTTCGCTTTGAATGAAAGCGAAACTCAGGACGGTGAGTAACACAGTTCACACATACGGTGTGGCACCTGGTGCTTATTATGTAGAAATGAAACAAGGTCATCATTCTCGCAAGGCATCTCTCCAACGTGAGCCTGTTAAACCCCCTTCTCTTCTATTTCTTTCGAATATTTAGACATCATGGTCAAAAGGTGACAACCACTAACAGTAACACACCAGTTTGCCATCAGAGAATAGACTGCAACTGAGCTCCCTGTTTCTAAAGACCTTGTGGTCCTTTAAAATTAGGGCACAGGACCCACCCACAACAGCTGACAGCGCTTAGCAGTATCCCCCCCTCCCTCATTTCATCCTATGAGCACACATTTCAGAAGCTCTAGACTGGACAAAAACATACAACTCAAAAGCATCTAACAGAAGCAGAAAGCCCACAAAATCAATGCAAAAAACCCACATAAAATAGATTTGGTAACAACCTGCATTTGAATCAACTTGATGTGTCTTGCAGCAAGATCTGGGCAGTTGTGGTGGTTACCCCAGTGAGATGTAACCAGTGCAGAATATTCTTCAATGCCATTTAATGAAATGTAGGCCTGTAATGTTTGCCTAAGAGTGGATGGGTACAGTAGAACCTCTAAAGGATTTCTCCCTAAACTTCCCACAACTTTTTTCTTAGGTTTAAAAGAGGCAGAACACATTCAGTGATCTAATAATTGACAAATAAAAGCCTTAATTGTATGATAATTTGATGGTTGGCTTAGGGAAGGGCTGACATGAAATCAGATGTTCTCAGGAACACCTTGGTGAAGCACATATTTCAAACTTAATCCATTTTTATTTTATACATGATTTTTGGTCTAGATTATCCACCGAGCTGCACAAAAATGACAAGCTGATGCTGTGGCAGACCCCATGATTATATCAGATAATATAATAATATGGAAAAGAGACCATCCTGTTTCTCTGAGAAGCTGCATAAGCCAAGCAGCTTTATAGTACGGTCTATCAGTTACCCATTCAGTAATTGCCCCATCAGATTCCATTCACTTAAAAGAAAAAAATTTTTCATATAGAAGACGTGAAGCTAGAGAAGAGGACAGAATTTTAATGTGGGGTTTTCCCCTCTTACATAATAATAAAAGGCCAGATTCTGCCATTTTTGATGTGTTTAAGAGTTTTGAGTCACTAAAGCTTCTCGCTCAAAATAACAATTGTAAAGTCACGCACAGAATAGTAAAAAATAACTATAATTCAGAATAAAGAAAATCAGACATGATAGATGTGTCTCTATAATAAGGCATTGTCTGGCATTTTAATACAAAAGTTCATCGTGGTGCTGTTTTGTGATTTTTCAAAATCTATTTCTTTTCCTCAAAGAAGAAATTTAACATTTTTTTCTATAGTACACAGCTCATTATATTTCACTGTGATGTGAGGGAAAGTCATATATGGTAATACATTATTAATAGATAAATAGACTATTGGTGGTAACTAGCTTTAGAAAAAGATTTTGTGGGTAAGTGAACATATATTTAATCTCTGTTAACCTTTTTTCCCCCACAGTTTAGAGAAGAAGCATCACTGTCGTTGCAACACTAAAGCATCATCTAACACAAGAGGAACAAAAGACCAAAGCGCTATTCAAAGATGATAACATGAAAGGCTTTGGGGGGCTTTCATGCTTCCAATCATATAGGTCTGAATCCTCCCTTTCTCAATTATTTCTGTATATTACTATATAAAACTGTACAGCAAACATTTTACAAATTACAATTAAAACCAGCCTAATCAGACTCATATTTTTATTCTCATCTCACCAGCAGAGAACAAGAAACATAGTTGTTTTTTTAAAAATCTTAAAATAAGCCTATGGTAGAGTTAAGAACAGAACCCATAATTGCAGATATCAAAATGCTGTGCTTTGAACATAAAAACATTATTTCAGAACATGTCTTGTTTAGAACAATTTTCTGTGGTAGTTATTTTGTAGTCAAAATGCAGTAGAGCACTAAGGTCTCAGTGTTTTTTCTCTAGCCATAGGTACACAAAGTATTTATTCACATGTTGACATGAATTGTGTCTATATGGCCTATGAGAATTCTTTCTTATTCTGTTTTCTTCCTACTACATCTTCAATTTTTCCACCTCTCATCAATCCTCCAGAAGTACAGCACATACATTTTAATGGGGAATACATCAAAGATCGACAATGATGCCTGGCTACTACTCAACAGAATGCTGAACTGGTGAATCACAGCTCACAGACAAAACAAATCTCAAAGTAAATACTTTATATGTGCTCAGTTTTCAATTTCTGTATGCAGGAATATGCTCAATATATTTTCCTGGGCTCAACAACATCAGCTGTGCATCTACCATTCACAGAGTCTTTGAAGCCTTCTAGAAATATCAGCAAAATCTCTAACATCTAGATCTGTTAGAACCTTGTCTTTGCCAACCCTCCTGAAAATGTCTTTAAACAGCATATTGAAATTCTAGTTGAAGTCTTAGAGCAAAAAATAAGGTGAAGGATTTTTGAAGAACAGTGTATGAGATATTTAGATTGTTACACTTGCAAAAAAAGCATGTAAAGCGAATACAATTTATCAAGAGGAAATAAGCTATATCTTAGATTAGGTCAGCTCTATAAAGCATTTTTTGTCTGCTGGATTTAGGGGCAGGGATGAAAGAACAAGATGGCATGTAAGACAGTTCAAGAATTTCATGCACATCCAATATGTTCTATCCATTCAGCAATAGTGTTGTTGTTGCATTATACCTCTCCTCTCTGTAGGATCATTTCATTTTTAATGGAATAAATACATAAATTTAATATCTGAAAGCTTGCCTGCAGCCATTATCTGACTATTGAGAACGTCCATGTATTTTCCATTAAAAGATCCATCTTTACATCCCTTCAGAACCTCACGGTACTGAAGACAACAGTTAGCAAAAACTACACCAGCATGATTCAGTGGCAGCAGCAGAACCATTAGCACTGCAAAGCTGTTGTGATGGAGTAATGTTTCGAGCACAAAAATCTACCATTAAGGTTGACCAAAAATGCCAAAAATCCAATGGCAGAAGCCCTTCTACAGCTATTCTACTTATATCCAGATGTGCATGACCAGCAACTAGCACACAAACACCAATCCTACACCAGCCGTGTCTGTAATCCCATCCCTTCTCTCCTCAACGCTGTTAGTGTGTGGAACAGGAACAGGTCTGTACCCAGGACAGACTGTATGAACAAGGATTCCCATGGCTTGTGGATGAACCCCTCCTTCCTCATATCTCCTGAATGCCACCTAATTAACCTCACTCCTGACCAGATCATCAGAGAGTGCTGCCAGGATCCAATGGTGAACAAACAGAACATCTTTCCTGGGCAAGACCACAAGACATCACGCAGGAAGCCAAGAGACCTCAGCAGAGGTGATCTAGTAAATCTGAACAATCTGACATCATGGCAGCTTTTGTTTTTCTTTAGCCAGAGACCCAACATCGTCTACAAACCTGGCAGAGCTCTGATGTTATTTGTGTATCACACGCTGCAGATACAGTTTTGCATCAAAAGCTTAAAAGATATTTCTTTCTAAGGCACATAGATCATTAGGAGTTATTTGGACCTGGAGGCATGAGACATCTGTAGAAAAATTAAAACATTCACGTGTTTTCAAGGGTTTAGAGTCAAGGCAGACCCAGAGCTACCCCCTTCCCGCCCAGCTTGCAGAAAGCAAAGCAGGTTTGCATTCATTCCCGTTTTTATCGCAATACATACGAAATTAACTGGGAAGCAAGAGGTGTAACCACAGCTCAGTGAAAAAAACCACAAAACGAAACCAAAGCTTCAGAGCAGAGAAGTTTGCCAAACTCATCCTCCTGAGAAGACACACCTAAGTGTGATATTGTCAGACAGACAGCATTCAAGCAAACTGAAAGTAAATAATACATTAGAAAAAGGACAGCAGGGGAAAATAAATGGTGGTGTTTTAAGAAAAAAATATTAAATACACTTGCCGAGTTTTCCTTAGCTAATTAGCATCCCTTCTTAGCGGTTTAAGTAACTGCTCATTTAGATCAGTGAATGATTGCTCTGAGATTAGGGTGTGGGAAAAATCTTTCTGTTGGGAATAATCTACTTATGCTACTGTTTATTTGAAGCAGTGATAAACATAGAGATTTTCCTTCCATATGTGCCAAGTCTAAGAGAAAGCAGAATGATTAATGAACCCTTGCATTTTACCAATAAATTACTAACTTCAGACATGAATTTATAGTTTTTCTTTAGTACAAGACATCACATAAAATAATAAGTAATTTAAATCAGTTTCATTTGAATTATTCTCAGTTTTTATAAGAATGTTTATATTATTTCCATTTGATCTGCTGGGAATGACATTTTGTGCATCGTTATTTATAATCTACAAAAATTAATTATGCTTCTAATTAGCAGCATGCAAATAAATTATTGCTCAAGGAGTTATTTATTCAGTTGTAAAGCAGAAGCTTTAAAACTGTATATATACACATTTCAGTTGTGCTTCTAGGGTTTTCTTTTTTTTTCTTTTTCTTACTCATTTCTTCCCAGATTTCTGAGGTCCATTAGCATTTGGCTTTTTTTGAAAGTTTTCAGATGCTTATATATACTCTTCAATAAACAAGAACTGGATAAACAACTTCATATGTATTTCCTTTCCTACACAAGGGATAAGAAGTCTAAGAAAAAAAATAAAGGGAAAGAAATAGTGAAACTATACTGCTAATATACTCCTTTCTAATAGCCAGACAATGAGATTGGCAGTTGTGGAATATGCCAAAGATAGGTCCAGAAACTGAAGTCTCATTATCTGCAGAGCCCACAAACCGGACAACTACAACACAAGCTACTTTCTCTCACCCTGCTAGTTTATTCAGGTGTAATTAGAAGGATTCACCTTGTGACAAAAGTATGATACCCTGTCCTACTGCATTCTCCCTTTCTTTTGTCAAGTTCCTAAAAAGCTACAATTTAGCCTCGATTTGCAGTGGACCTCAGCAGTTTTTTTCTGAGGAGCTGGTCTGACACCATCTATCTCACTTCAGTCAGAGCTCCCAATAGTTGTTATATGACAGAAACTCTCCATTACAAAAAAGAGTGGGTGAATGCAGCCACACAATTACTCTGTTTGTGCCTGTTTTCCATACATTTACAAGTTAATGGCAGACACGGTCATAAAAAATTATTTTGAACTGATGTTACAGAGTTTTCAGAGAAAACGCACTTTGCATCATAAATATTCATTTGCCCAAATTGTAAATGTAACTGTTCCACATAGGATGTCGGGTAAATTGTAGGCGGGCAGAACACCTTCAGTTTTGAAAAGTAAACAGCCCGAAAAGAATTTGAAAACATTTTATGGGCAGTATGCTCACAGAAATCACTTCAAAAAAACAAGCAAACCCATCCTGTCTACTTGTGGGCAAATACAGGATAGAGAAGGAAGGCAACTATGAAATCTCTAATTGTTATGCCAGCAATAACCTAAACTTTTTTTTTTAACCTATGATAATTAACTACTGAAATAATTCATCTGAGGTTCAATGAATAATTCATAGCCTTTAAAAATAAAGATTAAGCCATCTAGGAGAATTTTCAATAATATTCCCACTGTGTTTTTTAGGCTGTAGCGCGCACACATATCTAAAGAATTAGAATGCTCCTTCACCACAGACTGTCTGTATCTCTTTTTCCTGAGCCCCTAACGCCAGCTGAACTTTGGTACTTGAGCAAAGATGAGCAAGCGCTGCCTCTGTTCTCCAGCAGACACTGTCACACCTGCTTCTGCAGAGCTTTCTTTGTGCTTTTGCTGCTCATATTCTGCAGCCCCAGCCACCGTACAGCTGTCTACAACATCTCTTCCCCTCTCTGCCGCGTGAGGCAGAGCGAAGGAAACAGCTCCACAGCTCTGGCAGGCAGTCTGCACTAATCTGTTGGCTGTTTTCTAGAGAGTTGCTCTGGCACAGTCCACTTCAAAGGAAGCTGCAGAAGCAGCTGGAGGTTTTTGGACGCAGCCATGGACTAAATTAATAAGATTATTAAAATGAAGGAGATTTTTTTTAAAAGACACAGTCTCATATTTATAGACGGGGGTGACCACTGTCAAAAGAGAGTCCATCACTTAGCAATGAGGGCTTTGTGCACAGCGAACACAGCGATGGCCTGTAGTGCCTGATGTGTTCCACTGAAAGATCTGTCAGCTCCTCCTTCTCGCTATCGGTGAAGCTGGAGAAGGCTGTTTTCTCCCTAGAGAAGGGACTTCATTTCAAATATAAAGTTTTTATTAGCTGCCAGTAACAGTCTTGTTTCAGCCACTCATTAGCTGTGCAGCATCTGCCACGGTGACATTTTGGTGCCCCTAGGAAAAAAGGCAGTGCAGGCTGCTGGAGAACCAAAAAGAAAGCATGATGACAGCCATGTGAGGGGAATCTACTGGGAGCAAAAAGGAGAGAAGACTCAGAGACTTCTGAGGGAAATACCTTGTGTACCTGTTGAGTATAAATATACTTCCGTAGGTCAAAATTACTTCACATTTCACGCACCTACCACAGGCTGGACTACCAGCAGGGATGCTCCTGCCCCAGGAGAGACTTTCCGCTGCTGAGGGGAGCGTGAAAACACTCATGCAGAGGAGAAGGGGGCAGCCTCATCCAGGCCCCACTGCTGGCTGCCTGTCTGGATGAGACCCAGCTCACAGCTCTTTTAACAGGGTGCAATATATGGAATAACTGAACATAAAGCACTACCAGGGACCAAATGCATACAAGAAATGTCTTGCTGAACCCCTGAATAGTAAGGCAGTAATACCATATTGATCTGAAAATTGACAATAATGGTACAGTAGTTTTGCTTTAACCATGGAAGGGGATGCCTTCCTTTTCAATACTGGTGCTTAATCATCTTTTTTCTTGGTAGTTGTCCTGTGGGTCATGTAATGAGACTACCAAAAGGTATGTTGGACAGTTTAATAGAGAATTCTAATAAGCAGATGTTAGTAATGAACAGCTACCAAATATATTAACATATCTTCTTTCTAATAAAATGTAACATAAAGTAGATGGATTGTGATACTCAACAACCTCAGTAGTAGAGTTAAAACTGAATTATATGGAAGAAAAAACAGCTCTGTTCTGATTCCAGAATTATGATGATCTACTATTATGATCCATCACTAGCAGAGCAGTAGGCAAAACAACAATAAATCAGTGTTATTTATAATGCAGCAAATCATGAGTATCAAGAGAAGTTACAATTCATTTTCACTTCAGGTCATAATTAGACATCTACTGCATTGTATTTTTGCATAGGTAAATCAGTAGCATGGTAATTCATAATCCATCTCACAGAATCAAAACAAATGCAAACTGAGTAAAAAAACTATTTCCCCAGTATATTTAGTATATGCATTAAGTAACTGGAAAAAGTACAGAAATGCAGTCTATTTTTTCTATTATATGAATATATTTCAATAATTTCTGTAAAATTCCCTAATGGCTTTTGAAACTGAGAATTTATTTGAAAGCCTGTATGCTTCCAAACATGCATTAATAAGGTTTTTACCTTGCTTTCGGATAATACACACGGTGATTTGACAGCTAGATAGTGGTGACTGGTTCCCTTCTTGGTTTCTGAGTGCACAGATGTTCAAGGGAGCTTAGTAGCAAACTGGTACAGATTTGCATTTGAGGAAGGAATTCAGTTATTTTACCTACTCTCTTTTCTTGTTTATTTTCTAACAGTGTGAGAAATTTTGCTCCATGGATCATGAAGGAAACGCTGTGCTGCTGAAAAGCAGCAACTGTCATACACACCCGTTCAGATCAGTGGAGTTTATTATAACAGGGATTAGAGAGTCTTAGCTATATTTACAAAGAACTTTTCTCCAAAGCAGAGTGAAGACCGTGCAGCTTATTCTTCATAAATATATACTTTTCTTTTCTTTTTTTTAAAAAAAAAGGCAGCATAAGATTAGTTTGGACATAAAGACATTGAATTTTTCTTTGAGATACTGTAAAAGAAGCCTCATCTGCTGCAGGCAAGTGCTACATTACCTGGATGCCAGATCTAAGCACCCAAGGGACAGGACCAGCATACTTGGTATTTAATACATATCCAGGTCTGTACATGCAGGGGTTTCTGATGCACAAGAGCACCATTAAAGATGAACATAAGACACTGCCTTGTGCATCTCTTAGTGGCACATTTCAGAGGCATACAGGCAGCTTGGGTAGCTTCAAGGCAAATGGATGCCCAGCAAATTCAAGGCATAAATTCAGAGGCATCTGGAGAAAGTTATAGCAAACTGCTTAAACTTCCCATGGGTTGTGGTATAGTAGTGCTCTGTGTTACTCGACTTGTCACCTCTTCATCCTCTCCTGCCACGACCTTTCATTCAAGCTCTGCCCCTTTACTCCGTCTCCTGACACCCTGACCTATTCCCAGCAGTAACAAACAATGCATTTCAGTTAAAATTTACAGCTGGCTGAGGTCACACTTTAACACCTCTAAGCATTATTCTACAATGCTGTTGATTATAAAATTATTTTGTACAAACATCTGTTTTCAGCTTGAAACATATCCTCATGTTATTTTTTCACTCCTAAGGCTGCAGCTGGAGAAAGAAACCACCCGACAGCAGAACAAAGTAACTTTTGACAAACATTGTACGAAAACTAAAGGTAAACTATACACCAGAATAGATAGATATCCATGCTTCCCAAGACATTATTCAAGAAAAAGTTATTAGCATTATACTTCCTGTGATGGAAAGGCTATTCTTCAGTAGAACTCATTCATCTCACATAGCTTCTGGAGCCCACAGGGTTAAACACATCCCCTCCTCAGCAGACTATTGTAAATAAAGCACCATTACCCTGTAGAGAGGGATCTGCCCCTCCATATCTATGTACTCCAGGTTTGGTAGAGACATCTGTCTGATAAATAGCTCATTTTGCAATCACTATCGTATAATTTAGTATTTTGACAGGTGCATAAACTTAACATGAGCTTTATATAAATATTAAACAGTCTTTCTAAAAATGAAAGCTCTGAAATGAACACAGTTCCCTAGGCCTGTCTTAATAATTATTCTGAGGAAAGGTTTTTCTGAAGAAGAAGAAGAAAAAGATTTCTCTAGCAAAAGAGTAATTTAGATACATTATATCTGGGTTTTGTGACTACCAGTTTCAGGTGCTACCAGACAGTACCAGTGATGATAGCTTTGTACCAAGCTTTACTTTCTTCCTTTTGATTTTGGGGTTTTTCAGTTGGTTCTTTTTTTTTACTTAAAGTTCAGGCTTATCTCTTTCTCACTAACCTGAAGGGAGATGTTTACTATAAATCTGCAAGGATATCACAGGATGGGATCAAGGTTGAGCGAACACACAAGAAGATTTAGGAAAGGAAATACATGATAAAATTAATGAAGATATTCCCTCCTGATGCTGTTCCTGTTGCGCTCCCCTTTCACCCTGCGATAGCCTTTCTATTGTCCACCTCCTTCCTCCTGGCCTCTGCTCCTGCCCTTGCTGGGCACAGCTTTGTTCCTGGAGAGACACTTAAAGGATAAATCCTGAAGTCTTTGTGCTGCGTTTTTTTTTTTTTTCTTCTTTCTCACAGACATTGATTTTACACAGAATGCACTCTACTCTCAGCACTTATTGCAATCAACATGAAAATAGTGTGGTACCACTTCTGAGGGTACCTTTCTTGTTTTGTCTGCTATTATAAAAGATCATTTAAAGAGAATGATACAGCTGAAACCTGCTGTTTAACTTCTTGTAAAAATGTTCTCTTCTTTTTTGTCCTTAACTACAGTATTTAAGGTAACCTTTAAGGAGGCCTTCCTTTTGCTGTAATGAAACATCTGAAAAATAGTGGTCTAAATAGTCTCTTGCTCTGTCCTAATACTGACAATTAAAAGTTACACCAAATGCATGCCTTATTTTAAAACTGTTTAATACCATCCAATCTCTTTAAAGATAATTAAATAGCCTATCACAGAGTTCAGACTCACAACAAGGAGAATGCCTCCGAGGAGTTATAAGTTGTCCAACACAAGTGAAGGAGCCTGTCTCAGGACTGAAAATTAAAAGCTCCTGGCTCCTAATTCTCCTCTGTGGTTATACCTAATGGCTTTTCTTGGCCAAACACTGTGGCCATGCCTTGAAACCTTGACACACTATCCAAGACACTAGAAACTCAGTGAGAGCCACTATGTAAATCACACAATCTCTGATCCTTCCGCCTCAGTTGCTTCCTTGTGCACCATTTTTATAACACCATCATGTTTACCTGTTTATAACCTATTTGCTTATTCACACATTCTGTATGTTCCATGCTTCACTGGATTATTTTGCCCATTTTCTATTTTTGTACTATAAGGAAACATTTTTAGAGTATATTTAATTTGGTGATGAGGATTTTCTCCCCCTTCTGCCCCAATCATCAGGTGTATGTCAGTCTTTTCTCTCCCTATTGAAATCTCTTGCCAATATGCAGATACGAAAACTAAAGAAATATTCATGCACCATTTCCATTAAGGACTAAGTTCTGCTGGGTATGACATTGAAGATGAAGTTTTCATAGGATAAACTTTCTCACAGGAGTGAATGACGTAACTCTAAAAATGCTTTCTTAAAATAACTATTTATTAATAATGGCCTTATGCATACATAACTACTGTGGAGCTTATCTTTGCGACATATCAGAAGCAAAGCAAGCTCAAAATCTAGAATACATTCTTTTTATCTGTTCTTTAACATACAGATACTGAATATGTTTTATCATTTTATTTTTATATTATTTTAGACTGGTGAGTTGATCAGATAAGGTCTGATTCCATGATATTGGGCTGTTAGTCATCTTCCTTTAACGTGCAGGGCACTGCTTTGTGTATGAACTGGGTACCTGATTCTGCAGTTCTGTGTCATCATGATGCTAACAAAGCAGAGAGAAAAGCCATAAGCCAGCCTGAATTGTGTTGACAAAGTCTAGTCAGATAAATCTGATATTCAATCAATTTAGTTTGTTGTTTAAAGGAAAATGCTAGTATCTCCTCACCTCAGGTTTAGGTCTTTCGTGTGGTATTTTTATGCACACAAGTGACCTCATCTATGGAAAAGGGTGAATTACTTATAAATAAATTTCACTGAAATAAGTTAATATGCACAGCTGCTCCTGGCATCACGTTATGTTCTAACACCAAAAATACAGCCATGGGCACATGAGCTGAAAATCTAGACCAACCGTAAATATAAGATACTTCTAATTCAAACCCAAGCTGATTAAATGCAAATTCCAAGAACATTTACCAGAAGTTTTCAGGAAAACTAAATCCATGTCTCATGACTACTATATCAAATCAATTCTAATTCCTACAAACCTCTATTTGAATATTTCTATACTATGTTACAATGCCTCCTTCCTTACACAATACATCCCCTGAAATCCCTCTCATTATTTTACCAGAATGACTCCAACTAAATATGAGTATTTGCATGAGCTGCAGAAGTGACTTTTAAGGACAGATTTTTCCAGTAAAATATGGACCTCAATAAAGAAAGAGAATTCCCAAAATATTTAGCAGTGGTTATTTTTAAGACCCATCTGAATTTCCTGGACAGGTTTTATCATGTGTGATTTCCATTCCATTTTCTTCATCTCTGTTATAGCATAAAATTTCATCAAGTGTAAATGTCAGATCTTTTCTTTATTATTTGCTAATGTCATAAAAAGCTGAATTGTTTGCTTTGTTAAAGGGCTTACTGAGCGTTGACTTTTCTTTATTTGTACTTTACTACCAAAAATGTTTTAAAAAATAAAATACGAAAAAAAATCCCATCTGAAATGGGATTTAAATAACAGAGCAAGGTTTCCCATTATCATAAATGTATAAAATGCTTTGTGAGTAATAAAATGGATCATGGATTCTGGATAATTCAAACTGAAATGTTATGTTCAGTATCAAGATTAGATTACATTAATGTAGTTCATTTTAAATGGTTTAAAGGCCATCAGATGCATGTGAAAAGAATCTGTATCATAACTTAGAATAAATAGACTGAGACATTTGTTTATAATGTCAATGCTAAACAAATCTATTACTATATTTCTGCATGTAACATTACGTTACCACTGTTATTAAACAAGCAGGGCATGAAGATAAATTACAGTTTTAATTATAAACATTACCTTTGAAAATTTATTAATTTAAAATGAAACTATGTTCACTAACCTTGGATTATTTATATTTGCTAACATTCTAATTAACTTTGGTTTATTTATACAACTTCTTTTCTTCTGCTGGTCATACATAACCACTTAACTTGTGTAATCTAATTTATCATACTACAGATAATCCACGAAATTGTACAACGCTGTTATGGCTAGTTTTGCTATAAGATACATATGAATACAACAGAGAGAATGACTGATGGGAATGCCTCCACCTCCCTCCCCTAAGCTCACTCTTAGATATAAACTCCATTTTTCCTTTTCTTTTTAAATTACACCCATCTATTCAAGATGCAAAACATAATTCAAAGAAAACTCTTCTTACTCTGAAATTATTCCTTTTGACAATGTGCTCTTGATTTAATATTAATTTAATATCCTTAAAATAATTTGTAGGCAAAAAATTCCTTGAAGGGCTCCATATTTATTATAGCTCAATAACGAGCAGACAATAGGTTACATAGAGAAATTAAGGTCATAATACACCCAGAATATTTTCTTGACCTGGTTGAAGCATATAAGAAGAAGAGAAACTGCTGAACTTCCTTCAGATGCCCAGACGACTTGCAAATCCTTCCAACTTCCAGTTAGAAAACAAGCTTAAGAGTGAAATTCTTACAGCTGCTTTGTAATGATCCTCTTTATAACTTCCCATCAGCCAGACTTAGTGAGAGTTAAAATCAGACTCATCTGACTTCAATAACAACTCGTTGGGCCTACCTGCAAAATTCTGATTGAGGCAGCTGGGCAGCCTCACACAGCACCACTCAGTAGTAATTCAGGCTTTCTCCATCTCCAGTCCTGATAACACAATGAAAGTAAGTTATACTAGCATTTATCTTAGGATAGAGATTTATGTATGGCTGGTGAAGTAGATAAGAGACAAAGCCATTCCTACACAAGTATTTTTAAAGTCCATATTAAATTTATCATATAAAATTCTGCTATTAACTTTGAATGAATGCCTTTGAATTTGAGCAAATAACAAATTTTTGTTGTATTTCCCCCTCCAATGCCAATACTGAGCTGGAGTCCTAGTAATGACAAAAAATATCCTTATTAGGTATATATGCTGCCCCTTGTTCAAAACCTGATCAGTAATCCCATCTAAGAGCAGTCAAAACTCTTCAGTGAGATCATATATTAATTTCTGATAATCATCACTAAAACTGTCTAATTATTCCAACTCCTTATTCATTATGATGACTGAAACCTCCTTTATCAGCTTTTTGACCTCTATAGTTTTATTATTCTTTAAATCATATATAGCACGTCTCTTGCCATAGCTGAATTTGTAATTAACCTTAGCGATATCGTCAAACATTTTATCAAGTTCTCCATCCCAAACTTTGAAAAATGTTGAGAGTAGAAGGTAGAACTAAAAATAAAAAGTCCTCAGTGGTGGACCTTGTCCATCTAAAATTTGTTATGAAAAATTTCTATAACATTAAGGTTACATATAGATGATAAAGGAAGAATGAAAATGCTTTTAAAAGAATATTGTCTCAGTTCCTGCAGAAGGAGACAGTATTTTTAATGATATCCAATTGAACTCAATAAACCAATTAGCATTAACTCTCAGGGTAATTACATCTCTGGGCTTTACAAAGATCATACTTCAACCAACATGCTAGCAGAGCTTAGAGACTAAATAAATGTGTGGATTACCTTGCAAGGTCATCTCCCTGATGTTATTATCCCTGACAAAGAAGCCAGCACTGCAAGAGCAGAGCAAGATGGCAAATGTGCACACTTGTCTGATCATACTTTTGCCCAATTTTCTTGATAGGCATGAAACATCTCCTGGCAAAGCTTAGCAAAACTCAGCACCATTCTCACCCTTCTTAAACAAAAATGGAGAAGAAAAGCAATCTAGCCATGCAGAAATTAAAATAAGAAATGCCAAGATAATGCAACTTTACTCTGTATATGCTAGAAAGGCTGGCAGAGCAGAAACAAAAGCCATCCATGCATGGTGTACCTGAGGAGATGCTGCAACTGTGAGATTCTTATATCTGCTTTAGAAATGGCAAGTTATGCAATTCTTGGGCTATATTTTGTACCAATTCTATTCATGTGCAAACATCTCACTGAAGAGTAAAACACCAAATCAAAATCTTTTGCTTGCATTCAAAAAGAGATCCTGCAAAGTTTATCATACCATCTTAAAGCAACTCAGCAAATACTTCAAGACTGAACAACTATTGATTTCACTGAGTCTAGTTATAATTTCAAACACTAGGATTGCCTTTAGTTTAGATTTTGTAAAATCAGTCTACTGCTAATCCAAATATGCAATATTTTGTTAGGAAAAGACAAGGGAAAAATTGATCTTATTTTGATCCATTTTTTCAGGTGAATGGAAAGCCTGCAAGAATGATTTACAATGCAGCATTGTAACCCTTCCTGCCAATGTTAACAGATGTATCAAAATCCAAAACTGAAAATATCTTATATGTTTATTATTACAATCTGTACAATAAATTTATTACTGATTTGGTTCTAAATTAATCCCCAGTTTAGTTAGATTTTCTTAACTACTTCACTTTCTCCGAAGAAAACTTAGGAAAAGAATTTCAGAAGAGATATGACTAATTCTGCTGTAACACATTTAATAATGTACCAAATTTGACAGTTGGAAAAACTTCTGTTTCCAGCATGAATGTTTCCATTGAATCTTAAGTATGTAAAGTATTTTATTAGAGATTTTAAAAATTAAAATGTAACTTCAATGGTAAGCACTTCCTATTTGGGATAATAGAGAAGAGATGAAGTGGTGCTCATGCTTGTGAGCCCCTGAACATCCAAGGGTAAATCCTACCCTGAAACAGGGCAAGCACTGATTTCAAAGGCTGTTGCCTTTTCCCTGGCTGTAGTGAGAACCTCAGCAGGGGTACAACCTTTTGATGAGGAAAGGGGGATAGCTGCACTTCAGCCCATTCCACCTGAGTGTTCTACTGTTTCTCTTAGTGGGCAGCTGGTTCAAATAAATACAAGAAGGTGCAGATCATCTTTGTAGGTGGGTGGGACAACTTGCAGGACTCGTTCAGATCAGACAGTCTGAAGGCTTAAGGTTTGTATTCAACACATAGGAGCCACGTCTGGGTGGCTGGGACTCCAGCAAACTTTTTCAATTTCACAGCACATACCAGAGATGTTGTTCCACGGATGTTGTGTATACAATCTTAATAACATACCAATTTAATCAGCTCTGCCACAGTACCTTAGCTATCATTTAATTGTCTGTGGTTTATATCTTGCATATTTAATAGTGATGCAATTTATCCACTTAACTAGAGAAAAGACAAATATTAACAGGTGTTATACTGTGAACTAAAATTAAATGGTTTTATTTCCCTGGATTTTTTAAAATAAAGCTCACATTTCCTAATTATTCCTTTCCAGTCTCTTACAAGGAAAAAAAAGCATCATTGCTGATACAGCTAAAAGAGATCTTATTATGTCCCAGTCATCCTAAGCACCAGGTCGTTTTCTAGCAGCAGGTGATCTTTTGATCCCCCCCTTTTTCCTCCAGGTTAACTGCATTCAGCATTTGTTTGAAAGGCCGCAACACATCTCATGACATTTCATAA
Source organism: Phaenicophaeus curvirostris (assembly GCF_032191515.1). NCBI lineage: Eukaryota > Metazoa > Chordata > Aves > Cuculiformes > Cuculidae > Phaenicophaeus > Phaenicophaeus curvirostris. The sequence goes on from NC_091405.1 coordinate 14,895,499, forward strand.
GCTTCATAAATTCCATCTTTCCCTTTACTTGTTTCCTCTGGTAGTTTTAAATCAGTTTATCTCTCCCACAGAGCAGAGGTCCTGACCTAACATGGACCTTTGACCGTCACAGTGCTAACACAAGAGCTCACTTATAGATCTGAGTGCTTTGGAAACCCAAAGACAGCTGGCACTTACTGAGGCTTAATAAAATTAATGATGTTGTAGTGAAATGCACAAGGTAAATATTTTGATATGTTAGAAGAGCATACATACCAATAAACCTCATCCATATGGACACCGCACATGATTAGGGGCTGAGTTAGAAAGAGAAACAATATTGAGTGCCAAAATGTGGTTGCTTTCTCTCAAAAAAAAGGTTGATTTTTTTCCTCCTACATTTCTTTTTTCTGTAATTGCACGTTAAGATAACAGGGAGGTCACTGTGCTCATCCTTTGGCTTCCTGGAAAATTATGGAAAGTCAGAGATATGTGGAAGATAGCATGACCTTTTCTGCACACTCCATGAAGGGGCAGCCAGGTGAAATTCTTAACTCAATTTGTCATCTAACTTATGACAAACACTTGAATTAAATAAAATATTTGCAGGATAATATCCGTAAAATTAATTTTTATAACAAATTATAAGCAGAAGTAGATATTATTTTGCCTAATATATCCATTTGCTTAGTTTCAAGAAATTTAATTAGGAAACAGCTGCATTTTTTGCATAGGGAAAAAAAACCTTTAGGAATTTAGTTTTCTTAAGGTCTTATAAAAGCAAGGAATACTTCACTGATGTTTTCCTCAAACTCACTCAATTTTCACCTTTGGAGAAAAAAAGTCACTGGAATATCTGTGGGTATATGATAAGATTCCTAATTTTAATTATAGCTCTACACAGGTTCAAGTTTGCTGTTGCTGACACAGTGTTCACATTCGCTAAAATGTTTTCTGGGTACCTGAAGGAAATTCCTGGTTAATTATGTAGTCTTGAGAAATTCAAGAAGAATTCACTTCCTCCAAAATTAGAATGCTCTCATGAAATGTATCTGGAATGAAAAAAGATAATTCATTTGTAAATTCATGAAGTAAATTTCAAGGTATAATTTAGATGATCATTCTTACTTACTGCATTAGCTGGATTTGACATTTCATATTCCTGCCTTTATCCACCATCTCTAGCTCTGTGCTGGGGCCAAGACAAGGAAACATCCTTTCAGGTTTGGATTTACAGCTGGAGAAGTGCAGCTACGGTCGGACTCCGCACATTCCCATCCCAACAGGAACACAGTGAAAACTGGAATATCCATTATTCAGCAGGGAAAATAGACCTCAAATGTGTCACATTTTTCTTAACATTCCTGGGACTTCCTCATATACACATATATGAAGAGTGGCATGATCTGGATAGCTTCCTAAAAGCTGTGGAATACCTGCAGCTCTCTTTTTCTTGCCCCGTTCATTCATGTAACTACATTTATCAATATGCTATGTGTTCATCTCACCACTATAATCAATCTAAACCAATTTAAACAGTTCAAGGCATCTCATACGTTCACTTCAAAAACTATGAAACCTTTTTTTACAATTCATGCAAAATGTCAGTGCAGGGGTAGGTAGCTCAAACAGGACAAATCTCAAAGTGATCAAAGACTTACACTGAACACAACTATCTGAACCTCTTTTCCCCCTTACCTTAAAAGATTCTCAATATGGGCTCAGAAATCTAGAAGGCAAACATTCCTCAGAGCTGTTATGTGACTCCATGAATGGAAATCCCAGCTTGAGATCTCTGTAGCCTAGTGGGCAATATCTATTTCAAGAAAATGTTTTTATCATTTATTATGTCATAAACAAAAGAGTAAAATAAACTGTTTGTTATCATGTATAAAATGTTTTTGACCAGCCAACTGAAAAACTAATTTCATTTTCTCATTACACTGCCTCAGGCATCCTTTAACGTCAATTTTTATTACAGACAAATAAGGGAAATTAAAATGATTAGTTACAGTGGAAGTAGAAACATTTGTTTCAGAATTTTTAAAAGTAAGACCAATAAGCACTGAACCTGCTAATTATTCTTAGTAATTACCATTAATTTTGGAAGAAATGGAAGAGAGGTCCTAGGGATCTGTATTTTAATGCCCCAGAAGGAACCCCTCTATGTCAAAATATTAAGGTTTCTAAGAAAACTTGAAACAGTAAAACCAAGAACGTCTGCAGAGATCACTAGGTCTCAGTGCACTGGAAGAGCAAAGTTAGTTATATAGATGCTCCCTAAAGTAGAATTAGAGATATTTTTCTTGCTTCTAGGTGGAATTTATTGTTCTCCTTTGGGTAAGATTAAACCAGCTTCACCAGACAGTCATATGCCTTAATATCTTTTCTACATCTAAAGTGCAAATTGCAACAGTTTTATGGGCTTACCAAACAGGACCAGAACACGCCCGCAAGGGAGGTCACTCAGACACTCCCCTGTCCCTCCACCCCCTCAATGGGTCATGTCAGCAATCCCAGCCTGAAAGTAGGCTCCGTGGAGACCCCTGAAAGAGGCACAAGGGAGCGAAGGAAAAAAAAAAAAAAATCAGCTCCTAGCAGTGGTCCAGTAACTCATTTTATACTGTGGCTTTTCACCAGGTGTGAAGGCCTTTTGGAGAGACACAGCCAGGAAACTGTTAAGCAGCAAGAATGAGGCAGTTGACATCATTTTTAACTATTTTGGTTTTGTTGTTTTTTTCTTGAAAGATTCACCATCTCCTTCTTGTACGACCTTCCATGTGGGACTCTTGCAGCAAGGAGGATCTTCACATATGAAACGTCAACTGTGCAATGATACCAAAACTCACGTGTTTCTACCATAAACTCTACCAAAGTAGCAGGTTCTAACAAGATAATACAGTAAGACATTTTGTAAGAAAAAAGGGTGTCACATTTTTTGTATAAAAATATCATAGCATTTCCAACCCAATTCCTAAGCTACTAAGAAATGTAGGAATTCAGGCTATTCACTTTCCTGGGACAGCTTTAGAAGCCATCCTGTTTCTTTTCCTTTTGCATTATTTTCCTCCTTTTTGCAAAACACGCTGGACTTCACTGGGAATGATGAATTTCAAATCATGACAGAATACTATCTCAAATGACTATCATTGTCTTCTATGGAAGAGACTCCAGGGGTGCATATGTATAAATATATGAATTATTAATTCACCTACATATTGAACAATCATTTTAAGACAGTGGAGTTGGTGATGGATGGAGGAAAAAAAGACAGAATATGCACTACGAATGCCTTCGGCTTGGTCATTTTCTGGAGACAAACTATAGGGAATTGATCCTTACCCATCTGCAAAAATCAAATTAGAAACCACTTAAACTCTGCTAAAATGTTAATTCTTAGGGGGGCGTTTTCTTTCGAAGCATCCGCCAGGACAGTTCTCCCTGGGACCCAGATGATATGTATTACCATGGCCAGTTCAAGCCTGATCATTAGCTCTTCTGTTTTGGTGGAGCTACTCTAATTTATTCAGTAACTGGGCTAGTTGATGTTAGTTCAGAATTTAGTTTGTACTTGGCTGTTTGCAATGATATATGCACTGTCAAATATGAGACAATAATTGTCTCATTGGGACATAAGCCCTAGACAGGTGGTTTTCTCTTCTGTTTCCTAAGGATTTTTTAAACACTTCAGGCAGGTGCTTGAATGGTTATCATTAAAAGCTAACTTACCATCTATCTCCTTTTTAAATGACATGTTGATTTAGGACGGCATGGCACATCAGTTATAACATGACTGAGACCATCTTAATTATCCTTTTATTTAAATTTACACTTGATAGTCAGGTGTTTATCTGTCAGGCTAACACTGATATTGTGGCAAGTAGCCTTCACTTAAAAGTTCTTCTGGCTCATACCAGGAAAAATTAATGTTATTATTAAGCTGTTGAATCCTAATATAATTCATCTTAAAAACAGGCAGCAGCAAACAGTGCGTAAAGATGATGGGCAAAGCTTGCCTACCATTAGCTAACCATAATGAAAACAGTTTGCTTGGATCTGTAAAAAAAAAAATCCAGTCTTTTAGGACATAAAAGTAATATAATGTTGGATTAAGGGTACAAGAGGTTCTGGAATAATATTGCCAGAAAGCAGGAAAGACAGTTAAAACAGAATGCACTCACTATACAGAAGTAAATACAGTATTTTGAGAATGCCTTCTATTATTCCTGTGAATATTCTCAGGAGGATAAGGAAGCTTTATATCAGAGATAATTAAATGCAGGCTCTTTACTATTATATCTGTTGTATTCCAGAGCGCAGTAGGTTATAGGGCAATAGACTGAAATTAGATTTTAGCAGAACATGTGTCCTGACCTTTCTTTAAAGCAGATCTATTTACTTTATAATGCAGTTCATCTTGTAGGAACTGATGTACTCCAAGCCAGTGTAAAGGTTAAGACATATGTGACTCTTAAACCTTCCTGCTTCTAACTCTGACATAATTCTCTTTGTTTATATTGCACAAAAAGATATTTTAAATAACCAGGGTTGAAAATAATCTTTTTTGTGGTGATGTTAATTTCAGCTGTCCTAACACTTATATATGCAGTGCAGCAAATGCAGTTCTAAATTTCAAATCTAATGGGCTTGGGCTTCTCTGCGTAAATCGGAGTAGCTCCACTGAAACAAATACTGAAGCAAACAAAATTTCACTGATTTACAGCTAGGTACCTAGCTTGGAGCTTAAATGGATTAAAGCCAGATTTACATGATTGTAAGTGATAAGATCTTGGCCTCGTGTATTTTGATACGCTGTGGGCCAGATTGTGAACCCCTTATGTCAGTGGCACAACTTGCATGAGTAAGTGCTCAGTGATGTGACTGTGGGCTGCGCAATCTGGCTCTGTATTACACAGACGTAAACAAGTAACCAAGAGAAAGTTATTAAGTGGCTTTGATGATCTCATAAATAAACAAGTCATGACACTTAAGTAGCTCTAATAGTATCAGAACCAGAAGAAATATGTACAGTCCTACATTATAGATGCCCTGTATTGTAGTCTTTAAACATAATGGATGAGAGTTGATTCAACTATATCATGCCATGATACTGGATACTATTTGATTTGCAGAGAAAAAATAGTATAAAATAGGACAACGATGCACTGTGCAATGCAAATGGAAGGTCTTGCACATTCCTCACTACTCTTACTGTTGTCGTCTATTGATCACTTAAAATCTTTTTTCTTTGGCTTGTGATCCTGGCATTTTCCTTTTGTTCTTGTTTTCTCTTCCTTCATGTAATTTATTTTCCTAGAAAGACCTTTACCTTTGGAGCACTACCTTTTTTTTGTGGTAGCTAAATTTATCCTATAGTACTGCTAGCAACTGAACTCTAATGCATAAAATGGAGATTAAAAATGTGCATGTTTGTGCCTGCACATTGCACAGACATTAATACATACACATATTAAATACTGATTCTAGGTACATCATATAAGATAAATTACAAGAAATACAGCCATAAATTTAAGCATCCAAAGTCTCAAGCAGTTACTATGTAGTGGATCTCTGAAAATGCATGCCCAGCCCTGCAGATGCTGCCATGTCCAGTAGGGTTGGGAGTAGTAAGTGAAGAACAGAACCTCAGCAACTTCTCTAACATGGCAGGAAGTAAAACAGAAGCCTTTTACAAAAGAAGCATCAATAAACAAAAGAGCAACTAAGAGATTATGTAACAGCCTCCAGGAGATGCTATAGGCTTCAAACTCATCCCACCTCAAAGCTGATTGCTTCTCCCAGTATGGTTTTGTCATGGACCAGGAATCACTCACTTCCCAAGGGTCAGTACTCAGCTCACAGCACATTCACCAACAGTGGCACCTCACAGTTCCCCAGGAGCACCTTCTCTATCTCAATATTTATTTTGAAAAATGTGTTTCCATTTGGGTGAAGAGTCACTCCCAAAGTTAAAGTAATCTGAACAAACAAAATAGAAAGACAGAAGCTGAAAACCTGCTGTGCACCTACACAGCAAAACAAAACCCGACCTTAATCTTCTCGAGAAATAAAAAAGTTAGATGGCTTAAAAAATACTTTTTTAAGAAAAAATAATTCTCTATATGTTAGTTTTTACACTCCTTGCTATTACCACTTTTGTCATTCATTCTATGGAATCCGTAAGAATTACAAATAACATTGAGGGAAGAGGAAAAAAACCTCCAGGTTTCTATGAGAGAAACAAGCTTCAGAGAAGCCTTTATATATTTTGATGGAGCAACGCTTACTGTCAGCAATAGTACCAGGAGAAAAATAGTTATGATGGCTAATAAATATACCTGCAGCATAACCACTACCAGTTCTGTTGTATAAATGGGAATTTGGAAGGCTGCAGATGCTAACGTTTGAACCAAGAAGAGATGAACGGAGAGTCTCTCACACTGATGCAGAAGCACAAGGGATTTCACTGCAGCATCTGCTGTGTGCCAGAGACTCCAAGGTCTCTGGCAGGGCCATAAACTCTGCCTCTGCCACAAGCAATGGAAGGCAAAACCGCAGAGAAGCTCCCTCTCTTTCGCTTCAAAGCAAAGCTTTCCTGCAAGAAGGGTTATCTGTTCTGGAGCAAAAAACAAACTTTGAAAGGAGAGAGCCCATATGATTGCTGTTATACACTTACAGGAGTGAAAAGTAGCAGAGAGGCTGTAGGAGAGCACATGGCACACTGTGATCTGTGCTTCCCACCACAGCTTCAGAGGCAGCCACGAGGTTCTCCCCGTGAGCACCAACATATACTCAAACTGGCTGCAGAGAGGTTCTTGCACGCCCTGGCACCGTGCCTCTCCCCTCTTTCCTCTGCTCTCTACCTCTTTTGGTGGTGTTGCCCTTAAGTTTCTAAACTCATACTCATTCTTGTTTCCTAGACAAATGCATATAAGGGCCGAGATATGCACAGGGAGATAAGGGAAATGGTGAATCATGAAAACCAGTAATTAATGCTGAAATGCCACATGCGGTGCTTTTTTTGAATACATTGCATGAGATTAGTGTGCTAGATGGATTTTTTTTTCAAATAAAAGACCATGCTTTCTCTTTCAAAAATAAAGAATGAAACTATGAAACAGCACCAAAACCAGAAGTGTGGTAACCATCCTCAGTAAGGTCATTTTGAGTCCCGCAAAAATTTACTTATTCTAGCAATCTCAAAATCTGCAGAGCAATTGCCATCAGCATAATAAAGGATATCAGCACTGATTTTAATGCGAGTGAAACGGTTTCTGCAGTGTTCTTATAGGAAAAGTAGATATATTATGGAAAGGGCCTTACATAATAACCTTTTTGTAAAGCTTGGATGGCAAAATGATTCTGTAAGACACTGAAGTCACATGTCATTAATCAGAAATGACAGTCTTTATTCATGTATATTTGACTGAAACTGCATAATTTTAGCCTCCAATAGCCCTGGATAAATGACCTTAAGTATAGCACTTTTTCAAATTGACAGTGATTGATGATGGACCAAAAAATGATGAACACAGAAGAAGTAAACATGAAAAATAGATAAAGCCTTTAGTATTACACAGATTTCTTGTTTTCACTTTTCTAACTCTTTATCCCTCATTTTTTATCTCTATAACCTTGCTCATCATGTTTTAATCATTTTTATGCTACAGCATTTGTTACATTTTGCCTGCAGTGCCCCCACACTAAACCCTGAGCTTGCTGAAAGATTCATTCACATAAATGGAATTGATTTCATATTTTCCCTTTCATGAAAAGAGTCTTTAAAGTTGGAAACTCTTTATACAGTATGAAACTAAGGAAACTGATTACTTCTAGGAAGCATTTATCTACATTTCTTGCCAAAACTGCAGCACACTTACTGACATGAGGAGAATTCCTTACAAGATGAGCAGTTTTCCAGCTCTGGGGCTGCAGCAGAAACAGCCCTGCACCTTCCAAGTCCTTTTTATAAACACAAACCACCTGACTGACCATGGGATAAATAATGCAAACAATGTTCTCTAAGTAATTAAAACCCCACCCTATTGATCTTTTTACAAACCACTGTGTGCTCACACTAATTGATGAAATAGTAAAGAGAAACCAGCACCTAATTAAATTTGTTGTGCATAAACTAGTGCTGAAACAGGAACCACTGCTGGAATTAATTACTGACCCCACCCAGCACAGCTCTGCACCATTCCTTGACACCAGCTGACGCTCCATCCAGGGATAGGGCATAGGTCTGAGCCTAGAATTAAGTATAGTTTATTTTATCCCTTCCTCAAAGGGTCTGCTTGCATATGAGCTTGAGTTTACGGCAAGACATCTCTATTGGGGACAGCATGAACATGCATGGTGTGGCAGAGAGAGTTCACATACTTGCTGACAGGGCTGATACATCACACTGTGACTCACCAGGATGGGACCAGCCGGGAGATGGGAGAAGGGCAAGCCAAGCCCTGCACCTATTCCTTCCACCCCTTGCTATCAGTCATACAGGAAGACATGGTTTCGGATTTCAGATGGACTTTAGATGGTGCAGTCTACAAAACAGATTTCATACCACAAGGAAAAACAACAAAGCCAGAGGAAAGCCAATGGCTTATAAAATGTGTAAGTGTTTAAACTTATTTTGTAATTTTTCCGCTTACAAAACGCTTTAAGATCTGAAGATGAGATTAAAAATAGATGGCAGTCCTATGTTTTTCCTCTTCAGATCAGGTATTGGCGAAGTACAAGCATAGTCCAGAAATCACCATAGCCCGGTTATTTTATTTTGCTGCTGAGGCTGATGATCCATCACACACTGTTATACTTCCCTTTGCAGTCAGCAAGGCTGACTGAGTGGCAGTGGTTAGTAGTCCTGGCAACTGAAACACAGTTCTAGATGCTGGTTTTATCTGGAGCTATATGACAACACAAATCTCTTCTGCCTGTCAGGCTTAAATGAAAAGTTTTTTGAGATTTGTTTATTTTCGTGGGTTTTTTGTAAACCAAATTATTCTTGATTTGATCAAGTACAGGCAGTTTTTATGAAGGTAAAAATGAACCTATAAAACTGTTCCCATTGGTATTGGTTCACTATACTCCAAATCTTCAAACTGATTCTGGGAGTGTAAAATTCTGCATAGTTTCATTAAGAACAGATTGGTGCCTGTGCTATTAGCCTGTACAAAATGAAAGGCTTTGGTGCTTTTCTTTGTCATGAGAGTGACTTTCATATTGGAGTAATAAGGCTAATATTGCTACTGCAATATCACTTTATGAAAATCTGCTAATGAGATTTGAAATTGCTTAATGAAAATATCCCAGTTCTTCCAGACACCGACCCTGCCAACTACCTGCTAAAAGCTGGACTGCGTGGCTGCTGCGAGAACAGGGAGCAAGTACTCGATGCCAGGAGAGACCAACTTTGATTTTCTCACACACTGAGTCATGTAATGTCATTCCACATCAAGGTCCCCTGAGTTACACCATGTCAGCCCAGCTAAGGGCTTCACACAGTGTAACAGAAGGTGACATGGTTTAATCCAAAGCAATAAGCCATGAGGAGCCTGTTACCTCATTAAGGCACTTGTGCAACAGGGCTGGGTGCTGCTGCGGTCGATACTCCCAGTCTGCTGAGCCCTGCACCCCACTTCAAGCAGGACAGGACCCCACACTGGTCTCCAAACTGAGATGGCCAGATCATGCTGCAACCATTTGCCCCCAACTGTCGTGGGCAGAGCGAGCAGCTGGAGTATGTGACAATGTACACTGGCACAGACCTACTGACAGTTCCCATATTTCAAAATAAAGATCTGAAAAACAACAGCAACAACAGTTATTCCCTGCTGTTTACTTCGAACAGCTTCCACTCGGGGGCTGAAAATGAATGGCGCTTTAGCAGACACAGAGTTTTAAGCTTAGCTTGTCTCACTTTGCTATTCCTTGTACTGAGGAGGCACAGCAATGGTTTGGACACTTGCAGGAAGTATCTGCAGTTGTTGATTTGTAGGTGGGAAGATTTGGGAGGCATTTACCATTCAGAGACCAACAGAAGCACTTTGGGACTGGGAGAACAATTAAAATAGACATACAGACCAAGTCTATGGGCTTCTGACAAATCCATTAAGAGGACCAGTTCTCACTCCTCACAGTAATTGCTAAATACTCTCTGACTAGTGTAAAAAGTAATAAAGATCCATTTTTTCCTCACTTCCAGCTGTCCCAATTTTCTGCTGGATCATAAAGACAACAAGAAGGAAAGCTGGAAAAGTCTAGATTATAATTCCACATTCCCATGCACATTTCTCAGCAGTGGAATTACGCAATAGAAGAATCTGTCCTCTGGAGTCTGCTTTTCTCCTGCCATAAGTCATGGCTTGTAACACTGCATTCAAGACCCAGTGAAACAAAAAGAAACTGTAGGAGGCATTTAGGTTGACGTTAGCTGCATGAAGGGCACCATGCAGGGAGTAGAGTGCTTTGCTCTAGGAAGCGCTGAATGCCAGTGTTTATCCAGCAGGAACCTGGGGCATCTGAATTTCTCTTTTGTTTTCAGGGTTTTTTTATTTCTTTACTATCCTTTCATCCAAGTGAAAAATCTTACGGGGAAGAGCCACTGTGCAGTTTAAAAACAGATTAGTGAGCAGATGTTCATCAAATCCAAGCACCTGACATGAATTTTTGTTTATTACTAGTTCATATTTATACCACCAGAAAGATGAGGCTGCTACTGGACTGTGTATGCATGTGTTGCTCATCAGGGTCATACTACTGCAGGTTTTAATGCAGAAAACCCAATCCTGGAGGCACAATTGCAGTAACATTAACAGGTAGCCCTTAGGTCATGCTCTCCTACTTTCACACTGAGCTCCTGGTGCCACCCAGATTAGTACCAGCTGAGATTCACCAGCTCTACAGAGAGATCTTATGTCCAGCTGTGAACCATAAGGAATCATTTTCAAGCTTATAACTCAGACCATTTTAGATTTACTCTTTGTTTTCTTTTCAGTGCTCCACAGGTTGATGTTATTTCACATCACATGTGCTTGATCTGAGCACTATGCCAAAGGCAGGTGGATCTATTGATTATGTCACCAAGTAGTCAATCCCCAGCACAAAAGGCAAAGTTACTTGAATGAATGTTACTAAAGTATTAAAACAAGGACTCCCAAACTGCTTACGTGTATTGATCTGACATGGGAACCACAGAAACGAGCAAACGCCAGCTCCAGAGCCAACTTCCAACATAGCAGCTGAGGGACTTGGAGCTCCTCATTCTCATTCACACAAAGGTTACTGAGCCATTACTCTGGCAACATAAAGATACCTCAAAGGGGATGTAAATATTCAAATCTTAAAGTCCATTTATATTGCCAGAGGAGGGTAAAGTGGCCTTAGGGTAAATGAGAATTAAGATAATAGGTTTTAAGGCCAGAAGGGATCACTGTGATTACCTAGTCAGACTGTAGAGTTTTACTAAATAATTCATTTATCAAGATGATGTCTTGTGGTAGCAGGAGTGCATCTCAGTACCGCAGGTATTTACTCCACAATGAGTAAAAAGGATGTTTTGCAATGAATATGATAATGTTGCTCAGTGCAGCTGAGCTCTCTTGTGGTATCCTGACATCTCCGTTGACAGCTGGGTCCCTTGTGTTTGGGCTGGATTCCAGCAGGGTGAGAATGCTCAGGCTAAGAGTACTGCATGAGCATCTCTGCTCAGGTACAGCAACAGAAAGAGTGCTCAGAACAGCCATCCAGAAAAAGTACTCAAGAGGAACTCATTATTAGATGGTCAAGGCAACTGACTTGATATATGCATGGAAGTCAGAGCCTAACACCAGAGACCATATTTATATTGATCCCACTGTTCTGCTGTTGGTGGTCATGGCCATTGGTGGAAAGAAACATGGTGCTTATAACCATGGCTCTAGCAAAAAATGACAGTGGGGGAAGACTTCGGCTCTGAGGTGGATGCAACAGTTGCAGTCTGAAACAGGAGAGGATGCAGTCTCTGACCTGCAGCTCATCTCCCATCATTCTGGGTACAGAAAGTCACACGCATGGCGCTTGATGAAGCTCTTTGTGGTCTAAATGACCTACTTGTAAAAAAAATGGGTTCAAAAGTAGGCCCTTGCAGCAAAAACAGATGCTTCAATTGAGCCGAACAACCTTGGGTAATTAAATTGCAATAAAAATATTGCTTCATTCATTAACTATGGTAATTGACCAAAAAGCAAAAGGACACCTGCTATTTTCATTATAACTGCCCCAATACATTTCGAGGTGCAATCTCCATGTGGAACAGGACATTTAGATTTAATATGGCTTCAGATTATTGTATTAAAGAGCTCACAAATATCCTCAAAATATCCTCACTTTTTATTTCCAATCACTGCTTTCAACAGTTTGACCAAAGATGAATCCATAGCACAGGATTTATAACAAACAGCATTTCACCGGATTCCTAAGAGTATTCTCATCTTCTTTTGCCCATTCCTCTAGGCCCTATCTAGCATAAAATGTAGCCTTTATAGATCTCTCAAAGTTCATTATGTGTTGACCCTTATTTTCTTTATTTGCTATTTAAATGTGGCTAGGTTCTGTGTCAGTGTTAGTGTTATTTTTATTTATTATTTACCATGTGCCAATGTATGGAACTGTCTCCCCTTCAGAGTACCTACCACCAGACAGACTAATCATAGAATAACCAGGTTGGAAGAGACCCCCAAGATCATCGAGTCCAACCATTCCTATCAAACACTAAACCATGTCCCTCAGCACCTCGTCCACCCGTGCCTTAAACACCTCCAGGGAAGGTGACTCAATCCCCTCCCTGGGCAGCCTCTGCCAGTGCCCAATGACCCTTACTGTGAAAAATTTTTTCCTAATGTCCAGCATAAACCTCCCCTGGTGGAGCTTGAGGCCATTCCCTCTTGTCCTGTCCCCTGTCACTCGGGAGAAAAGGCCAGCACCCTCCTCTCCACAACCTCCTTTCAGGCAGTTGTAGAGATCAATGAGGTCTCCCCTCAGCCTTCTCTTCTCAAGGCTAAACACCCCCAGCTCTCTCAGCTGTTCCTCATAAGGCCTGTTCTGGAGATGCAAACAAAGCCTTTTATCTTTCAGTAGAGGGCTTTTTTTTTTTTTTACATTCTGCACAAGAGGGATTTATTGTCTAACTGTATGGATATCAATGCTGAGCCAATTCCACATCCCTGTTGGACAAGGATGTTACTGCAAGCACGTATTTACCCAATCATTGTGGCAATTTGTTGAAGTATCCAACAAAATACCTTTCTCTCAGTTTTAATTTAGGTAGTAATGGAGTAGTCATAGCAAACAAGAAAAAGAAGTAAGATTAATTCCTATAAATTAACAATTTTGGTGGGGTTTGTACTATCAAAACTACCCCAAATCTCCTAAGTCATGTTTTGAGAATTTTAGCTAAGCTTCTTCTTGGCTGTGTTTTGTCAGAGCTCTGCTTATTTTCAGTTTCAGCTGTACAGCTTGTACAGCACATTGAATGATTTAACCAAGCAGATTTAGAGTTCAGTAGACAGCGTTCTTTGTTAGATTTTAGTCACATACCAAATTCAATAGACTCTCTGCTGCAGGCGTACGTCAAAATGCCAGGAAGGCATGAGACATTGTTGAATATGTTGGAGTTTATTGTTTAGAGAAAAATTAAACTTGGTCTCTCATTCAATCTTTAATTAAATAGTCATACTCTAAAGCTCAAGGGACAAAGGAAAAGAGAGAATCAAGCCAGTTGTTCTGTAAAACACAACAGATATTTCTTTATATCTGTATTGAACAAGTCAGTATATGTCATCTTCTCTGAAAACAAATACAAGTATTTTGGGCAAACGTGTTCCAAGCTATGAATTACCATCACTACTGCTAGCTATTACCTACAGAAGATCATTAACAAACAGAGACCTTTTCTGCATGAATAGAGCTGTGTTTGTTTCCTAATAAGAACTGCCATCATATCCTCTGCTGGCGAGTTTAGGAAAACAAGTCTTCGATCTCTCCGTAAAGTCCTCACACAAAAACTGAACAGCCATATGTGATAGCTAGCTAAAAAACAAGTCATTGCTTGCTCCCTTTCTGCAAATTTGTCCTTAAATATGAACACTGAGAAGACTGTATGTTAGATCCTAGGTGTCAGGCACAAGCAATAAACAGCGAACTGCTAGGAGTCTGCCGAGCCTCCCATTTCAAAGAACCCTTTCAAAGGCCACTATTAGTGGTCTGACCACAAACTCACCCAACTGCACTCTGGTGGGAACACTGGAAAAGTGTTCAAACTGTGGGGAACCACACCACAGAAAACCAGCAGTCCTTAACTATGTCACCCCTGTGACACTGGAAAGATTTGCACTCTCCAGGGGTCACCGTGGGAGGCATGCTGCTCTCCAGCAGATTTCTCCCTTCATTTTGTTAAACTATGAGCAAGATTTTAATTTCATGTCAGCCATGAGGCATCATCCTTACCGCTTTATGCTATGTTTTCTTAGACAATAAAACATGTCCACAACCTAAATTAAAAATAACAATGATTTTGGCTGATTTCTCGCATTAACTACATGATAGTCAAAATAACTAACAAAAGAAAAGACAAATCTCTTTTACCCTAGTAACTGCTGAATTGCATGATGGAAGTTCTTTGTTCCTGCAAATGTAATAAGACTGGGAAATAGTAAAAATTCTAGCCCATTTAATTACAATTTTTAAACTGTAAACCTGTTTTCCTCTTAGTAGACCTTATTCACAGTAACTTGCAGCAAACCAGTAGCTCTTTAAACTGAGGTTCTTAATATTCATATTCTTAATTATCTATTTAATGTGGGTAGTGAAAGTTCATTATTCCTCTTCACTCTGAATATTTTTAAATGCAAATCAAAGTTTTACAGGGTTATGACCAAAATATGCAGTATATTCTTACAGCGAATTGTGAAGATCAGTAAAGTCATCTGAGTAGCTGTGATCAAACAGCAGCCATGGTATTACAGGCAGGAGCCTCCACCCATTCCCATCAAAATCAAGAGTTCCTCAGCCAGTCCAGCAGAGCAGGGTTAGGTCAAGGCTGAGTGGTTTTCAACTTTAGCAATATTTTAAAAACAAAATAAATTAAAAAAAAAAATCTTAATTTACTTACAGTTTGGCTATGAAAGAAAATCAACAGTTACTGTTGAGTGCTCAACAATCAGGCTTGAGGTTTGGAAGAGACAAACTAAACTCAATAGAGCAAATCTTAACATTTTCATTGTCATCCACTTTCACATGTCAATAGAGTTTGTTCTTGAAATACAACTTTGCCTTCCTCATCCCAAAACTTCTCAAAGAGGGAGTAACCTATGAAGTGTTTTTAAAACTAATCTATTAAACATTACACCTAAAAATAGACTTAGCAAAGTTTTACCCAGCTTATTCTCCAGTATCAAAAATCAGCTTCTCAGGGACAAGGGTAAGCACAAGACGCACACAACATGGTATTTTCCCAGATTGCCTTCTAGTCTCCAACAAATTTTATCTAAGAGGCCTTCTAAACCAAAATGATGTCCTTGTGTGGATAAACCTGAGTGGATATTCCTTGAGAATTTGACCCATCCATCCTTTGAACCCACATAAACTTTTAACATCTTGTCAGGAAGATTCAGAGAGCTTGAGTATCTGTTCTGCAAGAGCAATGAGACGGTCAGTACAGGTGCTTTACAGACCAGGAGAGAAGGACTTAACCTTTTTCATCAGTATGTCAGAGCAGGTCTTTAGCTGAGAGTACAGTAGCCATGTGGCAGGTTTTGGAGTTTTTTTTTTTTAGCAGAAGTTAACTTTTTTATTTAGTTGAACAGGCTAGAAGTAAAATCTACTGACTTTCATTTTCAAACTACAATAGCAAATAATCACTTACAATCCAGGTGCTGAGGAGGTGTGCAAGAACCTTTTAAAATGTAAAATAACTTGATTCTGTGTCAAATAGAAGGGAAATCATTTCCAATCTAAAAGCAGTTGGAAAATTCATGATGTGTACTCATTAAAAGTGCCTTCAAGATATCAGGACTGGCTTTCTCTATAAATTCAAGATGAATAAAAATGGTAAGTAGCAGCTATGATGTACAAAACACTTCAACGAACACAGCTCATTTTGGTTTATGCTGCTGGGTGGTTTTTTTAAGACCGGTATATGGACCAAAAGTGGGAAAAGGAGTAGGGAAGAGAATCTAATTCCAACACTTCGTGAAGACAAACCCAAAAATGCACAAAACTAAAACCACAGTAAGGAAATGCTCTATATGATACTGTAATGGGTTAATTATATTCAAGGGCTTTTCAATTCACAGAGGAATCATTTATCTACTCTGCTCCAAGGACTCAGTTTCTTTCAGCACCTGACCAGCAAATTTCAGTCACAGCAAAATTTGCCCCAAGCAGCAGACAATCAGTCACTTACCTGGTGCTTTTCCACACAGGAGACCCAGGAGGATGTTTTAAAGAAACAGATGCAGTTATCAACACCTAAATATCCCAGACTTTAATTAATTACCAAGAATAATAGCAATCTGGTTCAGCTTTTCATGAGGTCATTTATTTCACCTGCTGTTTCAGTTTTAACCAAAACATCTGTAACAAACTTTTCATCTCACTTCACTTTCATAGAGTTAAATCCTTATCAGAACCAAAAACTAAAATAAAAGTAAACCAAATCCTTTCGGAATTATCATTTCTGTTTCCAAGGTCTGGAGAAAGAAGAGATGGATTATGAACAGTTATAGGTTTTTCTGCTATTCTTAAATCTTATGTTTCCTACTTGGGAACATACTTCATAAAGAGCTTAACTTTAAGAACGTGCTTAGAAGTCATTGAATCCAAGAAGAGCAAGGTAGAGACACTGGCAACAAGAAATTATCTCTTAGCAAGCCACAGATATCATTTGCTTATCTCCAGGTTCAAAGGGCAACAGAGGCCAATGATGCCTGTGGGAGACTTCAGCTGGTTTGATAAGGGCTTTGACTGGTGTTTATAATTTTTCTGTAATTAAAATCTTTAATATCTAAGCAAATGTTCACATTTAAACACATGCTGAACCAGTATCACTTGACTAGCAATAGGCTTGAACATGTGTTTGCATGGTACAGTAAGGGCTGAAATGGAATCAAGCCACCAGTCCCATTCTCAGCATCCGTCACAAAATCAACCAGCTGGACATGCATTTAGTAAAGCTCCTGGTCTCACCAAAGAAAATGCACCAACAGGGAGGATGGCAGTGAACCCCCTAGAACTATTTTCACATTGTAGGGCATTTCCAATAAATTACACCAAGCCCCACCTTTCTCCTCATTGCCTTGTAACCATATACTTTTTAGTAGCTTACAGAGAGCAGTGGACACATCACTGCCGCATTGCAACCTCTACCATCCCAAGAATAAACTACCCCTGACCCCAAGATGTTGCAATTTAAAAGCTGACGCTTTGCAACAGAAATGAAAATATCAAACAATCCACATTTTCAAATGTGTAGGATTATAGGCTGGAAATTATTCCTTCCATGTCCATCCTTTTCCTCCCTAGGATTTCAGGCTCAAAAGGGAGAGAGAACATTTTCTGCATGACCATTCAATTAGTCCTTTCCATTAAATTCAGGTTGGCTGTAACTCTGGATCCTCTCGTGGAGGTGTTTGAAGGGAGAAAAAAAAAATCACTGACTATCACTTGTTTCTTTCTACTAATCTGTTGATGCTGCTGCAGGGCTCACAGCTTGTGTGCTTTCTGGTGTTTTGCCAACAGCCTCAGCTTGGGCTCCTGGCACTGCCGGTGGCTGCGCCCAGCTCCATAGCCAGCACAGTGCCGGCAGCAGGGCCCCTCCTCACCAGCAGCTCCCTGGAGCCCACCAGCACCCTCCAGCACCAGCACAGCAAGCAGAGCTTGCCAATTCACACGAGATTTTCTTTCCTACAATGCCCTGCTCAGGCAGCACCTACAGGAACACTTTAAATCAGCAGGGCAGAGAGCTTGAAATGAAGGCCACAAAGATGATCTGAGGGCTGGAGCACCTCCCACATGAGGACAGGCTGAGAGAGTTGGGGTTGGTCAGCTTGGAGAAGAGAAGGCCCTGAGGAGATCTTATAGCGACCTTCCAGTACCTGACGGGGCTACAAGAAAGCTGGGAAGGGACTATTTACAAAGGCTTGTAGTGATAGGACTGGGGGCAATGGTATAAACTGGAGAGGGGCAGATTTAGACTAGATATATGGAAGAATTTCTTCACCATGAGAGTGCTGAGGCCCTGGCCCGGGTTGCCCAGGGAAGCTGTGGCTGCCCCATCCCTGGAGGTGTTCAAGGCCAGGTTGGATGGGGCTTGGGCAGCCTGACCAATTGGGATGTCCCTGCCCATGGCAGGGGGAGTGGAACCAGATAATCTTTTAGGCCCCTTCCAACCCAAACCATTCCACGATTCTATCACCTCCCAGGTGAGTGCTCAGTGGAGACCTGCAAAGCGGGTGCACCTCCAAGTGCCTTCTTATCTCCCCATGCCTGATCCAGCCCACAGTCGAAATGCCCCTAACCCAGAGCAAAGCCAGCACGAGCCCACAGGCCCTGTTTCACAAGGAAGGCTTCCTCATCTCTCAGGGACTTCTTATGTGGTGTTGAAAGGCACTTAACCATCAATGTTGCCTGGCTGGGACTGGTTGGCTGTTAAGAACAAACATAAGAGAGTAATGATATGGCCTCAAGTCTGCGTGAAAATGGGAGTACTGAAGCAATGGTAACAAACAGAAAGTAGCATTTGTCCTCAAGAACATAGCTTGGATTGTGCCTACACGTGCACTGCACCCTGCAGGGACTTGGCAAGTCTGTCGTGTTATTCCCAGTTGAATATTACGAGCATGAATTCTGGGGGAATTTTTGCTGTACTTGCACTTAAAGCTCTTGCAGTCCATAATCTTGAGAGAATATTTTTTTTTATTTTTGCTGCTTTCAAAGAAGCTGAAAGCTATTTCATTCCTTCTTTGTACTGTTTCTTGATTTATTCAGCTTTTATTTGCCTGTGTTCTCTGTTGAGATGGTACCATGGGAAATGCTTCTGGTTTGCTGAACCAGATGATGCTGATACAGAGCACTTATGTAGCCTTCCATTACCTTGGCTCTCGGATGCTGGCTGGAGATCTGCGTAATTAAAACCAGGCTTACCCATACGAATGCTTATTTAGAGTCTCTGCTCAGAGGAGGGCAGCAACTGCTCCTTGTTACAATATTATCCCAGAATACATAGTATATGTAATTTATCCCAAGATATGTAGATGAGAAAATATGTAGTAATTTACTTCTCCCAAGATTACTTCCCTTTCATGCCTTTCCCAGCAGAGGGGAGGGCTTGTGCCGTTCCAACCCTCCCACCTGGCAGCACCTGATATTACCCAACAAGAGCTGTGGCCCTACCGCAGACAGGCTCTCACAAGAACTGTGTAATTCTCCAAAGAGGTGACCTTCCTCTGCTGCTCTGTTTCGAGTTATCTCACTCCATCTGTTTGTTTGGTCCTCTTACGCTCCTGGCTCCCTCGGAATGGCCCTGGAGAACTGTGAGTTACTACCCAAGATAAAACAGATAAGGCCAACAGTCTCGCCAACTGAAATGGAAAGGTCCTGAAATCACCTTTAGTACATTTGTATGTTAGCCAAAACTCATGTTCAGTTAGGAATACATCAAGTATTTTGCATCTTTTACAAATAAGGCACCTCATACTGTTAACAGCTGTTACCAAGTATAATTGCACTGTAGTTCTATAAAATAAAATGTAACATAATACTTACACTTTCCAATTGCACAATGGTAATTGTGAATAATTATACAAAACCTCAGGCTTTTTTACAGCTATTTCTAACACTGAGTTTGTGTACACTATATAAACACCATCTGTAGAAAATGTAAGACAACTTCTGTTTGAGCATAGATAGATAAAACTGTATCATCAACTTTTCAGTGAGCATCCAGTTAAAAAGTTATTGTCTGCATCTTCCTCTAAACTACATTAATTCAGCAACTTACCCTTTTGGATTCACACTCCTGCTTCATCGCATCCAAACTTACATACCCCCATTACTTTCTGTTTTATGCAAGAACATTTATGCATATGCCCAGAATCCCTGACTTTACCTCATCCAGTCCTCCCCGGGCTCTGTCAGGCCACCACATCCTGCCCCAACCCCTCCATGCATGGGTATGATTATACACCAGTGGTTTCCAAATTCTTGCCATGAAAAGCTTTTGAGGTGTTTCAGCTGAAGGCTGCTAGTTGTGAATACCAAAGCAGGGGCTTTCCCCTCTGCAGAGGCCCCTTCGTAAGTATAAAGTACAAACAATGAAAATGAAAAGCAATAAAAAAGCAAGATCTGGGCTTTGAATGCTTCTTAGGGTCAAGCACTAAACCCTCTTTTGACAGCTACACAACCCACACTTGTTCTCCTCAAGAGAATTTGACCTCGAGTAAGGAATTGAACAAAGTGCATATTTTGGCTACAGTGATCTAAAGCAGCAAACAAACTTCAGATAAAATATACAGATAACGACAGGGAAAAAAAAAATCTCCCAGAAGTGAACCTCCACCATAAGTTATGCAAATTTTTAAAAAGAACAAAGTATTTCTGATTTCATTGACTTTGTGTTGTATGGCAGAAGGTTAATCAAACTGAAGTGTTACATTTCTCCTCTGTTATTGATTAACCAAAGTCAAATAACATTATCATTTTGTTTAATGCATTTAAATCATGACTATTTTCCCAGATGCTCTGCACAGTCACTTTGCAGATTTCAGTGGAAGTTGTTTATATGCTGAAACATTGAGCCTAGATAGAAACACTTTGCTGTGATAGCAACACATACCCAACAGTTTTCATTTTCTCAATTCAGGAGGAAAATTGCTGTTCCTCCCTCTCTTCAAATTATCTCTCTTCTTGCAAGAATGTTTCCTACATCATTTGAAAAAATTACTATCAATGGCTGCATTTTTGTGCCCATCTTCAGCCAAGCTCTGGCCCAAAGTCCCCTGAAATCACTGGGATTATTACTACTGGCTTCATGACCTCTTATTTAGCCCTGAGTACACTGGAAAGTTAGTTTTAATTTTTAATACGTCTGGTGCTCAGTGGAGTTTCTTTTGCAGAGGATTTGGCTTAATGGCATAAAAGTGATCTCTTGCCCCACTAAAGTGACTGCCGTGTCCACGCTGCGGGCACCGTGCCTGCCTACATTCCCAACGGGGATCTGCCAGCTAAACTGGCAGAGATGCAGAATCATGGATCAATTAATTGCCGCTGATCAGCAGCTTTGAAAACGGAAAGAAATAATCAGAACAAACTCAGCTTTGGGTTTAAAGCCAAGTACAGCTTCAGCAGACCTCAAAAGAAGTGAATGGAAAATACTACATTTTTACTACTATTTTGTTCAAAGATGTTTAATTCATCCAAGTCTGCTAGCAAGCGCTGGCCATTTTCTGAAGTGAAGGATAAGGATTTCATTTGCATTGGGATGAAAAAAAAAAAAAGGAAGAAAAAAGCAAGGCTGCTCATTCCTTACAGAAATACAAGTATCTCTAAACTGACACTTAGAATTATTTGTATTCCACCAGGAACTGAAGGTTTGCCGTACTACACTATCTACTGTTAAATGACCAAAACACTTACAGATTTATAGATTTACCTGCCACAATATCATTAGGGAGAAAAAGTCTGTGTTAAAAGGGATAATAATCATCACTAACTTCATCTCTATTCTGTCAGAGCCACAGTATGCCAAGCAGTAACCAAATCCTTCAGCAGCTCATGCTGCAAAGCACCTAGAATATTACCCAAAACATCCCCAAATGCATTTTCACATTTGTTTTCGGCATTTTCCACATAAAACTAGGTGTATGCATCTGAACATCTCTTTATTTAAACAAATATGTATTCATGTACGTAGACTATTTGGTCATTTCCTTGTGATCATCAGGAATACGAGGAACAAGAATAGAGTCTGGAAGAGGAGAAGCTCTGCAGCAGGAGCTTTCCACAGGTGGCCAGCAGGTAGGAGCAGGGTGCAAGAGCTGGCATGGGGCAAGTAAGCCCTGACTGCTACAGTGATCAGCAGAGCAGAGGGAAATACAGAAAGGGACAACAAGAAAAGTGAGAAGAAGCTGGGTGGAACAGCAAATATGATTTGGATGATGCCACAGTGCAGCTGCAAGCTGTTTGGGATCATATCACAGAAGTCAACAGTAAAATGCTCCCTACATCATGCTAAGGGCACACATGGAAGGGCACTTCTGTGTAAACCTGGAGCATATACATGGATCGCTCACTACTACCAATTAGTACTTACATATCTACACACAAACACATACCTCAGAGCAGCACTGAGAACCCTCTGATTAACAGATGACAAGGCAGAACTTTCCAAAGTGACTTCAGATCTTCAGCACTTCCAAAATTAGGAAGAGGAAAGAAATTAAGCAATGGTACAGCTACTTATTATTTTTCAAATATCCACACGTTTGGTCAATTCTCGTGATTCATGGAACACCAAAACCAATTCCAAAATCAAGCACTTACAACCAGTGAACAAAGTGTAATGCACAGGCTTTATTATTTATGTACTTCCTGCTACCACAACGTGTATGTTTGTTCTCAGTACACTACGGGATATAGCATTAAAAATAAACCAGCCTGCAGTAACTATATCCTTTATGATTCACAAATATTGCCAGTAGGTATAATGGTGCTTTGTTTGCCTGCATTTACTCCTCTGCTTTGTAAATACAAATATTTGGTCAAGGCATCTGCTCAGTCAAGAGCTGTGACTACTGATCCAGGTACAGGTTTTCAGACCTGTGCACAGCAGAAACCTACCTAAATGACTGAGAATACAAATGACCTGTCAGGTGGTTAATTCTTTACACATTTATGGTGATGCATAGTCACTGAACCAGCATAAAGGTTAGATACCTGTACTTGAAAATCAGACATGTGACTTGTTTAGAATATATTTTAACAAAAGAAGGTGCAGGAAATGCAAGCTAGGTTATGTTACTTTCAGGTTGTGATTATACTTATTATCACTACTTAGAATTGTTTGGAAAATAAATATGTTTTGAAATTAGCCCCCTCATCTATGAAAGTACTTGAGCAACTGTATAACGAAACATGTGAGTAGTCACTTTAATTAAATTACTACTTATATATGTGAATTATCCACTCATTTTAAGTGATTTGCTGGATCAAAGCCTTTCTGTTTCAATTAGAGCAGCAGAGTTAAAGTAATGTAACAACTCTAGTTTGGAGAAAATAACAGACCAAAGGTGGTTGTATCAATAAAGATATTCCCAGAGGGGAAAGAGAATAAATGGTACCTGTAGGAAGTGCCCACATAACTACACCACATCAAGTATAATTATCCATTCAACTTGGTTTATTATGTAAAAGATTAAAATATATTTTAAACTGCACTACTTTGGTTTGAGTAAGGGATGAAGATGTTAATACTCCAAGAACTTGGACAACACCTGCTATTTGAAATAGCTCTTATACTTTTTAACTGAGGTAAACAGAATATATTATAAACCTCCAGCATAGTCTATTGAAGTGTCAGAACAGCTCATTCAAAGCACTATATTCTCTTCTGAAAGATTTTAGTATTATAATCAAAAATTCTCTCCCTCAGATGCACCTGAGAAGCATTAACTTCTCAGTGACTTTAAGAACCAAATCCTTTAATACAAACATAGCTTTTCCCACAGGCACTTGAAAATATTTAGCATTTTTTCAGTTGAATGCAATTTTTATAATAAAGTAGCTCACTCGGCTACCTGACACCACAAAGACACTCAGTGAGCAGCTCCTGCCAGCTTAGGCAGAGCATGATCACAACCCCCCTGTTACATATGTAAGCGGGCTTTAAAGCATCCAATTGCTGCAACAATTCAAGCAATTTATATATGTTACTGTTATGTGTTTTATTCATTATTTGTAACATATGTACTTTATCTGTAACACCCAAACACAACTCTTGCATACACTATGTCTTTCAGTAAACCTTAACTGAGGACATGACAGATCTTAAATTTCTGTAACATTTAAATTTTACTTCTATGATCAGTTTTTGGAGACGAGGGTAGTCCTTTGCTACTCTAAACCCGATTTGGATGCCTAATTTTAATTCCTCTGTTTAAGGAGCTAGTAATCAGAATTTTCTTAATGTATACCTTCTCTACAAGTTAGATTCCTCCACATACACACACCGTTTTCTGGATGGCACCAGCTCATCACTGCTGACACTGCTCTCTAGTTTTAGTCAACTGTTCAATTTCATTGGCAAACCTCTTGGAAAAGCATGGGAATGAGGTATATTTTGTTCTCTGCCAAAATACTCGGTCCAGTCTATCAAATCTGAAATGGTCACATTTAACTGCATCTCTGGCAGTTTCAAGGGTATAATTTTAAAACTACAGTATATTTTGTTAAATCAAGCCCTGCAATGACCCTGTTTTACTTCCATCCACTTAGCCTATTAATGCAGGCTAATACTGCATGTTCCTGTGGCAGCAAACCTTAAAGTGTACCAGGAGACTACAGTGATAGATTACATGTACATGCTGTGTCATATCCAATTAACTCAAATTGACTGTGTACTGCATTATGCTGTTAGTGCATGGAAGATCAATAAATATGGAGAAAATCCAACGAGGCTCTCTCCATTCCCATCCAATTCTACTAGGTCTGAGACAGATCGTGCTCCTATGATGTGTATGCTGCTGCTGAAGAGGGCAGGTGGTGCATAGACACCATTCAAACTTGGCCTATTCAATCTAAACTCCTCTAACTCGCCATTCATGCATAGCAAAACACCATCTGGTCCTATTTTGCCTCCAGCAATCACAGCTGACCAAAAACGATAATAACAGCTGTTGCAAAACAAAAGCCAAACAAAGGGGGGAGGGAAAGGTTAGAATGAAGTCCAGTGCTGCAAAATACTCCATGAAGTGAGAAATGGAAAAGGAGCCATTCAATATAGCCAATCCTCATTGAAAAGAGTCAGTGCAAGACTTCAGATTAAACTTGAGATATTTAATCCATCTGTCCTGCAAACCACAATGGTCAGGTGATAATATAAAATTGAGATTATGTTGCATAAAGGTATTTAAAGCTTTTGTTCTCCACGTTAGAAACTAATGACCCCATGTCAGCTAAAAATTAAACCTTATGTTCTTTCATCATGTGTCAACCTGGGTTAATGCGAAAGTAGAATGTGGTTAACTGGGGTGATAAAGCATCTGAAACCCTGGGAAAAGAAGGTAAGTGCTTGTGAATTATATGAACGAAAACATTCTTTAAATTGTGCACAACACTGAAATCATGTGGATACTACACTTCCCCTATATAAATTGCATATTAAGCAACTTAAATTAGCAATTTTATTTATGACCCACGATAGCTAAGTTATTCACTTACTTAGGGAATATGAACACCAACTTGTTTGAAACAGAATTCTGACATTCTGCAATATGCTATTGTGGGTAATGTAAAATATGATTTTGCAGCAAGCAGTGGGATGCTCAAGTTTTTCAAGATTCAAATTTTGATATTTAAAATGTACAGTCCTGCTTGATGATTAATTTTGTTTAGCTGCAGTAATTAAAACTATTTTTCCTGGAATTGACCATCAGTAGTTCAGCAGCTCTTAATCAAATGTGATAAAACCCAGGATTTATGAAATCATTTAATGAGTGTAATAACACCTGCTTCTCGCTGCAAATAGTTGAAAACAGACTTCAGTTGTAATTAACTCTTATCACTAGTGACATTTTTCCAACGATACTTCATAGGTCTTCAAAATGACAATTACAGAACTAATACATGATTACTGTCACATGCAGTTTAGCAATTATTGCTGCAGACATTTGTGTAAAGGTTTCAGAATGACTATAAAATGGTTCCCTTTGTTATGTAACAGTAGTTAAAACAGACACACACAAAAATCTCTCACAACCAGCCTCTGCCGTGCCATTTCTAATGCAGGCAGGCTTCCTCACACTTGGAACAAACATCCACCATCCCAGACATTATTAGATATTATACTAAGGCTATTAAGAGCATGGGTAGCTGTCAACTAACACCTATTATGAAAAGCTTCAATTTATATATGATTTTTCTGCTCCAAGAAATCTATAAATTTATAATTAGAATCTCTTGCTGTTCATTATTTGTACATAATAAACAGAGTACCTGAGGATGATGAAATATTGAAAGCTGAATTCATTATTAATAAACTGACATAGTACTGTACCTCTTCCCTCAAGTCTGGCTGCAACTTTTTGGGTATCTATATTCAATTTCTTTTTGGTTGTGGCCTGCGCTCGGTAGCCATGGACACCGCCTCAAACAGGATTAGGATTCTGCTCAGGTTTGACACTTGCTGTTTTTAATTTTCATTTTATCATAAGCAGTTTAAGATTGTTGCCAGTGGTAATTTGCAATTTTTATCAAGACCTCTTCATTATAGCTTCTGACAGGACAGATGCTGTAATTAATCATGCAAGACAACTGGGGATAGTGGTCAGACAGCACTCACCACACAACTATAGCAGGAAAAGAAGGGAAAGAAGAAAATAAAGGATTACTCCTCTCTCTCTCAAGTAAAAATGCATAAACAGAACAAAACATTGGATGTGAATGTTTCCAAATCCTTCATACAAAATACCTGCCCCCGCCACCCCTCCTCTATCACATCCTACTCTTATGATAAAAAATAAGTCACACCACATGGGATCAGTCAGAATTAGAGCTTATAGACAGGAAGCCCATGGCAGTAGCTGCATTTACATCTGAAACTCAAAGATACAAAGGAAACCACAATTTGTGGTTATTTGCATCTCTGAACTACTGCTGAGACACAGGTTTGCTGTCCTGTTCCTGTGGATAAAAGTAACACAGGGTACCAGGAATGCTTTGTAATTCCACCACCTGCTTTCTCTCTCTGAAGCGAAGTGCAGAACCCTCAAAGCAGTTGCACGTGGCCCTTCAGCAGCGCATCTTTACGGATTCAAGAAATGATCTCACACTCAGTTATGTCTGGTACCTATTTATCCAGCATGTTTGATAAAATAAAAATCTAAAATGTTAAAAAAAATTTTCATGAACGTGTTTTCATGAGAAAACACTTCTGGATTTTGTATCAAAGACTTATGCCCATCAGTTTTACTGAAATGTGTTTATTCTATAGCAAGATAAAAGCATTTATTTTAGATAAGCAAAATACAAACAACTTAATTGCTGCTATCATAACTCATAAAAAAGTATAAAACAGCATAAAAACACAATAAGCAATGTAGCAATTAATAATTCATGTTACCAGTGTTTACATTAAAGCCTCATTTATGAAAACTTTACAACACATGATATGAAAACTTACAACTTTTAAAGAAAATATTTACATTGATTATTCAGTTGTGGAGTTTCATTTAAATATTCTACTGGTTTTACAGCATATTAAAAACTCTTGCATTTTTCATCTTAGCTTTCTGTAATAACAGTTTTATTTAAGTGCATTTCCCTTTTAAAAATACAGTGTATTAAATCTGAAACTCATCACTCCGACACAGAATATAATATTCACATTTGTTCTGTAATTGGAATTAATTTAAGAGGGTAAATGTCAATATATATTTTCTTACAAACTATTGTAGGTTTATTTGGAGAAATGAAGTGAAAGGTTGGGCCAAACATTTAAGTTCAGTTACTTGCATTTGTTTTTCCAAAGATATTTAGGACAGGAAAAAATTAAGAGCTTTGGCAAAAATCTGTGATTTACTCTATTCTTTCATGACAAAAAATGCCATCAACTAACTCATGTCATACAAGTACGATTGTATGAAATCAAATCATTTTACAGGTAGTTACAACTGTGCTTTAAGGGCTTCATGAGTTCATACTGCCTCGAAGTGCATTACTCACTTTTAGAGAAAGAAGGGTTATATCGTATAACTCTGAAAGGCCATTTTGCAGTCATAAGGTCCAGGTATTTATTAGGCCATTTGATTCACATATTGTAGGTAAAGCTTAAATAAATTAAAAAGGCATCACATGAAAAAGAGCACAGCTTTTTTTTTTTTTTAAACAAAATGATTTATAGTCAGCTAAAAGATGATACACAGCTACATTGTAGTTCTTTATTGCCTATCTAATAGACACTTTAGAGGATCATTTGATCTGTTATGCATCCCTGCATAACTACCATCAACAATTTACAGTTTTCAGCCAAATATGGTTTACCCCTGCCCCCTCCATCAACACAAAGCCATGTTGCAAGATCATTTATCTTCAGAAAATACTGACCTGCGATAATACTTGAGTCTGTGTCTGAGACTGTATTTGTGACTGGTGCTGCTGAGGTGCTGGCTGAGGGCTCCCAATGGCAGTGATGGGAGAAGTGATCTGAGAGGCTACCGGAGAATGCTGCTGAGGAGAAGGCTGTGACTGGTGTTGCATATGCTGCATTTGCTGCTGCTGCATTTGCTGAAGCTGTATGTGCTGCAGTTGCTGTTGCATTTGCTGCTGATTAATTTGCTGCTGAAGATGCTGCTGCTGCTGCTGCAAATGTTGTTGCATATGGTGCTGAAAATGCTGCTGTTGCATTTGTTGTTGTATTTGCTGATGCATTTGATGCTGATGTAGTTGCTGCTGTTGCATCTGCTGCATCTGTTGCTGCTGGAGCTGCTGTATCTGGTGCTGCTGGCTTTGCATTGAGGGACTGACTTGAGATGAAGACGGCGTTGCCACCATATTTGATCCCATAGAGCTTATCAAGGGAGCTGCAATGTTTGTTGGCATGTTTGGTGCAATGGTAACAGAAGTTACAATCTGATTCATCGGCAGTCTCATGGTTAAGGGTTTTGGAGCAATTGCTCTGGGAAGGGACTGTTGAAGAGTTTGAGGAGATGCCGATACTGTTGCGTGTTGAGAAAGAGAAGTATTCAGAATAAGGGAGGAAGACAAATTTGTGGATGCCAGTGTTTGTTGCACAGAACGAATTGTCTGGGCCTCTGCAGATTCTGCAGCAGCCTGTGTTTGGAAAAGAAATTGATGGTATTCTTAACAGAAAAAAAAACATTGTCACTGTTTACACAAAAATAAAAGTCACAGCTCCTCAGAAAGACTTTTTCATTTTTGTCTTCCATCAGAAGAGATCTATCAGCAGTCTGAAAAAGGATCACTGACCTACCTCTTTATCTATTTCTGTATATAGTACCTCTATATGCAGTCTTACTCGTACAAAAAACTCATGTCCTTGGTCAACACCAGAAAGTTACAAATGCCATACAGGTTGTGGGGCTGAAAGAGCTAAAAAGGGCTTCTTTCTATATTTACATTTTCAAAATAACCCTGTACTTGGGAGATAAATCTGAGCAGATGCATATCCCTCCACCAGTTATCGTGACATAACAGTAGAGTGCAAACAACAAAATTTCTCAACAAAACTTTAATTTTCCTGTTCTAGCTCTTTGCATCTAAGGCATCAAGACCTGGTCTGTCTACAACAGACAAAAGCCTAAGGGAACATTGTCAGGGCACCCAAATGAACGTTCTGGAATCATGACAGTTGTATCGACAGGTCACCCTGCTTAGGGAATCCTGCCTATTTTCAGTGTCCTGCAGATTTCTGGTGAGAGATGCCTGTGGGAAAACTATAGTCCAAAGAGGCATATTGCAATAAATGAGGCATTCCGGTGCTTCTGAAGGCACAGTTTTATCACATACATTTAAATACAT
The DNA here is from genome assembly GCF_032191515.1 of Phaenicophaeus curvirostris. NCBI lineage: Eukaryota > Metazoa > Chordata > Aves > Cuculiformes > Cuculidae > Phaenicophaeus > Phaenicophaeus curvirostris. The sequence goes on from NC_091405.1 coordinate 14,925,268, forward strand.
TGTGTATTTAAATTAAACATATTTAAGCACCAAAGGTAGGATTTGTGTCTCATTTTACACATCTGCATTGTACATGACAAAAACCGTTGCCTAGAATCTTTCTATAAAGACAGCAGAGAGAAAGAAGTGTGCTCCAGCACAATTAACTGACATGTTTTAGACATTTACCCTAGAATGTGTCAAATTATGCTGCAGAAGTGTCTATTCCATCCCTACTCTCAGCAACAACCTTGGATGAAAAAGCTGTAGCAAGTATTTCTTAAGTTAAGGAAGACAAATTCTGGACTTAAGAGTGTAAGATGAGCAGTGACAGTCTTCCTAAACAAGTTACTTGGCAGCCCAGGTCCCGTGGATTTGGGGAGAAAATATGATTTCTGATGGTTTTGAAAAGGGAATTTAGGATTGACAAAATAAATTCCCTCAAAGATATTTACAATCCCAGCTGCCACTGAACTTAGCATTGTGATATTAAAGGCTTTGAAACTATTATCTAAAGGAGAGAGGAAATCTTCCAGATTTCAAGACTGCATGTGTCTAATTTTTCCTGTTTCGTTCCTAAGCATTAATTAAAATACACAGCAACTCCCTGTGTGATTTACTGATGTTTTGCAGTTGTACATTCTCAGGAGCCAGAAATCATCAGTCTCTTCTGCTGCTTTCTTGTGTTCAAATATATTTTTGTAATTCATATTTATGAATTATGAGAGGAATAAGCAGCTTGGTTAGTTTTTACCCATATTTTAGATAGCCATAAGCATATTTCCATTTATGGTACTGGAACCAACAGATCTGCAACTAACCAGTGCAGTGCCACTGGTGAGAAGAGTAAATTCTCAAGTAAGACAGTAGCACTTTTTCTCCACTAATTTTATCTTAACTCAGGATCCGCTAAAATACCCCATGTGGCTCACTGCCAGCTAATCCATCTGTAAGTGCTCTCCAAATTCAGAGCCACCACACATTTTTTTTCCCCTCACCTACAAGAAATCCTTAAGCTTTGTCAAACAATAACTGTTCTCCAGCTCCATGGAAAACAACTCGGTCTTTTGAGAAGTAGCATTTGAGGAAAAACAAAACTCTGCAAATAGCTCGCAAATGTTAATGTCAAAAGGTCAATATATTTTTATGACTGACTACTTTCATAGTAAAGAGCATTATTTTGCCTCCATAGATAATTTAAGATGTACATTTGCAAAGTTGTTGTTTGTGTTACTGTGCTGTTAGAGAGATGACAATTTTTTTTGGTAAAGACTAAGTAGAGTTCAAGCAGCAGCACAGCATCTTGTAGAGCTGTGTTACTGAAATCCTGGGATTCCACCTTTATTTTGTGTAACCACCCACCCCCTTCCCTTCGAAACACCACTGCCAAAAGCTAAGTTGCATTCCATTGCAGGCATTATAGGGCTTACCTTAGAGACAAGGCTTGCTCTATAGGCAGCAAGTGCCTTTAGGTATTCCTTTTTAGCAGCTTCAGTTTTTCTTTTATATACCTATGAAAAGAGACCACAATATCACCAAATTCAATTATTAGACGTTTCTGCCAGAATACTTCCAACATCACTTGCAAAGAAACAAAAAACACAGACCAAAAACCTTAAAACACTTCACTGTTGTACGTGCTTTTTATTCCCTGAAATATATGTTGTTGCAGGTTGTCACATTTTCAAGTTTACTCAATGGACTTGCAGCACAACTTCTGTTGATTTATCATGTATTAAAAAAAGCTGCTAGAGCAGCCAACTGCTTGAAAAGACTACCTATGCATACTTTACCTCTCCAGGAAATAATATGTTAATGACTGTAAATAACAGGGGTTTTAGATTGGTGCAAAAATAATTGCCATTTTACCCATCAACTTTAAAGCATTATATCTCAGCTTAGAATAAAATGTATTAATTGAAGTAAAAAACATCAGAATCTCTGCATTTTTGCCAACAAGAAACAAGACTATTTATTCTGGTGGCACAGAATTCTGGAGTCCTGGAACTGACAAATTCTTCAAAGGCGTTTTGAGCTGCTGTTTGGTTGTGGACAACCTTCTCTTGCAGGAAATTGTCAAGATGCTTGAAAATGTGGTAATCACTAGGAGAGAAGTCTGGTCAGGAAGCTAGGTGAGGCAGAGTTTTGTAGCCCAGTTCATGCAGCTTCTGTAGAGTCATTTATGATGCATACAACTGGGCTTTGTCATGGAGAACCACTGGCCCCTTTCACTTGGCCAACACTGGACGTAAATGTTGCCGTTCTTGGTGCATATGGTTGATTTCCTGGCCGTGATGTTTTTTCCAGGATTCAAGAGTAGTAGTGGATGATTTTACCTGCCAACCACTAAACAGTGACTGTAACTTCAGCCTGAGGAAGTGTTTTGGTGTTTCACTTCAGTCCAGCCCCTGTGTGGAATGCCACTAGTTGTCACATAAAATCCATTTTTCACATGCCACAATGCAATCAAGAAATGGATCGTTCTTGTTTTGCAAATGAAGTGCAGAGAAGACTTCATAACAGCAACTTTTGATTTTCATTCAGCTTGTACAGCACCCATTTGTTGACGTTTTTTGATTTTCCAGTTTGGTGCAAATGTTGAACAACTTTTGAGTGGTCAATGTTTAGTTCTTCTGCAATATATCGTGTTATTTTGTGGGGGTTCACCTCAATAACAGCCCTCAACTGGTTGGTGTCTATTGCAGGAGAATGTCTGTGACCCTCCTCATCTTCAAAGCTCTCGCTCCCATTATGAAATTTTTGGAACCAATGTTGATCTAAGAGTTTGCTGATGGACCCCGGCCAAATATTTGGTTGATGCTTCTAGCAGTTTCCGCTGCTTTACCTCCCCTTTTGAACGTACAACAAAATCACTTAAATTAGCCTTTTTTCCATCTTTAATTTGACAGCATAATATGAAAAAGAATAAATAGTGAAACCAAAACCATAAACATAAATAAGTAGAGCAAATTTTGTGCTTTAAAATGGTGTACATCAAGAACACAGTTAAATAAAAGCTTAAACCAAAATAAATATCACAGTTTACAATGAGATAAGCAACAATTATTTTTGCACCAGCCTAGGAGAACACTGAATATTTGAGATGCTAAAAAGTATCTGAAATAGTATAAAATAACAAAAAATGCCTAGGCTACATTTTGCTTTAAACAAATATTTGAACTACATATCAAAAAATCTTTCTACTATTAGAAAAGGTGGTTCATAGAGCTTTGACAACTCATTTTCACCAAAGCTTGTAAGAGAGAACCCCACTGAGTTAAACAAGAACAGCTAGGCAAAAAGGAATTAATCTGTATTTCTAATTGTCAGTAAATTTGAAGTTCACCTTTAAACCATGTTCACCACCAGAAGGGGAGCAGGAGAGGGAAGAGAATTAGGAGCAAAACTGCTTGCATTTAACTGCCAATCAGGTTGGGCTGTGGCTAAACCATGAAAATCAGACTAAAAGTTTCCAAATGTATTTCACAAACAATCGTTCATATCCTCCCAGAAGGTGTCCTATACTGGAATCTACTCTTCCACTGCAGCTTCCATGAACAGTAACTAGGAGTTGCATGGAGCACCAACAGGAAAACAGCCTTGTGGTAGAGGGTGAGGGTGTCTCCTTCAATCCGTTGTAGGGGTTACGTGCGTATAGAAAAAATAACAACCCTCAAGGAACAATAAAACTCATCATTCTGTACTAAGTTAGAGCTGGAGATAACATTTCACACACGACAGTGTAATGAGGCACAGAGGATTGGCTTCAAAGTTTGGAAATAAACACACTTTGTAACAAATTCATAAGGCAGATCAAAGGAAAATGGTAAATGGGCTGTACTTTACCCTTTTGTCTTCTAACTTCTGATTAACAGGAAACAAGAACTTTGAAATATGAATCGCCAAAAGATGGTCTTAACAGGACTCCAGGACAGTACCACCTGAACTCTTTTACAAAATGCCATTTAACATTTAAAAACAAACCCAGCCATTTAATACTATCTACTGGCTCTTGTAATAAAACGCTTTTTAGATGCCAGATCTTCAGCAAGTTAAAAATCAATGTATCTCTACAAAATAAGAGGTCTGCATCAGCAAATAGCATGGTCCACAAAGAGCAGAGGTAAGAGTTTTTTCTTTCAAGGATTACTATTTTATTTCTTGTGAGACAACCCTGCATCAATTTTTTACCTGTTTTTGTTCTTCTCCTAAACCATCCCACATAGACGCCACTATTTTTGAAACGTCTCCAAAAGTAGCATTTGGGTTCTGCCCTTTAATTGCAGCTTGCGTATCCCTGAAGAAAAGGGCATATGCTGACACTGGCTTTTGTGGCTCATTGGGATCTTTCTTTTTCTTCTTCTTTGGAGTCTTGGGCTTCTTGCCAGAATCTGGGGCAGCTCTTTTTTCTCCAGTAGCCTAAGAAACAGTAATAACAAGAACAATTAATATATCATGAAATAAATCAGATTAATTCTGAAAAACTTTGAGAGTCCATAATATATGGATGACTACTGTGTAGGCAACATCTTGGAGAGTTCTATTGTGTAAGCATTTCTCCTACCAAATAGTACTTAGTTTCAGCTTAATGTCAACAGATCTACTAGAACTAAACACAGAAATAGTTACTACTCATCATAAGCGCAGCTCAGAGAGTCAATCTGAAAAAGTACACCCCAACACTAATTTTATCCAAAAAAAAAAAAGATTAATCTAGTATAAGGTTAAAATTAATTTAAAACTAAGTAAAACATACTTAAGTACAAAATTAAGATTTAACCTAGTATATTTTGACTAGGTAATCTATGCCTTCTCCATCAAGATGCAATTTCAGCAGTAGAGACTCAAAAAACAACAGCTTGGAGGCATTTCCTAATTCCCAGACTTAGGCTGTCAACTTAGAAGTGGGTCAGGGGTTAAAAATCCCACCTTTCAGGCAAAAAGTAGCCACAACTCTGCAGTTTCTAACCACCTGCAGTGAACACACCGTGTGTCCACCACCTATCTCCATCACTCCCTGTGCAGGGTCAAGTGCCTGTGCAGCAGCGCTGGGGGCTCCACGTTAGTGCCAAGCACCAGCCCTGCCACTCCTCTGTCTGTCTCTCACCTTGGGGCTGGGGAACACCAAAAGCAGTGTACCCAGGATCACAGGGAACCCAGTTCCTGCGTCCACCTGTCCCGGACCTTCTTTTGCTGAACTACGCATAGATTGTTGCGGCACAGACTCAAAACACACCACTCTGACAGTTGTTTGATGTTTTAAGGATCCTGTACAATGACCTTTACATGGGCACAAGCCTTTACCTTAATGAGAAAACCTTTCATGGAACAGCAAAAATCAGTCCCTTCAAATATATTGCTGTGATAACTCCTGTACTTTATTTTATTGATAAAATTTTCCCTTTATAACAGATTTCTTTAAAGCAAAATGTAAATTAACTAAACTTTCAATTAGAAGAAAGCTTATGTTATTTCCATCTAAATGCATCTGTATTTTACACAACTCCAAAGAATACCCAAATGACAAAAATGCTCAGAGTTGATGAGTAAAGAGATTCACTATATATATAAAATCTGAAATGAATTATGAATGTACTAGACTAGAGAGATGCATATTCTTACATTTCTTATTATGAAGTTATTAAGAAAACTTCTTAAGCAAAGACAAAGAGCAAATGAATCATGTTCCGCTACACCACAGCATTTGTATATTTTATATGACCACGTTGGAGCTGAAATGACACTGCCACATTCAAGACAATATATTATACAGACATGTAAAGCTTCCTTACTACAGCACATGGAATAACTTACTCTGCTTGATTCATCTGCATCTTCTTCATTTATAGAGCTGGATGGGGAAGGAGTGGCCGATTTACTTGCAGGAGGGGAGGGAGAAGTGTGTGGCAAATTAGTGCCTCCTAAATTTAGCCCCAGCTGTGCACTTAGCTGAGACTGGTTAATGGTGGTCAGCTGGGAAGGAGGCATAATTCCTGAATGAGCAGCATCAGTCATATGGACAATGGATCTCATGATCAGAGAATGATCCTGGCGGTACTGGGAAACTTGTGTGTGACTCTGATCCTAAAAGAAATTGAGACATTATTTAGTCAGTAGCAGTGACCGTATAGCATTATCAGGTAAAGTTATTTTCACAGGCTTACAGAACCGATAATGTCAACTTGCAGTGTTTTGTTTCTTTTTAATGAATCAAATACATTTTTAATAAATTAAATGCAGCAACAGTTACCACACTGGGCCCAGACTTCACTTCTCCCCAGGTGGGCTCTTTTTTTTTGTAGACTAAAAATTGCATTTCTCCTTTTTAAAATGTTTCTTCCTTTGATGTAGCATGAAATGCCCATACAAACAACAGAGAAACAGGCTAACTGATGATATAGGGAAAACATTGCAGCTGAGAAGACAGAAACTACTGTCAAATGCAGGAAGTAAACAGAATCATGGGCGGGTGCATATGTGTACGTGCAGAGAAAAAGCACCTAGGTATAAAACAGTCATGTCTGGGTGGGATTTTAAAATTGTTTTAAACAAAGAACACTGCCCTGCCAGGTCTTGAGTGCAGACACTGCAGAACCATCCGAGTAATCCTAACCACTCCTAAAAATCCTTTTTCACATGTACCACAGAAAACTATATACTATTATCTTTAATCCAACAATCAAAAACATGTGGAAGTTGCAGGCTATGTACCAATCACCGACTTTATTTTTCTTGTACTACATGTTTCAGAAACTCAAGTGCTTGCACGGTTTTGTTACTGTTTCTTGAGGGCACAACCTATGTCTTCTTCTACATCTGCACAATGCATTTGTAAATAAAAAGAAGTGAGACCCTGAAGGTAAAGTCAACTGGAATCTGCCTATGAACAACTCAGTTTTGTTATTTTTCACCACACAGATCAATACGCAATGAAGTACACTTAAACAGAAAATAAGATTTTGAAGACAGTTAATAAGTGAAAAGAATAAATACCTCACAAATTGATTCAGCAACCTGATTAATCTACAGCCATTGTTTGAACAGACAGAAACATGAGAAATAAATTACATTTTGAAACCTCTTTCATTATTAATAACCTACATCACAAACAGTAGCAGATGCAATGATTCTTAATGAAACGACACAGAACAATGCTGGGAGCCCAGCATACAGTCCACTGGACTTCCACAACAGAGTTTGACCTTCCTGGTGCTGCCTTATTAAGTGTGGGTAAGCCTGGAGCAGTTTTCAAAAATCTGGGACAGCATGGAGGTAAGTTTAACTCAAGTGGCTTTCCTCTTACTAGTTTTGTCAACAGACACAGCGGTTCTGTGCTCCTGAAAATATCTTCTGGGATGGGACGACTGCAGCCGTATAAAGAAGCAAGACACGTGTCAGAGATGGGCACCCTGCCTCATCCATCTTAACATACCAGTGCTGCAGCATACTGCTTCCCTACAGCAATAAATCATATTAATTCTGAATTTGGCTTTCATGTGTCTTTCTGCTGAAGTCTATACAGATAAAAGAAATCCTTCTTAGCATAAAAGTACATGTAATGTTGCACCTGGATTCAGTACAAATTAACCCCACAAGCTCATCATCCAGATCCTATGCACTAGGTCTCACCTTCATTTTCTTCGTGCTTTCCAAGCCATTGCCAGCTTGGCTCATCATCATCCATACTGCACCACACTGCTTTCCCTACTTCTTAAATTATTTTAATATTTTCAGTAAAGGAGTGTAATTCCTTAGAAATGAGTGCATGTGCCAAAAGTGGAGCTCTTGATACAGTAAGATCAAAATACCAGACTTACTGGCTGAAGCACCCACTTGCTACAGGACACCATTCTGTGAAAATTTCCTACTGTTAACTACAGGGATATTTTGATTGTGACTTATTGGCAGTGGCATCTGGAAGTCATTCAAAGTCTTTTGCAAGTTTCTGCATATTACTCCATTCATTTCAGCTCACAGACATTACCGCACAAAGAAAAACTATGCTGGTAAAGCAAAGGTGGAGATCATCAGAATGACCTTCTCTCATAGAAATTAACTTTCTTCATTATTTTGTAGGCAGTACTTCCTTGGAGGCGTTCTACACCTAAAAGGCTGGCTTTTGTTCTCTGTTTATTGTTGCACAACACAGGCTTTTCTGGCCTTTACACAGAAGCAACAAAATGTGATGACATGGGTTACAAATGATTTACTCCAAGTCTTGTCATTTCGGTTGCATCTATGATTTTATGGAGACTAAATTCTCTTGACTTGTGCTGACCCAGAATCTAATTTTATACACGAGCCCATGAATTCTTAACTGTCCCTTCTTCTGACACTATTTGATGCTTGTGTGGCTTTTTTCATCCACTTACTTAACTCCCATTTTTCTTTTCCTATCTTTTCCTAAATTTTTAAGCATTTTTTTTAATCTTAAAAACTTCAGTAAAAGCTAGAAATTCAAACAATATTTTGTACCTGGCTATCTAGGACCACACAGATAGGACATATTATAAGAAAGTATTTTGTATCATTTCTAATCTCTTATCATTTACATTGTACGTGCATATGATAAGAACAATATATTTTCTGTGCTTTGAATGTAAAGTTGTAGGGCTAATCAACAATAAAAAAAAATCAAAAGAAAGGAACAGGAATTTGGTTTTTACTTTGTGGTAGAGTGTTGTGGGCCTCAACAACCTATGAAACCTATAGAAGAGCTTTCAGATTAGGAAGTATAAACCAGTTTTTATGTTTGTACACTGGTTTGGCAAGTACCAAGAAGGCACGGGAGCTAGCCAATAGCAACATTTCAAGTCCACAGCATCTGTATATAGCTGATGAACAAACAAAATCTTCCAAGGAGGAATCTATAATCAAGAAAATAAAATTTCCATCAATTACTTGAACTCATATTTTTTCCCCTTATACTATAAAGACCAGTACTGAACCAAAAGGATCAGTAGCATTTCATTATGTACAAAATGTTAATCAAGGAAAAGTTTAACAATGAAAATTATCTTACATCTGGAGCATGCATGGAAATAAAAGTGCACTAGAACATCCACATGACATCCTAATTACATTACTACATGGAAAGTGAAAATGGTCATGTATTCAAAATAATCCACTGAGAATATTGTGAAAATTTCAGAGAATATCACAAGCTCTTTATATAAACTTATGCAGAAGTAAAAGCAATACTCAAGTACTATGAGCATTCAGAATTTTTCTAACATTATGTAAAAATGAATTACAAAAATTCATGAACTTCTCAAGCGAACAGAATCAAGTTTTGATTGAGCTCGATCTACCTTACAGTCTTAGACTGAAGCTAGGCAAAAGTTGGTGATTTTAATGCAAGTCAGGCAAAACTCAGCCACTGGTTTACTCAGCTTGACAATCAAACAAGGACATAATATGTGAAACGGGAAACCAAAGAGAAATAACTTGTGTGATTCCTCTGCAGACTAAAATGACTTTGTCTCAGCTCTCTTGGTTGTTATCCAACGCAAGTGCTTCCAAAAACCTGAGGTATAGAGACATTTACTGAGGGGAGTACCAGCCACCTCCCTGTTCTCTTCTTTTATACAAAAAAAAAAAAAAAAGCAGAATATGGTCCAAAATGCTTCTGCCCCTCAAAACAACTTTATGGTGACTTTATCTAGGCACACTGGTTCTCTGTCACCTCTCTGCTGCACAGCTCAGATTATGAACACATTCAGCATTTGATGGATAGAAGGCCTCATCAAAGGAATCACAGACATATCTATTCATCAAACTATCCTTCTCTCAACTTTTCTTATCTGTTTAGATAGTCATCCCAAAGAAGTCAGATTTAGTCATATTGCCAAAGGACAAACCTCACAGCATATAGACAGCTTATCTCACTTTGATTTGTCAAAATACAAGTTCTCAAAAACTGACAAAATATCAGTTCATCAACAGTCACTGGAAAGCAAACAGAGTAATGAGACTTAGAAAAAAGAATGTTCAGACTCACACACTTTTATTTATAAAGTATTATCAAATGTGTTTTTCAACAATTACTGTACCTAAGCCAGCCAAAGCAAAACATACCACTGAGCACTAAGGGAAAAATTAAGGTAATAAAAGACAGTTTGTTCTTCTGTTATCAACTCATTAAGCATCCAGTAGTTAATGCAGCTAGTGTTTATTTTGACAGATAAATGCATTAGTGATTACATCAAGAGACGCCCTTGTTTTCTCTTACGAAGCATTTTGAGAATTATTGACATAGAGTAGTTTTATCTTGGATTTCCACCCTGATGTAATTTTAATATCTAGCAACTCTCAACATGATATTTAAAAAATATAACTAGGAAATTACTTTTTAGAATGTTTTGAGTAATATTGAAGTCTTGATTAAAACCAGTGTCTACAGCCTTCAATCATTCAAATAGGTGACACCTCCAGTAAGACTCTTTCTAGCCATGTCACGACTGAGCCCACAAAGAGCCTTCAGGGAGATGTAAGGCTGGGACTGACCCTCCAATGCATGAGTTGGCCTTTAAGGAAAGTGAGAAATCTGCCAGTAAAAATAACTATGCAAAACCCAACAGTTACGGTTATATTCACTGTGCCCTGGTTTCAGAAGTTGACTTAAAACATTATATATATTCTATTGCCTTAGGAATTTGTCACTGTCAATGTAGCATAAGCTGATGTAATATTTTAAAGGATATATTTAAGTTGAAGCAAATACACTGCAATGTAAAGAGTGAAATCCTCAGTTGTCGCTGTCTGTAAATTATTCCTTTTACTTTTGGGCAAGTCAGCATATCTCTAGAAGAAATCCTCAATATTCTTTCTCTCCACAAGTAAAGTATAGATAAAAGAATCCATTAATCTAAATTTTTAAAGATTAGAATTTACTGCCAATCAAAACAAATCAAACTAACAGGATGCTTTTCTCTGTCAGAGATTAAATCCTTGCTTAATGGAATACAAACCAGTTGTACTTGGTACTGCCACCACTGAAGAAGTGTCCCTCCACTCGCCTCCTCAGATACTGCCATCAGTAATAAATCTGTCAAACTGCAGTTATCAGAAGATCCACTACAAGCAGCAGCTTCTTTTCTCTGGCAAGGAGAAATTTCCCATGTTTTGCTTCATGTCTGTAGAAAAGTAAGCCTTACCCAATTTAATTTCCAAATAAAGGCTACAACAAACAGTACGTGTCTGTTTGGAACAAAGTTCTGTCTGCAGCTGGATCTAAAAGCTCACAGTTAGGCCAAAATCACACAATTACCTAACTGAGAGACAAAGACTTTTCTATGAAATGCTTATGCTTCCTACCCAAGATTTGCCATCACCCTAGCATGGAGCATTTGCTGTACGGAAACTTTTGGTCTTAGCCGCTTGCTTTCCTGTTACCCTGTAGGTTCCTCATGCAGTTCCCAGAAGGGGTTGAAGGAGTAGCGTTTCTTGGTCGCAGTAGTTGCTGTTGAGTCCTTCTGCTTTGGAAAGGCTCCTGCTCTTGCAGACAGATGGCACCATATAAGCTTGCTTAGCTGTCCATCCATCCACAGTGGCTGCTACCGATGCTTTAGCATCGCCTAATTCACAACTTCTTCATAATTTAATTTTTACACCATTTTGCAGAGGCATTTAAAAACAGATTCTCAAGACTCTTCTCCCCAGACACCTACCATACTTTAAAGCATACTGAATCACACTCCTTTTGGACAAGATACCCAACAGCCTGATCACAATACATGTGTGACTCAGATCACAGATTTAGGCTCTGATCTGATGCGTCTGTTGGCATGAGAAGCTTCTCTCCAAATTAGCAGTACAAGCTTAGGTCTGCTGTATGCAAACAGCAAAGGCACATTGCAAACAAACCCTGGATAGTTAAAATTAAGTCCCAGAATGTCAGATAAATGCTGTTAGCAGTTTTGTTAAAACTCGGCAAGTTCAGGTGCTTCAGCTACAAAATCAAAGGCAGACTTCAAAGGTCCTTATGCAGTAAGCAACACGGGGGGAGACTGCAAGGAAGCATGACAACTAACAAACGTTATCAAAGGTACAAACTGTGCAAGGAATTGAAGGCAACAGAGTTGGGAGTTACATGGAATTTATTTGCTTAAAAATTGCTACAAATGTTGCTGGCTATTATTGGAAGGTTATACTTTTTCTTTAGGTTCTGAGGGACTGGGATTTTTTTCATTTCAGTTTTCTTTGTTTGTTGTTGGCTTTTAAAACAAATCAGAAAAGTAGGTCTCATGACCTTTTGTATTACCAGAGCTGGGTTGTTTTTCTTCCAGCCGCTTGACAACATAGAATAATCTAAAACTATACAGAGAGTTAGCATTTCTTTATAGTCTGAGAACTTGATGTGGAAGCGGAGTACCTGGTAAGCTGTCCAAGGGGAAAACACAGGTTGTAACAGCAGAGAATAGCAGGAGCTTTAAAGGAAGTTTTTGAATGACCAAAGGACAAGGGTGGCTGGACCCAACAAAGCCTTTGGCAGGGTACAACATACCCAGACCAGTGGCAGCATCTCTCTCACTAGTCTGGCTTAAGAAAGCTGCAACTCAGGGTTTGCTCACATATGATTTTAGAGTTTAAACTCAAGAGGCAGAACAGTATAAAGCCAGGGCCCAGGTTTAATGCACAGCTGGTATCCACAGCCATATATGTCCGGGTTCCTTCTCAGCTCAATTCTTATGGGCATCAGAGGTTCATCTTCCACTATAATCCCCAAGAGCTTTCTCAGTGGGGTGTCTCATTTTCCATATACTCATATGGCACCTCACAATTTCTTCTGAAGCTGATGAGTCTTGAATTAGGCATTATTAATATAAAACAGTCATAGTCTTTTTTCCCCAGACTGTTCTGCCAATATTAGCATATTTCTATTCTTTTGTGTGGCAGATTCTCGAGTACCTGGATAGGTAATAGTCTGTTTGCATAATTTTTTATTTTTTTTTATTTTTTGCTTAAATACCAGCAGTACCTGCTGTCCAGTCAGGTGTCTTTGGCAACTGCTGCCACTTTGTTTTATACAGACAAGTCCTTCCTTGCAGTTACAATGAGGTGCTATTTTTGAAAAGAACACCAGGACATGTTTCCTTCTCCAACCATAACAACTCATTAACAGATGGCCCATTGTGTCTCTATAGATGAGAAAGGAGGGAAGAGCGCATCTCTCAGAAAAGTGACAATATTATCCTCATTGAGTATTACAACGTTGCTAAGGACATGAAAATCTTCACACTATTAAAACCCTATTATTTAGTACATCATCAGGTTAGCACCATCTTCATATCATGTTAAAGTCACAGCACGTAGCTTCTGTGCAGAAGCAATTGCTGTTTGTTGCCTCCAGGGTTTTCAGCCTATTGTCCACCTTCCCCTGAGGCCCCATGAGCTGTGCACACACGCTCTCTGAAAGGTTACTAAAAAATGCACAACTATGTCATTAGACGTAAATTAAAATATTTAAATATACATCAAAAAAAAAAAACAACCAAAAAAAAGCACGACTCTACTGTAAAGACCACCAGAGCATCATTTATTTTGGGATTACTGAGTGCTGAGATTCATTCTCCTCGGTACCAAAAATAATTAAAAACACTGGTGATAACACCTACCATTTCTGCTTGGAAAGCCCAACCCTGCTGACAAATTGGAGAGATATGGATTTGATGGGTGGACGGTTAGGTGGACAAGAAACTGGTTGGATGATTGTATTCAGAGAGTAGTGGCCAACGGCTCAAAGTCCAGATGGAGGTCTGTGATAAGTGGTATATCTCAGGGGTCTGTACTGGGATCAGTGCTGTTTAATATCTTCACCAATGATATAGGTAGCGAGATTGAGTGCACCCTCAGCAAGCCTGCAGGTGACACCAGGCTGAGGGGTGCAGTTGCCACACAGGAAGAATAGGCATGTCATCCAGAGGGACCTGGGCAGGCTGGAGAAGAGGGCCTGTGAGAACCCCATGAGCTTCAACAAGGCCAAGTGCAAGGTCCTACACCTGGGTCGGGGCAATCCTCAGTTTCAGTACAGGATGGGGGATGATGTGACTGAGAGCAGCCCTGCAGAGAAGGACTTGGGGTGCTGGTTGATGAGAAGCTTGACATGAGCCAGCAAAGTGCGCTCACAGACCAGAAACCAACCATGTCCTGGGCTGCATCAAAACAAGTGTGGCCAGCAGGTTGAGGCTAGTGATTCTGCCTTTCTATTCCTCTCTTGTGAGACCTCATCTGGAGAATTGTGTCCAGTTCTGGAATCCTCAGCATAAGAAGGAGATGGAACTGTTGGAACAGGTCCAGAGGAGGCTACAAGGATGATCTGAGGGCTGGAGCACCTCCCATAAAGGACAGGCTGAGAGAGTTGGGGTTGTTCAGCCTGGAGAAGAGAAGGCCCTGAGTAGATCATATAGCGACCTTCCAGTACCTGAAGGGGGCTACAAGCAAGCTGGAGAGGGACTGTTTACAAACTGGAGGTGTTCAAGGCCAGGTTGGATGGGGCCTCAGGCAGCCTGATCTAGTGGGACATGTCCCTGCCCGTGGCAGGGGGGTTGGAACTAGATGATCTTTAAGGTCCCTTCCAACCCAAACCATTCTATGATTCTATCCAAGACTTGGGTTTAGTAACCCACCATAGTAAACAAAGAAAAAGTAGAAATAAAAAAACTGAAGACAATCTCTCTCTAAAGTAAGATAGTTGCTACTCCTCTAAATGTCTATTTAAAACCTTCCAGAATTAGTTGTATGTTTTGTATTAAAGATGACAATAAATATGTTCATAACAATAATGAGGGCTTGTTTTAATAGACCGTTCCAGGCATTAAACACATTAATGACCCATGAAATAACTGTTTCATCTGCAACACATTAAACAATGTTATAACAACATTGCATTAATTGAAAACCCACTCCATTCTCTTTGGATATTATATAAGAGACTTACAAATAAATTTCTTTGTAAAGCAAAATTAAACATACAAACACGAGGCACACAAGGAGAGTAGTGAAATACCTGCCTTTTGCCAATGTTACAGCAAGTTTTTTAGCTTTTATTCTTGCAATCTTCTGTTAATTTAGCGATTCAAAGTTAATTAGTAATTTGGGAATTTAAGTTACTAAAAAACAGTAGACCTTTAAGCAAAAGACAGCACTGTTTTGCAACATTAATAATATTTGTTGCAAGCGGCCTTTAATAAGCTCAAATTTGCAGCTCAGCTGTTTAAAGCCACATCATTGAGCTGTTTATTTTAAAAGTCTCTTCTTGAAATAAAAGCAATAGTCACCATCATGCCTTTGATTTGAGCACAGTGCCACGCCTAAGTAGTAATGTAATTAAAAATGAGAGTATTCCACTATGAATTAGCCTTATCTGTGCAGAATCCTGAATGCACTGACAGCATTGCAACAATTATAAAATATAAACCAGCTCAGATCTTCATCAAACAGGGAACACATTTTCTCTAACAGCATAAGTAATACTGGGAGCAAAATATGTAAAATTATCAGTCTGGTTTTGTAACGTCTGTGCTTTTTTGAATAAAAGAAAAAAATAAGACTGAAAAGAGACAATTATTTTACTGTCTGTTTCTTAGATATCAGAAAGAGAATTTTGAAATTCATCAAAGCTAACCTTCTGTTATGTACAACAGGCTAAGCTGAAAAGAATGTTAACAAGTTCAATTTTCATTCAATCAGCACTACTGCTCTCTGAAATGTTTCATTGCAGGAAAGAAATAAAAATAATCTATATGGTAATTATGAGGATGAATCCCCCAGTAACTTTCAGCTACATGAAAGGTCAGTTCTATTCAAGATATTTTATCAGTCCCCTGCACATACTCCTGTCCTGTCATTTTAAATCTGAACAGCATTTTATTTTCCCATTTACAGCTACCTGCAGAATTAAGTACTTAAGCCAAATAAGAAAAAAAAAAAAAAAAAAAGAAATGTTGAATGCTGGCAAAGGCTATAATAGCATGGAGATAAATCGTTCAGCTGCTCTCTCTCAAGCCTCTGGGGCTGCAGATTTTTCTTCTCCTGGTGCACTGTGGGTATTCAAAACTTGTTCAACATGATTTCATTTCATTTCAGGCACTGCCTGAGAAAACTAAATTACAGAATCAATCATACAGAAGGTCAGAGTGAGACTTCATTACAAGTATTGCATGCTTGCATGAATATCTTTCATTTATGACTGACCCAATATGTCACAATAGCTGTCTAGTAAAAATAATCCACTTTCTGAAATTGATGTACTACTGATGTCAATGCTACTCAGCAGGCTGGGCAGATTATAGAGAGGTGTTAAAAAAAGGAACCCTCAGGAGCACAAGTTGTAGTTTTATAGAATTGCCACAGTTTGCAGATTAAAATAATTTTTCTGTGGTCAGCTCAACAGAAAACAGAGCCTTAATGTGAAATATTGGGGGGTTGGTTTTTAATGAGACTATCGCTGCTGATTTCCATTTATTTATATTCAAGTATTTATAGGGATAACTTTTGCATCGTGTAAACCCTTGTGTTGTTTGAAGTCAAATGTACAGCAGCACTCCATTTTTCAGGGACTCATTTTTGAGCATAAGGATTTTATTTGCATAATATTAAAATACGAAAATTAATCAAACTGCCTCCATTTTATCTCCTCTTTTTGTTGCTGTTGCCATTCTTAAATGTAGAAAAATACTGTTAAGTAAGATAAATGTATTGTGGTTTTTGCCAATAAGAATGAAGTTAATCAGCATTGTGACAAATTGTCATTCTTTCCATAGTACAACCAATGGACTGGATGCAGCTCCTGTCTATCAGGATAAAAACTTGACCTTTTTAATACCATGAACAATTGTTAACTCATCAATACAATCTCTTAATAATTGCTAGGCCACTTATATACTGAGAATAAATATCTTCCCTGTACAATGAATTATTTTTTTTTAATATAACAACATAAAAAGAACATGTTAAAAAGGGAATGATTTCTTTTTTCGGTCTTCCTGTGGGAAATACGTGAGATACTTGCAGAAAAAGTATTACAAGGTAGCCAGCCAACTCCATACCCTCAGGGAGACATAGGAGAACCTTGACATAACCTATTTTTAACCATGCCTCTGGCGATTCTGCATTCAAGTTTATAGGTGAACATGTCAGGTAGTACACAGAAAAAAGCCAAAGACACACAGTATTAATCATAATTCTGTCCAAGCCCATTTTATTTTTTCAACATTTGTGATTTAAAATCTCATGACATTTCCTCAAGGTGAAATTCTTCTAC
The DNA here is from genome assembly GCF_032191515.1 of Phaenicophaeus curvirostris. Taxonomy (NCBI): domain Eukaryota; kingdom Metazoa; phylum Chordata; class Aves; order Cuculiformes; family Cuculidae; genus Phaenicophaeus; species Phaenicophaeus curvirostris. Next base: position 14,942,510 of record NC_091405.1, read on the forward strand.
TGGACTTTTCAACAGGGGAAGACTACATTTATCTAAATTAAATATTGCTTACAGTAAAGCTCTCTAATGCTTCACAAGATAACCAATAAACTCAATGCAGTGCATATTAAAATAATTTAAGTTTGTATTCAGCTAAAGAAGCTTTAGTGATTAGGAATACACTATTAATACAGCCTTTAAATAAGACTATCCGAGTATCGCTGGATAAGAACATTGTTCTGTAAGTATACGAACACCATAATTATTTTACAACCCCATCTTTAGTTCTTTCAGATATAGTAAATTCAATTGACCATGAAATGAAATTTCATAGTCAAAATGCCTCCTTTACATTTTTTTTATTGCTGCAATAAAGTTTTTATCGCTCCAAGGCAAGGTAATTCATGAAATGTCTAATTTAAAGATGAATTCTAATATTATTAATAAATATTTACCAGTTTAATAAAATGCACATTTTTCACATAAAATATGATATAAAGTTTTCATTTTCTATTTTTGAAATACAAATTAACTGCTGGAAAATTTGAGTACTAAAGAAAGCTATACAAGTTCAGGGGAAACCTACGTAAGGACCCTCCGTTAACGTTTTTAAACTTCTTGAAGCTGCTCAGCATTTACAAGCAGAAGAGAAAAAGACTACTGACTAAAATACAATGGCAGGGGTCACTCCATCACACAATATAAAACAAATCAAGCAGTTCTGGGGAAGTGTCTGACACATGGTCCTCCCTATGTAGCTCTTCCACATCAAACCACACAACTCCTCATCAATTTTCTGCAGCAAAACTACACACACATTCCCAACGCACAGCTTTGAACTGGAAATCACCTTAGAAAAAAAACCCACTGGACTACTGGGTAAGAAAGCATCAAGTTCTCTAGATCTTCTCATCGACCTCTACAGGAACAAATTCTTACCACTGGAGTCAATGTAAACTGTGCCACTAATTTCTACATTGCACGCTCTGGAAAGCCTCCCATCCAGTGAAGAAAAGGTGAGAGAAGAGATACCTAGTCAGGAGGCCTTTTCTGGATGGAACTGTTGAAGTGACAGCATTTACTCATGGCAAAAAAATCACATTCAGTGAAAGGATGCAAAATTAAAAGGCAGAACTGGGTGAGGCTACAAATCACTTGATAACATTGAGGGCACACTCAGACACATAATACAACAATGATCCAGCCCATGATATTTATTACGTATTTCCAAGCAATTTTCATTGGATTCAGTGTGCTAACTCTCCATTTTCAGGCATAACACTTCTGACTCTCAGATTTTATTAATCTGGTCTTTCTTTAGTAGTCACCCAAGATGTTCAGTGCATATAAAATCCCATGAAAAATGAGACCTGAAAAGAAGCATCATATCCTTCAGGGCCTGTTTTAGGCAGTCCTTGCTTTCTGTCTCTGGACTTCCTTCCATCTAAGAAACCTGAAGGTGCGTAAGTCCACAGGACCTGATGAGATTCATCCACGGGTCCTGAGTTTACTGGTGGATGAAGTTTCTAAGCCATTATCCATCATATTTGAGAATTCCTGGCAGTTCAGTGAAGTTCCCACTGACTGGAAAAGGGGAAACATAACTTCCGTTTTTAAAAAAGGAACACCCCGGCCGGTCACTCTCAACTCTGTGCCTGGCAAGATTATGGAGTAGAACCTCCTGGAAACTCTACTAAGGCATGTGGAAAATAACGTGCTTGGTGACAGCCCCTCCCACTTGCTGGAAACAGCCCAGGAACAAGAGAACAAGCTCAACCCACCCCAATCTCTGTGGTCAACAAGAGCACTGAACAGAAGAAAGTCTTGGCCCAATAGTTCTAAGTACAATCAAGTTAGTGCATCCCTATCTCTGCTGTTATGAGTTAAAAAAATAAATAACAGTTTACCATTTATCCCATGGAATATACAAAATATAGGGAAACATATGGGGTTTTTTACTGCTGGTGCTCTCTGTCTGGGTCCATTTCTGAGCTACTCTCAATATATCCTAACGACTGTCAAACGTGGGTCCTATACAGACAAGCAATTCCTTCTAAATGCTATAGTTCACCCTGGCCAACACAACGAGCTTTCAACTCATGATGCCAGTGTCAAATGTATAACACGTTTTTGAACATTACCATCACTTCAGATGCACATGATGTCAATGGATATAGGCTTCCAAGGCTATTCCTAAAATTAAAATTCTGTGTTTATAAAGCCTGACCGCTTCTTCACAAGAGATCTCTCAACACACAGTACAGCGCTGCATCGTACATTAACAGTCATATTTATCTTCCTGGATCCCCCAATATTAAACCCTTAACCATTTGCCAATTGCCTTGGGGAACTGAATAATAGCATCTCATTCTTTGCTGGGTAACACTGACAACACATGTCATCATTCATACAGAATGTGCTTGCACATGATGCAAAACACTGGCAAATGCTCGGTCAGGCTACAACACCATGACATCCTACAGTTCTTCCGAGAGGTCAATTAAAACTGATAGATGACACAAATCTACATTACTGTGCTTTGACAGACAATATTAGGCAACGGAAACACACAAAGAACTGGACCTACCATATGCAGTCCATTGCTGTGGATGATACTGTCTTGCTCAACGAGATTTCGGGATATCGTAATAGAGGGAAGATCCAAGCTCTGGGGGGGAAACTGAGGCGTAAATTCATTTCCTTGTGCAGGCAGCTGGTCGCCAAGGCCCTGAAAGGGCAGCAGAATATCCGCCATCCCCAGCGCAGGGTCTGATTCGGGTGGGGGGGTAATGGGTGGGATTTCAAACTCCTCATCCCCAAGGCTCGGTGTATGGAATGTCTGCTAAAAAAGGACAGAACAAATCAAACCACATTAGGGCACACTGCTCTCAGCACCCACCTTTGGACCTGCAGTCCAAACCTTGTTTTGTTTTCAAGTGTAAACTCCATACGTAACAAAAATTTTAAGCTTTTTATACTGAACGGGTTTGTGGATCGTTCTGATTAAAGATTTAAGTCTCATTATCATATGGCTTTAATGGAGTATCAGTAGTAACAGTTTTTTAATGCGTACTTAATTAGCAACATCTGTCTTTGTTGTTAGTCTGAATATCAGCCACATTGGATTTGGCTGTATAACAAATTGCCACTTTATTGATATGTTAGTAAAATATAGCACAAACAGCTTACTCTCATGCTTCACAAAATACTGACAATTCCGTAGCGCACACACAACCTTAATTCAGCATGGACCACTTCAGATCTTTTGTTTCCTTTTTATCTACTAATAAACATGAAATATTATAATTCTGGACTTTAGTGCTTTTCTTTTCCACCACAAAAGCACAATGCACCCTTTTAAACAAAATTTGGATTTTGGAGGAGAGAAACATACTAAAGAGTGAGTGTGATTACAGCAGCTTCCAGTGCCTTCTGAAGCAAGCCAGCTTTGTTTGAACAGTAGGTTTGTTATGAACTAAACACCTGTTAAGATGCCTTGAGCAAAGCATTTATAGCCAGTTATCTTCAGGGTTTGTGCGTGTTTGTACGTGTGCATGTGTCTGTCAAAGATAATCTTTATTCAAGTAGATTCCGTATCTGGCTTCAACATTGCTGACTTTTATTTGGGAAACAAATGAGCTATGCTTATTCAAATTTCTTGCGAGCTAAATGAACTTTCATGTATTATTTCAGGTCCACTGCTACTTAATAATAGAAATTCAGTGCTTGAAATTAGGCCATTTTAAATGTACCCAAATCAGGACTGTCTTGATCAAATTGGGCAGTTGGCAATCCTAAAATAGGCACTCTTGTCTTGTTCTGGACATGCAAGGCTGCTCCGGGATTTGTTTGTTTGCATTAGTTCAGGATGGGAGTTAGGAGGGCGGGGAGAATTTTTTTATGTATTATTTACGTTGTTTGAAAGAGTGACTTAATGCCAGTTAATTTAAAAATGATATGTTCAGTGAAAGATCTCATTAACTGCTGCAAATTGTCATCCTTCAAACTGTTAATGATGATATAAATTAATAACCGCTTGAGAGGGGATGGAAACTGAAACACAAAAAAACCTTTTGCTTGCATATAGAACCTGTCAGCTGTCATTATTGGTCTCACACCAGAAATGATGAGGTCCCAGACTGCCGCAGTCTGCAGTACGGGCACAGTCTGCTGAGATTCTACTCATCTCAATCTGCAAGACTGTAACTTAATTCTGGATGTGAAAGCTGGGCCTGGATTAGGGAGACATTTGACTTCCCCGCTGCTGTATTACAAAAGGTGTGAATTTTTCTTCCCATAAACCCCTTAGTTCACAAACACAAAGGATGGATTGGCCAGGAGAAGTGGTTGGCTAATGAACATAACCCTATGGCTGCATTTGCAGTTATTTTGGCACTAATGTGGTCTAGTAACAGATGCAACTGTAATTTGTGACTCATTTGCTACCCCATTACTGCTTAATGAAATCTAACATATCACATTAACAATACGGATAAACACTCATTCTTGATATGTGGCATTTGGCTGTTTTCATTACCACTGTAATTAACACTTGAAATATTATTTCAATAAATATTTAAGGTGCTTTAAAACGGGTCATAGTAATCATGACATAGAGACAGAAAACATAAAGCAAATGTGTGGCTTCTAAGCCTGAATGTGCTCTAGGATTACACTCTTAAGGCAGTATTTACAGGAATAAAATGGGCTTCTAGCTCAGCAGCGCCCAGGCCCAAAATCACAGCGAGAAAGCCACATTCATGCTAATGTAAAAACACTATAATTAAATACATTGTAATGCAGTAATTGCCAAGTTAGGTTCACTCTTTAATGCAAACCCTAACACTTAATCATATTTTTTATTCCTTGTTCAAGCAAAAGGGTTGAGTGAAATCAGTATTATTATAGTACATTTGAACCTCTCTTTACTTGACATATTTATGAGATAGCAGTAATTATAAGAGCTGGATCTTTTTCCCCATCTAACGGAATAACCCTAGGACAGCTGTATAAATATATAACACAGCTAGATAATAATACAATATTTCACTTAGAAAAGCAATATTCTTCTTAATACGTAGAGCTTAGTAAAAATTGGAGAGTAAATTGATGAATACCATAACATTTTTCAAATGCGAGTTTAATTCTCACAATATAATTTGTCCAAATATGTATATATCTTTAAAAAAAAAAAGTTCTAATGGACCTGAGGATGAAATAGATGTAATCTAAGAAGAAAGAAAGCCCCTTAGTGAAGCAGTCTTAAATCCAAATCCCTAGGCTATTCAGTCTGTAAAAAGAGCCGGAATAGTATGCAATTTGGGACTGCAGAAAGGTGCTGTTACGACCAAAAGATGGCATAACATTCGTTGGATTTATCTTACCAATCACATTTTTTAAAGTTATTAACTTTTCAAATATTTATATCTTACACATTTAAAAAAAAAAAACTGTATGCATGGTTAAATGCCATCTGTACTGAAATGTTCAAAACATTTGTTCCTTTTGATAAAAATGCAAATCTGGAGAACTGTTGTATCAACATATAACAGCCAATGTCTGACACGGTGAATTATCACAGCTGGAATTAAATTGTCTCTGAACAGCTGCTGGCAGCAGAGCTTTCATCAATGTTTGATTCAAATGTAGGAAAGAAATTCTACAGAAAGAAACATCATGTTGTCATTACAGATGGGGTTGGTGTTCATTATCACAAATAACACTGGAGCTAGTGCCAAACAATACTCCCTTATCTAAGCAGTCTTGCTGGGTAAAAAAGGATGGTGACCATTGTATAAATGATTCATAAAATACAGCTCTTAATTCTAACCTTTGTATTTATTGTTACACCTTTCTACTTATTTTCTCCAAGATCACTTGATGAGCAAAAGGTGCTTCTGTCTGGAGCTGAGGTCAGTATTAGCATGTTGATAGTCTATTAACTGACTGTAAGGTGCCACTGCTGTAAACAATACATGGAGACTGCAGTTGCCTCTCTCCTTTTTCGTTTTCAAAGGCAGTGATCAAATACATCACTCCACAACCCAGACAGCCTCTACCAGCGTGGCCCCTGGGTTTCTTCTTGATCCTGGTCACAAGTTTCCGTCATGTAGCACACAGACTTCAGGCAACAAGGCTGGGTTTGGTTTTCTAACTTATACGAGTATTAAGAACCCAAATAAAAAATATTAGTATCTAGAACAGAAATTAGCACACAAGCTAGTAGCGACTATTACTAAGCTTGCTTTCAAAATGTACACCTACTGTGCTTTTCATTTGTTTCCTTCTGTTTATAATTTTTCTCATATATAAAGCAGATTTGTTTCTATTGACATGCTATGTAAGTAACAGCCTTATGGACAGCTAAATTGACTAGTAATGGAGAGCTGTCAGGTTATTTTCTTTCTCATTAAAGTCTTTATTTTGTGCTCCATAAAACACACAGAAATTCGGCACTTCACTCTTCATCCATTCAAAGTCTGTTAAATTATCAAAGCTAACAGCAGAATATGAGCATAGATAAAAAAGAAAAACATCTACCTCATTTGCAGCAAGAAACGCATTATTTGCCTCTGCCATGTTCATGTAGTTGTTATTGTTTCCAAACTGAAAGAAAAATAAATATTTGGATTTTAATGTATGCCATGATAAACCTTCCTTTACCTCATCATTGTCACAGATAAAGTTGGAAGAAAAAAAGAAACAAAACCAAAACAACAAACAAATAAGATTTAATCTTGCAGATGTTCTTTAAAATCAAAATGGGATTAGATTCAAAACTGTCATTATTATTATATCCCCTGCATTCCCAGGTCTGTACATGGAAGATATGCAAGCATACCTCTGCAACTTTCTTTGTCCATATAGTAAAGCCACCCCACAGGCCTAGAGGTGATTTTGGAAATAACATGTCCATTAGAAAAGAGACCTTTCTCCAGAAAAGAGATTTTGACTATACTATATCTTCCTTGAAATGCTTTAGAATATTTCTGCAGACGATTCTGATACGGAGGACTGCTGCACCTAGAAGCAGCTGGTGCCTTGCTATCCCAAACAGACCTCGTTTTAAAGAGATAAAGGTCAATAAGAGGAAGAATGAGAATCTGTAGCATTGTTCTTAAAATCTCATTATTTCCACAAAATTAAAAAGCCAAACAATCCCCCTTTGTATATCCTTCATTCCAGTTGAGCTTCCACACCCCCAGTGAACATTAACACCAGAAGATTTTGCAAATCAGAGAGACTGTATCACACCGAGACCTCGAGATCTACCCAGGGTGGAGTGGGCCAAGTGCCCGCTTCCTCCCACTGAAGTGCAACTCCTCTCACATAGAAGCAATCTGAAAGCATCCTCTCAGATGCCAGAGTCTCATTTCTCCCAAAATTTCAAGTATGAACATTTGTTGATGAAGGTAATTACTTCATATTTTGCAGACTGAGCATAGGAGAAAAGAAATCATCAGCATTTGGTTAATTGGCACTTGGCGTGTCTTATTCCCTTAAATGTCTCTTTGAAAGAGCAGGTAGTCTGGTAAGAATTCTTGTATGTGTTCCCAGAGCAGGCAAGTGCCCAGGGTCTTTGCTTCAAGGAACACATACCAACCATGTCACGCAGCTACCACATAAAACACTACATCACAGGCTTTCACATTTTCATATTTCCATTATCAGGCACAGTGCACACTGCAAAGAGCATCAAATGAGACAGAAGTCCCCGTGCTGTCCCTGTAACACCTTGCCACTTCACTGCTGCTAAAGCCTCCCTAAGCATTCTTTCCTTAACTCCCATTTTTGACTTATGTAAAGCTAATATTTTTAGGAAAGCTTTGCTTTATGCTTCCAGATCTTGGTGGATCTGTACCCCTCAAAACCACAACAGCAACCACCACCAGCAGCAGCATACGCTCTGCAACAAGTGTATGAGGATGGGTAACCATGTACTTGCACAGAATATTCTCTCTACACAAGAAACTCCACTGTGCTTCCAGAGCAGCTGAATCTGTCCTGAAAGTAAACCCACTTTGCTCCAGCTCAACTCACTGTTGCAGTACTTGGTGCCTGACTGTTTTCAGCAGGGAAATATTTCAGACTCTGAATCTCTCCAGCTAATGCAGCATCCCAGAGCTCCTTTCAGGAGAGGCTCTTACCCCAAAAACTCCACAATCCATTTTCTAAAAGTTACCAGAAGTTAAAATGAACAGGAGGAAATAATAATCATAGAGGATGGAAAAAAAAAAAAAAAAGACACAGAATTGTAGCCTCATGATGCACCTGATGAATTATCTGATTGACAAAATAGGATATCAAGAAAATCAGAAGACAATTATGGGAGGAAAGGAATATGAGATGAGATTACTCATTCTGAAGGATGAAATTCCATTTGTGTACTTAACATGCTGAATCTTTCAACCTATAACAGATGTTAAGCAACAGAGGCCTCAACACAATATGTAGGCTGCCTCACAGCTAATAGAACTCTGTTATTCCCAGCTATGCAGATACTAAAGTAATGTCATCCATTTTTTCAAAAAAGCCCAGATGTCACCCATTTTTGAAGATTAAAAAATTCAAAAAAAATTGCACATTCAAATTACTGGTTTGGATGTTTGCATGTGGATTTGTTACAAGGACATACTACTTTAGCTCAACAATGAGATGGACAGGATAGATTTTTTCCTGTCATTTAGTGGGAATCTAAGGATTTACATGAAAAACTCAAATGGCTCTGGCAGTTCTTTCTACAGTAACAAAAAAAATTAAATCAGATTCTCAAATTATGCCTAAGTGTAAACATACAACAGGCAAGCATAGCTCTAAAGTTGGGTAAATAAGTGGGAATAAATCCTATCTTATTTTAATGAGCTTAGCATGCTATGGTCTCCAGTGTCTCAAAAAGGAATGTAGCTGATTTTTTACCTTGAAAGGTAAAACTCTGTATTAGTTTGATCTACATGTGCTTCTCACATCACTGCTACTGCTGTGCAGATTGCCAAGAGTTTTCTTCCTTTATATTTTATTAAAGTAAAAGAAAGGGGAAAGTGACAACATAATTTCCTATTTTAGTAAGGCTGGAAGTAAATGGCATTGTAAGGATTGACAAAGATAAAAGTTGCAAGTACATATCATCCTTAGATTCATTCTGTTCTTGGGCTACAGTATTTAAGACCCTGTTGCATATGACTCAGGCATGGATGCCAGGACCGGGTATATTTAAGCTTTTGTTAGTTTGGATCATATCAAGTACTATTTAAATTTATTTTTCATCTCCGAATTAGAAAGCCATTCAACGCACACAACAATTATCAGTGAGTATTTCTCAGATTAAACTTCCATATTATCTAATGGTACCTATAACAACAAAAGAAAATAAAATGGTTATTATCTTAAGGACCTAAACAATTCAAAAAACAAATTAAGCTCAGAGTGAAATAAGAACTGGGTTAGAAATCCTCCTCTGAACAGTTAGTCTGCGAATGTAATTACTGAAGAAACTACAGCTAATCAGCTGTGAATTGTATCCATTAATTAGTATTTGCCCTGGAGAAATGAGAAAAATCAGTAACAATGTTAACACTGCAATGCACTGATGAGTACTGAAACACAGGGCCCTCAGCATTTAGTCAAGCAGGTGGCTCCAATGGTCCAAGTAATTTAAAAAGCTCTCACCTGAAGTGCAGAGCTGGAATTACGAAGCACTCCTTGCATATCTTTGTATCTATATAAGGCTATAATTAATGGCTTTTAATTTAGAAACACTTTGTGATCAACTGGGAACAGTAATAAATCATTCTAAATAGAACAAGGGCTTTTTGTCTATTTTAGTAAAATAATTTGGGAAAGATGTTTTTTCTGAAATTACTCTTGTTGACTGCTACATTTTTCTCTATTTACTTCCTAAAGGATCAGGCACCTCATAAACATCTGGCACTAAAGCAAGATCCAGCAATTTGGTCTGCCCAGGTACACTCCTGTGGGGTCCCACATGTTGGACTTCCCTGGAATGGAAAGAGATCAAGATGCAGCACCTAGTACAGTTATCTTTTTGGTTTGTGCTGGCTTTGGGATGCTTTGCAACTTACTTAGCCATAGCAATTAGCAAGGTTTTGCGTAAGCCTTTGCATCTAAAGATATCAGAGCACTCTCTCTCTGGAACTACTAAAGAATAAAATCTTGTCAGCTGCCTTTGGCAACACAGCCCATCAGCCTGTTTTAACAAAAATAGTTTTATGTTTTGCCCTTTAAATCAACTTCTACACCGTCATCTAAATTGGGCATCATAGTTCTACAAACTACTATTTGCTTCAACAAACTCCAACTTAAGTTTTGCTAACTATATTAAGCATAAGTACCGCAACTTACTGCCACAGCAAACCAAAGGAAACCATATGCATATGCTGACTTCATGAAAGACTGCAAACAAACCAAACCTCTTCTGAACTTGTTGTGAATCACAGCTTTCATTCTTCATGCAACTCACTGCATCAAAACTATGAAAGCTGAGTCCTCCACTTGTTTCTGTTCCAAGGGCCCTTGAATCTTGGCCATATAGGATTCCATAAGAACTGACATGAAAGCTGTAATGAGAGACTGGATGTTTGCTTACCAATACCTTGAATAAAGAAGGTCAAGAAAAGTGATTGTTTCTAGAATAGCTTGTTGAAGCTCTTCTCTTACCTTTTGCTACCAAAACTGAAGACTAACATCCAGTCTTATTCATCTTCTCTAGGAAGGATGTACAATGGCAGTGCTAAGATAAAAATCATGTGCTGTATTCCTTCCCCAACACACACTCTAATGAAGATCAAATCAACTCCTGACCAGGCTTGGGGATATAAAAATGGTATCACTGCCCCACTTGTAGAAACTGCTCACTTGCATAGACCAAACCTCCTAAGCCAGAGGCTGTGATGCTGTCTGCAAATGAAGAGATACTCTACTTGGAATCAGCACAGTACAATGCTACTTGGATTTTTAAGCTAACTTTTGCACTCACCAGAGCTCAAGAACTGGTTGGTTCTGAAAGCTGAGACCAATGGACAATTGTTTTACAAAAGAACTCTGATAGGACAAATGTCACAAAAAAACTTGGCAGTTTGGGATAAAAATCAGTGATTAGATGTCCACAGAGTCTGAATACCTACTGAAAAAATCTCCAGAAAATCTTAAAAGCTTAAATAGCAGCTACTGTCTGGGTTCTTTTCTTGCAAGTATAATGAGTCAAAAGCCAGAGTAAGAACTAAAACATGCAAAAGACTTTTACCTGAGCATCTCAATGGAACAAAAATGAATTTTTATACTGCTAGTATTTTTACGCTCAACAATAAAATCAGATTCGTCATGCAAATATCTTAGATTTTCTAAATAATTATTTTTATAATAATGCTGCTTAACTTAATAGTACAAACACAAATAAGATGAAACTATCAGAAGGGTTATTGTTCCAGCACAGATTTGCAGAAAAATCCATGGAATGTGAATGAATGCCCCAAATGAAAAATTAAAACAAAATACATCCAGAACATTTTATCATCTTCCCATAACTCAACTGGAGACTTACGTTTTCCTTAAAAAGAATGCAATTCTGTATGGAAACATTACACATCATATATCTGAGAATAAATAAAATTAACAGTTATTACAGAATCCACTCCTTCATCCCTTTCTGTTTTATTAAAGCAAGCCCTATCCCTACACTTACTGCAAAACAGAATTCAGACTTAGCTACCATGACATGAAGAGTCCTTTCATAATTATTAGTTAGCGTTTAGTCAAAACACACATTTAAAGTTTCTCTAGATAGCACCTCTGGACAAAATTCACCCTGGCTCAAGGCACACATGCAGACCTAGCTCTAAACTAGTTGTGTCACAGCACTACATATCCACTCGCATGCATCACACATCCAATTTCTGTCATTTCCGATGCAAATTTCTTATTCGCAGAGAAAGGCAGCCTCAACTAATCACACTTCCAGTATTTCTGCAATAAAATTAGAAGCCATATTTTTTAAAATATATCCATTTATAAAATCATTATTTTATGGTGTGAGCGTGCTCATACTTTTTATATAGAATAATATCTACTTCCACAAATATATTTTATGGCAAAGATCTCAGTTCTATCTTCATATTTGACAAATTAATTCCTCTGAGGTTACACTATCCTTATGAGTAAAAAGAAAGATAATGATCCCAAAAGATGTAATTATAGACCAAAACTAAATTACTTTGCAGGTCTAAGTACTGTATCTTAATAATTTCACCAGAGAACATCTTCACTGCATTTGGGCAGATTTGATTTTGCTGCCTGACCAATAATTACAGCTCTGGCAAATACAATGTCTGATAAGGACATCAATTAAGAATGAGCATTGTGTTATTTAAAAAAAAAAAAAAAATTCATCATGTTCACAGCCTGTCTGATTGAATGAAATGCCAAATTAAATTAATGGAAATTGCTAAGTCTAGCTGGCTGGTGGGGAACCATGCAGAAAGTGGGACAGCATAGACAATAAACTGTCTGTAATTAAAAGATGAGAAGCTGGACTAATGCTACTTCAGCCTGATTACTCCAAACAAAACAATATACACTAAAATTATTCTGGCAACAGAAGTAGATGGAATGGGAGGAAGGTTTGGAGAGGGGACATTTCTTTTTTTCTTTTTTTTTTGTCTCTAAATAGTATGAACTATCATCATCTATAAACAGCACTGTCCTCACGACATGTATTAAATCAAATATTGGGTTTTTTCTCATCAGGAAACACAATTTATTTTCTCAATGAACATAAAAAGAGAAGGACTCTCCAATCATTTCTGTTTTCTAGACAGATATCCAACTAATCTCTGTGGAGTCTTTAAGTATGAAGTGTTCATAGCAAGAGCAGTGTGTTCTTTTCTGGAAGAGCAAGTCCTTCATGACAGTTCCAATACTTCAGAAGCAGGAAGTGGGTTTCATATTATTATATAAAATAAAAGTATTCTATTTTATTTTTGCTACTAGAAACAATGAGGCAGATTTTAGTAGCTGGTTCACAGATGCAGTATCACTCAAGTTGTCAGGGATTTATATCGTTAGAAGTGAAAGAAGCATCTTTTAAAAGCTGAATTTAAAAAACATTGTGAATAAAGAAGTAATTCTATCTCAGAACAAACGCAAAATGGTATCTTTGATTTTGACACTATGTAGCTACCCATAGGAATTTCTGTTCTCCTCTCCCAGGACACTGACATACTGGAAGAAATAGCATGCACTGCCAGTTGCAAGAAATATTAATTTACCATAGACAACATGCAGCTATCAGAGTTTCGAGATTGAGTCACTGAGCATGAAGAAGATGGAGAGTTGGACTAGAAGCAGCCAAAAGGCCATCTATTGGGGTCAGTCTTTGATCAAACACCAATAAGATGATAACGTGCATATACATACCCAGAGATGATGCTTTTGTCAGCAAAAGATAACATTTTTGAAGAATTTCATTAAGTACTGGGCCACTAGTTAACTTGTATTATATATGCCAAGTTTATGTTTGAACCTCTCCATTCATGTTCTTACCGCAAATTTATGATGAGTGATTATTACAGGATAGCCCAACAGATATCAGCTTTCTGAGACAGATTACAGTATAACTCTTATTTTCAGAAGATATCTGGAAGCGGGTTCATTTTGTGGTATTTTCTGCCTACAAATTCTACAGGAAAGCTTTTCACATACGTGTGAAAAACTACTCAGGAAGTGTTAGCCTTGGTGACTGCGGCCATCAGAACTTAGTACATGACAGTTATTTCTCTCTGTTTCTTCCACATCGAGATTCTCTAACATATCAGGGCCCCGCAATAATCGGGAGGAAAGGCAGGGCTCATTGAAAACAGAAGGATTTCCTGTATGGGATTTCACACCAGAAAGCTTAATTTGCTTAAGAACACATCACTGATGAGTGACTAGACGACAACAAACAGGAGCACAAAATGTTCAAATTTGGTAAGTATCCAGTTTTGCACTTACATCCCCAATGCTGAATTTTAGGCAAATGAATAATCTCATTAATGGTTCATCGATTACAGAATCTGTATGTAAGTGTCTGTATGTACAATCACATACTCAACAGTCTCTTTGATATTTAAAATCTTAGAAGTCTATAATTCAGGGTATCATTTTAGGTTCCAGTTTTTGAGTCTTAAACATCTGCCACACTAATCGTTACAAAAATGTTTATAACATATGTGTCTATGCATGTATATATGTATACACACACATTCTCTGTTCCTCGCTTAGAGGCAAATAATTCTCAGTGGAATAATATACTCGAACAAGATCCATAAGCAGGACATTTATATTTTATTCATATACCCTCAAATTGTCACCAGGCACATTGCAGAAAGTACAGACTTAAAAGTTTCAGGAAAGCAATTAGAATGAAAATATTTGAAGTTATTTTAAAAGCTTTCAGCCAGCAAATAAAATCTTCAACAATAACAATAAAAAGCACTGACTTAATCTCTCTAATTCCAGCCAAACACTTTACTATGAACTCCTTCAGTGCATTCCATGGCCAAAAGCAGTAACTAAATGATATTTTGCCAAGTGTGATGCTGTGTGAGTCTTAGAAACAGTAATGAAAGAAATATTTAATGGTCTCATGTCAGACATTTTCAGATCTCTTAAGAAGGATACAGTCTATAAAAGTTTTTATATGCAAGAAGTAACTTTGCATGAATATGCAAAATATTATTACTCTGTTGACTGGCAGTCACGACAGTTCAATATATGCCAGATTTTTAATGCTACTTATTCCATATTTAAATGCACAAATATTAAAAGGTGGTCCAAAGTGCAACCTGGTCCTGATATTTATACGAGAATAAGGTTTTATAAAATTTGTCTGAATCTTGAGAGTTCTCTCCAAAACAAACATGCCAAATGTTTTGCTGTTGCCTGTTAAAAGAGTTTCAGTTTACCATTTTGGCTCTTTGCAGACAAGAATAGATTTTTCCACTCTGGCTTCAAAGGTAGGAAAACGGAGACTCAAACATGGATTCTGGGTATATCTCTGCATCCACCTACATAGCATCCTCAGACTAGATTTCCTCTGTAGAAAGCTAATATAAATATCAAACTTAGACCAAACCACTATGGTGAAAATTAAAAAAATGACTCCACAAGATCTACAGATGTTACTTCAAAGAGTTCAGAAGTATGTTCATTATCATCACACCCTGTTGTTGCCTGAAGCTCAGAATATGAGGAGAGACGAAATGTTAAGATAAACACGTTCAGTAACAAAGCCAAGGAGAGGCCACTGTAGTTTCAGTATTTGTTTAAAAATATATGAATATTTAAACAACATGTTTTCTTTCTTTGCTTTTTAACCTAGAGTTGTTTGCAGTGATGAACTATGAAATTATTTTCAGGATCACTCTCAAGTGCACATACTTGTTGCTGCAATAAACCAGATTAGACATAAATGTAACAGAAGGAATATATCGCTAATACAAAAAGAACTTATAAGGCTAGGTGTCTTGTTTATGTATATTTTTCTGCAATTTTGTAGCAGTTTAGATTTTACACCAGAAAGGTCTTATCAAACATGCAGTTTCACAGCATCCATTCAAGGCATGTATTTTGAGTCACATTTATCTGAACAGCTCACATCATACACGAGACCTTATTTCTAATGACATCAGAGGACAGATAGCAGTTAAATTACATCTTTTTCCACCACAGCTCTAAAGAATGAAAGCAAAGGTAAAACCCAGTTGCTCCTTTTCCACGCCCTGTGGAAGGGTGGAAATTTATCTATTCTTCATGACATTTACCGAACAGAAGAAGATGATCAGCAGCCTCTCAGAATGACCTCCACACGTACACATGGCACTGCAAAATCTCTTGCAAGGAAGACCCAAACCAAACCTGTGGACATGATTCTGGAGCTGCCCCTCAAATCTACCTTCTCACGCACCTCTGGGTTGCAACAGGAGCACCAAAGCCAGCACCTCCTGCTGTGACTGGCAGCCACTAGCTCATGCCCTGCTCAAGAACATGAGTCCTCCAGCACATATGGGACCTGAAAGCCAGTGAGGTTCTGAGGGAGAGCAGCCCCATGCTCCCCCCTGCTCTATCACACCAAGGTCAACATTAAGGGCCCGTCTTTGACATCCCCACTACAACTCGATTTCAGTACGCTTTTGCCCAACAGTTTATTTCCAACTGCTGTAAGGGATGTTTTAATAGCGTTTTTGAGGGAAAAAATCCACCTAAGTCCAGAACGTGCTTTGCCATATGAACTTTTCAGTTTCACCTTCCTCTTTGAGGCATTAATTTCCTACAACCAAGGTGTTAATCATGTCTACCCCCCATATTTATTTTATATAAACTGTCTAAGCATTGAATCTAAGCATCTCAACATAATGACATCATTTTATTCTTAGAATCCCAGGAAACAGATTTATATTACTATATTCAAGATTACTGTAACATTTTCTCACACAAATTTAAAGTGATGTGATTATACTGCAATTGGGCTGTAAGTAGCTTATCTTAGAATCTTATATCAAATTTCACTCGCTCCAGTGCAACGTAAATTCCATTCTAGACTGTGATTCAACTCTACTACGCTAGGAAATTACATCAAGTTTAAAATATAAAAACTGATAAAGAGTGAAGCAGAGGTAGACATTTTATAATAATCATAATGGAGGATTAGTCAAGATGCTTTCAGGCTAAAATCAGTACATGCATAAAGTCTTAAATATCTCAGCTCTCAGTCATGTTGATACCATGGGATCCTGTGATTTCTTCTGAAATTAAATACTTTCCACTTTAGAAATACTAATCATAATCACATAGGAACACAGCACCTTTTTCAAGTCTATATTTGCTCTACTTCACAATATGCAAGGCTGTAGAAAGCAAGCTGTCTATTGCAAAGACACTGTGCAGTATGCAACTTTCCCCTTACTAAACAGATAGCCAAATGAGAACAAGAGAAAATTCATACAGAAATACACCAGCTCCAGCGCTAGAGACAGTGATGGTGACCCAACACCAAAGCCCTAAGCTGCAGCATGTAATAAGCAACACCCTTCTGGGTGGGAAGAACAGGAAAGCACAGATGAGGCTCGAGGATTTCATACACTAACCTTGTAGGGATTGTACAAGAAACTGACTGACAGGCACAAGGTTTGGGAATTTTACTTAGATGAAAAGGTTATCCAACTTGGAAAAATTATGTGTAAATGTAATATAGATTATAGAACCATATTGGAAACAGGCACATAACGCATTGCTTCCCCTTGTTTCTTTACCTTACATCAATTTTAAACCTGTAGGATTTCTCTGCTATTTTTAGTTGGGGCTGGATTACAAATCCCACAGCAGGGAGGCTTCTGGAGAGTCTTCAGGAACAACCAACTTTAAACATGCAAGACTGAACTGGATGCAATGCTGCGCAATAGCAGTGGAGAAGAATTAAATTTAAGAGTGGAATAATCCCTCATGCTAGTTTGTATTCTTAATTTATGCCGCTGAGACTAATCAGGTTTCATTTATCTATCTTTAGCTTCCCACGGTTTCATTCCAACCTAAAGGCAACGTTTTGGGCAGCAGAAACTTTATTTTGTAGGTGAGTAACCTACTTTGATTGCATTTTAATCCATTACTACAGTATAGCATTTTCTTCACTTAATTGGGTCAGTGTATTTCTTGTTGTAAGTGGGCACAGAAATTACTGCTAATATTGATTGCAGCCCCTGAGGTTCTGCTGACAGTTGAGGACACAAAAAAGGTACATGGTAAATTCCATTTATGACAAGTGAAACAAATTTTCAATCAAAACTCAGAAATGAAAAAAAAGGAAACATCTAATGTTAAAATACTGAAAACTTATATTAAGTAAATTAATGCTGGATAAGAAAAATCAGGTTGCTCTGTTTATAATTAATTTCAAATGCAACCTGAACAATAGCCTCACAAATGGAGGGCTGGAAGTGCCTAGCACCATATGAAAACCCGGCCTCCCGAGTCTTCAGGTGATCTTCAGCACTGATGGTTCAAAATACTAACAACTAATTACTGTTAGAATTAAGTGCATATTAAAAAGCACACTCAGCATCTCAGTAGTGTAATTTCTCATAATTTTCAGATGCCACAGAAAAAAACTCTGTATTTTTTAATATATGCCTAAAAATGGTAATAAAAGCTCTCTTGAATAGTCAAGTACTACACTTCATGCCTTGACGTAAGCAACCCTGAGGTTTGATACATGCTAATTCTTGAGTTTCTTTTATTGAAGTGTAAAAGACAACAGATCCTAGTGGCATTTCTGGTGCTGCCCTGTTCCACAGTTCCACTCATGCTCTGAAAACATTCTCCTAATTTTGCGGACTGAGACAATTCAGTTTCTTATGCTACTCACAGCAAAGATGTGTGAGTACTTGAATACTTATTTGAATTTAAAATAATCAGTATGAATTCAAATTACATGTATGAATTAGCTGTAAACTCATCATGAATTTACTTTATCTAATGTTCAGAAACTATGCAAGATATTCCTGGAAATACCTATTAATTACAAGCCAGGTTAATAACTGGAGGTCAAATGGGAAAAGCCACAAGCTTATATTCAGGGAGCACTCAAGTTTTCTTTATCAGCAGATGCCATGATCATGATATGAGCTCTACAGAAACATTTCTTTGGGCGCCTCTGTCATCTGACAGTATTCTTATACAGAAAGCTTTCTGATGGAACCAAATAATACTTTGTACCATAACCACATGCTTCTGGCAAGCACATGCCTGTGACAACTAACTGCAAACTGCTGGGAGTTCTCTCACTTTTATTTTATATCTTGAACTTTGTCATTCCATCTCACTTTTAGAACTGAAAATTTCCCAGAGAGCAGAAATCTTTGGGTAGTAGCAGTGAGACCCACATTCAGTTCTCTGTCCAAAACTCCTGTATTTTCAGGGTGGGGTTTCCAAACAGCCAGGGCTCAAGCTGTCTCATTACTATACTATATTTTTGCTCACATAATAACTTTAGCCGAGTTTTATGGCACAAACAAGTTACGTTTCTGAACAAAACATAAAACTTAAGCAAAGTTGCACAAGAGTTGAGAACTACTAATCCCACTTCCAGTTCTGGTGAGCAAGTGAAACGATGCAAAACCATGCAAATATGAAACATGAAATTGCTTTATATGTTCACAGTAGAAACAATTCACAGGAAAAAACACAAGATTGGTTGCTTCATTGTTGGCAAAACTGGGGAGATTTGTTCTACCATAACATTTCTCAGTCAATTTTTCTGCCTGAACTGGTAGACACTGCACACTGTCGGCGTGAACACAACGAAGGCAGCAGGAACAGGGGAACAGCACGTGATCTTCTGGCAACTCTCTTGCCACCAAAATCGGAAAATACAAACCAAGGGTGGGGAAATAACAGTCACAGTAAAAACTAAGTGGTATTATAAATCGTGACTTTTTTTCTCCATTTATATAAGCATCTAGAATAGTTTCTGACATTATTTTATTGTCCAGTCATTTTTAGATTTAAAAACCCCAAGCCCAAACCAACCCATGCTCAAGGTAATAGCTGTGCCTGTAATTGCTTGCCTGATCTGCCCTGGAATTACCATCACAGTTCTCAAGTAAAAGACAATTCCTTTGCTAATCAAAACAAGATATTGTTAAAATCTGTATAGAATGACATAATACATAAATATATATATATGCATATTTTAATGTCAGAACTGAGTTTTCCAATATGATACACGTAGTCTAGTTTTGAGGAGAAGAAAATTATATGCAAGTGCTATAAATTTATGTACAAGTGCTGGGTACTAGGAGGTAGAGAAAGGTCCATAAAAGGTACAGTAAGACAAGGATTATCAGAGCAGGATAATAAAAAATAGCTTATCAGATAGATACAGAAAAGATAAACTGAAAACTGGTAAAAGAAGAGGGATGAAAATAAACTTGGAGGAAAGATTAACACAGTGAAGGAGAGCTATTCAAAAATTTTAAAAGATGCATAGAAGTTTATGATATCTTGTAAGAGATGATTTTGAGAGCATCTACAAGCAACTCAAAGCATTTATATTTACATGTTCTTTCAGATAAGTGTAATTTTTTCACATTTTGAAAAATTGTGCAGCTTATAACAGTAAATACGAAATTAAAGTTCTCGCAATTCCAGACCACTAATGGTTTTAGAGAAAAAGGTCATTTTTCCTTTGTCTACCATACAATCTTATGGTTTTTTTTTTTCCTTCGCAACAGCATGGAACAGTTGATAATGTCCAAGGTCATATGCATTCACGGGAATCTCTAGATAACACGCCATGATGATCTTTCACACATCTCTGTGAGCGATCTTTCTCACCACTACCAAACCCAACACCAATTACAAGCACCACAGGAATGTCTTCCAGTGCTATAATCTCACCTTCATCCAACCACATATACACACAATTGTTTATAAGAGACACTTCTACGTATGTAAACTGAAAGCTAAAACTACCACATCTCTCATAAATCAAAATGCAAAGAATAATTTGTGTAAGAGTCATCTATGAAAACCAGGAATCTGCAGTGGTACTTACCAGGGAAAAAAACAGTGAAGGGTTATTTGCCAACATAAATCAGGTTGTTCCATTTGATTCAGAAGGTGATGGTGGTTGTATGCTATATTCCAGTAAATGGAAAATCATCTGTAGCTAAACTAGCTACTATAAAAAAAAATAAAAGGGCTATCAATTTTCATGTCAACATATAAATAGACCATCTTCTGAGATAAGAAAAAAGTTTCTGCCATGTTGTAACACTTAACCATGCATGCGTGGAAAGGGGATTAAGGAATGACTATGAATGCATGTACTGATCACATTCCTTACAGAGGTGGATACACTAACTGCTTCATAAACAGAAAGCTAAATTGAAAGAATACCTAATCTCTGTAAATATGACAAGTCTCTATAAACCCTTCATGATTCTCAAATGCAAATTCTCTTTCTACTGTGCCCAAGTCTGTTTTGCTCTGCAAACATAAATTTCAGCAAAGTTGGGCCCCTCTCCCGTCTCTTCATCCCCTTGGAAGCACAACCCATGCTGCTGGCTCAGTAACCTCTGTCTCCTTCACAGATAACAGACTTGTGAACATCACAACACTTCAAACTCATTAATGGAATTTTTTTATTATCAGAATCTAAAAATGGCAATTTCACACACTGCCTTCACATCAGAAGTTCCTGGGTCATCTAAACAGAGTCATCAACATTTAGAACGGGCATCAGTAACAATGAAGGAGATTTACAGCATCTCCAGCTTCCATAAAATGGTTACATGCAGAATTCCATTTCAGCTATCAGCAGTACTGGGAACCAAACTAAAGGACATTTCAATGACTCAAAGTCACGATATCAGCATTGCCACCTGCAGCCACGTCATTAAGTGACCTCAAGTTCCACAAAAGATATTGTTGTGCATCATGCTTTAAACCTCCACCCACTTGCTTGTTTAGTTACTCATTCTATAATTCAGTACCCCTTTGCTTATGCTGATACAACTGTTTGCGAGGTCCCACTGCAAAAATTAAACACTGAACTCATTAGGATTTGGGGAGGTAAATGCAATTCGAGTTTCTTTTACATCCATTGTGGGAATAAAGAGTGGAGGGAAGAACTCTTTAGGCTAGCTATAATGACAAACCTGGCACACTATGAAACCACACATTTATTTATCAATAGAAATGGTCAAATTTTCAGTAATCATCCTGCTAGCTACAAGGGACTTCTTCAAAAAAGCTTTTACACAGACGCCGAATTATTAGAAAACCAGGCTGGAAGGGACATGCTGGACATTTACAGATCATATTTACACAATGAAATACACCTGATATTCTGTACACAATTCACTCCTGAGTAAGGAATCAAACGCACATGACCTAATAGAAGCAGTGATTATTAAGATTTATATGACCAGTAGATAAATTATTTGCTGTCGTGCATTACCGAGAAGCTTACGAGACAGAAGCAGGATTAGTTCAAGACTAGGGAAATTATACATGTAAGAGTTAATGCTTCAGAAAAGAGACCTGGTTTCTATCAAGTTGACGCTTCAGATAAAAGGCTGCATTATAACAGGTTATAGTTGCAAAAATAATTTTGATTGGCATATCATTTATACTAACTACCGCTTGGAACCCACCCAGAATATGCAGATTACTATAAACTGTCAGGAAATATATCTGTGTATTGTTCAATATTTACAGTGTGCTCTATTTTGTAAATATAAGACCTGGCAGAAAAATAAAGTAGAGTATTAAAAATAGTTCTGCTTAAAAAGAATCCCCTTTTCCCTATAAAAAGAAGTATTTTCCTAACAGCAGTTTATAATTTTTTTCATCAATGTTCATAGTGAAGCTAAATAAACTTTCAATGGGAAAAATTTGATTGCTTTGTTCAGCTGTTCAAACAGATTTCTATCTCTACTTATTTGCATATTTCTGAATATTCTCTTTCAGGCTCATACCATTTTTGTTAGCAAAAATCACTTTTCTGTTGGACATAATGTGAGATTTGGTCTAATGATTTTAAGCTTTTAAATAAACATGAACCGAATGGTGTAAAGAGCCCTCCTTTTCAGAATAGATCCTTGTTGTTTGGAAAGAAAAGAATTCTTTGCATTCACAGATATCAACTGACAGTAACAGATTTTAACATGAAGAGTGAAAAAATATACAAGGGCAAAACAAAAAGAGCTGCAACCTAATTATGTAGCTACAACACCAACTGATGCTAAGTCTAATTTTTAAGGAGTACTGTATGCACATGCCCATATACAAAACACAGGAAACATTAAACTATGATATAAAGTCTTATTATTGATTTCACAATGCTCAAACAATACTCATGTTCATGAAATTGTTTCCTCTGCACCTGAAAAAAAAGGATTGTTCTAAAATCCAACAGTTCTGCAGAATCCTTAGCAAACATCAACCAAACAGAATTTTTTCTAGGTCTGTTCAGCTCTGCTAATAGTTATTGTTTGCACAACTGTAACTAAGTACATTACCAACTAGTTGTTCAATCTATATAAATTTAAGAAACACACATTGCCAAGAAGTGACTCATATATCAGTCTATTATATGCTACAGAGCTGACTTTATTAAACAAATCACTTTCCCTACAGCTGAAGAATAGAAGCTATATACAGAGCAGAGGTTATTGTCTAATTTAAATCTTGGCTCCCTTCCCAGAGCTGTACAAGATTCCAATTTGTGGAAATGCTACTCTCTGCTACTGCCAGAAAGGCTACAGAAAATGGTATTGGGTGCCTTCCAGAAATATGTCTGCAAAATGCCAATCAACAAGTCACTAAAGATTAACAGTATGACTGTACCAAATTAATTTAAATTATAGAAACATATGGCTAGGATGTTTGCATTGCACTTAACACAACACCTGCTTCAGAAATGGCTAAGTTTTCTTCCATGGTATAAAAAAATATATGTCAAATGCCTCGAACCTGATTCCTACAAATGGGGGAAAAAATTAGTTAATAAACAGCAACCAGGGGTTACCACTGTTAGCTACAAACCACCATTTTGTAACAGTTAGATCCCTTATTTATTTAAAGTTTTACATCAACCCAGATTCAGTGGTCTTTTCGCATCATACAAAAAGTAATTAGCAACAAAAGAAATGAAGAAAAAAGAATGCAAACATGCATGTATTCCAAATAAAAAAAATCTCAAATTGTAAGTCGATACTGCTAAAATACTTCACCTTATAACAGTCCTTCAAATAGTGTTATTTCGTCTTCTCCCTAAATATATGTAAAGTTGACATTCTTAAGCGAAAGCCACTCCAGAAAAGCACTATAAGCTCATGAGAAGTTAAAAGATTAACAAGCATGCACCAAACTAAAGTATTTTCTATTTCCTTCATGTGTTTTTTCCATTATTTTTATAAAACTCCTTAATATATATGAGCGTGTCATCAAATGAAAAAAAACTTAAAAGAAATTGGTGACAGTCTTAGAAATATTTACACATTAGTGTATGCCATATTTCAGCTGAAGTGGAAGGGAGCTGTTTTATGCTTCTCTCCACTGCTTTTCTATTATTGCCTAGCTAATGGAAATACATCAAACAAATGTTCTACAAGAGCAATAAATATTAAAGTTGACCTATCCATCTGGAAGAAACGAGAACAATACTGCTCACTTTTACCCCAAATATGACACTGATAAATGAAGCTGTGAGATTCCATCACACTTTCAGCAACCTGGGCTAAGCGCCCACCACGTGATTCTTGTACCAGCAATTTTCTCCATTCATCTTCATTAGGCAGTCACTTGACCTGCCTCCTAACATCCCTGTCAAATTTGAACCTTCAGGGGGCTTGTTGTACTTTCTAACAATGCACTCTAAAAGCTCTATTCCCTTTTGGAAAAAAGCTCGGATGAACATAAAAGAATACATGAGCCACTTCCTCAGGAGAGACAACCATCAGATGCTAGTCATGATTAAAGAAAAAGACACTGCAGACCTGTAGGTGTGACTACAGGAACAGTAGTGTTCTTACAGTCCAGAACCAACACCACAGCCTGGCAGAAAGGACAAATGGGCACAGCAATCACCGTTTCAGCCATCAAAAGACAATTACAGATTCTAATGAGAATGTACATAACCTCTTGCCACAAGCGAAACGCCTTCCATTTCCTCTCTCAATCACTGCTTGAAGCAAGCTGGAACAAGCAGCCATAGCATTCTTAACCTAACATAATAAGAGAGCTTCACCACAATTAGCAGTTTTTCATTACAACCCCATTATTTTATTTTTCAACAGCATAATAACAGCAGCACTGATTTGATTATTCTGTAATAGTGAAAATGGATACCAATTCAACATGAATTTGCCAGTATAATCAAAAGCTCCTAATAGAATTCTTGGAGACCTCCTAGAAGGACTGTTCATAACTTTATGATCGCTCAGGGAAATCAGAAGGGCTAAAGGCACCAAAAGGTGTTAAGCTTTTGGCATTAAAACTGTCTCACACATTCATGCAATTGCAATATCTTCGTTAGGGTAGATCAACAACGTTTATCTGACAAACATCTGATGTATCGAGTCTGTTTTCCTACTGCATGTGAGTCACTCATCTTTTTTTTTTTCAAAGAAGTCTTTAGAATTCTAAATATTATAGACTGTCATAGTAACGTAACAATTAAAATACACTCACATAGGTTTCTTTTAGGCAGTAAGTTGTTCAATCTTTTTTCATGTCGATCACATCTTAGATGAGTGGTTCCATACAGCTGCTAAGCACACCAGGGACTCATCCAGAAAAACATTGTTGAATGCAAGTAAAGACTGAAGAATCAAAACAAAAATACAGATGTACGATACAGAGGTAAGATGCATTTCACTGTGATCACCAGAAAATAACCAGAGACTTCCTTTATACAGACCAAATAGAATCCTTTCATGAATAGAAAATTCAGTCATGCTAAGTTCACTCTGTAACACTAACATTTTTACTTCTTATTTTAAAAGTATTCAAACTGTATCTGACTTCAAGGTAAAGCACAGAACATCTTATTTTCTGTCATTATTTTACAAGGTTCTACAAGGATCAGAAACCATGCTGAAATACCAAAAACAATTCCAAAAGTGCAGACAAGAAAAATTACTAACAGATGTTCAATCTAAAAATCAAGACCTGGCATAGGTGTAATTATGGTAGGTACATTAATTTATTTCCTACAGAATGCATTACAGGTAGTAACTAAGTAACCGCTTATATAAGGCAGTGAACTTCCCCGCACAAAAGAAGGAATGCTTGTCTATGAGCTGGAAAGCCAATCCAAGCTTCTTTTTATTCATAATTATATGTTCTTACATCAGCATTAGAGCAATCAGACAACAATTCCTGGCAACATTTTCACCACGCCTTCACAAGACAAGGGACAATTCACAAGAAAGACATAGGTGGCATCAGGTTTCTCCTGAGCCAACCCAGCATGCTGTATTGGTATCATCTGCATCAGTATCTGTGACTGCAAATGCCTTTACCAATACACGTTGAGCCTCTCTTCGGAACAAATAAAGTGGGTTCTCTCTTACTTGTTTGTCTGAGATGGAGATTTCAGGCCCTCTGCGCTGTTTCTAAGTTCAAACTTAGTCACGTTTCCTTCCTTCACTGATGACACAGGCCTTAGCAATTTTCTTTATACAGATTATTCTCAAGAATGAATGAATGTCTCTGCGATAACAGATTAAAAACCTTTACAAGTGGTTTTCACATGTGGCTCAGTCTATGGGTGTAGCAGGCAGTTGATTCTCAACATAAAGAAACTTGAAAAGGTCAGCGTGTACATCCAGTGGTTCTCAAAATCAGCCACATGATAAATGGTTATCTACCATTTATCTTTGTCTGAGATGACTTCTTCCAAAAGACAAATATCAAGATAATAACGTAACAAACTGCTCTAAACAGGGTCTCTAGTTACAAGACAACACTCGTGTTGTAATATTTTACTGTTTCCTGAATGAAACCTGATTCCAACAAGATTAAAACAATTGTTTTGCCAAGGTTGGGAGGTAGAAAAATCAAAACACTAAACAACGAAAAAGAGGCCTGAGGCAGTTTTCAAGGAGCTTTGGGGGGGGAAAAAAAAAGCGAGACAGAGCTCTCAGAACAGACCCAAAGACCTACCACAAGAGATAAAGTGTTACATAAAAGTCAAAAAAAGGCATGTCAGAGAAACTACTTTTAGGTCTCCAAAGACCTGATTAAGGAAAAAAAAGAAATCATTTAATCTGCTTTCAAGAAGCCATACACATATATAGGGAGAATCCCTACGTGCTAGAGTCAAGGGGGAGAAAAAAACCAAGCAAACAATAGATACTCCAAGAAGTGGAATTGAACAAGAAGCAGAGATTTCCATCTCAACTAGCTAATGTTTGCTGTGGAACATTTCATGAAAAGTGATGATGATGTGTTATGATAATGTCAGTTTTACCATCACCATCATCTGCCACGCCAGAATTATTCTGTGGCTGTTGATGATGTAGTAACTTCTCAGTTCTTCAAGATTGAGAGACACTAAAGTAACCTGTGGAAGTATTTGCTCAACACTTTCAGAAAAAAAAAAGAAGCAAAAGTATTCTCTCTTGCTTGAGTTAGGCTATGCATATTCAACATTCCAGTTGGAATTAGCCTTTTTTTCTGAGTAGAAACTTCAGTAAGGAGTTCTGCCTCGACAGCACGCAACTAATCTTAAATTTCATTAACTTTTCTTCTACATTACTTTCTTAACTTTATTCAAAATGCAGTTCCACCAGCAACTCTATCATTTATAGTGCAGCATTGTCTGTGTCCAATCCTTGCTGCAGGGTTATCGCTACAGGTTAATGAATTTGTGTTCTGAGAAACCATGATTAAAAGAGGTTTACCAATACTGACCTGTGTTCTGCATTATACAGTGAAAAACATACCTAGCAGCATGATTGTTATCAACCGTCAAAAGAGATACTGAAAGCTGTGTGTACAGACAGCACTAAACTCAGATGGTTTTATTACCCTATACAGATACTGTGCAGTGGTTAAGTTTGAGAGGTACAAATTGCTAAAGTAAAGATTTGCAAACTAACAGTATCTATCAATGATAATGGCTTAGTTTAGAAAATGATGTGCAGGATTTGAAGCACAGCATGAATATGTATTTTAAATATTCGTGACACTTAAATGGACACTTTTCTTAGCAGAGGCTATAACAATGGCAAAATTCTGAAATTTTACACAAGGTGTTAAGTAATTACAATAATTCCACAAAATTTTAGGCAGTACAATCTTATTGTTGGGGAAGACATTAAAAATTAAGATCCTTGCTCTCACCTCCCAACACAGCCATTCCAGTAGAAAAAATCAAACAGAAATAAATAAATAAATTTTCATAATTTTCTTGTCCTGTCTGTAACACTTTTAAGCACTGTTCAGTACAAAGCATAAGAAAACTTAAGCTGCCATGGCTTTTCTCTTCCTCTTTTTCATTTTGATACATGAGCTGACATGAAGAAGAAAAAACACAAAAAACTCATATTTTAAGTGGGCTATAGAGCCACTTGCTATACTAGCAGGACATCAGAAACGGTGATTAGGAGAGCATTTAACAGTAACTATAACATTAAAAAGAATAAGTAGTACATTCAAGGTAGAAGGCCAACTAATCACCTCATGAACAACACCACTTGCTGTCAGAACAGGCTGCACATACAATGCAGGCTTGGACTTTCAAACCATTACATATGCACAGCCACAGCCTTCCCTTTTTCAAAACTGGACTTCTACACATTGATTCTTTTAACAAACATAGTGATACTGCATTGTGATACTGAGCCCATTCAAGTTATGAAACATGTATCAATAAAAAAGCTTGCAAGGAATGACTTCGATTCACAGGTTCAACACTTTAGCACTTCATAGCATCGCGCCTGGAAAGTCACTGACTTTCATGAGAGCTTTACCTAGCCTGTTTCCAGTTCCTGCAAAGGAAAGAAGTCTTTCCAAGTGCAGTATGCTTGGAACAATTTAGGCTATGGGGAAGAGTGATTTCAGGTGGTCTGCATCAGCCTCCTAACTGTGATACTTTTCAATTCAAGTTCCTTTCTTTTCTCTCCCAGTGATCAGCCCTGAATTGTCAAATCAATTAGTTAGGCCAACTGTTTATTATACTTAAACAAACTTTAAAAAAAAACCCACCCTGCTTTCCAAAGGAGGCAGTAATATAGTTGCATCTGACGCATGTTGCCTTCAGGATATAATTTCATTAAGCATCTCTTCCTCATTTAGTCTAGTAGCTTATTCTGCTTTAGTTCTTATTACAGCTTGTTTAAACTGTTCTCAGACAGATTTTTTTTCTGCATAGCACCCATTAGAGTGGCTACAATACTTCTGACATAATATGCTGTGCTGGAGTTGCTGATGATCGTTTCCAGGACAGTACCATTGACACGTTTTCAGTAAAAATCCTAAGAGCACTTCACTTTAGAGAGAGACGATCAAAAGGTGCTAGAAAAGGTCCTTTCTCTATTGTCCCTTGGATACTTGGTTTACATGGAATTTGGCTGGTGTCTCCATACAGCATATTCACCTGCTTTGAACCAAAATATCTGTTCACGACTTGCCAAAAAAATAACTCCTTGAAATGCCATCTTCCAGATCTTCTGATATGAATTTCTGTTACAATGAAATAAGGAGCTCTGGGATAATAATGGTGACTCCAACATAACCACCTTGAAAAGAATTTAATGTAGTGCAACGTAGAACACACACTTGGGTATTCTTCAGGAAAATATTCATAAATGTTACCTTCTTTATAGGGCTAGATTTATTTTGAAGAGAAAAAACTAAGCAAAAGATTTGATTTTTCAAAGGGTAATATATTTGTATTTTACTGCTTCAGCAAATAGCTAGTAGTTCAGACACTTTTTTAATTTTGAGAATATTAATTTGAACCCAAACAATGTCCAGTTCAAATAACAGCAACTACTAAAGTACAAATACCCTATCAAAAACTCCACATGACTCTGCTAAGTTTAATATGTCTATATATGTTCATTTTGAGCTTTTTTTAAACAATGGTATGTGTCATTTAAGTTAGAATCAAAGCTGAAAGTGTCTTTGTCCCTGAGAAACAACCACCAGGAACATATTCCTGTGAATTTTTTATTTTTCTGGCACAAGAAGTTATTCTCACATCTGTTAGGGTTGATTTTGAATCACTACTCTTGGAAGACAGATTCTTTTATTTATTTCTTGAACATGAATCCCTGAAGAGTGAGAGAGGCCTCATACACACAAATGGGATAACCTAGGAAAACCCAACCTGTGCCAACGGGCAGGAACAAACAGTTTTAATGCTACACTCCAATTTCCTGAGGCTGGGGAACTGTAACCAGCTTGGAGACTTCTACTGATTACAGTCCAACGCAACTTCTTAATTTCTTCCCTGGAAGTCACTGATACACACCTAACAGTTTCAAGGGAGTTGCCAATAGGGTTCTGCATCTTAGGAGAAAAGCTCACTAGGAAAGGAAAGATGGAATTACAGCTAAGAAAAGACACATACAATTCCTAATTCTGTCACCTGAGACTGCATGACCTTGGTCAAGTTACTTAACTTCTCTGTAACATTTGGCCCTGAGTATCTAGCAAAAATAATAAAATTCCTAACATCAGAGGGCATAGATTTTGGGTAATACCAAAATGTAAGTAAAAATTAAAGGACTGTTGTTCCAAAGGCAAAGATACTATGCCAAAAGCACTAAAATCTGTAAGGATAAATGACAAATTGGGCTCCAAAATTTAATCACCAGGACATATGCCATATTTGAGTCAGCCAGATCAGTTACCAGAATAAAATCCATCAGTCACTTCTTATGAGTGGTTGCTTCATTCTGTGATTCTGTAGTGCCAAGAACTATTTCACTAAATAATATCCAGTCAGCTATCATATTCAGGAGGCAAAAAAAGTAGCAGTATTTATAATGCCTTTATTTAAAAAAGGAATTGCTGATTACAAACTGATTTTCTATATTTACTTCTACTTTTGTTATCTAATGTTTGTTAGAGAACTAAAAACAAAAACAGAAAGCCACATGCTTACAGGCTGAGTTAAAATGTAGTAGTCTGTCTTTGGAGACACCCTGGCATTTCTTTGTTTCTTATGTCTAACAGTGCCACGTTCAAAACACACAGACCCCTCTGTTGGCTTATGGCTACATCTGCAAAGCATTGTCCTTTCATTCCTACCTTTACATAACTCATAGGCACCCAAGTTCCAGAACAGAGGCTTTAGCCCCAGACGAAACTAGAATTCACAATTGCAAAGTTTCTCTTTGATCCAGGTCTTACCAAGCTGTGGTCGTCCTTTTCCCATGCTTCCTGCAAATGGTGGCATTGTTGGCTACCTGTTAAATGAAGGAACTTTTTCTAGGTATAAACACTTCTGAGAAAAATTGCAGATTCCTATGGGCTTTAGGGAAAAGAACTGAAGTAGAGATTTTTAAAGCTCATACTTTAGAATTTAGACATCTTCTGTCTAGATGGTAGCCCTGCACACTAAGGTATAAACTTCTAAACCATTTATGTTTCTGAACGACAGAAATATTATTTGGTGAGTTAGTTCAGGCACTACAGAATCGCAGAATGAAACAACTGCACATAAGAAGTGACTGATGGATATTTTTTTTCCCAGTAACTCATCTGGCTGACTCAAATAATTTAAGACTTTTTTTCCCTTAGTACAAGGACGACTGTACAATGCAGAATACTAGTGATATGAAGCTATTTCAGCTGAACATGTAGTATTCACGTGCAACTCAATACCTCCCCCTACACATGAATATAACCACACAGAGAAGCAACTACTGCGGCTGCCTACAACAGCACTGGAGCCAGCCAAGACCGAAGCTTTATGTTCTTTAAATATTTGCTTAATTCTCTTGCACAGAAACTTTTGCTCATTATTCACCTTTAAAATGTAAGTGACACTGCCTCTGCGCTTTGAGTTAGTGAATTTTATAAAAAGTTTACAGAGCTTAAGAATGGCTGATCTTTCTGAGCCAACAAATAATGGATGTTAACACTGGTGTGAGATCACAGTCAATGTCCAGAGCCATTTCTTCATGCCCATAAGAATTCAGAACCCACTTCACTACCTTTTAATCTAGTTTTATTATGGTGTGAAGTTGTTGGCTTCATTTCAATCTAGGAATTACTTAAAGGTATATTTACACTGCATAGCCCTGCATGGACAATGCATAAAAGCTCATAAAAGTTGAATGTGAAATAATCTTTGTATCTTAAACTAAGACACTTGTATTATATATGCTATTTATTTATATTACTTGTGGCACAAGTATCAGACCGATCTCATTGACCCTGAAGCCAGTACTAACGTGATGCCTTCCTGTGGATGAAAACCAATGCTGTCCAGAGCTAAAGCTTTTGCTTCATTCCTGTGAACTAGATAAGGTGACAGTGAAACTTCCGAAAGGTTGCCAAGGACAGAGGAAGGAATTGTAGAAACTGCTGTGCTGGAAAATTGCACTGTGATAGAATAAATCATTGGAAAGCCACAGGAGTTGCATTTGTCTCCTTTCCATTTTTGCTAAGAGAATGAGACTGAAGTTGGCCCAGAAGAGACTCCAGATCACCACATAAACTGTAGGCACTACTATTTAAGACTTTTATTGATTACCTTGCTTACATTGTGCATCACTGCTCTACCTAAAAATGAAGCATCTAATAGCTAACTTTGTTGGTTTTATTAGAGGTTTGTATTCTGTTTCTCTTTTGAACCATGACTTCAAATACATTTGTTCTGACACAATCTTTGCAACTCTGTTTGGAAATAATACTCAACGCAGAACTATTTATAATGCTCTAAATCATGAGCTTACAATGCCTGTTTTCTTATTGAACTAGCTTCACTACAAAAGGTATGTAGCACAAAGAATGCTTCCCTGGAAAGAAAGAAAATCAGAAAGCACAAAAGATTCTACCTTCACAAAAATACAGCATTCAGATACTAGATTATAATTAGGTTTCTGTTCCAAGTATTTCAGGGCACACTGTTAACCTTAGACAACTGTGCATGAACCTTTTAATTAGCATGTTATCTTTGGTGCAATTAATGTCTCGTACCTCATATGTTATCTTCAAATTAAAACTTTTACTATCTGAGCATTATTAATTAATCAATGTGATTCTAAGAAGGAACAGACATCATTCAAGAGAAACCCATGGTTTTCAGAATGTCATAGCCACTGACATTTTAGAACAATTATTTAGCTGTCTTCAAAAAATTCAAGGCTACTACTTTCAGCTTATGCTGTCTTCTTAGAACATGCACAAAAAGACATAACTATTCCTTAAATTTTCCTACACCTGTAAACAATTTTTGTTGCATTACACAAACCAACTATTTTGTGGCCAAGAAAATTTTAGTAAAAAATAATCTAAAAAAATCCTTAATAATCCCCTCAATACTGTCAAGAATCTTCCTCCTTATTAGGGCCTGTAGTAAAGCACATAGACAGCAGCACCAACCCAATGTAAAAAGCAATGTGATTGTTTGACCCTGAAGATACCAATATAAAAGATGATCTACTATAAGCCACTGTAAGAGCTTGATTTACTGTGATGAATGAATAAATTCATCGCCTAATAGCTTGTCTCAATGTTTGATATGAGATATCAAAAGATGATTGTCCTTATAAAATAATTAAAAACTCGAGAAGATTTACAATTTTTCTATCACATATCAGATTTAACAGAAGTAAACACAAGCCAGCATAATGTGGCCAGTCTCCATCAACAAATAAAGCTATCTTTTTTAACAATAAATTTCCTGTTCTTAAACTAGAAACCGTCTTGTGTCTGTTTACAAGCAAAGGGCTCCTTAATCTATACTGCACCAAAGGAAATCAGTAAATTCCCAAGAAAACACAACATAATCAGTTGCAAAACATTGTCTTTTCTTTAACTGGCTTAGAAAATGAAAAGCATGACCTAGAAATATTTAACAGACAAGATAAAGATTTTCTTAGAACTGTAGCACATCAGACTCCCAGTATTATTCCACAATTACTGGATTCCACACAGCCTTAAACACAAAAATTCAGGCTAACTGGGCAGCTACCTACCATACCATATAGCTATCTGTATAATGATGTAAGCAGACTGCTATCCTAGTGATTCGACTTTGCAACTCCTCTTTCTAGCATAATTATTCAGTTTTTCTTAAACCCACATATACTAAAGTCCATGTGCATGTTGTTACAGGATACCTACTTAAGAAAAACAAAACAAAACAAAAAACCACAATCCTGACACCCACAGAAATAGACATTCTGAGTCAAAACACCTGTAGATTTAAGAGAAATAATTTGCTCCTACTTCTTACATCTTTATTCTACTATAATCACAAGTGGAAACAAAAATGTCAGCAGTGTCAGAAGATAACTCATTAATATAAGCTATAATTACACAGGATCCTAGTCACACACACTGATACTCATTAGCTAAACATACATGCTACATATGTAACAACATATATTATGCCCAGTCATAACATGCATGAACGGGTAGAAACATCTGCAGTGGTGCTTAGCCAGGTCTCCCAGAGCCCTCCACAGAGAGCAATGAATTAAGCTTCCAGGAATGCTACCAGGACGTCCCTATATATTATCATCTCTATTTTCATAGAAAAAGTCAGTGAGGGACAGGCACAATAAACGGCTTGCCCAAGGTCATGCAGCAATGTAATATCTGAGATGGGATTGGAAGCCAAATGCCCCGACTTTTATTTTAACAAATACACAGTGTTTCTTCTCCTTTAACAAAGGACAGAAACAGAACATACAGATGTTCTGTTAAGAGAATGCACTTGCCACCTTGAAGTAATCAGGTTTCATAAGTTTATTTAGAAATAATTTGAACTATGTTTGGAACTGCAGGACAAAAGAAGAATAACGGGACAAAAGATGAATAAAAGAACCACCACCAATTTGATAAGGAGTGAACTAGATTTGTATCACATCTGCAACAACGTGAATAATTTTTTAATTATTTTTAAGTAATCTAAAAATAACATATTTGGAAAGATTTTTTTGAAGTAATACATAATTGTTTAGGCCTAAAGACTTTTACCAAAATTAATCTTTGACATTTCTTAACAAGAAATTAGACAGCTTTCACTAGATGCTAACAATGAAGTGCAGAAGTATTCTGATGGTACTTGTTTTAAATCAAATATGATCTCTATCTAAATGCATTTTCTTTAAAAAGTCACTTTCTTAATACCATAAGCCCCGAGAAATACATCTCCTGCTGAAATTACTCCATTCCTCTCATGCCACAAGCTTAAATGGAAGTACAATAGTCCACATGAAGTCCTACTGGTTTAAACCACCTCTAGCAAAGTCCGAAAGTCACATTACTGCTGAATGATACTCATGCACATACATTAACAGATAGTCTGCTTGGATACTGCTAACTTTCAAACATCCCTAAGCCATAAAAGTCATGATAATGGCTTATTACAAATTACTACAGCACAAAAAAAATATAGATTTTTTAACTACCGCTTCAAAACCAAATCAGTTTTAGATTGAAACGATCATTACAAAAGACTGATGGAAAGCAAGGTAAGAAACTCCATATCTAAGCGAAGAAACCAGTGTGGTGTCTGAAAAGATCTCATTTCAGTCTTCCAAAGAAAAGTTATTTGGAAGATCCAGACCACGGAAGACTCAGAACCACTCAGCTGTGCCTGGTCCGTTCCCTGAAAGCACATGGCAATCACCCCAAGATTGACAAACTTGAATGCAGACCTCCAAATCCTCCTGTCCTAGCACACAACCATGAATCTTTCTGCCAGTGGCAGTGAAGACAGGGACAGGATATATGTTGCTGCCCTCCCACCTACCCACTGGTGGTTTAGTTGTCTTTTTTCCCACATTTTAGTAACAAAATCACCATTTCACATCTCTCAAGCTTAAAAATTCCTAATAACTGTACTACGAAATATAGAAGCTTCATCCAAACTGCAACTATGCCATAAGTCACTGCTTTTACTGACCCACTGACAAATTTTTCACTCTTCCTGATATTGAAATTACTGCATGTGATAATCTAAAAGGTTAAAGTATCTAATCTTAAAACAGGCCAGTGCATGAATTATGAACATGATATAACCTACTTTTAACTTTAAAAAAAAATATTTGGTTAATCTTCAACCATTACTTTGGATTTATCTTTCTAAGGATTCTGATTAAATAAATCTACAAAACTTGGTAATAAACACAGTTTTGAATTACATTTAATAAATCTTCGGTATAAATGTGAATATGTGCTTATGCAGATGAACAGCACTAAACAATTAATTTAATGCTACGGAGCAAATATAATTAACATTATTTTTTGAAGACTGGATGAACACTAGCTTTGTTGGCAAATGGTATTTTGAATATTCAAGGTTTTATAGGGGTAGTTCATTTCTTTATACAGCAACAAATCTTCAGACAGTCCTTCTGTCTGGTTGTGAAGAACTACAGTTCATATCTTTTCCATACATACTTAACCTCCTACAGATTTATTTGATTCTCAATAATTACTATTCTCCGGTAAGAGG
This sequence comes from Phaenicophaeus curvirostris, assembly GCF_032191515.1. Lineage (NCBI taxonomy): Eukaryota > Metazoa > Chordata > Aves > Cuculiformes > Cuculidae > Phaenicophaeus > Phaenicophaeus curvirostris. The sequence goes on from NC_091405.1 coordinate 14,978,694, forward strand.
CATATGTTATTACAGCACACTGCACTCCCACAAGCTGTCCACTCAGTGTATTTTAATAAATCTCTGCCAAAGCTGTATAAATTTGATCCTGTTTAAATTTAATAAGGATCAGAATATATCAAAGAACAAATTCCCATGGGAGAAATAGATATTTTGCATAGTTATTGAGTGCCCTATTCATAAATACAATGTGTAAGACCTAGACCATCAACCTTGAATTAAAAAGAAAAAGAGATTAATGTGTGCAAAGCCAGCTACTTCTTAAATAACTAGTGAAATTAGTGTTTAATAAAACATTTTCCCCTATACTACTGTTAATGACAGCAGCATTGCTACAGCTTTAGTATTAGCATTCTAATATGTAACATTTTAATATTGAATATCTGCAGTATAGAACAGAATACCTTTTCAGGTACCTTTTGCGATTCTTTCTTTAAAGATTTACCTACAAAGGGCACAGATTGCTAAACACATCACCAACTGTTTCTCTTTGGGTTACGCCTTTTCCTTTTCTATTCTACAGGACCCCTGCCTTCAGCAGAGAGCAGAGCAGCAACCAAGAGCCATGACTGTTGAAGAACCTGAACTCGTTCTGGACAATGAATACCATGAACACGTGTTTGACATCCATTTTCTTCCTTTTTCTGGAAGGCTGTATAGAAGAAGAAGAAATTCTTCAATGCTCTACCAATTCTAGGTAAAACTTGTTGATTTTACATAGTACTTTACAAAAAATTATGTCCTATTAAGTAGATTGTTTCAGTACTTGCTGTGGCAAAACACCAGGCGACATAGCTACACAAATAGATGCTGATCCAGCATCTTATGAAGAATTTTGAGGATCCCTATAATAAATATAAACACTGTAGGTCTGCCAAATATAAATACATTTATGGTCACATAATTAGTTCTTCAGATAGCAATGTTTTCTTTTCCGTTGTTGTAAAGAAGAACTGTTTGCATGTAAGGAAAAAAAAACAAGCACCTGAACCACATTTCCACCAACACATGTAGATAGTGCATCTGATAGCTGCTAGTTACAGCAATGATTCATTAATCTTCTGTAGGAAAGCTGCATTTCTTATCAGTGGTTTCTATTAGCAATTGCATATATAGCTGTGTTTACAACCTATCACTTTCAAAACAGCTCCACTTCCTCCCATCATCATTGATGCTTACACGATAATAGGTATGGGAAAGAAATCAGACTATATTTATCCTGAATTAAAATTTGTATTTTCAGCTTAAGAGCATGAAAGTCAAAAGACAAATTACTTTACATGGAATAAAGATCTTTCCCATGGGCAGGGGGGCAGGGGGTGGGTGTACTAAATCAATTTACCATTGTTTTACAAGTCAGCCACTGAGAATGAAATCACAGACAGTTGAAATTAATGGGAGCTTTGCCATTGACTTCAACGGGCCAAGGAAATCATCCTCAGTATATTACTATACACAGAAGCCTGATGTCAGAATTAGTGCAGCTCTATGAAGTACAGTACAACACAATTCAATCCATCAAAGTAAAACCAATCATATCATCACTCGGTCATCATTCCCACTCACATCTATGGTAACATTCATTCTATTTTTCTTTTCCCTTTATCATCATACACGTGTTGGAGGTGGGAAAATCTTCAGCCTTGTTTGTCAGCAATATTCCTTTATCTATTGTCAACATTATGTTGTTATGGAGAATATGTAAATATAAAAATGAAGTAGAAAAGTCAAACTATATCAATGGAAATGTGTGAAAACCACAACACAGTCAACTTAGCTTTGCCAGAATATTGCCATCAAAATCACAGCACTTAAAACACAATTACTTTGAATTAAGATCAAACAATACCATGATATAACTATTCATCCTGGGTAAACACCTGGCTAGGTCTTTTACATGCCACCTGTGGCAGAGGGTCACAATCTGTCTTCATTTTCAAGAATTTTAGAAAATATTGCACACTGAATAGTGATAACGTTGGATCCATTCATTTAAGAGATTCAGTGCTTAAGCACAAAGAGGCTGAGTTAAGAATACAGTGACTTAATTTCCTTGTTTTTACAGGTTTGTGTCTTTCAAATTTAATGTTATTTCTACAAAGTGCTTTGTGTTTATCGTGGAGATATTCCACTGTATTTCCCTTTCCTCAGTTCATGAAATTTTCAATATAACAAGAAAAAAACAGCTCAAATTCCTATTTTGAAAACCATATTGCCATTTTTATTCAGCCTGTATTTTAATATAGCATCAATATTTAACTACTTCATTAAATGAAGTGTGACTTTTATAGTGAAAATGTCAGTCTTTGCAGTTCATTAAATTCATTTAAAGTATAGCTGCTTGATTTTTTTTTTCCTGGAGGAATAAAGGACTATTAACTGAAGGCATAAACTTAGCCTTTTCTTCCTTCGAATTAACATTCAAGATTTGTAACAGCCTTTACAAATTTAAGGGATTGTTTGTATCTTTTTGCATTATCCTTATTTTTATAATAGACGTCATTTTTATAGGATATACAACTGTTTATCACAGTTGGATATGACCAGTAGGATGTCACAGAGGATATTAACATGTCACATGCTATTATGAATCTGTAGAATTCTGCAGTAGTATTAAAAATACATTATTTTGAACTATAGCATCTGGAAAAATAAACTGTATGTGATGTAAAATGTAACAACTCTTGGAATCCAACAGGGTTTATGAGTACTGTTTTTCTGTTTCATAAAACATTCTTTGACGAGTATTCTTTTTCAAGAAGGGTTTCTATTAACTAATACAAAGGAACACAGGGAAAGCGCCATTTCCAGAAAGATAGCACCATTTTTTTGCCAGATGTAAGAAATCCTGGCCCACATTCTCTAGGAATTCTGTGACTAATGCCTATAAAACTGGAAAAGCTAATTACTTCTGATTAATAAATTGATGCGATTACAAGATACTTGAATAAAAATAAAGAAGCTGCTTTGAAATGCACCAAGGCAGTGAAAACAATACTTTCTTTTCAAACTACTACTCTTTTAAATGTTTGGAGCAGATCTCAATGACAGTGCCATCTTTGAGTTTGGAAGACAATCATAAGGCTTTTTCAGTTTTAGTGTCTGGGTGCTCTCCCTCCTCTCCCCAAACAAACCAATTTGATTAGGCTGCTCTCTTGTAGTAATGAACTGAATCACTACCATGATGATTCTCACACTTCCGATTCTCAGACTGCACTAACTGGTCAATGCTTCATTTACTACAATACAGATGGTGATTAGGGGGAGGGGGTTGGAATTGGACAAGTGACATTTTAAAGGATTTCTTTTTCATAACCGCAAGATCCAGCCTCTGTAAATCAGCTACTTTTGTAGCGTCTTAAATACAGAATCCAAAATACCCTACCGCATGCAAACATGCAGGGGATGCATTCTGGGTACCATTACGTACCACAGAGATTTAGTTTGGAACTAGGACTTATAAAAGTATCAAATTATTCAACCTACGACTTTCAAGTTCACCATATTCCCCATTCCTCTCACAGGTCGGCACTTTAACCTCCACGCAACCAGCAACAGGCACCAAAACAGCGAGGGAGAAGAAATTAAGAACATAGTAATTAGTGTCTACTGAAGTTAAAAGCTTCTTTCAAGAGACATTCTTCCATGAATGTTGTGCACAACAAAATTTTATTTTCTAGGAAAAAAACTTTGCATCGCCAAATTTGTGCTAAACTACTGTGATTTATTTTTCTGTGTGTGAAAATAAGAGGGTTTAAGAGGTAAAATAAGAGGGAAATTCTGGTGCTTGAACTACCTTCCTCTGTATGAATTTTTCTAAAGAGTAATATAGATAATAAAAATTGAACTATCACATGACTATAATTCCAAAGAAATAAGAAACTCTGAAACTTAATTATAGAAACAACTGCCCTGTCACACGTAAAAAGCTATCAGGTACTAGTAGCACATATTCCAGATTGGAGTTTGAAAGAATCTTTACACATTTATTTTCTACGCTGTTAAATCTGACAAATCAAACTGATGGGCTCTAACTAGCAATCCCTTACAGCAAGATTACATGGAGCTAAACAAAAATAATTTCTTTTCAGATGTCATGAGTTAACACAGCTACAAAGGGAGAGGTATCCAACAGCTGTATTAAATCCATATGCTCTAGACAGGTCCCTGCAGGCCTGGGATCCCCAACCTAGTTCTTCAACTTGAGAGCAAACTCTTCACCAACAGAGCTGAGATAGCTATCCTGAATATGAAACAAGTTCTTTGTTCTCCCACTGCATGGACCTTCCAGGCAAAGGGTGAAACAAGGTCACTGTTTCAGATCCACATTTTTCTGAAACACTACAGGAAGGATCAAATTAATCTTTGCTACCTATTCACCTTGTGCAATCATAAGATCGTTCAGTTGGAAAGGACATCAGAAGATCTCTATAATTCAACCTCTTTTCAAAGCAAAGGCAACACCGAATTCAGCAACTGTTTGCTTAGAGCTCTCCTTCAGTCAAGTCTCAAAAACCACAAAGGATGGAGAGTGGTTGCCCTTTGGGGCAACCTCAAACTGATTTTTTTTTTTCCTCCCTTATTTGCAGTCCGAACCTCTTATTTCAACTTGTCCCTGTTGCCTTTCATTCTCCCAGCCATTCTCCCCCATCAAGACCCTGGCTCCACCTCCTCGCTAACCCCCTCGCAGGTACTGGGGCTGCTGTCAAGTCCCCTGAAGTCTTCCCTCCTCCAGGCTAGACAAGTCCCACGACCTGAGCTTCTGCTCACAGGACAAGTATGCCAAGGACTGACCATCTTGCTGGCCTCCAAGAACTCCCTCCAGATTGTTGACTTATGTTAGTATCCACCAGGACCTGATGGTCCTTTTCAGTAGATGATCTTCCCAGCCAGTCAGACCCCAGCCTGTATCTCTCAAACCAATACACCATAAAAAGTTTTTGATGTATCAGGCTAAGGATAAATGCATTGACATTATGCTTCAGGGTTCTGTGATGCTAAAAAAGATCTCCCAGACCCCTTTCTAAAGCCACTTTACAAGAGAAAGAAATAATTTCTTTTTCTTTTTTTTCATCCCAATAAAATAGTTAATTACCAATTTGATACATAAGCATAAACAAATAAAATTCTATTGTTAGTATTAAGCAGCTGAAGTAGAAATAATCAGTCACCTGCTTCAAAGTTTAACTCCAACAACTGATGAACCTGTACTTCAAAAAATGACAAAGCTAGACCCCTCTTTACAAAATTAATTGCACAGAATTATGTGCCTGTCCCAGGACACATTAAGAAATAGCAGCAATAAAAACCTGACAATAAGAATTTTGCACTCAAACTGCCTTATAACCAGGTAGCATATCTTCACAGTACATTTCACACTCCATTAATTCCCAGGAAAACATGTTGCAAATGGGAGTCATCAAATCTCTAAAAAATGAGGCTAACTGGCATCCAGGAAGAGCCATCCAGTCCTTGAAAACTCAAACCTAGTGGGTACGTGCTATACATTAGGGTTTTTTTTTCCTGGATTTCCTAAATTAATCTACAGATTTTTCAAGTTCTAGCAACCAATCACATCCAAAAAAAGCAACAGCCTATCATGTTCAGGGATACAAATGAGAGACTGTCAAAAAGCTCTGTGATTTACCAGGTCTCCGGCTTACGTTGCACACTCTTGTACTACACATTTGGACCATTGCTTTTCTAAAGAGTAACTAAACTAATTCTACCCCAGCTGATCTAACAAAGTCAAGTGAAGATACAAGAATCCTTGCAACTCTAGCCAAAAATTTGTATTTCATCACTACGGCTGCAAGTACATATACTCTATAAAACTATATAAAGAATTGTATAAAATGTATCAATTCACTACTTAAGTAGGATTATACACTGGACTTTTCAAGGAAGATTGAAAGAACAGAATTATGTCATCCTCATGTACCTTTGATATTAACCAGTAATCCATAATTTAATTCTAATCCTTAATTTACTCTACTGCAATTCCCCTTTTGTCCTATATATAACTGCTACCATCAACAGTTTTGCTTAAATTTAAAAATGCAGAGGCTATGTTCTATAATGGCAGAAAATATCAACTGTATGAGGGAACTGGAGTTTTGCCTTTGCCACACAAACCAATTAGGTCAGGATATGAGTAATTAAGTGCTCAGACTTGGGGTGGAGGAGTAGAGCTTCAAAGAACCATGTAGTTGTAGTAGCTGCTCTTGCTAGGCTGGAGTCTTTACAACAGTACTGGCAGATGGCACATTTTATACAAACAAGACAACATACTCTGTCTTCATGAAACAAAGGCAAAATAAAGATATCCACTATGATAATTTTCAAATTTTATGACCTGAGAAACAAACATGCTTTGCTTGTGAACACAAATGGACACTAAGACAGGCTGCACTTTTTGCCAGTGTTTCACACAGCCCTCTGAAGGGCTGCTTAGCTCCAGCTCCCAAACACTTTCTGAAAATGAAGTTCTCATTCAGATCCTCGAGACCAGATTATTTTTAGAAACTTGGAAATGAGGCAGCTACCAGTTAGCAGACCATGGAGGTAAGGAAGTAGATGATTATCTGATATGCACTGTCAAAACACCCACAACAAGACAAACCATCTAATAATTTTATATCATGCATCAGACTGCCAAACCGCTGCGAGATGTGGGTTTTTCCATCACCTCTTTCAGACACTTCAGGGCCTTTCCTGCCCCACCACCACCAAGGAAAAGAATGCCATTTCTGAAGGAAGAACTAAGTAATCTCTCCATTCACAGGTACCAGGTAACTCCCCAGCATCTATAAATCTCATTTATAATGTATTGTAAATCTCATTTATATAGTAAACCACTACAAAATTAGACTTCGGAAATGAATTTTCTTTACAAGCTATTATGCATAACTGCAAATTCATTGTTGTTGAGTCTGTAAGTAACTATCACATCTATGGTTGCCTCGTTCAAATCAAAGGCTCACTTGGGATCACAGAGTACGTAACAAAACTTCAATATCGTATGTTTAGGAACTTAAACATGAAGCCACGTTAAACAAGATTAAAAGTACAATCAACCCCACAGTCCCTGTTTCAGGTAACCACAGTATATAATATTTAGTATAAACTCAGAGCCCAGAAAGCGACTATTACTCCTTTAAGTCCACTGCTAGAAGAAGGCTGCCTCAGCACCTCACCCTCTGGAAGCAAAAGGCTTTCTTCTCATTCCCTGTCTAAGCTGACAGGCAGCATTTATACAGCCACGCTTGTAACAACACTGTCTTCTCTCTCTCACCCTGCTGTTTCCAGTATTACTGTTAAAGCACAGATACTTCAGGTCTCTTACGTCTTCTTTTCTTAGGAAAAATCAATTTTCCAACTGCAAGGTACTTATTTAATTATCTAGACCTTCCCAACCTGAAGCAGCTAAACATAGCTTTTTGTTTCATTTTCATCTGGTATCTAAGCTGACAAAAACATAATCATGATTCATTTATTTAGCAAAAGTTGAGGCAAAACCAATTGGAGACCATTTTTATGATTTCCAGCAAGGCAGATGTGTTGCTTCTGGTGAGGATGAGAGGCCAAAGAGAACTGGTATTTTCAGCAGCCATAGTAACACCTACCAACATTATAACCTGTCCCCACATAACATATTACCAGTACTGATTCCTTTGTTTTGTCAGCAGGTACAAAGAAGTGGCTATATCCTTTTAGGAAATGAATAGTTCAGTGCTCAAGAAACTACTACTTCAAAATACATCCTCCAAGCTGAATATTTTCCAGCAAGTTAATGAACTCAATTCAAAAGCAGAAATATCTCTCTTCTTCAAAGAAGTTATATTCCTATGTGCAAGGGCGGAATTGCACCCACTTCTTTTGAAACCTTAGAACGTAAGGATGAGAATGAAAAAGTTGAGTATGTTTTAAATCACTTCTTACACGAAGTTCAGTTTGTTTGTCTCATTGATTGTTAGGGCTGAGGGTTTTTTTAAGATAAACATAAATCATCTTCACAGGGAAAACTTCAGTAGCTGGGATCAATAAAGCAACCAGCCTTGCTCTAGCACACATACTGAAATTCATCATCTAAAACCTTGTTATTTCTACATTCAAAGATCCCTGGCAACTAGAGCTTGAGAAAAAGGACGCAGATCGGACCTCCTTAGCTTGGGTACCATAAACCAACTGAACAGATAAGCAAAGATGAACTTGTCTCTTTCTTTTCATTAAATACCAAAGATCAGTCCTCCAAAACGTATAGGAAATCTTCAAATATGAATGACATACCATCACCCTCTTCGCTCCCCCAGCCAAAAAAAGGAAAAAAAAACAAAAGACACAACAAAAAACAAACAATGCCCACAGCCGCAGGAACTTTAGGAACTCAAGCAGAATGGAAATACTCAATCCTCAAATTGTAAATGTTTAGCAGTGTTCCCTACTCTTTCTCATTAAGGTGTTTCACAGCCACTTGTCTATTCTTTTTCTAAATCAACAAACGTCCATTTCCTTTGGCAAAAGAGAATGCAATGACTGCCTCCCACCACAATAGTGTCTCACTGTTAAAATTCTGCACCACATCTTCATAGCATTGCTTGTATTCACTGTAGCTGTGAAGCACCAACTTAAGTTCATGACTGCAAAGGACCAAAATTTATTTTCCTTAATGGAAATTGTTCCTTCTTTTTTACTTTCACATTTATTTAAAAAAAAAAAAAAGGTTACATGAGGGGCAGAAAACAAGGTCTATCTTGATATCGGTACTAAACCCATGCAGAGAATATATGAAATTCAGTAGATTTACAAATACTATATATAGTCTAAAATTACATGGATAGCTATTATATTCATATGCATTTTAAATACACTATTGAAGTCATGGTATTTTAATGGAGTTTATTATAATTTTTGAGTCAGAAACACTGTGAATGAAGCACAGCGTAATATTCACCTCCAGTTAGTCATGATATGAATCAAGCTCTTTATCATCACTGTCTCTCACTTATGCCTCATGATGGAATAACCTTTAAAACTTTCATTTAGAAATAACTCTGCATAACCATACAAATAACATGGAATATGATGCAGAAAGAGCTACAGTGGAGCAACCTGAAAGTTACAAACAATGATAAGAAGCCCCATGATCTCCAAAGAAGATGGACATATACTGATACATGTGTCCCAAACAGCAGCAAATAGCCTCTCCCCGCATTTCCCAAGCAGTGGAAGAACAGTGTTACTGTTACTGATACAGACCAACACATATTTTGTTTTAAACATGGGTAACTCTGCAAGAGTCACATTTTTGATTCAACACTTATTAATCATAGAATCATAGAATAACCAGGTTGGAAGAGATCCCCAAGAGCATCGAGTCCAACCATTCCTATCAAACCCTAAACCATGCCCCTTAGCACCTCGTCCACCCGTGCCTTAAACACCTCCAGGGAAGGTGACTCAACCCCCTCCCTGGGCAGCCTCTGCCAGTGCCCAATGACCCTTTCTGTGAAAATTTTTTTCCTAATGTCCAGCCTAAATCTCCCCTGGTGCAGCTTGAGGCCATTCCCTCTCGTCCTGTCCCCTGTCACTTGGGAGAAGAGCCCAGCTCCCTCCTCTCCACAACCTCCTTCCAGGTAGAGAGCAATGAGGTCTCCCCTTAGCCTCCTCTTCTCCAGGCTAAACACCCCCAGCTCTCTCAGCCGCTCCTCATAAGGCCTGTTCTCCAGCCCCCTCACCAGCTTCGTTGCTGTATTTCAAGTAATATCTGTCAATTTTTCTCTACAAAAAACAACACAAACCTCAAAAAAAAAAAACCCTTTTAATACATTATCAAGAGAAGAATCGGGATTCTTCTCTGGAAAGTAAACTCTCCACCAGACTATTAACAAAAGGGCAAATTCTGAGACCTTTCTTGAAAAACTGCAATTTACTAGAGACAAGAATACAGGAAGACAGGCAGCATACCTATATGACACGTTATCGCCAGCAATATATTTGTGCTGATAGAAGTCAAAGCCTATCTTCAGCATCCTTACTCAAACACTATCTAACAGAGAAGACAGAAAAAGGCTGCTCTCCTATCACAAGTTGCTTGCTGACTACATTTAGAAAAACAGTTTGCTACTGGGCAAGCTATAGTTGCAGATTGAGGCAAAATAAACAAGAAGCTTACGATGCGATTTTATAACCAGTTTTTGAGAAGAATTACCATAGAAGAGCAAGATTGATCTCTAAGCTGTAAACTGTGCGTGGCACAAATCTGCGCATGCAAAATACTGAAGTGCTGTTTGCCTACTTGAATAAGTATTTAATGAACAGAACTACGTTTCCTTTTCACATGATCTTTGATTAATCTCTCTGAGTTATAGTTAGGTCTAGATTACACTGCTTGCCTTTCACCTTGTTTAGTCAGAGCTGTGCATCAACCGAAATTGTGTCCCAGCTGCGGGTGGCTCCAAGAATTTCAGGTTTTTGCTGTGTGCTAGCAGCAAGCAGGCACATGCCAAAGCAGGCAGGAGAGCGAAAGGGACGTAAGAAAGCTGCCCAAGGAATGTACTGACACAGAGTGTGTGCCAAGGGTCCTCTCACAGAGAAGGCACCCACAAAGGCAAAATTTCAGAAGCAAGCCATCATCTCTGTAAGTCATGACAGCCCAGAGAGCATGGGGTACCGAAACACTTCACTGAAGCCACTAATGCACACGTCCAATTCAAACATCACTTTGTAAAGACCAAGGTAAGGCAACGATCAGAACCGAAAATGCACATATATGTGGCTTGTCAAATTCTAGAAACGATCAGGTATTTTCAACAAGCCAGACAACACCCTAAGCACCTTTATAATCATCCAAGATCCCAGTGCAAAGCTGTTACGTTAAAAAAGTCTTAGATAAAGGTATGACAACAAAACAAAGGCAGCTTTCCTTACCAGCACTTCTGCTGAACAAGTAGATCTCTATGATAGAAGCTATGATACAAGCCACCATTGAGGAAGCCAGGTCACATTTTGTGATATAATATCTGATTTGCCATTGCACATGCACTCCTGAAGGTGTTTAAGGTGCAGGTGGATGAGGTACTGAGGGGCATGGTTTAGAGATTGGCGGGAATGGTTGGACTCGATGATCCGGCGGGTCTCTTCCAACCTGGTGATTCTATGATTCCTTGGATCTCAGTCGCACCACCATGGGAGCATAAAGTAACTTTAAGGTTAAAAAAATGTCAGAAGGAAAGGATCGCAGAAGCGCCCATAAAGTCCCTATATTTAATAATATCTTGCACTTGTAAATTATTTGGCAGGACAAAACAAATTTATACACATTACCTCATTTTATCATTTGAAATAGTTATTGGGCACTCTTAGAAAACCACAGACAGTTACATAGCTACAAATACACTATTTACTTTAATGATTGCTTTGTATACAAATGCAAATTAAGCTCTAGTGTTAGCACCTCACAATGCATTTAGATTTGTGGAACATACAGTATACAGTCTTGAGATCAGTCTTGTTTGTACTTACAGTTCTGTTGCAAAAAAGAGCAGAAAATGCATTGTAAAACTATTTATTTTGCCACGTGTACAGAGTAGGTTTTCCTTTTTTAACATAAGGTCAATGTATTTCAAACTATATTAAACAAAATAATAGGAGAAAAAAGAACCATGTTGGGTTGTGGTAGGAAAGCAAAACTATCGACTTTATCACTAGAATAAATCAATTCCATGATACTCCCATATTTACATGGCTGCCTACTATTACTGTCATTTTATCCACACACTTACCAAGCACCCACAAAAGTAACAACATTAACCTACTAAAGCAAAAAGAATGACTATTTTTCCATACCTAATCAAACTCTTATTTATTTAAGAAAGCAAATTGCTTAAAAAATGGAGAACCGTTAATCCTTCATCAGTAAGCTGTTTTACTGATAGGGGTACAGTTTAACAAAAGGATAGAATCCTAAACCATCCAAAATCCAACTCTTTCTATAAGCCCTATGACTATAAGAAGTACCATAAAAAGAACAGTGAATAAATATTATCTACTCTGAAAATAAGCTACCCCACTATGCAGCAATTGATTTCTGCATGGTTTTAACACCATTTTTCATTTCAAAATTAGACAGCTAATCAATATTGAGGTGTTTAAATATGTCCTGAACCTACAAGCCATTATATAACTCAGTGAATTTAAATATAGGAGTTGTCCCTTTGGGATGGAAAGGATGAGCCATAGAGCTCAGGTCATTTCTAAGCATGGACTTCTTCGGGAATTAAAAGAAAAAAAAAAGGAAAAAACCCCACAAATCAAATAAAAAAAAAAACCAACCCCAACCCCCCAAAACTAATTATTTGTTAATTTGTATATCTAAAACTATTTAATTTTTAGATCTCTATCTCATTTCTCTCACATTAACTGTTTTCAGAATCACACTGTAAGCTTTATCCACTTTGAGGAATAAGCACGGAAGAGTTTCTCTGGAAAAAATTTCTTAAGAAAATCAAATAGAGACATGAGGACGACTCACTTCAAGTGACCAACACTATCTGCATATAGACTTCATTTTCCACAAATCCTACCACACTGTTTATTTTCCATATTTGCAACCTTTTGTTAGGTTGCACAACTGATCAGAACTCTTCAGAATATTAAATCTAGAGAAGAGAAAATCAAAATGTGCATGTGTTTTGTTCAAGCAATATTCTGTTATAACATGATGATTTTACATAATCGTCAATCACATGTTCTGTAAAACAGATCAGGAAATTGAGGAGATACCCATGCTACGACCTCAGCAGCTCCCACCACAGCCAGTAGCAGATAAGGTCAAGCCAACAAAAAAAAAAATCAAGATAATTTACAAAAAGCAGAAGACAGATCCCATAATTCAGAGGCTGCCCATCCAAATCCTGGCATTTAATCCCAACACACTCTTCATTTCTAACTTCACTGTGCCACAACCCAACTCTTTTCTATAAGATACAGTCTTAGCTCTCAGAATTCTTTGGGCAGGAATGATAATATACGGTCACAGTGACCCAGACAGTAACAAGGGCTACAACTTAACAACAGCAAAAATAAAACGTTGACTTGCTAACAATTTCTCCCATGAAATGCTAAGGGCAGGACTCATCTAATGCCCATATAAGTAAGTGAAAGATGCCCACAATGAATCAGACTCCAATGACCATAAACAAAGCTGAGACACAAGTGCCAGGGGGAGGGGGGCGAAAGTAGATTTCTATCCACTATTTTCTTTTTTTTTTTTTTAAATCAAGCTAAAAGGGATACTAAGAGACGCTTCCAACTTGCTGGTTTTGAGGATCGACTGCTTTTCTTTTCCTTATTGACAGTTACACAGGACTTTTCAACAAAACACAGGCTGACGGGCAAACTGGCCATGCAGGAGGAAACAGAGAACACTAATGCCAATTTCTGGCACACAAACTATACAAACAAACTGAAAACTAGTTAATTTGTTTGTTTAGAACATTTGTCATTTTCAATAATAAACTAATATAGCCTAGTTTTAGTAGCATACCTTTTCCAACAGATTTGAATCTGCAGCACTGGTCAATCATATCTCTAGCACTCTGCCCATAAAAGTCAGTTATTTTTAATGTGATGAAAATACCATTTTTAGCCTGTCCACCCACTACCATGAAATGTCTGAAAAAGTTACTGAAAACATCTGTTTGCATATCCAAGGTACCTGTGGCAGAAGCAGTTGTATAATAACAGTCTCCCCTTTTGGTTCTGCTCGTTTCAGGAGTCCTGTAACGCCTGTATTTTTTTCAATATACTGTTTCAGGTATAAAGACTGAGAACACATTCAAAACAGAATTTGGTTTGGTTTGACAGGTGCTAACATGCAGTGGAAAAGATATGAAATGGAAATCTTGTTAGAAAAATAAATAATGAATAATGTGGCAGCAAGCATGATCTCATCAAAGTCTTCATGTGAACAGAGCACAGTGGCAAAGACCAGAAGGCTCTTGTGTGACATTGTTATCTAAAGCCCTGATTAGATTTTCACCTCAGAGTTCTCAATTTTGGTAGCAATCATCGCAAAGATACTATGGTGACTGGCACTCTATAAATACATCACACAGACAGGTAACAGTATAGAAGACAGCTATCAGATAAGAGCTTGAAGCATTTGAAAATTCAACCCTGCCATTAGGTCTGTACAGCAGTACTCAATTTTACAGAACAAGAAATGTGATTACAGATAAAACGGCAAATTCTTCTCCTCCTAAATTAGATTATCATCATTCAATAGCATTAGTTAGATTTTTAGGGAGTGTCAGAATTCAACAAATACATAGGTATGTAGTAACTGTAAACTTAATAAAAGCCTGCAGCACAACCCAAAGGTTACAGTTTGATCAGCTTTGCATTGCCAGACGATGCACAGAACTCCAACAAATGAGTCACACATCTTCCAGTCAACCAAACTCCTCTCTTCTCATGTATCTGCCAAAGAGGATATGCTGTTATTTCCCATGATTCTATTTTAGATTTCATAAGAAATGCATAATAACTTATTAGAGGGTTAAGCCTGGTCTCGGTACCTCTGCATGAAGCACAATGTTTGAGGCAGGCGGAGCTATGGGAATGAGGCTCTTGTCCTCTCAGCAGATTTAGTCAGTATTTCCTCACTCTAGAGCCAGACCTGCGAGTGGATGTCCACAGCACACGCATCAGATTTGTGATTGCTACAAACTCTAACTATTTTTAAAAGACAGCCACTAGTCATTTCCACACGTACCTTAAATGCTCCAGATTACCTTTAAGCATTAAACTCAAACTCTGTACTCTGTATATATTACTTTACATTATTACAAGTATCTTGCTCAAACAATTGTAACCTATTCTAATGCAAACATCTAAAAAATATTTTTAAAAATTGACGCCTACTAGGTATACTTCGTACACAACCAGCTCTTCCTTATGACTTGATAACAAATGGTACATTCAGTATAGGAGCCGCATTATATGAGCAACAGACAAACTGTATGATTCCACAATCCAATCAGTATCACCATAACACGAGCCCACTCTGAGTAACAAGGTTCTTGCGCAGTTGCTGCCTTTGGCATATAGGCGTTTACTTTCACAGCTAGGTCTTCGAGTATGTCACAAAACCTGTGGGATGATTGCTTCTGAAAAATGGCATAACACAAGAGGTGGTGATGATACAAATTATAATTTGTACTATTGGGGACACATTCATCTGATCACTGCACTTCCTCTCCCAAGCACTGGGAATCTTCTCTAATATTTTCAGTGCTGAACTGGACAGCCAAATGTTTTGGGAACTTTTTTTGCTCCCTCACAGCAGTTGCCTGCACAGTCTTCAGGGTTTTTGATCTTGGAGGCAGGGGAGGGCTATTCTGGGAAAGAAGCGGTTCAGCACGCTTCTGACATGCACTGGAAGATCAATGGGAAATACTGGAGATAAAATGGCATTTACCAAGTCAATACTGCAAATAGTTAAATTTACTGAGTTGCTACTTCTCACTTACATTGTGTCCAGCAAGACCTATATTCATCTCTCTGCTCATGCATGTCTACTTCATGGGAGCTCCTTGGTGCTTTCTGGCTCTCTCTCACCATCTGGGGCCACCTCTGGCATGGTCAGACTCTAGGTACACACATGAGGACAGCACACATCACCTTCCAGTCCGCAGACTGGTCTCACCAGAAAAAAAACTACTGCACCTGCATCAGAGCAGAGCACAGATGTAAATGAACATATATGGAGGGCAGATGATGACTGAGGAGAGTGTTCTATCAGCATACACGCACCCATTGTCTCTCACCATCTGCTATATGAAAGAAAAACCTATGCATATATACCTACAGTAAATTTGCAAGAAGAATACTTTTTAATCATTTGCATAACTGTAATCCATTTTTTCCTAACAACACACACTAACAGGAAGGACGTACAGCCCCAGTTTAGCAAACTACTAAACTACTGCTGTCTTCACTTTACCTCTGGAAGAACAAGATAACCTTCCTGAGCTTCCTTTGTAAAATGCAAAATATTTCAGCCAAAAACATCAAGCTCTGACATGCACATACGTATGCCAGTGCCTAAATTAAGGCATGTATGTTTGAAATTTGTATCCTTCAAGGACAATCTGTGTAGAAGAGATAAACATTATAAAATGTAGACAGCTATATAATGAAGTAAGGATCCCAGAATTTAATATAATGGTAACTCGAGCATTGAGCTGTACGTGCTTAGGTTTTGACCTTTTTTCTCCCCCTTTTCAAGTAGCATTATAAGAATCATGTCCCTTGAATAAAAAAATGTATGATGAATAGTAGTTCCCTAAACATTGTTAGTATAAGACACGTAACTTACTCAATAAGTGAAAAAGTTTGTTTAGAAAAAACTACTCAACTACAGCAAATGCCCCAAATCATTCTCCATCTGCAGAACCATAAAAGGGCTGAAAACAGTAGCAGAATGTTTTACAACAGCTGGTCTCTTTCAACTTTCTGTAATTTTTATAGTTACTTTTTGGTGAATTTATTTTAGTACACCACAGCAGGACTCTTCTAGAAGCAGGCAGACCACAATTTCACTTGTGCAATTCCATGCAGCAGAGGTGGATCGCTGTTATCCCAAACCACCTTCAGCCAGACACATGCAGGGTCGAGTTATGTACTCTCACACCAGCACTGAAAACTTATCAAATATGGCCCTGATCCAGCAAAGCACTTAAGCACATGCTTTACTTTAAACATGTGAATAATCCTATAGAGTAAATGAGATTCAGCATAAACCACTGGGCTGAATCTCAGAATACCTTGACTGTGGCCCGATTATGTCAGTGGCCAACCACACAACCTTGGACAAATTACCGTTTTGCGGTGTCTTTATTTCCTCTATTGCTCTTTACGTGTGTTTACCATGTTGCACACTATCTCAACGAAAATAATCCCAGTCTGGAACCTTCTAGAAACTGCTGCACCACAAATAACAGCAGAAGTACTTAGGTACTTTAGTCCCTTCTCAAATGCCTATCATATACTCAAAACTACTGCCCCTCCCAAACCAACCCAAGATGATATCCCTTCTGCTGTGTATAATCATCCAGTATTGACAACCAATTTCAAAAGCACGGCATCGTGCTTAAAAAGAGGCTGTGGAGAAGGAATCCAGCTGAAGGGTAACCTGCGAGTAAGGGCCAGGACAGCCCCCAAGCACCTGTGAGTACCAGCCCAGGACTCAGGCTGCAGCTCCCCTCCCACACCTGGTCCCTTGCTCAAAGGCCAAAGCGAGATCGTCACCCAGGGCTCCATCTGCCACATTTCTGCCAGCGCTACACCCGCAAAAGGAAAATGATTGTTCAGTCCTGGGAAAATCTGTTTAAAGCATGTAGGTGAGAGGCAGCATTGTCTCACAGGGTGCAATGTATTTACACTAAAAGGCTTTACGTTCAAGAGTTTTAGACCTTGCAATACAAGATACAGTTTTCCACAGGTATGTCATATGCCATCAACTCTATGTCTTAACAATCCCGAGAATACCTTCACATAAATAATTCTGGGTTTGCACATATATACAACCACGCAATGTGTTTACTCTTGCCATCATACTTCCTGCTCCCCGGCAGCTGTCAGAGGCAATGTCACTGTCACAAGGAGAATATGGATTCACCTCCTAACAATGAAGCTGGCACGGATGAGTGAGCAGGATACTCAAATGAGTTTCAGAAATACTTAAGGTGAAATACCGTCCCCAGTGAAATCAATAACAGTTCTCCCGTTTACTTCAGCAGAGTAAATATTTCAACCCTTTTTTTCTGTGCCTCCTGATCATCTCAGCGCCTAACAGTAATCATTTATTTTCCTTAGGAACACAAGGAAAAGGACAGAAGAGATAGAAAAGGAGGGAGCAAGAATTTCAAAAGAAGTGTACTCTTTTTCCAGAATAATTTAAAAAAAAACCCAACTTACAAAGATTCCTATAGTCACAGCTAATAAACAGTGCAGAAAACAAGATTAGATTAACACAGTTAAGAACCTTCTTTCTAGGAACTCATTCACAAATTCCTCTTCTGCCCTTGAAACACCTGTACACCACATCGCTGCTTTTCCAGCTGAGCCAAAGAAGAGCTCCTAGTAAAGCAACACAGCTTTGTGTGTGTCAATCTGCCCCGGATCAGGCCTTGTGCATACAAAGATATCTATTATAAAGACACATGCCTCGTGAGCTGTACTCTGTTAATTAAAATATTTTCTGCTGCAGATTGGAAGCCTGGCCTACAAGACACTTGCCAAAAATTACGTCCAGGAGCACATCAACTGAAATTGAATAGGTCAAAAGTAACTTTTGACTGTTTCTGAATGTGTGCTCTGTTCTCTTTGTATGATGAAGGGAAACACAGTCGAAAGGTTATACATAACTGGGCACTTGCAATAACTTAATGTGCACAATAAGAAACCGGTTTTCAGAATCCATTCAAGATTTTGGACATTAAAAAAAAACAAAACAAACAACAACCTGTACCTTAACCGGTAACGGAGCCTGAAAAACAGAGCCTGTACCACGCATAAAACAAAAAAGTTACTGAATAAGTGAAATTTACAGTAAGCACGCTGCCAGGAGTTTCCAAAATGAGTTGGCATAGGAGACAACCGTGCGCGTTTACTATGCATTTTAGAGCTCTCGAAGTCCTTAGCAGCATTCCAAGTTAAGGTTGACGTTTCATCTTTAATTCATGCTCCTGTGCCTTTCTATATTAGCTACTAACAAAGCAGCACGGTGATACCCAGCAGAGAGAGAGCATGCGCGGGGCAGGGGCCGTGCGGCTCCGGGGGGAGCAGAGCTGGGCTCTGGACAAGGGAGGCAGCCCCCACAGCACTGGGGACAAACTCCAGCCTCCCAGCAGCCGGGAGGGAGATGAGCATAAAGAGCAACTGGAAAGCGCGCTCATCCCACGCATTCAGAAGCAGTTTCTCCAGGAGAAAGTTATCTCCGGCTGCTGAACCTTCTTATTTGAAGGTTTGCCTTACTTCTCCCTCTTAAAGCAATCTTTGTGTTTCATCCAACTTTATCTACTCTAAAAAGAAGGGAAAAGCAAAACCAACCCAACAAGTTTCAGCAGAGACTTTGCGCAGCACCCTCCTCTCCTCCTTTCCCCCAGCATCTCAGACAGCGCCTCACAAAAGGACCCAGGGGTTGGACAAACACAGCACCAGGAAAAACAGAGCGTGAAAGGGACCTTTATGTGCATGTGTGAGGGCCCAGCGCTAATAGCTCAATGTGCTATTGACACATCGCAGTGCAAACAGCTCAAGCCTTTTGCAAAATAGCGTGAGTCACCGCGTCATTCTTAACTTCGCCTTTCCCAGATTGGGGTAATTTGTGAAACAAATCACCCCGGCGCTATTAAAACATTTTTTTTTTTTTTTTTTTGTAGATGAAAGCAGCCACGGGGAAACGACTATTGCTCCGTTTGCTCCCCAAGCTGCCCGCGCCGCCGAGAAGGGGCGAACAGCTAGAAGTGCCGCAGCAACTTCTCTGACAGCCCTCGGCAAATCAAAACGTTTGTTATCCTCCCGTGCTCGGGGCCGCCGAACTCCTCGAGAATTCGAGGGCAGCGCCCTTTGTTCGCGGCCGCGGGGCAGCGGGACTCGCGCCCCTCGGGGGGCCGGAGGGAGGGAGGGAGGCGGCTCCGCGGACGCCTCGGCGCCTCCAAGTTTGCGGGTGACCCCAGCCCCGAGCCCCCCCCCCCCGCCCGTCGGGGAAGCGGGGAGGGAACGCGCGCGGGGATCCATCACCTTGTTGTAGTTGTAGTACCCCAAGCACTGGGCAAAGTCCAGGTTGGAGGGGTCTCCGGGAAGCGAGCCGCCCGCCGCCGGGTAAAATCTTACATCCATGCCGGTGCTTTGGTCCCAGAAGTGCACTTGGAGAGACGGCCGGGAGGTTTGATAGATCCACCTTCAGGTGCTTTCCCCGGAGCTGCGGGGGCGAACGGGGGGGCGGCGGAAAAGTGCAGGTAACCGAGGAGGAAAGAGAAGCGAGGAGAGGAGAGGAGAAGAGAGGAGAGGAGAGGCGGGCGGCGGAGCCCAGGTGGGAGCCCGTCCGCCGCGGCGGGAGGAGGGGAGGGAGGGCAGAGAGAGGGAAGGAGGGAGGGCTGCCGTTCGCTAGAAGCTCGGTGCCGAGCCGCGGGCTTCGCCTCCGCATTCAGGAGCGGCTGCCGTAAACACAAAGGAGCCACGCGCCCGGACGGACGGACGGACGGACCGACCGCCGCTGCCCGCCGACAAAGGCTGCGATGGGAGAGCCGGCCCCGCCGCCCCGCGGCTGCCGGGGAGAGGGCGGAGGAGGAGGAGAAGAAGAAGAACGATGGGGGGGGGGTGGGCAGCTGCTGCCCCGGGAGCGGGTGCGAGGAGGGGGCTGAGCGGCGCGGGGCCAAGTGCCGAAAGAGCCGGCGCCGCGCTGGCCGCGCTCCCCGGGAGGAGCGAGCGGCGCCCGCGCCCCTCCCCGCAGCGCCCGATGCCGCCCCCGGCGGACGGTGCGGGGCCGGCGCCGCCCGCTGCCCCTTGCCCGCTCCCCGCTGCCCCGGTGCCCCCCGCCCGCCGCCCAGGTGAGCGGCCGCCCCCGCTCTCTCCGCCCTCCTGCTCGCTTTAGGTTTTTCTTTTCTCTTTCCGGCTGCCTCGCAGCGTGAGGGCGACTCTCCGAGCGTCCTGTCAAGAGTTGGGCTCGAAAAGCCAGCGGGCAGCCTCGCGGAAACCTTCCCGAGCTCTCAAAGCCACGGGATGCTGGGTGGAAGCAATCCGCTCATAAATCCGGGTTGGCCAGCTGGATCCTCTGCCCTGCCGGGAGCTCTCCTGACCCCAAGTCTTGCTCCAGAACTTTTGGAGGAAACACTGAAGCGCCACAAAGGTCGTTTAACATCATGAGTTGCGCCCTGCAGGCAAGGTGCGAGGGAGAAGGATGAAAATGTGTCCTTGGCTCAAGGCTTCTGTGACAGAGAGAGATGCCCCTCAGTCTAGGGCTGAGCCCTGCGTAGTTACAGCACAACTGGAAACACTCCAGACCGTCTTCAAGTTTACTCCATTTGGCTGCAAAATAGCAATGACAGAACAAGTACACACGGTCTAACTGTGCAACACCTGCAAAACCTTCTCTGGAAACCTTTGTGTCTCCGCTGTGGCTGCTGAGGACGTATCGTGGGGCAATGCCGCAGCCCCACTTCTGGCTGAACCTGCCTCGGTGGCTAAATGTCCCGCGCTTCCATGTCCCAGCGTGATTTTGCACTGTCTAGATAGACTGGGAGCAAACTGTAAAACAGCTACAACATTTAGGAAGGTAATTATCTTCCCAGCTCCATCCCTAGAAATCTTATTTTCAATATTTATGGTGTAACAAGTAGGTCTTGCTAGCACAGGGGACAAGAGGTCGCTCTTATCCAGGGTATTGATCCTGAATTGTCACCGTTTGTAGCAAAGAAAGATCCCTAAAGTGACGTTTTGCACTAAGAGCAGAATTAAACATAGCACAGATACACACCAGTATTTACCTGCAGTACTTAGAATTTAACTTTCTAGAAAAAATGTATATCCGCTGGTAAACACCTCGGTAGAAAAGAAAACAGGCATATTCTGTCAAATACCTAATCCAATTTCATATTCATTCTGTCAACCATTTTTAACCAAGAGAAAAAAAAATGTTAAAATCTACTCTGTTGCAAAAAGGGAAATGGTTGAGGAAGATATAGTGCAGCATGTTCACGCAGGCACACCCCAGACCTGTGGCAAAAATTATTTATGCTCCTGAGAGAAACAAATTGTTCAGAAATAAAAGGACACCGAATCTGTTTGGGAATGCATTACAGCACTCTTCCAAAGCAGTGACAGAAAAGAGGTGATGCATAGGCACAGCGAACTCGTTTCAACATTTCAGCTGAGGTTAATGAAGGAATACCTGCTTTGTTTTATTCACTGGGTTACACACATTCCTGTAAAGCCAAGTGGAAACGTTAGAATAAGCAGATGCTCGGGTAAAAGGACAGATCATTGGCAACAAGTTCTGAGGTGCTCTGCTAAATAAATACAGGTATTTCCACACTGCCTTGCTCTGGTTCTTTACACTTGTAACAAAACCTGAAGGCATATTCCCATTGAATTTAGAGGGAAAACACTTCAGTGAGGATTGAATGGCAAATGATTCAAAGTTTAGGATTTGGTCCCATTGTCATATTGAATCATAGAATCACCAGGTTGGAAAAGACCCATCGGATCATCAAGTCCAACCATTCCTATCAAACACTAAACCATATCCCTCAGCACCTCGTCCACCCGTCCCTTAAACCCCTCCAGGGAAGGTGACTCAACCACCTCCCTGGGCAGCCTGTTCCAGTGCCCAATGACCCTTTCCATGAAAAAAGGAGCCTCTGAAAGGCTGCTGACCTATACCGTGTATAGGTCCACTCCAGAGCTAGGAAGACCAGCCTGCAGGGCAGGGGGTGGCAGGTAGGAAGCACACAAGGTGTGTGGTGAGTCGGCAACTACCGCTTCTGGGTTAGAAGGCTTATGTTCAGAAGATAACCAAATAATGGTGATGTAAATAATGATGGTTTTAAGTGCACTGATGGAATACACAGTTTCCAATGTAATTTCTTCTGAAACTGAAAGAACGGGCACAGAAGGAAAATGGCAAAATATTCCATCTTGACAGAACTGGTGCAGGAAGTTAATATAAAATTGAAAAAGTCAGAATTAAAACAAATAATGTAATTCCAGCCAGACAAAACACTTATTTCCAAAATATTAATTGAGAACACTTTTGAAATACTGCTGATTTATACAATTATGAAACTGAAATAGAGAAATTTGGTGATATTTCCAGCCAAAAAAATTACAACTCCTGACTATAATCTAGCTTTGACAGCTCTACCAAGTGCCCAAATTAAGGTAGGTATGTGTCTGTTTTCCTTTCTCAATACCTCTTCAATGTAGCTTATTTAATAAGTTAACTTGAATAATCTCTGCTGCACTATAAATCCATGTACATGATGGCAAACCTGCTAGTCACAATGTATTTATCTCACGAGTATACCTTAGAGATAGAATATGAGCCAAAGTATTTTATCTTTCTGTACATATCACTTGAATGGAAACCAACAAATTCAGCTATTCTCTTTAAGGTCCTCCAGCAAAACTATGGCTTTCCGTTTCTACTTTTAATTTTTTTCTTTCAGAGCAGTTGGAAGTATGAAGTATTTGCAATATCAAGTAACTCTTCTGGTTGAATAAAAGTAAGCATCTAGCGACAGTAAGTGGAATACTCTAGCAGTTCCCCTGATCCTCGATGGCCTTGATTTCGAAGAAACTTTTTGAAAAGCAGTGTTCCATAAAGATTTGAATGTATGCCTACCAATGCCAGCAGTTATGATTCAGCCAGTAACAAACAAACTGTGACTTTGTTCCATCTCCAGCTCTACTTTCTTCTGACTCATCATCACAATTCAATTTTAAAAGCCATTAAGAACACTCAAACTGCTATTCTGATGCAAGAGCAGAAATTGTATTGGAGTGAATCAGTCATATACAAACTTGAAAGCGTGTATGCACAAATTCTCACTGCTGCCCAGAAACCTTTCAGCTCACACAGGTAAATACTAATGTTCCAGGCCTAGACAATTCACACACAAGCCTGGCAAGTCCTTTTCTTTGCACCAGGACACAGCAAGAAAATGTGTTTAATGGTTTAGGCTTATTTTCTTTATCTTTAACTGGTACCCTTTCAGCCTCTGCAGACTGTTACACTTTGCAAACCTTGTGCCAGTTGCCAAATCTGTGACATGGACACAGTACCAGAGGCTCAGTCTTTCTTTTTGCTGTACAGAAGTCAGAAGGACGAGGAGGAGATTTATATTGCAGTCAGGAAGAAACCTCGGAGGTAGGAGCAGACACACCAGTTTACAATACCAATGTCTCTGTTCTGACAGTCCTCTCACTGGCAAAGCTGGCAAAGATGAGAAGGGGTGGGAAAATGAAGAATAAGGAAAGAAGGGATGAGATGAACCAAGGCTGGACTTCACTCTAATTTCACAGTGCAGAATCAACATTCAAAAAAGACCCAACGTTCATTTTCACAGTATAAGACCCAAGCCTGCTGACTCTTATCTGAACTGGGAGCAACAAGAGGAGATGGGAGAAATCCCTCATGTCACCTGTTGAGGAACAGTGTATTAGCCCCCTTCCCCCAAGAGCATACGTAGAGGATGAAAAGGCACAAAACAAAACGGATGGAATACAGGAGAAGAAACCAAAGCCAGAGTGTCAACTAGATCTGGTTTAGAAAAAAAATCTAAAGCCTCCTAGAATCAATAGGAAGTCCCTTTAATTGAGTGCAATGGGCTTTGAATTAGACCTATATTCTACTTACCAAGTGCAGCTGCTGCGAATCAATAATATTTTGACTTACCCCTCAAAGCAACAACTACACTTGTAACTTCTAGCTAAGAAAAAGCAGTTAACAGCATATTAATTCATAAGGAGTTATCTCACTGAAGTCCTCATCAGTTTGTAGAGTCAGCTGGTATTTTTAAGTGATCACACGGGCATGACTGTCCTATACATAAATGAGGCAGCGAAGGAAAAACTTTTGTTCTTAGCATTAATTAAGATCAAATATTCATTGATATCTACATTTCTCATCAAGTATCTCAAGCAGATACCAATAAACACTTATTAGTTACTGACCACATTTCCTGCAGTAAAGGAGGGAATGTCAGCCAGCAAATGGGAGAAACCAAATAATTGAGGAGCTGGAATCTAGTGCTTGTCTGCCAGATGATCATTTACCTTCTCTTTGTCTTAGTTGCTGCATCTAGAAAACCAAAGATCAAAGGATTAGAAAAAAAAGTTTTTTTAATAGTCGTTACTTAAAAATACAAGTCATTACTTAAAAATACGAGTAGGGAGCATTGCAGAAAAAAAAAAATCACAACTGAAAGTTTTGAGTTTGTGAGAATTCTCTTTCTTTCAGGCCCAAATCAACAAATGCATTGCTCTGTAAAACTGGGAGAAACAAAATTATTAAACTTCTCAAACATTTACACGTTCCTTCTATGAGGTTTCTGTGAATTGCTCAAGTCTCTTATCTCACCTGAAGTATTTTACCACCTCAACACACATACAACAATTTTAATCATATTCTAGCAGAATACAGAGCAGAGACAACCGCTAATACTGTTGAACAAAGTTAGAGTAAAAAGTTTTCTGCTGCTTTAAAGAAAGAGTTCCACAACCCTCCAAAATAACCTGTGCGTAATGGACAATATAGGATTACTTTTTGGCAGAATGAATATCCTGTTGCTATTGACTGCAGTGTTACAGTATCCTGACATACTAGTATACAGTTATTGTGAGATAAAGACCACGTTGAAAAACAAACCCATTGCAGTGCTGAAAACAGAAAAGGAACTGTCCAGTAATATAAAAATAAACTTATTAAAAGAACAATGACTGTAACAGTGTCATTTCTAGTTTAGCATTAAGGAATAAAAGCTTTAGCTGAAGCTAAGAAACTTGCAATGTAATCCTTTCTTCCAGGGATGCCATTTTAAAAGCAAGACAGGAAAACTTGGTTAGAGATGACTCTGTCTGTGTGCTTATCTATATTGCATTTATATCATCTGTTGATACAAAGCTGTGGAAGGTGTGTGGTATGTTTCCATTTGTTTGTTTTTCCTCTCTGGCCCTCTCCACATTCCTTTGTTGAATTTAAGCTAAAATAATTATTAGAGAGAAAAAAAACCTGCTGACATCTAACCTTTAAAGGGAATTTACAAGAACAATGTCTATATAAAGAAAAAACATTCTCATTATGAGCAATCCAACTTCTTTAAATTTCTCTGTTAGTCCAGAGGAATTTGTGAGGCAGAAACTTTCATTTTACAGCAGAATCAAATGTAATTACTGAAAGCATTATTTTAATGAAATGTATCTGAAAAGTCTTAGTGAGATATGGTGAAGAGTATTTCCAGGTGAGAAAGGTTACATTTAATCCTTGTATCTGCACCAGCTTCACTCATACGTGTTTTTGAGTTTTAATTTCATCCTGTGTTCTATTAAGTAATTATTTGAAATTACAGTGTGACCCCTGATGTATTTCAGGTGCACATGATTCCTTATAAAGCATCTGAAAAAGGATATGGTGATGTTCCTGGAGTGATCAAGAAGATATGTTTCTGTGATTTTGTGGGTTTAACACAATAATACTGTATTTCCCCAAAGAGAAGGCACACTTACTCCTGAGCGTCTACGTGGCACCTGGGGGAAATGTAAGCAGCAGAACCCTGGCCGTCCCCAGAAGCTGTGGAAGGGGCTGTACTTATGCTCAGTGACCACAGTGTACATCTTCTGTTGGTGGATGTGGAAGGGATGGGCTTTTGGTCATTGCTTGGAAGCCACTTGCTTGACCATCCGCTGCCAAGATTTAAGGTTAAAAGCTATGTATAGTTTTACAGTCATGCCTTAAAAATAAAAACCGTTCTTTAAGAATGCTGCTGTTCATACATCCCTTCCAAACGGTATGGAGCTTTATTGTGATATTAATGCCACCTTCTACCAACACAGGTTATAACACAAATAATTAGTGACCAATGCAAGAGAATATGTGAAGATATAAAAAAAAAATAAAATCCACATTTAATAGGACTGTAGCCATACAGCTTTATTTGGATAGATCAGATCCATGCAATAACTGAAAGTAGTCTTCCAAAGGACTCATTAGTTATCCTCTAGGTCTCCCAATTAATGATGTAGTCTTCTGAGAGCATATTAATAACTCCAGTATTAATAGCAGCATAATTGTAACTGAGAGAAAAATAGAACACCTTTTTATATGTACTTGTACAGTAGAGTTTGGGACTTAATAATAGACACATACAAAAAAACATCAGATTAAAAATTAACAGATTTCTAGAAGTGTGATTTAGGGACCACGTGAACATCTCCAAAACAAACTGCTATACTCTTATTCAGGAGACTTATGAACAGCTTATACAGTAGAGCTCTCTTTTTTGATGCTTCAATGGGCCAAGTTTTCAACATAGAAAAGCTGAAGGCAGATTTTATCCAGTTGTCTGGGCTCTTTCCCCAAGCTCATAAAGCATGTGTGCCAAGCTGTTCTTAAAGAAATCAGCCTTCATTTCTATGAATGGATAATATTTAATAAAACATCTGATCACAAAACCACATCTAAAACATCACTACTAAAATAACACACCAACTTGCTACTAAAAGCAATGTTCTTTTATATAAGTCCATTTCAACTCCATTTATTCCAGGGTTCTACAGCAGTCAAAATAATCAATGCAGAATTTTCCGTGTGATTTACACATTGCTTTTTAAAATGAATTGACCAAAACAAAAAATGCTTATTTCTGCTGCCTGGCTTGTTTTCTAAAACATATTCTCTTTCTTTTAAAGTGAGAGAACGACCTCTGCTTCAGGAACAATTTTCTGAGACAGTGTGTTTATCAAATGGCTTCTCTGCTTTCATGAAAACAATTTATTTTCACTGAACTCTTCAAGATAAGCATTGAAGTCGGGAAGAATGTACAATGACATTTATAATTACATTCAAGAAACAAATATTTTCCTACAGAAAGGTTTTGGATTTTTATCTTTTTTTAGAGGTACAAAATATTTTCTGCAACATACTATTTAAAGTTATTTTCTCCCTGAAATTACAAAGTGTATCTTCATATGCATGGAAAGAAAAGCCTGGGACAGTAATCTTCTCATAGAAAGGCTACAGTATGCATCCTAAACAATGAAAGCTGTAGCATAATCCTTAGAACCAAATTGCTTTCCCTGCCCCACTCTTAGAAATAATCTGCAGACAAACGACAGGGAGAGCAGGGGGATTCATGACCTTGCAGAGCCTCCTCCAACGCCCCCCATATGCCCAATCTCAGAAAATGGACAAAACAATTGTCCCTTGGAATGGCACGTCCATCTCTCCAGCTTTTCTCCCACATTTTCCTCTTGCTCAGAGGCAGTTTCTTAAGCCTCAGAGCTCTCTACAGAGCTTGGACATGGGGCACGGTGCCTCCTATTCTTTGGGGAAATAGAGGATCTGGCAAGAAAAAATCTCCCTCTTTCCTTACGGATTCAGCCTCGGATCTGTTCTCAACTATCAACAGCAAAAGCTCAGTCATGCCAGACAATTACTGTTTCCTGCTATATTCTGGACTGCCCCTAAAATCAAGGTAGTCCATGATGCATCTCATATTTCAGATCAAAAGCAGCTGCAGATTTACCCACATAGTGCCTGTATTTTCAAATGCAAATTCAATAACTACCTATGCAAAAGCTGTCCATGAATATATTTAGGAGTTCCTTTTGGGCTGCCTGGAAACATGAGTCTTGCTGGATTAAAAAGACATATTACAATCTCTCCAATGAATACCCTTTAATTTGTGGGAATTCATCTTAGAGTTAAAAATTTAACATCTGGTTTATTCTTTGTCAGTCAAACATCCTAGCTTTTCATTATTCCATTTTTTTTCAGTGCATGGAGGTAGTTCTAATCATAAAGATTCTCTGATAAAGTTCTCCTCCAGAGATATACTCTTTTTGTAGGCTCAGCTAGTGAAGAAATATCATTCATTTGTAATATCCATCAAAGAGAAGTGTGGAAAAAATCAAAAGCCGCTGAAAAGAGGTTGTATTTCACTAATATACACCAAGGCTTTATTTAAAATATACAATGTTAAATTTGATCAAATATCAACCCACCATTCAGAGTGGAATAATCTCTTTTAATTTGCATGTATCTGTGTGTGCCAAAGACAAACATGTTTGCTTTCAAGCAGGTGCACATCCTGCTATGACTAAATCTCTAACTCATCAAATTGCTTTACCAGTGTGGGACATGCCCTTTTTTCTGGAATAGCTTCAAGCATTTTCCCCAGCATTTCAGCCACCTGTTTACCGAGTTCATACTCCAAAGGAGATGCATGCAATTAGAAACAAGGAAATGAAAATAAATGACCTTGTTTGTTATAAATAACAAAGAGACTCAGCAAAATTAATGCAGTGAAGCCTGACCTTCTGACCTGAAAGAAAGAATCACCTCATTCCTTTGTAGAAGGCTCACAAAGCTCCAGCACCAGGCATTGTTATGCAGCTTTGCCTCTTTTGATGGATCTTAAAGGAGTATATTCTAAATATTAAATGTTTTACAAGTTAGATTAGGAAATTTGCATTAAAAAGCATGTGGAAACAAAGTCAAGAGAGCAACGATAAACGCTGCTTTATTTAAAAAGCACAGGTAAGCTATGTGTATATTAATTTGCTATACTACAGTTTTTCAGCTGAAAAAAAAAATAAAAATACAGGTACTAAGGAGCCATAGAATGTCTGCTTCAGTGCTTGGTGAGTTGATCAGAGAGAAAGTTTTTAATTACCCAACTCCAGGAACAGAAAACATTTTTCTTTTGTAAATTATTAGTGCTACAAAGATCTGACTTCTGCGAAAAAAGCAATGTACTTCCACAGATACTACTCAAACCACACTTTTTTTATTATCCTTTAATTATGCAAGCAGAAATGCCTTCTTTTGCATGAAGTCTACTGAATAACGTTTCTATGGGTTACATTTTCACTTTTGAATGATTCACATCACTCTGGAACAGTGTCCAGATGTAATGGAGGGCAAGGTGTTAGAAATTTGTTTCACTGCTTCTCTTTAGAGGTAATGAGAACACACAGTTGTTGTTATGGCAGTCCTCACAACAAGAGCAGTGTGTAATTAGAGTGCTGGTTCTCATCTAGTCACTCTCCAAAACAAGGATGTTATTAATGAAGCAGCTCAGGACTGGAAATGAAAGATTAACACATTTGTGTCTCACTGAAAGCAGTTCCTACATCAGGTATAGTTTGACAAGGACTTTTCCAAAACCCAGCTTGGTTTGGGTTTGGTCTCCTTCCTCCCTCTTCTAGGGACTTCAGTCCAGCTGCTCTGCCAGGTTCTCTTTGGGCCATAGTGAGCCAAGCAGGGCACAGGGGAGGGTTGGAGCATCAGGGCTGGTCCAGCAGCAGCAGCACATGGATGCAGACCTTGTGCCATACAGTGACACAGGGGATCTGGGACTGATGCCCAGCTTTCAGAATTAGGGGCGTGAGGCTGCAGCAGCTCTTTTCCTCCTCACCCATTCTTCCATATTCTGTACTCAATGGAGCAACTCCACCCCCTTAAGATCTCTGTGTGACTTACTCCTGCTCCCATGCTTTTACAGTAGAAGGACGACCTGAATTAATTATTTCCAGCAGAAAAAAGTTGACAAACACAGCCGCCCGTTCTGTTCATGAAGTATCATGAACAGCTTGTGTTTTTTTCAAAGGTGTGTAACCTTAAAAACTAAATAGCACACGTGGCTGAAGGTAGGGATGTACTTAAGTGTTTGACTGAATTAGAGCCCTTAAGAATATTGTCTTCTCAATAAATCTGCATTTGCTCATACAGATTGAAACCACACATTTTTAGGTACTAATCTGTGAGGCCCTGTATGACGAGACATATTTGAGGCAGACCTGCACAACAAACAGCCTTCAGAGAGCTGAGCTCAACCAGAAGAAATTCTTCTTTTGTGGAGCATGAAGTCATGGTCTCTGTCCTGCTCTGGGGCTCCACACACCATATGGGGGCCAGCAAGTTCCCAGGTTGGAGAGGGACTATGGTTCTGTGCTGAGCCACTATCACATGATATGCAAGGGCTGAAACAGGGAGAGAAAAGCTGGGGACCCATTAACATCTCTCATGCTCCAAGCGTGAGACCTTACTGGCCTATAAATTGTGATTAACTATTGTGAAAAGCCTAGACTGGGTTTCTTTTGTTGCCTTTTACTGGCTTCAGCCAGTCAGCATGTATAGTTCCTCTTCTCTGTGAGGGATAGGTGGAAATAATTGATAGTCTTCTGCAAAATCTCATTTTTATCCACTCTGGATGAATATTCTCCAACAAGTAACTTAAAATTCACATTTAATATTTGTCTTGAAACTCGCTCATTGAAGGATCTGTGGTAATTCAGCTCAAAAAGCGTATCATTCCAGGCAGAACAAATTCAGGACTCTTGGGAAAAGCCTATTTGCTCCCCCACATTTGCTTTATTACAACCTCAATATATAATATCTTAAATAGGGAAAATCATATTGCAAATATTCCATGTTATGTATTTGTTGTTATGTATTTATTCCAGACAAATCTCCCAAACCTGCAAGCTACCTGAACAATCAGTGAGTAGAAAGATTAGGAAAAGAAGAATGGAGATTTTTCCTTTTTTTGTTTTCTGAAGTTGTATTCAAATGATTACCAGAAAACTGACACTGAAGAAAGCTGCTTAGTGCCCCTCATTAATAATGCACACTAAGGCCCTGCAGCTCCAAAGCAGTTACTGTAGGTAGCTAGTGACTTCCATGAACTCTTTCGTCTCCCTTGAAAGATCCTCCTTTCAGGTTTTTCTAGATTTTTTTTGCATTTTGCCATCATATTCCAGCCTTTTCTGCCCATGGTGCTATAGCACCTTTGTGTTCTGCCACTTGCCCATTGCTGGTGCCTGCATAGTATGTCTCATAAAGGCTGGTGCCTGTGCTGAGAGCTGCACAAACTGCAGGGTATTCTGGAATGAAACTCTGTCTCCAGCTACCTCCATCAGAAACACAACGTTTACCTACCTACAGAGGATTGCTGCCATAAAGCCAAAGGGCCCATACAGCGATACCATGTGGCCAACCATGGGCAGATACGCTGGCCCCGGAGTTCTGCTTCATTTGCCACAGAGCTAAGCTCAGGCTGCACTTGGAATGTGATGAGCCACACTGCCTGCAATATCCAAGGCTGTGCATCTGCTCGGCAAGCTTTAGTAGGCTTTGTTTAATCCACACTGTGATTCAGGTTTCCAGAGTATTATAAAAACTATACTGTCTGCTGCGGACTAAGGAGAGCGAGTTGAGCATCCCTGATGACAGCAGCATTGGACAAAAATTATTTCCATTGTTTTGTGGCCGTGTAGAACTTAAAGGTTAAAAGCTGTCATTTCAGTGCCACCTTGGTATTATTTACAAACAGAACAATATTAGTCCAAGTAAATTTCTCCCACTAATGGAAAACTTACGTGGGCTGTTCAGAGATGGTAGGCAGCAGAACAGAGCTAAATCATTTCCTATGTCACACGAGCAGTATGGTCTTCTGGCTCAGCAGTTCTAGCCCCTTTTGGATGGCGCTCTGCTCTAGCATGTGCCTTATAACCCAAGCTTCACCTAAGACAAGTAAATGCCTACTTTTTTTTTTTTCCTTCTTCTGCAAGCTTCCCAGACTTATGCCACCTCCCTCAGCCAATCACCTTTATTTTAGATCAATTACTCCCATCCTGCACTTCCAGCCAAGTTTACTACAAATTGTGCAAGCACCAAAACCATGATAATATGCAGTTTAAACACGGAAGCTGATTGTGCAAGCACAGCCATTTGCTCTGGTTCACATGCTTGAATGCCCTCCTATTACATCGGTGAGACATACCTTATTGCTGGGAAGAGTGGTCTTGCTTTTCCATAATAATGGCCTAAATCCAGTATCAGGAAAGGCAAAGAATGCAGCAGTGTTACATACAAAAATCAGTGGTAGAGATACGCAAATAAAAAAGTAGCATCCAAAATTAGTGATATTATAAACAGGGTTTAAAAAGCAGCAATTTTCAGGAGCATTACTTTACATGAATTAGATGCATAAATGACTTTATAATTCAGCTGAAGTCAGGTCTCCCTGGAATGCAAATTGTGTACTTTTACTACTTAGCTGTTTCAACTGTTTAGGAAGGGGAGCTACCCACCCTGGAACAGGAGAGCACTTATTTGTTTCTCAAGAATACAGGAGGCACATGCTGACCAAGAAAATACTTGTGGAGAACAGAATTCCTGCACACAGAGCTGGGTTTGCCCAACTACGGCCCTTGCAATTAACTGTTCAAGGTGCCACACAGTCAAATTATTGTCACTAGCATTGTGGAAATGAGTAAAGAATAAGAATAAACAAAAGTTTCCTTCTTTCTTCCTCTGGTTCCCATCCGAGGAGAGGGTAAGCAATACCACAAACAGTTCAAGAGGACAAAGACAGCATCAAGGCCAGTGTCCCCTGCCTCATCACAACAGCCCTTACTGGCCACAGCCCTGTGAGCTACTGCTGTGCACGTAATGATTTTGCATTGAAATGTGAAACCAGCCATCTCTGAACTGAACAACCACAACTCTAACTCATTCCTTCATTACATGCTTGGCCATTCCTTGAGAATGAGAGGTTCTATAGAAAATCACATCGGCCTGTATTTCACTGGTAAACAATATCTTATATATGTTAAACTGGCTTATAGTACTCATCTGTTCTTTTCAGGATGTGACAGGACTTTGAATTATTTGCTCCATCAGCAACTGCTGTAGTAAATTCTCCAGTTATGCTGTGCATGGTAGGCTTGCGGAAACCCCCGTGACAATGAAGTGAGCAGAGAACTCGTACATGACAGAATCCACAGAGCAGACTGGTTTTCGGGGACGGTTGGGCCTCAACAAACAATCCTTTCTTCTCGGTCTATAGAGGAGCTGCGCTGGGGCCTACTTTGGCCATTAGTCTAAGGAAAGCCTTTGTTGAACGTATAGCTGCTTCTCACATTGAAAGAATAAATCACATTCTTATTCTGGGTATGTCTCCACAGCATTCACTGATGTGAATGTTGTTCATGGTTGAAAACCTTGGTAAACAGCTTGCCGTATACCGGCACGGTGCTGCTCTGGTTACATTACTAGCTGTGCAACCTAATTTAAAGCCAGCTTGGACGTGGCTGTAAGAGCGGTGACCCCAGCACAGATCAGTACTGCAGACAGCATAGCCCCTCTTTTCAGGAATACTTTGCTCTTCAGGCTGGATTCCCAGGATTTGAACCAATTTAGGACCCAGTTTGCCTGAGAAGGAGGGAGAATCTTATCTTTTCTATGAGCTTAGTTAAACAAAACCCAATCTAGGCATGTTTCAGGAATAATTCTGAGTCCATAAGGTTTTTTTAGGGTTATGCACATACATTTCAATTTCTCAAGCACGTGTCCTGGGTAGTGAATTGCCTGCCTGCCTTGCCTTTCCTCCCTTTAAAATCCAGAGTAATCAATGTGCCTAACTGCTTCAATGTACAGAAATTCAATATTCAGTCATCTTTACAGTCATGCACCACTCTCCACTGTTCAATTTGCTTCATTTACTATTAACTTACATTTTTGCCCATCTTCACATCCTCAAAGAAAATGAAAGACCGAGGTTTCAGCAAACCATACGGACCTCTGCTGACAGCTTCCATATAGATGGTCATCTTTGGATGAATAGAAGTAGTCTTGCAGGATACCTGAGCTTCAGCTATTCAAGATTAAGATTTCACTCTGATAGAGTGAATCTAAAGATCCATCATCACTCTGGTAGAAATGTTTTCCTATTTCCAGGCAGGGTGCTACAGCCTCATCTGAGCTTTTGAGTGGCTCCTAAGTATAACAACAAATATAGTATGTTAGTCTGTGGCACCTACAGAGAGAATTCTCTGTTTAGTCATGGAAGCAGGAGTTTCCAGGTGGAAAATTCACATGTCCCTTTTACTTCACATTTAAGTTAACACTTTTCTGTTAAGGACTGTGCTGCAGAAGAGGACCTTGGCTGAAGAATAATGGGAGATGCTGCTAAAAGTTTTTTGGCGTTTTTTTTTTTGAAAAAAAAAGAAAAAATAATTCCTCTGATGACCTGTACATCACACAATCCCTTCTTCTAGACATGTTTTCAAACAGAGTGAAACTTTCTGTACAGAAACTCCACATGTCTAGTTTTTCTTATTGTACTTATAATAGAAGAATTGGGGCTAGACTTTGTATGATGAGCACAAGCACTAGCAAAGCACTGGGAGATATTGCTTTGGCAGATTATTCTCTTAGATGGCTCTACTTGTTAAATTTACCATTAAATACCTTACTCAAATAAAAGGAGGATGTGGCCGGTCGTCACTGCTCCTGTGCATCTGCCTCACCTTGGTCCCATCTTGTCAGTCTTCTCCCTATAGCAAACAAGAAAAAAAAAGATAGTACACAAGGATGGTGGAAAGTACTATGTGCAAAACTATTCTCTTGTAGCTATAAACTATCTAAAACATCTGTTATGACTTAAAATATGCCAAGAATGAAAA
Source organism: Phaenicophaeus curvirostris (assembly GCF_032191515.1). NCBI lineage: Eukaryota > Metazoa > Chordata > Aves > Cuculiformes > Cuculidae > Phaenicophaeus > Phaenicophaeus curvirostris. Next base: position 15,013,950 of record NC_091405.1, read on the forward strand.
GTCTTTGGCTACACTTCAAGGGTCTACGCTTTTGCCCTTTGCATAAACTTCTTCTATTTTGTTCCTTTTCCTTAGAATCCTCCCTCTGTTCTGTAACCTTTCAATCTTCCCCACCAGCTTTAACTTACAGATGATTGTTAAATGCATTTCAGCAGTCTCAATGGTGGTTTATTTATCCCAAATAAGTATCCATGATGGATGGCAAGTATCATTATCTAGCTACCTTTTTTGATTTAATTACAAACTCAGCTTGGTTATAACACCTCATATCAAGTTATTCTCCAATTTTTACATCACCAGTCATGCTATATTTATTATGCATACCTATGACAAGGATCATTTCCTTCTTAGTCTAACTTTTTAAATTGTGTAAAGAAGCAATATTATAGTGTTCAGTCTGTGACTTGTGCTACACACCCAGAGTGAATTAAAGTTAGACGGAGGGACAATTCAGGTATGATGTGTGTTTAAAGGTCTGTCTTTGTGTGAAAGAAAAAGAAATCTATAATATTACCCTCAGGATTTCAGACAATGATATTCCAAGTCTGAAAGAGAGGGAATAAAGAAACTGGAAAAGGATACACACCACTGACCAATCAATTGAAAAGTACAGTAAATGGAACACAGAAACCTCCCTGGATTTGCCTTGTGGGCTGATAGCAGTGGCTTTGTACAGAAAGAGAGAGCACTTATGATTCACTTTCTATTTGAGACATATAAATTAGATTTTCTGAAGGCATAACCCACCATAACAAATTCTAACGTGATATGGAAAAATCACGCTACTCCTCGAGGTGAAGACTAAATGATGCCCTGTTTTCCATGGATCCCATGTCTCCTAGCTCAAGTGCCTATCTCTAGGAAACTCAAAAGCTGCTGAAATGCACCAGCCTTTATTGCAAAACCGGACTGCACTGAGGATGATTGCAACCTTTCTTAAGACTCAGGAGACTTTTTGGTTAGGTCTGACAGTAGGCGAGTTACAAAAGGCTCTTGTGCTTTGTGCTGTTATCTGTGGGAAAGAAACCTGGCTACAGACTCTGAATGGAGGAGAAGCTCCACTACATCCTAACTGACAGAAAGGAGCCAGGTTTCCAAACACCTTCCCAACATGCAGTGCCTTTCCACAAGCTCCATCTCATTTCACTGATACAAAGTCTACCTCTTACTGCTGGCCTTTAGATAGATCTTGAGGACAAAAGTACAGGGACACTTCAGGCCATAAAAGTAAACAGACAAATATTAAGTGAGGTGACTCAAACATTTACGCAAGCAAAGCCACTCTTATTTTGTCAGAAAACAAATAAAATTCAATGTTGGCAGAGTTTTATAAGCCATTACACTCCACTTTGTTTTTCTACTTCTTTTCCACAGCCCAAACTTGAAAGGCAATGTAACCCTGGTGACTGGTGAGGTTGCACCCAAATGCTCAAAACTGTCCCACCGTTCTCAGAACTTCATTCAGTCAGGACATATAAATTCTAACTCCTCAGTTGGTACTGGGGGCAACAGGAAGCAAATTATGGAAAGTGCACATTGGGAATGTAACTGGGATAAAATAAAGATCAAACAGAATCCCAGTCTTTCTTTTTATTCTTGTGGAACACTATACATTGGCGGCGAGTATAATAGAAGTTGTACTCTCCAATTCTTAAATAAGTCCAATATATATGAAAGTGTAAAAAAGGAGACCCTGATGTAACTTTGTTTATATTGCAGGCATTGAAAACTCCTACCTTGATATCTGAGTCACATTATGATTTTGCTACTCAAGTCAATTGCTACCAGGTTTCTCAGAAGCTGGCAACAATGGAAAGATAAATTCTAATAGACTGGATAAACATCTTCCTTTGAAATAATGCAAGAAATGTACAAGGACTATACAAAAAGTACTTAATTTTAATGACAGATTTATGTCAGAACAAATCACATTTTACTGAAATGCTTAGCTTAGCTATTGTAGCTTATGACTCTTGCTCTTCTGGTGTGCAACTTAAGTGGTATAGCTTGATAGGAAGGACATTGAATGGAGACTAGAAGCAGATAGCTCTACTCCAAAATGAGGCATGTAAAGGCTGCACGAATGTTTGGTGTATAGTGCCCTAATTCATTACAGAATGGGATTCGTATACTTACACAGTGAAAAGCTCGGATTAGGCACACAACATAATTTCCATTATGTTAATGTTGCTTTAAAATATATTGCACGGAGTGCTGCAACAATCAAATTATCAATTATAATGTCTACTCAGAGTAGAAAAGTGTTGCAAACAGAGGGCTGATTACTGCTTCAGTACTTCCAATCTGCATACTCATTGTTTAGTACAGGGAAAACAAATTATCTTGTGTTGGCCCTAGTTCAAATTTAATTAAATGAGTGCAAAGCAATTATAATAAAGTACAATAGTATAGTAATGAAAGGAAAATAACTCATTAACCTATTAATCTTTATTTATGTTCCTCTCAAATAAGTATGTAATTTCTTTATCACTGCATCCCATAAGAAATAGCAGACTCTCACTGCTCATGGCCTGCTTTAGCAGGGCTTATTTTGCTAAAGATCATTGTATGACTTCACTGTAACTATTTATATAGACTTTATTTAATGTGTCTGATTTTTCTCCTCTCCCTTACACAGTATATTTTAAAAGCCTTTCCCACATATCTGTGATGTAGATTATAAACCTGTTCTCACCCCCCTTTTCTTTTAACACTTGTCAGTTCTGAAAGGTAAACCTCTCTAGGAGCATTGGTATGCTTCTGTCATTGCATAAGGGAGGGAGCACTCCCAGAACATCTGCTATAAAAGACAGTCTTACATTAAGACATAAGATGAAAGCATATTATTTTTAAGAGGACCTGACACAACTATTGCTTTCCAATCTTTATGGATATAACGACATACTTTCAAATGCGCTTTTTGGTTCATCATCTCAAGGTTTATCTAGGTTGCCGGGTTGTTTTGTTATTCTGACAAATCTCAGGTTTAAGTAGAAACAATATTTTTAGATGATTAGTCAAATATTATTCTGTGGTGTATTTTAATCGCGCTTGCTGTATGCTAGCTATCATTATTACCTTATCTCTCCAGAACTGGGTTTGTTTTCATTGACAACTTACATTCTAGTGTGTACATTTAATGTCACACACCAATGCCTGGCTTATTGCAGCCAGTCAGGGTTGACTCTACCCTTTCACTAAGCTGAGCCACTCGCAAAAAAAACCCCAACCAAACAAAAAAAACAAACTACCACCAAAACTAAGCTGTGAGGAAGCAGTGAGATTATGATAAAAAACACGTTTCAAAAATTTTTACTAAATAGCACTTTCTCTTTTTTTAAGCTGAAGAAACTAATGATATGATCAGTACATTTTTTTTTCTACTGAATAAAATGAAGTAAAGGTGATACTGAACTGTAAGCAGTGACTGGATATTATTGGCAAAATTGGTCACTGCTACATAAACCCTAAGCAAATTAAATTAGAGAAACTACACTTTTAAAATACAGTCTCCACTTCTACGTGCACAAGAGTAATCACTGGCACTTAAAAAAGGCCAGAGGTACCTGTGTAAAATGTATCATAAAGGAAATGTAATTCTGAATATGCATAAAGGATGAATGAAGACTGCTTTTGAAAACTGGAAAATAAAATCTTCATAAAGGAGTTTACAAAGTCAGATGTCCTTAGGCTTTCTCCTTTCCATGCACAGACCCTGTGCAGGCAGAGTCCAATCTTCTTGCCTTATAAGATTTGAGCAGAATAGCTTCCAAAAAGTTATTAACAGATTCTCTGAGAGGATTGTAGAGGTGCAAATTTACAGCTCAGATGGCTGAGAAACATACAAGTTCACCATATCTTTCCTCTTCACACTTAGCAAAAAACTTCTGCCTTGTAGAGTGTATTTCTGGTTTCACAATCTGCTGCTGAGAACTCTGTTAGCAAGAAATGGAACTCTTTCATCTTAATGACACTTAATGAGTCACTCTATTCTTTGCACATTTTTAACACTCAGTTCTTTATTTCACACTTATTGCTCAATTCTTGCTTTTATATTATTACAGCGCTAGTATACTGTATTAATACAACTATGCGCAGAGCTGTGTGTGGCTCTATTGTGTTGCGTGGGACAAATGGCATCGTTTTTCATGACATCACTGCTGACCTATTGGAGAGCAATCAAGAAGTGCAAAGCCATCACCAATAGGTGGCACATTCGCATTTTGCAGAGTATAGTGCCATAATTCTTTTTGTTTGTTTGTGCCTGTTTGCTTTGACAATGATTCATGTTTTAATTACAGTATTTCAACATGCGAAGCAACTGAATCATTAAAAAAGGAAGAAAGACAAAAAATAAATTCCGCTACATATATTCATCAGAATATCACATGAATTGTCATCTTTTTCAGTCCACAGTTAAATACTTGTCATCCAGCTAAATCACTGTTTATTCTTTGTGTAGAGCAACCACTAGAGGGGAGTTTGACACTCATGTTGCAAGTTCACAACTATATGCTAAACTGCAGGGAAATGTAGAAGATCAGAAATCCACAGTAATTAAAAAAGACCATCATGCCAAACCCACAAATTCCCACCATCTTTCCAGATTAGTGAGTGAGATGATTTCTACGCCTTAATACAAGTCTAAATTCTATTGCCAGTTGTGATGACTTTGTCTGCCTTCCTGATGCAGAAAATGAAAAAATGAAACTGCAGTGAGCTGAGGAAAAGAATATGAGGCATACTCAATAACAAAGAGAAACATAAAATAGAATTGTCTGAAACAAGACTAGACTTCACAGTGACTAGTCACTTTGCATGCCCTAGGACAGTTACGCAGGGAAGAACTCTTTTCTGTCTTTCTCTCACCTTCTCATCATTGGCCTATTATGGTATTTGGTGAAAATATACAACTTGAAAATATACAACAATGTCTGCTCCTAGAATGTATAGCTAACTGCCCTCGGTGTTCCCTGCTCTGTGTGTCCTGGCTTTATTTAAAGTGAATTCCTACTGTATTGTGCATCACGGAGTGACAAGGTCAGATTTTCAGAAAGCATCGGTCTCCCTGTGCTGTGGGTATAACGCACACCATTGGTGAAATTCACCTTTAATGCAAACTGACATGGGTTCGCTCAATCAACTTATACCAGCAAAAGATTTGGCCATATCCATATAAACCATAAACATACCTGCCAAAACATCAAACGTGTTGCGGAATGCTTGGCTGCAGTGGGAATTAGGATAAAACTCCTCGAGTGCCTGGGCACAGGGTGGTACAACCAATGCACAATGAGCGCTCCGGTTTTGATCCTTTGTATACCTAAATGTTTAGCCAGAAGGAATGCTTAAAGCCTAATTGATTTATCCTATTAATCAAATGCAATCTCATCATAACACCAGATCTTATATCACAGCATCATATGGAATCCTGATGGTAAATAAAAAGGAAACAACACAGAACCTGTAACTTCCTTAAAATTGTAGTTTGTGTGACTGTGGATATTTTAGGGCGTAAGCAGATACTTGTCACAAGCAGAATATATAAAAATATATTTGTATATGTGTAGATATATATACACACAGACATAATTTTTTCATAACTGGGTCTCAGATGTACTTCTAGTGATCTTCAGAATAATGGAAGAGTGCAGATTCAAAATAATAAAAAAGATAATATATCTTCTAGGAGAAAGAAGTGAATACACTGCACATTGCTTGTCACAAAGAATGTATTTAATCCATGCTCTTATTTACAGCATCAAAATGTTTTTGACAGTAGTAAGGAAAGTAAAAAGTCAACAAACATGAGACAAAGACGAGAAACAAAATTGCACTCAACTAAACTCAAACAGTATTTAAAGGGACATTGATCATGCAAGAATATAAAAAGCATATATTTAAAAGTTAAAGCTGTTTGCTAGTTTGGTGACACTCCCGTTGTGCGCCATAAAATACTATTCACCTAATCTACTCTAACACCTACCACTGTAAATCAGGAGTTATTCCATGGACAACAATGGATTTTTTTCTGGCATAAAATTGATGCAAGTAGAGAATTTGACCCTATAACTGAAAACCTTCCATTAAAGAAATAATTAGTGTACACAGGTGTTGTTTTTCCCTAGTAATTGATGTGCAAGTCTAACCAGTTCTAAGGGCTGGCCATTTGCTTGACAGACAAGAATTTATTTTCCTCAGTAATGAGCACAATTGCATATGGATGGGCACTTTTTTTTCCTCCACAAAAGAGAAAGGCAATCTATATTTCAGCATTTAATCTTTCTCATGCCAAAATCTCAAATGGCCCCTAAAGATTGTCTGCAACTCCACTGAGTTTATGCAGGATACTGCAACTAGCTCTCCTGCAAGGCACCACCTTGGGCACTGGTATGCACTAATTTCTGAAGATTTGGAAATGTGCTGAGAATACCAAACACTTGGAGACTAAGTCTCCCTCCACAGGCACAGTGCAGTTTAGGACAGTGAGAGCAGGGCCACAATATCTGTTGATGGTATCACTTTTAGAAAGGTTGGTTCTTTGGCCTTCAGCTCTTGTAGCAGAGAATCAGTGCTTTTGTCCATCATAAGAATTATCCTTCATAGATTAATTCCCAGTATCAAAATTAAGAATGTCTACTCTAAAATGAGATTCCAGGATCAGAGTGTATATTAATGGATCATGAAATGACTATAAATATGCAGTAACAGTCTCCCTCAAAGGCTTCAAACAATCCTAAAATGCTTCATGAAAACAGAAGATCACGACAATGCTTCCATAAATACGCTGCAAACCTTGCACATGGAGTATTCTGCAGGTTATATTCTGTTCAATATTCTACATATCAAAGAGAGTCATAAACATGACAATAGCATGAACATGGACATCCAGACCTAAGTTTACAAGAACTACTTAAGAATTTGTCAGCCTCAAAAAACAAGTAGCTCTAGCAAAAAATCCTTTAAGTCACTATTTACAAAGTGTGATTCATCTGTTTAATGGTGACAGAGAATTCAGTATGTAGTCCAGATGGTTGCACATATAAGAAATCTAGCGTGGCTTTTTGATGCTAAGGACAGGCTGTCTGACTGGGTCACACTAAGATAGACAGACAGTTAGATTGATAGACAGATAGACAGACAACAATCTTCTCATCTTTAAACAGTTTTACTGTTAGTACACATTTTAGAATAAAAAAATCCACCTATGTATAGACTTCACTAATCTACAGAACTAGTATAGAAGAGACCTGAAAACACAGGCAGACTTTTAAGTTTACAAGTTCAGATGTTTCTGTTGTCCCCTTAGGAAAAAAGAAGAAAAAAAAAAGGTAAGGACTAAGTTCGAAAACCTGTTCAATAATAGATCTTAAGCTCTAAGCCAGAACAGGACGATTTCAGGCCAGCGCAGTGATTCCCCAACAGCTGGTATATGTACTTTGTAGTACTACAAGCTTTTGGCAAAGAAACTCAACTGATTCTGGATTCTATTCCCAGTGCTGTATTTCCCCAACTTTTAACCCAGGGCAATTTACCTAACTTCTGTCTGTTCCTGGTTAGCCATCTGGTAAATAGATAATATAATTGCATCCTTTATAGGCTCATTGTGGGGCTTAATTATTGAACATCTTTAAGATATGTCAAGGTTCTTGGTGAAGAGTTGTGCAATCCATTAATTAATAATAACGGGGGGAGGTGCTAAAATCTAGCATAAAGTAGCATAAAGCTAAATTGTTGCACAGGAGAAATATGACTGAGGCCAAACTCAGGCATGAAAAATATAGGCAAGTGATTAGTTGACACGATGTGAAAAGAAAGAGAGCAAAATCACTAAATTAGTTGCACTAGAAAACGTAGAGAATGAAAATGGGCTAAGTTGAAATGACAAAAAAGTAAACTTGGATAAATGGGAAAGGACAGACCTGGCAAAACAGAGTAAGTTACGTGTCACTGGAGAGGTATTGAGATTGGACTGAGCCAGGAAGCTTAAACTGACTGGAAGGAGAACTTCTCCATGCTTTACAATTCATGTTTTATTCTGTTCCAGTTTGCTCATTTCTTTACAGTGTAGTTTACACAGATTGTTCTAATGGATCGCACTGCCACAGGGCATATGCCCTCTTCTATCTCATCTGAAGTGGGTGGTACCTCAGGGAGTTGACAGCTTTTCCTGAATGTGTGGCATTTCTGGGACAGACATCTGCACAGACATCTCCGTAACAGCCTCAGGGAAGCAGCACTGACTCCCTTCACCAGCCTGATCATCTGCAAATTACATCATACAAACTACTTTCACTTCCTAAGCATAATTGCTGTAAGTGATCCATTGATTGCTATCTGACACTTAGCTCTTCTGTTTTCATTTCCCAGATGTTTCTGGTTTTGCCATCACTCTCAACTCCATTTTATCAGAGATTTGACAACATATATTGAAAGGACATGGCCCTACTGCAAAGAAAGAACCATGTCAGATAAGTACTGTAGAGAATCATAGTGTTTAAATATGGTTATCACAAGTTTAAAAGTTTGCATGTGAAACAATTAGCTTACTGTTTATCCAGCTTTCAGAAAAGTTGCTTTCTCTGCTGGATTTCTTCACTGTAAAGGCCATATACTTTAGATAGCACAGCAGCAAAGAGAACTTTTTCTCGAAGTATTTTTTAAGTGCCCTGTTTTTTTTGAAGAATAACAAATATTTGTTTAGAGAGTATTTTTAATGCAAGGCCTTCTTTGAATTGGAAATCTTTGGATAAAATTAGGTTTATAAAACCAACAACTTTATCTTCTGCTTGTTTCACATAGGTTTAAGTTATTGCCTCTTCCTACTATATAGTGAGCACCAATTGGAGGTATCACTAGATTCATCTCTCCAGCCTCTACTTGGATTTATTACTATAAAAGGAAATAGACCAACGTGAAGAAGGAGATGAATTAATCTGCACAGTAGGAACTCAAAGACAAAGTGTTTGGGGTTTCGGTTTTTTTTTTTTAAAGGTTCTGCTGTAATCAAACCAAAGCGGAGGCATAGGTCTCAGACTTACTTTTTAGGACTTACCTTGTTTCCTGATTTTACAGTAGTAGCAGATAATATAGACAGGATACTTTTCACATCTAGAAATTTGAGAGATTTGAAGACAACCAAAGTCCACAAAAACTATCTTTATACTAATATCTTACTATGGCATTCCTCCTGTATTAAAAAGGTACAATTTAATTGGTGTGTAGACCAATGACCTTTTCTACCAATGTGGATGAACTCCACTCCTCTAATGTAGAAAGATAACCTCTGTTTTTCAAGGCTATTTTAACCACACTTAGGAATGTCCCTCAGAAAAATCACAAAGAGTCATTTGGTATATCATACAGAAAAACACCATCCAGCAAGAAGGAAAAAAGATAGGAGGAGGAGGACCTCGTGGTTATTTTCCATATTGCTGAGTCCATTGGCAGATGCCCTGAGATACACTGAGTAGTTAAATTATTTTGTTCTGTGCCGTAAGATTAGTGGCCTCAGCACTTGGTACTGAACACTGAGACTTGCTCAGTCTTGCTCTTAAAAGTCAAGTGACTCAGAAGAATTCCATGCCTTTTAGCTCTAAAATATTAAATACAAACGTTGAGCTTACCTTCTGTTACTCCACTATTCATTTGCCTGCTGTTGACCAAGAAGGTGCATCACTTCCAACAAAACTTCATTCCAGCTTTCATGTTTTTCTTGGAGAAGAAAGCAGGTGAATCCTTGATCTGTAAAAGATAAATGTTATTTTGTTCTAGTCTGTCTGACCAGTCTATCAATGACAGTCATTCATCTGCTGTGGAAAAGTGAACAGTGTACCATGAATTTGCTAACATTGCATCTGCTGATACGTTTTTCTTTGATAGTAAGTGAGGCATAATAAACCTTGATCTTTTCTATACACTGTTTTTAGTTTGGAAAGTATGATTCATTGCCTATTTCTCGCTACACTTTGTTCCTCTACAGAATCACATCCTATAGTGACAAGTTTCTTCCTTGGATTCAACAAAAAAAGGCTATTTATTATTCTTTAAATTAATAATATAACAGAGAAAACTCCAAGTGAAAATTTTAGACTTGCATTTTCAGCGCTGATGCCTGCTGAGTGATGCATCAGAGAAAGAGGGCCTATTATCACCACAAGAACTCAAGAAAATTCTTTCTGAATTCCAGTAAATAACTTCCTTTTCAGCAGCTTATTCAAGATATACGAATGTGATGAAATTCTGTGTTCTGTGTGAGTGAAAGCATTTTCATTCAGCAAATAACTGTCTGTAACCCTTGATGACATTAGAAAGAGTATTTGTCTTTGCAGTGTTCTGTGGAAGTTGTTTGAATGCCTCTGTCAAAACTTTTCAGCCTAAAAGCTACATTGGCGATCATTTACACATACACACAATTTATGATTTAGGGGTCAGAAAAGTATTCTTAGACCTTTCACTGCCTATGCAGTGGTATTTTTCCAACAGCACACATTTCAGTAAGTCTCCTTCAAAAAGAGAGCATGCTACTGAGCTCCATTTTTCCAACAACATACTAACGACTTGCCTTCTACTATTATGCTTCTTCAAGAAGAAAAAATAAGGCAAAAGAGCACCAGTCAGTTCATGCCTTTTACCCAAAGCAGATGAAAATCTATTAACTGTATCACAGATATCTTTCTTCTCAGTTAAATGTTCCTTTACAGAACTTTTACTAGCTTTCCCCTATGATTTGGGTAAGCCTCTTCACTTCTTTAAGAAAGGGAAGACAGGAGAAAGAGGATAGTGTCCAAACCATCATAAACACAAATAAGCTGCACATGGGTGTAATCTGATTCAAAGAACAGGTTTCAGCTTGTGCTTTATCTCACCTGAAGTTAATGGATCGACTACAGACATATTATGAACCCAACCCAGTGTGTCATCTGAACACGGATGACATAACATCAATTAAATAAAATCACAATAGAAAATAGTAGTAATGTTCCCTGTTAAATATATTTTGCTTGTATATAAAAAGCCAGTATTAAAAATGCTTTGACTCCACCGCTGTTTCAGATGATGAGAATCACATGAAAAAGATTTTAAAATAACATGAGGTATGTCTCTTTAGAAAATAAGTGATAGGAAACACCTGTATATTTACAGTATTACATTATATATTTACAAATACTAGTTTTGTTTTATATATATTATTATACTTCCCCCTTTTTTTCAATTCTGACCAGTAGAAAATTACAATCTATTCTGTAGAGACACAACTTTTTATGAGGAAATAAAACAAGTAGGTACATTACGTGCTAAGTAATGCAATGTAGAATTACTGGATATGATACAAATTAATACATTTTCTGTGTAGTACACATAGGAAACACTTTCAACACCATGCAAGTAATATCTTGCCCTCCATCTCTATTTTGTCTATTCCTTTGAGAAAATTTATCTTCTAATGTGTGCACTCTCTAGAGGGAGACTGCAATTGTAATTATAAGTACACAAACATCAATATTCACTGATACACTATATTCTTAATTGATTTGAGTATGGAAAAAGATTTGGAACAGCTTAACTGACACTGTAGACGCATTGTGAAGCAACTTCCACTTATTAAAACACTGAAACAGAATGATCATTTGAACACTAACGGAGGCTTAAATCCATGAGCTTTGATTGCTCACTTGATATTGAAATTCCTTCATGGATCCACCATAGGGTATTTCATGTTTTCCTTTTATATATCAAAAAATGGTGAACTCTTTTTTTCCCCCTCTAACTTAGAGCAGCAGCAAGGACTAGTCAGAAAATCATCTTTAGAAACTAAAGTCATCACCTGAATTTATTTCCAAATTATTATGAATATTTAGCTTTCATTTCATGGCAGCAATGAGGAAATCAAACTATGAATCAATACTTCCTTCCACATTGAGAAGTACAAACAACAGCAAAGCCATCCTTGCTCCAAGGCCATTACATATAATCAAGATATTAAAAATAGTAATACTGATCATTACGGTGTGTCTGAGGGAGTGCATTGAAATGAATCAGCAGATGCCACATCAAGCACTATGCAATCATCAGTTGTTATATAATCTGCTTAAGGACACAAGACCAACACTTCCCAACCACACCTAAGGGACTTTGAGTTCAGTGAACTATAGTACTTCAGAAATTCACAAAATGCTTTGATATGGTCCTAACTCCTCTTCTGCTGGAGTAAAGGCAAACCATAAATATCCTCTTGCAAGAGCAGGCAGCTAAAATAGTCTTTAATTTTAAGGTACACAACCCTGAATTATCTTATATTGTTACCAAATTCCTAGAAAGGTGTGGTTCCATTTAGTATATTCATTGCAGCTCATACGATTCCCAAATTACAGCAGGTCTGCAAAGTTTCACTTTAATAACACCATTACCATCAAACTTCAGTGCAAAAAATGAAACAAAAGAATATTTACAATCTTAAAATACACCTTGCTCCTTGAGTTTCAGAATTACGAATGTGCAGTTCATACACAGAGAAAATTATGCACTTTTTTTTGTTTTCATAGTCAACTGGACAGCCAAACACAGTTATGTGAACTAGGTGGGCTTCGTAACAATTACGTAGCAGTGCAAATTCCTTGCTTTCTTGTGCAGGTTTTGAGTCTTAATTGCAGCATGGGGTTTTTTTGTGTGTAGAGATTTATGCTAATTCCTTACCACAATATTTCCTTAAAGAGCACATTTCCTTTATTTGCTAGGCTTTTTAAATATAAATATTCAACCATTAGGCATTCTGACTTCAATTACTACAAGGTACATGTCATGAGTTAATAAAACCTGTTATCTACGCTAACAAAAGTATGCTATGACACATTCAGCATCCATCAGTTTTGAAAATGCTAACATAGATATGGTTTGCTATAGATTTAAAAGTTGAACTAGATTGAGAACCTTTTTTAAGCTTAAGGGGAAATGTGCTCATAAAACTGAGGAAGCTTTATGGCAGAAGGCTGTATTGATATCTGTACTTATGTCCTTATCAAGAACAGGTCAAATAATCCTTTCTTGGAATTACACGGTGATTAGTTCAGATAAATAAACCAGACCATGTAATTCATAATCCTAAATGGTAACAATTAATTTTCAGAATCTGTCTCCTGTGAAAGAAAGCACTGGTGTTTCAAAGCCTTGGTTATTTTAGTTCTGATTTACTCGTACCGCAGTGTGTATTGGCCTAATTCTGAACAGATCCAGAAAACTAAGTAACTAGGCCTATAAAACCATACTCTGTGGATTTCATATGAATCTAAATGTAAACAACAGAACTTACAACTAATTGCCTTTTAGATAAAGCTGACTTAAGCAATTGAGATAACAGAATCCTACAACACTCTGGACAAAACAAGCTAAAAATGTGAATTAATAAGTTAGCTGCTAGTGAGCTCCAGATGTTTCTTACTCTGGCAACATTCCTTAAGTGATGATAAGCAGATTTACATACTTAACTAATATGTTTATTTAAAAAAAAATATTCCAAATCCAGACTAACATCCAGATTTCTTATTTGGCTTCAGATCAAAAGACATACTAGCAGTAAGGATGGTATCCAGGAAAACCTTTTCAACATCTGCTTAGAGCTAAACAACAGATATTTGATTTTCTGCAAATCTAATTTCAGGCAAAATTTTACTTCATCCAATATTTTTTATATCCTCAAGATAGCCTGACCTAGTCATTTTGCATATTCAAAGACATGGATACAGCCTATACACTGGAAGAGACAGCAGTTGCTAAGGAGAAACACTGTTAGTTACTAGTTCACATTTAAAATGCTATGAGCAATTTCACTTAGAGTGAGAACAAAAGGTTTCTGGAAGGAGAGGCTTCCTCTCACCAACAATATCAGTGATTTGAAGCAGGTTCAGAAATGTTGATTAAGTAGTTAGTAACAAAAAATGGAGCTCTGCTGTTTCATAAAGAACAAGGAAAGGAAAATAGTCAATATTACTGAGTCATCATAGTTGGTATTCTTTGAAACTCTCTCTTATGAGAAGTGCTCATTGTTACATTTTAGGCAAACAAAGAAAAGACCAACTCAGAGTAAAAACTCAAAAGAAAAAACTTGGAGGAATGAATAGTGTTCCAAATTTTTTCTCAGGTTACAGAAGGAAAACACAAATATACCGTTCAAGTGTTACATAAACTTTTAAAAGCATCTTCTGCTATGATTATTTTCCCAAATCTGCATCATAGGATGTCACTGAGGAGGCATTGACATCTAGTCTAAATCTGACCATGGAGTGATCTGGGCTAAAACCTGTGCAGTGTTAGTGCAGGCAGAAATACAATGAGACAAATTTGTGCTTTCTGTCTTCTGAAGACCTGCTCTGCTCCAGGATTTGCTCTTGTGTCCAAGATACCTGTTAGATTTCATAGAAGCATGGACTAACTGACTCATGAGAACATCCCACCCCAGTCCCTGCCCCATCCCTTAGCTACGTTCTTCCATCCAATATGGCACAAACCTTCAACTCGACAGGAAACCATAAAGAAAATGCTGCCTGTGCTTTACTATTTCCTAGGAGGCTGCACCTGCTTTAGTCTAGCCTTTGTTCTAACCTCTTTGGAATTATGCCCTTACAGGGAAATCAGACAATAAAAACCTTCACCACAAGTAAAATTAAGGTAGCACAGCACTGGAAAAATACACCTTTAAGGAAAACTATATAATGAATCTGATCAAAGGTGTTATGGTACCGAAGTCATTTATCTTCTCATATCCAAGCTTCACTCGTGAAAGAAAAGAGAGCTCTGTTCATTGTAAACCATAAATTTTTTCTCTCTAATCATCCTGACACCACTAGACACACCTGGTCTCTCATAAATTAATGTAAAACACACGAGTATCATTTATTATAAAACATACATCTGCAAAGCCCAGTAAAATCATCTTTTCTCCTGTCTCAGGCAACAACATGCATTTCAATTGGTCTAGTTTAATAGTGGCCTAATATTTAATGATACAGCACTGTGCTAGTCTGTACTGCTACAGATAGCTGTGTATAAACCATCCAACGTGAACACATAAAATAGAGAAAATGAGAACTGGTACATAACATAAAATGGAAGAAATGAGAACTGGTATATCACATTTCCTAAACTATTTAAGTGACATAGGAGCTACATTCCTGCTTTCAGAAGTAACTT
Source organism: Phaenicophaeus curvirostris (assembly GCF_032191515.1). Classification (NCBI taxonomy): domain Eukaryota; kingdom Metazoa; phylum Chordata; class Aves; order Cuculiformes; family Cuculidae; genus Phaenicophaeus; species Phaenicophaeus curvirostris. Next base: position 15,029,136 of record NC_091405.1, read on the forward strand.
AGATAACACAGCAGATTTGGAAAATTATAATAATCTGACGTTAATTAGGCCTTTGTGTGAATTATGCTTTTTATCGCCAGTTAATTACTCACTTATACTCACTTTTATGATTAATTACATATTGTTTTGAAGCAGTAGTGCATTATTCTTAACAGCTTACTGTAAATGATATACTAACTACTCTCAGAGTAAGGAGGTTTATGTAAGTCTCTTGATTTGGCTCATTAAAAATGCAGCTTGAGGAGTCACAGCAGGCAAGGGCGGTTGCAGGGGTGGCCTTTACCCTGGAGGAAGGACAGCTGTGAACCTGGAATAGGAAAGTCATAAAACCCCAGCAAACAACAAGCTTGTTGGGTTTTTTTTCCCAAGTTTCTGTTAAGGATGGCTTGGGGTGCTGTTGCTTTCTAGAAAACAAAAGCTGTGCAGGAGCTAGGAAGAAAAATTTTCTTTGTCAATAGAAGAAGCTTTGTTAGCTACCTGCTGTGAGAAGATGGGCACCATGAAGGTACTTAGGATGTCTGATCAAAGATTCAAGTATTCTAGAGAGGGATTCCTGACATAAGTGGCAGAGAAAGAGTTGTTACCTTGTCCTAAAATAATAATAGAAAGAATATTATAAAGCAAAATCTGGGGGCAGGGAACTGTAGTCTTTCCAGGCAAGGCAGAGAGGTTTCCGACAAGGTCACGGGCAGCTATGGCAAACAGATATAAAAAGTGCAGCACTCTTAAGCGAGTTTGCGGAACTTCACAGAGAAGGCTGCACCAGAGATACAGGTGGGCTCCATCCGCTTCTGTTCTTGATTAAATTCATGACTCCTCAAAGCTGGTTATCCCATGTGTCCCACCCTTATCTCTGGAGTGGATAAACTTACTGTTTGCCCTGCCCTGAGCACAATTTCCCTGTTCTTTCCATTACTTTGGTTTTATTACTGCAGGTTCTTTATTGCTGGCAAACTCAGAAAGTCTGAAGTGTTTAAATGGAAACGAATATAAGAATTTAACAAACCAAAGTGATTTCAATACCAACCTGATAGTTTTTCCAGCCTGACACTCTAAGGAACAACTGTTCTTTTCAGCATTATAAAAGTCATCAAACCACAATAAGAGAGACAAAATAATTTCTAATCTTACCTGGGGACTTGCAGCTAACAGCACAATTACACATGATAGTATGCCAGAAAATACTAAAGCAAACATTAGGAGGGGTTTTCTTTATCTGCATTCTGTCTCTGTAGCAGTGGCAGAGTTGACAGCTCAAAAGACCGTATTTTCCTAAACTCTTACTTTTTAATAATCTACAAACATGACTGAAAGAAGCAGTAAGAAATTTAATAAAAAATGAAGGCAGAAGGGATTATGGAGATGGCTTCATGACAATTTACAGTTCTACATAGCAAGCTCTCGCTATATGTTGTGATAAGATAAATCTTGTTTACAGTGTGTTAATCCCACATCCCAATAATGCTAATATGCAAAGGATTCAACTCTTCCTTAGAAGAACAGGCCTGCTTTTGCATTAAATGAAGAGCTGCCAGTAGCAGCAGCCTGAATGAGAGAGCAGAAGGTCAAGGTTTACTCCAGATTACACGTTCCAATGAGTCATTCACATTTCTCTTCTTCAGAAAATGATGGATGTAAATTATAAGTAAAGCTTTATTTCATCCTTTTGGGTCAACGATTGACTTTTATTGTTCTCTGTAGAGGGAAATTTAAAAGTTAGCTTTCAGGTTTTTTCACGCAATAGAGTTTTTATGTATTTTCTATGACTAAAGAGGACTCTTAGATCATGAAATATCTTTAGTCATGAGCAGACAATGTGTTCATATAATACTGTCTATATAATATATCAATCAATTTCAACTACAAACGTAAAATTTTTGTCTCTTTCCAGAGCCAGTAAGATTTCAAGGACCCTCACCTTTTTAACTCTGTATAGGTGATAGGTCCTAACATGACTTACTCTGGTCCTATCTCATCAAAATTTCATCCAATTAGACATTATCCAACCTATTGCCCTCAAAAGGTAATGTTTTGGCCCAGACGTATGACTGAAATTTAGAAACTAGATTATATTCCTGGAGCTAATATCTAGTTTCCTGGACACTTCAGGCAGCTCACTTCACTTTTTATGACTGTTAAGTCTTCAGCCTTTCTTCCTGTCTTTGTTGACTGTAAGACTTAAAACTCTCTCATTTCCCATATAGATGCTTCTGCTGTTTTGTTTCACAACATCAATGTTCCACTAGAAAAGAAATAATGACAAAAATAAATTGCAAAGTTACAAAAAAACCTGTGCAGAAACTGCTGTCTTGAGTTGCTTTGAATTGGTAATAATCTTTCTTCTCTAGCAGTATTTTACTCATACATTTGAGAATCTGAAAACACATTTCTCTATGGGCTGCACTACACATAAGTAGTGAAAAGTTAATTCTCCATTAGTCAGCTTTTATTTTCTTTCTCCCCAGCTTGTTCTTAGAAACAATAATCCAAGTTCTTCTGTTTCTGCAGTTTGAACGCTTGCATTCTGTATCAACTGCTAACCAATCTGAGAGCTATGAAGCTGTATTCTTTTTAATCACATCTGTCATTATAGGAGATGGTCACCTTAGCAGAAATATCACTATAATGGGTTGCTAATGGGCTATTAAGGGGCTTTCAAGTATCAAAATGATCATCACTAGTAAGAACTGAGAGCAGTTCTTTATTTCTGTGTAAGATTAATTTCTCCCTAGTAATTCCATGGATTAATAATGCAAGGTTTGTGCACCTCAGGAAATGCTTCACGGTTTCTTACCATATGCTATGTAAATTCAATAATTAGCTCTTGACTTCACAATTCAAAAATAAGGTACTACTAACTCCATTTAGGGATGAGTAAAATACCAAGGTGAGCAAGCATTCCAAAGGTAACAATTAGACAATATTATTAAAAAGATGCTATTCCTCTTGATTTGAATGCAGTTTTCTGAATTACCTGAAGATTTTCAGTTTTACTCCATAAACATTTTAACATGGCAAAAATGTACAAAATATTTGTAAACTCAGGCCTTGCTTTATTACTGCTTTGTTTGCAGTGGAATTTCTGGAAACTAACACCTTGGAGAGCTTTGCAGCCTGTATAGCAACGTTCCACATTCTGCCTAAGCTTGTGCTCTCAGAGTTGAGATCCTTTCAAAAGGAAGCAGAAACATGGGAAGTGCCACTAGACATTCAGATGTGAAATACTGAACTCATTTTTGCTTATATAACAAATGGAAATGAAGAAAGTAAGTTCTTTCCAGTCCCAGCTGGTTATACATGTTATAACAAACTGTCAAACAATTTGACTTATATGTCATTTTTTGCTTAGGTATAGATCTTAGTTTCTTCTAGTTGAGTGGGTCCCCTTTGCTGACAGGTAATAGAATAAAGAGGTTTACCTGCACTTGGACCTTTCAGCTTTATAGGTTACAGTTCCCAAGTTGTATATATACATAAGTAATAGATATCTGCAAGACTTTTATTTTTTTGCCAACAATAGACTTAATCTCAAACACTTCTTTTGAGTTAAATATTTCCTTCTGTTTTCTGTTAGACCTGCATCCTTATCAACATGGTCACCATGCCCTATGTTTAAAACGGCTTTCTGATGTTCCTCTTGTGATTCTGTCTGTCTGACAATCGAGAGTCATCCCCATGTGGCATCTCCTCTTTTCCTTTTTTTCCTTTACTATTCTAACACTGTCTTGGAGGATAAGTGTCAGCAGGTGTAAACAGGAAAAAGGAGACAAGTGGCACCATTTTAACATTGCTTTCACTTGAGAGGGGCTACTTTTAGAAAAGAAAGCACTTGCAGCAACTCTTATTTGATTGGCATCATTGTCTAGTGAAGCTGGCACACCATCTTGTGAGCAGGCACTATGCCATCATAACAGATGGGCATGAGGATAGGAAGCCAAAAGATAATGTATGAGTACCAAATGTGTGTATTGGAGGGCAAATTTCCCAGTCAGGAACATCAGGATGGCAGTTTATAAGCTTCTGCACCTATGTTTAAGGGAGACAACGTATACATTGCATCTTTACAATAGATGCATGGATGACGCTAACAATAGAAAGGGAACTGTGAGTATGGAATTCTGCAACTATGAAAGGAATTATCAAATTTGTATTTTCATGGAAGTAAAAGAAAAATGTAAAACCCAAAGACAGTATCATTATAGTTGCAAAATAGGATACTGTTTACAGTATATTATGATATTGTACGAAGATGAGAAATGCTACGCTGAATCAGAGTAAAATTCTTGGCTATGGCATTGACCAAGAGGGGATTAACTGAAGGTCATGGGCTGTTCAGAGCGGTCCTCTCCAAGGTGTACTTCCGAAGTAAAACTTTCTGAGCTGGTGTTTCCATGTGGACCATTCATGACAGCTGGACTTAATTCCATGGATTTGTGTTACATCTTTATGAATTCATTTATACTTTTGTCTTCCACAATATCTTATCTTAATGAGTCCTTCAAGTGGATTATTCAGCATAAAATGAGTGAGCATTTCCTTTGATTTCTGTTAGATCTGCCACATGATCAGTGCCACGGGATAGCAGCATAATTCTTACACTGTCAGAAATAACTGTTTCTTTTTCTGCTTTTCTATATTGCTTGTGAATACAGGGACTTCTGCAAAATTCCCCTACTGCACTAAGTTATGTTTGTATTGCACAGCTATCACTTCAGGACTCCTAGATTTTCCAAAACAGAAGCAAGCATAGGCAATTTTTAATATCCATTCTGAAATCTTGTTCTGGATAGAATTTGATCTTTATTTACTTTGTTCTCCCACCACCATCACTGTAAGTTAATTATGGGGAATACAACATAAGAAACAAAATTGGTGGCATGATAAACATTCATAAGTTATATCAGTCATAACTGGCAGTATTACACATCATCTTTAAGTGGACTTGAACCACAAAAAAAAAAAAAAACAGATAACATCAAATAATGCCATATGGTGCTTCAGTACAAAACCACATTCTTTCGTCCCCTATAGCACGTTTTTCATGAAGTCCTAAACTGTAGTAGTAGAATATAAAAAATAACTGTGGACCAAGGAGAGAAAAGTTATCTCCTCACACGTAGTGATTTTACATGATTTACATTTACAAATGCTCACTTAGTGGCCTTACAAATGCCAAATGTTGGCATATTTTAAAGCTCAGTGGATCTAGTACAGGTATCAAAAACACACTTTCTGTGCACTTCTCTTCCACAATAGGTTCACTCTTGCTGGAACATAGCACTGTTAATTAAAAATATTTTTACCAATATTTTTCCCCAGAAAAATGGATACGTGAAATATAATTCCTGTTATTTTTAGAGTTCCAATTTTTTTTTATTCCACATTTATCACAGAGCATTCATTTATAATAATTCTACTTCTAATGCTTTTATGGAGAACCTCCATGTCCCCAGCTCTATTTTAATTTAATGTGAATTTAGATCTAAGTAAAATGCTGCTTATAGTGTATACCTGCCAGAGTATAAATTGCTCAGTACTACAATGTCCACTCCCTGGAGAATGACTTCTACTGGTACTTTATAAACAACTGCTGAGGTTACTCAACCTGTTAATTACCATTGAGGATTCAGCCTCGTATCCAAATTATGTATGTTACAAAGAATGCTTATGTCAGAGTTGTCAGCAGCAAGCTGCCTTCTACATCCCACCCGCCCACCCCACCCCCCCCGCCACTCTGAAATGCCCTTGAAACTAAGCAGATACAGTGCAGTGAAGAATAAAATGAGGAATTCATGGGAACACTCATATGCTGTAGGTACACACTCTGTAACGACCTACTCCTGCTCTGTAAGCAGTTCCTATACATTAGATGCTCACAACCTAAGTTACACACGTAAAAATATCTGCTTATGTCAGGAGGTTGTAAAGCAGGAGAAACAAGTACTACTCTCACCCAAAGTCCTTAAAACCAAACGGATAAATACTCTAGCTTTAATAATCGCAAAGACCATTTCAGAGCACAATTACAATTGATCTACTGATGAGATTGGGTTCAGAAAAGGCTACTGACAAAAATACACAGCTCAGGATAAAGTTAATGAGGCTGTCGAAGGAGCAGCAGGGCCAGATTTAGTGCCAAAAATGCACTAGTCACACTAGAGAGGTGAGGCAGCTGAAGAAAAAGCTGAGAGATAAAGAACAGTACAGCTCAGTGACACATAGATTTAGACCCCCTCAGGTCCAATAAACAGATGACAAAGATTGTTAAATCAATTGTAAGAATTATGTTGAATCCTGACTAAGATGCACATCAGACATAGAACAGCATTTAGAGTTAGGAAATATAAGAAGTCCAGAAAGTAATCTCTGTGCAGCATGAAATCAAAACAAGAAAAGGATGCTCTCAGATTCTTTGTAAGCAGTTCAGTATTTTCTTGCTGAGCTATAGCAAATTACTACCATGATGATGATGATGAAAACACCTGAGCATCCTTTTCCTAGCATTTCAAAGGCAGAATATTGAAACAACTGCGAAGGATCTTGAACTCAGAAAGGACCCTTAATCAGGACAAACTCAAAGCTCAATAACCTTCCCAGTTCTTTTTCTTAAGGGTTTTGAGTAAAATTTACCAGCCATGTGGGGCACGGAGGGAGAGGGATAAATAAATACAGCAGAATGTACAATAAACCACAAAGTTACAACAGCTCGTTTATGTTATGCGTAGTTCAGAGGTGAAGTCAACTCTAAGGTCATTTCAAGAAACCGCTGATACAAGATATCACGGCAGTGGATGACTGTTTACAAATCTTGAGTCCACTCTAAGTTAACCAACCCAGATTGAAAGTCCATTTTGGGATCTCGTCAGTATAATACCCAAGCAATTTATTCCATTTAACCCCAAAATGCATGGTGTCCAAATACCACAGAAGATTTCATTTTGTGCTGCTGTTAACCAGTTAGGAAAAGATGGATATTATCTTCATAATTCCATCAAGCTTCAAATCTGTTTGGATTTCTTATTTTGAGACAAAACACTAACGGTGCCCAGGTATGATAAAACCTGGTGTTTAGTGTACTTAATGAACTAAAAATAAGCAAGGTGGTAAAATTTACAGAAAATAAAGTTATTTGAGTTTCACAAGTCTTGAGATAACTTTAAATGGCTTAATAATCTAGGCCAAAGCCATTGCAGAACAAATTCAATATTGATAAATGAAAACTAATGTACAGTGTGGAGATAATGGAAATTATTCATTCATCTTGGCAAGTTCTGAGCTGATATATTATGGGAAAAGCCCCTAACCAATATTGTAAAGACCTGAAAGATGGTCTGTAGAGGAACAAGAGCTTGTAAAAAAAAAAAAAAGTTTTTACTAGATAAAGAAAAAATTACATACTATGGATTTTAAAACCTATAGATTTTCCCAATCTCCTACAGGATATTGAAGAAATGGGGTTCACAGAAGCAGACAAATATGATAGAAGCGAAGAAAAACTCCTTAGATAAGGATAAATTGCTTTTAAACTCTTAGTTTGTTTATTTTCTTGAAAAGAAGACAAATAAGAACAGGCATGACAAAAAGTGTATTAAGAAGTAATGAAAGCTACAAAGAAGGTCAACTGGGAGTGTTTCTTCTTCTCTTCCATAACACAATAAAACAAGGTAGTTATTAAATTGAAATGGGGCAAATTAGGAACCAATAAAAGGAAAATAATTTTTCTCCCACAACTCATAATTCGATTTTGGAACTCCTTGCCATGGCATTTTGCTAAGGCCATAAATTTAACAGGATTCACAGAGGGATTAGATTTCACACAGATAAATTCTTGAGCTACACAGTGGCTGAAACCAGGAATTTTATGTAATGTTGACAAAGAATTACTTGAAGTGATTTAAATCTCCACATTTCAGATATTAAGACAAACTTAATGAGCCCTTCACAGATGACCCTTATTAGTCAGAATGTTGGACTAAGCCATACTGGAGCTCTCCTGAAGTATAGCAATTCCCGGATACTTATGTTTCAAACATCAATCTTCATGGCTGTAAAACTGGAGGTATGAGTTTACACTGCCAGTCAGATAAAGACAAGTTTGGGGTCAGGGAGTTTAAGTGAAGGGTATAACTCAGGGAGCAAACTAAGGGGCTTCCCCGTCAGTCCTCTGTTTAAGGTTTACAGTCGCACATACCCCAGCTAAGGAGAGATCCCTCACAGAAGAAACTTGCTGAGATTTTTTGTCTCTTCCATCTTCACCAGCTACTTTCACTGTCATTATATCATTTTATTAAATGCTGATCATGAAACATTCCAATGTGGCACCTGTCATTCTAGAAAACACAGTAATTTCTTAGACCTGGAAAAATGGGATCCTACACATAGAGAGCAAAGGTCTGTTATATTTCTTTCATAAATGCTGAAGCCACAGGGCCCAGGAACGTCCCTGGATATCTCTCTCTTTCAGGGGCAGTAGTGCTCAAGAATGACGTCTGACCATTCTAAGCAAATAATATGCACAATGAACATCAGTTACACTAAGGAGCATTTTTTTCTGAGTGGAAAATTGAAACACTAATTCATACAGAAACTAGCTGCTTGATCAATTTATCACAAAACATAAAAATCTTTAGTTCACAATATTTACTGTATTGAGAATGCAGCCATTTATGGAGCCAATGGCAGGAGAACAGCATGAGAAGTAAATGGAATGGAATGGAATCAGGAGAAGAAGAAAAGAGAAAAAGGTTTAAAATTGCCAGAACAGATCCAAAACTGTGGAGGAGATGTTGTAATTGACAGTTTGGCCTAGCAGGAATACAGAAATTTTATGAAATAAAAGAAATATCTCCTCACAAGTTTACAGAAACTGTGTATTAGAAAACCTTTGTTGACCTACACTCTGTGATGAGATATATGTATGTCAGGTGTTTAGGTCCACAGAATTTCATTTCTTTTTGCTCTTGTAACTTACAGTTCTTTATTGAACGTCAGTATTGATTTACTTCCAAATCACATACTGTACCTTCTTGCACTATTGCTTTTTAGGTAAGCACTAACAACACTACAAGATGGAGCTGATCCAAAGTGTCTGCTAATTCATCGGTAGTGGGAAACCTACGTGTTTTCAAGCAATGCAAATTGGTTTGGCTTCTGCACAGCTCCTACTTTTTTCAGACACTAGTGGCAAAGAACATTTCCCAAGATTCATACAAAGTATTCATTTTAACAGCATTAATTTATGATGTGTTTTATTCCAATTTACTCTGTGCAACATGACTTATTAAAAAAACAAGCAATTTTCCAAAGTAAATACTCATTCTAACAGTAATATTCTTTGTGGATTTCAAGAGAAAGGGACTGAAAAATACCTTTTCTATACGTTTCGCTTAACATTCATTCACAGTACTATCAAGATATTTTAAATATCCACGCCTTCCTGCAGCATCTAAACACAACTTGCAGAAACCCTCTATCAGCTAATAGGTAAAAACTTGTGTGTGTACGCATGTGTGTGTCTAAGTGGGATGGAGCTTAATATCATGTAGGTAGTTGTAAATTATCACCAAAACACATCTTAAAAATAAATCAACAATTTCAAGAAACTAACAATTTTTTCTAGCTCACTAATACCACAAGATAATATGAGTATTTCTACTTGATGTTTTACACTAGAGAACTTCAAATACTGGGTGACATAGTTATATACATGAGGAGTGAAAATGTATTATTGTGACATGATGAGAAACAAACCATGCAGCAGTGAAAAGGCAGATGCCTGGGTATCTCTACATATAAGAGAAGCCAACTAGGTGACAACGACAAGTTCTGCTATCACATAGGCTATAACATGTAATACTGTGCTATCTGGCACTATGTGGTAGTTCTTCACATGAATGATGTCTTAAAATTGAAACACTTAAGCCTCCACTGCATTTGGCACTGAAAAGAATTTCTAATTCACTAATATATTTATATAAATAGCATGCTAATAGAAATTGGTAAAGAAAAGCCTTGGCATTATTCACTTTTTATGCACTAATACACTATGCCAAAATATACTTTATTATAATCGTAATATACTTTATTACTAAATCTACAAGTAATTGATCATCTATGATGTTTTCACAAAGATTAAGTCATTTACCATTTCTCTAACTACATCAGGAGTTCATAGCCATAAATATTGCAGTATTAGTGTTATTTGTCCATTAGGAATGAATACTTGGAAACACTCATGCTGCACTGCTACTACGTGTTTACTTGGGAATCCTGCGGGCTTACTACTGGCATCTAACAGCAACGTAATCCACAAATTCGAACCCCCAAATTGACAACCTGTCTGAGCTAAGTAAATTCACAAAAAAAACTCCAATAAACACATTTGGTATGGTAAAAACTAAGAACAAAACGCTACCAAAAAAAAATTCAAGGGTCAGCAGATCAGAAGATGCTGCTGTTTCATTTTCACAGTAACCACAGCTTACGTGAAGCTAACAATCTTCAGCAAAACCAGGTGAGCTTATGCGTGAAATTCTATATACACATAATATGACCTTTTTAAGAAACAGTCATTTCTTAACGACTACAAAAACTTCTACTGATAATTCAGTTAGCGTGGCATGTATAGAGAAATATCATGTATAGTTTTAAATTATAGTGCTTAGTCAAAAATTTAGATTCTGGAAAATCCACACATGATGGTATTTTGAAATATTACTGGCAACACCTTTCAATAGGTTCTTCAAATTTCTTACAGCAAGAACAATTGCCCTCATAGAAAAACTCTTTCTACTCAACCAACATCCATGTTGTTAATTTCTAGTTAAAGAACAAACAGTCTAAGCATTTTGCAGCTTACCTGTTCTCTATACTTATTTTTCTGCTTTTAAAAATACTGGTATAATTCTATAAAACAAAAGTAGATTTTGCTCAGCAGTGTTTCCAAGACTGCATGCTGTAGGAACTGTTTTGGTTTTCATCAGCTCTTCTCTTTATTTTACCAAAAAACAAATAAGAAAGTAGCACCATTAGCTTCCCTTTCAGACCAAAATCCTAGCTATTTAATAAAAAGCATTTTCAATATTTTGAGTTACATACAGATAGTATTTCAAACTACTTATATTTTTCCATGAAAGATCAGCTTTTGAAATAACATCTAAGAAAAATTTCACACTCTAGATATTTTTCTCTTTAAATTTAATCCTGACCTTGAAATAAACTGAATAAATTCTATGCGCATCACATGGTTACTAAAATAATCCATTTACGAAGAGGAAGCTATATAGCCATAGAAATATGTATAAATAGATGGTGTATACAGAAATACAAAACCTGATTTTGCAGGAAAAGCATGATTTTAAGAGATCTGCAGCTGTTCCCAACCTTGAGCATTGCCTCTGTGAGCCAAGAGACTTTTGTCTAGTACTGAAGCTAAATTAACTTCATGGCTTGTTTTTTATCCCCTTGGGTAAAGCTCCGATGCACAGAGTAGCAGGCAAAAACCTTACTCTCAATTTCTTTTTCCCAAAATTGAAATGCTTTAAAAAAATAAGCATAAATGTATTTCAAAATCCAATTGCTTTGGCCCTAAATCTAGCTTCTCTTGGCAGAGTGCACTTGTTTTTAATCTGAATGCTAATATTTTTGCAATGCAGCATCAGATATAAAATACTAATTTACATTTTGCCAGGAATCTACAGCATTTCAGTACTAGTCAGCCAATAAATGATTAAAGTAGATATTTTTGTTTCAAGGAAACATTATTTAAACTATAACATAATGCTGCAAATTATTCTGGAGATGACATGAACCAAAATGCCTAGAGCAGAACAATCAAATTCATTACATCTGTCTCAAAGAGAGGGGAAACAGGGTAGAAGAGAGTTGTGTGATTTTAGATCAATCTGTTAAATATGCGCAAGATGCAGAAGTGCAAAGGCTACACTGAAGAACAACGAAATCTTATTTCAGAATTTCATGAGATAAGATCTTTATAAATACATCAAAAACCTTTGAAAATTGGAAGTATTTGTGAACTTGGAGCTTCAATTCCACCTTTTATTCCCCCCAGCATACCTTGCTCTAAGTAGGGAAACAATTGAACTTATTTCACTATTATGTGAAATACATTATTTATAAAGTTAGTCCATTTTTTAATATATACACATGCAGAATTCCTGACTAGACTTTTTTAGGACTGTAAAAGAAGTTGTAGTATCAATTCTTGGATGTCGGTTGTATTTCTTCAATATATGGGATTGATTTATTAGAAGTAAACAAGTTAATACAGCGTCAGGCTCATACACACTGTGCATTCCAAATGCATACTATGAACTGCGAGAACTAGAGAAATTGTCCAACTTACATAAGGGAAAAGTACAACTTCTAACCATGCTTCTAGCTTCCTTACTAGCTAAGAAAATATAATGTGAAAGCTGAAGTTTTTTTCTATTGAGGTAAAATGGTTTTCCGCACATTAACAGAACATTTGCATACATTTGAATACTCTCTTAAAAACATAATTTGGAAAAAATATTATATTTTATACATTTTATACAGGCAAACCCTTTTCAGAGAGTTCACTGCCCATTTTTAAGGAGGTAAAAATATTAGCATATAAATATGTATATATATTTGACAAGGGCTCACCTAGCTCCCTCTCCCATCTTGTGGGAATAGCTGGCACATTCTTGGTAGTTGGGGTCTTTTTCCCTTTAGTATATCAGAGACATGAAGTGCACCACGTGTAAGCTGTTTGTAACAGAGTTAGTGCTCCAGTTATTGATGGAAAGATGAAATTCCAAATCGGGGTAATTTAAATTTCAAGAGAAGAATTTTTTACATTATTTTTAGCTCCTATACCCAATGTGTTTCTTACTTTATTGACACAGTTCTTAGAGCTGCCCCAAGCAACAGCACCAACTACTGGCACAGAAAACTTGAGAAATGCAGTAGTCCTTGGGGAAACTTTAGGTGGAAAGTTAAGAAGTACAACAGAATTTCAACATGAAGAGGTGACACTTTTCTCCCTGAGTTGGTTTTGATTGAGTTCTTTATTTGCTACTTGGATAACAGAAGTAGGTATTGGGTAAAGCAGTTTTTGTTCTATATCTTTCACTTATTCTTTATTATTGAGTCTGCCAGGATTTGTGCTGTATAAAAGGTACTATATCATTCATTTCCATTCTTAATTACATGCAGTATATCTTAGCATACGCTAAAGTTTTCAATATATATCTCAGATAACAATAAACTCAAAATCCTTGTGTACATTAAAAAAAAAATCAAGGACACAAAACAAAAGCATAATGAGAACTAAAAAGAGACACAGAAGACAGAACACCAATACTGCAAAATGGAGTGGAGTGTAAAAGCATCAAGCAAAATAAAGGTGGAAAATAAAAAGAACATCATAACAGCAGTTAAGATAAATTATGACATTTTTAAGTACAAAGAAATCAGAGGTTATTACAGGAAACAGTATGACTTCCAATGGCACAAGTATTCTGGTGACAGAAGAACTAAACATACAGTAGACACTGCTTCTAGAAGACGACATGAATCATTCTGTGAAGAAAGAATAAAATCTGCAGGAAATCAGGAGCACTGCAGAAACTGAACATCTGAAGACTGACAAAAATGACAACATCAGAAGGCTTCTAAAGAAAAATACTTCACAATCTTGGAATGATTTAATTTTAAGTGGCAAGACAGAAGAAACATTAAGAAATATCTTTGAAAGCAAGAAGACAGGTGACAATTTCTGGCTGATAATATCATCTCTCAGTTACCACATGCTGCCATAAATTATTTCTATTTCCTAAAAAAGATTTGCTTCAATATAAATAAAAGCAAATACGCTAATGCAGTTTATATATACAAAACACTGTACAACTCACAGTCAAGAAATTAATATTAGACTAGAAAGAAGTTATCTCAGACCAATCACTGAGTCAGTAGCAGAAACTAAAATTTCAAGATCTGATAGTTCATTTCCTCCCGTCACTGAATTTTAGCCTTCTCCTTATGTTACCATCATCTTGCAACAAAGAAAATTTAATATCTTGGTATAAAGTATTGCAAGTAATTGAAATCCACAGTTGCAATCTCCAAGTTAATATCCTATGCTGTAAAACTGATGAGCATTTTGGACTGGTGCTCATTGTGAGCAGCTTAAACTGGCAGGAAATGTGAACAGGCTTGAACACATACCCCAAAGCCTGAAGGCAGACCCCAAAGCTTACCTGTGCAGAGATCTTCCTATAAACCACATTGCTGGAACAGAGGGGAAGATAAACTGAAAAATAAGTGCATTTTTATATACCTTTTGCTTTTACACTGCATTCTTATACTCCAGCTGGTTTCTCTTATGACCTACATCCTTAATGACAATTGACAGTTCAGGAATGTTATGAGCTTGATCCTCATTTTTATAATGGATTTTTTAGGGAAAAAATAATGCTTGGGGACAATCTGACTTGTCAAAGTATGGCAGATCCAATGTCCAAATCAAGCATTCCCAGCATGTGACTCAGGTAACGTTATTAACAGTTGAAAAGACTCTTGATACTTGCAGGCAAGACAGCAATTAAAGATGTGTTTAGAAACAGAAGGATACCTTCTTTTATGACTGTCATTTATCCTGCTGCATTGAAAACCTAAATCAGTGTTTATCTTGCTATTTGAATGCAGCAATTCCTGAATCACGTATCAAGAACCCCCTTCTACACTCTTGCAGCACCTGTCTACATTAAGAAATAATCCTGTTCCATGACTGTCATCTTGCTTGGGATTTAAACACCGGCTATTCACACATATCACTAACAGAACTTCATTTTTCATTGTTACATCTGGACATTTCCTGAATCAGCTTTCATCCTGCCTCTACTCGTGATGTTATTCAGAGTTGGGAACTACCTTGTTACAGCAAATACACAGTTCCTTGCAGACCTTGTGGCTAAAATAAGGCACAAATGCATCCTTTTTATTGTATCCATTTCTCAGTGATACTTCACTAGAGACACCTAGAGCCATAGCAAATCAGTTCTACTTTCTCTGAATCAGACCCTTATTTTGGCTCTACTATGATTGTAATCATTACGTTGCCATTAATTACACAAAGCTATGATTAGAAACAGACACATTTTGAGGTGCTTAAATATTTATAAAGCTCTAAAGCGAAAGATACACGTTATTTGCCTTACGTATAGGCAACAAAAATATGTGCAGAGAACAGTTTGAGCTCGCTAGTCATCTGAAAAGTAATACATTTTGTTTGTTTGTATTTTCTAAAAGAAAAAACCTATTGCATTATGTTAAATACCCTGAGGGCTTAGCAAAACGTGACTGGAATGAACATAAAGGAAAAACTTTCAGTCTCATTAGATGGTCTGAGTTTCAAAATCTGTTCTAAAAGTCTTGTAAAGTGTGTAGTGTTGTAGATTAATGCACTGAATACATTTCCACAGTGCTTGATGTGTTTCATAAAAGGTCCATTTCAGAAGTGTGCTGTATTATAGGTGAACAGTCGCAGTAAATAATCTTGTTACAGAAACCTAAGCAATTTTTACAAGGCGTATTTCTGGCTGACTGAACAATTTATTCTCCAGATGTCACATTGTATTTTTCCAATATAAAATGAAACAGCTTTTTTTTTTTTTTGCTTTTTTTTTTAAGGCAGACTCTTTTGTTTGGTGAGACTAGATCAAAGATACTCCCTTAAAGAGAAAAACATATTATTAAAAGTGGTTGTGTTATAAAATTTACACAGTATGTGATTACTCTATGTAATTTATTTATTCATTTAATTTAGAGTTATAAAAGACAACACCAAAGTGTGAACATTGCTGAGGGTAGCTATGTGCATTCTAAAAGAGGAATTATTATCTCTCAAACTGATCATCTGCATTGATCCTAAAGGTTGCAAGCATCTTGACTACCTCTATGTAGAGTTGAAACTGTGTCACTTCAGATGTTACCCGCTAATAAACCCATATGCCATAGTATAGGCCCTGGAAGATTACATGATAATATGATATGATAAGAACTGCCTATCTAGAAGGCAAGGGCAATTAAAAACATTTTCACTAGGCAGACATCATCAGTAGAGATAAACAGGGTAATTTGCCAGCACATATTTACTCGGCTGTAAAAAACAAATACTTGCACAGAAAGCTCTCTCCCAGGAAAAAAAAAAAAATCTTAGACTATCAGCAATTTATTTTATTCATGAAAAAAAGTGGAAAAATAAGTATCCCACATTTCTATTTTCTCATCCTGTTTTCTCGATTACAGACACAGAAAAATAGAAACAAAGGATAAATTAGTAGATTTTACAAAATATTCCTCTTTTTACTCTTCATTGTCTTTTAATCATATGTTTTAACCATATGTTTGTTCCTCTTTCTTTCCACAAAGCTGGTATTAATATAGACCCATATAAGAGTGCCAAACAGTTGTATCCTAGAAGCATTTGTCTGTTAATATGTCTGCTTAGGGAAAACTGCATCAGAACCAATAGACATCGACTCTAAAGGGTGATGGAGTTCCAAAACATTGTTCTTTAAAGGAATGTGGTATTAGCCTCGCAGATATAAATTGAGATAATTGGTCTGGTCTCTCTTCTTGCCTGAGAGCTGGAAGGTCTCTGATAGCCTTCTTATTAAGGTGAAAACCTGTCAAACACATGAACTTGCTATGATATCCTCAGTCTTGACAGTCTTCTTTGGCTTTCAGTAGGATTTGTATCAGTTTCTCCTTGAACATTCAAGGAAGATGAATGAAGACACTAGTTTGAAGTTTTTATATACATGACCAATGATTTATATCCAGATATTGGTAAGTACCATGAAGAATTCTTTCATTGCTGGCAAACTATGAATGAATATAGAATAGCTATTTCGACTTTTGCTTTTTACATAAATCCAAATGGATTTGAATTAGTTTTACTTACCTAAGACATATCAAGTTCACAATCAGATGAAAGAAAAGCAGTGCTTCCAGGATCTTTCCTGGTTAGGTCTTCAGCATGAACATCAGCACCAAATGTGCAGCTTTGTATTCCCTGCTGCAGGTTCATCCCACGGCTATTTGATATTTCAGCTGTAGTAACTTCAGATGGCATTTTATTTCCAGGGATACTCCCCTATACTAAGAACATCACAGCTTAAGGACTACTCAGGCAGAGAAAGGAGAAGATTCCCTTCTATGCTACATGAAAGGAAGACATGGACCCTGCAAGCCCTGAAATGAGGCAGAGCTTTGGAGTCCATGAAAGGTGACAGAAACACCATAACTGACCAGATACCACAACAACAGTCTCAAAGCACAAGACAATGAAACTAAACATTCTTATCCTTGAAATAAGCTTCCCAGGTTGCCTTTGCAGGCCTTTCCTTCTTATTTGCTTTGGAATATATATGGAAAAGAAGGCAGCAAGGCAAAGGTGTATGTGTAAAGTACACTACTCACTAGCAGACGGCATAGAGGCCTAAAAGAGCATCATTATACAGCTGAGCAATTTAGGAGCCAGTAGGGTGGTGTCACTTTTAAAAGCCTTCTCCTCTTCTTCCAGGTTTTCAAGCATGAAAATCAGCCTGAGACTCTCCTTCACCACCACTTCATAAGTCTAAGAAACTGGCTAGACCACAAGTAGCATATTCCACCACCACTGCCACGTCCTAATGGGAGCCAAACATGCCAATGTGAAAGAGATGCTGCCAGTAAGAGACTAGAAGCATGAAGATGAGATATCTTTATTTGGCCATCATTCCTGATGGTCCTGTTTTCTCCAACTAAAGACACACAAATCCACTGCCTCCCACACAGTCCGGTCTTTCTTTTTGCTGATCCTTCAATGAAGCAACAGCGCTGTGCTCATCAACTATCCTATTACCATAGAAATTATAGCAACGTCACAAATTCAGCAGCCTGATTCCTCAACAGGGTTGATTAGGAACAGATGATGAGCTGCTGAAAAGCTGAACCCTTGATTAAACACAAATAGCTCTTATAATGAACAAATATGGGAATAAAATACATTTAGAATCATGTAAAGAATTAATATCTTTGTATTCTAGATGAGATTTTATTTTTCATTTCATTGAATTTTTTAGAATGGCTTGAATTGGTTTGCAAAGTTCCCTAATTTGTTTTTAAATCCCACATATATGCGTAATTAATAATCGTACATGCTCCAGAATTCACTGAAAAATCAGTGCGAGTACAGCTTCTAAAACACTAGTTAGGACTTCCCATTTCTTTCACAAAAAATATATTTCATATGACAAATGCACTATAGATAAGTATTCACACCCACAAAATAGAGATAAACTACAGGCTTTTATTATTTCAACCAGATCTACACTCAAGGATGTGTTGCTTGGAGGCCTTTCTGATAAGTTCTGACCATTGCCTTAATAAAACCACCTCCCACGAGATGCTCTGCATTTTGCCTGAGTCCCAGAAAACCACTTTTCCCAGTTCCCAGTGAAACCCTTGGCTCAGTAGGATGCTAACATGCTCCTCTCCCAGTGCTTTAATACCTTAATGTACAAATCAAAGATAGATACTTTATTGTCTTTTGAATCAAGACCTGTACTGAGCCCACAGCCACTAAAGATGGAAAAGGACTATTTTTATCATTCAAATCATTCATCCCAAAAGAAGAAATACCATATATGAAAACAGAAAATTGTTCCAATACAGTTCATGTTCAAGAGACCGTCTTTTCATTTTAAATTCTCACACTGCGCGTAACTGCTAAATCCTCAATTCATACTTTGCTGGAGACTTGACAACTCCGATTTCAACCACAGTTTATTTTACCAGTAAAAGTGTGCGGCAGGGTGTGCATACCCCTCCCAGGCCATCTCTATTCTCAGGCCTGCTGCAGTGTTTCTTCTACTTCAGACTATTTAGTCAATGCCATTAATCAAAATCCTATAGCAGAAAATGCATGCATAAGTCCTACACATTTATTGCCATGGCAACAATTCAGGCTCTTGTTCATATGTCAAGCTACATCAGTGGAGATAAATTCTATTGTTTTCACACTGACAGTTCTCTCTGTGTTGGACTTAATCCATGGAAAAATATAGCTTTGCCTCTTATTAAAATAAAACACAGACCACCCAACTCTCCAAATTCTCATTCTTCACATAATATAACTGAACAATCTGAATAGTTATAAAATTATAGTTTGATATTTAGGTTTGTGATAGTAATTAAAGTGTAAAAAAATGGTGCAGTCCTCGTTATATTGTTTTATTCTGGGGGATTGGTTAGAAATTGAATTCTTCATGAAGAGATGAGCTCATTGCTGTGAAGCTAAATAATAGCTATGATACCAGAGAACTGTGTTCTTGAATTAGATTGTGGTATTTTAAAATAAATGCCTTTAAGCTTTAAGTGAAGTTGATGTAATTCATTTTCCAGCTTAGCTTTAAAGATTGTATTTTTCATAACATAAAAATTAATGATTAATGCATAATAGCCAGAGCACGATTTTATATTTCATTTAGCTCGTGACAAAAAACGCTCTCATGTGGGTGATTCACAACTGCGAAAGAAAGATAAGCATCATTTTTTGTGCATAAGCCTCAATCGATTTATTTGTATATGCTGTATTCTAGGTAAGTCTTAATGCCTGATGTAATTTTACATGATTTTATTGTGACTAGACCAGAGTTTTGATTCCTGTTATTTCCACAGACACATCATCTTTCTCATTATCACGGGCTAATCAGAAAACAGCCTCTTGTTAATAAAATACTTGTAATGCTTCATAGTCTCATTATTTCCTGTGTGCAGTGCATCACACTTCCTGGAAAGGCACAAGCCTCCTATCACCACTAAAGACACATCGTTTTCTATCTGCCTCTTTTTTCACTTCCTCATGCAGATTTAAGTCCCTGCTTTTCCAACATGCTTCATACTGACAAAGCCTGTTACCGTGATATACTATACCGGAGTTCATTTCAACTAATATCCACTGCTACATCTGTTACTGTCGACACCCCATCTAAGTTCCCGTGTCAATGAAGATGAAGACAACCATTATATTTACTTATTGTCACACCACGTTACACTAGAATCAGAAGCTGCTTCACGCACGCAGCGTAACTTGCATCAAATATAGATATTTTTTTAAATGGGGGGGGCTTTGTGCAATTGGTAAATATCCTGTGAACTTCATTCATATTAATGAAGCAGTGTTTGCACTTCACTGGCATTTTTATGCAAACGACAGTAACTCTTTGCATGCCGTGCCCTGTACACGACACAGGCCATAGCTTGTAAAGCAAGACTCATTTCCCTGGATGAGCAGCACAGACTGTGAACAAAGCTTGCCTTTTCCAGTCACCTAAAAAAGAAGACTTTCGCTTCTGAGGAGGCTAAGCACAGAGTATGTCAAATAGCTCGTCAGAGAGTTTATTTTTGAATCCTGACGCGTTGTTTAGGACAAACCCTAACAAAATATCTTTCAGGGTCTGTGCAAATGAGAACAAAATCTCTTTTCTGAACTCTAATGAGTAATTTTTTAAAAGTTCTATTCCTTGCTCCAATTAAAACCGTCATGTTTCCCATTGCTTCTAAAGCCAGATGTACTAGTTTCAATAACATAAATAAATTTTTAAATAATATTTGAAGCAGAAGAAAAACAGCTTTTTCCATACACATGAGGTATACATAAAAATAAACTTTAAGTTCCCAGTTTAGCACTGCCCTCTGGTGATACATATCTTGGATATGTATGTGACCCATTTCATCCTACTGCATGAGGGCCAGATCACAAGAACTAAAACGAAACGCAGGCATTTAAATCTAGGACAGGAAGTCTAAAAAGCTTTGTTGAAGCCCTTCAGTTGCTAACATCTCAAAGGTGCTATGTTTCTGCCCACTGAATTCCCCAGCCTGAGGCTGGTTTTGTGCATAGCCAGAATTACTGCCACCTTGGTGGTGGTGGAGCAGTTCAGCTAACTTGCAGATATATCCTCTTGCCTGCTTCAGGAGTCTCTGACTGACACAGAAGTGGGTTCTCAGCTTCCTAACATACATCTGCAGGAGTACTCACAACCTCAGCCATGCTTTATCTTTGAAGGACTTAGGTATCTTCTATCAAACAAGTGTTCTGAGGCATAAATCTGTCTCTAGGTGATTGTATCGAAGTTGCAGTGAGTCATCTTAATCCCAGAAGGCTGAAATTTATGAACCCTCCTTTCACAGTAGACAGTTTCCTGCAATGTTTGCTGCCTGTTCGTGTATCTCATTAGGAGGCAACAAACTACCATGCCATTATCATACAGGTCAGTGCTTCTCAGCCTTTTAAAATCCATTAAGCTCTAAACTTTCTGAAAAATAATTCTTTTACTGTGATGGCTTTTACTTAGAACTGCATAAAACTAGGTTCATTTTCAAGATTCACTTATTACTGTTAAAGAGTATAAATCTCCAATCCTAACCTAGCACATGGAAAAACATTAGTCTATTGTTCCCATCACAAATAATGAGCAAAGCTCCACTTACAAATGGGTATTGTGTGTATCCAGAATGAAAAGTTGTATGGAAATAGGTCTGCCCCACATGTTATCTGTGTTAAAATCCTTCTTAATATTCATTTAGGGAAGCTATCAGGTGCTCGACTCCTTCGAAAATCTGGCCCTTCATATCAACTGCTCTTCCAATTGTGAAAGACAGAACAAGAAGAACTGATTCAAGGTGGTATTTGAATGTAGTATTTTCACAAAAACTGATAAATTTAAGATTCTTAATAAAATAACATTTTAAACATAATGGTTCGTGTTTGGTGTTGTTTTGTTTAGTGTTTTTAATACATCAACCCAAGTCAGGGTCATAGTTGTAGCTAGATGGAGAATACAACTATGTGAACCTGATTTGTCTCCTTAGATGATAATCAAAACAAGAAGAATGAACTTACCCCCCAAGTTCATTGTGCAATACTTCACATTATTAATCAGAATTATGTCACAGGATTATTGCTTTGCTTAATAATGTGTTTAATGTAAATTTAATGTAAAAGATCCATGATAAAGGCAGTCAAAGCTCTATTAAAATCCTTTTGCAAAGTTCAGCCTCTGCATTAGTAGCTTTAGGCTAATAGCCTAACGTTAATTTTCATTCCAATCTATCATTTTGCATGATATTTAATGTGTTTTCATAATTAGATTATTTTTAGACAAAGCAAGAAAAACACACATGGGTCAGAGTGCATGACTGTCATTAACTTACAGTGCATTTCTGAGACACGTATAATCACAACACAACTGCTGCAATGAAATAGTGAAGATTATACTCCAGTCAACAACCTGTGTCTCATCCTGTAAATGGAGAAGAATAGATGACAATCAAGTGATAAATACCTGCAGCTGTTCACACATACTGTTCCAATTTAAAAGGTTCCTACCCTCTTAGCTGGTCCAGAATATTAATTCAAATATTCATCTGTAACTCTGGTTCAGTCAAAAATGAATTAGACTAATATGTCTCTGATAAACTCACTTCACTCCAAATGAGAGTTTGAAAACAATTAAATGATTAATAGTTCTAGGAGAAGTGACCACACAGTAACCTCCAGGATAAAGAGCCTACGTATATCTAGGACGTGATAGGTGGACACAATATGCCACCGAAATTATAGACAGAAAGAAGAGCCATTCTAATAAACAGATACATCTCTCTTCCTCAGTTTCCTTCTAATAGAACTAGACTTAAAGCAGTGGTATGGAATAATAACGTATTCTTAATTTTCTCAAACTCTCTTAAGTGTTAAACTGTTTTCCGAAATGATAAATTACTACGAACTAGAAAGAAAAGCAAGTTTATGATCAAATAATCATACTTAAATTCATATGGAGACTTGGTGACCTTAGATAAAAATAAAAACAATGTTAGAAACAGGAGTTGAAGCCACAACAGTTTGCTTTTAATTAAATGGGAAGTATGTACACATCGCTTAATTTTTTCCTTGTCTATTCGGCTATGTGGCCAAATCTTGTTCTTGTCAGCAATTCTTAAATTCTTTCTCTCTTTAGTGGACTGAAAAATACTGAAGAATTATTTCTGTTACATTCCGTGAGATAAATTACAGCTTCATCTGATACTTCTCGAATATTTATAGAGCTAACAGTATGGAACATGACAATGCTTCACTTTTGGGGAGCTTCAAAAGCACATTTTTTGTGTTTTTAAAGGAAAAAACTCCAAGAAATTTTCTAAAATTATAAGCTTGTATTTCTAAAAATCTGTTTTCTTTTCATCAGGGACTTAAACATATTTTAATATTTAAGTCACTGATTCTACTGGAGAACATGAAGAGAATTCCTGAGGGAGGAATCAAAAAAAAGTGTGGTTAAATGTTTTCAAATGACTTACATAAGAAATCCATACATCAGTAGATACTAGGAGTTACGCTTCTGCGTTCTTCCTTTTAAATTACTGAATATTCAGGCTTATTTTAGGGAGTCTTCATTTTCTTACTACTTGCTTAGGACTCTGGAAGCTTTTTGCCTTTAGGAAGAAACTAGCCTTATCTGAACATTGTATAAAAACATTATGCTGGCAGCCTGAACATATCTGGAAAAAGAACAATACTGTTGCTGTCACTCAGTAACAATAAAATGCCCTGATGGCACAGAATTTTGTGTTACAGAATTGAGCTTTTTTTTCATAAACACATACTACTTCTAACTGATGATATATTTGAGGAAAGTTTTCTATCAATGCATCATGAAGCAGACAGCTGTTGATAAGAAGGCTGTATCATTCTCCACTTCATTTCTCAAATAATTCTCCCCATGCTAGTTTTCATGGAATAGGTATAGGACATTTAATTACTTCATCTCCATTCCCCTAAAATAGCCCTAGTCACTATGAAAGTGCCAGGAGTGGCTATGCCAGATACAGGGGCAGTGAGTTTTCTTCAGATAGGTCAGTTGTACCATTCCTAAATATCTAAGAATGAGATCTTGTGACTAAGCACACAGTCTAGGTGTTGTCTCGTTCACTGGGGTGTTTTTTTTTCCACCACCGAAAGTGGTAAATTTTATTTATATTTCAATGGACATGGAAAATGATATTATGTGACTGAAAGATAATTAGAAATTAACATCCTAGTCTCAGGTCTGTTGTATTCACAACTTGGTTTAACATAATATACCCTAGTTTACCACTAATGAAAGGCACTTTCATTACTGTTACTGCCTACGAAAATTCATTTGTATCTGTCAAATGCCGAGATACTTTAAGAAGCTCCATATAAACGCCTATTAAGAAAATAAGTGTTCATCCTGCAACCCACTTGATAAAAAACACAGAGAAAAGGACTACTTGAATTTTTGCTCAAGAAGTAGTAAAGCCAGCAGAGAGATAATGCATCTCAAGATAATTTTCATTAGACTCCTAAGTCCTCTGCACAAAATAAGCTCAATGAATGGGCTCTGTGTCAGATAACCTAGAAAACAGGAAAAGAAACAATCCAAATACATGGGACCTATGACATTACTACCAAACTGAAGCAGAATCCCAGCACTGTTGAAAGTTTATGGTCATATTTCCAAAGAACAGACATTACTGACGGTATAAAAAAAAAAATTCTAATGCAAGACTTGGAAAACTAAGTATTCCACTAGCCACTCCAATGATAAAATCTATGATATTTTATTGTATGCCCTCTTGCCTGATGTCCACACTCTCCTTCAGCTATGAATGGTCGAAGAAGGAGGGGAGAGAAAAAACTTCTGTCATGCTTTATCTCATTATGCTAATGTCAAAAGTAGTCCATTAGGTCAGAAATCCTCCATCTTTGGGATGAGAAGAGCAGTCACTGATATCTTGTCCTCAGTGCTTTTAAATTCCATGGTCATGGACCCACCTAGGTTTCTCTCTCCCCAGACTATCTTCTAGCATCACTGTTCCTTTGCTGGTTGCAGAAAAGGTTAAAATACTCCATCGTTCTTTTTCTGTGTTCCATGCAATTGCAGCACTTATGTTGCATTGGGAATCATCTGAAGTACTAATAACTACTGGCACTATTTCACCCATTAGGAATATCTTAAGGTCTCCTTTTAAAAGATCTTACAGGTTTTCTAATTTTTTTTGTCACTCGGAATTAAAATTACATATTATAAGTGTTTTCTATTGTACCTATTTAACCACAAAACAAACCTGCTGGAAAAATCCACATAATCCAGAAAGCAATGTCTCAGATAAATACTTAAATAAAATCTAAACCTGAACAATGCCCAAAGGCTGAGAAGGGGAGAAACATTGCGAAGGTAACTGTGCAGTTTTTCATAAAACACAGTTATCATGGATATAATGTAACTAAGGCAGGCAAGATACGATTGATTTATTATATTGGAATCCATTAAAAGTACTCCATTGCAGTCTTAAAACCATATAGTCATTAAATATCTTTGAAAACACACATTCTCTACCATCATTATAAGGTATTCTTGACAGCACATCATTTTTAATGGCACCATTATAAACAGGATTCATAATGGATCTGTTCAGTATGTAACAGTATCAGAAGCCAGCACTAAACAGACTTATATTCAACATAATCTGATAACAAAGAGCACTGAAGGAAAGATGAGTGCACAATTAATATACTAATAATTATTTTGTGTAAGATGAAACGCATTTTAAATCATGTGCCAAATAGGCATTAAGATGGAAAAATGAAACAGAGTAATGTATTTTAAGTACATTACTTATAAGTACAAGAACTTCTGGTGCTGATATATGAAAAAAATCTGAAAGATTATGCCCAAGGTTAATTGAAATGATAACACTGGTTTCTAATTGCAGCAAACATATTCTGAAATTAACTCCCAGATCCAGCAAATGTGCCTTAAAACAGGGCTTCAACTTAAACCTTGCTTTTGATTGTGGTCCTTTCTAAAATGGGGCACTTGAAGAACAATTATTCATGGCTTTTGTCCCTTCAAGTACATTGGAGTAGTTGGTCTCCACCTGTCATTGGTCAACTTCACAGTAAGAAAATCGTGAAACCTAAACAACGTCAGGAACATTAAGATTTGCTTTTACCTGAGTCGTAGTTTAAGGAGGAGGACACTTGAAAACCTACACAACAGGCAAGACAGATTTATATGAGGAAAAAAAGGAAACAAAAATTTTGCTCATGCAGAGAAACCCCTTATTAACACCATTATCAACACAAGACATCTCCAGACTCACCATGAAAAGCAATGGGACCGTAGCAACCCTCATCAGCACTACCTAGGGCAGAATGACCACTCCAGGTACCATCTCTCCACAAGGCTTGGCAGTTTACGAAAAAGGATTAATATCTGAAAACAAATTTCTGCAATTATAGTCTCTAACTGACTTCTACTGTAACACAGACACATCAGTGTAAAGCCATGGGGTATTTGTAATTATTTATGATGTATCAAGACATCATCTGACAATGAGGAGTCCTAACCAGACATGTAACTGAAAAAATAAATAAAAACATCCCGTAAAGATGGATTGTTTCTTCAACATAAATTGTTGGTGGTAATGTCCTCCAGATAACATCTGCTCAAAACTTTATGTTGTCACAATTATAACAGAAATATAACTTGGGAGGGCATAATTACTGGTTTGTAGAACTATCTAAAATAAATAAGGCATAGGAGACATACTTACCTTATTGAAAACTGCATCATAAGTTGCATGAACAATATAGCCTCAATTTGGTTATTCAATAATTTTTGAATGCTTGGCTTTTATCAGCACTTCTCTGGTATGCACCTTTGTTGCACATGTAACATACAGTAGAATAATCTTTATACATAGTGTACTTGTAATAGAACATAAGCATTTACTATAGATTTTATTATAAATGCCTTAATGAAACTCTAATCAATAATACTTTAGAGAATGGTAAGGAAATTGAATACATTCATAGGTAAAAGGAAATGTTATTATCTCAGTTCAGTAACTATGAAATAGAAAGATGAAACAAGTCTGGTTTTCATATTAGAACTGAGCCCAGCTGTACAGTTATATAATAAAGTATCACTTGTAACCATGGCAATGGGGAGTAATTAATGCATCACAGTTATTTTTATAAACCCAAACAAAAAAATTGAACTAGAAACTTCTTTGCCAGTTTCTTTGCATTGTATGTTTTTTATCTGTACATAACGTACAAACTTATAGTCTGAATTCACTCACTGATCTGACTTGTTGAATAAAACATGCTGGTTTTCACTGCATGTAAAAGATGGAGATTTCCTATCCAACAGCCAAGTGTCTCATGAAAGATTTCATGAAAAATATTTCTTGGAATGAGGTATATTGCTAACTTAAATTCGGATTACATTGGGTTTGGATCTATACACCCTAGGGATTTATTTATTTTAAGAAATAAAATGTTTTCCAGATGTCTTACAGTGGTAAGTTTAGGAACATATAAGTGAAAGATGGCTATAATATAAAGGAACTTAATAGAAACCCAAAAGCTTAGTATACACTGTGTCTTGGACTTTCTCCAATATGGTTAAATCTCCTGGCCCTCCTTGAGCACATATGTCAAAATAGGTGCTGTTTTAACGGAAGATCCATACATCCTAATCGCTACACTTACTCCTTGAAATTATACCAAGAAAGGATATTGCTCATGTTTTGTTGGGGTTTTTTTAAAATCTGGATGTGCACCCACTAGACAACCAAAAAAACCCAAACCAATCCTATTGGGTGCCCCCATCAGTCTATTAATCACACTTGTCTGCAACACAAGAGAAAGTAGTAAACTTAATTTCCCTTTTTTTTTCCAAATGCAGATCCATCTGCTCATAACAGGGTTTCAATTTGCAGTAACCAGTGTTTACTTTACTTGTAAGAAACTACAAAGATAGTAGTTTTGCTATTAAGATAAGTATTCCGTCGAATACAAACCTCTCGTACTTTTTCCCTGATATGTTCTGTTGCAGGATAATTTTCCAGTGGCAGTCAGATGACCATGACAACAAACAGCTACAGTTGTGGTGAACTTGGTGGATTTTGCCTGTTTAAAAAAAAAGTTGTTCAACTCAGAATTCTAATTGTCATTTCAAACTTCAAATGCTACTTGGTTTCTGCTTTTACCTTTAACTGACTTCAGACAATGACAATATAAATTGCATCTTCAAAGCAATGGGCAGACAAAATCTGAAGATGTTTTGTTAAACAATAAAGTATTACACACAACCCCCCAGTAAATATCCCGCAAAGCATAAGGAATGCTTAGTATGTACTCAGTACTGTATTTCCCTTCTTCGGACAGCACAACATCATCTCCTTTTCTCATTTCTCTCAGTGCTCCTGTCCATTTTTCCCTTCCCAGTATCCATATGAATCCTTTGCCTGAATTATCAGATATATCGACCAGAAGTCATTTGCTTCTTGGAGATTAAAAATGGGCAGTTACTTAGAGATGCTGGCTGCTGTTGTTTATCAAGTATCCCATTACTTTAGAAACGCTACATCACCATTTACTTGAGCGATAGTTCTGTTAGAAAATTTTTCATGAGACCAGCCTGAGAGAGCCTCTAGACACTTGGAATGGAAGACAACAAGGATATATATAAAATCCACAAGTCCACAACTTTAGTTTGTTTCTTCCATCTAGGAATTCACAGATTTATCAGACAATTCTTACGTGGGCTTGACCTGAATCCTTAATGCAGAACAGCATCAGGTGAAACCTAATTTGCACATGTACATGATATAAACTAGTTTTAGCTGTAGCATCCTCTCCATCATTCAGAAATCACATCTATTTTTAATACAATTTATGCCATAAACCACTGACTATACTTAATTGTGTTTATATTTAATGAAAGCATCTAAAAATAGTACTTGTTGAGTATTTTCTTTCTAGGCTATTTCTTCTTCCCTCCACTACTACATCACAATGCCTTTTTGTCTATGGACACTGAACAGGGGATTAAAATACATTTACAAAAGAAAGGTTATGGACTGTGAGTCAGCAAGAACAAAAGAACCAAATATATCATGTAAAAGCTAATAATATTTAGATAGGGAGCCCACAACTTAGCATTTTCATTATATTTTTCAGTTAGCATGAAAGTTTAATCTTGCACTAATCATTTAAAATGTAAAATAAACAGGGCTCTCAGCATATCACACTCCACGCTCGCATCCCCAGGAGAGTGAAAACGACAAAAGAAACCTAACGATATGATGCTATATATTCTGAGATATTGCCATTCAACCTGATTTGCCACATGCCCATACATTTTAATGCTGACTTCATTATGAAATCTCTTCTTGATTAATCATTGGTGAACAATGACTAAATTGCACTCCAGCATCAGCTTGAACCGGGGCATTGTTAGCAGCATCATTCATTTGAAAAGCGTACCAGATGGGCTGAGGAAAGGTCAGTATGGTACGACCATAACAACAATGGACAAAGCTCATAAACTGGTGGCAGAAATAGTTGAACTAAGACTACAGTAACTTTACAGAAAATGCTGTAAGACTGCTTAATTTTTTTGGGGTAAAACCTCATGTTAAAGAAATCTATTATAACAATGTTTTATAGCAGTCATCACCTCACTACTGTCAACAAAAAGGCTAAAAGGCACATAAAGCCATTGAAACTTCTGAACTATAAATAAGTGTGGATAGACTTTTGGTAGGGACTGCTGCGCAGTACGAACACTTAGCACATATAATTTTGTCTTCTGTGACTGTACTTTTTTCCATGGTATTTGCAAAGCTGCTTAGCATCTGAATCAGTCCGAATCTGAAAGGTTCTCTGGTCCTCTAAGACTCAGACCGTAACTTCCCTCTTGCATTCCAGTCCTTTCCTCCAGTGTGTGTTAGCTTATTGCTCTTAGAGTAAACATTTGCCTTTGTAATTTCTAACAGAGATAGGACATAATATAAAACAAATGGGGTTTCTCTGAATAAGGTTAGTGTCCTTTCCTAAAGGACCACAAAAAGCATAAGTCAGCTCTTCAATTCATAAGCAATATACAAGGGACATCTGAAAGACTGCAATAATCAAAAAGGTATAAAGGAAAGTCATTGGGCTATGAATTTCATATCTAAGTGACATTCAAATTTTGCATATAAGTTTTCAATAACACATAAAACCAGAAAGTGACTTTTTAAAGCTACTTTATATTAAGGAAGTAGGTGTGGCAAGGATTATAATATAGAATTTCAAGAAAACAGTTTCTAGGGCCGCTATACTCCCTCTAGAACTGTCATAGAAGCATCATCTGTACTTGCTTGAGTCTGATGTTCTTTTCCTAGCACTGCTAGCTGAATAAACCGTCTTCACCTAGTACTCATAAGAAAACACTTAGATCCTCTCTACACAAATGGATTAACCCATGCTCCTTCTCCACCTAACCCACAACCCTCCACAGCAGACAAAAGAAACATTGTCCATGATATATTGTGCTGAAATAGTGTCGAGAGAAAACCCTTCCCTGCACGTTCACAAACCAATGAAGATAACAATATACAATCTTCCTCTGCTTATTCAAAGCAGGAGTAATTCTCTGAAAATTAACATAGTTTTGTGGAATTCAGTTGTGGATCCCATACTGTTCTTCAAAATTTCTCTTTTCACCCACATGATGATGAGACCTCTGCTGTAGGTTGCTGGAAGGCAAACACTAAGGAAGTTTGCTGTCAAGGTCAACTTCCTTATGTTTGTTCTACAGAGGAGACTGAAACATGACATATTCCTCCAAGGAATCTAACACAAGGTCAAATTCCTATAGCCCACAGTTATGTCCTCTAGTCTCTTTTAGCTGCTGAATCAATACTGAATTGCACTCTCTCCTTTCTCCACTAGCTGTGCGCTGCTGAATGAATACAATTCCATTCACCTCCAAGTGGAAAGCATTCAGTTTTGGGGATTACTTCCCTTTCTACAGTCTAAATCTACTTCTCAACATGGCATCCTCAGGTCAGACAAGAGGACTCTGGATGAGGGACGGTGACATAATCTCTTTCTGGCGCTGCCACTGAGGACAGAAAAGGTGTCTTTCAAGTTTCCACAGTACTACAATGCCATAGGGAAGAATGTATCTTAGTTTATAGAAGAAGAAATGCCTAGGATTTAATTAATTATTGGTTAAAAAATTACTGACAGATAAACGTGGAAGATACTTGTGCCACAGAGAATATTGTTTGCACAAGGAGTTGCAGGAAAAGACAAGTTGTAAAGCGGCTTTCAATTGCACAAAGAGGAATAAAAATACTGTTTACCACCTGTGAAACAAGATGAGATGAGTTATTAAATCAGTATTTCTGAGTCTCTGGGGTTTGTTCTTAGCTCAAATAAAGACCTTTCTTTTTCAGTATTGCCTTTAGGAAGTATTTTGTTTGATGACTACCTGAATAGTTAAAGATGAAAGGAGAAGTTACCGGTTTGTAAGAAATTTCTCCAGCAAGTAAGTGCATATTGTATACTTTTGTCTATGCTTGATTAACTGTGATAGATCATTTTGGTGTTGGTGACTGTTTAATATCATAGGGGAGTTTTACACAATGGAAGAAGTACATAATATTTCAGGGATTTACATGGGTTTGTGCTGGCAGAGGCTGCTTACTTGGGGCATAGTGAAATGTGCCAACCATCTTTATGAATTTGCTCAGCTCTGGGTTTAGAACCATTCAGTTTGTAAATTTTGGGCTGCAGGGAGTTTATTTCCCATTATGACTTGAACAAGAGCGTGCCCGGTTAAAGGCTAGATGAGGACATTATGTGAAGTTCCTTTCAAGGTCAAGTCGTCTTAATATAAATTTTTATGCTATATATATATTTTAAAGATAAAAAGTAACTGTTCAATGATTTCTCCACGTGGGTTCCTAAACTACATGTTACAGTGAGATGTGTATAATTAGTAGAGTTTCTTCCTGGATTGAAGCAACTCCTCATAAGAACTTGGCAGGCCTTTCAAAAATATATTTTTGAAGAAGAGGAAGAACCTTGTTGACAAGAAGTCTTAGTATTAGTAAGACAGACATAAGCACTCTGCTTGTGGCATTGTAGAGATGTCTGATGACGTGATTGGATATTAAACATATTGGTGTTTGGTTTAACTGCTGTTTTCGCAGAGATTGCTTCTATGTACGGAGGTTTTTCCCACTTAAAAGATTTGGTTTACATATAACCTTAGGGACAGGTGTCTGCTTGGGTTATTGAATACAAATATGTGTTTGGTTCACATCTGCCACTATTCAACAAGAATACCACAATCACAAGGCAGTGTCCCACCCAAACTAAGCAGCTGTCTTCAGGTGGAAAGAATGACTCATATTGATAAATCTTTTTCTACAAATACACACAGGTGTCACACTATCCAGTACTATTATGTTCCTCTCGCTTATAATTCCAGCCAGGAAACAGCAAACCTCACCCTTGGAGAGACTCATAAATAGTTAAGTACCCTCTATCAACAGATGATAAAAGGCAAAAATAACCAATAAAACTTCATAATGAACAACTACTGAACAAACAGAGCTATAGCATTCAAACATAGTCAAGTTATTGCCCAGGCTATTACAAGGATTTTACAGTAATATAATAT
Source organism: Phaenicophaeus curvirostris (assembly GCF_032191515.1). Classification (NCBI taxonomy): domain Eukaryota; kingdom Metazoa; phylum Chordata; class Aves; order Cuculiformes; family Cuculidae; genus Phaenicophaeus; species Phaenicophaeus curvirostris. The sequence goes on from NC_091405.1 coordinate 15,061,724, forward strand.
GGTCTCCTAGCTTCACAGCAATTATATCAAAGGTTTTTTACTCTTTTCAGATGTGCACCATTGTTTTAAAATAAATTTTATTATGAAATCCAAGGCAGGAAACAACAAAAAGCTGTTCAAGGTCAAAGATAACTGGGTTCAACAGCTTATCTGTAGTTTATTATCTGCTTTCTTTAACTCCTAGAAGTCAACTGATGGCATATTCTGCTTCCTACCCAAAGCGTGCAGTGCAGTACGGGGATGGGTTTGGCCCCTATAGAAAACCAAAGCCCAACTTCTTGATTCTGGATGCAAACTAGAATTTGCACAGTTAAGATTAAATTGATTTTGGCTTCATCTCAACATCTGAAATCATACTGCAGTTCTCTGGTGCTTTTAGGACAAAATTAGATAAATTCATAGATTAAGCTGCTCCTGGCAGTATTTGCTCTTCTGTGAATAGTGAACCAATTCCACAACACATTGAAATACAAACTGTAGTTGTGGTACCAAGTTGGCAATGTATCTTTACTGTCGATTGTTGTGTGCCATATGGACCCACTTAAGCCTCTTCCTCTTTTGGCTCCTGAAGAGAAGGCACCATTGTGGCCAGTCATGAGGTCAGTTTGGAAACCAAACGGCCCAGGTGCAAAAACTTCAGCAGGGACATCTGCATCCATGACTGGGTTTTTGGCTAGATTTATCCCTGCCCGTATTTAGACACAGTATCTGCCTTCTTGCGTAACGTTACCATTTTCTGCCAAATGGGACTCAGTAAGTCTGTTCTAATTTGTATTGTAAGTGATCACAAAATACATGCAGTGTATAGCTGTTTTTTTTTTTTTAATTCTATTCTACTCATACAGTTAAAATATGAAAAGACCTAATACTCTTTTTTTCCGACTATTTCTTCTATCAGATAATACAATTAGAAGTTCAGGTGAAAGTTCTCACAAACTCAAATTGGGATTTTAATTTCTTTTTAAAAAGTTTTATGCCAGCCACCAAGGAAAGTTGAGATTCTCAGAGGAAACATTAGAAGTGTAATTATAGTGATACTGATACGGCTACAGGCTCATACTTTGTGTAAGAAGCAAGTGCTTTATCCTTTGATACTCAATTCTTGAAACAGCTAGATAGATGCATATTAATCAAGCTTATTCTGTGCTCAACACTTAACAAATATCTACTGGTTATTTGAATTACACTTAAATTTCCTGCCACACTTCTCTCCAAGGCCCAGAAACTGGTATCTTGTTTCCCACCTTAAACACTATGTAAGAAAAAAAAAAACCCACAAAAACCAGACCCTTATCATTGCAGGGCTGTAACACCATTTGATGACCAAGGAAAATGCATTCTAAAGTAACTCATGGCTTTCATATATTAATAGATGTTCAGTAGGAAAATGATTTTGCAGTCTCCTGCCTACAGGAAAGAGGAAAAAAAAATAAAACATGCAAGTTAAAAAAAAGGAAAGAAGTAAAACGAAGGTGGCAGTCTGGAACGCGGGCAGTTATTTGCAAATGACTGACAACAGATTTCGGAAATATGGGAGCAGTAGGAAATACGTACAAGTCTTTGGAAAGCCCTAGAATTTATTTGGAGGTATTTTATACCAAGGATATGAAATAAATGCATCCAGAAAATTATTTAGAATTCTAGACATACATGCAGCGCTCTGACTGGCATCTCAGTAATACCTATGAAACACACGGGTTTCTTTGCTTGATTTTTATGTACTCTTCTGCCTCATATTAGTAATGAGCTATTTCATACCAGACAGCACATCTCAACTCAGCACAGCACTCCTTCAGTGATTACTGTTGCAGCTTGATCTTCCTGCTTTCAAGCTTCATCTAAACCATGCAACAGTTACCTAATTTATTATCTTGTATGGACTACATATAAATATATTGGTGTACACTGTACGTGCGTGTCCTACTCAGACTTTTTTTCCTCCTTTTGTACTAATAAATGCATAGTGAATCCAAACTACTCTGAGAGAGTGGTGAGGCACTGGCACAGGTTGCCCAGGGAAGTTGTGGCTGCCCCATTCCTGGAGGTGTTCAAGGCAAGGTAGGATATTTATCGACGGGTAACAATACTACTACAGAATCAGTAGGTTCCTGACACTGCAGCATGTTAAAACACAAGGAATATATGCAGCTCCACTGAGCCAATATCAATTATAGCAAGCAAACTCAGCACAAGTTTTCCAATATGGCATAAAAATGTCAGAGCTCTCTGCTATGCTGTGTATGTGAAGATGTGTGTTATGGATGTACCACCTCTATGGTATCAGTCCTGTCAAAAGATACTGGGTAGAAACCAAAGTCACAGTCTGTTCTCTAATAAAAATAGACACGATAAGAGAAGCCACCAAACAGTGGCATAAATCTTCACAAATGTAAAACTGCCTTCAACTTGTTCATTCTGTTTACCTCTAAGGTTTTCAAGTAAGTGTTCTTGAAACCAGCAATTTCACACTAGCTTCAAACACACCTGGAACTACTATATTACATAACAAAAAAAGTAGAGCTCACCAAAATACTACTGATCCCTTTACAGTTTCTAGAAAACTAAAGAAATGAAATGCCATCCAGAATACATGACATAATGGACTTAGCCTACACCCAGATCCTTCAAGACAGAGTAAGAAGCTACTTCTTTTTGCTATTGTTCTCTTGTTATCAACTTATCAGCTGGGACTTTTCACTGTCAACTAGGTATAACTACTAATTCTCTTCCCCACAGAACATGAACATTTAGCTGGCTTACCTGTAGCAAGCTATTTGTAAAAAAACACGTGTTTCTTCAAAGATACAAAGGAAAGATCAATTTATAATGCAAATTATTTAGATCATGTTTCATTCTACAATAAATTTGCATTTGTCAAATCACTACAATACCCCTGTGAGTATTTCCAGCTTACCTATAATTGGGGAAACATCAGGTTCTTCTAAGCCTTCATGATCTCAGCATTAAAATAGCATATATTCAAATGGTTATGTAATAAATGAATTCTTCCATCTTTTATCCTTAAAATACTTACAAAGATAGTTCTGTATTTAATCATATATAACAAAACAAAAGCTATCATCATGTGCCTAGTAAGATAAGCTTATAGGAAAGGAGTTTTGAGATAAACCAGCCTTGAACAATAATCTGCTGATAAACCTCAAATTCCAGATGGTCCTTGTAGGTTTCAGACAACAGCAGTATTCACACATGATGATATATCTGGCTTATTTTTAACAGTAAATTTAGGTAGTGATACTGTTTTGGTATTAGTTCAAATAATATCCAGCATAAATATTATTTTTAAGAGAACTTGAGATTTCCTGTGAGAATATATAGCAATATCTTCATGTAGCTCTCTCTATTTTCATATGGGTATTTGTTGAACAATGCAATTATAGAACAGCAATTTTGTAATTTATTCAGTCTTCATAAACAACCAAAATACGCTTTTCTACTTTACAGCCTCTGTGATAACGTTCATGGCTAAACACTGTCTTTAGTCCAGACAGAAGTCTCCGAATATCCTTACACTAGCACTAATTTTTTTATTTAGCTTCTTAATTAATTGAGCTTCTTGATACTGTAAGCTATAGAAGATCAACTACATAAAAATGAGATGTCATATCTTGCCCATACATCAGGCATAATGCTATTTTCATCGTATTTTTACCAGACATCAGATATGTTAATATTTATGGAGTACACACTGAGGAATACTGCTAGAATTAATAAATAATAAAGCTAATATTTTTAGCCAAAATAAATCATCAGATATCTCATTATAAACTGGTTGTCTTCAGTTGTAGAAAATTTAGTACAGCAATAAATAACCGGAGAACACAGTGCTGATGGAATTATATTCCATTATTTAAAATATCTTGGTACTCACATAAGAATGTATTCTTTTGTGTTCAACATCATGGAAACAGAACTAGCTTAGAATTGAGGGCACTTTCAAACAATAGAAACAATGTTGCCTCTAATATGCCAGGTAGACCTTGTTGAATAGGTGTAAATAACACACACCACTTCTCAAATGAACTCCAAAATAATCCTGGGGTGTGTCTTTGGCAAGATGTAGCTCAGAAAAGTTCAACCCATGTTCCTATTGTCTCTACAATAATACGTATCTTCCACCTTGAACCAGGTGTTATCTTAAAGATTCCAACTTTGCCACTTTGAGTCTTATCTACATAAGGGAAACGTAGAATCAGTAACAGGTGAGTGTCTGAGGCTTTTTTGTGCAACTATTAATTAACAAAAGATCTTGGGCAAGACTTAATAAAAATCTTGCATGAAAGTTAGTTGCACCTAATGACACAACAAAAACACGTATCAAATAATTTGGTGTATGTTGACACTTGTATTCAGTACTGTTATTAAGTCAGTCTCATTTCTGATCTATACCTGGTCTTATGGTTCTGTTTTGTAAGAACACTACCAAATCTGTCCATGCACCCTTCTGATTTAGAGCATTTTTTTGATTCTACATGCCCTGTTGAGTATTTTGAGAGGTGCAGGAGGACTGGCCCCTTCGCTCTATAGTTAGGTATTTCAGAGCATGCTAGAGAAAACAGGTATTGAGTTCTTAATAGGAGGCAAAGGGACTGAACTCCATTAGACCTCTTCATTTGCAGAATCCCAGACAGTTGTTCTTGACATGGGACATGTCTTCATTCTCATTCTTATCTATGCCTGGTATACGTTGTACAAGTTTTAATTAACTGGTAGCAACATAATTAATAAGTTGTTACTATAGATCATTGTAATTTAGTTTCAGACATAAACAGCAAAATAAAATTTTAAAACAGCAACCAAGAACAAGAGAAATAGGAATGTCAACATTATGTTATGATTGAAACTCCAGAACCTTCAAAAGTCACTCATGGCTCTATTGCTTTATTTTCTTACAGCTCTCTTCCTTCTTCTATGGAGCTCCTAGATTTACATATGATTTTAGTAAATCACCAAGCCTATTTTGCTATTGAATTTCTCAGTATGTGACTTAGGGAACTGATTCTATATCAAAAGCACATTAAAAAAAGATAACCCTAGGCAGCATTTTCAGCCTACGGCAGATGAGTTAATGCTGTATTGTTTAGTTTTCTGTGTCTGCACTTGCGTGACAAGGTGATGATTTGTTTAAGCGTTAGGAGTTTTAAATATATACTGATCAAACATTATCTAAGAACAGTTTAAAGGGAAGTGGTACATAAAATCAATGTTTAATTGATTCATTTACTTTACAAGTCAAAGACTTAGGAAACTAGAAGATAAGATCAAGAGAAAGGCAAAAAACTAAATTACCCACCAGGTGGATTTCATTAGATTTCTATGTCTGCAAAATTAAAATCCTGATAACACAAACTATATTACAACAGACCATAAAATACCACTTAGCCAGTAGGAAAGCAACAGAATGTTATTTACTTCAATTGCCATTGTTTTCGATAATGCCGTGACAATATGCACAGTGAGGATCTGGCTGTCTGTAATCTACAAAATACCCTTTATATTTTTACATCATCATTTACTAGGTTCAGGTTTGGTCTTTTTCACCCACAGGAATTGCACTGCTGAAGGGGAAAACAAAAAGATAAACACATCACATTTTCACTAACTTGAATGGTATTGTTACTATTATGAGTCAAAATTCCATACCCAATAAACAAAATTATAAGCCCCGTTTCCACTTTGCATGTAAGGAACAAATCCTGACAAGTTCTTGGTTACAAGCTCCTTGAGATGCCCCATACTCCTATTAGTGTCCTATGTAGGCGTTTTCTCTAGAGCTCTCCTGGTGCAGCAGCTATGTTGTAAGTGGGATAAGAAAGACTGTGAGAAGAGAAATGAACAAAGTAATAAAAAAAAAATCAGAATTTATTTATTCTGCTTCTGCTAAAAGCTGCAAACAATGCAACTACAGGAACCTCCAGAAATACTTTTGGTGCCCAGTAAGGGCTCTGTAAACATGGCTGAGAGCCACTTTCTGCTTTCATCTTTCTTTCATTTACCATTGGACTCAACCCAGCAAAAAGTGATGATGTAAAACATTGATTCCCACATCCAGAAGCTGGATTTGGCTTTTGGGATCTCCAGTTTCTGTGTCTTTCCAGTATTTAGGGTCAAAATTCTCTACGTGCTGAAACAGCAGAAAGGCGAATTCCTCATTTTGAGGGATCACTACCTGTCCCTACAAGATTCACACAAAGTTTTACCCCTGTCCTGCAAATGATTGTGCACGTAGCTATGCACACAGAGCCCCATTGACATTAACAAAACTGGCAAAACACAAAGTTATACGAGTATGTGTTGTGGTGCTGCAGCTTTGAGCATTATACATCTGCTTCTTCCCTAAAGATGAGATGAAGTACATCATGTTTTCCACCTGTACTTTATGTGAATATAAAGCTCAGGGGAGCAAGCATCCTAAAAATATAAATTATTACATCAACAAGATGCCATTCATGAGGAATATATTCTGAAGTTATGAATAAGTTCCCCTATGACTGCATGGCTAACATGCACCAATGGATGGAATGGACCAATATGGAATACAGAGAAAAAATTTGCAAAAAAAAAAATAAAATTGTTATATATGCAATTTTTAAAGACACTATAAAAAAGAAGACAAATTTGCCTTGATTGTTATCAGAAGAAGGCTGTTTTGAGCACTCTTTAAAAATGCAGGAATTCTATGTGTTTACTCAAGGTAAATATGCAAGCATTAATAAGGTAAGAACACGGACATTGTTTGGGATTAAATTAAAACCATTTGCTTTATGCATGCTCATTTCCTTTTTTACTACTCAATTCCCCTATGATGCCATCTGATCACTTCTTGAATGTCCCCTGTGCCTTTGCCTTAACAATCTTGCCTGGTAGGCCATTCCACACGTTTGTAATTCTCGGCATGAAAAAAATGCTTCCTGACATCTGTTCTGAATTTGTTTCTCTTTAATTTCCATTTATGCTTCCTTATCCTAACATCTGTGTCATTCTGAAAACGGTAATTCAGACTGACGTTATCTGTGCCATTTAAGATTTTACATTCCCTAGCTAAAACCTGCTCGTAACCATGTAGCATTTTTGTAGTTCCTATTGATAGTTAGTTCAGAAACATTTCCTAGTTGTAATTCATATGTTTTAGGTTATACTTAGGCTTTGTTGTTTGGTTTTTCTGTCCTCTTTTCAGGCACATTTCATTCCTATCGAGGGCTAGCACTGTACATAGAGGGCTAATTTCAGCCCATAGATCTTTCCCAGAGCTATTGTACAAAAAGAAAAGTAGAATTTGGCCCATTAAGCTTATTGGGTCTATCAAGAGGACGGTATATTATGTTAATTCCTGCTGTGGGTTAATAGAGTGCCTTTGGTAGCTGTACAAACCTAAGACTGAGGGAACTTTCCATTGGTTTTTCTCAACTGCTTAAATAAAAGGGCTGTCCTCAGTGAAAATTATGTTCTGATCATTACACCCTATTTTGTCCAAACGTATAAAAATATTATAAATATTACTTCTACGGTTCTCTCAAGTCTACAAAAGAATCTGGGACTATTCTTTCTATTCCTTTAAATCTCTCAAACTGGGGGTCAATTATCTCCTTATTCCTGCTCTTAATGAAACAGATTAATTCCTAGAGATGAACTGTCAGAGCCTAGACCCACAAGTAAAGCAATTTGTTAATTGCTTTACTTGTGGTGGGTCTAGGCTCTGACATGCTGTGGCATGTTTAAAGTCTATTGCAAACAGTCCCATTTTATATTGTTGGTAACTATGATTCAGATTTTAGAATGTTCAGTTTTCTAATATTATTTTAAAAAAGAAAGAAAAAGGAAAAAAGAAAAAAATAAGTAATGTGGTAGCTCATCATGGAGTCTGGACTGAGGGTTCATCCTGGAGAACATAAAATATGAACTACTCATCCCTTTTTCATGGTAGTAAACAGGTATAATCCAAACAGAGCTGTGTAAGTCAGAGCCAAGATTTACTCTCTTGTTACCAAAACACACAGATTATTTGAAATTATCAAAGAATTCGCAGTACTCCCAAGTATTTTCTTACCTCACATATTCTCGGCTGTTGAATTAATACCACTAGCATGTGTCCCAAAGGTGTTAATGAACCATGAAACTGGTACTGTCTAGAAAGGTTCAAACAGTAATTGCTAGCACTTAACTACCCTACATAAATTCCCTCGCAAAGAACAGCCATTTACAGTGAGTATTCCTGAAAAGATGGAAATAGCATTCTTTTTCATTCCACTATGCTAACAGAGTGTTTTGGAAAATACACCTAGACACCAAGAAGATTTTGATACATAAGTACCTGTTTTACTGAATTTCATTATTTGCTTTCTGGATGTGGGCAGATAACGCCCTTCAAAGTATTATTATTCAATTTTTTTCCCTATAACAGAGTAGGAAAATGAGAACATTCTGTTTTTCTATGCTTAGGAAGACTACATGTTCAGCCTCAGTTACCCAAGTTTTTGTAATGGAAAACTCCATGTCCATAATTCAGAAATTGTTTCTTCTACACGGTAAAAAAAGTTAAAGGTGACATTAACTTGATAAAGCATTAACATGATTCATTCATCTCGAGGAAGTAGTGGACTTTGAAATACCCAAATATGATCGAGCTTATGTCTCTAGAATATGTCCAATGGGAGTAAAAGCAAAATCACAAGATATTGAGCAAGAAAACATGATGGAGGCGTGTGTGAATGCGTGTAGGAGGGGAGACCAGTTTAAAAAATGAGATATTCAAGAAGCAATGTGTCACCTAAAATGTGTTTCACATCAAAGTAAAACTCTTTTTCTTAATAGCCAGCAGAGAACTGCATATTGAGCAACACTAACGGGGGAAGGTAGTAGGGGAGAAAACTAATATCAATATCTATTTTAATAGAAGGTGAGAGAGGAGGAATTTCTGCATATTAGAGTTAGTGGAGATTTCTTTCATTTAAATGGGGAATGCAAACCATAAACACAGCATTCTAATTACTTCTACTGAAGAGTGGAAAGCTTAACAAGTACTCAGTATTTTCTCAAGTAAAATGAGACAATGACTTTTATATCATGTCTTTTAGGTTGGTTAATTTAGGCAAGAAAAAAAGGTCTTTTCTCAAAATATTTGCCATTCTGGAACACAATAGAAATTCCTGTACTTCCAAGTAATGCTTCCTGCCTTACAAAGCAGGCCTGGGTTGCTGACCCTGCTCTAACTAAGCTTCTTCCCTGATTAAAAGGTAAGTTCTTTTCATGGTTATATCATTTTAAAACCTATTCAGATGTGATAACAATTTTGCTCCTGTATCTTGGCAACATGATTTATTCCATTAACACCAAGTGTTACAGTCTGAAAAAGCTATACCATCTGGGTTGAATTAATAGCCTACCCAGAGAAATAAATGAGAATGGTCCGCTATAATTAACATGTAGGTAAAGTATATTTAACAGATTATTATAATTAATATATCAGTTACTGATTTCATGCTAAACAGAGTTGTGAACACAAGTTATTAAGATTAGTTATCCTCTCTGTGTCTAGTAAAAGTGCATTAGAAGAATAGATACAAAGAATTAATAAAATTGACCTTAACATTAAGAACATCAGATATGAAATTTCAAGCAAAGAGAGGCAATGCAGTATATTACAAAAGAGCAGTAGAAAACCACTAGTTTCATGAATTCCAAATTCACACCAGTAAAACTCAAACGCGACTTCTTAAAAACAACCCCACACCAGAATGCATGAATGATGAATTTAAACACTGCTAAACCTTCCACCTATGAAGATGCACAGTGCAGATACATCTCTTAAAGCTGTCTTGATTTGCGTTATGTAAAACCTAAGATACAGCAGAAATCCAACAACAGAGATGTGGATTTGATCAAAATTCCATACAGCATTGTCATCCACACAACCAAAATACTTTTTGTGGGTAAGCTTTTCATAAGACACCATATATTCACATGTTGCCCTAAGTCCAGTGTTTATTTATCGACCTCCTCAACAAACGCATCCCAAGAAAACAAAATATCATTCCTTTAGCTACCCCACAAAACCTATTTACCTTTATTCAGGATCTTAGATATCTTTTCAGCTGAACTGATAAGACATCACCAAAAGAGAGTAGAGAAACAATTACAACTTCACAATTAATATTTCAGCATCTTAATCCTTCTTATTGTTTAGTTGCTAATCCAGAAACTTGCATACAAATGAAGATAAAAATCTGAAACTAATGCTTCTCATATAGCATGAAAATCAATTTTTTTTTTTTTAAAAAAAAAAGGTTTCCAACTGCCCACTCCAGCCCCTTGCATAATTAGGGCTTTTGTGTCTCCAGATTATCTTTAAAATCATGTTATTAAAAATCTTGTTTATTACCAAAAAGAACAAGGGTCATTTGACAGTAGTATTAAATACATGACAAGCAAAGTATGTAGGAGAATCCATTCCAAAAGGCTGGCAACTTAAATAGAGAAGACAAAGAGGCAATGAAAGGGGAAAATTAAATTGAAATGCAGCTAGAGAGCCAGGGGAATTCCCTGGTTTTTTTCCTGACTTTCACTTTATGCACGGACACAAAAGTTAAATACAGTCCAAAAGCAATATTTTAAAACACATTTGGGATGACAAAACCATGAAACAAAAAAAGCTATAGATCATAACACAAAGAAACCTGAACCAGACACTGCTATTCCACACAGAACTCTCATAGAACAACAAAGAAAACACAATAAAATTCAGCAAAGTTAAAACTATTATTAAAATTCAATAAATGTTTTTTGGAGAAAAAAAACCCAAAACACGAATTGGCACTACTTTCTGCTAGTAGAATTCCTCTCAGATATCAATAGATTGTGGAAGACACTGAACACAAGACTGGCATATTGATCACATGGAACATTTGGTTCTTACAGGATTTCACAATTATATAGCTAAAAAAGCACGTGCTGCAGTATTCTACAACAATTTCCATAATTACTTCTGCCGATTACTGTAGAAAAGGAAATAAAATCAGCCAAAGAGATAATTACAGGCACAGCAGAAAGTTTTAGAAGCTTCCGTGTAGAAATTAAGATAAAGAGCAACACTTTCACACTCCTTTCCACAGTCACGTCAACTACAATGTGCTGCTAACATTGTCCAAGACTAATTTCCAACGTCAAGATGTACTTCAAAGCAATTATATTCCCAGCCCAATCAAACATCTATTCTAATGTAAAATGTTAACAAGTATTGTCACGTTGTATTATATCAATAGATTACCATATCTACGTTTTGTAAAGTAATTTTACCTTCACAGTGCTAAAGAAACTGCTATGGTTTTGGAGAAATCATATATATAACAGGATTTATGTCTTAATCTGGAACATCTGGTATTAGCGTCTAACACCATTCTAAACAAGGTGGATCTGCAATCTGTTCAAAAGCTGCAAGTCTGTTTCTATAACTCACCCAGACTCTCTTGAATTAGCTGAACATAATACCCAGCGACTCCTGAGTGAAAATCAGTCTTGTCCAGCAACTAGGATTAGATTTCTCCCTTTCTTCATATTTATCTGCTATAGGTTAAGATTTAAAGTTTTTTTTAGTAGTTTTTTTACAGGAATATCGCTTTGATGCTGATGTGGACTTTGACATACTATGACTATTGTCACACAGAGTCACCATAGAAACATAGGATCACTCTCGCTTGGAAAAGACCTTTGAGATCACACATTCCAACCATACCTGTCCACTACTAAATCATATCCATAAGCACCTCATCTACCTGCCTTTTAAATACCTCCAGGGATGGTGACTCAACCACCTCGTTGGGCAGCCTGTTCCAGAGCTTGACAACCTTCTCAATGAAGCAGCTTTTCCTGATGTCCAATCTGAACCTCCCCTGGGGGAGCCTGAGGCAATCTCTTGTCCTATCTGGGAAAATTGATCAACACTCACTTCTCTACAACCCTCTTTCAAGTAGTTGTAGACAGTGATAAGGTCAACTATCCTATCTCCCTTAACATGTACAGGACACTGGGTTAGCATATCAAGGTCATATCTAACCAGAGTAAGATTCATGTCTGGGTGAACAGTTGGTATCAAAAAACACTCAGGGATCGATTAACACAAAACTCTACAGCAGCAAAGTAGAAATAAACATAGTAAAAGCACAGACGGGTTGGGGTTTTTTTAATTGATTTTTTTTATTTAAACTTGAACCACAACATCAGCAATTTCAGGTAGCTACTACAGCAGACAGCAAGGTTTGTGGAAAATAACTCTGAACTAAATATCTCTTCTTTCAAAGAACATTAGAAACAAGATGGAAACAAAGGCTTCTATCATTTGACTAGTGAAAAGAGACATATCTGACCAAACCAAAATTGTACTGAGGCCTCCCAATCAGCCTTGGTGATTGCACCAAAGCAGAGAACAATTGGACAGTACTAATCACCCTAAAAGTTCTCAACAATTCCAGCATTTTGCAACTCGTCAGCTTCTTGCTATTCAGTAGACACATGAAGGCAGCTAGTAACTTATTTTAACCTAGCTTTCAGGATAATGTGTGGACAAAGCATGAAGACCTGATTCCTGCTCAGATTAATTTTTGGCTACCTACTTGGCAATAATAGTTAACTTTCTCCAAGCCACTCATAATTTAATATAACTGTTAATCAGTTTTGCTCATCTTCCTCAGGCTCAAAGGCCTCAACTCACTCCTTTGTACAGTTATTTGTATAGACATTGTTGTGATCCTTCCATTATGTTACTGATACCTCTATGTGTTTTCTATTTCTGCTACAGCCTTTTAGACAGTGAAAACTAGAACTGTCTTTAGTGTTCAAATGTACCCATGGGATTCTTAAGTCACATCATCTTCCCCAAGAACTTCTCATTTTTCTTATATGTTTCTGTGTTTTGTTTGTGGTTTTGCCATTAAGGAAAAAAACACTTTCCTAAAACAATCTACTAAAATCCAAGCATCTCTCTGCCCATTAGTGCATATATACACAAAAAATCAGAGCTCAGAGGTCAGTTCCTTCACTCTGTCTTTCTGTGATGTTTCTCTGGTGGTGGCCATGCACCAGAAACTTAATCATAACACAGATGTCTTTTGGAAATTTAAAGAGTCAATATTGTTTGCCTGCTGTGCATTTTCACTGCAGGAAGAGTTGAGGGAACAGTAATTTCAGCATGGGTTACTAGCTGAGCCATACTGTAAAGATAAATTAGTAGTAGTGTCTTTTTCACTTAGTAGTAGTGTCTTTTTCACTTTACTATAAATTAAATACAAACACTTAATAGTTTTTATTAAGTTAAGAAGTGTCAGTACATGCTGCATGAGTGAGCAGAATGTTGTGGTGTGAATCTCCATAGTAAATATGTGATTTCTTCAGTCAGAACTCAGATATCCTAATCGGACAGCTTGATACAGATGAGTTGTTTGTCCCACAATCAGCACTTCCTTTCTAAAAAGAAGAAAAGTATCACCCTAATTCAAGAGCACAAAGGCTGACATAACAATACCATCCATATAAAACACGGTTCCAATACTACTAAAATAAGGTATGACAGAACTCTCGCATTTGAATTAAAGGATCCATGACAGTCCTTAGAATGGAAGTGAAGCCCTACTGGAGCAAGGACAACACACATCTAATGAAAATAAGATTCATTCTTGAAAAGACATCTATCTAAGAGAAAGATGAGAAGAGAAGGTGAACAAAATAAGGAAGCAAAGGATACCAATGAAAGATAAGAGAAGCAGCATGATAAACTTAGGTCACGGCACACAGCCTGCTTAAGTACCACAATCGTATCAAGAGCTTACACAGGCTTTGGTTAAACACCACGAAGCGTTAGGGTATTGTTTGGGCCACTGGAGGGGTCTTGTATTTTTTTTCCAGGAGTACCTTGGTAAAGATTCAACATTGTAAATGTTCATGTTAACAGAGAGTACCTAGTTGCAACCATGTCCAGCATACCTGTGCAATTCCATGCAAATCAGATTTAATTTACTGTGCTTTCACTTCATCTGTGATTAAAAGTTAAAAAAAAAAATAACAAAAAACCCTCTTAAGTAGAGACCATCCAAGTCTTCATAAATAGGACACCTTTTCACAAAAACTCTTTTGCACGCAGTGGTAGGGACAAGATCTGTACAAAATACAAAAGGAATAAAGTATCGCTGCTTGGTATTGTGAGGGCATCACCCAGATTCCCTGTAAAGTTTCAGTCCTGTACAGGCCATAATAACCATTACTGGGCTTTTTGGTTTTCAGTCACTGCTGTGACTCTCAATACAATGAATACAACACAGAAAACATTTTTTAAATGCTGCTAAAAATCCTTTATTTTCCACCTTTGAAGAAGTGTTGGTAGAGTTTCTGACAAAAGAAGGAAGTAATTTCAAAGAAAGGCATAATAGGAAGGATACTGAATGAGAAAGAGGACGGAGGGCAGGAGATGCAACAATGAAGTTTAATTAAATTAAAGAACAAGCTCCAGCAGTGAAGTATGTGCTCGATTTTTTTTTCTTAAGAACCAACAGAAAGCGTTTAATGTAAGTTATTGAAGATAAAAATATAACCATTCAAATTTAACATATTGATCTTTGACTCAAGAACTGATGTTCCACTGAGGACCCCCCCCCTTCTTTAACAATTCACTTTCTGTAACATTGTTGATGAAACAAAATGGAAGGTAATACATGGAGAATGTAAAACAGCAGCCTCAGAAATATCTTATCTCAGGTCATGGAGGCCAATTGATATGAGAAAGAAAAAGGATGTACCCTTAAGAGTAACACATGACACAAAAAGGTATTTGACATAACAGAGACCCTTCTGACATCAGAAAGCACTTCAAACCACATCCTGTGTTTGCAGCCAGAGATCTTATTATTCTCTTAACATTTTAGTTTCTCCAGATCTAAGGGAGGGTGAGAATTAAGGAGTTGCACACTCATTAAAACAGAAAGACATCACTGTTAGTTGTAGTTGCTTTCCACATTAGAAATGCAAGGATATTTAAAAAAAAAAATTATCATAAACTTTTGGATCTTACATTCAAGGCCCTTCCAGCACCTACCTTAAATTGGTTCTAATAGTTCACCTTTACAAATCTCCTTCTCAAACCTTAGAGCAAATATCAACATTGCCATAATAGTGACACAACAGGATTTTGTCCTTAAATTCTCCCATTTTGCACTGGTTTGGAGGGAGGCTGGCACTACAGATCTCTATGAGACTCAAGCTTCTTACACTTTCACCTTTTCAATGGATGTTGCCCATATGGCATGAAAAAAAGTTCTTTAACTGCTTGCGATCTTGTGATGACAGCGTGACTTGCATCAGCCGTGGTAATCCCAATACATAAATCAACTGCAAGCATAATCACAGTAATAAGTAGGATACTCTCTGCTTGGTCGACTTAGGAAAAAATAAATAAAATAAAGCAGATAGTGTTCAGCCCCTAGCACTCCAGAGACTGGGACTAAGCATTGTCTCAAAGATGCATAGGTAGGAGTCAGACTCAAATGCACAGAAGCAAGCAGGAACTTCAACCAGCTTTTCCTGTCTGCCCGAGAAATATACACTGGGAGAGCTGCACTGCTAGTTGCCTGGCAATAGCTAAAATCTTGAGCCGCAACTTGCTTTTGAAATTGACTGAAGACGACATTTTTCCCCATATATTTTAACTTTGATCTTTAAATCAATTTACATACTGAGACTATCAGCTTTAAATATGGATGGAAATCCAAATTGTTTTTAAGCCACCTACAGTCCTCCAAGTGAGCTCTTTTATGACAAGGATCGGTATTTCAGTTAGGACACAGGCTCAAAGACTGAGATTTTAAAATACTTCTTTTCTGAAATAGAAATTAAGTACTGCATCTCATCAGAAATGAAAGGTTAAAAGTTATCATATATAGGCAAAAAGTTACATCCTTTATTCAGCTCCCTTACGCCATTTCTAGTTAAAAGGACCAATGTAATCTTGGAAACAAAGTGCTGGAGTTGCACTCTGGGTAAATGCAGCCTTTAAAAAACTGCTGAAATCTTTTAAAGGCATCTGAAAACATACTCTTCAACCAGCATATAAAAGGGAAACTGAAGATCCACGTGCTCATGTTTTAGAAACATATGTTGAGGTTTTGTTTGCAAACACGCAGGAACATTCAAAAGATGTGTTGGACACCAAAAATCTGACTGACTCTATACCCTAACACAACATGGCAAACCTGTAAAGGTATTTGCTTATGATGAAACTCTTCCTATTTCTTGATGGAATTACCATGATGCAGTTTTAATTAGGATCCATGATTCCTTCAAGGAGATCAGGTATACCTGAAACTGTGTGCTCTAGGAAAGCCTTTTGGACAGACTAGACTGGACCAAGCAGAGTGACTTCAGGTGTCAGCAGAAAAGGAAACACTCAAAGGGTCACATATTCCAGGGTCACAAAAAAATAAGTATTATCTCTTGATACCTGTTAATCACAGATAAAGTTAAAGTACAGAAGGTCATTGATTAAATAAATTGGGTATTTTAATATTTATTAATATGTAACATTTAATGGTCTATTGTTAAAATCAGCAAAGGAGTTTGAACATGCATATCATGATAAGACATTAACTAGACTATAATTGTTTTGTCAAGCAATAATTTCCATTTAATAATTTCAGTCATTTTGTTATTCAGAGTTGATATTTTCCCTTCTGGGCTCTTAGACTCCTCTGTTCCTCTGAGCTTAGGTTACTTCAATGCAGCAAACTGTTGGGCTATAATGGTTAAACAATGTGAAATTGCACTGATGCCAGCGAAATAAAAGTGAGTTTTACAAAACCAAGTTCCTTCCCTGAACATAGTAACAGTAAATTTCTAGTGTCCTGTAGTGCAATATCCATTAGATTTATTACGTTGCAATTCCCAATCCCACTAGTTCTGCCTGAGGGTGAGTATATTACATTTCATCACAGTTTCATTTTCTCCTACAGATGAGAAATGGGAATGCTATTGCAGTTATGTAGCATGCATGTGTTAAATCTGATCTCTAATAAAATCAAACACATCACAACTCACAGCACTTTAGCACAGCGTCGGCAAAATGAAACACCATCTGTCATCATGTAGAGACTGCCTTATTGTAACACAAAATCAAACTGCTCAGTGTGAACATTGTTATTTAATAAATGGGTAAATGGAAACTGATAATTATGATCTTATTTATTTTAAATGACTGGTTAAAGCTACAAAAAAGCATTATAACTTATCAATTAGATGTATGGGCATTATGCTAACACTGAGAGCAAACATCCATAAGCCAAGACAAAATTTTAAACGCATTTAGCGAAAGAATGCGATAAATGTGCAACACATACACTTACAACAAAGACCTGCCAAAATATAGGCTAACAATAGGAACTGATGAAACGAACTCATTGTCTGTACTAATGAGACAATTGTAGTTTCTGATACAAAACCAGCTGAAGGCGATGTTGTTAAAGAATAGCTGGAAGGTTTAAAGACAAAATGAGTATCATGCTCTGGTCTGAATAGATTGCAATCCTAATGGTTAGTCATCATCCCAGTACAAGCTGGACTTCTAGGAGCTTTTAGTTTGGCCATTTCAATTCATACCAGAGTGAAAAATGATGTGATATATTTGCTGGTAGTATGACTTAATTGTCTTAAAGGGAAAAAATGTTCCTTTCAGTTGGCAACAACAGATAAAAAAAGATTTCAGGCTTATAATTACAAGACTCTGGATTTGACAGTTTAAATGCCAGGTCCCAGTTATGTAAGCTTGTTTTGCTATTGTAGAAAAAACCCAAGTCATTTATCTTCAGAAAGGGATCTTCACACACAGAATAACTAGTTTTCTAAGTGCTCTTACTGTATCTGCAAAGACAATAACATGTTCTGACAAAACCTTAATGGTCCCATTGCCCTCATATCATATTTAAAGGCCCCATGAGCCTGGTAAGATGTCAACAGAAGTGTCCAATGCAGAAGCACTGACATTTGTGTGATGTCTAAGGGAGCAAACAGAATGCCAATAAAATCTCTTCCATTTAAGAATGTGAGAATTCTCTCCATTCCATTGATATTGCGTCGTGACTTGAACAACCATTAGCAGTTCAGCAGAAACGCCCCATACCATCGGTGCATTTACGATTGTTCTACTGATATCTGACCTGAAGATTATCATATAAACTATAAGAACTCTACAGAAATTATCATCTGTTGAGTTTCAGATTTTACTTCAAGGCCTTTTTTTAGCATTTCAAGGAAGCGTTTGTCTAATAATATCGCTGTCCCTTGTTGCATATATGTCATTTTTGGAGATACCATGTAAAATGGGTGCAGCAGACCATGCACAGAAATCTGATTTCTACAATTTTAAAATTGGATCTATTTAGAATTTTATATTTTACGTTCCATTTGTTAGTATTTCAAATGGAATTTTATAAAATGGACAGAGCAATACCTACAGCCTTAAATACTTATCTACAGTCTTAAATAAAATTCTTAACATTTAGAATCAAGTCAGTTAGCTCCTCTTTGGCTTGCCCTGTTGTTCTTGGGCCCGCCTGTATGTCATACAGAAAAACATACTAGGCAAGACCCCAATAAAACTCAGGCACCAAGTGGTAAAATAAAACCAGTGAGCCTCCTTTCCCCTGCAAATTCTCAAGGCACTGCAATTCTGTGATATAGTCATTTACCTACCACTGAAATGCAGCCACTTGCAGAGAGAAACACAGCAGCTGTTTAACAGCCCACATTAACACTACACAGCAGTCTAGGACAGGCAGCAAGGAAGAATACTCTATTGAGATGAAAGCAGAAAGAGAAATTGCAAAATCTAACTACAATTACCAGGGTTGGATATAGGCCAGGAAATGGTCACTATAGCATCTAGAATAACCACAATAAGTCTGCAACTTGGTTTTATAGCTCAGTCAGGAGATGGCATCTCAATCAGCACAGAGCTCTCTAAGACCATATTGGGACACTGCTTTTAGTGTAGAGCAAAAGGGAAATTAAGGATGGAGTACCAGCTTCATGCGTAGTTGTCATCATTCTTGTTGGCTAAAATTAGATCTTGAACATTAATTTAATGTAGAGTTTTTGTGTTGATTATATCAGATTAGGAAATTATACAATCATATGAGGCTTTTGAGAATAGTGAAATATTCTGCACACAGGGAACACTGATATACTTTCCGTATGTGCTTCATTTATTAAAGCACTTATACAAGGGAGCCCTTAGAGAAGGAACATCTTTCCAGGGAGACTCTGGAGGTTTGGTTGCTAGGAAGTTACATATGCTTCTGTTTTTAATGAGTTTTAAAGTATCATGCATTATATATTATTTTCTACATTTAGGATGTTCACCATTATTTGGCTTATTTTGTACTTCATTTTGCATTTCTGGCATGTAATCTCTCTACATACAAATCATCTTGTATAAAGAACTCCCCAAGAAATCGCAGAGAGATTACATTTCACATTTTTTCCTCAAAAAAGAAAGTTCTTGCAGCTTTTTCCTTTACTGACATGTCTGCTGCCGGCATTCATTCATCAACAATTTGTTTCTACCAACTTAAAAAAAGAACTAAACTTGGCCTATAACACAGTAACTACTAATGTGGATACCGTATGCCTTCTATTCATACCCTTATGTTGCATATAATAGCTTTGTTTTCAGAAGAGATATTTAAAGTCTGCAGGTTTTACTTCCCTGAAAATTAGTCTTTAAAAGATGTTTAAATGTAATCTTTAAAGAAATATTTTATAAGAAAAAACACTCAACTCGTCTTCACTTTAAACAACAAATAAAGGGACAGTCTCTACACACAAGAAATTTTAAAATTATCTCATTCTAACTGCCCATCTTCAGAAAGCAAATCATTATGTAAATGCACAGCACAGCCAGCTTTTTACATGGCCTTCTCTTCATTTACATAGTAAAAGATGTTAATCAAAGGTCAAAAAAAAGTAAAACATATCTTAGCTGAAATTAGAGACCAATAAGGAAAATTATGATGTTAGTTTTAGTTTAAGGAGCTGGTTTAACCTACAAATAGTCTTAAATGGTTTTCAAAATTGCATATTCAATATTCAAAGATGATGGGGATGGGCTTCTCACAAGCTCCTTGTACTGCTACCGGATTTGCACTACTCCTCTGCAACTCGTGTAAAATCCCAGCATTTTCAGAACCCTTTTGAAAAGTATTCCACTGCTCAATTCACATGAAACTCTTGCTTGTTTTTAATCCATACACATTGCATTTGATACCCATCAGTTGTAGAAACAAAAGGATGGCAGTCTTCCTATGCATACAAGCTGGCTGTTTGAGGAACTCCACTAAAATGGCACATCTCTCTAGGAAACACTGACCAAAATCTCAACTTGTGCTCTACTTGCTGAAACATTGACCACTATTAATTGGGGGGTTTTTAATAGATCATTTGACTCTGGTCTGGCAGTTACTTGGACAAAAAGGTAATGCCACTTCTAACAGAATATCAGACACACGACTTCCCTTTTGGCCAGAAGCACTTCCTTAATAATTTATAGCTCTTGATTTAACACTCCAGTCACCTGGATTTTCCAAGCTAGGTTGAATTTATGTCCACATATGAACAACTGTACGTGTTGAATAACATGCTGGATCACAGCACTCAGTTATATTATTTCTTCATAAATACATATTTATCTCCCCCATGTTCACAAGCCTTCCCTTTCCATCTCCTCAATATACACGCTAAACCAGAGCTCATTTTACTTGCGCGCTCTCTCTCTGTCACTACAGACTGTTCTGAACCAAGCAGGTTGTCACATAGATGACAACACTTCAGTAGGGGAGGTTCTTCTTGCCAAACAAACAGTTGCCTAGTCTGAAACTCAACCATTTATATAACTACCAGTTAACTCCCAGAAGTCTGTGACTAACGGCCTATAGAAAGATCACTCAGATGCACTTTGCTTTCCAGTTACTCCAGACAGCTCATCATGAGAGGGGTCACAAAAGAGTCATGGTTTCTCACGATACAATAGAATAGGATGACTACATATAGGATATATCATCCTGTATTACTGCAAACTCTTCTCAAGCAAACTGAGGGGCTCATCAAAACTCTAGTCAAATATTACAACTCAGTTTTACTAGGAGAACATGCTAGTGCATTTTAGGAAGACAATTTGTTTTTTTTCATTTGTAAATTAAATGCCTCTTAGGAAGAAGTGGAAAACAGTAGAAACTAAAAACTTGAAGACATTTTTATCTGATGTATATATTCTGTAACACTGTCCAATAGTGCTTTACCCTTTAGCTGCTAAGAAACAGAACTAGCCAAGAAACAAGGCCCTTGGTCCTTCTTCTTGCTCTTCTCTGGTTAACTATGTATTCCTTGGTTCTGTGAACCAAGGTGTGGTTCAATGCTTTCCAACCCACTTACCTGGCCTTCCCTATCAGCTCCACTGCATCTGCCTGCTCCCATTTTCCATTTGAAAACTTAGTTTTCCAATAAGATAGCTGACTTGAACAGCCTTCTTTACCACTTCTTTTTCTTCAGACAGTGAAACACACAGCAACAAAAACCAAGACATATTCAGTGAACACCTCAACACTGATTTATTAACAATTATAAAGGTAATAGGTACAAAATTACACAGGGAAAAGCTTCTGCCACTTTCATCTGAATTCCAGTGTCTACCCCTCCTGTTCATCTACCTCAAAACCACATGTAAAACAATATGCAAATTTGAACTTGAAAACTCTGGTTATACCTGGCAGGAACGTATTCAAATACTGGAGGCCCTACCTTTCATTTTATAGCAGGTAAGAGGGCACAGATTATACTATGTATGTATTGCAACAGCCAAGATAGTCAAATCTCCTCTTACAAACATCTCATGGGCAATTTGATATCTTAATTGCTTGCTATGTAACACAGGCACTCAGTATATCTACTGTTTTATCATCACAGAGAGAAGGAAAAACTTTAAAGGATTTTAAAACAGCACCTGCTCCTGCCTCTGCTACAACAGTGAAAAAACCTCCTACAAGATAAGGAAAATTTATGAAGAAATTTCATGGTCACATTTCTGTTTTGTTCTGAGAAAAAGAAGCTTAGTAAAATTTCATACCAAAAGCTAGTATCAGTATCACTTCATCTCAGTTACCAGTCATACTATGTATTTGCATATGACTTTTGATGTCTTTGACGAGAAACTGTTTCTGGTTATTCCATTAAAGAGACTATCCATATATCATGCTATCAAGAACCAAGATCCATGTAAGCAATTCGCACAGATAGATTTATAGATGTGGAACCCCTGTGCCCTATTCCCAGTGTTCAACAGCACTCCCTGCCAATGCAGTTTCTATGAAATTACTATGTTACTTTTGCACCATCCCCTAACCTGTGGGTTCAATCCGATCCCAAGAAGGTCGGCTTGTCAGAGTTATGCCCCAGCACTGATAAAGCTTGGCTGAGCAGTACCAGTATCCTATCACCAGCATTGTAAACTCGGGTCATTCCTGATAAGCATACTTGCCAGCTGTTATCAACACAGGAAAACCTGGACAGGACATACAGAGTAGCTGAAGCTTTGAGGATCAAGACTTAAATAATGTTAGTATGTCAGGATCGAGAGAGAGAGAAAGAGCATTTAAGAACAGGTAATAAATCTAGCTGTGGCTGGAGAGATTGTTAGCACAGAGTGATGGTTTCCAGTCACTGTGCAAACTTGAAAAATCTTGGAGGTGCCTTCACTGGGGCTCTGAATATCTTCATCATCAGAATGACCCCTTCTGATGAAGCACAAAGGGTCACAAATGCATTAACAGAAGCCATACACAGCATTCTGACTTAGGGGGAAACAGTCTCAATGGTAACTCTGATAAGGTTTGGTTTGTTACAGTTTTTTCCCCCAGAAATCCTCAACTTCCTTTTAAACTTGAGGCACAGCAACATGCTTAGGTATAGCAGCTATCTAAAGCATAACATCCAGGAACAAACAGAATTATGAAACAGGATACAGTCTGCAAAGTACAAACTGAAATGTATCCCGTGGTATTAGAATCTTTCCTTTAAAGCTTAAAGGATATTTTGCCATGACAATATTCAGCCTTGGAATTTTAATATGTTATTGTCTGTCTGCAATACAAACACAAAACAAAACTTGTTTATAGGTACTGCATCATGAACTGTTTCCTATTTAGAACTTCTCAGTGGTAGCAGGAGACAATTCAAATTCTATAAGCTTTCATAGAAACATCAACCAGCCACTACATGATGTGTACAAATTACGCTTTTTCTTCATGCATTTCAGTTTCTAATTTCAGATTTCATTGTTAAAATAAAAATTAAAATAGCAACTACTGTGATTGCTGTTTATACTATTCCTGTTTCCAAGGCTCAATCTCATTAACTTTGGTATTTGCTCCATGTTAATTATTTCTCCAGGAACAGAAAAATACAAACTTCATGCTCCTGACCCCCCTCTAACATATGGAAATATCTAAATTTAAAAACTCAGAAACTGAAGCTGAAAAAGATGAACTGAAAGTCACCCTGTACATTTACATTAGCATCAGAAATTAAACCTAATGCTCAGAAACTGTAGCATGAGGATGATATCAGAACAGAGACAAATAAAGAGATAATGCCCTAAACACAAAACCGTCCTAGCTGCAGGTGGAATATTTGCTGGTTGGCCTGCAGCTCACACACTCCACTGTCACACATAAATCACATTTTTGCGATACAGGGAGATTTCACTTGCAATTGCAGCAAAACCTCATTAAAATGAGCTGGCAGACACAGAATATTTCTATCTTACATAAAATTGGTGAAAAGCCAAGAAAAAATTCCATGTCTCCACTTTACAGTCAAAAAACTTCAACCACTAACCGCAATATTTATGCTGTCCATATAGAAAGATAGATATATCCAAGCTGTAGAACACAAAGTCAATATCTTTCTCACATACAACAAAATAAGCCATGTCTTCAGATGCCTGCGTGCACTTTTGCACGCTGATTTACAGTTAAACTGCCACCACAGAAAACTGAAATTGTAACTCCTGAAGCATAGCTTACATTTTTCCAACCAATTTCTTGAAAGGTGGCTATTAATTCACTTGATGGAAAGCAAACTGGTTATTTTTATAATTTGATGAATTCATGATCATTTATCTTCTCTCAATTACCAGTACCAGGTAGTGTACATGTAATTTGGTTCTTTGCTTGGAACAGAGTTAAAAAATAGCAACCACTACTACCTTCATGCATAAGTTTATTACTCTGCAAAACTATTTGTTTCCTTCTAGTACCATAATCCCAGCAGCTTTGACAAGCATGAACTCAGTTATTAATTAAAACAAAGTAGATTATTCTAGCAAGGAATGTCTTCTTAGCAAACAAGCTTCAGCTTCAGTCTGTCCCTCACAGGAAGGACCCTATTCGCAGAAAAAAAAAACGTGCTTCTTTTCTCATAGGAAAACACCTCTTGGGGACAAAACTGCAAATTTTGAACAACTGAAATCCTGCCAGGGCTGTTCATTCTGTTTGAGGACTACAAATACAGAAGAGAAACGGTGACAGCAGGACGTTGTGAGAAGGTGCTATCAATTTGTGGAAATTTCTTTCTCCTCTGAAGCAGAATACCCCTCTCTGAATACTCCCAGTCGGAGAAAATCAATAACCAAAAAGCAATAGACTACACACTTACATTCTTAGAATGCATCTTAAAATAAATACTTAGTGCCCCCTTTTACTAGTCTGCCCTCTCAGCCTGCACAGGATGTAGAGCACTCAGCTCCCCAGACAAGGATTTGACCACCATGTCAAATCACACGAGGTTTGTGAATGGATTAAAGACTCCTGCCTTGGTGGAGTGGTTGCACTTCAGAACATCTCAGCAAAAGTTGGTTTGGTGGTTACTACATCTACCTAAGTTATTACATATTATTCATCACTGGCTAATAACCCAAATGGTTGATTCATAATCTAAACTCTGAAACTTACTGGAGGCCTTGGACAAATGAAAGCACTTTGAGACTTTGCTGACTATTTAGCCAGTAAGAAAACTCTGCATCCGCTATACTACTGCTCAGGGAAGAGTGAACAACAAGTTAATATCAATTTTCTTGTCAAACTGAAGAAATTTGTGAGAAGCTTTCAATATCTGACCAAGGCTTACAGTGAAGAGATCCCAGGAATCAGGTGGGTGCTCAAAGGAATCCATTTTTTTGTCAGCAGAAGGTGTGAGAGGCAAAACAATAGAGATCCTTAGCAGCCTTCCAGAAAATGGTCTGCAGAATTGCTTTGAATGTTGGCAGCATAAGCGAACAACTTGGAAGGTGATCATACTTGATTCCTTTCATTTGTTAACTAAAAACTGTTACAGACAGTCTCGGGTTTTATTTTATCAGTCCTTTTATGTCTAAACAAATAACTAAATTGTTATCTTGAGTCAACAAGCTGAGAATTTACCTTCAAGAGTAAAACCACAAGCGTAAGAACCACCCAAGAAAATGAAAATTTAATTGAAGAGAAACAGAAGGAATTTAAGTTGCATGGATTTTAGAAAGGTCACCAAGTCTCTGCTTTCTCTTCCATTCACTTTCTGCCCTTCTTTCAGTCTTTTATTGCCCTCCGCACCACACAATTGAAAAGAGCATTTGGCCCAAAGTCATTATGTACAGTATTGGGGTGAGCCACGTATGTGGATAGGGAACTGGCTTAAATGTCACAGACAGAACTTGTTTATGAGACAGAGCAGTTTGGGAAAGAGGGATTAGTGCAATGGCGTAGGAATCTGTATTAGATCCATTTTTGTTCATTTTATATATCACTGACCCAGGACATGAAATATGTATGAAGGTGAAGAAATTTGCTGATGTAACAATACCAGAGAATAGAGCTTGTAAAGGCAAAAAAAAAAGAAAACGCATAAAATTCTGAATGACAAATCGACTAGGATCACAGGCTGATACTGTAGTGGTTTCACTAGCATCTGTAATTCACTGTAAAGAAAGATAAGGTTATGAGGTGACAACTGGAAAAAGAAAAATAAAAGGTAGTGCTCTCTCAACAGTCATAAGCCACAAAACATGTAACAGGAGTTGAATACGGTCCTGGTACTGGAAAGAACTTCAAAATCATCTGCAAAATCATCACACTATTTAAATTAATAAGACAAGACAGATTCTGGAATAAATGTAGTAAACACAAATAAGACTTGGAATAAATCAATCTAATAGTACACAAGGACTTGAAGCCGTGTTTGGAATGTGGCCATAGTTCTTGTCCCTTTAGTGTAAGAAGAATGTTATGAGAGAGAAGATATTAAAAGAGCACTCAATGTTACAGAAATTCTAAAATTTCAATTCATAAAGGAATGAGCAGCTAGCATGCTTTGAAAAAAGATCCTAGGAGATGAAAATCTTTTTGAAACATACAGATTAGTGAGGACAATATAAGGGAAAGAATACATTCACCTAGAGCAAAGGAACTAAAGTGAGTTGAAGGGAATTGAGGAAAGCTATTTGTCTCAAACCTATTTACTAATTACATCGTGTGGGGAGAGAAATCCAAGTATCACAATGACCAGCATCTCTTTCTTCCAGTGTCGCTGTTCACAACTAGAAGTAGAGAGCAGAAAACTTGTGCTCCAGATTCTCTTGCTAGACGTCCAAAGGCTTCGAAGTCTTTTGATTGCACTTGGACTACATATTTCAGTCTCATTACCTCCCACGTGAAAGAGCAGTAACTGATAATAGTCCAAGGCCTGGATCAGGCTATGAAGTTTTCTAGCAATTTCCTTAAATCAAGAGTCCCAGGGGGGCAGCACACTCCCCCAAAGGAAGGGTCTACACAACATATTGGACCCTCTGTTCTCCTCAGAAGGAACCTACCAACAGCTCTAACACATCTTTTCTTCCTTGTGGAGGTGGTCTTGATAAACAAGATAGAGGAAAGCCTTTCTGAATTTGGAGGGACCCCTGGTGTAGATCAATCATCATTCTCAACTTCCACTGACT
Organism: Phaenicophaeus curvirostris; assembly: GCF_032191515.1. NCBI lineage: Eukaryota > Metazoa > Chordata > Aves > Cuculiformes > Cuculidae > Phaenicophaeus > Phaenicophaeus curvirostris. The sequence continues at coordinate 15,088,794 of NC_091405.1, forward strand.
GGCCTTCCGCTTCCCAAGCCTCAGACCTGATGTACAGAGGCACCTGGGAAGGAGATGAGCATGGAGGGTGTTGACTTGCCACCATAAGCACAGACTGCCTTCTATTCACTCCTTCCCTTTGAGGTATTGCTTCCAGCCTGCTAAGGAAGGGATAGAGGATCCTCTTCATATGGTTTATTTTCTGCTGGCTGTTCCTGTTTCTGTCTCAGGGAGGGCAGAGCCTGACTTCACCTTTCTACCTCATTCTAAGACTCCCTGACACTCCTTCACCTTTCTACGTCCTCACATAGCTCTGCCACCAGGCTGAGCAATCTTCCACCTGGTCAAACCCTCACACAGCTGTTTGCACTGCTGCCAGATGTTTGCTTACAGGCAAACAAGCCTAAGAGACAAGTGCATACTAGGAGCACTGTGATACAGATACAGAGCAGACTTGTCAAAAACTAAATCACTGTTTGATCAGGAAGTAGATGACAACTGATGACTTAATGCAAGCTGTTCTGAAATGCATCATGAGATGCCAAATAAAGTACAAAAGGAATGCTTAAAAAAAAAAATACAGCATATGACCTGAAAACCTTTTCAGTTTTGATGCAGATGTTATTTTTGTATTTTCAGTCTTCCTTACCATTTTCTTAAAATTCCTGCAAGACAGCAAAAGCCTTTTTATTCTTTTGCAGCAGGTCCTTAAGTGAATAAGCCATTTCCCCAGCTCTCTGCCTGCATAGGTCATCACATATTTTAAGTTCCTGTCATCATTGATAGAGTCCAAAGTATTTACTTACCTGATTAGTTTCTCAATGGACAAATTTACCCTTATATCTGTTTTAAACATTAAGAAAAACACCTTAATATCTGCCTTGAAGTTCCTCTCTTTAACTGCTGCTTCTGCTCTCGTTTTTTTCCTCTCTCCTAAGCAATAAGAGCTTCTTAGTAACTCCCTCACCTTTTCACTGTATCGAGGTACATGGCAGGGGGGAGGAAAACACAGTGAAAGAGACTGCAAAAGGAGCTGCTGTCTTTAAATGCAGCATCAGCCTGCTAGGAGATACATTTTCCTTTATCACACTTCATCAGCCTTGGACCACAAGACCTGATCTGGAATGAAGGAGAGAGAAGTTGATTGCTCGCAGCCTTATTGCTTTCTACAGAAGTCACAATAGCACCTCTTTATTTCCCTGTCCTCATATTGTTGCTGGCTGACCCTAGAGCTCATTTTACTCCAATTTTTTTAAGAAGCTTCCCTGAATGTCAAACCAGCAAAGCCCTGATGGAGCAGCTGTTTCCTTTCCCTCCTTAAATCATGCACAAGTTCTTCTACAGATCACTGTTATGGCACATGCCCTTGCAGCAAACTGCGCGCAACCAAGAAAAGTTCCATCACCTCACATATGAAAACTTTTAGCTAAAAGGAAGTGAAGTTCTTTAAAAGAGTAAAAATGTATTTTGTCAGCTTAAGGACAAACTTACAAGATACTATTTAATCCTTTACAGTAGAGAGAGCTGGCACGAATCTGTTCCATATTACAGTTACAAGAAGACTGTCGCCTCCTTACAGAAACTCAAGTTTTACCTGGAATTCACTAAATATTACAAGAACAACCTTCCAGTAAGAAAGTGACTTGCCTCACAGTGCTGCAAGACTAATAAATTTACCAACCACCCACCCCACTCCAAAAAAACTCAAAAAAATATTGACTCCTCTGCTAAAAGTGACACCATAGAAAAGGAGGAGCATCTGAAATGAAAAAGAGTAAAAGAGAAAGGAAAAAAAACAAACGCTGAAGCATCTTAATTTACTGATTTTCTTGTACCATTTCCAAAGATAATTCTGATACCAGAGTTAACTAGTCAACTAGTTATTAGTAAGCTAGAAGTAATTATAGCTACTTTCAGTATCCTTCATAAACTAGTGATTCAATATGCCAGTATGAGAATGATGAATTTCAGTGGTTTCAGAACGAATTCTGCAGTATATTATATATGTCATAACAATCCCACACTCTCCAGAAGTTAGTAGTCATGGAATATATCACATAGTTTGACAAGCAAATCTCTCAACAAGATCTACGTTTATCTCCTATGACCTACAAAGCAACTCTTCTCACAACAAATGGAGCAAGCCCAGCACATCTCAACTTAAAGACAGATTGAGACAAATCTATCTACTTTAAAGAACAGCCTCTGAGGACTATCAAAGTTAGCTAAAGATATATGTGCTCTCCCACAGCTAAATTTTAAAAACTAACTCAAACCAGTATGTTCACAGCCAGGGGGGAAAAAAAAAAGGAAGAAAAAAAAAAAAAGCCTGAGAAGTGCCAAGAATTAATTAGAAAAGAGATAAGATGCGAGGTCTTACATTCTATGCATTGTACTAAATAGCATTTTAATCTGGGGTTATGGTCAACAGTAATTTCTGCCAGAAGTAACCAAGGAAACCACTTATCTCAGCACATACGTGGGGGAAGGTAGCAAAGAAAATGGACTCAAATCCAAACTCTGAAAACTTGGAAAGCTAGCTGTAGCAAGCTTCCAAAAGATGCAGCTGTTTGGAGAAACAGCTTATACATATTTATCGAAACATTTTTTTGGTCTGAAAAATCACTGTGGAGATGTTGCAGATTGTCATACAGTACTAAGAATAGGACAGCAGTCGATATGGATCATGAGGCAGTGGTAGTCCGGTAGGTCATAGCAAATCAAGATTCACGTTGTGTTAATCTTATCTCTGATAAGTCTTGTAAACAAGGTCTGAAAAACTAAGGAACACTTAAGCAAGTAGTCTCAAACTGTCAGCAGCTACGTCTACACTACTCTGAAAGATCAGCTGCTTGGAGAGATTTTAAACAAGGCAAGCATCTGCTTTGATATTCACCTAGAGAGCACAAAAGCTCAGCATTTTTGATACTGTCTGGTAGCACAGTAAACGACTGGGTACACAGCCTCAGACTCTGAGCAGCAGACTCCAGTTACCATCGTGAAAAGCTCCTGCCTCAGGCAGATGGATGCAATATTGAGAGTAACCTCATAAGAAGAGTTTTAAATACACGGCTGAGACAGGTCAAAAAACCTATAAGCAGCAACAATTGCAGGATGACTTTTTGTTCTTTCGCAGCACTGCAAGTCTCCTTTGCAGATCTCTGAATGGCAACGTGTCTCTTCAGAACTTCAAAAATTAATACTATAAATGTCTTTTTGGAGCTAATCTTAAACTGCCCAGAAACTTTGTTGATATAGTGCATATTCATAACTAAAACATGACCAAAATATTCTTTAAAGTCGAGATACGCATAACCCCATATTATTTTGTCTACATGTTCTACAGAGCATTAATTGCTACCAGTTCATTTGCAAGAAATAACTTACTGATTTTAATTTACACAACTGCATATAGTGCCTATGTCCATCTATGCTCCCATACCACTAGTGGCACCTGAAAATATTCTGATTATTTTCCATAGGAATTTAAGTATGTCTAGATGAAAGGATCACTGCACTTATTTCTTGCTAAAAAGCAATGAGAATTACCATCTGCCTGACTTTAAAAAGGCCAAGACACTCTCAATTATCAGGAATTGCTTATCACTGAACTATGAAGGCTATTAATGAGGGGCTCAGGACAGAACAAACAAAAAGAGTTGAGACTTGTTGTACTGTAGTCAACAACAAGCCATTTTTTAGTCAGTTCTTCCTTATATTACCACTGTCACTTTAATATTTATTTGTTCTACAAAATTATTTAAGATTTGCAAAGTGCTCTGAATTAATTTGTATGTGTATAAATAATAAATGTACTAGTGGCAGAATATAAACTGTGATACTGTTTAAGCGTTCTGATGCCTGTTTGTTAATGAGTAATTAAAAATAGGCACTCTATAATTAGTTGCACTGTAATTACACTGTAGTTGCTGGGGTTTTTTAATGGGGATGTGCGTGTGTGTTTGACCTTTTATTGGTTGGGGGGATTTTTTTACTTAACTTTTAAAAATTAGAAATACATTACAGCACTGCAGCTGTACTGGAACAGAGAGGAGAAAGAGGGATGTCTCCATGTAAATTCACAAGCAGAGGGAACACTTTTCAACAACTTAAAACCCAGCTGCACAGCTAGTTTGCCAAAACATTGTGATTTATTTCTTTTAAAACCGGAAAAAATAAGTAAAAAATACTCTACTTCACAGCCACATGTGACCATCTCCCAACTTCTATCTGCCTGATAGTTTGGAATGGGAGGCTACTGTTTCTGTGCACTTATTAAGATGAAAGGGAAAAGAGTTGAACCCCAAAAGAGATGGAGAGGAAACGTTTGGGGTTTGCATGTAATTCAAGAAGGAATGCCACAGACGAGAAGAAAAAAAAGATATTGAGGTAGCAGAAGAAAAAAAAGAAAATTTGTGCAAATATATTTCTGTAGGCTAAGGGGAAAGACACCAAGATTGCTCATTTTTTGGCCTAATGAATAAATCATTTGAGTTTCCTCCCCCCTTATGCACCTGCTGCTTTGAAAAGCCCCTTCCACAACCAACAACTGAACAGCAAATGCTGCACAATGACTCAAATGTTGCTGGAGCCATGCCAGCAAAAATTACCACTCTTCAACCAAGATAAACATCATATTACTTCATTACCCTTTTAAAACATATGCAAATTAAATCCATTATTCTTTTTCCTTACAGAAATGAAGTTCCTTTGGCTGGAGTTCAACGGCTCCCTTTGTCATCGTTGACCATGAATGGATGAACTTCATGTAGATGATGCCCATTTCCCATCTCTGAATCAAACATTAATACCATTTGACAGTAATAAATAACATTTATCACAATAGGGATCTACTAATGATTTTCCCACTAAGCTGGCTCATCAAAACCTATCAGCTGACAACTGCATAAACGAGATTAGCATAACAGCTGCCTATGACAAATGTATCTAAATCATTTTAATGCCAGCTAGCTCTTTGATCTCCCTATCACGTTGTTGCCAAAACTAAATCCATTTCTTCAAGATACATGTTGTTTATTACAGATACATGTGTATATTCTACACCATTATGTACTCTAGAGATTTCAGTAATTAAAAGAATTAAAAAAACTGATTGGATACCACCACTATAATGTAAACTTGCAACACTGCACTTCAGAGTAGCATTCCACTGCCTACTTAATTCCTTCCCTCCCACCCTGAATTGTAGAATTCAGCATTTAATAGCTCTGTGTCTCTGGCACAAAATTCATGTTTTAATGTAAATATGCACATTAGCTTCTTTTTGTTAACATTACTTACATAAGCATCACTTTCACACAATTTAAACTAATTCCCAGCAATATGGGTCTTCGTGCCATGCACACATGTAAGCAACAAATTCTTGCATTTATATAAAAACAAGAGCAACAGGGAAAGTAAAACTTGCTGGTAGGTCAATATATTTGGTTTTTAATTTTTATTACAAAGGAGCCCCACAAGTCTGTCATATGAATTTGTGAAAACAGCAGGTCTTGTTGTACTTCCACAACACTTAAATGAACACTCTAACTTCCAAATATTTTTGGGTTGAAAATCAATGCACTCCCCTACCTAAACTATCATTGTCAGAGTTCTTCAGGTCCTTAAGGACAAAGATGGCTTTCCTGATGCCTAAAACACAGGGGAAAAGATGCCTTTGAGTGCTTCACAAAATCCCAGTCAGATATACAGCTCTTAGATCAACCTACAGTACTTCTGACAACAACAAAACAGACATAACATTGAAAAAAAAGAAGTTAAAAACAGAGGAAAACACTAAAATTTATTTTTTCCCATGACTTTTTTGTACCTTAAATTATAACTTCCAAAAATACATACTTGAACTACGTAAAAATACTTTAAAAGTATGTCTATTGGGGTCTATTGGCTTCTAGGCATGCTCGCTGATTTACTTAAGCTTGAATTAAGCTTTTGATGTCTTCACATATGAAGTAACATCAGGCATACATACACTTGATCGCCCTTGATTTAACACCCAACTCTGTGGGCACCTTTCCTAGAATGCGTATTTTCACATGCATCTATTTTGGAGCCTGATAAAGATCAGCATTTGTTTTGTCATGAGTATTTTCAGGTGAGTTCTAAACAGAAATATTCATATACTTGAACCATACCATTGGCTATCCTGTGAATAAAAAGGAAGCAAACTATCTTTGCTGCATTTCAAGCTAAAGCATATATCCTAATTAGCTAAATAAATTCTGGAACAGGAATCTTTTCACTTCCACTGAGAACCAATATCATGTGGCACCTGAACTCACTTCTCCTAGAAACAGCACCCATTCTTGGTGGAAAAGGTTTCTAAATCAAAAGTTTGAAGGGTTTTGCATAAGCATGGAAAATGTGCAAGTTAGAGAACTAATGAGATTGCAGGCTGAGAACTAACTGGTAAAGCATTCAGTTACAGTACTCTAACAAATATCTTCTCTTCGATGCTGTTACATTCATAAGCACTTTGTTCTTCCTTCCATTTCAATTAAAATTCATAGGATGTTTTCTGCCCATATTTTTCAAGTCTGCCTGCATTTTCAATACCTCAAAAAAATTTCCAGCTATTATTTTTCATGTAAAATGAACAGAATGTATGGTCTTTTGTCCAAGTCCTTTGTTTTGTGAAGCAGGCCATTTTTCATGGATGAAATTGAGGCACACACTTTCAGTTTTGACAGCATTTCTTATCATTCTCCCCAGTTAGTATTGTCACCTTTCATTATTTAATTTTGAACTATAAAGAAGGCTGATTTATACCCATGATGTACAATTACAGGCAGATGGAGGGCTTGGAAAGTAGAAACACCAAATTAGGGCTGTAGTAAGAGCCTGTAAGCTAGAAATCCTCTCTGTGCCACCAGCTAAAAACAAAAAGCCAAACAATTTAAACTCAATTAATCCATGCCATTGTAAGCATTGAGTTAATGAAAGTGAATACAAAACTAATAAAGTACATGGGTTGTGGTTGCAAGGTAATTTAAAATGTTTTCAGGTACAAATGATGAGTTGTGTTTATATTAATCAAAATCATCTTTGAATGCACCCGTGGTCAAAAAGCCTTTTTTTTTAACCTCCACTTCACTTGAAATCACTTTGACACAAGTCCACTCTGCATTTTGAAGAAAAGCACTTTCTGCAGTTCTTTCATATGATAATGTACAGTATATTTTCAGCTGCCTTTTTAAAGTTTAAACAAATGGAAGGCTTATTGAGAAGATATCATAATTACATGCAGCTATTTTACTAGCTCTCATCTGAAGCAAAAGCAAGCAATTAGTTGAGAACAAAAACTCATTCAAGACACTTACTGAACATGAGGGAATAGACCAGTGGGAGAAAATAGGCCCATTTTACCATTTCATCTTGCCTGGAGAAGACAGAAAACTTATTCTAGTAGGTTTATCACCACCTTCAAAATATCTCTTATATTTCAAAAATGAACTAACATCTCACAAAGCTTTGAGACTGTTTAGCAAAGAGCTAAGCTCACCCTAAGAGTCTTGGAGTGAGGTCAGATGCTTTGATTAATAGTAAGGAGTTGCTGTTGTAATAAATAGAAACATCATCACTGGTGCAAATATTAACTGAGTTCAGCCTTCATCGGAGGAAGCAGAAGTCCACCATCATCTTGAAATGTCATTTTACTTTGAAATTATGGATCACTGAAAAGTCATCAGTAAGAAAAATCAAAATGATATTCATGCTTCATTGTGTATGTAGACATCAAGCAGAAAATATTAGTGCTTGTTCTAATCGATTTTTCCTTGCTTTTTCAGCCACTTCATTCCCCATCCCCAAACATACAAAACATTTCATATATGTTTAATGTAAGCACATGAATAGTTGCATAGGAGAGTATAGAAACATTCATGAGCTTTAAAGTTCAGCATCTGCTCAAAGGTGACAGCTTGGAAAGGATGACTTCAGGCCAAGAGTTCCATTTGAGTTATGATAGTGTTGACACAGACCAGAGCATGCTTCCCAACCACAGGAATTACTCCCAGCACATCAGAAGCATCTATCCAGATGAAACTCCTCTGAGAAGATGCAGCTGTCCAGTTTTAAGGGGTGTAGAGGCCTACACAAAGTGCTGGCTTCCAAAAGGGAGGAGATGAAGAGGGCAGAAGGGAGAAGACTGCACAGCATCAGGGAGGATGAATAGAGATGAGCAGGTTCTTCATGGAGACGCTACTTCTCTATTTCAGACCTGACGTTTGAAACATTGTTTCTGTCAAAGAAAAGCTTTTTTGAAAGTGGGAAGGGAATAAAGCCGAAGACTTTCAGTGGTTACTCCACGATAGTTAGATTCTAGAATGACCATAATCCTTCACTGGAGTCCATCCTGGATCATCCAAGCTAATTCTTCAAATTCAGAAAACGTTATTACTGAGCTTACAGTGTTCATTTTCCAGTCCTAGAAATCCAAAACACAGCTAATCTTGAACAGATTCTTAGTATCCTAGCTTTACTTATTGTGTTGCCATTTGATGAATTAAAGTCAATTAAAAACCATTTAAAATATGCACAGTAAAAGCATTCACTCCTCCCCTTTCCATGTGGGGTGAACCAGGGCTGGGGGCGGGGTGGAGGGGGGAAGTAGAAGAGCATTGATAACAAGGTTTTTCTACTTTTACTGAGAACATATGCTTAGAAATTTCTCACATATTTAAGACAACACCTACAAGAAAATCCTTTTTCTCTAGGAAGAAGGATAGAATATTTGTGCTTAAATTTGTTAATGTTTTCTAAACTAGTAGAAAACCAACTGTTTTCATAACAGAAGCATTTGGCAGGCACACACACAGACTAATACTACATCTTCCTCTAGTTGTCTTCACTTGCAAACGTTAGCAATATTAATATGTTTTAGAAGAAATCTAATAGTTGGTTTTTTTCTTGTTGTTGTTGTTCTTGTCATTGATTGGGCTCTGAATATTTCTTTTAATGAATGCAACATAATTCATGCATAGTCACTACTGAATCCAGCGAATTCATAATTAGTGACAATTTTGCACCTGCTGTTATGGGTAGATGCTATTCACTGTAATTTAACATGATACCTTGATTATTCTTTGGAAACTGCAGGAGGTCCCAATTTTCTTACATGTTTCCTGAAAAGAACAATGCAGTCACCACAACATTTCCAAGAATTTCCTAGTAATCAAGACCCAAACCACGCAGTACACAATATCAGGTACACATATTGCATTAATGAACATCTCCCTGAAGATAATGGTAGTATTTCATATGCTTAAAACTAAACATGATGACAAGTTTAATCACATTTTTAAATTTATTCTTCCAACTTTAGCACGTAACTCAAGTATATTTTTATGCAACATATACAGATATAATGGAATTCAACAATAAAGAACTGCATATAGAAGAAATGTTTCAAACACTAATACAGTCTACTTAAGTAGATACAGAACTAGGAGCACACATGAACACTCCCTCATCTTTTCCACAAGCGGCCAATTCTGTGATCTCCAAGCTTGGAAGAGCATATCATTCTTGAACAGATAATGGTGTTGCCATCAATAAAGGACACTGCTCAGGACCATTACCTCCCAGTAAACTAGTACAAGGAATTTCACCTAGACCATTAAATTCACCTAGCAGGCTATTTTAAACACATGGCAATCCTTTGCGAGACAAAACCATCATATGAAGACAAACTAAATTTGCCCTAAACTTGCTTGTATCTTGACAGCAGCTAATGAAGCCCTCAGGCCACCAAGATACACATGACAGATGCTAGAGAAGTACAGAGAACTTAAAGTATTTTAGCATAAGAGGACATTCTGCCTTACAGCCAGATTGAAGGTGAGTTGGGCATGCAGGCTATGACCCTATCAGCTGTACTGGAAAGTTGCCTTTCTCCATCAGCCCTTTTACCAACCTAATGTTCCTGCAGAGTGCAAATCAAAGGCATAGCATAAGATTTACACTGCAGAACACACTCAGTAGATAAATCTAGGGCAAGAACCCCAGCTTAGCAATCCTCACACGCATACTCCAATTTATAAAGATGATTTCTTCTGCAAGAAAATAGTTTCTTCAAGAAGAAATCTCACAGGTACTACAATCATGCTTCTCAGGCAGTCATGATATCCATTATACTAACCATGCTTGAGAATTTTTAACTTCTTGCTCAGAACAGCATTGCTAACTTCAACACAGCAGAGTTAAAACTTGGTGAAACAAGGAACTATGCACATAGAATATCAACCTAATAGGTAGCCTTAATAGCAGGCTGTGTTTTCATGCCGGCTCAGCATAAGAAAACCAAGCATCACATGGAAAACAAATTTGCATTCCATTTCAACAGGTGACCATAATGAACACAAGAACCAAAGAAAACATCAGAAAACAGACAGTTGCTCTTCAAGCTTCTAAAATCTAATGAAAAGTAGTTTCTGCTGATGCAAGGATTTGATATGGGTTGGAAATCAGTTTTAGTGTACACTGAAAAATCCATGAATGTCACATCTTAAATTCTGTCAAGGTGCTAGAATTTAAGCATACATTATTTCTGATCTGGACTGTAAAAAATTTGAAAAGAATAAGAAAATTCGAGTAGCAGAGAAATCATCATCTTTGTTGTTGTAATACACCCATAAACATGTCCTCAGGAGAAATGTTTCCATCCATTTTCAATCACGGAAACACGTGCCAATTGTTCAAACCTATGGGACAAAGACAAGCTGCTTGCCCCAGTTCATCTGTTGTTCAGAAAGTTGCTCTTTAGTGTTTAGAGCTTTGCTGATGCTGCTTTCAGCAAGTCAGTGCTCCATTGTTATATCCATCTTTTCATATGCCTCTGGGGACTGAAAGGATGGTGCAGATGGTAAACAAACATGCCTCACAGTCTAGGCACTTAGACTAAGAAATTCAGATTTGCTTTGCATTTCTAGAATGCAACTAAGCAGAGAAATTACTCAAATTTATTACCAAGCCAGTTCTCAGTCCTGTGAAACTCCTCTATGATTGCGCTACTTAGCGCAGACACATCCCTTCAGCCTCAGAAAGCTGACTAAGAAACACAAAAAATCCATTACGTACCTCAAATCCAGAGTCTTCAAACTGCTTACACAGCATAAACACAATCTAAAAAACGTAAAGCTTTCTACCATATACAACCTATTCATGAGCCTCTAGAGAAAGTTTTCTAGACAGGGGCTCGCTGTTCAAAGATGACCACATCACTGACAATACACCCAGCTTTTTGATTTTAAGGACTTACCCATTCTACATCTAAGTAATCTAGATGTTTTTTCAGATTAACAAGTGTCCAGAACAAACTTCTTTTATTCAATCTGGGCACTGGAGTACTCTGATGTGAAAAAAAATTGTGAAGTTTTCCTTATCTTTTTGTTAGCTTTCTCATTTTATATTTATCACCATGCCTTCAATTTCATCTCTAAATTACAGAGCTAAGACTTGGATAGACAGAACTTCTGCTGCTCAGTTTACTACCTCCTGTCAGTCCCTGATCAGTTCATGAGTTCTATTCGGCACAGTTTGAGTTTATTCCTTGGGCAGAGTGACTAGTGCCCAGAAAAGTAAGGTGAGAAGAGAAGACTGCTATGGTTAACTCTTTGGTGGAATAAAGAAAATAAATGCTTGCATTTAAAAACTTACTGACTAGAACAGGTGATAATAGTTGAATAAGTATCACATGAAAGTTGCCCAAGCTGACCTCTCCTCAACACATGTTGCTCTGCAAGCATTCATCTCCCATTTGATCCTTCTACAAAACTGTCTTTACTTCCAAGCCCTGCAGTAATTCACTGCTTTTCTGCTCACCTTTTACAACACAGGCAGTGTACACAAGGGTTAGACCCGCATCAATATGATTTTGGTAACACATTCCTCTACTTCCATAAAAACTAGTCTCAGTATTTACAGTATTTGAGTAGATGATTCCGGAGGAGCCAAGAACACAATGGTACTACATACCTCTTCACATCTTTCATTGCTTAATTTCGACTATAGGAGAGGCAGTCAGTGCAGTGTGCCCGAGAGGCTGATTTCACATGCTTTCACAATGTTTGCTGCAAAGACGAGTGAACACCCTGAAGTGCCTGTACAGCAGAGTTACCCCTGTGTAGCTACCCATCACCTCATTCCCTGGTAACCAAGGAAGACTCAGACTGGTTCTGCACAAGAAGGATCCTGCACAAACACTTGACTGTCTGGAAAACAGAGTGAATAATGCTGTATACAGATCTCCATAACAGACACAACTGAACAACCTAACATAAGTCAACTTTTTAAAAGATGGAAGAATCCTTTGACAAGGCAGTCACAGCCTTCATTGCCTGATATTTTTTTTTTTTCTGGTCTGTATTTAACTCCTCTTAGCTTCAGATCTTAGGTATTACTTAATAAAATAAAGAACAAAACTACTAGGCTTGATTAAAATACTTTAATTACAGATTAATAAAGACAGCACTACATACCAAGTATGACATATACAAAAGTTCGTTCTTCAAGACTGAAGCATACTTGCCTGCCATGGTTGCTGTGTGTAACAGAACACAGAAGCAAGGCTGCAACTTGTTGCTAAGTTAATTAAAATTTTTAGCATATTCAATGCTCCTTCCCCACTAATAAAATCTCCAAATCAATTGCTCTCATTAATTTGGGCTAATAGCAGTGATGTATCAGGAGGTAGCCTTTGTTATGAAGCTTCCTGTGGCAGATGAAGCCTTTAATGAATATGTAAATAACTCACAAGCCCCAAAAATGACAATTCCAAGCAGACAACACGTGTGTGAACAAAGCAGCCAAACTAAAAGAAAACCAAAATGCAAACTTCACAACTCTACAAACACATTACTGAAAAGAGTGACAAAGCACTTGGCCATGTTAATTATTCTCAAGAAACATACATAGAGTGCCTTTGAATGGATGATTAAAACCTCCATTTTTTAATTAATATAGTTACATTTACTAGAAATACAAAGCAATCTGAACACTATCCACAAATGAAATGCAACTTGCCATAGTAATAACAGAAAAAATACAATTTATCATGCAGAAAGCTTATGCCCCAAACATCAGAGTTATTCAATAGATCAAGAAATGAGTGCCTGTACACAGTGACTACAGTTCTTGCACAAGAGACTCCTCCTGTCAAAGTTGTCTCATTTGATACAATACAAACAGTAAAATTGCCGCAAGCATCAGGCCCTACAGGTATCGTAAAGTAAAGGTGAGCAACAAATGTAAAACACAGTTCTGAGATACACGTTCTCTTTAGAGGGACAAAAGAGACAAGAACTTTGATAGACAAGTGGCTTCCATATGTTTCCTTTCAAGTCCAGATTGGGAGCCAGTCCTTGCACATATTTCTCTGCAATATTTTTTCTCCAGAGCCTAAGATGTGAGCAAGAAAAATCCTACATGCATCCAAGGCTGAAACAGGAAAATCCTGATAGGTGTACTTTTATTTTTTTCCAGAATAGACACAGGTGGGGAGAGGGGAATGTTAGAAAGCCTTTCAGTCCTCTGCTACTCAGAAGCTGCCAAGTCTGTTACTGTAAATTTCACTTTATTAAACTTAGTAGCTAATACTACCCTTTCGTGACACTGGAGATTCTTTAAAGAGGTACTGAAAAAATCTTAGGTTGCTGGGGCATAAATTCCTCCCCTCCAGTGCCATGAAGCAGGAAATGTGTTTCTTCACTTGGAAATTACTCTTTGATTGCTAAAGCCACAATAACATTTTTAGACAGTGAGTTATCGTTGTCACCTGTTGACTATTGTCTTTGGCCTTTGGAGGTTTACTGGGCCCTCATTTACCTAAAGTACCTACTGAGATTTTCTCTTGCCTTTGTTGACATTAATTGTCTATTGATTCACTCTAGCTGCTTATTATGGATTTCCACAGGAGCTGTATATATCTCTAGTTTTCCTGTAACAACACACCAAGCATTTACGTAAAGCACTCCTGGCATATATTTTTTTCCCCTGCTCAATTATTTCTGTTAGATGACCATTTCTATTACTTTTGAACCTGGAGATAGTCTAGGGTTGTTATTATTCCTCTGTCTTTCTGATGTGTAGCAGCATCAAGGCGTTCTCCTTATTCCTCCCCTTAATGAAAAAATCAACAACTAAGCCTTCTACTTCTCCACAACACTGAGACAGATAGAAATGAGATAAGAAATTGCCAGGAAAGCCACTACTAATTGTAGGTAGTAGAGCCAAAGACTGAAGACAGTGACAATAGGCCTCCTGCACTTAACACAGCAGGACAACAATAAAAGCCCATGAGCAGGATTTACTTCAGAACTGCTGATTTCTAGGCATTAACAAGTTTTGAACTGACTGGTTTCAGGCAATTTCCAAAACCTAATTTCTAACACAGGACTAGAGAATTTACAGATTAAAGGTGCTAAATCCCACTCAATTAATTTTGACAACTGGTCCTTGGAGAACTCAGTGCACCCAAAGTTTTTAAAGGCTCATTATCAGAGAAAACACTACAGATCCTCCCCGTCCTGGATAAATCATATGGTCTGACTGACTTACTCCTCACTCAGAACAGTACCCAAAGCACAAACACAGGGCACTCGGCAGCTCCGAGTATTTAATTTCACATACACATGACAAGCTCAGAGTCATCCTAGGAACAAGTACAAAGGTATACACTAAGTTGGGCAGGTGTGAATCCAGTTGCACTCAGAAACAGCAAAATACAAAGCTTTCCTAGTTTGAAGGCATAGAAAAGTTCACATCCTTCTTACAGGGATCTTACAGACCATGCACGCACATGGACATCACTTGAAAGCATGCTTTACTGAAAAGTGTCCAGCAAGTTAGAAAATAAGGTATGAAAATGTGGGACTGTGGAACTGCAAAGAGAAACTGAAACATCTGAAAGTCCTCAGAGTTCTACAAAACAGTTTCTCAGCCAACATGAAACCCATCACCCTGGCAAACATGCAACTCTGGATTCCCAGCATAATCGAGACAGAGATATGTACAAAACCAGCAAGCGTCAGACACTGTTGAAACAGCAGCTCTTCCAGCCAGGTACCACATTGTTGCAGCCTGTTCACTCCATGAACAATTTACCAGGATCTTTCAGCTCCTGCCCAGTCAGACACACACATCCCACCACCACACCTGCCTCAGTCTCTTTCCACTTGTCTGGGTTTCTACATATATATGTATACACACACACGCTACATAAATGCAATTTTATGTGTGCGTGTATACACATTGAAACAAAACACCACACCCATAGACACACTGTGGTTCTATCACAATCACATTGATTGCAGTTCCCTATGACCTAAATCACCTTATGAGGGCAGGTGCTTTTCCTTCCATGGTTACCCTTAAATGGAAACCACCTCTTCAAAGCTTTGGTCTTCCAACTTGCTTTCCTCTCTCTCCAGGAACTGGGGAAGGAGCAATGTGCCCTCCAATGATCCGAGTCATTTGAACAGAACTTGGATGCTACCAGCTGCTACCACCCAGTCTCACTACACTACAGAAGTCCTTTGATGGCAGAGATGCTATTCGGAACGGCACGTAACATGCTGCACATAACAAACAGCTAAACTCTTATCCATCCAGAACTGCAATGCTGAAGTTTTTGTTCAATGTTACAACAGCAGCTGGTGATGAACTGTAAAGAGAAAGGAGTTTGAGTAGTGTAGAGATCTGCAGTTGTGTTTAGGTATCATTAACATCTAATGAAGAGTAGGTGAAAAATAAGTAGCTTAACTGAAAAATTTAAATTTTTTAAATGCCTTTGAGCACATAAAGGATTTTATTTAAGTACTGCCTTATGCACAGAGATGTGTGCACTAAAGCAATGAAGAAAAAAAAATTCTGTTTTAACACAACACTGAACTGCAGCAACTGAACTTACCGAGCTTCAATACAGAAAAAAAAGTTAACGTTAAGTGGAAAGTTAAACTAATGGGAAAAAAACCCACAACTAAAATGTTCTTGAGGACAACTTCCTAACAGTATGAATAACAATCACAGTAAGAATTAATAGCCTATGGTCATTTACCAAAGCTGAATTCTACATTTAAGATAGCAATGGTGGTTCTAAAGCAGGATCTCCACAGAACCTCCAGAAGCATCTGCTCCTAGAAAGCTCATACAGCTAGAAGAAATCAAAGCTACACCCCATCATGTTTTCTTTGGAAAGCTTTGCTTTTGTTACAGAACAAAACAGCATCCCTCTATAAGCTTGTCCAACATTTCACAAGTACACAAACCTACTGATCACTTGACAGAAATGTTCTTGAAATAGTAAAATTGAGGTGACACATAAATACATTTAACCACAGGAAAAAAAAAACACACTAGCTCTAAGATCAGAACACCTTCACTACCCAGACCTGCAATCCATCCTCTCCTCCTCATAACTGTCATCTTTCCAGATTCACTTATTTTCAGGGGATCCTAACGCTTGCTCACAAGAGCATGATTTCAGGCTGGAACCTTAATAAGGCATCTCTACAGCGTATTTATTATGATTTTACACTTATTTGAACTCATACTAAAAAAACTATTTTGAAGAGCACTTTTCCTACTCCTGGAAATGAACTGGCAGCAATTATTTTAGGTCCAGCTTGCTTTTAATACTAAGCTCATAGAAGGACAAAGGTAACTTGCAAAAGGTTATTAAAATAACAAAAAATAATTTCACGATTGATCATTATACATATTATATTGCAGTATGGAATCATACATAATATCAGCATGAGAGAACCTGTAATAGCAACGTGAGGGCATTGCTCAGTGGTTTAGTGTGCAGAGGGAATAGCCGTAATGAAAAGGTGAAAAAAAAAAAACCCAGAAAGAAAGCCACAATTAGGGATGTCTTTTGAATTGAAAGAATAAAGACTCAGAAAGTGGTATATGTAAGTACCTTTAAACGTGCTTGAAACTTTTGTATCCTGCTCAAGTCCCAGTTTTTAATGAGACACCACAGATGAAAAGGGAACAGAAATAATTTTGAATGAAAAATCGGGGGAGTACTTGAAAAATCAGGAACATTTGAGGGGGTTTAGGGAAAAGCATTTAACAGAACTCTTGGCTACAAGAGTTGAAAATGGCTTTCACATAAAATATCACTGTTGAAATAGCTATAATTTCAGCTGTATCTTTCATACAAAACACGTGCAAAGAAACTGCTATTAATCCAAAACTGAGCACATACATTTCACTAGAAATACACACACAATACTTACTTTAAACTCATTTAATGTCATAAGAAGGTGCCACAATTAACCATAGCAATTATGAAAGAGATACTGCAATTTTAAATTGCAGTGAAATAATATGTACCTATCAATTCAGCTGCAAATACTGTCCTACTTATTTGCTTTATGAAAATTATAGTTTAGATATTGTATGTGCCCATATTTTTTGACAAGTATTTCATTTAAAAATGTGCCTTGCCTTCATTAGAATACAGCAGAGTCATGAAGCGCATAATCTACAATTCTTATAAGGCAAAGGGCATCTTGGAAAGAGATATTTCAATAGCAAATGGAGCTGGAAGAAAATGTGTCAGTTCAATTCACAAAAGTGAAGAGATTTCATTTTAACCTACTTATGTCGATGCTCCACAAGCAAGACTTAAGAATGGATGGGACATAATTTTACAGCTATAACAATAAACCTAGGAGTAAAAAACTGGATTCTCAAATGCTAAGCATTCCAAACCAGTTCCTCTGGCACAATTTATAAGGATGTTTTCCAAAAAAACAACATTTTTGCGATTGTACGCCTACTGTAAATTATAAAATCTTAAAGAAAACTTCTCCAAAGACCTCAGGATCTCAGACACACTTAATAGAAGAGTTGAAAAGTTAACCAGTAAAGGAAATAGCATTTCCCAGTGATGATATCCATCATCGGACACTTCACAACACTCCTGTTATTAAACAAATAAAAATAATTACAATTATCAAATAAGAGTGATACCAAGCAACAAAAAAAATATTTTAACTTGGGTTAAAAGAAACACTGTCCAATTTAAGTCCATAAGATGGCTTTTTTACAAAAGCAGCTCACCATGCAAGTTCCTTGTAACGCCAAAATATCCAAGGAGTAAAATTAATATTTCCAAAAATAGTCTTGTGATAAACTGATGAATCCCTCCCTCACTTATCTCTTTGCTGATTTGTAGATTCACACGTTGCTGACTGGTCGATAAAGGTAGCATCCTCAGCTCCTCAATTACCCCACAGCCAGAAGACCTGACACAAACATGACATGGACAGCAGCTGCAAAATAGAAATAGTTTTAATATAGTGTCTTTGTTCAAAAACACAACTACTATTGTGGTAACAAAATGGAAATACAGTATCTGAATGGCAGCAGGACTTGTAGTTTTCCCATTCCTGTACTTCTCCCTCAATTCAAACATATGCTCTTTGTTGCACAGAGTTGACACAGGTAGCTCACCTTTTAAAATTGGAACAATAGAATAATTTAATTATACTGTAAGTCTTACCAATAGGACTAGATGCAACTTCGTTGGGAGAGAAAAAAGCTCTTGAAAATTTTAAATTCCTTGTAAAATACAGCCTTATTATGAAATCCTTCTTGTTCTCAAGATACAGAGCATTCTGCCAACTCAAATGCTCAGAATTATAGCCCACAATACCATTCCATTTGTAGTACAGGTTTTCTCACACATTCAATTTTTATTCTAATTATTTTATGCTGGGGAACAGCATGGTCAAATTTATTACCTAGGTGGACTGCAAAGGCAATATTATTATGGTTCTAACAGGTGAATAAACTAATACATTCCTTCAAATCATAAAGCAACTAACTGCACTTGGACAAAATAGATCTAAAAAGCTGAAGCAGAAGAGTTCAGAGGGGACTAACAGCCTCATTCCAAGAGCAAAGAGACTGTATAATGCAGAAAGAAAACATTGCTATTACTAAATGTCTGCTCAGGTTCTAGAATATACCAGTATACTGAATTAGGTAAGGTGATATTCTAGTTTTGATCCATCAAGTAATTTAACGTACGTTTATGCTCAATTTTTTATTAAATGTTAATGTTTTCATCTCTGTTTTCTCCCAGTGACATAGGGATACAGCCTTAAACAGTGAGTCGAAAGGGCTAAAGAGGTCAAAATTATAAATGACAGTAAATATTCTTTGCTGAAGTAACAGAATATCTTGATTAAAAAAAAAGTGGAAAGATGATAAACCATGCATTTTTATCACATCCACGCATGATTCAGTAGAAATAAGCAACGGTATCATCAAAAAAAAACTACATTAAATCAACAATTCATTTGTTATGACATCTCAAAACGTTACACATCAGTAATTTAAAATATGCTCTCCAAACCTCAGAAGAGGTAGATACACTGCAATTCTACACATCAGTAAAATGGAGCCACTTCTGGATTGCTACAGCAGCAATTCAGTAGCAGACATCAGGTTTTATGACAGGACATTAAAAATTACTGTTATTCATTTCAAATTGCTGTAGATAATTACAGAATTTAATTGCAGAGCTGGAAATACTCCAGATATGAAAGGTGCTAATATCTTTCATCTTACAAAAAAAGAAAAAAAGAAACGTGTTCTCTATTGTTTCTAAGTACTATTTGCAATGCTTTTCATGCATTACCTTCTAGCAGTACAATGAGGCACAAGTTTGTGGTCAGTTTTAAGAAGAGAGACCAAAAAAAAGAAGAAAATCAAGGGGTACAGTAAAAAAAAAAAAAAAAAGCCTTATGCAAGACATCAGGTAGGTATGAAAGACTAATGTGAGGATCCTAGTTTTATTTGCATTTCCCAAACATGGAAACTCTTCTCTGACAGAGCAGGAAACAGTCTAGCCAGCAGAGTAACATTTTAAACATCCAGCTATAAAAACATAATGATGAACTCCATTTCCAATCCAACTATTAGTAATGCTTTTAGAATTATTTTTTTCCAGAAAAGCCTATATTAACACTTGGGGAAATGTCAAACAGGTCTCAGAACATTTCCTCTATCAATTGACACTATGTTTTACTCTGTGCACTCAGCACGCCTCTGCTTGATACACAGTTCTTTTAGCATTACACACATTTTTCTACAGAGTAGCTGAACACACTGGTATCTACAGTTTATGTTTTTCCCCCCCGGTGTTTTCTTTTACGTCACAGGAAACATCTTGCTATTCAATTTCTACACACTCACAACACAGTGACTGTTACCCTTTGTAAATAGATAGGTTGAAAGATGAAGGTTTATGGTAACCTTTTAGTTAATAGAGAGCAAGTAATTTTTTTGCTTATTAAGAAGGAAATAATAACAATACACAGCTCTGCTGTCTTGCCTTTAATGATTCATCTAGAATTGTTATGGTCAAGCTTGATACTAATGAAAAGGATTGTTCACATAACAGCTCTTTGAAAAGCTAAGAGTTCGAAATACTCCAGCTAGAGAAAACAACACACATTCCATACATCTGCAAAATGCATGTGTCTGAATGTAGGGGAATTTAAAACTAAGAAGCGGTGAGGAGGGGGACATGATGAAATGCTAAGCTAGAGAGTATCCTCTGATAAATAAGCCATTCAAACTGCAATAAACTGGGTTTAGAAGAGCAATTATCATTTTATCACCTAAGTGTCCTGCTTTGGTCATGTGCTACACATGTATTTTCTGGCCAAGGGAAGTTACCTGTTCTTTACATTCACATTGCTATTAGGGCATTACATGTAAGTCAAACAAACCTGGCAAGGGATCTTTGCTGACATAAACAAATTAACATGGTTTGCTGTAATGTGAAAGATAAGCTTGAAAAGGAACTTCTTGCAGGAGCTCTGTAGTCAAAACTCCTGTGACCCATACATAAAGATTGACAAAGTACGTTTCATATGCATATTATTAATATTGATTTGTCTGACAAAATCACCTCGAGGCTGGAAGCAGATTGAGAAAATAAAACAAGAATCATGACGTTCAACTGCAATTTCTCTGCTGCTACAAATCCTCCCAGGATGACTTAAAGCACACATCTTGGATCCTACATAGCATTCATACTTTTACATCCACTCACATCCTCCCAATAAGCCTTCAGAAAATGGAGACTCTTCTGAAGAAGATTGTGTCCTGTCTGGTCAATAGAAATAGAATTATGTTGAACAGGTAGAATCATATTTGTAGAAAATGCAAGTAATAAATGTACAATACCATCTCATGCACATTTCTCTCTATCAAGTAAAACTCATTGAATAATAGTGGTCTCCAAAATGCTAAAGCAGGGAAAACCAGCTCTGAGACTGAAGCTAATACTCCTTCATGCTGAAACAAATGGTCAATATCTTAGCTTCACTGACATCAGTATAAAAGCTCCTATTGACTGACGCAGAAGTCCAATAGTGCATTGTGTCCTGTTTGTCTTTAAGAACTTCACTGAAAAGATTATGAAAACAATTAGAAGTAGCCTCATTGCAGGCACTTTAATGATGAACTGTGGGTCTATCTGACATGTCTGCAAAGTTAGATAAAGTCGAGCGTTGTAGGAACCAAACCCAGCACAAGTGAGCAATAACAGCACAAAGATAAGCACATAATTGGAGTATCAACACTTTGACAAGAGGATCAATTAAAAAAAAATTAAAAACAAAACGCACACTGACATGCTTAAGAAACAGCTTTGTGAACACTTAATATTGGAGTACCAAAAAAGAGAAAAAGCAGTTTTTACTCCATGCTGCCAAGATCAGTTCAGGTAGAAAAGCAGGTATTGAAAAGAAACAAAAAAAAAGTACTGACATCTTCTTAGACATCTGAACACTGTGGATAATATTTTAGAGAACTAATCCATGCTATGCTGTTTAGTATAGAAAACAGTTCTTGGAAACTGAAACACAGCCCACTCCTTTTTACTGCCATTATTTTTTGTTTGAACGACAAATGTGCCAGTTATTTATAGCACAGTATATGCTCTTCTCAGAGTTTCTCATCAAAGCATGCCTAGCTGATTGCTGGCACAGAACGGGACTAGGAATTAAATCAAGCAAATTAAAATTAGCAATTTATTCAAACAAATATACTGTACAGCTTTCTCAGACTCATGCCCCTGCAAAAAATATTTAAGCTGCTTTCATAATTTGCTAACTTGGTTGTTTTGTCATGTTTTGGCTCATTTTGTTTGGGTTTTGTGTTCACTTTAAAAAAGAAAGTGACCTTTATCGTCCTGGAAACAGTATCATGTCTTCACTACTTGAAAAATAAACTTTTTCATGAAGAAAGAAAGAAAAGATTATTAATTGTCTCAATGGATTGTAAGATCTTTGAGTTATTTGTGTGATCTCAGTGGAAGCAGGCTGTACATTTAACAGTTAATACCAAAATAAAATTCTAACAGCTCTTAAAACAATCCATCACAAAGGTACCATCAGATTCAGCAAGTTGCAGTTTAGCTAGTTCCTGTTGAGGACTGCATGCATTGACTAAGAACAAGACATGCAATGCAAGAAAGTGGGCAACAACTGAGTAGAATACAAAAAGTATCTATATATGATGTATTATAACAGAGAAAAGAATTTCATTAGGCCATATTAACCAAGCTTTATGAAATATTTCTATTACTTCAATAAGACCTATTTCTTTTGATGAGAGATTATGCTCAAGTCAGTTTTTCTAAAGTAGCTAAATTTACCATAGAAAATATTTCTACCTTGGAAACTCCAAGTGCCTTTATACATTCAGAGTATTAACTGGTTAAGAATGCAAGAACATCCCTACAAACTGTAGTTGCTTAAGTACTCCTGTTTCTGCTTGTTGTCTACTAGTGTGCTCAAATGAAGATATAACACACTACATTGGATAACTGAAGGCTGCAACTGTATCATTTACCTACAGCAATTTATTCATCATGCTGCTTTGAAGCTGAAAATGAAAGAGTTTACATTTAATGAAGACCATCTGAAGTATCCCTATTGCAGCTGCAGGCTCTGTATAAGCTGTTGTGCAGGAGGCAATATGCTGTATTGTAATGCAGATTCGCTTAAGAGTGCATCTGCAGCAACAAGATCATTTCCCATGGTCTTCACTGTATTCCTTCTATTATTCATAGAACACAATGTAAATGAAGCTATAAATTTTACCACATACTAAATGTGGAAAGAAGATAATGGAAATTGTGAATTATGAATGAATCACTGTTATTGTGATTCCTCAAGGATTCTGATGTAGATGATTACATGCATGCAAAGACACTGTAGCTAAACTTCTTTATATCGATCTTGAAAAATTGTTCTAAGAATATTATAATTAATATACAGAATTCATAGATTTGTTTTTCATGACAATGCCAAATACAACTAACTGTCAAAGGCAATTACATATCAATGCTACCTAGGGGTAGGCAAGCACGCTTGTATTTGGATGTACTGAATTGGGGAGAGAAAGATAATAGCTTGCAAAAATGTGTTCCCCAGCTACCCACATGTGTTCTTTCACATTGAAATAAGCCACAGGCAAACTTCCTTGAGTGTTCTGTAGTGTGCACATTCAAATGCCAAATAATAAGCAGTAAGATTGGGGGATATTTTTTTTTAGGGTGGCTGAAACAAAACTCTTCTTCTAAATGAAAGAGATATTCTTCTACAAAACGTACAATCAAACAACCCTACGAATATGAACTTGATTTTGCCAGTTTAATTATGATAACAAGAGACATGAACTATCATTCTTATCCATTAAGAATAATTCTCTTAGTGATATAATTAAAGTCAGGAACTGTTGTGCTTTGATAATTGATAGGAATGGTTGGACTCCATGATCCTGTGGGTCGAGGTTTAACAAGGCCAAATGCCGGGTCCTTCACTTGGGGCACAACAACCCTGTGCAGTGCTACAGACGGGGAGAAGTCTGTCTAGAAAGCTGCCTGGAGGAGAGGGACCTGGGGGTGTTGGTTGACAGCCGACTGAATATGAGCCAGCAGTGTGCCCAGGTGGCCAAGAAGGCCAATGGCATCTTGGCTTGTATCAGAAACGGCGTGACCAGCAGGTCCAGGGAGGTTATCCTCCCTCTGTACTCGGCACTGGTGAGACCGCTCCTCGAATACTGTGTTCAGTTCTGGGCCCCTCACCACAAGAAGGATGTTGAGGCTCTGGAGAGAGTACAGAGAAGAGCAACTAAGCTGGTGAAAGGGCTGGAGAACAGGCCTTATGAGGAGCGGCTGAGAGAGCTGGGGTTGTTTAGCCTGGAGAAGAGGAGGCTGAGGGGTGACCTCATTGCTCTCTACAACTACCTGAAAGGACATTGTAGAGAGGAGGGTGCTGGCCTCTTCTCCCAAGTGACAGGGGACAGGACAAGAGGGAATGGCCTCAAGCTCCGACAGGGGAGGTTTAGGCTAGACGTTAGGAAAAAATTCTTTACAGAAAGGGTCATTGGGCACTGGAACAGGCTGCCCAGGGAGGTGGTTGAGTCACCTTCCCTGGAGGTGTTTAAGGCACGGGTGGACGAGGTGCTGAGGGATATGGTTTAGTGTTTGGTAGGAACGGTTGGACTCGGTGATCCGGTGGGTCTCTTCCAACCTGGTTATTCTGTGATTCTGTGATGATCATCTTGACCTTCAAAATAAGACTAAGAAGTCTTGCCCGCCTTCTGTATCAAGTATACATATGCCATTTAGACTATAGCATGCTGCTTAGAAAGGTAACTGCTTTGGTGTGATGGGTACTTCATTACATGATTTGGGATTTTTTTCTTCTTTGTAAACAGGTGCATGCCTTGGTTTCAGTCTGGTTTCCAGACACAGTCCTCAGTGGTGCTTTTCTTACTATCAGAAATCTCTACTAGGACATGACTGAGTCAATATCTGAACCCTGGAGGTGTTTAAGGGATGGGTGGACGAGGCGCTGAGGGACATGGTTTAGTGATTGATAGGAATGGTTGGACTCGATGATCCGGTGGGTCTCTTCCAACCTGGTAATTCTATGATTCTATGATTCTTTTCCAACCTAGTGATTCTGTGATAATGTTTCAAAATTACTAAAACTATTCACTACAATTGCTCTGGTTATAACCAACATCGGCAAAACACTAAAAACTGGGGCAAGTCGAAATGCCTCGAGACATTAGAGTAGCAAACACACATTAAAAAGAATTGGATCCCAAAAAGTCTCACCTACTGCGAAACCTCTGGAACTGTGTTGATTGCTCTTAAAAATCTTGGTTGTGTTAGTAGCTCCAGAGTAAATGACTGCCTCAGCCATTCTTTCACATAGATTTGTTGGCTTAAACACTCACACAGGAAAAAGATGAACAAGGCATTTCTTAACTTATTACTACATACACCTATGTTATATACCAATCCTACGTGCATCTTTTTGTGCATTTGGGGTCACATATTTTACTAACCAGGCAATATGGGCATCTGACATACTCCAGAGTTCATGAGCTACGCATCATGGGCAGGTTCCCCAAGTCATTGTCCTTTTTTTTTTTTTCATTTTAGAATCTGTATCAAATGAAATCAATCCAGTAGTGTTAGGTAACTATCTATTTTTACTACTCTTCAAAACACCTGCTTTTGACCAGAATTGCTGTATGATTGTAAGAACCTGCAAGATGCAACGTGCAAACCTTGGTCCTCAGCTTCTGACACCATCACTGACTGCAAGGTCAAACATGAAGGGCTAGTTCTCAAGGTGCCAGGACAAGCAAATATGCACACAGCGTGAAGAGGCTATATCAAACGTGATAATGCAGATATAACGTATACCCAAGTCCTTTCCAAAGAACTCTGAAGTCTGCTCAGTCCTGCAGGCATCCATCCAATTCTCTGAACTGTTTGCAGACCTTAGGTACTGCTGTTAGCGCATATATATCTTGCACAGATCCCATCTGCACTCACCTCCCCTCCTATTCTACTAGGTCTTCAGAGGGCACGAATGAGCATGCCCTGCCATCTGTCAAAGCTAGGACATGTAAGCGAGCCACAAAGGAAGGTTGAACTGCCAGCCTCAACAAGCTCAGCACCGCAGGGCTCCCTTCATGTGAACTTCACCCTGTACCAGAAGCCATGCCCTTTCCTCATAAATGCGGGCAATTCTAATGAATTTAGCCATTTTTATAAACTTTCTGTACAAGATTCCAACAGTCTGTATAATTTGGAAATCTACTATCATAGAGGAAATTAATGATGGCTTCCACTCATCTTTAATAGCATTTAATTGATCAAAAGGGAAATTCTTCGACAGCAAAATAAGAGAAGCAGCAAGTCTTGATTATTACCTCCCCATGGTATTCATTACAGTTAAAGAGGAAATAACTACATAAAAGAGATTATGCATCACTGTATAAGCACGTCCTTTGATCTGGTATAGATGCACATACATTAGCTTTCACAAGAAAGATTTAAACAAAGTGTTTACTTTCAAGGGCTTTTCTGAAGCTGAACTGGAACGAACAGGTAATTAAAGTTCAGAAACATCAGAAGTAATTAAAGGCATTTGAGTAGTTCTGTACATGGTTAAGTGATCCTCTCCAAATGAGCTTTAAAACTATTGTGTAGAAATAAGGAGAGACTAACTCTCTCTTTAAATGAAAGACTCGGTTCCTCGTGTCTCTATTAAACAGGGTTTGCTAACTCCTACCTCTAGAACTTCCTGTCCTGATGCTGCAGCTGCTTTTTGTTTCCATTCCCATTACTAGATATGACAGGATTTAGAGAATGTTTAAGCTTATTTTAAAAAAAAAAAAAAAAGGTTACCTGACATCTACGTGAAGTCAACACTACACTAATGTTATTCAAAAAGCAGAATTCTAGGATGAAACAGTCAACTTACTTTTGATTCTGAGGCATCAGTCATCTGTACTCAAATACAGACACTGTTCTGCCTGGCAGAACTCCTGTTTTCTTCTGATGTTGTTACTCCTGCTGTTCTGTGCAGCTGATAAACAACAAGTTTCAACACATGAACCAGGTTCCAATTAAAAACTCACAGGACAACAGAAGTGTCTGCATGTTTAAAACAAACAAAAGAAACCCAACCAATAAGTAAATACCCAGCCTGGTACTTGGCTAACAATACAGGAACTTTTGAAATCTAATCTCTTAAGAAAACAGAAGGTTAAATAAAATTCTTGAAGTATATCAACTAATATCCACTCATTCAGATAACAATTATTTCAATATTTTTGCTAAAAAAATTACACCAGCAACAGATGGAAACATGAAGATTCTTGCCACTGCCCTTTCAGGAAACTTCCATCCAAGCTTCAGCTTATGAAGAAAGAAAAAGGATTTCAAAGTTGTAAACGAATGAAGGCCTATGGCCCAAAACGTTCTCTGATGACATCAAGACTGATGACATGGACACACTAATTCTGTTTCAGTCAGATAAATGAAATGCCAAAAAGGAAAATCCAAGGAAGAGTTACACTTCTCTCAAGTTAGGTAGCTGCAAGGACATTACACAGTGTGCAAAGTGCTAGACATCCAGTATTGAGAGTTATTGGATAAGGGATCTACAGGACTGCAGCTTCCAAAGGAGGTTGAAGTTACTATTTTATTATTCAGTACTTCACAATGTTTAAATACGTTTCCTGATAAAACTCAAAGTAATTCTCTCAAGAAGTCTTTCTATCGGGTATTACTTTTTCAAGGGGTTTATGACAAAGCCAAGTAACAAAAATGCAGTGCTATGTCAAAGACCAGATGACACTGATGATTACACAGGGATCAGAGCATGGGAGTCCCTCACTACCTACTGGCTGAACTCTACTTGCTATCTGCTGAGCTTGTAACAGCGAAGTTAAAGACAGCACATGCCTCCAATGGTGCTTCAAAACAAGGCTTCTGCTTCAGCAATGGTCAGTAATTTATGAGTGCAGTCACATGTTGACAAGTATTGAGTCGCAATAAGAACACTGGATTTTTTGAGGTGGATGCCCTTGGGCACCAATATGCGAGTCTAAAGGAGGTTTATTTTTACTAAGATTAAAAGCAAGAACCACCTCAAACCCAGGAACCCAAACATGCAGTACTGTTGCAGAGCTGCTGTTACCAAAAACTTCATTTTGTAGTTCTCAAATTTAAATTACACCACATAGTGCTATAAAGACACTGCTCTATTACTGCCATTTTCACAGTGTGTTCCTTCACTTGCTGTTTTTCTGCATTTGTCCATAGAAATCCATTTTGTAAAACATATTGACAGTCTTCTAAAATGTGATTTATGGTACTATTTAAGCACTTATCACTTGCTATTCATTCTTCCAGCTACATTATTCTTCAGGGCTACAAAACACTACGTACCTCAGCAAAGCAAACATTTTAATTTATGGGGCTTTACTATTTTTCAGACAAAATACAATATTTTTCCTGGCCTATTTATTAATCATAAACCAAAAGAAATCTACTAACGATTTAGATGTCAAAATTACTTGTTTTTCATCAGCATGATGGAGCCCTAGGCCTTAATACTGAAAAAATACAGCCATCTCCTTAACTTTAAACATAGAAGTAGCCTCAATTTTCTCTAAAGACTTACAAAACTGTAAGAATTCAGCTTTTTTCCCCTCTCTCATAATGAGAAATGGTAATTACTACCACATAAACTAGCACAGCTACAAAAAGCATACAAGTTTTTGGAAACAACCCTTCCCTAGGCCTCACCAAATGCTTGGAATTCCAGAGAGCAGTTTTGCTTTTCCTGTCTACACCAGAGAGCATAATTAATATTATTATTTCTCCTTTCAAGCCTTTCCTCTTCTTAATACACAGACTGTTGTGGCTAAATTAAAACAAACATTACTTTTCTACAACATACTCAACCGAATAAATTCAGTAATAATATTAACTAGGAAAGTGATCAAACTTCACACCCTCAGCATAACCCCTTTCTAAAATGCAACCAGATGATCGCTATTTAAAAATAATTATTACAAATAGAAAGCTATGAAGTCTACATTAAGAGGTTTACAAAGTGCAAAACATTGGCTTTCAAGAGCTTCCAAGTATACTGACACCCAGATAAAGGAGACACCAACATACCACAGCAAGATTCACTATAAGTATTAAATACTTTTTTCTGTTCAATCACATAACATTATACAAAACCTTCTGAAAACATAGCCTATGACTTACTCTGTGAAACCTGGTACGTGAAGACACAAAAAGTTTGAGAAGACACTGCAAGCTTCCTGTTTAGAATTTGCATGCCAGAATTGGAGATGGTGTGAGTCTTCTGTTGGAATTATGCGAATTAATTCACATAATAGAGTATCATAGTCTGCCATCATTTCAGACAAACATTGATGACACATCAGAAGACAATTCCAACTGCACTGGCAAGAAAATCGGTTTGGCTTACAAGAAGATGAAGTATTTACTTAAGAAAAGAGTGAGATCACACATCTTCCTCTCTCAACTTTGGAGTGAGTGTCATGCAGGCATAAATTCTACAAGCAAACACATTTCAAAAATTGATGTTGAGTTAAAATACACTAAACTGGCACACCCTTCAACAATTGTCTATTTAAAAGCAAGAAAATGAATAGCTTACCTGTATCAGCAATAATTACATATCAACAAACATTACACTAACTGAGTATAAGTAAACATACATATCAAAACAAAACTTCAGAGGTGTAGAAATCAAACTTTTGAAAGTCCTTTTTTCCTGCAAATAAAATACTACTTCTTACACAGAGGAAAACAAAATATGCAGACTGCCAAACACTAATAATAGTCACCAGCCAATGCTGACTATTACAATAATTTTACATTGTTATATTGACAGGTTGCGTAGGAGGAGAGTAGTTACTGAAACCTATTGTCATCATTGTTTAGCACCACCCACCAACAGCAACTCAGTAACTCAGTAGTCCCTAGCCCCTTTTCTCTGAAAACAGAAAACGAGTTGACCTTAACTTTTAAACAACTTAAGTTGCAATATCTGTTCATCAAATGCAAACTGAGTTTTCAAAAGTACCAAAGATTAGTAGGTTTGGATGAAAAGCGTCAGAAGTACTTGAAAAAAAATACATCAGCATAAAGAAATGACAAGTAGAAGACAAATTTTTTAACACACAAAGTATTTTTAATGGCATTTAACAGAAGCTAGTTCAAAGATCCTTCTTTTCTCCTTCTCTATGTTAGTCTTCAAAGTCTCTCTATTTTGAGGACAAACAAAACTCCAGTCCAGCACTAAACCAGAGAATAAACACAATAACCAGGAGGGCAAAAACCTAGGTTTATGGAACACTGATTTTTAAATCACTATTTTGCACGCTATCAAGATGAACATCCCAGAACACCAAAGTTCATTTTACAGCTCTGAATCAAGCAGCAAGATAGAATAATATCAACTGTCTGATACATTTTTCACATGGATGTATAGAAGATTAGCAACTGGTATTCCTGGGAAGCCATGAAATATCTTTGAGTGTTTAACACATTCTACCACTTGTTCCCTAGCTAGAAGGATGAAAAGACTGTAAAAGATGGAAAGTTTTTATTCTCTTGTTGTCTTATATATATGTCTTATATAGTAGACTTCATTTTACTTTTTTCTACACAATTATTTTGTGACTTGCTACAAGAACACACACCTCCGCAGATCCATTCTCAAGCTCCATAATTTTTTCTTTGTTACCCTGGCGGTTTAACCAATTTCATTTGTTTGTTTTTTTTTTTTTTAAGTCAACATAACATGAATTTACTTTGACTTGAATATTTTATTGGCCTGTTTACACAGTGATAGTACCTTCATTTTGGCTGCATGTTTCTTTGATTTTTTTTTTTTTTTTTTAAATGGTGAACATACTACACTGGAATCCAGCACTGCATCTTTTTCCCAATAAGGAGTCCAAGTCTTCTTGCTTGAGAACATAGATGGATATTAAAAATCCAGTCTGAAGCCTGTTATATTCACCTTTACCAACTTGTGGTTCTCCCATTTAATAACAGAAACAACTTTGAATTAGCTACAGATAAGCTAATATTGACACTTAAATGGAGGAACTAATAAACCATACTGCTCTTAGTCAGCGGCTATCTGGTACATGATATTAGTAACATACTCATCTCTGGATTGTCAATTCTTATTTCATCAGATTCATTTCTGACTTGAACTCTCTTTTTGGCTTTCCTGGAAATTGCCCCCAACCTGTACTTACAAGGAACACAGAGTACAGACTATGCCTGCAATGTGGAAACTCCAGTACACACAAAATACAAACATGTCCATTTCTATTTTGTGCATATGTAAAACAGCAGTGACTCTGAAGGCATTCTAGCTTAGCAATAATTGCAGTATGACTGAGTAACTGCTAGAAAACTTCAAGAACACCCTGATATCTTGTCAAAACGTGCTGCTTTGGAAAAACACAGCTTCCTTTGCAAGGTTCAACTTTCAAATGACATGCTGTACAACATAGCTGCAAGCCTATGCTACCACACCATCCAATGTATTCCTTGTGCCAAGAAATTTAAAAGCTGCTGCTTTTAAATCAAGTCTCAGCAAAAGTATTCTAGTACATGGCTCAAAAAACAGTTTTGCAAACTTACTTCATTGCCGACAAACTACTTAAATGGAAAGATTAGAAAAACACTTCATCTCCATTCTCCAGTCTTCCTATCCTTTAGAAGGGTTGTCAGGCTAAGAAATAGCTATGAGGAGCCCTCTGTTAAAATGCTGGCGGTGATAATGCACATTAATTTTCACCACTGTCTCATGAGTATCTTCATGCTGAGATGGGAATCATAGTTTACATATTGATGAGAACAGCATAAAGATACTTCCCTGTAGTTTCACATAAGCAGTACACAAGAAAAGGACTGCAGGGTTCCCAAACTCTCACCTGAAGTTTCTGTTCAAAAAGGGACACATTTATAACCCCCTACTGCTATACAAAGAAGAAGAAAATAATCTGTTCTCCATGCCCATCTTGAACAGTACTAGTAATGGGTTTAAATTACAATAAGAAAGCTTCAGCTTAAATGCAAACAAAAACTCTTCTATTAGTCAAGACTGGAAAAGATGGCCTGGGGAGACTGCCGAGCCTATCATTTCAAATCCTGAACAGTAGCTTGGACAAACACACGTCCTAAATCTTGAGCTTGGTGAGCTTTGAACTGTCCAGTACATTAAGCATGGCAAGATTCCAAATGCGCTTCCCAAGTCATTGACCTCTCCAACAATTTCCATGTGCAATGGTATTCAAGCTACATTAAGAGCTACTTAGCAGTAGGTACAATACCAAAACCCACATTTTATTTCACTCTCACCATTAAGAAGGGAGAAATACATTAAGGTAAAACTGTGGGTTTGATTAAAACCAGACAAAGCAATTCATCACTACTTTCTTTCATTTCCAAAATTGTATCTTCAAATTCAGTACCTAAAAACTGCCTATGAACTCCACACACTGAGGAATATTCAGGACTCTGCTACAAAACCTGAGTTCAGCCTACAATAGTAACTCATGATCTGACCATTACACTGAATATTCAACAAATAAACACAATGAGTAAGAGAAAGAAACAAAGTTTCTGGGAAAACTGCAAAATTACACCAGCTTTGTATTTGCATATGCTTCTGGCCACCTGTTTTTTACTTTATGCAATCTAGCTGACCACAGCAATTTTTCAGACAAAGAGCACAGAAGGGAAGCAGAAAGTACATTTCCGGGTGGAATTTTGGCTTGTATTCTTATTCCTAGGTAACACAGGAATTCCTTTTGGACACCTATTTAAGAGACAGAAGCTAATTTAGAAGACATGTTTGCCAGCAGTTCTTAACACTTTCTGAACCTTACCCAATCCATCAACATTATTCTTAAAGTTTTAACATCAGAACCAGACACTGGCATTCCTGTTGGTTCGGGTAGAAATGGTCATATTAGCTAGGTACTCGTTTTCAGTATCTCTGATTACACATTGAAGCATCTCACTCCTATCCTTAATGCACTGTTGTACTCATGGTTTAAACCATCTAAGACGGAACTGCTGCCACCTTCATTTCTCTCTCTTTCAGCTCACACCAGCACTGACATTTTCTACATCAGTAATGTAACCTGACTGATTTTTCTTTTTTACCAGAAAGCTGAGAAAGGTACAGCCAGAAAATGACAGAATATTTTGGGCACAAGATC
The DNA here is from genome assembly GCF_032191515.1 of Phaenicophaeus curvirostris. NCBI lineage: Eukaryota > Metazoa > Chordata > Aves > Cuculiformes > Cuculidae > Phaenicophaeus > Phaenicophaeus curvirostris. Next base: position 15,121,929 of record NC_091405.1, read on the forward strand.
AACTTTCTCATGGTTTATGTCAGACCTGACAGTGCAGCTTACTCAAGAAAATACTGGCTTATTCCAATGCCAATAATATCAGTCTGTGACAGCATTTAAATATGAAAATAAAAGCAGTACATGAACTTGTGTATTTTAACATACGCTCATACACTAAACACCCTACAATACGTTTATGTTATTACTTGATCTTCAAGACTAAAAAAGTTACTTCACATAGTTCTGCACTATCATTGCAGCCAAAGTCTACCACCACCTTGTTTTTACCTAAAACTTTCAGCTCCCTCCTCTCTACGACCTCCTTTCAGATAGTTGTAGAGAGCAATAAGGTCTCCCCTCAGCCTCCTATTGTCAAGGCTAAACAACCCCAGTTCCCTCAGCCGCTCCTCGTAAGACCTGTTCTCCAGCCCCTTCACCAGCATCGTTTCTCTTCTCTGGACACACTCCAGCATTTCACTGTTCTTCTTGGAGTAAGGGGCCCAAAACCAAACACGTGAAAACTGAGAGAGAATTCTGTCCAATCATCATTGCAGACACCAACAGTTCAAATAAATTATTACAGTTCACTGCTGCACTGTATTCTTTTGGGAAGATCGCCATCATTTTTAGTATATTAAGTACAAGTCTTGTGTAGCAACTAAAATAGAAATAATCTTACAATATTTGAAAATGGGCTTCCTAAAATGGGCTTTTTCTCCAGCTACGCTCTAGATGCATCTCTCACTCTGCATCTAAGCAGGGTTTCAGGTGAATTAAAAATGACAGATACGGCAGCCCTAAAGTAATATATGAAAGTCTTATTGTATTAGTCATTTTTCCTGTCATTTTGTATTACTGTCATATTAGTCTAATGCAATACTAACATGATACTGAAATGTTAGCATATTACAGATTACTCAGTGTGTCAAGCCTGAGTCTGATCATATTACTTTGCTGTGTGTATTGTAGTGATGAAACAGTTCCCTTCCACCCCCTGAAACTAGGCAGGACTAAGAAATCACATGGCACTGACTATGCAAGAGCTTTAAAACTTGTATAATAGATACTAGTATCTCTTGTATCAAATGAAAGGATCTAACTGTAACAGAGGAGACAATATCTCTAGAAACACGTAAACACAAGTAAAGTATTCCTCTTCACTTTAAAGTGATTTTGAGTCTTTCCATACAAATCCAAGAATTACCACCAGAACAGCAACATTTGGAAGTTTTCCTATGGTAGAGGAAATGCAACTAGAAAGTAAAACCATTTGATATTCCCCTCAAACGTTCCCAGCATATAACCAGGCACTATTACATTAGGTAATAAAAAATTCTGGATCGTTTTCTCCAAGTATATTTTATTCTAGTTGCCTAGCATCAAGCAGGACACCAGCCACACACAAGGGTAGATAGTAATCTGGCCTAGACAGTAATCATACTGAATCATAATCATAAAGAATCCTTCCTCAGTTTGTACTAAAAAGATACAGGCATGGGCCAATTTACTGCTTTAATACTCTCATTAGTACTTCCTCACATGTACAAACATGCATCTGTATCAATACAACAATAAACCTCCCACTTACACATACAGCTCCTTAGCTATCAGAGATATGAATGGCGTTTGATACAAAAAGACATCATTCACGAATACTGAGTAGAAAGTTGTGTGACAAAACTGTTCTATTTAGTCCTCCCAGGTTCAAATTATTTTAGACTGCAAGAAAAGATAAAGTTTTGTCTTAGTTTTATGGGTTTCAGTCAAGATGTAAAACATCAGCTGTCTTAAGAACAACCACCATTTTAATGCCATTGCAATGCCCTGAAAGAGGTGTAAGCATACAATTAGATGAGCTGAGTTATATTGACTTGGGATAAATACTTAAAGCTTTTTCAAGCCCAGTGTAAACCCAATAAACACATATTTGATCAAACTGCCATCTGCTGGGTATTCCTGGGATTTAAGTGCTTTGGTTAAATACACACACTGCTGTATCTGATAATATTTTAACAAGAACTACTAGGTATCTTTGCATTTTCATAACATGTTTTTCTTAAGTTTGGTTGGCAATAACCATTTGCCCCTTGTTCCAGCTGAAAAGCTGCCAGCAGTAGCAAACCTTCAGATTAGGCCACGCTACAAAGATCCTGTGAACCTGCATAACCTAATCCATCCTCATCACACTAACGTATTAAGTTTGGTGGGCACAGGTCAATTGCCTTCACTTGCACAGCTCTTGATGAGAAAAGGGCAAACAAAAAAATCCACACACTATCACATCCTATAATGACAGAATTCAGTAAAGTGACAAGAGGAATAAAAAGAACTAATAAAAGAGTAGTAACAATTACTTAAAAATACCTCCATAAAAACCCAAGCTATATATAACATGGGACAAATATTCAATAATTCATTTTTTGGGACAATAAGGAAATATTTCTTATTGAAACCAGCCAAGGTTATAGCCATCAAGAAGCAAGGCTACCCTGACAGTGTACTAGACAAGTTTAATAAATGTGGTACAACCAAGTGGAAACAACAATCCCAGAAAATTATCATGATAAAAACTAACAGTGGCATGCTAAAAAGTGGTATTTCAAGTAACCTAGGCTCTGAAAGTAGAAATAAACATCAAGAAAGAAATACTAGCTTATCACACTTTCACACTGATGCAGCTCTCTTTACAAGAAGTTGGACTGAAAGAAGTGTACTACATCCAAAAAACCCCAAAAAACAATCTCCATAGTCTGAGTTAAGAATGAAGTTGCTACTACCACAATATCAAAATCAAGTGTAAATTGAATCAAAGCAATTTGGCAGAATTCAGAACATAAGATCAGGTTACACTGTACTCTAATCCTATTCAGAACCAAGTCAGCTATGCATAATTGCTGTTTTTCAATGAGAATGAAACATTAAGTGTGCTGTAAATTACCATTAAATGCTTGGGATTCTGATGAGTAGAAAGTACTATACAGAGACACATTATTGTCATTTTATGTTTAATTCCATAGTATTTGTACTTTAAATCCAGATATTCTACCAAAGTCAAATATATGAGCAAGTACTTTCAGAGATGCCTCTTAATTTTACAGGTCCTCTCATCAGTAAGTATGGGTTTTAAGGTGTAGTGGTGGATTGCTAGTCCTACATGACATTCTGTACTGTCTAACACTGCCGACTCTAGCATTTCCCAAGAATTACAAGATTATCATTTCAGGACAGATGCTTGCAAAACTTCCTCCCATTTCAGTCAGTAAGGGCCCATTAAGTTCTTGGAGTATTGCAGCAGGAAAAAATGCACAAATTGGAACTGTAAGTGCTAACTCAAGACAAGGAGTGTGCTAGAAGTTAGCCATGCATACAGGCACTGTATTTCCAAGGCCAGATATAAACTGGTGTTCTGGCTTTGCAGAAATGAGGTTTACAAAGTACTTGGGTCAAAATTAGTTATTCTTCAGGGAGGATTGGCTGTACTGTCAGAAAGAACAATGCTGGAACCACACTAAAACACCTACCACCAGACCACTGGAAAAATAGTATGATGTCATACCTGCATTAAGGTACCATGGGGAGGATTAGACTTCACTGACTGACCACCATTTCTCACTCTCAAGACTTAAATTCACCTGCATGAGAAGCATGATAGAGATCCCATTTGATTTTGAAGGCCCAGGCCAAGCACTAGCTTTCTTGCAGGTATACAGGCAGAAATGACTGACTCCTGTAAAAACCACAGCTAAAAGCACACTGCATAACCAGAAACTGAGCTGTTCGGAAGACAGGATATTTTCCATCTGGAGTTTTAGATCAGCCCCGATACATAAACAGCCACAAAACACAACATGTGCTTCAACTAATTTCTTTGATTCTTTCAAGATATTTAGACTCCTTGGCAGGAGTATAAGATAGAAAAAGTCTACAGTGAGATTACTTGTTTATAAAGACTTTAGTCGTGGGCTTGTCATCTGAAACCTTTTACACAACATGTAACCTTTAAGTTTAGAGCAAAGAGACGTTGTTTATTAGGGGCTTTCCTCTATTTTTTTTTTCATGTCCCTGCCCATCAATGAACTCATGAAATTTTAGGTTGAGATTACTACATGTATATCTTATGTTAGGGTAATCTACAGGTACTTATGCATATGAAGACTTGAGTTTACCTAATTAAACAAACAGTATCACTTCATACAGTACAAGCCTTGAGTCCTATGCTAAATCCAAAAAGTTTGGCATGGTTTGCCCAAGAACACTTTATTCAGGACAGTTTAATGCACAAAACATCTTCAAACTGTTCCAATAAGTACATTTTGTGTATTCCATACACTTTCAAGCTTAAGCTGTTTATAATATCTGGGTAAGCAATAAGCTTTTGTCTAAGTAAATAGTGAAAACACATGACTTGGTAGAAAACATACAAATATTTTCTAATATACTGTCATGGGAAAATTGGTAAATATTTTATTTGTATTTCCATTCCCAAACAATCAGTTAATACTACACTAATACTAAAGCAGATAATGAAGACAGTATGACCCTAATATTTTTTCCACATTCTTTATTTGCATTCCAGGACAGTTGCATAAGTTCATTTGAAAGTGATAATTTTATCTTTCTGCATCTCATTTGGATCCAAGAAAAGGGAAGTATTTAAAGTAATACAGAAAGTGCCACCACTCTTCCCAGCAGAGTAATCTGCAAAAATCTATGGTGCTATCTTGATTCTTATTGCAACTGTTGGTGTTTGGTTTTCTTTCCTAAAATCTATGCAGATAAAAACAACATTTGGTAACCATGGATAAAACGTGCTAGAAAAGTGATAACACACACTGTGTCCAGATACATTACAACATAGATATGCATCTTAGCACATTACTATACTAAGAGATGAACTGAAACAACATGGCATTTATTGTACCTCAATTAACTGGAGCTGAACATTTTACAAGGTAAAGGCTTTAAACTTTTCCTGACATTTCTTCCTTTCATTGACCAAAGTTGGAATCGACCTGAGGAAAAAAGATAAAAAATCTCTCCTTTAACACCAGTATCTACTAAACATTTTAACTTATTTAACTAGATTATATCCTTTATCTATATATGCATTAATCCTAGCTGAAACTAGTTTTGTGCAAATCCAAAAGTTTCAGTAATCAGGAAGCAGTAAGTGAACATCCTGTTACCTCCTACTCAGGTCAAGTCAAATATTTTCAAGACTCTCCTCTTCAAGGCTCAGAGGATGCCTCTTACAGAGCAGACTACCCTCATTCTACCAAAAGATACCTAAACCTGATGGCACACAAAAAAAAAACTTCACCTTGTGCATCAGTAATTTCAGCACAGGACCTCAAGAGGCTATTTCAAGACATCCCATCCTAGCCAAACCATACTACTAAGATTTTTGAGGCAATGACATGTGCAGGGAAAACAGAAAGAGGAAATAAAGAAGTGGAAGATGTTTATTTTTTGTCTTTTCAGTTTTCCACATGGAAATTCATTTTCCATATTAGGAAATGAAGGGGCAAACTGGCAGGGTTGCCATGGAGACCACAAGTTACTCATTAGCGAACATACACAGAAAGCTGTAGGAAGAGCTAGAGAGGACGTATGGCAAGTACACCTTGGTCCTGAACTCACATTCATGCTACCCTTATTTTTTGCTCATACTCCCTTCTTAAACATGGACTGATCCTTTCAAAATCTGAGGAAATAACTCCAAACAAGCAAGAAGCACGAAGCTTATTTCAAACTTTTTAGAAATTAAGGTCATATAAAAAAAAAAAAAAACACACACACAGCTAAGAAACCTTTCATTATTTGTTAGTCTACAAGCTAACCGCAATTTACAAGCACTTCAAGGTAAGCAGTTTACATAAAATTTAGTTAGGAGGTTTCATAATAGAAGTCACATAGGTGAAATTCGACACACCGAACACACAAAGAATTAACACAGAATATAAATTGGAGTTCAACCCCAAAATAGTCATCTGATTGGTTCTGACTGGTGCAAATCAATTAAATACCACACATCCATAAGTCAAAGTTATCCCCATAGAAACAGTATCAGCTCTGAAACCAAAGCCTGATAGATATCCAAAGACAAATCTATCACACACAAGCAGTGTCTGAACTCATAATAAGAAATTAAATACATATATTATCTGAAGCTGAACAGAAAAGCAATGACAGTACACTGCTAATGTTAGCACATGCAAAGTGTCTACCTTCAGTTATTATAGTCTTGTCATTAAGAAAACGCATCTAGGTCTTCAAAAAACATTTGAAAACTTCAAATTACAATTGCTAATAAAATTCTCATAGTTGACTTCACACAGTACAGATTGCAGTGTGTAATGTGTAGAATCACATAACCATAGCATAGTTTGGGTTAGAAAGACTATCTAGTCCAACCCTTGGCCGTGAGCAGTGTATATATGTTTATCACTTCTTTCTCCTAACAGCATCACCATGCCCTTTCAATTCCAGGATTTTATGGATCTATTTTTAAGAACATTAAGAGCCAAAAGTGGCAGGGAAATGCAATGACTAAGGCTAATTAGTAACTCATCTGGGACAGTACATCAGCTATTTGATAAATTACATGAATGCCATCAGATGATGAACACAGTATTTTTAAATGTTGCTTTTCCTGTTACTTTAAAACTCCTTGAAAGCCTTGACAAAAACACAATTTCACACTAACTTCTAACACCTTGCTCTAGAAGGCTTATAAACCAGAAAAATTCTCCTGAAGAACAAAAGTATGCATGACATTTTTAACTCTGAATAGCAGTGGATCAAAAGATTTGTGTAGCAGTAGAGGCAAAGTGTTAACTGACCTCTGGGGCATTCTATTGATCGAAACAGACAGCGCTGCACTGTATTTTCAGAAAGCATGATAATGAATAGTTTTCTCCAGCCTGGACAATATGTTAAACAACATGCTGAACATTTGACTAACAAGAGAAATTATAATGGTAGTTGTTGGTAAATTATTATTTCATAGGGGCAATTTGGTGAAGAGTATTTACACATAAGTTTCTTCTTTTTTTTTTTTTTGCAGACAAGACACCTTCCAGGAAACACATCAGAATTCTAATTATGCAGCCTATAAGCTAACATCACATGAGGTAAAAAAACCACCCACTACGATTTTTCAGAGGATTGTGTCCATTCAGCAGAACGGTGGTGTCCAATGGTGGCAGAAGTACTCATCCAAAGGACTTGTAATATCCATTTTAAGCAACCTTTCAAATGTTGACAAGCAATACTCAGGACAACACTTCAAACAGATGTGGCTTTTGTATGCTTAAATATGTTCCAACTGGAAAAGAAAAACAGTGTTCTTGAGCCAGTTCTTCACACCCTGATATATGCTTCCCTTGTTGGAATTTTCCAGCTGTGGTCTAACGTATCCCTGTCTACTCAGTAGTATAACATGACAGTCCCTGGTGAAGACTTCTAACTCTTGCCATGAATATATTTTCCTTGTTATAAAGACTGAAACATTGTCCCCAAACAGGCTTACAGGCAACAGTAGAACGTATTTCAAGTCTGTAATATTTGTTTATTCTTTTAATGTTGAGATTTTAAATGTGAGAAAAAAATGTGTGTAAGAGAAAAAAAACAAACTCTGAAGCTCTGAAGATACATAAGCTACATATGAATATGGAGCAAGCAGTATGGACCTCACAGTTACTTGTTAATCTACATCTGACTATAATCGGAAAGGTTCAAGGTTATCATAGAAGAGCCTACAAGACAATGTGCAGAACAGAGATGCATTACTTAATATTAATCCTAAATATTGATTTTAATAAGTCATATATTTTTTTTCTCATTTTGAATGTGAGACTGAAGAGCTTGTTATTGTATAGATATCGGCTTATCTAACAGTCAAGAATCCAAAAGCTGCAGCTCTTGAATTTGAAAAATACTAAAGCTCTAAAAAGTAAATCTTCAACAGCTGATGTTTATTAAGAGTTTTTTACACCCATTTTGGATGTTTAACATACACCAATCTGAACTCATATTATTATGTCAGTTAAATAAAGTTTCCTTCAGGTCTATCAAATGGCATCACCAATATAGTTGGCCAGAAACAACTTCCTATAACTACAACAGCGCATTCTCTTCCTACTCTGTATCATTTTTACTGTCATTCAATTTTCCTCAAATGATCATCTCTGTGCATGTTTTTCTTCAATTATTATAACAAAAGCTGCTTTCAAGACATACCAAGTGATGCTATTTTCTTTCTGCAGCAAGCAGCACTAGCAGAAGCTAACATTGATGCTAAACATTGTCTACGATTGTTATGGAAATACATTTATCTGTATCATGTTGTCACAGAAGCTAAATATCAAGGCATGAAAGCTACATAAAATAATTTTTACTGATCTGAAAGAAACATTCAAATGTATGATTTGATCAAAATCATCCTTACTTCAAAAGCCTTGGTTACCAACAGCATGAATATGAGACAGTTGTATTTCAATCAATATTTAATTCATTACTTTCATACTCTGGGTTCTAGTAATACCCAGGGTACATCCAATCTAATAGATCCAGCATTCTCTAACTTTAGCAATTTTTTACCTACTATCCTTCTCTTAGTTCCATCCGCTTTGTTTCATTTTTCATTCTATTAAAATGAACATTATATAATTATCTGTAGCATTGGGTTTATTATGCATAAATACAGACCAATGATTTTATGTTCTGGTTTTGTATTTCAAAGATGGTATGTCTTTGAATTTTTAGTCTTCCGTTAGAGAGTCAGTATTTTAATCAATATAATAGCTATTATTATCTTGACAGGAGGAAAAGCCTCTGCACAGCATCCACCAAATAATTTTATTTCTTTTTTCAATTCCATCTGTTCATGGCAGTTTTTCATTCAAAGTGATTTCAAGTGCAATGCACAGAACCCCAGAGCCTCCATGCTTTAGTTGTGTACCTCCATGTTTTGCCACACTTCCTCTTTGATCACCAACAAATCTTCCCTTCAAAACATCCTTTTCTGATCTTGGCAGGCTCCCCTCTACTCTAATGCAGAGAGCTTTCTGTGAGAATTATTTCATCTTTTGTCAAATGACCAGCTTAATGACTTCAAGTCCTTGTTAGATTGTTTTTCTCCAGGTAGACAGCTGATAATCTAGGTTAGCTGCTTCTCCCACTACAATAAGTGCTTTTCTGTGTTTCATAACTCAAGTTATCTATTATGTAAAAACAAGTCCTAACATGCAATAAAGTAAAAGAGAACAAAAGAAATACTGACACTCCTACAGCCAGATTGAAATCCATTAAGTTGCAGAGATTCTTAAACCTACTTTAAGGTTTAAAATTAAAAAAAAATAAATCTCACTGTTACCCTTATTTAGCACCTGATTTCCCTACGTTAAACTAACTTCTAAGGGCCACTAATAAATTAGTAATAGTGTTGACATTTCTATGATATTGTGTCATCGCCCTAATCAGAAATCATGGGATTATCACAAGCTTTCCGCACATTTTATTGGAATGGCATCAACACTTGAATTAAGTCTACTTGTCACTGTGACCATGTCTAATAATTGGAGAGACATCACAATTAGATGATCACAGGATCACACTGAAGTCATTTTAGACCTGTTAATGCAAATTGTAATTCATCAAAATGGCAACATGACGTCTACCACACTCCAAGCACCAACCAGAAATGCTTTTTCCCCACAACAATACAGCATGTTGAGAAAATATGCATTGCACTAAAGCAATGTTGAGAAACTACAGTATTATAGCGTGTTCAGAAAGGGAAAAAAGCTCAGTCTGCAACATCTTGCAATGACACCAGCTTGGAACTCCAAGGAAAATAAACATGTCAACACTAAATTACAAGTCTGCTAGGAAATTCTCCTCCTTCATAAAACTGCGTAATCAATGACAGGAACAGACAGATTGCAAGCTAAAAACAATTTCAAGATACTTAACATTTGTTCTGTCTAAAACCGTGGTCATCAGTGCTCCAGCAACAAGTACAAGAGCAGCTATAGGAAGAGATTGTGAAAGAACACCTGATTTGAATCCACTTCACGTTACATTAATGCCTCAATGCATTTTGGACAGCGTCTGAAAACTCTGCTGATACATACCTAGCATTTTTGACCTATCGTTATTTCTTTTCACTGCAGACTTCAGAAAGTACAAGTCAGCAAGCAGCAGGAAGAGGCTGTTCCACAAGAGAAGGGAGGTCAGGAAACAAGCAGGTCAGTAAGGCAGCGTCCTCGCCAGCAAAGGCTGCAGTCTACAGGATCTGTGAAAGAACAGCAGAACAGGTCTGGCGACAAGAGCCAGGGTCACATATCAGTCCAAGGGGGGTGTCAAAGTCACAGTGGTGGGGCAGTGCAAGGTTAAGCCAATGAGTCAGGTACAGAGATAGCTGCACCACAAGCCACCAGGTCAAAGAAGAACAAAGGTCTGAATTTAAGTGCTGCTTCTGAGCTTGAGGGAGCCAACCCCACAGGCTTCACACAACTCTCGCTAGCACAGCAGCCTAATCTGAGGCCAGCAAGTGGCACCACATCAGAGTTCAAGCACATGCAGCCAAACGTACCCCACAGGTGGGGATGGCCTGGGTCTGTAAGTCTCCAGGATAGGAGAACACAAGTTGAAGCTAGAGATCCCTTTTGTCACTTGGATATTACACTGGAAGCTGACCACATCTTCCATCTAGTTTGAAAAATACAAAAAATCTACAATTAAAAGAAACTTTACAGACGCTCTTCCCATCCCTATTCAGTAAAGGAAAGAAAAATGGTACTAGTGCCAAAACTACAGCACAGAAACTGAGAAAGGCAATCTAAGTGTCAATCAGGATACTGCTTGATATTACATCTACAGAAAGAAAACCACTGTACGCTTAAATGAATTACTAGGGGTCAGCCAAAAGTCTGTCCTCAGTTATTCAAATATAAACACTTTAATGCCTTTTATCCCTACATTTTTGCTCATTCAGTATTTGATTTTAGTTAGATTTCTATTGTTAAGCCCATTAAACTGCTGTAATCCCACCGCTGAATAGAAATCCCCTGAAAAGGTTAATAACACTTAAGTTTACTGCAAAACATGGCATTCTTTTAATAGCAATAAATGGCAACATGCCAATCAAATGAAAATAATCCCTCATTTAAGCAATTAATAAATGTGTTTAAAGTGTACACAGACAGCAAAAATTAAGTTCAAGTGATCAATTCCTGTACTTAAACAAGTATAATTATGTAATCATTATGTTACTTACAGGATTTCATTAGGTTTGTTTTGGGGGTTTATGTCATTTTTCTTTCAAATTAACTCAGCTGTTAAGATTAATTTTATATTACTAGCAAAATTGAAGGTCAGAGCCAAGATTCATACTGCTTATGTTTACATAATACCATACAACATGGAAATTGATGATTTCTTCCTCAGCATGAATGGAGACTCAGTGTCTATACAACAGTAAAAATAGCAATTTTTATAAAATAGCATTGTTCTCACATTGGTTACAGGAAGACTAGTATTACATCTCATAACTAGAGTTGTCTTACTGTTTAAGCGTACTTCAGTCACAATTTTCATGTCTTGCTTTCAGGAATCAAAATAGATGGAAGCCTCGGGTAGTCAAAAATTCTGTAAACATTCATGCTATATTTCTCACTGGTAGCAATCTGTCATACAACTCTTAAAAATACATTCTCTCAAGTCTCACACCTACCCTATACTTCTTGATACTAAAATAAAATTCACTGAAGAGACACAAATTAAGACAGAATTTTAGGAAGAGTGAGATGTCTTGCCCCTAGAGGACAAGAGCCACAGTTACAAACAAGCTTCTGAAAGTATTACGTACGTCTATACATAAGCATAGAAATGTTCCATTTCTGCCACCACTTCATTTATTGTGCAAGAGAAATGGAATAAAATGGCTTTCCTAAACCAACAGAATCAAATAAGATGTAGAACCATTCTGTCCTCTAAACTCTACTTAAAGAGATGTAATTTGAAGGCTACTGTGAAATCCATATTAGATCTATTAACAGGTTAAGGCCTCTTAAGTAAATAATCAACTTCAGCAGAAAGCAAAATGTTAAAAACATTTCCCGTATATTTATTTCAGATGTATGTTACTAATGCAGGCAGCCTGTCACAGGCTTGCTTCATCTCTTGTCCACTCAGTTTCCCAATATTATCTATAAATCTGCTCTGCTTTTTCCCTTCTGCCTCAATACGACACACAACGATCACGTACTGAGTCGGGGGAAATTATATGTTGTTTCCCTTTAGGAAGGCCATGCACAGGTCTCAGGTCTGATAACGTGTACTAGCACCACTAAATACAAATCAAGATTTAAATAACCTAGGTACAATTGTGATCACTATTCCATACCTTGAACAGTTATCTATCCTACACCAACAGTTTCTTTTAACTGAGATGAACTGCAGAAAAGAAATTGCTGCCTGTGGCACTTAGAAGAAAAAGTGGTTAGTGCAAATTCAAACAGAGAAGAGATGATGCTTTTGATATTATTTTTATTCTCCCCCTTCTGCCTATTTTAAAGGGATCTTCCATATACATACATATCGACATGTACAGTATATATTTCATATATGGTACGTAAAATATATTACACAAAAGCAGGATCTTAAAAATGAAGATTTACGTCTTTAAAAAAAATAGTCAAGATGGGTCTATGGTTAGCTGCAATATTCACTGCAGTTTGATTCTGCAGTAGTTTTTACACCCAATCTTATTCTGAAACACTGCACTTATAGCATTTAATATAAAGATAAAAAAGACAATACAAACATTGGCTTTCTCTAGGACTTGCTTACAAAATCAGTTAGAAACAGGAAAGTACATATTCTGTACCTGAGTAATCTCTTCTCTCACTACCCTTCATGATGCTGAAACTTAATTTTTCTTTTACATACTGTGGTGATTTTGACAAACATAACATTACACAACATCAGAAATCAGAATATAAATATTCCATGCAAGAGACAGAATCAGCTACAGGATTTTTTTTTTAAGTGTCATAAAAAATCAGGTATCAAAAGTCACTCCAAATACAGTACAAGGATAATGAAGTCTTAGCTTCAGTTGAAGAGAGGATGACAAATGGAGAAGATAGGATGGCAGACGATTTAGTTCCCTCTGAGGAATGTTCAGTAGAGCTACAGAGTGTGTGGAACTTCAGATTAGTAGCTGGATTTGCTATAGCACTTAAAAAATAAAGCTGGGGAAAGCATCAGCAGTAATAGTCTCCTTAAGTAAAGGCCTGCAGGGGTTACCTCTAGAAACAACTGTAACCAATTTACACTCCTACTCCACCTATTTTATCCATAGGGGTAGGCTACTAATGATGGCTTAGTCCTTTCACAGCAGTTAGCATCTCACACCTCACTGGATTAGATAAATGAGATAATTAAGGATCATAGGGAAAAGCTTGCTAATGGTTAAATCAGACATTGAACCAACTTTCTATTTATTCCCCTTCCATACATTTCAGTACTACCCAGTTAACATCTGCAGTTGGCATGTTTATCAAGAGTCCTATCTATGAGCAATTTGCCTTCTTCTCAATTTTAAGATTTTTCCTATATGAGAAAAGTAACTAGCAGAGCACACACTGCTTGACAGACATCAGGTATCTGCTCAAACAATGGGCAGAAACTGGTGTTTCAACAGAAGCAGATCTGTTTCTCAAATGTAACAGCACCCTAGAGAAAAACCAATAGTCATACTGACACACAAGCTTATAAATTGTAATGGCTCAAGAGCATCATGCACTAAAATACATTCCCCTTAAGACAATAAGTTGCTTGTAGGATCACATAAGTCTTTTCTTGTAAAGCCTTTCTGTTAACTGAAAAAGTTGATGTGTTTCTTCTCTATATAAAATTAAAATCATCAGTTGTGATCATATATGGTCAGGAAAACAATGCAAGCCCATTATTTCTATAGGGTAATACCTTTTGTCCTACATACAGTATTTAGCATCCTAGGAGCACTATACTAGTTGAAAAAGAAAACCCAATTCAAGTATTGGACCCACCATTAAGTTCAACCTTAACCAATTTCTAATAGCTTTTTTTCTGTTTCAGTAATTCCAATTAGAGGCTTATGATATCTGTTCTTTATGCCTTCCTCTGTGCAAAATAGGGATCTTGGCACGCTTCAACGGAATTCAAAGTACTAACTTAAGGCCTGACTCACATCCAAGCCCAAGAAGTCAGTTGCATTATGGAGTAATACGCATACCTTACCTGTGATGAGCTGACTTCTGTCTTTTTATGCCCTAATAACTTCAGGAAGCAAGATAAGGCCTTCTCCATTTATCACTTAGCAAGTTTACTCCTGCTCGAAAAGAAATGTTTTTCATTCCCACGTTGCTTTCCCTTTCAGAAGTTCTTCCCAACTATTCCAGAAAACCACTAACAAGGCACATGTTAAAGGAGAAAGCAGAATGGTCCAAGATGAATTTCAAGTATTGGAGTCTGATGAAAATTTAGATGGTTATCTCTCTTGTGTACAAATCCATTCTTCCAACTTGAAGTCTTTCTAATATTTGAAACATGATAAAGCCTAAGCAAGAATGCTTTCCAAAAGAAGCAGTGGCATCCCTTGTAAGGAATCTTCAATATGATCAAGACAGAAGCTGCTTCAACAAACTACCCATTTAAAGCTCTGAGAAAAAAGTTTTTTTTTTTCAATTCATAACAGAATTGTAGGGTTTTCCCCCCTACCTGATCTAATTTAGCACAGAAGAAGCCTGCTTTGTCATCTATTAAGACTTCAATAAAACCATTAATTTACAGTTAACTGCAACAGCATATCCACATTTAAACCTGAATATTAATTGACTGATAATGACATAAAGCTGCTTTTCTCTGCAGGTATACCAATCAATTGGCATGAAACAAAGGTCTTTCCTCCTTAATGCACCTAAAATTAACAAGTTGGGTTTTCTAATAAAATACTTTTCATTGACCTTCTATAAAGTACAGGTTCATTTGCACCTTTTAGAATTACAATAGTTTGTTTCTATAGGAATGGTTTCCCAGTAAGATTTTGGCTCCGACCGGTGATTAACTTCAATATGGATTTACAGATTTAAAACACCCTCCAAAGAAATCCTAACTTCTAATAAACATCTCCAGTGAAAAGTATGAATCTTCTTAAAAGGACAAAGAAGTATCAGAAAAAATTTAAAGGAAGTATTTCTCTTGGCTTATCCATTTGTGTGAACTGTTTACTATTACTGTTAGTCAATATAGCTCCAAGGTTAATAAATTAAAGACTTCAGCCAGCCATCAGTAACAAAAATCCAGCTTGCAGTAATTCACAGTACCATTATCTATTGATATCTTCCAGCAGATGTTTGAACTAACAGAGCAATTGGATTTCACTTCAAAATTATTGTCTTTCAAGTGATAATAATTAAGGAACAATGGAAAGAATGCTGTATGCTGAACATGTTTTCATATACCACACTCAGCATAGGGACCAGGAAAATTGGACATATCATTTGCTTGAGTACCAAGAGACAACAAGAGGAATGAAAATATGGTAAAATATATCAATATAGCTATAAATATTGCCATACACTTGGAGCAGTGGAAGACAGCTTGGCTCCAACTTCAACAAGCTCTAGGACCTTACTGAGAGAAGATGCTTAACCAAGTTGGCACGCAAATACATACAAAAAAAATTGGCATTTAATTAAAAAAATTGAAAAATCAAAGTTTATGTTCTACAGATGCTCAAATATTAGTCTTGTTGATTACAAAGAGTGATTTGAAATAAGCAGAACAACAATGTTTTCCTGGCTACATTACAAGCCAAAACAGAGATCCATCTCAAACTTTCTCAGTAACTGATCACAACATAACTAACTACTGAATCTGGAAGTGACCAACTCTGCTGAACCCTTACAAAATTTTTCTGACCACTGAAGACTGCACTTAAAGAATCATCTTGACTCTTTACCTTTCAGATACCAGAACAGTCTCAGAAATAAACTACGGATCTACACGCAATTGCCATCGCAAAAGGATTATCTACTAACAATACATATGCTTAACATGACCAGCTTGCATAGAAGTGTTAGAAACAAGCAAACAATGGTCGGTTGTAACAACTATTTCACCAGAGGATTTAAGCCTATCCAAATAGGACCTGAGGCAAATACTGCAACCATTCCAGTACAATCCAAACTTAAAGACATTCAAGCCAAGAGATGGCCCTGTTCTGATACTCATACAGTAAGCTGGAGTCCAATGGATAAGGAGGGAGAGTCAGCACAAGCTTTCAGATGTTTAAATGAAGCGGACCAGGGTCAGGAAGCTGACTCCAAGATGGATCAGGAACCAGAGGTAAATAGCTACAGAAAAAAAAAATTATGCCAGCATTCAGGAGTTAAAACATGAAAGCATAGTCTTCGAGAGCAGCAAATAAGTAGCCGAGACAGAGTACTCAGACTACTATTTAGGCTTCTTTGGAAGGATCTGTTCAGAATATTTCTTTCTTACCATGGGAAGCAATTTAACCAGATAAATACTACACATGCTTGTTGTTTATGCAAGACGTTTTCGGCAGATAATTTAAAAGATATTTATCAAAAACCAGCAATTTCACCTTGACAGAAACTGCAGAAATAAAAAGGATCAAAGATTCAAGGATACAAGAAAACAGCATTTACTATGACAGCCTCTAAGTAGGCTCTCGAATACTTTGTAGATGACTGAAACAAATATTCTTTTTAATTTGAGATCACTTCTACTTACTGCAGAACTGTGTGACAAATACAGGAAATAGCTTTCAGTCAGAAAGCCTGCTTCCAAGGAGTCATTACTTTTGGAGTTCTCTAGAGCTACATGCAGAGACTTATGAATAAAACAATTCAGTTGCTTTTGCTCTCACTCTTACATGCAAAGAATTTAGCTTCTTAATGGTATCATCTAGCCACACCACACCTCTGTACATTGGAGAGTAATTAATTTTCTTACCCCACTGTAAAATAATTAAACACATTAAAATTAAAACAGATTCTCAATCTACTGTTTTCAATGTTAGAGCTAAAGTTGTTTGGTTCCAGTTTTTTCAGAATAATCACCTAAGGACAGCAAGCCTGAAGTCATTAGGATTTGTAACTCTACTTCAAGCACGTTTTCTTCTCACATTTGGAGTGCATAGCAGTTCAAAACATTTACTATAATAAAAAAAAAATTCTTTCCATTGTTACTCTGAACTCCCACTAGAGTGCTACCATAGCATTTCTGTAAGCAAAGCAAAACTACATTTTTCAGCCAATTAAAAAATTAAAAATAAATAAATTGAAACCTCAAGGTTACTAGAGTTCAGAGGCAGGGTGTATTTCCATAGAAGTCTCCTAACAGGATCCTCCCTCAGGCCACCAACCTTATCGAATCATAGAATGGGTTGGAAGGGACTTTAAAGATCAAGTTCCAACCTCATTGCCATGGGCACAGACACTTCTTCCCACTCGTTCAGGTTGCTCAAAGCCTTACCTTTCACCACTACTTAACTTGGAAATACAGTAATTTGTAGAGTTTCAGAATCATATTTGACAACAGCAAAACCAGTTAAGATGCTGACAGAGTGGCAGCACACGGAATATTCTGCCTCTAACGCCAGCCTGCAGAGCTCAGAAACACTAAGCAGAAAAAGATGGAGCATTCGATTCATAACAATGACTAAATTTTAGATCAAAGCCTTGCTGGTTAAAACCAGATAGCCTTTCGACTGGTAGACTTAAGAGTCGAGCAAGATGAGAGCCCTGCTCTCTTCTCTACTGATCAGCAGCAAACTGCTGCTAGCCTCGCCATCCCTTTTACAACATTGCCCTCTAGTGGGTTTATCCAACAGATATTTACATAAATGACGGTTCAAAATCCTCCGCTTCAGTGATTCAGTACTTCTGAAGAAATTTAAAAGGTCTCACCAAGTATTTGGTATGCTTTAAGTGTTCGACAGCTGGAAGAGGAGGAAAAAAGATATGCAGATGAGGTCTCACTTCATCTAACACAAGCTTCCTGGCATTTCAACTAATTAGAAATAGTATTTTTAATCGCAGGTGGGAAGAATTCCAAAAGCACCTAGCCAGAGATCTCACCACAAATTCCAGTTCAGCCTATTGACTGACCTCTCCAACAGTCCCTGTTGTTTCCACTGCGGAGATTAAGACACATATATGAAATTCTGCTGGCAACCTATCGGAAAAATGACATTTAACTTTTCTATGGAAGAGAGCACTTGAATTAAAAAGGGTTTTTTTTAATTATCTTTGTATAGTTTTGTTTAGAAAGACACACTCTCTCTTAAGCACTGAAGGTAATTTCTTGAGCAATGTTAGTGCTTATCAAAAGCAGTTGGGAGGGGGCAATACCCCACAAACAAATCTTGCTGTATTCGAAATGTCACAAAAAAAACCCCAGAACCCTTGAGAAGTAAACTCATGAGCATAATGCTTTCCAGGCCCCCAGAGCTATTCCATTAAGGATGACTAGACATAGATGGGTAAAAAACAAATGAGTTTCCAGAGGTGTTGCTTGTTTCGCTTGCTGCTGTTGCTTTTACAATACTGAAGTAGGCACTACCAGGACTCAGCAATACTTATTTACTCAATGGTTGCGTATCAACTCTTGCATAAGCAGTTTTCCTCTTCCTTTGATTTAAAGATAATATGCCAACTGTTCCTCCTCCCAAAGAGAGAGACAGATGTTACATGACAAGGCAGCAGCTGAAGACAAGGGTGTATAAAAGATCCCAGGATACAAAGGTAAGATTAAGGAACAGGAGCAACAAAAAAATTGAAAAAAGCACTGAAAGCCCCTGTGTTTGGAGGCCAAATACTCTTAGACCAGACTAAGACCCAAGAAAGTGTGTGCCCACCACCTCGATTTCCATTCCTGCAGTATTTGTAACACACTATAGTACAGCATACAACCTTCTGAGCCAGCTCTACACATTACCAGGTAGCGAGAGACAGCTCTCCAGCCCTGCTCAGGGCTTCACAACACTACTGTACATGTGGATCCAGCAGAGGATGATTTTCAAAAACTATTTTAGATATGAACAAACCAGTCTGCATCCCCACCTCCCTTGCCAGCAGTAGCTTATTACAGTTTATCTGTTATATCAGCCTAAACCCAAAACCCCCAGCTCTGAAGAGCCATACATCCAACATGCAAACAGATTTGCTGTGCCACATGGGAAGACATGATGAAGAATGCAGTAAGACAGAATACTAGATAACCCTTTTTTGTGGGGAAGAGAAAACGCTGTAGAAGACTGCATAACTCTTTCAGTTAAAGGAAGCAGGTCATAGGACTATCTCTTAGTGAAAACAGAAGGAACAAGGGACTTCTATGCAGTGTCTAAAAGAAACCACAGGGCATTCAGTACCACTATGCTAAAATCTCAAAACACCATCTACTTAACTTCCGAGATATGAAAGCAAAGCATCAGTAAAAATAACTTGCTTAAAACAATATATTCTCTTCCTATAAATACACTATAACCTACTACCAAGTTCCACAACCTCTAGTCTGTATCAAGAACTGCTCAATAACTATCCAGTCAATGCCTTAAGCTAAGTACTTGAGAATCAAGTGCCATTTTAAAAATTCATGTAAGAACTGCCAGCTGTAAAGCACAGAAACTGAACTGGTAGTCACAACTCAAAGTAGTACAATTTTTCCTGGAACTGGAACTTCCTCCTCCCACAAGGCAGTGAAGCTGTAAACACAATAAGAAATCCTGCAATGAGTCTCTAGAGGCAGAGAAACACACCAAGTTTCTATATGATCAAACACGTAAGCCTCACGCCCCACCTACTACTAAGAACTTTGGATCCAGTTCACAAAACAAAAGGAATATTTATCTACCACATATACCATCAGTAGCAAGACAGCTCTGTTCACAGGAGCCACTTCCAGTTGGCTGAGGAACACCTGTATTGCTTGTTGAACATCTCAATCTAATTGTCCAATATTACTCTAAAATAAGATAACACCCATCCCATCAAATATGACAGCCACTCAGTGTCAGAGTAATTCCCACTATAAATTTCCAGATTCAGCTTCCATGTGCTTCAGGTTGCTAAGTATACAAAAACACACATGTGGCTAACCTATCAGTTCAACTGTTCCCTGGCAGTAAAATTATGCCTAAGTTTCTCCAGCTGAAGGCTCAGTTTACACAGAGTCAGCAGCTGCATTTCATACTCCCAAGTGAAGTTTATCAGCATTTAAAACAAGAGATGCTAACATGGACATACAAAACCACAAACCAACACATATTTTGCTAGAGGCTCTAAATCTAACTACGGCTTAAGCCTAACAACTGTGGAACATGGAACTGGAAGTGCCAACCGCCTTTAAACTTCTGTTCCCTTCACTAGCTCTTGAGACTATAATGAAAATAAATAACAAAATAACTTTAAAAGCTGCCATATTTACAAAATGCAAGTCCTGAATATATTTCCTTGTTCTTGAGTTGTTATAGCTAGCTATTAAAAAACCCACAAGTTCAGTGCTATTATAAATCAATCATCCACCTCTATAAATACATCAGTTAAGATGACTTACAACCTGTGTTGATATGTTTGGGCTCTATACCTCCACTGAAGAAATACACACCATTCCACATTTTTAATGGACATATAAGTCAGAGTTCACCTCCTCAGAATGAACTTACATAAGCATTATTCACAAGCACGCAATTAATGAATAAGCTTTAAGACTTGTCAGACTTCTTTTTAATTAAAGAAACGGCAGCATAGGTTAGTCCACAAAGAAATCTACAACTAACGATGTTCATGTCATTGCATACGTACATCTTCTAGTGCAAATTGTTAATAATGGAAGTAAATATCTAGCAGGCAATTTTTAACCAGGTTGCCATAAACCTAAAATGCAAATGGTTTAGGCCTTGTTCGAAGAGTGATTTACTTCAGTTAAGTCTTTAAGCACAAACCTGTAGAGAAATTTTCAAGTATTTGCATCAAGTAGAAGCAACAAGGATTATAATCAGGATTTTTAAATTGCTACAATAGAGTTCGTAATTATCAGATACATTGCAGTTACATAGTAAATATGAACATAGATTGATGGATCAAACTGCATATTTGAGAACAGACATAGCTTCACACATACTTCGGTTTTTAAATACTAAATTGCTTTTCTGTTATGTTTCTTATTACACTTTCAGATCATCCAACAAATGCAATTACTATTCATACTTCAAAGCCATTGCAATAGAAAACATTTCAGGGTCAGACAATCAAAACCAGTACATACACATTTGGTTTATTTGTTTGGGTTTTTTAAAATCAGTTAATGCTCAGGTTTTAGGACTTCACAGATTTGTACAAGATTCCTTAAGATTCAGTCCAAGTTTCCAGGAGGTGAGGTTGACAGCAAGGCTTCTCATAAACATACATAGCTTTCCTTGAGTATTCATGCAGAGAGTTCATCGTCTTCGGCAGCAATCTCGCATCAGGTGTCTGTAAACACAGATTTCCTTAAGATCCAATATGAAACTTGTCTTTAACTCCAGAGTCAGTAACACAAAAATCAATCCCTTCAAGCACAAAAAGCCAATAAACAAGTTGCTTACTTCATAGTTGCAGTCTGTATTTGTAGCACATCAATATCCAATTTCAGCTTGTTCTGTCACAGGCACTATCCTTAACAGCTAAATTCTAGATAGCATCGGCACTTGTTTCTGTGCCAGGGTCTTCTTTTTTTTTTTTAACTACTTCTTCAGGCTGCCCTCCAGGCTTTTGGACAGACTCCGTAACTGGTATGCTCTAACTGGTATTGCAGCCCACTCGGGGCATAAACAGTCAATTAAAGAACTTTTTTAATTTTTTTATTGGTAGGTGTCTACAGAAGGCTCCTTGCATTGCATTCCCCAAAGTGAACACCTGTATATTAACAAGTGTTTACTTGACTGCATTTTCAGAACACTGTCTCAAGTCCCCCACTAGATGGTAGCTGAGCACCATATCAATTGTGCAATATTATGCAGGCAGCCCTTGCTAGTCCCAAGAGCTGCACCGGATGATTACAATTATAAATACATTATATCTTAATAAAAACATGACATGGTCAGAGATTACAGTCTTAGGTTTTTAAGGATAAAAGGCACCTAGATAATCACACTAACCTGCTACTTAGGACCACCAGGGTCTCATTGCCTTCTCCTTCATTAGTTTAGTATTTTCTGCAATAGCAAGCAAAAAAAAAGTTTGTCAGCTTTCAGAGTCAGGTGTTTATTTGGGTCACCTCTTAATTCCTCTGTCAAAACTTTCCACAAGGCTCTTTATTACATCCCTGAAAATACTGGAAGATTTCAAAACAGGTTTCTCCAACACGAGAAAACACAGAGCTAAAGTACTAATGTCCTTCTGGTTATAGTCCAAGATTCCTTGCAATTCAGACAGCAAGTGCCATACATAACACCTAGACAATAAATGCAGAAGAACTTAATATAGAGGTACTTGAATAAAGCTTAATGTGTGATTATACTTAAGGTAATTATGCTATATGCTCAAGGTGATTACACTTCTATCCCATTCTTAAAGTTACCCACTGCCCTCTAATACAGCCTGGCCATGCCTTGTTTTAGTAAACAGTCAATATGCTGACACATTATAAACTTAAACACCAACAGCTACCTTCTCATTCAACTGCAGCAAATAATTGTTCCCATAGCAACCATACTAGTTGTTTCTATCCTACATTTCCTTCCCAAAACTTGAAGTACATAATAGCCAGACAAATGAGAAAGTACGCTATACTTAATCATGCGGTAGACTACATCACTATTTTTGATTAAACTAAGACACTGTCTATAAATTAGCTAAAGACAGCACATGGGGAACACTTTCTGGCACAACCATTGAAAAGCATCCAATATTTGAATGTGATAATTTAAACAATCAAGTAACACTTAGCAACCAATGCCTGATACCTAGCTGAATAATATTATTATGAAGACAAATGATAAGTAAGAAACAGGTTTTGGGGACCTAATGTACAGATAGAGAACAGTTGCAAGAAGCTATAGATACCAGCCTAATAAGTCACATAATACATAAGTGGGAGTATCCCCTTCACCTAGCACATAACTTCCGCAACTCTTAACAGATTTAGCTAGGTATTATTTCTTAAAGATCGTGCAGGGACTTGTATGACCCTGGTCATGCTTCCCCTGGAGAAAAAGGATTGCCTTCATCTTCATCCCAGTCTCGCAATAAAACTCATTCTAAATTTCAATACTAGTTTCTTAAGAAGTCTCTAATAAAAAAAATAAAATCTAAGACTTAAAAGATCTTTTTCATGTCCTCTCATTTAACGCACAGGAATATCCCCCAGCGTCTTCACAAAAGTAGTGGGGAATTTGCTCACATACAGTACAGGATCCTCACTCTAGTATGTGGTGTTGTACCCAGCTCCAACTCTGAGTTGCTTTGGCAGATGCTGTAGCTGAAAAGACAGACAATACTTATTCATAACCAAATCATCTAATAAACAAGGCAAGCCTGTACACCATCTAACCAAACAGCTGAAAAGAAACATCTTCCTCATTACTACAGGTAATGAATGCAAAGTTTTTGCAGAAGTGACCTCTAAAACATAGGTCTACTGAGGGGGAAAAAAAAATCTGGTGTTGAAATATTTCAGGCTAGTTAAATGGGCTATGCAGGAATACATTATGGCTTTATTTCACATTACCACTACAGTACACAGTAAAGTATTAGGGCCTACAACATGTTTTGAGCAGAAATACTCAGCTTCCTGAAGGGAAGCCAGCAGTCTTCAAACAGTTTAAATCCCCTTGTGGACAAATTGTATACCAGAAACAGCTGCACCTTCCCACAGCAAGCATGCTCAGCACAATGTCTCCTTAGCAAGCCTGAAAAATGTTTCCATGATAGGAAATATAACTGCACACTGCTCCACTGATAATATCCACTCAGCGCTGCGCACTTTGTACAAGGTCCATCGACATGTTCAAAAGAATTGCCTTCTGTCATGCATTTAGCTAATACTTTTATCATCTTACTCAGATTGATTAGCAGCTTTTAATCACCAGCAACCAGATCCACCTGGCCAAGCACCTCGAAGCAAGAATGAACTGCAGTTACTTGGCAGATACACAACAAAAATAATTTTTATTTTGTGGGTACTATAACACATTACTCCATTTCCCACAACTGTATTATGCATTTCCAGTGAAAATAGAAAGGAAGCATTAAAACTTTTAATTGCACAAAGTACATTGTGCCATCCCTCTACTTATTGGGGGTGAGGGGGTTGAAAGGAGGCTGTTATTATTTTAATACCTAAACCAGACTGGTGATATTCAGTACTTGTACTAACTACGCCTAGTCCAAATATGTAACTTCAGCAGATTTTGCTATGAAACTGAGGTCAAGTCAGTCTTTTTTAAACTCTAAACAGCAATATGAAAAAAAAAGACTGTTTTCTTATTATTGCAATTAGGGACTAATTTAGCAGTGTACTCTCAAAGGAACACCTACTTACTATTTATTAACCTAAGATTAAGATGATAAACAGCTCCACAGAAAACCCATTCATATATGCCTGTCAGTGTTTCAATCCCAATGTTCTGTTGCTGTCAAATACGCCTGTGTTTCTCTACACAAAGGAGAAGGAACCACAACAATCTGTTCTCTAGAAACACAAGCTGTGTTTGCCTGGCTGAAATAAAAAAAAAAAAAAGCCTGTCAAACTAGTAAATATGTAATAGTACTTGACAATTTCACTGAACTAAGTTTAAAAACTGGGCTTTTAGAATTCCTAAGTGAATGACGTCACACCCTGAGCTTTGCGTGCATGCTTTTTTGACATCAGTAAGAAACAAACCTCACCAAATGGTTAAATGATAAATTTCTGCCATGTGCCAGGTGACAGAGGAAGACAGAGAAACAGCAAACCTACAACATGACATGATAGAATTAAAGACCCTGAGATTCTAAGCTTTGGTCTATTTTGCCAGAAGACACAATTACCTCTGCACAAGCAAAACAAAAAACATGCACTTGAAATTTCCCACATCAAATTCTTATCTACCAAAGATTGATAGGAATCTATTTGTTGGAAGACTTGTTACATAGCCTGAGCTGCAAACCAAAAATAATTTCTGTTAATGATCTGACAAGTACTCTATCAGCCAGATCACATACAGCTTCCTTCCAGATTTACTAGTACAAGGATTCTTTTCTTGAAGATCACACACAACATTAGACCTTAAGTTACATGGTTTGTCACAAGAAAAAGAAGTCACAATATCCTCTCAGCAACCACCACTAACTATTAGAAAGTTTACCACCTTAACTTGATCCTGCTGATGCAGGAACTCATATTGGAGCAGAGTATCTATAGTCTATTACACAGTTCAGTGTTGCAAAACAGTATGAAACTCTAGATCTACAAGTACTGCTTCAATACTTGGGGTTTACAATAACGCATCGAATAAGAGATAAATGTAAAATCACCGCATGGAAAGGAACATAATAAGAAATATTTTAGAAATTAGTAGTTTTAGAAATTAGTAGTTTCGTTTTTAATTTAGAAATTAGTAGTTATACCTATTAGAGACATGAACAGGACACATACTTTTAAGTTAAGACGACTTCCCCTTTAGACTGCTTTTATACTTGAATTAAATAGTATACTTTCTTTTACCAATGAAGCAGAAAGCAAATATCTTAGACTTATAAACTGATAGCTTGGAATGAAGACCATTATTTCAACATAAAAATTGCAGTTATACCTGTAACAGAACCTGGTTCTTTCATCTTTGGTACACCACAAACAACAAAAAAAAGGAAAGGGAAAGAAGACAGGGCTCAGAGCTGAAAAGTCAAAGTAAAGCATCAGCTGAAAATGAGGGGGAAGCGCAGCTCAAGCAAGAATTCAGAAGTTAACCCATTCAGGGTGGGAAGTACTATCAACTCAAATATTTTAAGCCCCTAAAAGCTTACAGTAGGATCTCTGAGCACAGATTCATAACCTCGGGATTCCTATTCTGTCATTCAATGGGAAGTACTTTCACAAGTGAAAGAACTGTTATGGAAAATTGTAAAAGAAGCCTGTTATAATTAATTTCTTCAGCAGGCAGATCTGAGAAGCCCAGCCATCTGGGGATTGCCAGTCCTTCATATTTCCATAGAGAAAAATCATTTTAGGCCAGAAGTTTAAATCCAATGAATATATGGATTAAGTGTAACCAATAAACAATAAGACAAAAACACTCTGCTTTAGAGTTCAGACACTATTTTAAAAGTTACATATTGACAGCTTCAGTATCAGACCCAACACTTTCATTTCATTTTACTTAAAGCACAGAAACACACACCAAAAGCCAGTTAGCAGAATTAGGAACAACTCACCCACAGCAACTAATTACTCTTTCAGGAGTCAGACCTCAAGGCAAGAGAATGCTATCAAGTGTAAAGACAAACATGTTCCTCCAGCTGTTTGCCATACTTATTGGACATAATAAACTTGGTATGCTAGAGGCTATAATTAATCCTTACTAAGTGAACAATCTTAACTATGACTTGCCTACTGAGCTGTCTAATGACATTTAAAGCTTTGATAAGTAAATAAATCAGTTACATACTGTCTGACTGTAATTTTTTTTAAATATGAGATCACCGATTGCTGTATGTAACTTGTCTTACTGTGTCATCACCAGCTATGATTCTTATAGCCTGAAGCTGAAAAAAAGACATTGTATTTTAAAAGCTCTCAATGCAATTTTCTGCACTACTTGAAATAATTTATTTTCAGGGTGGTTGGGTTTGTTTGGTTTGTGGGGTTTTTTTTAAAAAAATGCTGATAATCCTTACTGTTAAGAGTTTGGTTTTAGACTTAACTGTCCTGGAGAGTGACAATACTATTTGCCTTTCTGTTGCTAGATCTCACGGCTCACAATTACATGCTCAACAGTAAAGTTGCAGTGCCCTCTTGCGAGCAGTGAAATCTCATTTTTGTATAAGTAGGTTTAGCTTTGACATTGTTCGTGTTTGTGTGCTACCAACTGCCTTTTCCTCAAGTGTGGCACTTATTAAAACATAACTTTACAGATAAATTCATTGACACACCTCCTCCATCTAATTGTTCTGAAACTCATCTGAAAATGCTCATACACAAAAAATGAAGGAGTATTTAAACTTCACTGAACTAAATAAAAAGGGAAATAAGCTAATGCCTTCATTCCTAACTTTGAAATAAAAAGCAACAAAAAAAAAGTTCCTTGGAGCCATTATCATGAATCACAATCTTCTTTCATTAAGTGCTACCAAAAAAAACCATAGTGCCAACACATGCACAACACTTAGAGGGGCCTTTGATTTTAACTTCACCATATTCTTGCACTTTGCAACTGGTAAAGAGGTTGCACAGAAATGAAGCTCAACACAAGAGCTGCAAGCCAGAAAATATGCAAGCCTTAAGAAGTTCATCTTCCCACTTTAAGTTACCACTTGTAATGTGATGTTAAGTATTTGACTTCAGCCCAGAGAGTTAAGGTCCAAAGGAACTTCATTTGCTCAGACCCTGAACCAAAGAATTATTTCAGCTGAATTTATGCATGCACATCCACATCACTGCAAAACCACAATGAACCAAAACTTCTCCCCTGTGACTGCCTAAAGCCACTAGGAGACAGCCACCTATCTTCAGCTCCCCCCTGGAAAGCTTCAACACTGCAGATGAGCAGAGGGGCTGCAGCCTGAGTGAGTGGTTCTGGTTGTACCAAGGCTTAACTGGGGATTGCCTAAAACCCTTTCATCAAGTGACTCCAGAATCCCACCCAGCTTACTTTGACTCAATCATCAGGAGATGGTAACTTCAGACACATAGATGTAAAACTTAATAGGGTTAGAATTTTTACGATCAGTACCCTTCTAAAATTTCTCTGCAGGTGCAGCAGTCACACACAGCCATCCTAGAGTAGAACTGTACAGATCAACGAGATTTCTGATGTACAGCAGATCATCCATACAGATTACCACAGTACAAACATTTTAAGTGCTCAGTTACACTGTTTACAAAGCTCAGTAACATTAGCAGCTACTCCACAATACCTTAGAAACTCTCAAAACGACAACTTGCACAAGCAACATGATACTGATGAAGTTCGCATGGTACCCAACTTATCTCACCCCACAATCTGTAACATTAGCTCTTGCCTATCATAATAAAAGACATCTTTAACTCTACCAGGAGCTAAAATTTCAACTTTAAGTGAAAACTGGTAGTCTAACAGCTTCCGGGCAAAAAATGTATCCATACAAAACACCACAAGAGGGCAGCAGAAGCTTTCAACATCGAGTAATAAAAGTTAGTCTAGTACAGCTAGTCTCAAGCACCCATTCAAACTGCTCTGTCATACTCTGATACAAGAATACCTCGCAGAAAACTAAGGTATCAAATCCAAACTCTTCAAAAATCTATCTGTGATGATAGGGCTCTCATGTGACAATCGATACATGCATGCTGCGCTATAGCAAACAGATGAATTGCCAGAGTTGATTACACTGGTTTAGTATTACATGTAAAGTAAAGGGGGATAAGAGTAAAGCATAATGTAATTAAAACTAACAATTGGTTATCTGATTTTTGGCAGTACATTTTATGTTAAGTCAGGAAACAGCATTTTAAAACAAATCACTACATTGGAACATAACATTTTATGTATTTACTACATATGCACCTCACAACTGAGCCCCAAAAAGTTTAGTAGGGCTACATGGGCAAGTCCCACAAGCCTATTAATTATGATTAGTGACCCCATTTATAGTGCAAATGTTTTTGACTATATTTTTTTTCCCCCTTTAACAGGTTTCCTTCCCTACTACAGCCCCAGCATGCACTGGCTGACCAGCTAGGAACTTACTCTTATGATGGAAGAAAACATGGGACAACACACAGTGATCAATATGATCCAAGTGAAGCCATTTAATCGAAGTTCACAACACATTTTATACATTACTTGCTAAAGCAAGCCATTGTTTTACAAGCTGATTTGACAATTCTCCATTAGCAACAAGTAATCATTGGTTATACTACATTATTCTATTTTCTCATGAGAAACAGCTGTGAGCATTTCAGTCTACAAACTGATAGACTACAAAGTAACAAGTCAAGGACTACTAAGGAAAGCTTCCTGTGAGAAATGAGAGGAGTATAAGGTAGAACAACTCTCTGTTGTTGAAAAGAGAAACCTTGAAGACAGTGTGTCAGTTACAGCAGCTGCTTCTTCTGCAAAGTTAGCTTTAATTCTGGTGCAAAAGCTGTGAGGCCTTATGCCAAGGTGCCTTTATTTCATTCAGCATAAACTGCTCAGTGCTTGGGGTGCTCATCAAATGTCCTCTGGTTTGTAACCACCCATTACTCTTACATTTCATTTTGTACATTCAAACTACCTGAAGAGTAGTTTGAATTGAACTTCCCCATATAGTATTCGGAAATCAATAAAGCTTCAGACTGATACTGTCCTTTCTTTACACTCCGTAGCAAACTTGTAGCAGGGAGTCTAAATTTCAACACATAGCTGGTTTTACCCACATATGTGCTACTTACCACCTTCACACAAACAAGGCCACCAAAAACGTTAAACAGGAAGGAGAAGTTAACTCAAATACTCCATCCACCTTCAGGAAGAAAACCCTGGGGCTCTAACTACTCAAATACCCCTTCTAGGAGATGGTCTTATATCACAACACCTAAACCCAACCCCTCAGATGTTCTAGTACTCAAGAAAATAAAGGAAAATAAATGAACAGTGGAGAAGAGAACACAGTTCTAGTGGGAGATCCATTACCTTCTCAGTCAGGAGCCAAACATCTCCAGAAAGAGTTTTTGCCCATAAACCAAAAAGCACATCTCCACTTGAAATCTCTCACATACCATGAGGGAAAAAAAAAAGAAAGAGATAAAAGCTACTTGGTTCTTACTTAACAACATCCTAAAAGTTCCCACCTCCTGTTACCTTTAAAAACAGCCCAAGAACAATAAAAACAGAGTTACTCCAACAGTAAGTGAACCTAATTATTTAGCAGCACAAAACTTGAAAAAGAACACCATCCTCTGTTCAAGCTCTAGGTGTAAAAATCAAAAAAAGAAGATAAAATAAAAAAAACATTTGTAAACATCTCTAATTAATATATTCAGTCTCAACATTTTACTTACTAGCATAACTCAAAATGCTTACCGTATTATCACGTTACTTAAATCACTTCCAAACTTCTTCTAAGCTTTAGAAACAGAAAAAAAAAATAACACATTCCTTAGACAAAACCTGCTCCCTACTATTTTTGCAACTACTGCTCTTTTTTTTCTCTCTTAAACACTACTCCACACTCACCTACACTACAGAAAAGACCATGAAACCTTCCGTGTTGTCTTATGAAGCCCAACGAGAGTCAGGTGACTCTCAATTCTGTGATGCACCTGGTCATGAAAACATCCAACTCTAGTCTTAAAGGGCCACTTCTTTCCTAACACAAGTGCCAGCAATGCCCTAAAAAATATGCTTTTAAAATTTCTGAATCAAAACTTGGTTTAGTAAAGAAATACTTTCTCAGTAAACTCAGACTTAAAATATTCTTCCACACTACCTATTTCATAACAGACCGCATTTTAATACTATCGTTATGGTTTAATCAATTAACAGTGTACTTGTGGCTGTCATTGTGAACAAGCAATCAAACTACAGATGTAGGTGTTTGAGGAAACAGTGATCAAAGCAGGTTTAGAAATCAGCATTTTGATATCCTTACTGCAGGTTTACTAAACTCACAATCACTGGTATCGGGCTGCCAGGAAAACTTTTGGGACACAGTATCCTATGACTAAAACATTCTAGGTGCCAAGAGATTTCCATCTGATGAAGTAGATTACTTGCACATGTAATTAGCAATCAGATTTTGATTTGTAGTTGTTTATCACAATATGAAAGGCTTATACTCAAAATTCCAGCTTCTCTTTCTGATCTATACCCTTGGATGCCATAGTTCCCATACACAGAGTCAAAAGAATTCAATTTTGTTCTAATCTAAAAAGATTTAAAACCATCCACTGGTTTCCATCCGCCTCTGCAAGGTCAGGAAAGAAAACACCTGCTTCCATATACCTACTTTGCATTTGCAGTGTTTCACATCTGCAGGTGTACAGCATAGCTGCTCCTTGCAGGCGTTTCAGTTTATGTTCCAGATCAAAGAAACCTACAAACTGCCACCCAACAGCACAACAAAACAAGTAGAGTCCCCCAATTTGCACTGTATAGAAACCTAAGACTTTGAATATATTCAGAGGCAAAATGATGTAAGCTTACCCCCATCTTGCAGACTTGTTAACGGCTCCAAAAAAAGTCATCTAGGCGAAGTAATTTGTTCCCTATTCATGGTGCAGGCTGCAGAGACAGTGCACCGAGCAGCCAGAACGCCTCAGCAAGGGCCAGCTTAGCATGGCACTACAAGTCTTGACCAGCATCACAGATTCCTAACAAGCTTTTGGAGCGTGACTACAAAGACATACGAAGAGTTGCTCTAATAGCAGCAATCTGTGCAGACAGCTGCTCTTTGCTTTCCCAAGTCACACAGAGTGGCTACTGAGAAGGATCAAAGCAGTCACTGTGGCAACAGCAGAATCTCAGCAGCTGATTCAGTTGCATGTGAACTTCATTCCAGCATTGACCTCAATACCCCTGCAGCAACTTACATGGATAATCAAAGTACAGGAAACCAGACAAGTGCAACAACCAATTTCCTCTGTTGTTTTTCCTTGGAAAATTTTATCCCACACTCACAGATGGACAGAGGATGACTGCCGTTGTTTTGAGTACGCGGGACTTCTCCCTCTGTCAACTACTATGTGTTACAAGGCACACACACGGTAAATTCTAAGGCAGAATAAATTGCTACAGGTAGATGGGTGTAAAGAACACAAACAAATGCACGTGTTCTCTCTCTGTTGTACATGGGACATGTGAAGAAAAATATTTATGGAAAATAAAGGAGGGCAGGGACAAAGTATTCTTCCACTCTTATCAAACTCAACATTTCTTAGAAGAATCATCTGTATGTTATGACAAATCAAGGCAACACCATTATATTGTGCGGTAGTGGTGTTGAGAAAACAAAGATCTCATAAAACATATAAAACCTATTAAAATTATGATTGTGTGAAACAACAGAAGAATTTCAGGGTGATAACAGAAAGTAACATAAGTTTTGAGAAAAATAAAATTTAACACTGCACAAAATCAATCTCCAAAACTGAATATTGACATGTTGAAGAAAATGAAACCAAAACAAAAAAAATCAACATTTCATTCTGTATATTTAAGCAATTCATTTTTCCCTAAATTCTAAAAGAATCCATCCAGACATTAAGTGTTCATGACATTCAATATCCTTTTCAGCAAAAGAATAAACAGTCACACAATTCTACTTTCGATCATTCATGTGATTTATCAGTCCAAGCCTGCGCTCTCAACTTATGACTTTACCATTCACACTGCCTACAGCTGAGAGCTGTTCACAACATTACAATAGTGTTAATTGCTTTATTAAGGAACTACTACAATTGGCTGGCTAATTCTAACAACAGGGTGAGGGCAGGTGCTTTGTGATATTGTTGGGTATTATAACAGCAGAAGTATGGATTTTTTTTTTTTTTTGAACAGTACATAGGGTAAAAAAACAGGTATGTGTTTGGTTTTTTATTAAGTTTGTTCTTAATTGTTAATGAGAGAAGCTATAAAATAAAACAACTAGGACTGGCTAAGAGAAGCAAATTTAGTAAGAAATTGCAGCAGAACTGTGAACTGTAGTTTTTCTGAACAATTAGAAAACAAGACTAAAATCTCAACTATGAACAAATTAAGAGACAGTGAAGAAGATAAAGGTGTTGTAAAGCTAAAATACTTAAATAGCTAGATTAAGGGCTTGTTTTCTGAACTAATGCTAACTAAGAGTCTATGTTAGGTTTAGATTTGTAGAAGCTCAGTTCCATTCTTCAGAAACCTTAATACCATTTCAAGTATTACAGTATATAATTAAGCATAAGGTAGACAAGAAGTTTGATACAGGGTGTAAAGCTTAACAGTTATCTTAAATGATGGTCTAAAGATAAAAGCACCAGTTTAAGATCTGAAAGTATAGCCTTTGTTCCCTATGGACAAGTTACTAAAGGAAGCCTTGGGCTAATATCTACTGCTTTTATACATATAAACTTTTTCCAGGCACAACATTCAAGTGTAGGTAGCTGACCAGGAGTTCTCTTGTATTCCTGAGATTCTTTATTTCTGCATGTTAACTTAGTGAGAGTTAAGTAAGTGCTCACTTAAAGATATTTTTATATTTATGTGCCACTATAAATAAAACACTGAACAAGCCCTTTCTCTGGTTCTCCTTTTGACCAAGTTAGAAACTTGCTCCTTCAGCTTCTTCCTCTGGCCCCTGGTCACCCCTTCCCACGTATCAATGTAGGTTATGCAGTTACATCATAGCCACCAAACAAAGAATCAGAGGTGATCCTGAAAACACAAGTATTTATAGGTTTTATGAGTGAAAACTAATGTGTTGTATGTGGATGACCTCTGAATTTGGAAACTGAGTTTTGTGTGTTGGAAATGGTTTGGTGTATGACCCTGCAGTTTTTCAGTTCCCTACATGTTGGCAGAGGTGGCACTGATGGGGGTGCCAGAACAACCACCACATCCCTTACCAGCACTGCCACTGACCAAAGGTGAAGATAATGAGCTGGGCCAACATATATTATCACTCCAGAAGGGACTGTAAGAAAATGAGAGGAGCTGGTCATAATTTGAGGTTCTTCTCAGCTGGTTGGAGACCCCACCAAAGTCAACATAACATCCTGGATCCAATTCATCAGAGAGTCTGCAAAACCTTCACCTGCAGCAACCTCATGGAAACATCTAAAGACTTTATGACTGAAATGCAGACAGGTGGTATAGTCCCTCACAAGCCCTTATAGGATGCTAATATTGGTCTAGACTTGAGCTTATACTCTAGAATTACAATTGTAACATTATAGGTAATAAATTAAATGTTATAATGCAGTTCTGGGTCCTGCTGTGTATCCCTCTGTGTGTGACATTAACTTTGTAAGAATGTATGTGGCATGTTAGCATAATCAAGCAACCCATTTGAAAATGGCTTGATCTGGTCTCGGTGGGGCTAGGGTGGTCCTGTCTGACTTCTACCTTTATTCACCTTTGAGCAGTGGGAATTCTCACTCCCCCAGCTAGCGCCTGGGCTTTGCTGCATAATGAGGCAATACCCGGGACAAGGCTGAATCACTGCAATCCTGCTCACAGAGGCAGCTCTGGGTGTTGATTGATACGTGACTGAACATCAGCCAGCAATGTGCCCCGGGGGGCCAATAAGGTCAATAGCATCTTGGCGAGTACCAGAAATGGCGTGGCCAGCAGGTCCAGGGAGGTTATTCTGCTGGTGTATTTGGCACTGGTGAGACTGCGCCTTGAATCCTGTGTTCAGTTCTGGGCCCCTCAGCACAGGGATGATGTTGAGGCTCTGCAGTGAGTCCAGGGAAGAGCAATGAAGCTGCTGAAGGGGCTGGAGAACAGGCCTGATGAGGAACGGCTGAGGGAGCTGAGGCTGTTCAGCCTTGAGAAGAAAAGGCTAAGAGGAGACCTTATTGCTCTCTACAACTACCTGAAAGGAGGTTGTAGAGATGTAGGTGCTGGCCTGCTCCCCCACATGATAGAATCACTAGATTGGAAGAGATCTGTGAGATCATCCAGTTTACCCGTTCTTAGCTGCCACCAAATCGTGTCCCTGAGCACCTTCTTTGCCCGTGTTTTAAAAATCCCAGGGGATCCGCTGATAGGACAAGGGCGAATGCCCTCAAGCTGCGCCAGGGGACGTTTAGGCTGGAGATCAAGAAAAAAAAATCCACAGCAAGGTTCACGGGGAGGTGGGGGAGTCACCGTGCCTGGAGGCGCTTAAACGACGAGTTGCTGAGGGAGGCGGTTCAGCGGCAGACAGGCAGGGCTGCAGCGGAACGCCTCGGAGGTCTCTTCCAACGCGGTGACCCTACGACACGCCGCCCCGGGGCTCGGCGCGGCTCCGCCCGGGCGGCCTCTGCCGGCACCCCGCTCCGGGCCCCGGGAGTAACCGCGCGCGGGATTGGCTTGCGCCGGCGAGGGGGCCATATTGGATCACCTCGCCCCGCGCTCACGCACCATTTTATCGCCTCGGCTCCCCCCGCCTCTCCCGCGGGGGCTGCGGCGGGAAGGGAAGGCGCGTCGCGCCGCGAGGAAATTCGCACGCTCCCGTTTCCCCTCGCCGCCCTCGCTCCGCCTCCCCCGGCTCCCCCCTTCATCTCCCCCCCACCCCCCCCCCGCACCCCACCCCGTGTCAGCGCGCGGCGGCGGCCCCGCCAATCAGCGCCGCGGTGACAAATATGCAAATGCGCCCCCCGGCCCGTCCCCGCGGGGTCGCGGCGCGGAGCGAGTGAAGAACTTGCCGCCCCCCTCTCTCCTCCCAGGGCGGGCCGCGCCGCCCCCTCCCGCCCCGCCCTGCCCCTGCCTGGGCGGCGGGGGGAGGAGACCGCGCCGCGCCGCCCTCGCCCCGCCGCCGCCTCGCCCGGCCTGCGCCCGCCGCCCGGTGAGTGGCTCGGGGAAGGGGGGTGGGGGGGGCAGGGGGAATCCCCGCGGAGAGAGGCGGGGGCAGGGACGGCGGAGCTGTCAGCGCGGGGCAGCGCCGCCCCCGGGCAGCGGCTCCGGGCGCCGCCGCGTAATGGCGAACCCGGCGGTGAGTACGTGCGGGGCACGGGCGGCTCCGCGGAGCCAGGCCGCGGGCACCGGCGGCGCCCGGGCACGGCGCGGCCTGCTCCTGCTCCGGCTTCTCCTCGGCCCCCCGGCGTGCTCTCCGCGCCGCCGCCGCCCGGGGTCTTCCCTCCCTCGCCTCCCGCTCCCCCGGCATCCTCTTCTCACCCCGCGCCAGGGATCCTCTCCCCGCCCCCGGGTTCTCCTCTTCTTCCTCCCCCCCCCCCCAGGCCTGGGCTCCTCTCCTCGCCCCGCTGGATCCTCTCCCCACCCCCGGGTTCTCCTCGCCCCGCGCCCACCCCGGCTGCTCGCCGGTGCCTCGCATCGCGCCGGCGGGGGTGGGAGGAGGAGGAGGAGGAGGAGGAAGAAGGGGGCGCCGCGGGGTGGAGCGGGGCAGGGTGGAGGCGGCGGGGGTGCCCGGGATGCGGGCCCCGCGGTCCCTGCCCCGCAGCGGGGCCGAGCAGGCGGCGTCGGGCCCGCGGGGGCGAAGTTTGGAGGGGAGGAATTGGGCCTTAGCTTAGGTAACGGGGTTGGGGAGAGGGTGGATGCCCTGTTCGTGGTCTCTGCCAGGTAAGGAGGTGGCAGGGCGAAGGGAGGAGGGCTGGGCTCGTCGGGGAGGCTGGAGGAAGGGTTTGGGTGTTCCTATGTCGCCCATCGTGAAGGTGGCAGCAGGAAGGGGTTGTGTGTTCCTCTCTGCTCCATAGAGAAGGTGACTGGGGGAGGTAAGGGTTGGTTATTTCTCTCTCTTCCTTACCAAGAACGCGACTGAGGGAGGCAAGGATTGGGTGTCCGTCTTTCACCCATTGAGAAGGTGACAGAGGGAGACAGGGGCTGGATGTCCATCTCTCCCTCATCAAGAAGGTAACGGAGGTAGGGGTTGGGTGTCTATCTCTCCCCCATTGAGAAGCTAACAGGCAGGGGTTGGGTGTCCGTCTCTCCCCCATTGAGAAGGTAACGGAGGCAGGGGCTGGGTGTCCATCTCTTCCTCATCAAGAAGGTAACAGAGGCAGGGGTTGGGTGTCCGTCTCTCCCCCATCGTGAAGGTAACAGGCAGGGGTTGGGTGTCTGTCTCTCCCCCACCAAGAAGATGACTGAGGGAGGCAAGGATTGGGTGTCCGTCTCTCCCCCACCAAGAAGGTGACTGAGGGAGGCAAGGATTGGGTGTCCGTCTCTCCCCCACCAAGAAGGTGACTGAGGGAGGCAAGGATTGGGTGTCCATCTCTTCCCCCATCAAGAAGGTGACAGAGGGAGGTAGGGGTTTGGTGTCCCCCTCTCCCCATCAAGAAGGTGGCAGTGAGAGGAAGGCATTGAGTGGAGGAAGATAGGGCAGGAATAGCCCAAGCTGTCTGATGTTGCGTAGAAAGGGGGCTGCGTGGCAGGGAAGGGATGTGGCATCTTTCCAGGCAGAGAAGTGGGAACGTTAGACCCGAGTTCTCACTATGCACGATAATAGAGGTGAGCAGAGGGAGGAATTAAAATAATTTCCTAGGACAGGCAAAGCAGTAGGAAAAAGAGCAGCTGAGTCTGTCAGTCCTCTAGCTTGGATCCGTGACAGCAGAAAACGTGGGAGCTGGGAAAAGGAATGGGAAAGGAAAGGGCTGGCACTGGGTGAGGTGTGTCTGGGAGATCTGGAGATGGCCATGCAGTCTGTTGTCCTGGGCTGGAAGGTTTCTGGGGTGAGGAGAACTGATGGCAAGTGGCCACAGGTTCCCACTGCATGGGTGGAGATATGAAAAGGGCCTGGACTGTGAAAGTGTGGGGTTGGAGTTTATCGACTGGAATTTTCCAGGTAGGGGCTGCAAGCTGTCTTCTTTCAGGGATGACCTGGAGATTTTGAGGCTAGCTCGATACTGTATGTGCATAGCACTAGGTGGATAGGTAGCATGCATCTTTATTCTAGTAGAGTGGAGAAATTGTGTTATTTCCTACTGAAGCTTAAAGCAGTGAAATGTTAAAACCTCATAATTCCTTTTTCACATCCAAGGTTTTGTGAATAGGCATAAATAAAAAAAAGCCCAGAATTCTCTCATTTGGCTGTGTAGCTTTGATATTGAGGCTGATGCACATGCACTTGCAGCTCATAAGAAGCGGTTTGCACTCCTCACTGTCTTTGTATAATAAGTGCCTTGAATCATTAGCAACTAAAAACTTACTTGAGTTTCTGAAAGTTAATCATCTGAGAAAATATGGCTCAGTCTCCTTGCCTCATGCAGAAGAGGTCTGAGGCTCTGAGGTCCTTTGGTGATACAATATCTGCTCGTGAGAGACAAAATAACAATCTGTGTCAAGGGATAAGTTTTCTAGTTCTCTTCTTCTGTCTTCTTGGAGACTTCTTAAGAAGTAATTGTAAGAAATAATCCTCCTCTCAGGAGAACCAGGCCCTCCTGTCTGGAGAGCTTTCTGCATCTGTTTTCAAACCTGTGTCACTTGACACCATCAAGTTCCCATTTGGCAGGGGTTAGATGAAATAATTATTTCACTTTGTTTTACATGTAATCATTTGTATGCAAATATAAATGGCTTTTGTAGTTAAGGCAGAATAATAACATTCAGACATCTTTGAGCAATATCTGGATTTTTAACTTGGCACTGAATTTTAATTTATTGGTGCTAGTTCAATTCTTTGCTACTTTCTTTAACAATGTAAATACTTTCAAAAAAACAATTATTCCTATTTTATAGTTGAACTGTTACAGAATGAGTAGCAATTAGTGTCCTTTGGGTTTTTCTTAGTCACAAAGTTTCTACACCAACTCCTCTCGCCCCCAACTAATAATGATTTCTTTGCTATTCCTGCTTCTGGCAGTGGAGCCTTCAAGGGATTTGGGTGGACTTCAATGCCATATTTTTTGTAAACCAAAGAGCAAGAATTAATATATATATGTATATATATTCTTGCAAGTTAACCTGTTCAGGGATCCATGTGCCAGGCCCTATGTATAAATCAAGGGCGTACAGAGAAGTGAGTGGGAAGTAAGGTAGGATGTGAACTTCAGGTAACAACTCTATGGTTACTGCTCACCGTGAGCTTTCTAACCTTAAAGTAAATGTGAAGTAGCTTTCTCCCTTTTTTTCCCTGTTGGTGTGTGAACTACTTCAATTTGCTATGCAGGCACATTGGTAGTTACAGTGTGTCTGTGCTGGGTTAGTTTCCTCTGTCTTGTTAGTTTTTAAACAAGTTGTTCTGTTTATAGGAACTTATGCTGATCTTCATGATGAAGATACATTAACTTGTTTTACTCTGAGTAAAGCTGTCATCTTTAATGTGAAAACCGTGGAATTTTAAGTCTCTGAATTTTTCCAGAATTTTGGGGAATCCAAGCACCTACTCACTTCTTATGAGCTGCTGGTGCTAAATCCTCCTGAAGATTAGCCCAAGAACTTAGCCATGAAGAACTGTGGATGAAAGTACAATGTCTTTTTTAAAAATTGTTTTAGTGATGTTATTTAAAAGATGTATGACATGAGCCACTACTAAGAGCCTTAACCAGGCATTGTTCATTTGTTTCCTTTTATGAAATGTAAGTTAACCGATGCAGGCAGATTAAAACAAAAAGCAACATGCTGCTTTAAAATTGCCTTGTTCATGCAATCCATAAAGTAAAAAAACCGCACTTTTGTTCTTACTTACTTTATATAGCTGCTTGTAAGGTAAATATTTTTTGTGTGTGTTACGATTTTACAATACATATTTTCCCTATGATTAAAGTGTACGTATCCTTCAAATGCTCCAAAGGTACGGGTAGGCTGGACCATTTTTGTTTATGGGTCAGGATTCCTGCAAGTGCATTTTTTTTCTTTTGTATCAGTCTTGTGGCAATAAGTATCCAAACACTGCATCATTGCCTTTCTTTCCCCTTCAGCAAAAGAAAGTGTGGTGGTAAGAAGAAACTCTTTGGCTGATACAGCCACCACCGAAAAGAGTTTGCAGCTCTTGTTTTGGCTGAAGGAATAGCAGGGTTCTCATATTTTATCTGTCTGGCCAATTCATAAATGTGAGAGAGAGCTGGCCGGAAGTCAAACAGGCTAAACATGTGACTTTCTTATTTACAATAGTGTGTAGAGAAGAGAGGGTTTTTGTTTTTTATTAAGCAGTGTTTTTTGTTAAAGTA
The DNA here is from genome assembly GCF_032191515.1 of Phaenicophaeus curvirostris. NCBI lineage: Eukaryota > Metazoa > Chordata > Aves > Cuculiformes > Cuculidae > Phaenicophaeus > Phaenicophaeus curvirostris. Next base: position 15,161,925 of record NC_091405.1, read on the forward strand.
TTACTTAAAAAAAGTATTATGTGGTTTACAGTGACCATGCTTTTTAGTAACTGCGGTGTTGAAAAACTTGGAGAAGACCAGCTCTAAATCAAACACTTTAATTGTGTGGTCACTGAACCTATAGCTTGACTTCTGAAAAATTAACACCTTAGTATTACTTTGAAAACATGTATATAGTAGTATTCAGATGGATACACAGCTTCCTCTTAGAACAAGCTTTAGTGATAAAGTAAAAGGCCGCTTTTGGTAACACCTTGGAACTAGATTCCCCTTTTGTACTTTCTTTAAATTATGTTTGCTTACTAAGCTGCAAGAAACAAGTTATAAGGGAGGACGCGTTTTTTTTAAACTCGGAATTCAGTAGAAATGTATTGTTATGATATGACATCTGTCATTGAGCAAATGTGTTGAGGTCTTCAACTCCATTCATAGAGATTACCAATGAGAGATCAAATACCAGCATCTTTAGGCTGCCGGTATACGTGTCTCTTTCTTGAGATGCGTGGTTTTGTTGTACTCTTAAACCAACAGTTGAAATCTGCAGGAAGATGGAAAAATGTTCCCATCCTTTTCCTAAGACAAATAGTAATTTTGACTTTGTTCTCTATCTGAGTCATATTAGAAAATGTAGTAACTCTGGTTACCAAATTATTTCCTTCTGCAATGCATTCTTGGGCGCTTTTCCTTGTGTTGCGTGAGCAGTTTTAAAAGGTTGGTTCGCTCTTCTCTGTTGATTCCTGAAATTTATCAATTCCTCCAAAATTTATTCAGCAAATGGCTTTTGAAGAGTAAATGGTTTTATTACGTTTGATACTTAACACCCTAATGAAGAAAGTTTTAAGCTTCAGAAAGATTATGTCTGTATAATGGCATGAAAATCTATCCATCTGATATTCCCTATGTTAGAGGAAATCTGAGAAAGAAAGAGGATATAATTCTGTTTTCAGTTACTCTGTAGTAAACCATTGTAGTTAGTGGCTTCCACCAACATTAAAAACAGCTTTAGGTGAGACATTGACCTTCATTCCATATAATCAGGTGTTGCTGGCTTCACCACGTAGCTTTTGAAAGTGTTTTTTGCTGGTTTTCAGAAGCTAAACTAAAATGTAGCTTCAGAGCCACATATTTAGGTATGTTTTTAAGAATTGATTCATTGATGACTTTGAGGGACCAATGGGTATTTTCCCTTTTCCGTGGGTGAAGTTTTTTTAAAATTCTACTTTGTCAGACTCTTGTGGCAGTGTGTTGATGTTGAACTAGAAGGCATTTTGCCTCTGTTGCAGGTGAATTCAGGAACATGTCGTGAATGTGCTGAAACCCATGCAAAAATGTTCTTTTGCTCGAGTTAACATTTTTAATTTATTTCTTAATTTTAGAAGAGTATATTGAACAACTCACAAACCCAGCACATTTTGCTCTATGTGTGCTTGGGTGTTGAGACTTTTTGGTTTTTTTTTTAAATTCACATTGAATCTTAGAAATGGTTTGTGGTTTGTTTTTTTTTTTAAATAGAAAAGTTGCATGGACCCTCTCTTTCTAAAAAGTATAGACTTCTGTTATATACATGGAACCCCTTACACCAGTTCATGTAGTACGGAGCTGAAAGCCTGAGACAGTTCTCTTCAGCAGAATAGTATCACAGTATCTTAAGTCGGTTGTGGCAGGACTTGGAATTGTGTTTTTTTTCCCTCAAATCTTCATATAAAATGTGTTTTTCTGACAGTGTCAAGTCTTCACAACTGTTGGTTTGTACTCCTAGATTATGACCATGGGCATGCGTAAAACAGACTTGGTCTTTAGCATTGTTCTAGTTGGTACAGTGAGCTCATAAAATTGCAGAAGTTCACAGAGATGCCTATCGGGATAGAACATAAGAGTTGTTGGAACTCAGGGTGTTATCAGCTTCTGCACTGAAAAGAGGGCTCTGCTGTTAAGTGTTTTGTCTCTGGTGGTTTGTAATGAAATCTTGGTTTAGGCCACATGTGAAAATGAGAAAACTTGTTTCTGGTTTGCAGTGCAAATGTTTCCCTAAATTTTAAAATGGCCACGTAGTTCCTCTGGAAAGATATCAGAATTCAGAAGCATACTTTGTAGGTCTAATTTAAGGTGTAATGCTGAAATTTGTGACAAAACTATAGAAAACCCTATAAATGCTTACATCACAAATCTGAACAGCACCAAGAGGATTTTCTTTTTAAACCTAAGAAGGTGCTTATTTAACTGCCTTTGTAGAGACCAGAAGTCAACTGTAAGTTACAAATATGTTAGGCTGAATATGTTGTTCTAACACTTTTTGACAACTGAAGAGTGTAAAAAGAGACATTCCTATTCTGTATGGACAGGCTAAGATTTGTGGGCAGATCACTTAATGAAAAAAGTTGGTTTTAGCAGTTTGGAAACCTGAAGAAGGGAACTTCGGGAAATGTTGTTATTTGTGTTAGAAAAGTAATCGGGAACTCAATGAGGTCCTTAAATTGAGTCCTCACAGGTACATAGCTGGAGGAACAAAATGGCAATGATGTTTGAAGAGCTGAACTAGTTGCTAGTATAGCTTCTTTCAGTAATGTTGTGGTCCTGAGCTTCTTAAAAGTTATTTTCACTGAAATAAACTGACTAGGAGATAAGCTTTGTTCTTTGCAAGAAGATTCTCCAAACTTTTAGTGTCTTTGTAACTCACAGTCCATTTTAGCAAATAAAGATCTTCTAATTTTCTTTATTATTTTTGTCCCTTTATTGCCATTAAAGTGTGCAAAATACAGATGACAAAATAGAATGTGTGATTGCACTCCGGCCATTTTAATGCCAAGTTTAATGGGTTTGTTTAAACTTACAAACTAAACGGGGAGACTGCACAGTGGAAGAGCTGATGCACATGTAAGTTTTGTTCTACTGGCAGTGCTTGAGGGCAATAGCCTTTGGAGAAGGAGGTAGTTGAAAGTACTAACTACTTAAACTGCTGCTGTTAAGCTTTCTAAAGGGTATTTGCAAATACCGAAGCCATTAAGACCACACAAGGGCTTTGTATGAAACTAAATTATTTTAATAAATTATATGGTGTTTTAAAAACTAGAAATTTGGATTAAGTTGTTAGTCTAAACTAACTGACATTATTTGTTTATTCCCTATTACAGCAATGTGTATATAGGTTTTAGTGCCCAAAATTAGGAAGAGTAATATTGTTCAAAATTTTTTATTGGTAATAGTAATGCTTTAGGATTTCCTGAAAATCACTTAGGAAAATATCTATTCTGCTTTCTGTATTTTATGAAGACGCTATTTGAGATGGGCTGTGGAGGATAATCTTTAAAAAAACTTCTAGGATAGCTTAAAATGTGCTTGTATAGCTTAAGACGTGCTTATAACAAATTGAGTTCTGGTTCTGTTTAATAAAGTATGGCCTTTGTTTGTATATCAGTGAATTTTCCCAATTCAGGAATTAAAAGCAAGTTTTAAGACTCTCTTCCAAGGAAAGAGACTCACTGAACACTTTTTTTTTTACCATATCTTATTTAACATATTATATGTACACATATATAATTGATATATATGTAAATAAAAGTTCTCATGCAATATAGCTTATTTAAGAATGTGTGGAGATAGATGCCATTTTGCACCTTGATAAAGCTTTACTTTCATTTTGTGTGTGTTTCTCTTCGGCACTGACTGTAATCGTCTATGATTCTTATGCTGTCTTAAATATTTTTTGTCTTTTACATTTAAAAAAAATTATAGATATGATGAACGTATATTTAGTTATATTTCTTTTTCTTTCCAACACAGGATTTTAAAAAAAATTAAGGACTCCACAATTGTCTCCATATTGGAAGCTGTTCAAGCAAGTCGACACTGTCCCAAAGAGTAAGAAACATCTTTTTTTCTCTTTACTTTGAGGATTCACAAAGAATCCAGTGGAGGGAGGATCCAAACCAGCTAGGTTATGGATAACTAAGGACTTAAGACAGTATTTGTATTCTATGGTAGTTACAGGAGAATTAGGTTTCTTTTTATTTTTTATTATTGAACTCTCACAGGTAGGAGAAATTACTTGACTGCTGGTTTTCAATTTTTTGTAATTAAAATTAAGTTTTTGAATGCCTCAATTAAGTTAATATATCTATTGTAAACTCTCTATAACTTTGTTTAGTCAACAAAGAATTTTTAAATAAACATACATTTAGGAATTAAAAAATGTATTTAAATGCTGCACAAAACCTGACAGTTAAATATTTTCAATCTTGATTCAACTTTCTGGTTGTGAAGAGGACTTGTGCAAGGTGTGAGCTCTTATTTACATGGTGGCAGTTCCAGTATAGAAAATAGGGAATAAGTAGAGGAAGTTTTCTAGCTGTTCTGATACAAAATTCATACCACTTCACATAGATAGCAAACAAAAATGGAAGTACTTCAACAGCCTTCAGCTAGATTTGTGTTTGGGCACATGCTATTTTTTATGAATTTTAGAAAAAATTCTCAGCACGTTAAAGGATGCCTATTAGGCTGCAGCAGACACATTTTAGTTTAGAAACAGTAGAATAAGTCTTGAAGTTACAGAGTAATAAAAGGACAAGAAATGTGTTAATTTATGTACCAAATTAGTATAGAATAATTTTTTTTACTGGAACATTGTGGACTTTCCATAGCTGTTCTGAACAATTTATGTTTGATGTGTTACAACATTGTTTCAAAGATGTGGGGTGAAGAAATAATCTGTGTGTCAACATCTGCTTTCTAATGCAGTGATAGATGCTATCTTGTCTTTTAGTAAAGATTGGAAGTTCAACTGTGTTAATACTGTTGCAGAGGTATTTAAGAATTCATCATCAAGAAATTGTATTTAGTGAGAGGGAAATGTGTATTTGTTCAAATTGGAGGATGCTGTGCCTTGGAGGGAATGATGATGTTTTTAGGAGGGTAGCAGTGTTTATGGAAAATCACTGGTCTAGAATGTGAGTTCATATACTAACGTTTCAGGTATCTTTTAATGTTAGAGAGTGTTTTCTTTGCTCTGAGGCTTTTACACACAGGCTCTAGAAGCCTGTACTTTCACCCTATGCACATTTTCCTGTACACTGTAATGTTTATAAGCATCTATCAGATTAAAAGAACTTCTGCAAGCTTAACTCCTCTACATAGTGTCAAGTCAAGGAGTAGGATAAAACTGTCATGCAAGCATTGCTCTCCAAGAAAGGCAGTGTCAATTCCTTTGGGCAAACGTGTCTGTCAATATGTAACACTGTACTGCTCATAAAAGAGAATATGTACAGAGCTTTTCACATTGACAGGTTTAAAAGCTAACCTCAAAACCTCTGTTTTCTTAAGTCCTTATATTGTGTCTTAAGGTTGCTTGAAAATTTTTGTTTTTCTGGCACAGACTGCCCTTCAACTTAGAGGTTTGTAAGGCTGGGGATTTTTTTCAGTGACCCTACCAAATGGGCACTTCACTTGCCTATTTATCAGGCATATATAAAACCATGGCTACCAGTGATTGTGTGTTAATTCTGCTGTTGTTGAGTTTGTGGTATTGACTCAGTTTTTAAGTATTGCGTTTGAATATTTACTGCTGAAGCTGGTTATTGTGTCATTTGTTTACCATGTTTTATTTTTAGGTCTCTAATGATGAGGTATCCATCTGGATTTAAAGCATATCTCTGAGCTTCTAAATTCTTCATCGAAGAGATGTGTTCTATATTCATGGGTAAGAATGGTTTTTTATCTTGACCTGGGCCTTTCTCTTAGGTATCTTGTGATATATTTTTAATTTAGAAGATTTAAACAACTTATGTCTTATAGGTTAAGCAAATACTTAGGATGGTATAGAGTTCTTCAGGTGCCTGTGTGAGCTTTTGATTTTAACCCAAGCTAGTTACTAAACTTTGGAATTCATATATCTAAGTATCAGTGCTTAATATGTTGCAGCGATTGTTATAATGTGTTCTCTGCTTATATTAAGCGCTGCTTGCTGAAATATAATTTTTAGACTTTATTAATTTATCTTGAGTCAAAATGTAATGTTATAATTGTATCACTTGAAGAAGTATAGTAAGTGGACTAAACATGCTGTGAGACTTCCTGGTATCATGCTGTCTTATACAGGGAGTTCTGTGATGTCTTTTCGCTTTGTTGTGTGGTTTTGCTCTGTTCAGCTTAAGCAAAGCTGCTCTCAATAAAGAAGCTGTCCCATTCACAAAGAGGGCAAGTGGCTTTGATTATGGTATAAATTTTCTTCAGTTGCATTGGAAGATGGGTTTTCTTTGCAAGTGAAATGTTATATGTCGTGTTGGTGTACTTGAACTTTTATGAATGACTGTAACAATTGATGGTTATTGATTTATTTCTTTTTTCTTGTAAAGCTTTAATATTTCTTTCCCAGAGGCTACCTGCTTCAGGAGAAAGGTGGAGGGGTGGTGGAAGGGGTCTTGTGCATGTCTGGGGAGTAGAGGGGGAAATTACAAACTACATGAGGAGTTTGGTGCAAGCAAAGCAAGTGTAGATATGAGAGCAGACTGTTTTGAATTGCTATGACAAGCACATAAAGGACAGTTTTATGCTCTTAACTCAGAGCTGGAACTGGAACCTAGTCCTAAGAATTTAATTTGGGACTGCCAGTTTCAGATCTTTCTCTTCCTAATCTTCAAATCAAAATACAGGGTACTTAAGTTATCTTTTGAAGTATGATGTCTGTGAACTCAGTAGCAGAAGAGAATTCTAAATGTAAGTGCTATGTTGAGGGTGTGATTTTACTGAAGGAATGGGTCATTACTCAAAAATAATTACAAATGCATACATATGAAAAGTGATTTTCAAATAAAATATTGCATGTTTTTCTACATAATTCGATGTACATTTTAATATTTAATTAAACAGGTTACCCTGACATTGTTTCTCCTAATTTTAGGGATAACAAGAAAAATCTTTCTAATACCACAGTACTCTTCTGTACAAAGATTTACTTATTTCTTTCTGTTGGGAATAAAAGAGTTCATCTCTACCCAATATCTAAATGTTCTTTTTTAATCTTCTACGTTTCTGGCGTTTTGAGGAGATTGTGCTGTCCCTTTGTGCATTTCAAATTTAACACATAAATTATCTCTAAATCTGTAATAGAATATCATTTATATTGGCACATCAGTGGGAAGTGACTTCTGTGCTATTTAATTTACAGCAGCTTTTTTAACTTGGCCAAAGCTTTAGTTATAATTAAATCTGACAAATAATTATGTTTTAATTATGTTTTAGTTGTAATATTGTGGAGAGAACGTCTCTATAATTTCTGAATATTGTTTAGAAGTGATCAGGTTTTTGAGTAAACCTTGAAATGCGTTCACCTTAACTTGGGTGATAAAGTTAGTCTTTCCTGTGAATTAATCTATAGACAACTCCATCACTCCATCTTATTTAAAAAACAACAGAAAATAAACACTTTATTTTTTCAGAGTAGCAAGTTTAATGTATGATCTTATTCTGTAGCCATTAGATAGTAGGTACCATGCAGTAGTATCAGTTTATTCGTTTTATACATAGAATCAGCTTGATTGGTACGAAGTAGAGCAGTTAAAATAGAAAGGGAGAAACTAAATACTACTAAGAAATATTACTGAATGCCTCTGGGTTCTACTATATATAAAAACCCGAAGTAAAAACCAACTGCAGAAAATTCAGGTTTTACCAAACATCTTATAATTGGTCAATATTATTGAACCAATTCTAGCTGACGGAGAGCAGTAGCTTCTTCAATTCAAGTACAACAAGCATAATCTTCCAGTTGCTTTGTCAAGTTGTACCTCTGTTGTGGTACCGATTTTGTTGACTAGAATGGGACCAAGCAGTTCTTAGACACTGATGTTGTGGAAGGATCTTGGTAACTTTAAGCTGAGTAAAGTTTAGTATTAAATCAGTATATAATAATGGTAGGGAATTTAGACATTCAGAGTATTAGAATTAATTTAATTTCTACGAGAAATGTGACTTCATAATGAGTTCTCAATGTAAAAGGGCACAAAGATGTCAAATTTTGTCTACTAAGAGAAATCAAACTTTACATAGCTGTAAAATGAAATTATTTACCATAACCCTAGAAAGAAAACAACTTGTGTTTCAAAACTAAGTAAGTGGGTAATACATTCTGTTGAACCAAAGGCAGTTTTTTTTCCTTCATTCATCCTTGACTATATCACTGTATTCATCCTCTTGTCTTTGCTTTAAATAAGAGTTCTAATAAGTGAGATAACTTGAAGATAACTTTCAGATTCTTACTCAATGCAGTTCAAATGGAATCATAGAACGTCTCAGCTTTTTCTATTGAAGTCAAGGTAGCTTTGTTTCTAAATGTAATTTAGAACCTCTCAAGTTTCTTGTTTAAACATACCTGAAATGTACACAATAGTTCTGTATTACATTATTTCTTTCAACAAACAAGTTTTAGTTCTGGAATATTAAAACCCACAATTTTGTTACAGTTTGATAGTTTTAATGAAAATTGCGAAGGAGAATCTAGAAGTGTGCTTAGGTGATAGGGAAAATAACATAAAAAAATGAAACATCTAAAATGTCAAATATTACTTTAATTATGAAGGCACAAAAATGATAAATGCATCACCAGAAATCAAGTATAAGTAAAAATAACTTAATTGATTTGTGATTCAATTGAATTTTCAAGTTATTAACAAAATACCAAAAATTTGTAAAAATGTTGGGGAGAGGAAGGAGTGATGAGAGTTGTAGAAGTAGTTTTTCTCTTTTTTTATCCCCTTTTTTTCTTTCCTCCTATAGGACGCTTTAACACTTGCCGACGAATGTTTCATCAGAAGCACTAATGGATGCTGGCATGCCTTGGATAAGGTGGTGACCGCTGGATGTCTTTTGTTTCTGTTCACTGCAGAGAGCTGAAATTGACTCCATTTGGAGTTGAGAGAAAAAGCAGTACAGACCTATCAAGATGACTGATCCTATGATGGATTTTTTTGATGATGCCAATCTTTTTAGTGAGACCTTAGAAGGTTTGTCAGATGATGCCTTTGTTCAACCTGGACCTGTTTCACTTGTTGATGAATTGAATCTGGGTGCAGAATTTGAACCTTTGCACATAGACTCATTGAACCATGTGCAAGATGCTCAAAATCAACAAAAGATGAGTGACTTTGATCAGCTGAATCAGTACGATTCACTGAAACTTCACTCAGTAAATCAGTCTTTTAATAGCTCAGCTGATAATGTCTTATCACCACACTCTCAATTCAATTGTTCACCAATTCATCCACAAAACCAATCTAATGGGATGTTTCCAGATGTGGCTGATGGTAGTCCTATGTGGGGTCATCAGACTGCCACAACTGTTTCCAATCAAAATGGGTCTCCCTTTCACCAAGGACATTCTCAGTCTATGCAGCAAAACAAAAGCTTTGTAGCACACCATGACTTTGCCTTATTTCAGGCTAATGAACCGCAGCATCAGTGTGCCTCTCTACAGTCCCAACAAAGCAGAAACAACACGGGGCAAGATGCTCTGAGTCAGCCAAAAGACTTCATGGAAGTTAACGTATCTAGTTCTCACAGAGTCAGTGTTAACCATCCAACTCCAGTATCTAATCCATCAACTTCACAGCAGCCTCTGTCTGTTCAACAGTTTTCTCAAACTGCAAGTGCTTCAATACATTTTTGTGGGAATCAAGAAGGAAATTTTGATGGACAGTCTCCAACTATTACTCCATGTTCTGTCAATAATAGCCAACAATTCTCGTCTCCTTATTCCTACTCTAATAACCATATTTCTCCTACCAGCCTTCTTCAATCTACAACAGCTCTTTCTACTAGCCAGCAGACACACTCTATCTCTGACTTCACTGGAAGTGATGCCTTTACATCTCAAACAGGGACCAAGCAAGAAACAACTGAGCACATGTTGAATCCTAATACACCTTTAAATTCAAATAGTTTTCAAATGTTGCATTCTGCACATCCTCAGGGCAACTTTAGTAGTTCAAAACTCTCTCCTGTGAATATTAATTTTCCAGCTTCTGCTGGTTCTGCTTCTCAGATAAGCCATTTCACCGACCCTATTGAAAGCAACGGTTTTACATCTTTAGATGACAACTTACTTCATCAGGTCGAGACACATAATGAGCCGTTTTCAGGACTTGACCCGGATGACCTCCTTCAGGAAGACCTTCTGCCACAGTTTGATGATTCTGCATTTGTGCAGGATAGCACAAGCCATGTTTTAGACCATGATCTAGAACATCACATAACCCCACCACAAGTAACACAGTCATCTGATCTTGTTCGAGCACAGACTCATAGTCAGATCCATCCTTGGCATTCTTCAGTTACGAATCAGCATCTGCAAGACAGAAGTCGTGTAACCTCACGAGGGCAGGTATGTAGAGCTTTTGCGGGGTAGGGGTTTGAGCCGTTTGATTTGGTTAATAATACTGACTGGTGCTGATGCCAAAGCATGGTAACTGAAGTCTCTGAGTTGTTGTTTGACCCTAAAGAAATCTAAGTAGCTGCTTCTTCAGGAAAAAAAAAAACAAACTCTTTTGATGCAGACCTTGCTTTCTCCTGTTGTTTTGTCACTGTTGTAGAAAACAAGATTTATATGACCAGAAATATTTATTCAGACATAACAGTACTGGTCCTTCTGCTGCTTATATTCCTAAGGACAGCATAGAAAATTGGTTGGCTTATGATTTTGGTGCAAATAGAAAGCTTGTTGTCTTTTCAGATACTTAGAGCAAGGTTTTTTAAAGCTTTAATAAGGCTGCGTGGCTGATTTCCTTCAGGGTTGTACTGGTGGTGTTTCTCAGTCCTCTGCTTGGTGTCTTTGTGCTGGTGCTCATTGGCTAAAAATGCAAACTTTTTTGTTGGGTTTTTTTTTTTTTTTTGGGATGTGATTAGTAATAACAGAAAATGTGTAAAAGGTTATGCCTGTGTTTGATTTGGTTACTTTTGGCTAAACCAGAAAACTGTGATTGTTTCAGTGTAGTGTGCACATCTACAGCAAGTATTCAAGCCCTCGGTGTGGAGGACAAAGTAGCATAATATATATAGTGTACTTTTGTAGTGGTATACAAGAGAATCAAACATTTGCAGACAGTGCAGAGCTTTTCAGACTATCTGTGAGAAATGAAAATTATGTGAGCATTGAAGAGTCCAGAAAGACAATCCCTTAATCCTTCAGCCTGTTTCTTAGTAGTGCTTCTTCATAAGATATGTAGCATACTGAATTTTCACATAGTTTTCACTGAGATATTAAGTCCACTTTTTATTTAATGCTGACCTTTATCTTCAACTGTATCATCATCTATTTTATTGGAAGTGTGCAAGTGTCAATAAAGTCAAGAATGCTTTGGTCTCTTAGGAGGGTAGCTAAGCTTTTTGAACACAAACAAAATAGGACAACTAAATGTAGTTTTCCACAACACGGTAACCAGCAAAAGCTACTAGAAACTTGAGCATAGCCAAGATCCTTAAGATTTTTTCACATCAAAAACTTTCTAAATAAAAAGAAAATATGTCTCAAATATATGAGAGGCTTCGTAACCAAAGGCAACAATCATTACTCTTTCAGCTTTTAAAATTTATCAATCTTTAAAGCTATTGCTGTGGTTTTGGAGACTGGTTTAGTGGCTTTCCTTGTTAATGCTTAAAGAATGGTATCAGTGAATGCATTAGTTGTAAGTTAATACCTTAATATTATCACAGTTTGGCACTGCTTGGTAGCTTCCAGTCCAAATTTGATCTGATAGGAATGGCAGAAATTTTTTCAATTAGATGGTTTGGCAGAAGGAGCTATAGCTTCTATATGATAAATGCAGATATTCACTTGCTGTTGCTGGTTCTCTAGGGCTTCCAAAATTGTGAGGCTGTCTGTTGAAATCCATATACTTGTGAAAGTAGGAATTTTTATTTTAAACTGTGTTTTAAAATCTAGTCAGAGTTTAGCTTGTGTTTGGGAAAGGAAAGGAAATACAAATGTTTTCTACTCTTCAATCTGTGCATCTCAAAATAGAGGCAACTCTAACATTAAATATGTGCATGCAGACAGCTTTAAACAGTTTGAAATAACTATCATTTGTCTAAATTCTTGCTACAAAGATTCTACCTGACAATATATAAAGGTATCGTATGGGATGGGGCAGTTGAGGGGAGGACTCTTGGGAAGCAAAGGAACTTAATTACTGACTCTTGCTTCTACTTAGTTTGCACAAGGCAGGCCTGTGAAAGAGGCATTGCAACCTCTTTCCCCCTCTCTTTAATTTTGTGTCATTAGTGTAGAGATAAGGGTTTAACACATTTAATCTTTGGTCTTGGTTCAGTAGATAGCTTCTCCATTACAACTTCCACTTACATTTATGGAGCATGTAATTTTCAATTCCTACTAGTGAAACTTTTTCTGTAAAACTGTGGTGTGATGTTGAGAAGAGCTCAATTAGCTGACTGGTTCAGCAGATGTGTTCTGTTAATTTTGGTAAATATTTCTTATGTTTTCAGTTGAGGAGGGGGAAAAAGAGGGCACAGCTCAAGTCCCTACTCCTATCAGTTATCTGGCTAACCTCAAGACATAGCGTAGTAGCTGCTAGTGAAAGGTGATCCTATTTATTATTTTTGTACAGTACTGCAGAGGGAGCTGCGCCTGGGTTCCCTACCAGGAAGCGGAGCATCAGAACCTAGAGCCGCTAACAGTAGCACTGAGGCTATTGGTGTACCATGAGCATACTTGGGGTGAAGGGTGAAGAGGAAGCAAATTCCAGGATAAGTGGGGTAGTGAGAAATCCAGGGGTTACCATTTGTGAGGAGCATGTGGAATACAAGCCAGGTGGCAAAAAGTAGGTCTAATAAACTTTCTGGTGCTGTGTCTTTTCTTGTTGGATATATCAGAACCTTTTAAGATGTACTTCAGTCAGTTTTGATGCTTTGTTTTGTAACTGGGAATAGGGGGAAATTTCTGAGATGAGTGGAGAGTGATTAAGGTTTTAGGGGCTTTTGTTACGTTTTTTATCCTGATGTGAAAACAGAGGGACTTTGCGATATTTAAACTTTTTTTTACATTCTTCTCATGAAACATTGAAATTTAACAAGACAGAAAACAGTTATAAAACTGCTTGGTTTGGGTTTTATTATTTCAGGGAATCCAATCAGTTGTGTAAATTGTATAAATTGGATTGTGACCTTGAGTTTATCTAATTGGCAGATGTGTAGTATTTCCTTCAGAAACTGGTTGTGAAGTGATAGCTGTCAGGCTATTGTGAGGAATGTATTGACAGGGGAGTGACAGAAGCTAACAATTTAGAAGCCTCTTTAAATCAGTAGTGTATGTAATATGAATGCTAATAGAAAAGTAAGGCAGTTACTGAAGTTAAGAAGTATTTCAGAGCTGCCTTTTGTCCGATTAAAATTTTAATTTGGTTCTAATTCTCACTTTTATTCTTTGATCGCTTTGTAGAAGTCGAAGTTCAAGATGAGTTTGTTCTGTTTGTGCTTTTTACAAATGTGTATAATTTAACCAGAGAGGGAAAAACTAAGGTAAGGGAAAGGGAGAGAATATTGGTCTTAGGAAACTTGTCTTCTAGGAGTTAAGTGGGAAGGGATTTTGAGTAACTTTGATATGTAATACTTAAGGTGAAATGTTTATTGTTGTAACTAGACAGTGTTTTGTAGTGTACAAAACCTAAGGAGGAATTACTAGTAGATTTAATTAATTTCAACAGTTTTAGTTTAATTGAGAACTTTTCCAAAAGGAAAATGTGTTATTTCATGAAATAGTTAATGAACTGTAGCTATTGGTTGTCTAATGTTGGGTCCATTCCAAAGATCTTTAATTGCAGTTATGATGAGGTTATTTAAAATTAAGAAAGAGCATTTACTACTTGTTCAATTATTTGAAAGCAAGCATACTGATCACGTTTTTATTTGTACAGCTATTGTTTTCATGTAAATTAATTTAAAAATTAATACAATCAGTTCAGTGTAATAATACTGCAGATTTAAAAACAATCAAGAATGTCTTTTGCTGCTATTGTACTTTCTATTCCTGCTGTAATTAGATTATAATTGTAAATAAATTGTGCTTCGTAGTTTTACATAATGCATTTTTCATCAGTTAGAGAACAGAAAGTAAAATGGAGAAACATGCTGAAGATTCTTATAGCCTCAGCTTTGAGTAATATAACACTTCTGATCTTTTTAACTTCACTTAAAACTGTTCTGATAAAGCAAAATTATCTGTTCGCTTTTCATAAAGTTGAAACAAGACAACGAAAATGCAGACTTCAACATTCAGTTCTGCATGCTTAGAAGGAAAAGGAAGTTGGAAAGGTAATCTGAAGTATAAACTGTCCTAAGAGAAATTTACAACTTTTTCACTGTGTGTGTTATTTTGTAATAATCTCTCCTGGATACATACATGAAAGCAGAATAATTAAAATTCAACTGGAACATAGTAATTTGTTAATAACCTTAAATGCTGTAGAACAAGGTGGCAGTCTTAGTTCTTAAATCATAGGAATACTGGAACAAGTTTCACCTTAGGCTTATGTGCTGCTAAGATGCATGACCTTAACAGTGACAGGCCTTTCACCCCTGCCTGTATTAGCAGGTTCCTCCATTTTACATCAACTCTAAATTCATTATAGGCAAGCATCCCTTGGATTATTCCAGTTGTAAACCTCTTACTTTGCCTGTGGTTCGTGTTCTGCTTGTGTCTGATATCTTGCACTGTAAAGTTGTTATAAGAGAAATGCATAGTAAGCAGTGATGTGTTTCCTTGGTGAGTTATGGGAGGTACAGCAGCCAGTCACTTTGTACATGCAGTTCTGAGAGTTGTGTAAAAGCTGAGGATATAGTTATTTGCCAGAGTGTATTTTTATGCTCTATATAGTTCAATTTTAAGTGAGCCTGTAATGTGAAATATTTTGAAATAATGAACTGATCGCACTATCTGTTAAGTCTTTGTGGAAGAGACTGGCCGTTTGGCACACAAAGTTTGTAGCCTATGGCTCCTAAGTATTGTAAAGATTGTAAAATTATGATGTTGTTAGATATATTGTTTGTGAAGCAGTGGATGATAGTTTTCAGTGGGAGCAAGTGCAGTGAAATACACACATCAGAATTTGTCTGACTTTGTCACCTGGAAGCTGAAATCTAGACGTGTCCTTGGCAGCACGATGCTGTCTCTAATGAGGCTGTCCTGCTGCTGTATGTTGACAGCAGTTCTGTTGACTTTACCTGCATTAAGGAGACGAATTTTTCTTGTCTTGAGTTTTACACTGCATCTCGTCCTGCCTTTTCTGCCAATAGTTGGACTCAGCTGAGATAGAACTATATTGCTGTGTTTGTTTCTTGAGACCTGTCTTGCAACTTTTTTGTTCAATCTGTACCAAAAGTTCATGCTGTCTGCTGTTTAGTTTTGGGGTTTTTTGTTTTTTTTTTTTTTTTAGTGGTTATCACTGTGAAGATCTTGGATTCTTTGTTCTTTCTCTAGAATTTTTTTGGAGACTTCAAGGGAAAATGTTGGGTTTTTTTTTTTTTTTGCTTTTGCATTTTGTTCTTTGCTTGAAGTTGAATTCTGTTGGTCCTCTGACTTGTGACATCTGTTTTCAAACCATTGCTGCTTTTTAGTAGATCCTTTTCTGTAGGCATCTAGTTTTCCTTCTCAGTTGGGGGGACGATTTTGTTCAGGAATATTTAATTGAGAAAACTAGATTGAACAGGAGTGATTTTGCTGAGCTTACATTATATGCTAACGTAGTCTCTTGTGTTGGAGATTCTGGCATAGAAAGTTGTTAAAGTAGTTCATTGACACTAATGCAAATATTTATATTAGTTTGAATTGAAGAGAAAGAAGTATTCCCCCTTTAAATTTAAGTGGATATGCTGTGCAATCAGAAACGGGTTTAATTATATTAGTGACTCCCTAGCTGTTGGGATTAAAAATAAGTAACTTTTCCCAATTTCTGTCAGTATATTTGAATGCAGTTAAGAGCTGATATTTTTTCTCTCACTGAAATTACAGACGTGAAAAACATTTTGGTTGCTCCATTAGGTATGACAGAATTCTACAGAAAAAGCCAGGTTTGGCAATTGAATCAACTTAGCTGTTTCTAGTGAATAAGATTATTGTAGACAGAGATTATGCATGCTAGCCTTTCTGAATATGCATTTAAAGATAGTTCGTGACCAGCATTTCCCTATTGATAAGGAATGAAATAAGATCTTTTTTTCCCACGTGTGTCATCTTCCATGATACTTCATTGTTCTGCCATGAGCAAACAGTGAAAAGAGGTGTTTTAAAAACTAACTAAACCAAAAAATGAAGTTGCCATTCATACTGTAGAATGATTTCCCAGTTCTGACCAAGACAGTGATCAGTTGCAGCACGTTTTTCCAAGAGCCTTCACGCCCTGAATAAGGTGCTTCCCTTAACTTCTAAGTGAATTTTATTTTACCATCGCACTCAATGTAGTACAAAATTTAAGTAGAATTTGGTAAAATATGCTGTTCAAACATGTTGTGGAAGAGAAACTGTCTCTTTGTTTTATTTAATCTGTGATGGTTTCTCTGACCTAGCCCAGCTTTCCTTTCTGTAGGCAATTGCACAGGTGAGGTGTTGAAACAGAAGGTGGGCACGTTCATGCTAGTTCTGCATAGCTGTTGCCTATTTGCCCTTGGCTTTCATCACTTAAGCAGGTTAAGTGACTCCTTTAAGTAGCAGAAGAGTACAAAAAAAAGACCATGGATGGTTCTGCTGTTTACAACCCTTCACAACTATAATGACTTCTGACTGTGGGACAAAAAACAAAACAAAAAACAACCCACAGTGAGATGTTTTGAGGGGGAAATCGTGGCAGTAGCAAACTTCCTGAGGACTAAAGAAGTCTTGTTTGTAATTACAGAAATGCTCTCTTACAAGGCCACTCCCATGAGAGGTGTAGAGGGAACACTAACTGAAGTTGTTTTGACAGGAACCAGCTACCATCAGCATCCCGTGTCTTTTTAAGTAAGAAATGTATGTATGCCTTTCTGGTTTTTCAGTGTGCTCGGCACAGGCATGCTGCAGCTTACCTGGGGTATTTGCACTAAGGTGAATAAAAAATATCCTTGTGTGGTGTTCTTTTTGGGTGTAGTTTGTGTGGGGTTTTGTCTCCTGGTCTTCCTCTCTGATTGGTAATGAAAAACATCAGAAAATTGCTCTCTTGATAGCACGCAAAATTGGTGACCGTTTAGAACGTGAGTGAGCAGGTACCAACACAGGATAATGGAAAAAGGGAAGCTCTTTCTTCAGTTTAATTGGGGATTTCTGTAGTTTTGTTTTCTGTTCTGCACACTTCTGCAGTGTCTTCTTTCTTGTTTTACATAAGAATTGGTGTTTTTAAGGATTTTGTCATCTTTCTACCCGCTTTCCAGTTTGACATGTGAGGTAATTTGATACATAAAATGATAGGTGCAGTTTATTATAAACTGCATGTCGCTGTAATGGTCGAACACAATTGTATCTTTGGTTTTCACAGTGTTTGTTTCACAGCGTGCATTGCCGTTTGTGTTTATTTTGGTATTGGGTCATTGAGGTAGATGTTATTACTTTGCTGTCTGGATGACAATAGCACTTGGATGATTCGGTGGCCACTTCAGGTCAGTGTTAGCTTTCTGTTGTATGTACTGGCTGGGTATGTTGCTTTCACAGCTGGTGAAATGCCTTAAACTTAGATGATTGAACTCGGAGTCTCTATCTGCTTGATAGGTTCACTTGATAGTAGTTGTGTACTAAGCTGAAGTTAGCAGCAGACTTCCAGTGAGTTTATTTCAGTTGTTATTAAGAAATTTACATTTTAAGAACACGGTAAGAAAAGTTGCAGTACAAAAGGAAACTTTAAAAGTTCAATATATTGTGTGTAACATCTTTCTTTTGCCTTATTTTATGGATGGAGTTTAATTTAAGGTGTGTTTTCACCTTTTTTTGGTTTTTTTTACACATTTGAATTTATGCTTAGTACTCTGATTACAGAATTCTTATGTCCTGTATTTTCAAAGAAATAGAAGCTTGGATTTTATTTGGCCTCTTGTTTTGCTTTTTGATCATGCTTGCAGTTTTGGAAAAGTGCTAATGCTGAACTTCCTTTTGTGACTCATAAGGCCTTAAAGTGAGCTGCTGTATTATTATAGATCTTGTTCTTTCCAGACAGGCAGTTTCTGAAAGAGTCTTTCCCATTAAAGACCAACTTCCTTTACGTCAGTAAGGACGTTATGTTTCAGAAGCTTTACCTCGACCATCATATTGAAAGATTTGTTTCTGCATAAAAACCTTCGTGTGTGGATTGTGTTACTGCCTTCAGACAACCAAATGTGTGCATTTGTCTCTCTTTCAGGACAGGAGTTTTAGAACGTTCAAAAGAAAAAGGAATGTAGAAAGTAAGCAGTAGTTTGAAATGGATGGTTAACAATATAAACTATTGCAGCAGTCTTCCTTTTTTTCCCTTTTACTATGCATAGAGAACTGAAACAGGCTTGAGTAATCAGAGTAGAAGTTCAGTAAGAAGGGTCTTTTCAGGGTATATTATCTTAAACTTTGACCTTCTTATATTAAGCTTTTTGCAAGAGGAAAGAGTGATAAACCCTGGATTTCTGGGAATACAGTATGCTCAAAACCCTAAAATAAATATCTCTGACTTTATACAGTGAAAAGTTAATTTTCATTCATAATTTAACACCAGGGAATGATACTGCATGTAGACAAATCAATACTTCAATAAAGGAACAACAGTTTAAATGTTGTCATAAATAAACAAGTACACTCCACAGCATTTGCCTTTTTAAAAGAATTTACTCAGCCATTTCTTAATCTAGGTAGGGTAGAATTTGCCATGGGAGTCCTCTCAGTAGGTGCACGTGTAGGAGACTCAGTAGCACAGGTGGGAAAGGAAAAAATAGAAGGTAAAGGCAATGTTAGATACTACTGAACATGAATTTCAAGTGATAATAACAAAACAGGAGGTGTAAAAGGCTGATATTTGGCCACATAGTCAAAATCTCTTAGAAAGAAATATGGGTCCCTAGAGCATTTCCCCAGGTCTTAGGGTTTGATGCATTTGCGTGCCTTCAGGGAAGGGGAAGAAGAGGTAGGGAATGGGAAGGCTCCTTTAGCATTGCTTTAGCAGAACTTTTTCTTTTGTCAGATGAGGATCTACATGGAAATAGGGACACAAGAAAGAATGAGTCAACTATGGGGTGTCAAAGGGTTGGATTTTGCAGTTCGTAGTTACTGTAACTGTCATGTCTATATGGAATCTCTGAAGTCCAAAAAAGATTGAGCTCATGCTTCATTTCACTCAGTAAGGTTTTTCTTCACTTCCAGTCGGTCTGCTTCATGTAAGTTGCTACGTGTTATATTTTCAGGATACCTGATGTTTGCTAACGGGAAAAATGGAGTCCTGAACCATTCTGTTACAGAATAATTTGTGAATGATTTTTTTTTTTTGTGAGTTATGCTTGCTGTTGCAGTTTTATAATAAATATTTATGTTTTGTTTCTTTTTTTTCCAAAGCCTCAAAATTAGCCCCAGGAAAATGTATAGAAAGATCATTTACCTTGGGGACAGGGAGAACAAAATACGAACTTACTCCAGCCCGAAGTCATTTAGGGATTTCCTGTTGTTTGCTTACAACAAGGTGGTTTTGTTTTCCCTTTATCAATCTTAAAGTTAAGAAAGAAAGTATCTTCTTATACTACATTTTTTGAAGGGAGAATATGAGTTTAATGAAAGCCTTTTTTCCCCTTTCTGAAATCAGAGAGGCATTCGAGAAAGTCTGTTTTTTCAGTAGTTTGGTCTAAAGAAAAGTTCAGATCTTAAGTGCAGTAAAAATTACTTCTAGCACTTCTCACTACACTTCATATTTACATTTGATATCTGTTCAGGGAGTCCCCTTACTTTGGATTTAAAATATAATGGAAAAAGAAACTAAATTTTTTTCATGCAATGTTTCCTACAGAAAAGAATGAAGTTAACAGCTTATTCTGTGTTTCTCCAGTATTGATCCGTGGCAGGTTCTTTAAGTACCACTCACTGGTGTGGGATTACTTAAACTGACATTGGTTCAGTGCTGAAAGAAGTTAGTGCAGTTTCAGTTAACATGATATTTTTCTGGAGTATAAAAGGTCATTAAGAAAAAAAGCTGGAGAGCTGTTCTCTTGCTGCTTGGCAGCTTCCCACTCCCTGCAGTTATAGAAGCTTTCTGCCTTTACCTGTAAAATAGAAGTTTTCCTATTGTAAAACAGGAGTGTGTTATAGAAGCTCCTCTCTTACTGTACCTTCTCAGAGTCTCTTTGCTGTGAGATTGCAGTGGATTGATACATTTGTAGGGTTTTATATGGGGCTTTTGAACTCTAATGACTAGTGTTTTTAAATCAAAATGATCTGTGTTATTTTCTTGCCCATAAGTATGTGGCGAAGTATCATACAGATTTATTTCCAGATGCTCGCACAGGACTTGTTTCAAACAGTGAACTGAAACCTGACTTTCCTTTTATAGAGTTTTGAGTTAAGTCAACCCTTTTTAAAGGAGTCAAATAATTTTGAAAATTGTCAGATAAGATCGGTGAAGAGTGCAAGAAAGAAACATAGTGGAGCTTTCCCGCTGAAATGTTTTGACCCTTAGGATGAGTATTAAGATTTTTAGGAAATCCTTGGAGGTAGTGGAATGGCATGGGTGAAGTTGCCCTGAGCTTAGTGATTTCAACCTATCATGCATCCACAAGGCCAGTTGAATTGAATATGATCATTACATTTTTTTTGTATATTGTATTCCACAGTTTTGTTATGTTAAGTATAGCAGTACTTCCAGTGAGGACCCAATCCCATGCGTGGAACAAAACATATACAGCACATCAGGCCTAGATCACCAGAAGTACTTGATGTTACTGGCTGTGCATGTGGAAAATAGCACCTGAGAAATTTTAGTGAGGCAGTGGGTTTTATTGGCATTACATGCTCTTTTCCAAACAGTGATGTTGACCATTTCAATCCAGAACCAAAGATAAGTGGGTACCTGATGGGCTCAAAACACCAAGCCACTGAAAACCGACACACTCCTAACACCGTAGCTTGGCAGAGTGAGCAGGATCAAGTTCTCAATTTCTTTTATTGTAGAGAGCATGTTACATACAAAGCAGGTGCTTGTTTCGTCTTAGAAACATGACTAGTGGAAGGTTGCTGACCTGTATATTAATGTTTCAATTTCCACATCAAGTTAAAATTTGAGTATAAGCTTAGAGTTAAATGCCTTGTGAGGTACAAATCACAATAACCAAATTTACATTCTTAAATGACTATTAAACAGAGAAAAAAAAATTGCCTGGCCTGTTGTGTAGTTGTTAGCCTTCCATTTATCGGCGTTACAGATAACGAATATGGAATATAGAAAAGGTAGAATAAAAAAAAAGTAAAAAGACAGAGGAAAAAAATTATCTGTAGCATGTCTGTTTTCATTTGGGTTAGGTTTCACATACGTATGTCTTCAGAGTCTATATCCCTTAAACACTGAGACCCTCATAAGCGATATTAAAAAGCAAGAAAAGAAGGAGGACTATTAGCACGTCGAATGAACCATGGTTTGGAATGCATCACTGGCTTTCTTAATAGTTCCATATATGCATGAAAGAGAATGGAAAAATGATAGAACCCCGTGGATCTTCGTTTGCCAATGCTCTTGGTTTTGTAGAGCAATCCTAACAGATGGTCTGGGGCAACTGTTGAACAACAAAATAAAAAGCTATTCAGTAGGAACTCTGAAGGGAGAAAAAAAAGGGCACTTTTCTGGAGAGTAGAAACCTTGTTGCATGTTCAGGGGATCTTCCCATCAGTTGTGCAGAAGCAGCTCAATGAACCATGGAAAGCTTAGTTCAGCTGATCATCTAAAGGAAAACCACTTCCTTTGCTGGGATTGCCATTCAGCAAAGGAGGCTCCTTCCTGCATGCGTGTGGGGTGACACATTTGTATTGTAAGGAATCTTGTGCATATTGAGTCTCTCAGGGGTGTGAGCTCCTGTGTTTTTTATGTAATAGGTACACTTTTTGATTATAACGCTGCCATTAAAAAATCACTAGAAGTTATTTATGCAGCCTGTACTAGATAAACAAAGTTTAGAGTACTAGAATGGAATATAATTCAAATTATGAACAGCTATTCCTTTAAGATTTTTCACTATAGCAGCTTAAAAGCAACCTCAGTTTTCAAATTTTGATGTGATTATAATAGGAAAAAATGAGAAGCTAATTTGGATGAAAACCCCAAACTATTATCATTAATTGTGATTCATTTACTTCTATTACAGTTTGATAGTGATACTATTTTGGTGACTTGACATGCACAAAGGAATTCCTTGTTTAATAATAAATATGGACAAAGATATTGTGGTAATGCATCATGATCAGGTTTCCAGGTGGTTAATTTTAGATGCTTTCAGTGCAGTTGATTTCAAGGTCATCTTGATTTTCCTAAGGACCTGGTAGAGCAGCAAGAACTTGTTTTGTTCTCAAGGCATGTGTACTTGGTGTGCACATCTTCCTGCAGATGTGTGCTAACTACAGCCAAAACTAAAAGCATCATTCAAGGCACTGTGAATGTAAACCTTGGCTTTCTACTGCTGGACAAGTTAGGGTCACAATTTTTAGTTCTTGGTGGTAGTAAGTGCTTGGGTGAGTAGATCCACAAGTGAAAGTCATTATTGAAAGAAAAAAGTGCTATTTGTAATTAAGTCAGGAATATGTGACTAAAATTCCAGGGAAACGCATTATCAGTCCTTACAGTACATCTAGAATGGATGCAACCAAGGACATACACTTACTCTTAAAGATTTTTTGCACACACAGAATTAAAAGTAATACCAGTAATAGCCATACCTACTCAAGAAAGGTGTTCCTACAGTAGAAATGCTCTTTCAGTTATGGAACAGATAAACCTTTGGTTTTTAGAAGTTTTCTTCTATCTTAAACTTACTTTCTTCTTGGGCCTTCCTTTGTGGTGGTATGCAGAGGATGTGAAGAAATCAGCAGTTGTTCAGGAGCAAATGAAAATGGGCTTGGGACTTCAAGGTAAAAAAAGCCAGTGTCCCTAAGTGTTGAGGACGATGATTTGTCCTTGCCGTGAGAAGTACTGTTTCGACAGTGACAGCTTTCAAAAGCATGTCCTACGCAACCCACAACAAAATGTTGGAGAAATGGCCTATGAAAAGTGATTTCAGCAGAATACTGCTAGCTGTTGAGAAGACTGCTGTCATGACTTTGTGTCTTGATATTGTCTGGGAACTTGATTGCTCTACATTATTTAAATTAAGATATTATTCAGGCATGTGTAGTGTACCTTCTACTCCTGCAAGACAACATGTCAAATTCTTTCGAATACTGCTGAAAAGAAAATGCTCCCTTGGCTACTGCGAATCAGGGCATATGTGGGCAAGTCCACAGCTGTTACCTTATCTGTTCCACCCGTAGCATGGTGAACAGCGTATGTTCCATGGCCTCTGCCTGCTGTGATTAATGGCTTTTGCAGCCAGCAAGAGCATGACTTTGACATGATTCCTGCCAATTTCCCTGCTCCCCACAGGATCGCTGGGAGCAGCATGGAGCTGACGGGAGGCTTGTTCAGTGCTTTGGCTGCTGCTTGGCAAAGCTGTTAGCAGCAGCAGCAGCAGCATGTAATCCAGATCCCTCTCTGTGCAGACTCAAGAAAACATTGCATTGGTTTGCTTTCAGTTATATTTGGATTGTCATGCTTGCAAGCATGAAAAATTAATCCAAATTTTTCCAAATAAAATCTTCAGTTTTAAAATAGGCAGCTGCTCTAAAGTTTTCCTTTCCAACTTTCCTTCTACATTTGTCAGTTAAGAATTTCTTTCTTTATTCTGATAGGTGGAATAGGTTTGTAAGTAATTTGAAAATGATGTATGTTCCTTCAGGACGTTTGATCTGCATCTCCTCTCACTAAAGGGGGAGGGATATTTTTGGCTTTGCAAAATGCTTTGTCCTTTTTGTTGCAGATGCTGTGTAGCTTTAGAAATTGTTTTCGGTGTGCCTGGGTTATAACTCTATAACTATTTATAGCCACACTTCTTTTTTGAAGAATGAAATGATTATCAGAATAAGAGAATTCTACCCAATTAGTTGATTTTGTAGCTTTACAAATGACAGATACTATCCTGTGTACTGCAAGCATGTTTTTGGGTCTCCTAATCTCAAAGTGCTTAGGTTACGTTCTAGTTAGGGTTTTTGTGACAATGGTGACTTCTTTAATGAAGGTTTCATTACAGCTTTATTTAGCTTAGAATGGCTAGCTAGTGCCTTCCTGCATCTTCATGAATGTCATTTCCATGTGGTTAGAAATGTCATAGCAAAATTAAAAAAAACAACAACAAAACAAACGCTTTCAGTTTGCTAACAAATAGCTCACTGTTTGTGCAGTGCAGGAGGTGTAACTTATAAACAGAGGTGATGCTGTAGAGCCAGCAGCAGAGGGTCAGCCTGAGGAATTAAAACATAGAGTAGCCTCATCCAGCATATTCACAACTCTACCGCAAGAAAGTAGTAAAGTTGAGGAATAACTTGGGAAGCAGCTTTTAGCTCTGAGGATGTGTAGTATGAGAACCTTTGTTTACGAAGTAGTACAGTATCTAGGAAGATTATTGCAAAAGAACTAAGAAAAAGCTATCGTTCCTATAGTGCCCACTTCATAATTAGGCAGTTTTAATTTGTTTCTTTCTGGACCAGGAATGTTAAAGAAGATAGCAGTTTATTTTAAAAATGCTCTGACTGTACTGGCTTTCGTAGTGTTTGGCTTAGTGCTGAAGTTATACCAAAAATATAGGAATATCTGTTTGTCTAGCTGATCTCAAAATGCAAAATAGTACAATATTTAGCATTTTTACTATGTTATGAAATAATAACCCCAAAAGATAAATCATCGCAATTTGTTATTGGTCTTGTAACTATAATGCAGAAGCTACTTGGCTAGAGTTCTGAAAAATAAAATTAACATTTAATGACTGACCTTGTGATTAAGATGCATATTTACAGAAATATCTTTGAATGTCAGTGGTATTCATAAGAAACCAACCCATATAATGTGTTGGAACCACTGGTATTTTCAATGGACAATGAACTCCATTTTGATATTAATCTTAAATAGAAGTGAAATTCTGAATAAGTCTAAGGCCTAATCTTAACAGTCTAAAAATCCCTGCAATATTTTATATTTTCTATGGACAAACACATAGATATCACAAAATATAAGTATTAATACATATTAAGCGAAAGAGAAATCACATCCTGACCTTTCTTCATTCTTTAATGGGCTTCTGAGAATGAAGGTCGTTGCTGGGATGGAGCTTTGCCGTCAAAAGCCGCTCATTACGTAGGGTTTTGGTTTTTTTTTGTCTCTGTGTTGACAACACGCATTTAAAAACTGGTCGGATGCTTTGAAATAGCATTTCCAAACAACGCTGGAACCAAGAGTTTCCCACGGAGCCGTGACCCGCGTAGGTGAGATTGTCACCGCTGAGCATCCCGCAGATCTGGGCAGGAGCGGCAGGTGCGCTTGGACTTGGATCTCTAAGGTCTTTTCCAACCTAGGCATTCTGCGGGTGTAGGATAGAGCGTAGAATTCTTCCATTTTCTGTGGCAAGGAGGGAAATCTGTGAGCAAACGCTCAGACAGTCGCCGTCAGCTCGTAGTAATGAATGGAATGTAGGTAGAATTGAAGAGCAGCGGCGAGGGGAGCGGGCTGGATGGAACTGAGGTAGAAGCGAGGAGCAGCGGCTCGGGAGCGGGCTGGGTAGCGTGTAGGTAGAAGCGAGGAGCGTGGGCTCGGGGCGGCGGGTCCCGGCGGGGCCGCAGGAGTTAAGGCGGCGCCGGGCGGGGGTTGCGCCGCGGAGCCTCCCGGCGCGGTAACGGGTAGCACCATCTGCTGGCCCGCCGCCGCGGGAGGAGCCGGGCTCTAACGACATCTCTCATATTCACGCTGATGCGTTTGGATGCTTTGTGCGTTCGTTCCTTCCTGCGCTTTGTTGGGCTCCGGGCGGCGAGCGCCATGCGTGCGCGCCCAGGGCCGCGCGGGCCCCGCCGCTCGCTGAACAGGCCGCCGCGCCGCCTGCCCCCCGCGCTCTCCTCCTGAGCGCCGGCCCAGCGGCCCGCGCCGGGCGCCAGCCATGTCTTCGGCGAAGAGGCCGAGGGGAAGGGTAAGCGAGAGCCCGAGCGAGGGGGGAGGAGGAGGGGTTCTCGGGGCTAAGAGGCTAATGGGATTGAATAACCCTCGCTACTACTGGCTGCGGCGGCGGAGCCGTGCCGCGGCGCCATCTTGAGCCGGCGGCGCGGGGCGATGCGGGGCGAGGCGGGCGGCAGCGGCCGCCCCGGCCCCGGCCGTGGGGGCTCCTCTCCGGGCCGCGGCGGGGGAGGGGAGCCCGGCCCGAAAACGTGTCTAAGAGCCGGGGAGCCGGCCTCGCGGCCGCGGGGAAGTCGGCCCCGCGCCGGGGAGACGCGGTTTAAAACCCGGGGATGAGAACGAGCCGCCCTTTCCAGCTGAGGCGCTGACCTTGTGTTGATGTCGATAAAAGACGGACCGCTCGCCCATCTCCTGATGACCGCAGAGCTGTGCATTTGTACTTCGGCTTTTCTCTTTTGTCTGTCTTTTAATCTTGGTTTTGTTCGAGCGTCTGCTCTGTTTAGCACCGATTCTCCTGAATCTTTCCGTCTGCTTTGACGTGTCTGTGGTGCTGGTCCCTTACCGAAGGCGAAATGCCGATCCCGTTACCTTCTGGCGTGGGTTGCTTTTTCGGATTTTGTGGGAAGAACGTTTATTTGAGATATTGGAGATGCGTGTCCAATGTACGAGAATGCTCGGAAGGCTACGGATCGCTCATTGTAACTGTAGAGGTGTGGAAGGAAGGCTCAGAGAATTTGGAGAACATACGTTTTAACTGATTTTCAGTACAAGGACTGGTTGTTTTAGAACCCGCAATTTATGTAGTTAACAGAATTCCATCTTTTTTTGGTTTGCCTGAGTTCCAGTTAAATCTGATAAAAAAACCCGCACTTTTTCTTTCAAGAAATCTTTATATTCTTTAAGTAACGTGGTTTTATTTACTTTCTGTGTCTTGCTGCAGCCTCCTTCCTCCAAGAAGGCTGATGGTTCAGGATCACACACTAAGTTGCAGAATACCCAGGTGAGGGCGACTTCTGAAAAGAAGCAGAAGAAAAAAGCAGATTTGGAAAGTAAACAAGAGAAGGCAAATCGTATAATATCTGAAGCGATTGCAAAAGCAAAAGAGAGAGGAGAGAGAAACATTCCTCGAGTGATGAGTCCTGAGAACTTCCCCAGTGTTTCAGCTGAAGGAAAAGAAGAGAAGAAGGGTAGAAAAGTTAAAACCAAACCGAAGGACAAGGAGAGCAAAAAACCGAAAACTGGTTCCTCGTCCAAAATTAAAGAGAAAACAAAAATTGGGTAAGTAGATGAAAATATCTTCTTATTGCTCTTCAGACTGTAAATCCTTTATTAAACTGAAAACTCCTTACTGATTGTAAAATGTTCTCTTCTACTGCCTACACAAAATTCTTCCTGTTTAAGTCCATGTATGGACTCATTCAGGAACAAGAATGATCTTTTTTTTCTCTTTAGATAAAATCGTTGTAGGAATATTCTTTTCAGAGGAATTATTTTAAATTCATATTCTGTACTTTGAAGCATAGACAAGACCAAAGAATCTTTCATCTAGTGTTGTATCAGTTGCAACTCCAAGTTAAATTTATCTGATATTATGTATGCTGTCTTTATCAATTTTGGCATGTTATCTTCAATACAGAGTGCATGATAAACTGCGCAGGGAGGAAGTGGAAGCTTAATGAACTTGTTAGCAAGTGAATACTCTTAGAATTATCACATGCATCAAAAGTAAAGTACATATTGGAAAATCTGTATTCTAAGCACTTTGTAGTACTTTGTTTGCAGTCTTCAGCTGTATCAGTTTAATCTGTCCTTGCGAATTTTGCAGACCCAGCTGGGTCAAGCTGGGTGGACACCTTGGGGTAAGGAGCTTTCCAAAGGCCTTAGAAGACTCCAAGGGATTCATTAGGTGGGACATCCTCTGACTGTAGAGCTAACCTAGTTCTCTCGTATACTCCTAAGCATGTCATTTCCAACATGAAATATGTCAGTGAGGACTTGAAATGGAAATCTTACCTGCAGTCTGATGATTTTTTTTTTAAAAATGCGTGGTCTTTTTGTTGTAACAGAAATAATGACTGGCATATCTCTCCAAACTTAAATGTCTCATATGTATTTCTGGGGGTTTTTTTTGGTTTGTTTTTTTTTCCTGGAGAACAGTGTTTTTCTTCAATGTTTGAAGTAAACAACTCCTGTGGGGTGTTAACCTGTAGTACAAAGATTAGTGCTCTGAACTTATCTTGATTCTTAGCTTGGCTTGGTTCTTGAACTTCAATGATCTTAATTTCTTTCCCTTCTGGTTAAGGGTTAGCATATGAGTGCTGCTTATAATACTCCTCAGTGTTTCCTTCTCTTTTTTTTTTTTTTCCCTTCATCTTGTTTAAAGTGGGGTTTTAGATGTATACTTCCAAAGTTGATTTGATTTTCATATTTCTGAATTTCCTTATGTTCTTTAACGGATATTTTGTTGGTCTGTCTAATCGGAAAACTTAATCTGTTTTTTGGCTGGTGGCAGTTTTGTGAAGCATTAGGGGAATTGCTCTTAGTGTGCTTTTTATTCACTCTTTTGGTTAATTAACAAAACCTGCCAAAATAGCATTATATACTACACAGTTCCCATAAGATTTTTAGTGTTTTTATTTGGAAAAAGTGAATTAAGCTGTTACATTTGGGCTATTCTGCATTCAGTTTTCTGTCTTCGTGAAACACATCAGTTAGGATCAGCTTTCAAGATTTCATGAGGTAGTGTCACCTGAGAAACATGTTTCTGAGACAGTAATTTTTAGCTGTGATGCTTTTGCTAGATCTGAAGTATGCTGAAGCCGTAGAGAAACTCCCATTTAATTAAATATGGTCAACTCTTAATAATTTTGCATTGACCTCCCTGTTATTTACCAATTTAATCAACTAATGTCCCAACAGCACTCTGTTTAACTTAATCATGCTGCAAGGTATTACACTCGGTATGTGGGGCATACGCGTAAACATTTAGCAGTCAGATCCTGTTTGAGAGGAGTAAACAGAGTCTTCTAGAGCCACGTACACGTTTTGTTTTTCAGAAGTTCTATGGATTTTGATGGTGAGCACTAAATCAAGTGCTTTGAGGCATCATGTTTTGTATCCAAACAGCTTCATGTGCTGTTATGTTGTTAGCACTATTTTATATTATATAATACCTAACCTATTAACGGTGTAGCGAAGAATCTACTAGAGTGGTTTTGAATAGCAGTAATTGCAAGAAGGCTTTGCTTTTTAAAAATAATAATCATACTGGAATCTGTTTGCTATGCAGATGTAGCGATTGATCTTATATAAGATAAGTATTTGCCATAGAATGGCTGTACTTGGCTTATCAGAGGAGGTTAAAAAAATTGTGGGATTAGTAAAATTTGTTTTATCTAGAGAAGAATGAAATTAAATCACTAATAGGGTTTGTAGGAGGCTCAACAGCTCTTCTAAAGGTTTATTCCTGTCTTATATTGTCAGGAAAATATTTCTTATGAATCTAAGCACATCCTAGAAAATGTTGCTATATCAAAATAGTATTGCGATTTTAAATGTGTAGGTGGCTACATTGATTTTCTCATTTATCTTAAAACAAATTCTGACTGAATCTTGGGAGAAAATTTTACCATGCTGAGATAATACATTTTTTTTAGAGGTGTTTGGGGAATGGTTTTAATCTGTTTTTTCACAACTCTGCTAGCATCAAACATAGCCTATCCAATATGAGCACGATTTTATCTTCTCTAGTCCAGCAGTCAAACAGCAAAATCGTACTTAGACTGTGATCATGAACTTTGCTGGCATCTTACAGGGGTCCTGTCTGTGCAGCGTATCTTGTGTGGCAGGTCCTGCATTGCACTTGAGGAGGATTTGCAGGGTTGCACAGTTGCCCATCTGTGAAAATTACATTATTTGTGTCACTACAGTACAGAAAAAATTTACGTGATTCTTTGCAATTTATCGTTCCAATTTATCATTAACAATTACTAGCAATTACTTTATAGACAGGCTGTTGAGGTTCAAGAAGTCCTGCCTGTTAATTTCAATCAGATGTTTTAGAACTGGGTTCGGTTAAGTTTCTGTGTCATAAGCATTGGTGAAGATCAATGACTGAGTTAATTATTACCAAGAACATTTTACGTGTATGTCAGAAGTTATTAGAAGATTGGATCATAATATTTTTAGTATTATAAAATTAAGTAAGCAGTTTGCTTTGTGCATTGATTACTGATCAAATTCATTCTTTGAAAGTAACTTGCTTTACAGTTTTTCTGAGAACTGCAAAACCAGTTTTCATATCCTGGCTATTTACCAAGGCTTATTGGGAAGCTCTTTATACCTTTAATATTTTTGCATAGAACTTGTTTCCGTCTACTTCTTGCATTCAAGATGATGCGTACTTGAATTAAAAAATCTGCTTCTTACCACTTGATATGAAAGACAGGAGAATTTTGAATTTGAATATTCTGTTGTTTTTGAAAAAAATAGATTGGCATTTAGGTTTTACAGCTCTTGATGTATTCCCACCTACTCGAACATAAAATTAAATATCATGGCCCTGATGAAAAGCACCAGCTCTGCATTGGTGATGTAAAGGACAATACCAGTAGACTACATTTAGTCATTTATTTATCATTGCATGCTTTAAAATAAATCAAGCCCCCAAATCCTTAGTATTTGATTTACAGAAGTTCAGTTCAGTTCAGGGCTGTGGTCCTTAATTTCAGAACTGTTTCCTGCTATCTGAAATGGCTGTTTTGTTTCATGTGCTAAAAAAACAAAATATTTTTTTTTATTACTAACTCTTAAATTGTAAATTAAGTAATGAATCCAGCAAGTCTTTTGTGATCCTGTTCACTACTCAAATGATTAGATGTCCTGGTTCCCTTGAAGAAGGTCTCAGCTGTACTGTTTATAATACAGATCATTTTTAGGATGCAAGACTGACAGAACACTGTGATTGCTTGTTGATATGATAGTTAAGATGATTTGAAACCTTCATAAACTTTTAGCAATGGTAGATGTGGGGAGGGGTGTGACTCTTTGGTGAAGTTTTCTCTGCTCCCACATTCTACTTTTGATGCCTGAAGTTTCAAGTTTTGGTGCCTCATTGATGCAAAACACATGAATGCAAAATAGTGTGGTCTTATTGAATAAGTAACTAAATGTTTGTTTGTTCTCTTGCATTATTGTTCCAGAGTTGTATGAGCTTGAGATGGCTGTTGTTTCCAGTGAGACTGTAGTAGTGGTTTAAAATCTGTGCACTGTTCAGAAGTTATTAATTTGAAATATAATTGGAGAAGGAGACAGTGGCTAATATTAGCGTGTTAGTATTATTTTTGAAACTTACATTGAAGGGATAAGAGCAACTGATTTTATACCACCAGTATAACTTTCATTCCAAGAGGATACTTCTCAGGGAAGTGTCTGTTTTGTATTTTGCTAATAGATAAAACTTTTAGCTAAGTTTTTAGTGACTAAGAAATACTAATACTGCTGATAATGTAGGAGTTTTATGGCTAGTAATATAATGAAGTCCTTCGATTACAACTTAAAATATTTGTGAGGCGACTTTGGACAGTAATAATTAGTTAATTTGTTTATCTGTTTTGGGTAAAGTGAAGTAGAATGATGTATTAAAGGCATGTATCAAAGGCCAGCAATACTTATTCTTATGTCCCTGATTGATACTTGCTGTTTTTCTTTCCTCTTTAATGCTTCATGTTTGCTCTTTGGAAAACTGTTCTTTATAATAGTCACAGAGAATCCCATAATCCTTTAGGTTGGAAAAGACCTTTAAGATCATCAAGTCCAACTGTAAACCACACACTTCCAAGTCTACAACTAAGCTGTGTCCCTGAGCACCACATCTATGAGTGTTTTTAGCACCTCCAGGTATGGTGATTCAGCCATTTCCCTGGGCAGCCTGTTTCAGTGTTTGACAACCCTATTGGTAACGTAATATTTCCTAATATCCAATTTAAACCTTCTCTGGTGCAACTTGGTGCAATTTCTCTCATTCTTTCCTTTGTTACTTGGGTGAAGAGACCAACACCTGCCTTGCTACAACCTTCTTTCAGGTACTTGTAGAGCAATGAAGTCTCAGCTTCCATTTCTCCAGTGTGAATAGCCCCAGTTCCCTCAGCCACTCCTCATGAAACTTGTGCTCTGACCCTTCTCCAGCTCTGTTTTCCTTCTCTGGACATGCTACAGTCCCTCCATGTCTTGTAGGGAGGGGGCCAAAACTGAACACGTGATTCGAGGTGTGGCATCACCAGTGCCAAGCACAGGGGGATGATTGCCCCTCTGCTCCTGGTAGCCATACCTTTGCTGATACAAGCCAGGATGCTTTGGGCTGACTTGCCTACCTGCGCCACTGCTGGCTCATGTTCAGCTGGCTGTCATCCAGCATCCCTGGGTTCTTTTCAGCTGGGCAGCTTTCCAGCCAGTCTTCCCCTGTGCATTGCATGACGTTGTGGCTGAAGTGCAGGACCCTACACTGAGCCTTGTTGAACCCCATACAGTTGGCTTTGTCCCATTGATCCAGATCCCTCTATAAAGCCTTCCTATCCTCACACTGATCAACACTCCTGCATATTAAAGCTGTTTGAAGTGTTGACAACTCGTCAGTCACGTTCTGAGCTAGCAAATAGAAAGAGGATGGAACAGATTCTTCATGGTTCTTAATTTATATGAAAGAAGTTGCAATGGGTTTCAAATAGTGGTTTCTGCTGGTCTTGCTGATACTTTTAAGTCTTTCGATTTTGTTCATCTGCTCCATTTTAGGAGTTTGGTGCTAAGGATCAGAAGTGATAATAATGACTGATGTAGTGGCTTCTTATTAAACATTTCCATTGATATAAGTTTCTCAATGTCTTTATTTTGTGGTTGTAGAAAAAAGGAATATATGTTGAAGCAACCTGCATTTTCCAGTTGTTAAGGTATTTCTAGATGTTATGTAATAAGATAAATTTTAAATTCAAAAAGGCAAGAGAAAGTGTATTTGGGATGGTGTTTAGTGGTATTACTTATTCTGTGTATATTGGGTGCTGTTTCCTTTTCATAGAAACAGAATAGTTTCTGCTCAGAACAGTTTGTTTCAGGGTGGAAAAAGGGATTTTAGCCAAGGATCTTTATGCTTTCATGCAGAAATTTATAAACTGGCAAGAGAACTTGCTCCCTCGATGAAAAAAAATTCACAGAATTGATCCAGTTTACAAGCTTCTGAGAATCATTGTTTTCACATAGCAGATTTCTTTTAGAAGTTTTTGGCCAAAATATGAGCAGATTGCATTTTTACTAATAGAAATGTGTGACTTTAGCACCATACTGTTGTTCAGCAACTTCTGATAGCAAGGAGCATTGTGGTTCTGGGCGCTGGATCAGAAAAAAGTGAAACCATGCATTTATTCCTCTCGTTGGCACCATATCTGTATAGAGTAGGAAACATTCTGATCTGCAACATGTAGAGAAGATGTTAAGAAAAATTCAGGGAGATGTTTGTGAAAAGAAGTACTAGGGGTAGGGAACACAAGATTAAGGTAAGACACACAAGCTGATAGAGAAATGGAATGTTATGTATAAGAGTGTGGGGGGGACTCTACAGCTGCAGAGGAGAGGAAAAAAAAAAAAAATACAGGGAGGGATGTAACCAGAGCAGTCTAATCACAAAATAAGCCAGTGTTGTGAAACAGAAGGTCCTTAAAATCTTCTGCTATTCAGTGGATACTGCTAGAACCCATAGTAAAATAACCATGGCCTTCTTTAATATTGTGCTGCTTGAATCCTAAAGGAGCCTGAGCCTAAAGTGTTAGGCAGTAGTGTGTGAAATGAGGATGAACTATGGTTGTGTGGATACAAATGCAGCAACATGTGTTTAAGAAGCATTTCGATCCACCATTTCACACAAGAGGACCAGAATTTGGAGTACATTGCCCAGGGAGGTGTCAGCCTTGGAGATAAACAGAACTTAACTGGACTGAGCAAGGTACAAGAGCTCTGAAGCTGGCTCTGAGTATGGATGAGATGTCTTCCAGAGACCCCTTCCAGCTTGACTTATATCTTATATTTGATGAAAGAACATAGTGTTCCTTTTTCTTCGTTGGTAGTAATCTTGTAGTCTTGTTTTTCACTTAAATCAAAACGTGTATAATGTTCATAATCAACTCTGCTTGCCATACATGCATCGGGCCTTAATGCCTTTGCTCCAAGTCAAAGAGAAGACTTGGGCTCTTATTTATTGGTGAAAAAAATAATCATGTCATGTACCAATTATATCATGTGAGTTTACTGGATTGAATATGTTCTGTGTCCAGTTTATTAAATGAGAAGATCAGCAAGGAGCAGGTAAGGAACAGCTCAACTTGTTGCACTTAACACGTGGGCAAAGTTTAAAACAGTGCATACCTAGGGGAGACCTAGTATCCGCTCTCCAGCAACGGCCAAAAGCAGATGAAATGGGGAAAAATTTGAGAGCAGGGAAAACATACGTGATACTTAGTATTTTCGCAAACTCTAAACATGCAAATCGGGAACTTTGTGGGATTGGCACTGTTTCATTCATTTACTGATCTTCCAAGAAATTCTCACTCGTAAGTTTATCAGATTTCCCTTTGGATCTATGTTAAATTTTAACATCCACAACTTCGTCGAATAACAAGCTCAGAAGTCCGATAACAGTGTGCCTTGTCTGCATCACGTTGGAATATTAGCTGAATTGACATATTAGCTGACAAGTGCTAATGTAAGACTTAAATTCTTTGAAACGAAGCAAGATAAAAAATGGGATAAGTGGTTTATTCAAGTCCATCACCAGGAAGAGTAATACTGGGTGAATGCCTGAAAAATCCAGCAGTCTTGGGGAAAAAATGAAGAAGGGAATCTTAATCAGAGTTTGAAAAGTGAGGAGGAAAAAACCCCAAACTACTTTTGAATATAGTACGAAAACCATTGCATTCGTTGTTGAAATGATTTCCTGCAATTATGACATGTTTTCTAAGTAACAATTAAACTGAGAACACCTAATGAAAAGTAAGGACTCAAGGACTAGTATTTACCCTTGAACAAGCAGCTCTGTGATTATGCTTACTGCAGCTTAATTTCAATATGCATTTGCCAGTACCATTAATTTCATACTAGAAGTAAAAAATGGGAGTGGAAAACTTTTTCTTTTTCTTTCTTATTTATTTTTAACCTTTTCATTGAGCATACCTAGCAGTTAAGTATTGAAAACCAATGAAAGTGTTCATTGCTTCTTAAAATAGGTCTGAAATCTTTTGTAAGCCATGTTGCTTAAAGTATCTATATCGTTTCAGTGATTTAAGGTTTTCATTTTTTGTGTGGACTTTTCGTTTGGACTAGTATGTGATAAATCTCTTATTTGAACACTTGTGAAGAGAAGAAAGTAATGTGTGAGTGTTTCAACCCCGCTTTCTCATTAGTGGGTTTTCAGGTAGCCAAGATATTTGATGCTACTTTGGTGTAAAGTAACTTGTATTGTCTGCTTTAAGACTAAAATGCTGTTTCGTTTGTGCCATAAATGGAAGAGGCAGCTGATATGGTGGAACAGTTACCTCATTTTCTGTTACACAGATCTGGTGGCTAGGTACTGTATAAATTAACTTATTTCAGGACAGCTCTTTATCTGTG
This sequence comes from Phaenicophaeus curvirostris, assembly GCF_032191515.1. Taxonomy (NCBI): domain Eukaryota; kingdom Metazoa; phylum Chordata; class Aves; order Cuculiformes; family Cuculidae; genus Phaenicophaeus; species Phaenicophaeus curvirostris. Next base: position 15,197,777 of record NC_091405.1, read on the forward strand.
ATTTTATTGTGTAGTTCATCATCATTTTACAATTATGCTACTGAAAACATATTTCAAGAGGAGTATTTGGCACACTTCCGATGTGAAAAAATAAATATTTTGACACCCTTCAGTAAAAACCAAATCAGATGACTTGGTATCATGATTTGAAGCATAACCTTTAAATGTGAAAAAAGAAATAACTGGTGTTTTTTCATTAGAGTTTAACTAATTCATTTGATATGCTGTTGTCTCTTGATATATTTTGAGAGGTTCTAAGATTTCTTACAGGTAAAACTATTGAGTTTTGAATAGATCTTTTTTTTACTCTTTTTTCTTTTTAAAGGCCAAAAAGGGTTTATGCAAGTCTCTCTTTTTTTTTTCCCCATTGAATGACTTATTTAAACATACAAGTTTTGCATGCCAAGCAGCTTTGAATGCTTTTAAGTTGTTGTCCATAGCTGATTTTTTGATTAAAAATAAGATGTATTTTGCACTGAAAAATAGCTCAAGATAAATAATTGAGTGTCACCATCTGCAGATGGTATTTATGCTGACTTTGTATCGCTTACCGTTGTCAATTAGCTTAAATTTCGTATCTTCTTATTTATAGGTTTAAAATTTGTATAATACACAGGAATTGGGATAGTAAGGTAACTGCTTGCCTGTAGAGAAAATCGACAATAGAAGATAATGTCTGCTGAGAAGTTGTAGCTCTTTGTTTTGACACATTTTTCAGGCAGCAGTGCTTCTGCATTTGGCATTAAGAAGAATATGGGAATTCCTAGTGCATGTGGTGTTATTTTAACTAGACCAGTATATGGCATTCACTTAGATGTTGTTTTTTTCTTAACAGAAAGCTAATCATCACGCTAGGTAAGAAGCAGAAAAGAAAAATTGAATCTTCTGATGAATTGTCAGATGCTAAGCAGACTCCACAGCGGCCGTTAAGAGATGAGGACTCACAGGTAAGTAATCAGAATTTTCCCCTTTTGAATTTGCATGTGGTGTTATTTCTACAAGCTTCTTTTCCCCATCTCCAAAAAGTTATGCTACTTCTGACACAGTGACAGTTACTCTCTCACTGCTGTCTGTCTCTCATAGATAGAACCTAATGTTATCAGCTACTTTTCTTAGTTGAAAACCAGAAAGTCCTATGTGTTAGAGTCTGCTGTCTGTAATGGGACATCAGTGCTCCGCTTTTGTCTGTTGCATTTCAGTATGGAAGGCCATAGGTTTGCGATTCACATATTGAGCTGGCAGTTATTCCTGATCCTTACTTTTACTGACTTTGTGGAGAAAATGTAGAGATGGCCTAATAGAGCAGACATCTATCAGTAAGAACAGCTCCTTTAACCTTTAAAAGGCTTGTTTCAAACTTAACTCCTTGAGCTGAACTCTCTTTCTGTAGAAACTGAAAGAATTGGGTTTCTTGCAGTGTTGGATCTGAAGGTAGCAATGATCAATATACCGGTGGCCTCTGTTGGCTTGTGGAGTATTTCTGAAGCAAGTGCCAGATGAAGAATGGAAGTGGTGGAGTTATTCTCTTGAGGAATAACTCCCTTGTAACTTTCTTTCTGCAGTTTTTTCATAGATTGCCCTGGTTAAAATAGTAACATAGTTACTTATTTACAAAACCTACCCACAGACAAGTGGGAACTGTGAGTAGGAGACTGCATCCTAGTTGTGTGTATGTTAGTAAGAGTTTTATAAGTTTCTGGCTTAAGGGCAGCTCTTTTAAAACTAAGTTTATAAGCTGGAAATGCATTTTTTTATCCTATGGCAATTTTGTCCACAAAGATGAAATCTGTATTCAAAATAAGGTGGTGCTGAGAAAAAATTAATTGCATTATTTGATGACAATGTCAGAAAACAATTATGAGATACTGAGTTGACCTTTAGTTAATGCTGGGGGGGGCGGGGATCAGAAACCATTTGCCAGAATGACATTTTATTAACTTCAGTGATAGCTTGTCTTAGGTAAAGGTTACCTGAAGGAAACATTAAGTTATTTGTTTCTTGGAGAATTTGTTTTCATTGCTTAGCTGTAAGTTGCTTTACTGCATTAATTCATTCTCTCTTTAGTTTTCCAACATTTCTTGGTTTTCTTTTCCTGTTGCTCATGGCTGTCTATTTCTAAGCCCTGGAGGGCAGTTCTAGTTGTTTTTTGGGATGGTGGTTTTTTCTCCCCTAATTGATTTGGTATACTTATTTTCACAGTAAGTGTCTCCCTTAAGTACATTGATTTACTTCTTGGAAAAAATATATGGTACTACTTTATTTTGTGCCTTGAGTTTTTTCAAACAACTCGAATATATATTAATATGTTGGAGAACGTATGTCTGTTTATGTTTTGTTAATCACTTCATACTTTATGATAAGTTAGAGAAGGATTGAAAAGGCCAGCTAATGCCTCATTAAAAAATGCAACAAATACTTGTAAAACTTGAACCTGGTTTTTAATCTTTTTTCCTAATTCATGTGTCACTGTGCATCGCTCCTATTAGTATTGTTGGTTCAACGATCATGTGACATTTTACGTTGCCTTAAGGTGTCTGTTTAAGCCTGATGTTTCTTTTTGTGCTTACACTCACCCCTTTCCCCTTGTTTTTTATTGAGGAGTAGCTAATCTGGCTGTGCTGTTGTGGAAACCTGATTGAGTAGTTTCTTACATGCTCTCTCCCTCCTTCTCCAGAAGACTTGTGATGCCTGTTCTCTGATTTTTACTGTAGATATCGTATTACTACTGTCTTACAAAAATCGTGGTAGTGTAGTTGCTACAGCATAGGGAGGTGTTTTACCAGATACCACTGACCAAGAGTGAATTTAACAGTCAGGAAGAAAGTTCCTATGCTGCAATCTTTTTGTTACTTAATATCTGTTCTGCAGAAGCCAATATGACCACAGGATTCTGTTTTTTGTTCTGTTCACAACTCGTTCTTCTCAAAGAGTATTGCAACCAGTGGTGGCTTTTCCTAAACAAAAATATGCTTTGCAATGTAGCTTGTTATAATTATTAGGTTGGTGCAAAAATAATTGCTGGTTTTGTCACTGTTAATTGTGATGCTTATTTTGCATTAAGCTTTTATTTAACTGTGTCCATGTAGTGCTCCATTTTAAAGTGCAAAATTCTCTGTATTTTTCATGCTAATGCTTTTGTTTTCACTGTTTATTCTTTCTTTTTATATTATGCTGTCAAATTAAAGATGGAAAACAAGAAAACTCGAGTGATTTTGTTCTATGAGTGCAAAGGGGGATGTAAAGCAATGGGAACTGCTAGCAGTATCAACCAAGCAGTTGGCCAGGGGACCATCAACAAACATAGAACTGGACATTGGTTCCAAAACCTTTGTAACGGAAATAAGAGCCTTGAAGTTCATTGAGGAGGATCACAAGCATCCTTCTGCAATAGACAGTAATGCATTGAGGGCCATTATTGAAGCAGAGCCACACAAAACAGCCCGAAGCACTAAATATTGACCACCTAAGAGTTGTTTGACACATTGGCCACATTAGAAAATCAAAATAGCTCAATGAATGGGTGCTGTACAAATGGCTAAAACCATCACAGCAGAGAAGTATTGCCAGGAAATGGACAAAATGTACCAAGAATGGCAGCCTTTACGTCCATCAGTGGTCAGGTGAATGGGACCAATGCTTCTTCATGGCAATGCCCAACCATGTCTTGCAAATGATTCTGCAGAAACTGTGCAAACTTGACTACAAAATTCTACCTCTCCCAGCAATTACCACGTTTTCAAGCATCTTGACAATTTACTGCAAGAGAAGGTTTTCCGCAACCAAGCAGCAGCTCGAAACGCCTTTGAACAAGTCATCAGTTCCAGGACTCCAGTTCTCTGCTACCAGAATAGATTTGTTTCTTGTTGGCAAAAACGCATAGGTTTTAATGGTTGTTATTTCAAATAATAAATTTTATTCTAAGCTGAGATATACTGCTTTAAAGTTGATGATTAAAAGTGGCAATTATTTTTGCACCAACCTAATAATTTATTTTATAGAGATTGTTTTGCTTTGCTGGTTCTGTTTTTGCAATGATCAGTTATCTAAAGCAGCACTATTTTCCAATGATAGCTGACTAGTTTGAACCTGGTGCTATTATTTATCCAATGGATTTGTAAATTAACCTTTTGGCTAAAGATGCAGTGTCTCATGAGGGCTGGAAAGGATATGTAATATCCTAATAATCCAGGTATTTGAAACTTACACAGTGAAAACAGATAAATTTATTGGGGTGAACTTAATTTCTGCAGCTGCAGCTTGTTGTTCTCAAATTCTTGCAACAAACTTTATTAGCCATCAAATCAGGTTTTATCAGCAATCTGACCGATGCAATCTAATTAAAATCTTCTTCAAATTTTTGTGTAACGTTGTTTAATAGAGAGGCTTCAGCGTCTTTTCTGTCTTTCAGTCAGGTTCTTGAATTGCACAGTAACACACTGCTGTTACACTGAATTATTAAATTGGTGTTGAAATACTGATGTTTATGGGAGATCTATTATATATCAGCTTTGTTCCCATACCCTGAAAATGTTGTTCCATGTTTAATTTCAAACTCTAAAAATAAAATATTTAATGTTTATATGAACCATAAAAAAATGTAATAGAATTCATCAAAAATAATATATGGCTACTCTTGTCCCTCCGTGATTCACATGCTTTATGTTTTCTATCAAATGTTGGCCTTCATTTTTTGATGCAGCTTAAGTATTGCTTAGAGTGTCCCAAACTTATAATTTACGTTACAGGAAGTTTTTTGTAAAACTTTTATTTTTATTGTCCTGCCTGCAGAAGAGACGGTCAAATCGTCAAGTTAAAAGGAAAAAATATGCTGAAGAAGGAGAAGGAAAGCAGTCGGAAGAAGAGGCTAAAGTTGCTGTGAAAAACAAAAAGAATTCTGCCCCTTTACCTGCTGAACAGCCTTTACAGTTGTTTGTGGTAAGTGAAAACTGGCTTGGACTGTAGTGGCAACTTCCCAGTTGTCTCAAGGACTTCAGTGAATAAAGCTCATAACTTGGAAGGAGTACGTTATTAGTAGTAGGCCACAGTTTATTTTATGTGGCATCTTGCTAAGATCTTGAGCACTAGAAGAAATTCTTATTACCTTGTTTTCTGTTATGAACATTCGTTGACTTAACTGAAGTTAGTGGTATGTATAAGGCTAAGGACAGGTGTATCTTAAATATCTTTTTATGCTGTGTACACATCTGAAAAAGCTGTATGCTGATATATTCTGCAAGTGCAGAAGTATAAAATTGAGTCTGTGGCCATCTCTGCTTACTGAGGTTTTTAAAAAGGATACTCCTCCCTGTTTAGCCTCTGCTTTAGGTTTCCACTTCCCTTGTGCCAGCTCTGGTAGTCAAGCTCACTGTTGAGGTAACTAATGTGACAAGAAAGAAACAGTTAAGAAAATGTGAGATGCTTGTAGGAGTGCCAAAGTTGTAAAGGAGGAAGAGGGATAGTGTGATTGGGAGCAAATCAGACAAGAGGGAAGGTGACTTCTTGTTTGAAGAAACTTTTAAATTTGGTGCACTATCTCTGCAAGTACAGCTTCAGCCTTGGCACAGCTTAGTAATCCCCTGTCTGTGTCACACATAATACCTGCTGGAGTTCCCAGGCATGACCTTGTCTGCCTGATTCCACAGTGTGCTTGTTAATCTTTGTTCAGAGTAAATTTGTTAAATTGAGTTTGGCTCATGCTTGGTTGTTTCTGTTTTACTAATTGTTTTAACCTGTGTGCTAGAGTTCTTCTTTCTCCATATCTGTATTATCAGTTTCTGGGTGAGTCTACTGCATCAGAAAAGCTCAGCAGGGCATTCACAGTGAGTCTGTGTCTGGAAGGCATCAGAATCACCATTGCCTGTGCTATAAGTGTGTTTGGCAGGTGAGCATTACATTTGATGCTCTTTGGAAGTGCCAGACTTCGTGTTTTTTTTGCATCTATTTCTGGATATAAACCTAAATTTTAAATTTTACTTGCAGACTCTTAAGAGAATGCTACTGGTAGTGGTCAAATTTGCCTTTGTTGTTGATCTTTCAACAAGCCACTTGTGTTTGTAAGTTTTAAGCCTGATGAGTTTGAAGTGAGGGCATTTACTGTTAGTTATAATGTCATTTTTTTTCCACATTTATAGGAAAATCCAAGTGAAGAAGATGCAGCAATTGTAGACAAAATCTTATCCTCCAGAGTAGTGAAGAAAGAAGTAAGTGATTGGCATGGCATAAAGTTGCTTATTTGAAAAAAAGATTTTGTATCCATAGTTTAAATTTCCCCTGAATTTCCTTTCCTAGGTATCTGCTGGGGTGACAGTAGAAACGGAAGAGTTCTTTGTAAAATACAAGAACTAGTAAGTATTAAAAAAGTTGCCTCACTGCATGATATGTCTGAATTAAGTACCAGACTCGTACTAAAGTTTGTCTTATTGTTTGAAGACTACTTATAACCAGATTTTCTCATCTTTTGAGATTTGTTCTTTACAAATTCAGTCGTAAAATTCACTCACCAATAAGCTGACAGCTATTATTGCCAAAGGACAGAATTTTTAGAGAGGATAAGTATATTTATTAAATTCAGCAGGGGCTGCATGCGTGAGGCTGATTTTCATTTCATTAATTTAAGTCAGAGCTATTTTGTGTACCTAGATTACATGTATGTACTTCTGTCAGGGCTCACCTGGGGGACAGTTCGCTGGTGTAAGCTGCTCATGTTCCCTCCTTCTTTTGACTCTGCTCCTTCCTGCTTTTCTCTCAGCCCAATCTGTCGCCACATTCCTTTTTGACATGGGCTCTGGTGCTCCTGACTAATCTTCTAGATGGGCTCAGCCGTATAATTCAGTAGTACATGTGAAGACACATTCACATGAAGTGGATGAAGAAGTTAGATCTAGTGTATTAAATACTTTATATCTCTGGTCGCTTTGACAGAACTGTGTAGATGGTAGCCCAAAAGCATTGACTTAATTAGGTGCTGCAATATGATTATTTGGAGGAATAAATCTTAATCTTTACAGTGATTTCTGTCTTAAATGATAAAATGTTACTTTTTGGGTGAAATCTTGGTTTATAAGATAGATTGTTTTAACTGTTTATTCAGAGTATATAGTAAGCTTTTGCTTCGACTAATATGTTAATGTTCATCTGTGTAATTTTAGCTCTTATCTCCACTGTGAGTGGGCCACAGAACAACAGCTTTTAAAGGATAAAAGAATCCAGCAGAAAATAAAACGGTTCAAGCTAAGGCAAGCACAAAGAGCTCACTTTTTTGCAGATGTGAGTATGAAGTATACAATTAAGTAAGCTTTTTTTCCCTTGTGAAATGGTGATTAGTAGTCTGCTTTTAAATTGAAAAGCTGAATGTTGAAGTAAAACTTAGTCACCAAGGTTGGGATTTTTGTTGCAGCAGGGAGTTGTTTTATACATAATTTTAAGAGTAAGTCTTTTGAGGTCACTGAAGTAGCCTAACTTCCATTGTTTGAAATTGGGATTGTTTGGATATCTACTTAAAAGTTTTAACAAAGGGAAGATTATGTTTCTATGGCTAGTTGCTTTACTCTAAGATTTTCCCGACAGCACTTTGTTTCTAAATGAGTGCATTTTCTCTTCTAATGTCTGATCCCTCATCAGTGCCAGCCAGAACAAAAAATAGTAAAGAAATAAATTATTTTAAGGTGTGTGCAAAAGCCTCAGTAGATTCTAAAGGCCAAATTAATTTTGTGTACTATGAAATCAAGTCTTAGCCTATACTGGGCTTTTTTGCCTCCCTACTGGTTTATTCACTTTACGTTGCAGATGGAAGAAGAACCTTTTAATCCTGACTATGTTGAAGTAGACCGGGTATTAGAAGTATCTCTTTGTGAAGATAAGGACACTGGTGAGGTAAGTATATCTTAAAACAAGTCAAGAAGATACACCTCCATGCACTGTTTGATTGCGGCATTTTTGGTAGATTTCAGAGTAAGACCTTAATGATTATGAAGTTCTGCAGTATTTTTTGCAACATGACAATCCTGACATTTCCTATGCTAGCCATATATTTGGAAATAGAAATCGACTGCAATGGCTTATATTTTTTTAGTATTAATAGGTCATAGTAGACAAAGCTTAGGTATTTACTGACGTAAGTGTGAGGTTTGACAACTGCCCTGTCAGTTGTGGCAGAAGTCTGATCCCATGTACTGTCCTGTCTCTCTGATAATGAGGAGTCACTGCTGAGAGAAACACGAGAAGTCGGAGCAGTGGTGATTTTGTCTTTCTCTCTAACTCTGTCCCTAGGCTTTAGGCAGCCGGTGATGGAGAGGTGTTTTGGTATTCCCTAGCAGACCTTTCTCCTCTTTATCAAAACTCTTTTTTTACCTTTAAAAACCACTTCTAGAAAGCTATTACAGAACAAAACCGTGAGCACAAAGACTGGCAGAGTTATTGATTAAGGCTATTGGAATAGCTATGGTATTTATTCTGTTCTTCTAGAAAGCAAAATGAGCAGACTCTTACCTAGAGATTTCTGCATTCATCTTCCAAAAGCAGGGTTGAGGGTTAAAATTGTTTTTTATTGTATGCAGTGTAGTTGTCTATTATTATACCTTTAGAAAAAATGTATGGTTGTCATAAGTCTTTAGCCCAGCTTCTCGAAAAATTACTTTTTATCTAAATTAATCTAACTAAAATAATCTGCTTTGATTGCATCTTTGGAGAGTTTTCCTTTTTTTTTAGGTATATGACCCACTAGACTTAAAAAGCTTTATATTTTTTTGAGAAGACTTCTGTGTCTGGCACTTTCCAGAGCTCTTTGTTTTAGGTTTATGTAGCCTGACAGGGTAATAGAAGAAGTGTTCTGGGTGGCACCTCTATAGTTAACATCTGTAGTTAATTGGTCAGTGTGTCATTCCCCTTCTCCCCCCACTCCATCCTCTTTCCCCAAACATCACAAATGTAGTTTACCTTTCTTTAAACTTGTGGATGAGTGGGATAGAAAAGTACTCTGGGGTCTATAACAAATGGCAGAGTATGAGAAGCCAAAGATAGGAGAGTAGATAACAAGAACCTACACACATAATCTCTTTAAAAATGTATCAGAAATGTGGTTTTGTTTCCAACTCTCATGTAAGTTAGCTGCTCAAATAGTAAGGCATATTAACAGTCTGTGTACTAAATTAAAAGCTGATAACATTCAGAATTTTCTTCTGCAGCCTGTTATTTACTATTTAGTAAAATGGTGTTCGTTGCCATACGAAGACAGTACGTGGGAGCTGAAAGAAGATGTAGATCAAGCGAAAATAGAAGAATTTGAACAATTACAAGCTTCCAGGCCTGACTCAAGGAGACTGGTAAAATTATTCTTAGTTTACTTGTATGTCTTGGCAAATTGGGTTTTATTTGGTGTTAAAACTTAAACTTCTTGACATTCTTTGTAAAGAAAGACCTCTTTTACAATGAGGGATGTGAAACACAGGCACAGGTTGCCCAGGATGTAGAGGAAGCCCCGTCCCTGGAAGCATTCAAGGCGGGATTGGATGGAGCTCTGAGCAACCTGATCTGGTTGAAGATACCCCTGCTCCTGCAGGGGAATTGGACTAGATGACCTGCAAAGGTCCTTTCCAACCCAAAGCATTATGTGATTCATTGATCTGTGAGCCCTATTACCTAAGAGTAATAGTATTTTCAGGTAGACGTGGATGAATATTCTTATCTGATTTGTTACTCAGTTAAAAAAAAGAATAAAATCTTTGTTTAGGAAAAAATATGAAGTGCTGTAACTTTCTGAGCTTGTAACTGAGTGACAAGCGACAAATTTAAACTGGCTGTTACAGAATCTAAACACCATTAAGATGAAGGGAAAACAGAATCAAGTATAAGCATCCTTTTATAGAGAACAGAGTTAAATTTTGTGCTTCAGCTTTGAAGGAAATTGGCAAAGAGAGGTCTGTCAAGCAGATGCTGTAATTACTTTCTGCTTTTATTTTTCTTCTTGTCATAAAGGGCTAGCTGAAAGGAAGACAAATGTGTGTGATAAGGATATGTGTTCTATCTTTGAATTGTCAATTTGTCTCATAGAGCAGGAGAAAATAAAATAGTTCTGTTTCAAGTCCTGTGTGTCATAGTCAGAGGAAGATGTGTCCTGTGTGGTGTAGTACACAACTTGTTTTAACTTCATTATTTTACATAACTGAATATACACAGTTTTAACTTGCAGGCAAATAATGACAGTAGTCACAATTAACATCTTCATATTATATTTAGTTCATTTTTCTAATATTTATTTAAAATCCTGCTATTTTGATGTGTGGGAAGAAGGGCTTTTATACATCTCTGTTACTGTATTTGGCTTTGAGAGAAAGAGATGATTCAAGAGCAACCACACAACTGACAGTCATCTTAGCATCAGCAACAAGTATTTTTTGCTTCACCAAGTGCAAGGAAGTATTTGCTGCTTGCTTCCCTGCAAGCAGGAACGTGGCTGCCTCTGATGTGGAGGAGTGGACAGATGGCTGCTGGTGGGTGAGGGGAGGGACAGCTACTGCTGCACTGAGCCCTGGCATCAGGTGATGCTGACGTTGGCAGTAAAGAGATAGAAAATTGAAATCTAAAGTTCAGAGCTGTCAGATAAGGCCACGTGGGTCTGGGGTGTATGTAAGCTTGCATAAATACTGAGAAATGTTAAAAAAAAAAGTTTACAGCTTATCAGGAAAGCACTTACTAAAAATATTGTGCATAAGTATGTGAGTTTGTTCACACAGGGATGCAGATGCTATCTGAAGGGTGCTTTCTGCTGGAATCCTACCAAGTATCAGTCAAAAAGCTTCAAGATTTCTTTATTAAGTTGCCTGCTAAGCTAATAGCCAGTGTTGTTGAGTCTCCTGGCTTGTAAACTTCGGTGCATTTGTGTGCTTATGTATATTTTTTTCATATATGCTTAGTCTGTCAGCTTTGCTTGAGCTTGCTAGGGACATGAAGATGATACACCTTGATAATGTTACAGTCTGTTCTGTTGTGTCCTTTGTATCATGATCCGGTGTGTGCTCATACTGGTTTTCATCTGATCCCTTGGTGAAACCCATTCAGGGAGCTAAACCGCTCACAAGTCTGCTTATTTGTATTCCTGCTTTTGGCTTCTGCAGTTGGGTGCCAGCTCTAGTGATGTGCAGTGACCAGAGCAAATGCTGAAGGGAAAGGAAAAGATAACAGTACCTCATTGCTGGCTGTGCAGACTGTTTCAGGAGGGTGCTTTCAGAATCAGGAGTTACTCAGATTTTGTGTATGTTGGTAGTCTGAGATACTCAGTTGGCTCTCGTTGTAGGACAGTTGTTCTTAGAGTTTCCAAAGTGAGACTTCCTAGGTTCATGAAGTTTCTCATATAAACAAATTACTGTTTCAAATTATAAGCTATTTGTATGCTTAGTTTTACAAGTCAGTTGATTGACATTGTTGTAAGATAATCTAAAATTAATTTTTAAAGTATTCATTTATATAGGCAAATAAATAACAATTTCAGGTTTCTGCAGACTGGTCATTAGTATGTAATGTTAACAGTGATACCCTCCCAATTTTAATGTAATTACATTCTAAATCTAAAGTGTTTGTACTCAGGAAATAGCAGTGTAAAATGTTTTGGAAAAAAAATAAAGCTTGTATGAACTTGCACGTGTATTAATTTTTCCCTTAAAGGACCGACCACCTCCAAACTCCTGGAAGAAGATAGAACAGTCCAGGGAATATAAAAATGGCAATCAGCTCAGGGAATATCAACTGGAAGGACTTAATTGGCTCCTATTCAACTGGTACAATAGGTATATGCATTAAGTGCTTTCTCATGCCAATTTTAAAGCGAATGAAGTTCATCACTGTTACTGGGGATGAATACTGTTTTAACTTAATTTATTTTAACTTCTCTGCTTATAGCTAAAAGGGTGTAGCTTTGAATTCACTTCATTTGGTTGTATCCGTATGTGTTTATCAACAAGGGTAACAAAAACGAAATCTTGAAAGAATAAATCTAATCTAACTGAAAATAAATTTTCCATGGCTATCACAAATTAAAAAAAAAAGTAACTTCCAGCAAAGTACAGCCTTTCCAAATATTTGGAAAACTGGAAAACACTTGAATCCTTCAAAATGATTTCTAGAAATAGCACATACTGCAAATAAAGTTACCTCCCTTCAAAAATAAGGCTACTAAATAAATGTTTTCTATATTGCAAGCTAAAGTTAATGCATCTAATTCATTTGAATCCCTTTAATTTGGGCAGTCATAGTCTCAATAGAATAATTTTGGAGTATTTTTGTAGGAGAACCTCATGTGTAATGTTCCCTTCTCAAGTTTTGCCAGTGCTAAAGGTGATTGAAAGGTTGTGGGTTTGTGTACCAAATGTATTCTTTCACCGTAACCAGAGAACATCTTCTGTGATGCCTCAGTTTTGACTGTTTCACACTGGAATATATGAACTTTGTATAAAGCTAATAACAAATACTTATGTTGTCCTTTCAGGCGAAATTGCATTTTAGCGGATGAAATGGGTCTTGGCAAAACCATTCAGTCAATTACATTCCTCTATGAAATTCTCCTGGCTGGTATAAGAGGGCCTTTTCTGATCATAGCTCCGCTTTCCACTATAGCAAACTGGGAAAGAGAATTTCGCACATGGACTGACATTAACGTTGTAGTGTATCATGGAAGTATGATCAGCAGGCAGATGATTCAACAGTATGAAATGTACTTCAGGGACTCACAGGTATTGTAATATCAGTTGTATTCAATAACTTCACCCAAACCTGTTTCAGATAGTAGTAATGAGAAGTATACTTCACATTGTCTGTACATATGTCTTAGTGAAAGTTATTTTACATCCCACGATGTATTTTTTTAGTCTTTTTACATACCAGAATCTTTAACATATGCTTACTGAGTAAATTCTGTGGAAGTGGTTGCAGCGAGATGTATGTTGTTTCAGTACGCTGAGTAATTTGCAGTTTAATAGCAGCGATGCTGTTATGTATGGAGATGGAAGTGTACACAGATGGTTGCAGTTGGGTCCTGAATTTGAAGAGCAGTGAGAACAAAAATACAGCGGATAAAACTCCCAAGTTACCTTTATGTAGCTGTTGATTTCCTTTTCTGAGTATGTGTAAACTAGCTTTGTCTGCATACAGTTTGCTTTTGTCTGAAATTCTTACGACTGTTCTAAAAGAGTTTTTTTGCCTTTTCTACATATTCCATGTAAATAATTGTTAAAGCTATTGTGGTGTTTCTGCAAAAGTGCTAAGTCTGAAAACTTGTTTTTTGTAAGTAGTGCTAGATATTCAAGTGATGTCTTGTTTCTCTAGTGAGTTATTGTATGCTGCCTCATTGAAGGCCTTTGTCAGACCAGCCAAGTAGAGCAAGCTAGGTAAAAAGTGTTCATTTAGTTCTCAGGTGATATTTTTATTACTTACTGTGCAAGTGCTAAATATGTTACTGTCGTATATTTTGATTTATTCATTGCAGCGTTTTTTGTGTCAGTGTTTCACATTTTCCCAAGGTTAAAAATGTGATATTACCTACATGTACTTTTTGTAACTGATTGATTAGGTAGTTGTATCTGTAATTTAAAATTGCTTGCAATTTTGATGTTGTTTAGACAGTATTGGATATGTGGCTATGGTTAATTATTCGTTAGTATTAATTACAGTGTTAGAGGTGCAATAAATGTGTATGAGATGAAAAAAGCAATTTATAATGTAAAGTCTGATGTCTGGCTCTTCGTAAAATTTCACCAACAAAATCTTCGAAATGTGTAGAGTCGAGGTCATGTAACAAATTTTGTGTGTTGATGAATCCCCAGGGACGTATTGTTCGAGGCACCTACAGATTCCAAGCCATTATCACAACTTTTGAAATGATTCTTGGTGGATGTCCAGAGCTAAATGCAATTGAATGGCGATGCGTTATTATTGATGAAGCTCACAGACTGAAGAACAAAAATTGCAAACTCTTGGAAGGACTGAAATTAATGAATCTTGTGAGTAACTGTCTTCACTTCTGGGACTGAATTCTGATTAAGTATAGCATGATACTAAATCACAGATTTGTTTTAACTGCCAAAAAAGACTTCTCAAGCAGTCTTTCGCAGGAGATACCTATTCCTCTCTTCAGATGTATGTGTTTTTGATAGCTGATGCTGGTATGTTTTTGATTAAATAAAGTCTGGTGTGTTCTAACTATCAGCAGATCTATTTCTGATTATACTGTTCTACTGTTTGTTTTGGTTATGATGAAGGTATTTAAAATTTACTGTAATAATTTCAGTGCACTAATTGATGTTTAGAAACTAGAAAGTGTTTTAAATGTCTTAGTGAGTAAAAGCAAGCAAGTCATGACACTGCTAAGCAAGTAGGAGTATTTAAAACTGAATTTTCGTCCAGTCCTGTAGTTAGCTTTTATTTGATACAGTGCAAGATTTTAAAAAGTAGATTACTATGGCTGTGGAAGATATGGTGCATTACTACAAGATGCGCTGTGGCTAATTTTGCATTGGGCTTTTGACTTCATTATTGTTTTGATATGCTTGTTGCTACATGTTCTAAGGAGGTGCCTGGTTTGTTTTCTGATACATGCTCAGCGTATATTTTCCACACTAGGAAGAGGATTATAAATGTGTGAAGATTAGAGGCAAAAGTTGAAACTTTAAGTTATTTCTTCATTACAGTTGCAGGAAGACAGAATTTAAATAAAAGCTAGTAGAAAATATTTGTTCATGTTCCTTTATAAATCTCTTCATTTGTGTTACTTGTGTACTTATTGACGTGCAGAACTGATATTTTCAGGTTATGATGCTCAGATTTCACACAGATTTCTGCAGTTGTGTGCACATAAGGCCATTTGAGTTTTGTTTCCTTACAGGAGCATAAAGTGCTGTTAACGGGTACACCACTACAGAACACCGTAGAAGAATTATTTAGCCTCCTTCATTTCCTTGAACCATTGCGTTTTCCTGCTGAATCTACATTCATGCAAGAATTTGGAGACCTTAAAACAGAGGAACAGGTATTGCATGTTGAATAAGTTCATTTTGAGTTTCGGTGTGCAGGAGTGACTTCCTTGAAGGAAGAACTTTTGGATTAGATAAAAACTGTAATTGCTCCCTACCCTCTCCTGCACTCCCCACTTATCGCCTGTTAGGTCTTTTGTCATGCACTTTCTCTAAACTGTGCAGGCAGTAGAAATCAGTTAAGGACAATACTTAAGGAATTACTTCTACGTTTTTTGTCAGTTTTGTAAATTTGGCAAGCAAATTGTGAGAATAATAAGGCATTAAGTTTTCTGGCTTTGTAGACAGAATGCTTGCAGAGAAGTGCTCAAAAAGATACTCATGTTAGGTTTTGGAGTACATAAAAAATACTTCAGTAGTTTGGGGCTAAAAATAAGGTTATATCCCATCTGGAAAATATTTTATGTAAGGCTGGGAAAAAACCCTAGTGATACGAAATTTCCTACTTTTTAATTGAACTATGTTATTACTTTCTCTTGTTCTGACGACTGTTGCACTTCATTTAGGTTCAGAAACTACAAGCTATCCTGAAACCCATGATGCTCAGAAGATTAAAGGAAGATGTAGAAAAAAAGCTGGCTCCAAAGGAGGAAACTATAATTGAAGTAGAGCTAACTAATATTCAGAAGAAGTATTACCGAGCAATTTTAGAGAAAAATTTTGCTTTCTTATCCAAAGGAGCCGGGCAAGCAAATGTACCCAATCTGGTTAACACCATGATGGAACTCAGGAAGTGTTGTAATCACCCTTATCTCATCAAAGGTAAATATGTGATCAAGTCTGGGTTTTGTTTTGGATTTTTTTGTAACTACTTTTTACTCCTGTGTAGAATACGTAAGAATTTTTGTTGTAATTCTTGGACGTTTTCGTCGGAGTTTCCAAGGATTGGATTAGGAGGAAGCAGTTTTTTCATAGTTGTAAGGCAAAGTTGTGAGGTAGTATATTTGAGGCCTGAAACTTGAACGTTGTTTTGTAGGATTTCACAGAACATTTAGAAGCCATTACCCTCATGTAAATGTTACATCTCTTTAAGAGCAGTATGAAAGAACACTGCTAGAGCAAACTTTTAAAATTAATCCTTCCTGCAAACAAAACAGTCTGTCTCAGCCCTTTTTTGGTTTTCTTTCTTATTTGTAACTTGAATGTTATTACTACTTGCAAGAAAATACGCTTTTAGCTCTCCTATGCAACTTCAGAAAAAGCTTTCAAAATACTGTTATTAAGACTTGCATCCCACAGACAAAAGGACTTGTGGCATTTTAGTTTTTTTACACAGTACGAGAATAAGTTGTATTTTGGGTTTTGCAATTTGGTGGCAGTACTCACCTCATTCTAGATGTGTTTTTTGTAGTGGTCTGTTTAAAAACTTGAGGCTTGTTTTCAAAGTCCATAGAAATAGATATTCTTGCTAGTCTTTGCATCCATCCAGAATTTTGTTTTGTTTCCAGCAGTGGCTAATTGGGGATCATTAGAGTACAAAGGGTGATGTTGGTGACTTAGCCTTGTATGTGTATGGAGATATTTGTGTTGATGCACTTAGAGATAGACAAATATATTCTTTGATAGGTGCTGAAGAGAAAATCCTAGGAGAGTTTAAAGAAACTTACAGCCCAAGTGCTCCTGACTTCCACCTGCAAGCAATGATCCAGTCTGCTGGTAAATTGGTTCTTATTGATAAACTCCTTCCAAAAATGAAAGCAGGAGGCCACAAGGTCCTTATCTTCTCTCAAATGGTGCGCTGCCTCGATATTTTGGAGGATTATCTTATACATAAAAGGTGAGATACTGCACATTCTGTCTCCTATAGTGTGTTGTTCTCTGTGGGCATCTTAGAATGTAACTGCAGGATTGATGATTACAGCATACCAAACACAGGAGTTTTGTTTTGCTAATGGCTATTACTTTGTGTTTTCTGTGGTGTGTTATTATTTACTCACCAACAAGTGAAAAACTTCAGAGACCAACTAAAGAGTTTGTTGAGTGAACTATGTGCCTTCAGTTTGTTACTTTTTCTGTTAAACATTCTTGTCTATATGTACAGTTTCTATATTGCCTGTCAGGAACCAATTAAGTTCAAGCTTGATGTCACTCATCCAAACCCCAGGAAACACAGAATGTCTTCCTTGTTTATGTTGTGTTCAACTTGAACCAGACAGGGGCAGTGCAGCTCCGTTCTCCCAACAGAATGGAAGTACAAAATGGTAAACAACTGGAAGTTTGTTTTTAACTAATGTAGAAATAAAAGTGTGCTTCCTGTCTTTCCTAAATTATTAGAGCTTTGAATTTTGCAGCAGAACTGGTCTGGCAGCCGAAAGCAGCTCCTTAGGTCAGCTTTTGGTGTCACTTACAATACCACCCTTTGATTATACTGTTGACTCCACAGAAACTAGGAGCTTATTTAAGCATGTGACTAAATACTTTGCATAAAGCCTTAGCACATAAAACATAACCTTAAACTTGGTTGCAATCAGTAGCTGCTATATGGGCCTGAAAAACTAAAAAATTCTAGTTTTTTTAATAGTCCATATATTGGAGTGTATGTACTGCTTTAAGTGTACATTTATTAGTGAACTGCATAGTAATATAGAGTTAGCATATCAAAAAGTTGAAAAGTGAAAACGTCAAGACTTTCTGCAGTGGACACTAAAAATTGTCAGTGGATTGTGTTAATACCTCTTTTAGTGATAATTTTATTTAACTTTTATGCTTTTATGGTTTTTGTTTCAAGACACTATTAGAACTGAGAGCTGAACGGTACAGTAATGACGTAACATCTAGACTAGTGTGTCATGACTACAGGGAGATTATTCTGAAATCCATAGAGACTGAAACTTGCTCTGTGCTACTGTCTGATTAGAAATGTTAGAGTGCATACATGATTAAACTTAATACTTAACGAAATTCATGGTTGTAGGAGATGTCTGCCTGCCAAAATAGCTGTTGTAGTCCTGTGAAGTATCTCCTGTGCCATTTTATAGCTGATTAGAAGAAAAATGGTTGTGAAGCTTTGTGGCTGGTAGATACATGTTCAGTGTCTTACTCCATTTGCAATGTACAGTAGCATTTGCCCCCTTGTCAAGCATTTCATTTGATTTCCTAGGAGTCTTTGTAATTGTCAAAGGTGTCAGAAATGATGGTTCTACTTTAGACTTTTAAATCGGCTGCTTTTAGTTCAGGAAGCCCTGGATTCATTGATACCTTGATAAAGACTGTTAGAAGTGCTGTCGTGTCATTTTTGTTCCGTTCTCTTAAACTTGACAGAATCGATATGCCATTTGTCCAGTGATTGCTCACCAAGTACTGCTTGCTGCTGATTACTTGGTTACCGCTGTTATGATTCTATGTTCAGATGATTTGGTACATAATACATGATTACGCTGTCCTGCTTCTGTGACCCTAGGCAGAGATCCAAGAATAGTAACACGCAAAACTTGTGAGTGTCCACATGGGACTTTAGGTTATGGTGTGTTTTAATGCAACTAAGTACCATGGCAATGCACATTTCCTGGGATGTATAATCAGGTATTTCCTTTAGTGGTCAAAGTTCAAAAGAAGTTTTCCTAAAATGCTTGATGTTAGGACTTGCTGATGTGTAGTAGTACTACAGATACATGAGTTGTTGTGATGCCTGGGTATGTTACTTACTGATAAGCAAAGTTAGTTTATATCACTTTTCTTCTGTTTAAAGAATATATGTGCAAGCAGAGGTTCTGTTCTAATCTCCTATAAATTATGAAAAATTGTGTAATGACTTGTATGTGTGTGTCTGTGGTGATTCCAGATACCTGTATGAACGAATTGATGGGCGCGTACGAGGGAATCTCAGACAAGCTGCCATAGACCGGTTCAGCAAACCAGATTCCGATCGCTTTGTCTTCCTTCTGTGCACCAGAGCTGGTGGTTTGGGCATTAATTTGACTGCAGCAGATACCTGCATAATTTTTGATTCTGACTGGAATCCTCAAAATGATCTGCAGGTAACTTCTTTGAGCATAATAGCGAGGCATCAGAAGTCAAGCTTGGTTGATGTAGATTTGGTCACTTGCCGTACTGTCTGTTTTAAAATGTTCAGGGTTATTTTAAGGCCTATTTTTAATGTTTTGGGGTGAATGCGTGCTTGTTGGATTGGGGAGGTCATCTGGGTTTGCCCTATTTCTACCTTTTTTCTTTCAGATGGATTATTCTTTAAATACACAACACAGATAAATTGAATTTATAAAGCTTAAGATTTTGATGACAAGATATGGGGAGGTTTTTGCATATGCTGACTAACAGTTTATGGAAATAGAGCTCTTCAGCTAAAATGTAATATATAGAAAAGCATTAATATGTATCAAGAAACAGTGAATTAATCCAATCTAGGAATTGGAGGCTGAAATTGAGTCCATTCTCAAAATGCAGCTTCTTTACCATATGTGTCTGGAGATGAGATGGTTTATGAGTTAGCATTCCTTTTATCTGGGATTACTGGAAGAGAAATACTACTCCATAGAATTCAGCAGATGATTCAGTTTACTGATTACACTGTTTTCAGAAGACTGCTCGTAAGGCGGAAAAATGCCTGATAGCTTCCACTTAAGTGAATGTGAATCAGTTTTCCGAGTTCCTGCTCTTGGTTTTCATATTCTACTACAGCAGAAATGATTTCTTAAAAGTATCACACCTCATTTCTAGATAGTCTAAATTCTATGTTTCTTATTGCTGTTGTCCCTTCCTTCAAAAGGCTCAGGCCCGTTGTCACAGGATTGGTCAGAACAAAGCAGTGAAGGTCTATAGGCTAATAACGCGTAACTCCTATGAAAGAGAAATGTTTGACAGAGCAAGTCTGAAGCTGGGACTGGATAAAGCTGTCTTACAGAGTATGAGTGGAAGAGAAAACAGCGTTGGTGGTGTATGTAGACTTATTCTTTGAAATATCTTTCCTTTTGCTTTTGTAATCATGTGAGAACTATTTTAAATGATAGAAGCTACTTTTTTTTCCTGTCGTTTTCACCTGCATTATGTGTTCTGATGTGGCCTAACAATGTAGTTGTCAGGATTTAGGCCAGTATTCTGATAAATCTTTCACTATTTCTTGCCTCTTAAGGCCCAGGGTAAACTAAGTCAAAGTTAAAATAAGGAGAAAAGTTTCCCTGTTTCTTTCTATCTTCTCCTATTAACATAGTGTTTTACTCTAGTATTAGTGGGTGATTTTTTTAAACTTGTCTTCATCATAGTGTTGAGAATAGGCAAAACAAAAAGGTGCTTATCTGTACTGTAACCACAGAACAAATTATTTCAGGTGTCAACTACACTTTTCGCTTAGTTTTTAATAATCAGATTTTAAGTTTATAAATTAAAAGGCCCAGTTAGGTTGCAGAAACTTTGGAAAGGGAACACGAAATAGAGAAGACTTCAGGGGATTTTTGTTTGTACACTAATACCTATTCTATTTGCTCAGATCCAACAACTCTCCAAAAAAGAAATAGAAGACTTGCTTCGAAGAGGAGCATATGGTGCCATTATGGATGAAGAAGATGAAGGCTCTAAATTCTGTGAGGAAGACATTGACCAAATTTTGCAGCGTCGTACTAAAACTATCACAATTGAATCAGAAGGAAGGGGCTCCACATTTGCCAAGGTGCAGAAAGCTGCAAGTTGTTCTTTCACAGTATAGAGATGTAAAGATAATTGAATATTGTAAAGCTCATGCTTTTTTTTAAGTTCTATTTACTTTTCTTTAATGTGTGTGTATGCTAGGTACCTTTTTGAGGTTCTTATATCTATGTTTTCGTATTAGTGTATGCATGTAGCAAAAACAGATGTGCCTGCTTGGGTAAAGGTGAGTAATAGGTGTTTGCTGCTTGTGAACAGGCTGGGACTTGTGTGAGATACAATGGACTGCAGTAACCAAGAGTATTAACACAGTTTTGTTTATAGATCCATTTGTATCCAGGCGTATAAAAAGTAGGGGAAAATGTATACAAGGCAATAATAAGATTTAAAGTTGTCGGGCTTATACTACGGTTACCTACGTATAAATTATATTTTTAACCCTGAGCTTATTTGTTAAGAGTTTGAAAAGCAAAATAAGACAGCTCCTAAAATAGCAGGGCATGGAGTATGTGTGTGTGTGTGTGTGTATATATATATGTGTGCGTGTGTGTGTGCCTTAGGGGTGCTGAGAATGTAGGATCTTCAGAGAAATAGTCTAGAATACAATTGGACTGACACTTACAAATTTTTGGATGGTAAGAGAAAAACAGTAGTACCGTAGCATCCAAAAACCTATGTTGGAAAACTGGATGAACAAAAAGTAAATTTCAACTCTTTAGTTTCCAAAGCATGTGTAAGTATGAATCTGAACAAATACCAATTCAAGTAAATTAAAAAAATACATCAATAAATAATCAAGCAGTAAAACTGATCTTGGAAAACAGGTGCTTCAAGAATGCAGTTGTGAGAATTAAAAAAAAAAAGACAAAAAACCCAAAAAAACATTAGGACTATAAATATATATTATTTATAAATACACATTTAGTTAGGCTCTGTTAAATCCTGCTGATTGTGGCTTAAGTAAGAAATAGGCTTCTAAAGAGAAGATAGGAAACCAATTGGGGAACATCATCACCACTGTCTTTTTATCAGAAGAGTTAGTAATTTTTCCATGTATTTATTCTTTTTCCAAAAGCAGGGTATCAGAGGTTTTGAAATGCCTGCTGAAATTAAGCTTATTCTATGCTCTCAGGCTTTGATTGTTGGTAGTTTAAACACTCCTTTGAAATTTCCCTCAAGCAAATACTCTTGCATGAGATGAAATCCCCAGATGCTGACAAAGGTTCTATTCTCTTCCATTGAAGAAATTTAGATTTGGAGTTAGAAGCAGAAGAATCTTCCTGCTTACTCTTGTTCTCTCTTGATGCTGCATAGAAGTTCATTAGATTTTTTTGATATATTGTGGATCGGATTTTAGAAAAATAAGGAGGAGAACTTTTGAGTTGCTTTTCAAAAGTCTTTAACAGCTGCTTGGGATGTTTTGGTGAAACAAAGTTGTGGAATCTTCACTGAGGCATTCAGACTGCAAACTTTTGATATTTTACGTTGCTAAGATTTTATTTTCTTTATTGCAGGCTAGCTTTGTTGCATCTGGAAACAGGACTGATATTTCACTAGATGATCCCAACTTCTGGCAGAAATGGGCCAAAAAGGCAGAAATAGATATAGATGCTATCAGTGGTAGAGTAAGTACTTCTCTCTTTTTAATGAATTTTTTTTCAAGTCTCTGCTTGTTCTTGAATTCTGAAATAGCAGGTGTAGGATTTCTGGGGCTTTTTTGATTAATATTTCAACAAGCGAGACTTACTGTGCCGGTCAGCTTGTGCGTGGGTTATCAACATGCTGGTACCTTTAGTATTTACTAGTTCCCTGCTGTGCGTAAACAGTTTAAAAGTTGATTTTTATCGAAGATCAGGAAATGGATGAAAGTATGTAATTGTTCTGATTGCCCTGTTTCTCTCTCTGTAAATCCTGGGCTGGAATCTACAAATGAGCTGACTAAGAATTTTATTGATTTTATAATGCTGCAAGTTTTATCCTGTACTTGAAGATGTTCCCATGCAGTCAGTTCTGAAAAGGTTTCATTGTCCCTTTTTATTCACAGGGACTGCTGTGTAGTCTGTAAGTATTCAGCTCAGAGGCTAATTCCGTGTTGTTTATAACTAACTACTGGCATCATGGTGTGAAACCTGGATTTTGTTGCCCTAAATACCACAAATGTTTTAGTTACGTTGTGGGTATTTACTGTGCTGTCTTTACAAAATATGTATAAATGACATTAGATAGAAGCTGTTGTTTCTGAAGTAAAGCCACTTTACTCAAGAAGAACTTGCCAACTGTTTCACTGATAAGGTTTGTTCCAAATTTTGCAGAACAGCCTGGTAATTGATACCCCGAGAATTAGGAAACAAACACGGCCCTTCAGTGCTACAAAAGATGAGTTGGCAGAGTTGTCTGAGGTGGAGAGCGAAGGTGATGAGAAACCAAAACTCCGCAGGCCTTGTGACCGTTCCAATGGCTATGGAAGAACAGAGTGCTTTCGGGTGGAAAAAAACTTACTGGTCTATGGGTATTGTATACATCCTTATATAATTATAATTCCCTTTTCTAGCAGAAATGTGCAGGCTACCTAAGTGTTTCACTTGCAAGTGCTCATTTGTGTTTCACTTTTGACTAGGTGGGGTCGATGGAGAGAAATATTGTCACATGGGCGCTTCAAGAGACAGCTGAATGAGCAGGATGTGGAGATAATTTGCAGAGCTCTATTAGCCTATTGTCTTGTTCACTACAGAGGGGATGAGAAAATAAAAAGTTTTATATGGGATCTCATTACCCCCACGGAGGATGGGCAAACACGAGAGTTACAGAATCACCTTGGTAAGGGCTTACATGTTTCTGTAGTTAGTTTCATATGTGTATTCCTGCGGTACTTGGATAAACACATCTAGAAATTCTCGCTGAATGTGTCCTGTTTGAAATAAATGGTGTTTATTCCACATATACAGTTCAGTTGATGGGAATACAAGTATCATTTGTGCTTTGCTTTGTATTTGATGGCTTACACAAATGGATTTCTATACTCTGTGTAAGCATTCTTTTCCCTTTCAGAACATAAGAACCTATTCTGTTTCACAGTAGGTGACAGCACACTCCTCTCTTTTTCCCTCCTGTCCCGCTTTGTCCTTAGCTGGTGAAATGTACTCTGGAGGTGCTCAAAGAGATGAAAAAGCAAACAACTTGTATCCAGGGGCTGTGATGCTACTATTTTTTTCTGCACTGTAGGTCACAGTACTGGTGTAGGATATAAGTAACTTAAGAACTAATAAGCATCATGGGAATCCTTGCTTACCTGTTGCTGTTACTGTGTTATATTTTAAATTATACAGGCTTATCGGCCCCTGTGCCCAGAGGAAGAAAAGGAAAAAAAGTCAAGACTCAAGCTAGCACTTTTGATATACACAAAGCAGAATGGCTTCGGAAGTACAATCCAGAACATCTTTTACAAGATGAAGGATACAAAAAGCACATAAAACACCATTGCAATAAGTAAGCAGTAGCCTAAGTGTGACTGTCTTTCAATTTTTACGCAAAGATTATTTTTTCTTCTAATTCTTCGTTGTCTTAGAAGACTTCAAAATAGTTATGGTACTATGAAGAAACTGGTTTTCATGTCATTAGCTTGATTAGACTAAATAAGTTGCAACGTATTAGGAGGTGAACCAAATATTTCACATGTGAAATAATTCTTTGATCATTTTTGAAGAAACTGTGTGTTTGGTTCTGTGTGTAGAGACACAGAGATCTTGCTGATTTGTCTGGGGAACGCTGTGGCAGCCAGGTCTGAAAGCACTGAAGCAGTTGACCTTTGAACTTGCGCTGTTTACCTGGCCTATTTTCTGAGTTTCTGAGAAGCTGAGGTTGCTAGCTTGTTCTAAGCTCATTCATAGCTATGACCGAGCTTGTTTTAGCCAAGCCATTTTTTCTGTAGCAAAATTTTTCTTATTCTGCTTGAGAACTTAGCTGTAGTTAGGAATGGAGGGCAGTAAAAAGTGTTAGGTGACCTGAATTGGAAGTTATCTCCTGTCGTACCTGAAGGATTAATGTTCTAGGAAAATGACTTGAAAGGTTTTTGCTATTACAAAAAAAAAAAAGAAGAAATAAGAAAAAGTAAAAACCCACAAAACCAACCAGAACTATTGCAATCTTTTAGAGTACTAATACCCATATTTCTTTTTTGTTTGTTTGCTTAGGGTCTTGCTTCGAGTAAGAATGCTGTATTACTTAAAACAAGAAGTCATCGGTAATGAAATCCAAAAAGTGTTTGACGGAATTGATGCCAGGTGAACTATAGAGGGGTTTTTTGCCGGTTTATTTTAAATTTAAATGATCAAATGAAAACTCAGAAATCTTCTTAGACTGAATAAGAGAATGTTAAAACCAAATATTTGTATCCTTAGGCTATGAGAAAAATGTGGTTTTAGTTTGTTTTCTAAATACTATGTATCCACTTGACATGCTGAAATCTTGATTCCTATTTATGATTTTAGCTATTAGAAGTCTAATTGTTAAAATCAAAGAGACTTAATAAATGAGTGAAAGATGAAAATTATATACTTTGCTTTCTGACTGGTGGGGTTTTCCTGCCTCTTTATGCCAACTTTTGGTTAGGTGATGCATATTCCATTTATTTTTTGTGAAAAAATTTAAGTATTTCTGTTTGGAAATTGCTGAACTCACTGCTGCGGGAGCTTGTGGTGGATAAAAAGTTTTAATTTGATTCAGAAAGCCATTGCATGCATGTGTGGAAGAAGAGTGCATTCCCTGTTATTAAATCCAAAAGCAGATAAACTGCTAGGAGTTGGCGGAGTTTAGTGAGAGGGGAAGAATTTTGTTTGCTGGTTCTGTGTTCACATTCTTTCCCTGTTGCTGATTTCTGTCAAATATGAAATATGAAACTGTCTGGGTGTCCCGTATTGCTGTTTTTAGGGACTAACTGAGTGCACGGGTGAAAAATTGTATGCCTCAGTTTCTCTGGTTATCAAAATCATTCTTCATGTTAAACTAACATCCTAAAATTTGACGTATATAACTCTTGATGGAGTAACTGTCCACTTGTTAACTTGCTTTTAAATGCCAAAGTGCATTAAGAGATCAAATGTCTCAATCCTAGGAAGCTTTACAACCTTGAGAATAGCCTCTTCATTGTTGCCTGTTGAGTGTTGTATGTGTGTGTTTGAAGAGAGAAGATGAAAAATACCATTAAGTACAAATATACAAAGCGAAATTAAGTATGCGTTCTCCCTCTGAATATTATTGATGTTGATGTGCTGTTGGTGATTCTCCTCAGTGAAATTGATGTTTGGGTCCCTGAGCCTGATCACTCTGAAGTGCCTGCTGAGTGGTGGGATGCAGATGCAGATAAATCCCTGCTAATTGGAGTTTTTAAACATGGTGAGTAATATGGGGGACTATGCATGTCCTTGCCCACCCTACATTCAATTCTTTTATGGCTTACTTGGAACGTTGAATTTGTACCGCAATTTTTTTTTTCCCCCGTTATAGGCTATGAAAAATACAACACTATCAGAGCAGACCCAGCACTGTGTTTCTTGGAGAGGGTTGGCAAGCCAGATGAAAAAGCAGTTGCTGCTGAACAGAGAGCAAATGATTATATTGATGGGTAGGAGCATTTAAAAGTGGGCATGATTTGGCGGGGGGGGGCCTTACAGTAAAAAAGACTGAATTTGTGTTGTACTTTGTCTTCTTAACTGTTCTTCTACTAATTTGATGTCACTATTGTGAAGAATACTACTTTGATTTTACTCCCACAGAGTGGAAAGCAGAGTTAGGAGCAGTGTGACAAAACCATTGAAGTTTTGGCATTTCATAGTTAAAGGAAAAAGGCAGCAACTTGTTACAAGGATTGTACTTTGTATTGCTGTATCAGAAATGTTACAGCATTAGACCCTGAAGTGCAAAAAGCTTCAGAGGCTGTGAATACTGCAGACCTATTTAACTTGACTTCAGGTCAGTCAGCTTCGTGTATTAGTCTTGTGTAGCTAACCAGTGACCCCAGTAGATCAATTTGAGTGTCACTGGTGAAAGGGAGAACTGCCTTTATTCATTGCTTCATCAGTGGGATTAGCAGCTGTGGTCATACAGAACAACTTTGAATGAGATAGTGAATTGGATGGGGGAAGGATTCAAGCCAAAGCTGCTTCTCATTTCAAATCCAAAATAAGTACAGTATATCTAACATTTTAAATGAGTTGTGCTTACCTGAAAGAGCGTCAAGTATTTTCAAATTGTATTAAGATGGGTTCTCCTGTGTTGAAATTTTAACAGGGATGTGGAAGACCCAGAATATAAACCAGCACCAGCGATGTTTAAAGATGATATAGAGGTACAGTAGGCACCTATCAATAGCTCCTCTTAAAACACTTAGAATGTAATATTTCCACCTTTCTGTTGAGCTAACTACTGCATTTTTCTACATTTCTCTGAATTGGTAGATATTCCATTTGTGTCTGCAGTTTGGAGGAGGGGAGTGGGTGCAAATTGTTGTATAGTTCTGTTATATGCCACATTAGCCACTAAAATTTACATTGCTCTTTTTCTTTGTCATCTTCGTAAATTGGCTGCAAGATATAAGTTAAACCTAAATCTCCAGAGAGGGACACCTTTTTAAGTTTGTTTTTCTTTTTTATTTTTCTACAGGATGATGTATCGTCCCCAGGTGATCTAGTGATAGCAGATGGAGGTAAATATATGGAACTTGAAAATCTGAGCCCGATTTCAAATTGTTTAATTCCCCTAGCTCTTAGCTAAAATATATTCAGATTGCCTAGTATAGAACCATAGGCACCAGCAATGATTATGTTCTTAACTTTTCCTGTGACTCTTATTTTAATATAGATGGTCAAATGATGGAAGGAGACAAAATCTATTGGCCCACTCAGTCTGCCTTGACAACACGTCTTCGGCGCCTAATAACAGCTTATCAACGAACAAGTAAAAATAGGCAGGCCCAGCAAATCCAGCCAGCATTCCCAATACAAAGTAATATGATGCAGCCTCCATATGAAGAAGCTGCTCTAAATCCAAAGATGGCTGCTAAGATTGAAAGACAGCAAAGGTATGTGCCACATGCAAATATATGCTTTTAACACATAGCTCTATAAAAAACAAAGGAATTTTTATATTGAAGAAACCTAGATAAAAAAGATACTTAATATTGAAGAAATAATAACTGCTGTCTGTGTGAGAAAGTGAATACAATTATAGAATTCCCTGTTTATTTTTCCTGCTGATCAAGATGGACAAGAAGAGAAGAAGCTGACTTTTACAGAGTTGTGTCTACATTTGGAGTGGTGTTTGATCCTGAAAGGGGACGATTTGATTGGACCAAATTTAGAGCAATGGCTAGGCTACATAAGAAAACTGATGACAGCTTAGAGAAGTACTTGTATGCATTTATGTCAATGTGCCGGAGAGTCTGTCGTCTCCCCTCAAAGGAAGGTGGGTGTATATATTTTTACTTCTTGTTTTATTTTTAATTTCTGTTGCCAAGGCTTGTCTTCGAAAAGATGTTCCAAGATAAAAATGGGGGAAAAGAGAATAAGGAAATAAGTAAAATTTATAGCTTATAACGGGGAAACATATGTATTAACTGATTAAAGGCATCTGCTTCTAGTATTGAGTTGCAGTGCGGGTTTTTTTGCCAGATTCACAACTTTGTTTTGTTTTAACACAGAACTTGTAGACCCAAACATTTTTATCCAACCGATCACAGAGGAGCGTGCTTCTCGGACTTTGTATCGCATTGAACTCCTAAGGAAAGTGCGAGAACAGGCTCTTAGGCACCCACAGTTGTTTGAAAGACTAAAACTATGCCAGCCAAACCCAGACTTACCTGTCTGGTGGGAGTGTGGGACTCATGATAGGGATTTACTTATTGGAGCTGCTAAACATGGAGTCAGCAGGACAGATTATCATATTCTTCGTGATCCTGAACTCTCGTTTATGTCTGCCCAGAGGAGCTATAATCAAAATAAAGTGGCACTCTCAAGGACTTCTACTCCACTCTTGCATCAGTACCAGATGGCATTATCTGCTTCTCCTCTCACACCTCAGTCAAGATTGTCAGATGCTAAAGTGAATGCGTTTGAGGACACAAAAGTGAAAAATGAAAATCTGAAAGAGGACCCTCAGTCTTCTGAAGAGGAATCTATGTCTACAGAGGAGACACAGGCAGTAATGAAATCTGAACCTGTGAGTCCAAAAAATGGCACACCAATACAAAATACGGACCACAAACCTAGTATGAAGACTGAAACAGACAGGCGCATGGTGGCAGCAAGGACGGAGCCTTTAACTCCAAATGCAGCTTCCAAAAAACAGCGAGTCAGCAAAAGGGGATCTGACTCTAGCTCTGACTCAGACTCTGACTCGGATAGATCATCCTGTTCTTCCAGGTCATCGTCTTCATCCTCTTCGTCTTCCTCATCTTGTTCACACTCTCGATCAGGCTCTAGTTCTTCATCATCTTCATCTTGTTCTTCAGCATCCTCATCCTCCTCCTCGTCATCTTCCTCGTCGTCGTCATCGTCATCATCATCATCTGAAGAGAGCGAGAGTGATGAAGAGGAGGCACAGAAACGTGGTATGTGACTAGTCCTTTTTCTGCAGCCTAACTCTTAAACTAAAGAAGTTTATAATTAATGGAGAAATGTCTTTTAAAAGGATATTAAATACCACAAAAGTGAGCTTAAGTATATATGCCCTTGATTCTTTGAGCTGAAAGAATTTCAAAGATACAGCATTTTCTTTGCTTCGTATCCATGCCTTGGATGAGGCAGTTGAGATTTGTTGACTGATTCCCTAAGCAAGCTTACTGTGCAAGTGCTTCGTGTGTGGGAGGAAAGCTAAATGGCTAATGGTTTCTGGAAAAGTATTTGTGACTACTGTTTCTTTTTCTTCTTAAATACAGAGATTCTTTTGGTTGCCCTGGTTTTTTTTTTCCACTCTTACTCACCTGTCTTTGTAGCTTCCTCACTGTGCTTTCATGAAAACTGCAAGCTTTCTTTTGTCCAAGAGAGAGAGTAACGTAAACTGTTTTTTTCTTATAAACTGAAAGTGGCCAAGCAGTGCAGTTGGGCTGAAATTTTTCTATCATTTTAGAATAAGCTCCTGCTTAGAAAAGACTGAGGTCATTTCTGGAGCATAGGACCAAATAACATAGAGGCACTTTTGAAAGCTTCAAAGTAGAAGCAAAAACCTCTGATCAGTGAAGTGATTTAAAATTTTTAATAATCCAACCAATCATTTATCATCCCTTATTTCGATACTCTGAAGGGTCTTCTACTCTTGCCCCATTGAAACTCAGAATGTGAAGAGATGTCTCCAGTGTGTGATAACAAATGGTAATGGAGAATGGAAGGGGACGAAGTTAGGCAGTGGAATGACAGCATAAATAAATGAGCTGTTGTTTTCCAGTATCTCAGGGAAAAAGGCATTTTGTCCATCAGATGGATCTTCTTGTCTGTGGAAGTGACAAATGGAAACCATGGGATTAATTTACGGGGAAAATGATTACTGAGCAAATAAAATGCCACCTAAAAAATGATATAAGATGCTACTGCCTATGGCAGTGGAAGGACATTTTGAGAGGAAACAGTTGTATGGAAACATTAAAACAGTGGGGGGAAAAAAGGAATGTTTATATGACATAAATATTTAGGTCTAGGTGGTAGATAATGTGGTAGATAATGTAACATGTGCTGCAAGTCCAAATACTGGGCTTGCTTTCTGCAAGAAATTGTGCCCTTCTCAGATTGCAGAATGTCGTAAAATAGTCAGTCTTTCTTTTTGTGGCTATTTTGCTGTAAGCAGGTCTTGAAGAGATTCTTGAATGTTAGAAAATTAACTTCATCTGCAGTTCTCATTTAAAGCCCAGGTTCTGTTTCTCAGGCTGCACAATGATCATGGATTTGGCGTACTTTTCAGATCCAAAACATCTTTAAGGGAGAATTAAATTCTATCAGATGACTTGATCTATTTGTACTGTTAAGGACAAATTTGAGTTCTGTAGAATTGTCCCCCAAGACTCTGACACACTGTGCTGGTACAGTTTTTAACTTTTTAAGCAGCATAGTTACTCTAAGCTTCAGACTCCTTCCCCATAACATAGTGAAATTTGTATTGTCTCGATGGAGTCAAGAGGAAGTAATGAGAAGTCTAACAAGGTCGGAGGGCGCATGGGAAAAATACTAGGCAAGAGTTCTCAGTGATGATAAATTTCAAAAATTAAGTGATGTAAACACGTGTTCAGGACAGGGGACATCCAACGTTCCAGCCAGTAAATGAAATGGGATGTTTTTTAAAGTAGCATCCCAGTAGATTTGCCACGTTCTAGTGATAGAGACCTTTTATTTCAATTTAATTCTATGTTTTAGTGCACGCTGGCTTACAAAGGAAAT
Organism: Phaenicophaeus curvirostris; assembly: GCF_032191515.1. Lineage (NCBI taxonomy): Eukaryota > Metazoa > Chordata > Aves > Cuculiformes > Cuculidae > Phaenicophaeus > Phaenicophaeus curvirostris. The sequence goes on from NC_091405.1 coordinate 15,228,807, forward strand.
AATGTTATAATAAACTCTGAATCATGTCTGTTTTCAAATAGGTAAAGGTTTGATGTGTTAAGGTCTTGAAATATTAACAGAAATGTGTGGAGTTCCCATGCCTAGAGAAGGATCTGTAGTCATCCTGGAAAAACTTAACAAATGAATTCTTCAGTTTAATTTCATGTTTGGGCTTCCTCTGAATGTTGTTTTGTGTTTTTTGTTTGACTGAACCTCTTAGAATGACCATTTAACTTCTTTATGATATCAGGTGGTTGATATTAGTGGTTTTATTTAGCAGAAGGAACCCCACATATAAAAGCATACGATGAAGAGAGTGTAGCCTCTCTGAGTACAACACAAGATGAGACGCAAGACAGTTTCCAGATGAACAATGGGACACCAAATTCTAATTACCTCCTACAAGGTGGATACATGTTGGCTGCATCCTACTGGCCAAAGGCAAGTGTGTAATACTACTTTGAAAACCGGAGTTGTTGGGGAAGGTGGGCTGTGACATCAGTATTCAATTCAATGTGTTAAAACCATACCACTGAATTTTGTGGAGATCTTGGAAGAAAACCCAGAATTTGTTCATGGTAAACTAGTAAAATAACGATGAAGCATTTTTGACGTCAGTTGTGTAGCTGTGTCTGCATAAGAGAGAATGTTCACATAAGAAACAAAGCTTTAAAGGAAACTTATGTAAGATGAGGTAATTTATTGGGTGTTTGGTTGATTATAAGCCTATGAGAGGAATTGTTCAGAGTAGTCCAAAAGAATGTTAAAAATGAAACCGAGCAAAGAATCAGTTGGGGTAAATGTTAGAAAAACTTTCTTAATAGTAATAGAACTCTCAGCTCCATTGTGAAACTGAGTAATGCTGAAATGTAGACTGGTTGAAGCACTGGTGCCATACAACTTTGATGTTAAATTTAACTCTGTGATTTCATATGTGAATTAGTGTAACTGGTGAAATTCTAAAGTATACTTTGAAAAGACGACAATACCGAGTGACGGGAAATTCTTGTTTGATACAATATTTCTAAGCTCTTCAGGCTTACTGGAATTCCTATGGCTAGCTTGAAAGACTGCAGCGCAGTTTCTTAAACTTTCATTAACTGACTTGCTAGGAAGAAGCAGAAGTTGTGAATTGCTGGAATGCCAATTCACTACATAAACTTTAACTGGGATATATTTTTGCCAGGGTTTCTTTCCTGACATATGAGGAAAATGAGTCTGACTTTGACATTTTCTGGGTCCGAAAAGTGCAATTGATTTTACATTCAGCATTACACTTACAGGTTTTGTGTGTCACTGTTTCTTATTTTAAGCATAGCAAAGCCCACACGATGTTAACATTTGACAGATTATTTTTTTTTAATGTTTTTCAGTAGTTCCAAAGAAATTGTAGCATTTTTAGTGTGTTGCTAGGCATATGCTATTTAAAAAATATATACACTGGCTTTGTAATAAAAACCCATCATTTCAAAATCTTCTTTTGTGAAACAGGCACAAGTTACAAATCAGCTTGAAAATTCAGAGCCAGATCACAAGCTTGTAATGAAGAAAGAGTGACAAGGTCAGATGAGGAAAGTCTGGGAAGGAAAGCAATGCAGGAGACTAAAGGGTGATGAGACAGGGAAAATAGATGTAGGATCTGAACTTCAGGAGTAATGAGTTGTTGCTGTGTTTGCTCACGGAAGATGCATTTCAATCTCAGTACTACTTCTCATAATTTTTGAATGTTGATTTTGTGAAGAGTAGCATAACCGTCATGTCATAGGTACTTGGCAGATTATGAAAAAAATTGCGTACAAAATCAGACTTGTTTTAATTATAGGGGTGGGTCTATAACTTGGCAAAAAGTGTTTGCTTACAGAACAGGTAATTTTAGCATTACATTTTTTATTTGACAAATAACTGCACTCCAAAATTATCAGAAAATGTGGTAGTTTGTGGAGTCTGCATATACTTAGCTTAGTTTATTGGGGTATGTATTATGCCAGTCTGTGAAGTCAAAGGTGTGTTTGGTGTTTAAGGAAGGAGCATGAAGAATATTAATGTTTCAAAAGCTAAAATAAGATGTGAGTAGAAGTCTGTAGACCTAGTTTTATAGGTGCTGTTTGCCAGGTACATTATGGTGCGGCTCCTGGGTTCAGACCCTGCTACCTATAACTCAAAGCCAGACTTACAAATACTGCTTGGGTAGTTACAATACCTTTCCTTTAAACATCAATGAGATAAGGGCTTTCCAGCCTTTTTGCAGGTCCCAGACCTGTATAGATGAGAGAGTTGTGAAAGAGTTGTGAAAAGCCACCTCTGTACTTAATTTCATCACCTCTTTACAGGTAATTGGTACAAATTCAGGAACTTAGAACTCTTTTAACCCCAAGTCCAGTGATAAGAAGTGTTGTAATTTCTCTTCTTTTTAGAAATAGGAGATAATACATTGATGTAATGCAGATAATGTTGGTAAGCATTACTCTTAAAAAAATTTTTTCTCTGGTTTTTAGGATCGAGTTATGATTAATCGACTTGATAGTATTTGTCAAACAGTGTTGAAAGGTAAATGGCCTTCAGCAAGAAGGAGCTATGACAGCAATACGGTGGCATCCTTCTACACAACCAAACTTCTGGATAGCCCAGGCGCAGCTGCAGATTACAGTGAGCCCAGTGCATCAACACCCCCTCTTTCAGGTGTTAAAGAAGAGTATGATCAATCACCACAGATGTCAAAGGTGAAGAAGCATGTACGAGAAAAGGAGTTTACAGTGAAAATCAATGACGTATGTTTATTTTTATTGCCCTAGGACCTGATTGCGATTGCGGTGTGCGGCATGCTTTACCTGCAAGTGGCTGCCTGCTCTCACTCTCACTTCCTTGACACACTTGTTTGTGGGTATTTGGGTCTGCTGCTTCTGGGCATTGAGTGTTTTGGTTTGGGGTTTGGTTTTTGGGGTGTTGGATGGTTTTTTTTTCTTTTATCTGCATAAGCCACTGGAAGAAATCATTGTTATTTCTCTTGGAATTGAAGTTTTGCCACTCTGGTGTTTCCTCAGACAACCTGTCTTATGCTGTTTCTAAGAAATCTGATTGCTGAAAAAAGAAGATATTTCTTTTGTTAGCCTTTTTTAAACATTGCAGCATGTCTTGTCCAGAAAGCACTTTATTTTATCATGGCCTTTTAGAGGATTATAGGTAAATATCCGAGTTCAAATGCAGACTAGAAGCTTCAGGTGTTTTTCTTATCTGTAATTTGATACCTGTTTCTGGCACATTAAAAAGTATGAAAATTTTCTCTTGTAATTGGATGCAGTGTTTCTTTAGGACTGGAGCAGGCAGGGAGGTAGACAGCTGCTCAGTGCCTCGATTTTTGAGTTAAGATAGCAGAAAATTTGAAATTTGTATTCATCCAAGAAATCCCCTGAAATTTCAGTTCAGTTTTGGTTTTTACGTGGAGGAGAGGCAAGACCATTTTAAGGTCTAATACAATGGTTTCATTCTTCCTCAACTCTTCTGGAGTAACTGCGTATGAGAATCCTCATTATGAAGTAGTCATTTCTGGTTTGGAAGAGACTCTTCTAACCCTGGCATTTATTTAACAGGAAGGTGGTTTGAAATTGACTTTTCAGAAGCAGGGACTGTCTCAGAAAAGGCCATTTGAAAGTGATGAAGGTGCATTGGGGCAGCAGCAATACCTGGCTCGTCTGCGTGAACTCCAGAATGCTTCAGAAACCAGCCTTGTCAACTTCCCCAAATCACTTCCTGAATCAGGTACATAAAATGTCTGAGGGCACAAGGGTTACCATTAAATGTTCTCTTCTGGGTTCTTCTGTTGATCTCCATGTGTAGGCAGCGGAGGGAGATGATTGCAGTGTGTAAAGTTGATGCTGTTTAAACAGTCATAAAACAATAGGCAGTTTGTGTTAGATAAAACATGTAGACATTATAGGCACTTGAACTATTTAAAGTAATTTTATTTCCCTTTTTTATTCAGACATGTTTCTTGTTATAAACAGTTTGAGCATTTGACACTAATTTTATTGCATCATTAATTAGGTACTTCCAGTCACTTAACAGCCGGTGCCAATGGAGTCATAGTTGATAGTCAGCCTGTAGTCAAAAAGAGAAGAGGAAGAAGGAAGAATGTGGAGGGAGTTGATGTCCTTTTTATTAATAGAAATAAACAGCCTAATCATGTAAGTAAACCTGATTTTGTATCCAACAATAAGATCCAAATTACTGTTTATCCCTTAACTGACCATAACCAGCTGTCAACATAGAACAAAAGCTGCTGAGTTGTTTTGATTTTTCTTCTGAAATTACTGGCTGACAGTTTGTGTCTACACAAATGACAGCTGGTAGAGTTTTACTAAATATTACATGCATACAGTATTGATAACTTTTTAAGGTAAGTTTAATTCTAGTCTTAATGAACAGTAATTAACAATGTATTATTAAAAATTTGATATCTCACCTAGCAACGCTTTCTGACATCCTTTCCTGCAACATCTGTTACAAGACCTGATTGTACAGTGGCTTAAAGGGAGTGAGCAATCTGTGGCACAGATAGTCTCACTGAGTCCTTGAGTGTGCATAATGATCTGCAGCACTGTGGCCTTCATTTTATCATATAGGAAGTAATTGCAATGCTTTGTTTTCTACAGAGAACTTAGTGAAATGTTTTGAATTTTTCCAGGTTAACCCAGGTATTAACTCCTGTCAAGTTGCTGCAGGAATAAACCCAGCACTCACTTACACGCAGTCCCAAGGCATGCTTGATGCAGAGAGTCCAGTTCCTGTTATTAACCTGAAAGATGGAACAAGGCTTGCAGGTGATGATGCCCCCAAAAGAAAAGATTTAGAAAGGTGGCTTAAAGAACATCCTGGATATGTCGAAGATTCAGGAGCTTGTATTCCTGTGAGTATTCCTTTCAGTGCTGTTTTAGCAATACAGTAAAACATAGCTTGTAAAATACAACTCCAAGTACATTTTATGTTACATGGAATTATTCCTTCCTTTGTTGCTCAGCCTTGTTTAGGAAAAAGAAAATGTCTGTTCCATATTATGTAATAGAAGCTCTGCAAGCCTTCCTTTAGTCTCACAAATGTAATTGCCAAGAAAAGCAACGCTAAACGAAGACATTTGATGTTTGTCTGATTTCATGTAGGACTCAGAATTATCTAAAATAAGAAAATCCATGTTACCATGATAGTGATGATGAGAGCTGAAAATGCGTAACAGCATATTTAGTGATGTGCAAGAGGATTGAAGACATTGCTGTGAGATGTATCTCATACCTACATTACAGTGCTGGGGCAGTGATGTCTCTGTGGGTAGAATGTGTGCACTGTTATCTTTGAATCTGAAATTTGTTCATGTTGAACAGAATGGAAAAAAATCACATTGTGATTTCTGGAATAATAATAACCTTAGTTATCCATGAAGATGTTAATAACACAAAACAGTAGCAACGTTCCTGACAGTAAAAGCACTGTTCAACACTTAAAGGCCATTGAAACAAAACAATGGGCAGAGGCATTGGAGAGAGGATGTGGGGCTGTTCACTTGGGCCTCATATGATTGCGATGAGTTAAATCGGTATTGTTACTAAAATATTTCTGAAATCAAAGATGATTTCCAGTTAATGCCTGACTCAAGAGACTGCAGAGGTGTCTTTCCATTTCTAAAACAGTTATATCAGAAGGATAATTGGCTTTTTAATTCCTTTGTAACAGAGGATGCAGCTGCATGATGGGAGGCCCAAACAAAAAAGACACCGTTGTCGAAACCCTAATAAACTGGACGTTAATAGTTTGACTGGTGAAGAACGTGTTCAGCTTATAAACAGGAGAAACGCAAGAAAGGTATTTGTAGTACTGTGCCCATTCAGATGTCCCCCCAAATGATGAGTTATCTGAAATGAGGAACTCTGTATACTTCATTAGCTAAAATAATGTGCACAAATGAAAGGTTTTCTTTTTTAAGAGCAAGGAAGTCAATGGCAATCTTATTCAATTTTGCAAAAGAAGCGGAGCTTCCTAACAGGAGTATTTTTAGAAATTGACTGAGGTGATAGAATAGGACTGACTCAGTGGGTAAAGGAGAAGTTTTAACAGGATTATAGTTACAACCTTCTTGGAAGTACTTGGATTGCTGTTCTCTATTCATATGGTTGCTTTTCCATTCATTGCATGTGTAAATAAACTCTGATCTTTGCACATTAGTAGAAATGTTGAATATTGAAGTGGCAAAGTGTGAATTCAATAGATGAGTTTGACTTTAGTAGATGTAGAACAAATGAAGAGTATCTCACGCACCACCAGGAATCAGTCAAAAGCTGTATCGTATTCACTGATAATTTAAAGTGAGACTTTATTTATATTGATTTATGCAAAAGGCAAAAATAAAACAGTGTCAGGTAATGTGTGTTGTCTTTTTCTTGTCAAATGAGACTTATTTTCTGACTTTTATCTTCTGCTTCTCAGGTCGGGGGTGCTTTTGCTCCCCCTCTGAAGGATTTGTGCAGGTTCTTGAAAGAAAACCCAGAGTATGGAGTAGCTCCTGAATGGGGAGAAGTTGTAAAACAGTCTGTGAGTATTTGCAGAGCAAGATAACCATGACATGAAATGTGTCTTGCAAACAAACAAGGCAGATGGGATGGGGGGGATGTCATGCCAGAGGGCATGCTTTTATTTCTGGTATTGTATTAAATGTGGGGTGTGAGTCAATGTTTACTTTTTTTCTGCCAGCTCAGCTCCCTGAGCTGGTTTGGTGGCACAGCTGTGAGTAGGAGGAAGGGGAGGGACAGTGGCTGGCAACCCCAAATTAGAGATTTGGGTGAAGGAGCTATAATACTGTGATTTTGCTCCTATAATTAGCTCTATTTGGCTTAATCTGCAAACAAATCTCTAAGAATGAGCTAGCAGAGGGTCTGAGAAGATGCCTGCATAGGCCTAATGGTGGAAATGGGCCTTTAGACGTTTGGTATGCAATAGCACAAAGTTACCACAGGTTCCATTGAGTTGCCTGGAGATCAAGCTGCTGTGCTGACATGCCAGAATAATCTTTGACACTGTTACTGTATGCTTGGTCTTTTGTTTGCTTTTTTTTTTTTTTTGTCCATCTTTAAGCTCTCAAAATCCTAAAAGTACCCAATGCATCTCTTGCAGGGATTCCTTCCGGAAGGTATGTTTGATCGTATTCTCACTGGACCTGTTGTGCGGGAAGAAGTAAGCCGGAGAGGAAGACGCCCCAAAAGTGAGATTGCTAAGGCAACAGCAGCTGCAGCAGCTGCCACTGCTGCAAGCATATCAGTTAACCCTCTGCTAGCCAACGGATTGCTTCCGGGAGTGGATCTGCCTAGTCTTCAGGCCTTACAACAGAACCTGCAAAACCTGCAGTCGCTGCAAGTAACAGCAGGATTAATGGGAATGCCAGCTGGCTTAACTACTGGAGGAGAAGCTAAGAACGTGGCTGCCATGTTCCCCATGCTGCTGTCAGGGATGGCTGGATTACCAAACTTGCTGGGCATAGGAGGACTTCTAACAAAGTCTACAGAATCTATTTCAGAGGAAAAAAAGGGAAGCGATTCTAAGGAGGCAGATACAAAGAAAGAAAGGACAGAAGACCAAAATATGGATACTGGCGGTGAAAACTCTGTTTCAAGTTCTCCTTCGACATCCTCTGCTGCTGCAGCTGCCAACCCTCTCTCTCTTAACCCATTACTTTTGTCCAACATACTTTACCCAGGGATGCTTCTCACTCCAGGCCTTAATCTTCATATCCCAGCTTTGTCTCAGTCTAATATTTTTGATGTACAGAACAGTGAAAGCAATGACACAGGCTCAGCCAAGCCCACAGAAGAAAAGGAAGAAAATTCTAGGGTTAGAGATCAGGAAGACAAAGGGGGAATAGAGCCAAGCTCTCATAATGAAAACAGCACAGATGAGGGTTCAGAGAAAGCAGATGCTTCATCTGGATCTGATAGTACATCGTCTTCATCTGAGGATTCAGATTCTAGTGATGAAGACTGACCCCAGACTCTGCACTTAAATTATAAACTGATTTTGAATTTATTCTTTAATTATTTCATTGTAAATAACCCAGTGTCGAGTGCATCAATGATTTACTGACCGAACATTTCAGTATTTGTTTAGAAGTGCAAACTGCTTTCAGAGACATTTTGCATGTAATATTTCTTGAAGTTCATAAGTTTCTGAACTTGTATGTACTATCAAATACACAATGGTGTAAAATTACAACAAAAGGCATTATAATTTTGTTGGGGGGTTAATTTTATGAAAATAATGCTCAAGTAAGAGCTGTATATTTAATATATTTGCAGTGAACACAGAATACTTTATGCATATTATTGATTTAATTTGAATATAGTTTTACAGCCTCCTTGACACTTCTAATTTACAGATCAAAACTCAGCAATAATTTGGGCAGCTAATGAATGTCATGAAAGCTGTAGAATCTCCATCACCATCCATTGCTTTAATTACATGAAAATGCTCTAGTGTTGTGATGCACTGCTGTTTCCAATTCAGGTACAAGTGTGTTTAAAAGAAGATAAATTTTTCCCAATCAGCCAATTAAACTGGCTACCTGTTACCTCAGCTGAGTTAGTTTAGGAAGTTTACATTGGTTTCTATGACTTGTTTTCAGGTTTTGTTTTGTTTTCTAAAGACATCCTGTATATCACGTTAAAATCTGAGTTATTTGAGATACGACTGTTGGGGTTTTTATCTCCCTTATTACAACTGTTCTCTTCAACAGCAGTTAAGGGGAAATCAAAGCAAAAACTGTCTTATCTCATGCTACTTGGCACCATGTAGATCTATTTAGTTTACACCTTGCAAAGTTTTGGGCTCCCTCTGCAGAATTACAAGTCCCAAAATAGGGAGTAGTTTCCCCAAGGCTCAGAAGAGGCAAACTGTCATAAAGTGCCACTGAAAAGACCTTTCAACACTGCATACTTCATGTAAAAATTGTTTGTTTGCTCTGTTTGTGTAGATTTCTATTTGTGTTTTATGTCATAAACCTCCCGGAGTTACCAGTTAATAATGGTAAATAAAGTATAGCTAGTTTTGAACTCCTTTTGAGTTTAAACTTCTCTGCAGATTTAAATCTGACTAAATATTAAATATTACCCAAAACCATTATTGGGATATTTCCTCATACATTATGCTGAGTTACCCACTAAAGATAAAGCACTTTGAATAGTAAGGGAGACAATTTTTTCCTAGAAACCACAGTAACAGGGCATAAGGCATCTGTCCAAATCCTTAGAACCCTTTACTATATAAAATCTGTCTAATATTTGATGTGTGATATGATTCCTCCTTCTTCTTAAGCTGCTATTACTCTGACACAGTTGAGGCCCAGATTCACATTTACAGGAGTTCCGAAATGACTGAGACTTCAGTTGACCTTGGTTACATCGTTTGCAATCCAAGACTAGGCAAGTGTTAAGAGAAAATAGATACAGGTACTAGCAGAAGTCACTGAAAAAGCTTTACAAAGGGATAAATTTAAAAATAAAAAACAAAAACTGTATATTTTGATATAGTTCTGTTGCTTGCTTGTACAGTAAAACAACTGTGTTGTTTTTTATCAAGAACTTTACCAATGAAATTACGTTTCTATGTGCAAAATGATTAGCCCCATGATTAGAAGCAGTATTACTTGTAATTACAGAATTATACAAGTACCATTTGGATTGTGCTGGTTACGTATTTTCCCAAATAGTATTCTGATTTTTGGCCCTTCATGCAGTGTCTTAGCAATAGTGAAAATTAAAAACTGCCAAGAGAAGGGGGTAGCAATTCTTCATCATTTAAAAAAAAAAAAGAATTTTCGTATTTAATATTTCGCCCTTTGTAATATAGCACTTTTATTTAGCTAGGATGCATCTATGAAATAGCCAAAGTTTTACAAACAGTTATTAACTTAGTTTGCTGATGGAGTATGTCAACAATACCATCACATCCCACCCTTACCCCACAAAACAAATCCTAAATCTTGTGGCTAAAACGTAATTTATATCAGATTTATGAAATAAAGTATTTTCCTAATTATGGTCAAGTGAGTTTGGTTACCATTCTAGTGATTCTTTCTATGTAATAAGGCAATTACAGTTTCAAGTAATGAAGGCTGGTGTAGACTTGAACATAATATATTTGGTTTATTTTTCATCAGTTTGAACCAGAAGGGGAAAAACATGTCCCACGATCAGCTAAACTATATGCAAATACGGTTGTGTAAAGTTAAGGGTTATAAGAAAACCTCAGTAGAATTACACTAATACTGAAGTTAAAATTAAAAGGATATCCAAGGTGATGATAAAGTGTGTGTTGGTAGTTACTAAAAGAACCTTAGCTGTTATTGCCTTGTATTTCTATCCCTTGTTTCAGGCTTCATGATCCAAGTCTTAGTCCAGGTTTTTTTTGGACATTTGCAATATTTGCCAGTTGTGTTCTGTGTAGTCTGGATTTGCTTTCTGTAGTTGAAGAAGCGTCTTAAAAAGTCATTTGTAATTTATTGAATTACTTTCTATGATGTTCTATAGAGCAAATGGAAGTTTAATTATTTTTTATTAAACATATTCTTTGACTACCCATGATGTCGGCCTCAATATGTGAAAATAATACTGTCTGTGTAAGGATTAAACGTGTCTTTCAGCAGCAAAACTGAAGTTTCGGTTTTAAGCTCTAAAACTGAAATTATTCTTAAAGCCATGAAAAAAATACAATCAAGCCAAGGGTGTAAGTTCCAACTCCTCTGCCCCCAGCGACCATGCTGTGTCATTGTATAATTTTTCTGGGAATCAGTTTCCTGTAATTCTGTGGTCTTTCAAACAAAACAATCTGTTTTTCTAGGGCATAAAAATGCACGTATGCCTATGAGCTCTGTTTTCAATGATGTTCTTCTCTGTTTCTTTTTCCTTGCGAGTCCTGCAGAATGCTGAATAGTAATCTTTAAAATTTTTAGCAGCTTTATTAGTAAACTGTCACAGATTGGGGAAAAAAAAAAGCAGGGGAGATCGCGTCTTCTGATTTGACAATCCAGTCCTTTTAGTTTGTAGATTTAACTACATGTGTTTTTCAATTAAACTGTTTCCAAGGAACAGGTCATATAGGGCTCAGTATTGATGCTTCATCTCTCATGCTTCTCTGAACACTTCTGAAGCAGTATCTGGATATGACGATTAGATGAAACTATTAAGAAGGTGTGCCAGGCAGCTTCCTGTCCTATTTGTTAGGTCTTGTCTCTGAGAAAATTATTTCTGCCATGTTATTTAGCAATAGATTTCTCATGTATTGTTCTGTATGACAGCACAGATACACCATCATAATGCATGTTTACTTCTTAATGACTCCATTTAAGCTGTAGAGAGATTAAGTGTGCCTGGTGTACATAGTTAATATAAAGGTATCTGCAGTGTAGCATTACATGCAATTATTTGTGATGTGGATATTACATTTAACTGTATAAGCAGTTTCTCATCTAGTCCTATTACACATACAATTACCTTCAACATAAGCAAGCTGTATCACTGTAAAGGTTATGCTGGTGTCTGCTGAGGAGAGGAATTGCACTGGTGTAGCTGTGGGAGTTCACAAAACAACTCTCCTGGCTTATCTAAATGGCCCCAATGTTATACAGACAGGCAATATCATTTCTTATTTACATCTGGAGGCAAAGGCAATAAGGACGATAGATTTCCACAACTGCAGTATGAAAGTCTCAATCACTTTTAACTAATGATTTGTATATTTTTTTCTTTTAAAAGATACAGCAAGGACTTCTGATGGTTAAGTGTCTGTGATGACAAATGTAAATTTCAGGTAACATTTCACTCAGAAAAACTATTCTTTTAGGAAAGAAAAACAACTTGTCTACCTTTTAGTAGTTAAATATAAGTGAGATAAGTCAGCAAATTGCATCATTACTGCCAAAATTTCCAGCCTGCCAGAAATGATAAACAGTACTCTGTTATATTTCAGTTTTTAACCCAGCATTTTAGGAACATGTTTCACTGACAATAAAGAGCTAAGGAAAATTTTCTGCAAAGTAGGACAGGCTGAAGTTGAAATGGAGAAGTGTGTGCAGGTGTAAGTATATCCAGTCAGAATAATTACGACCCCAGAACACTTTGATTTTAAAAATACCCAAACTACTTGGCATTAATCCAACTCTGGCATTTCTTTACTTCAAAGGGGAAGGGAAGTTTCCAGGTTGGCCAAATTAAGGCTATGATTGTTTATTTAACATTGCCTTTTTTCAGTCTTTCACACAAGCAAGGAAGGAAAATGCCATTTACCGTGTCCTGCTGAAAGTTACTCTGAAAAAAGGACTTTCCCCCGCCACTGCTTCTTGCCTGCTTCAACCATGAAGAAGACCTAAGAATGCAAAACTCTCATTAGTGTTCCAGGTAAGGTGTCTCATGCCTAATTCTCTTACTGTCTCTTCTGTGTCTATGGTAAGCTGTTTTGGGGAATCCTTCGGGTCCTAGTGTCAGGTATGGTATCATCCTATTTCTCTTTCTGCAGTGCTCAACAGAACTGATGGTGTGTCCTCAAGCTGTTTTCTGTTCTCAGAGGAGAAGAGCTTTGGAGTTGGTAACTACTATTTCAAGTTCTCTGCTTTATGCTGTTTGATCTCTCTTGTCAAAGCAGGATTTTTGCTCCTATAAGGCAGAATTTCAAACACCTAGTACCTAAATAACTGTACAGTGCTTCATTTATTTTTTTTAATGCAGCAGCAATTCTAACCTAAATAAACTGATTTTATTTATTTTTTCTCTTTGTGCAAATACTTCCAAGAGTTGGTCATCTTGGCCTTTCCTTATGAGCAGACCAGACTTGGTATGTGTCTGGTCTTAGCTGGGAGGCCGCTGTTCTTCCCCTTGCACCGTGGTAAAAATGTCTTGTCTCAGTCAATTTTCAGTACTTTGTAAAGCGTGGATGCATGGAAACATTGATTTACACCAGCATACTTCCCACAGCATAGCAACCTTACCTTTAACCTAAGCTTTGCTTATCTTTTGATAACGTGAGGGCTTGTTACTCTTACTTCTTTTTATCCAAAGGATTTAGAAAGGACAGATTAATGTTTCTCAGTAGAAAGTAAAATACCATAATAAGTTATTGCTGCTTTCTTCTTTAACAAATCTAGCTTAGAAAAAAGCTTTAGCGTATGACGCACAGATGCTGGTGTGGCCCAGAGCATCCCCTCCGTGCTCTGTTTACCTCAGAGCCGCTGCTGCCTGACCGTAAAGTTCACGTCTCCTCTGTGCTGTAAAAAAGAGACATGTCAGACATGGGCTACAGCCTAACCATTAGATTTTTAACGTGACAGTGGGACAGCAAGACCCCTAACTTGTCCTGACACGCCCCAGGGGCCGCAGGTGCCGGGGAAGCCGCAGAACGGGTCGCAGCGCCCGGGCGGGCCTCGAACCAGCGACCCCGGGGCCGCGCCGGGCCGAGACCTGGGCCTGGGCCTGCCGCCCGGCGAGAGGCTGCGCGTGCGCCCGGGGCGGGGCTTGGACGCACCGCCCTATCCGAGGCCGCAGCGGCGCTGGGGGGCGGGGCCTTCCCCCTGCCGGCCAATGGGATGTCTTGGTGTTACCTGGGGGCGGGGCCTTCTCCCTGCCGGCCAATGGGAGGCCGCGGCGGGCGCGGGGCGGGGCGCGGCGCCGCGGTGTTTGGATTCGAACGCGCGTCGCGACCCCGAGGGGCGGCGGCGCAGGCGCAGAGCGCGGCGGGGCGGCGCTGCCCCCTAGCGCCGGGGGCCGGGATGCCGGGCGAGGACGAGGACGACCCCTCCGCCGAGCCGGGGCCCGGGGGGGCCGCCCCCCCCGCCTCCCCGCCGGCCGAGGACGGCGACACCCGGCAGCGCTACGAGGAGCTTTGCGGCAGCCTCAACATGGACGAGCGCGCCCGCTCCGAGGCCTGGATGAGCTACCAGAGCATGAAGCGCAACTACACCCTGGAGGTGAAGGGTGGGGGGCGGCCCCGGGGCCCGGGGCGCGGCGGGAGGCGGCTGCGGCCTCTCCGATCTTGGGAAGAAGCGTTAGGGGGGCCTGGCTCGAGCTGCCCCGGCCCCGGAGCTGCTCGAGGCCGGGCCGGACGGGCTCGGAGCCCCCGATCCTGCGGGAGGCGGCCCTGCCCGTGGCAGGGGGTGGGGCTGGGTGGCCCTGAGGTCCGTCCCATCCCACCCTATCCCTGTTTATCCCTCCCCATCCCTGTTTATCCCTCCCCATCCCACCCCACCCCTCGGCTCTGACTGCCGGCAGCCCGGGTCGGTGATCCCAGCTCTGTGGGGCTGGTTTTGCCTGTCCCGCTCAGTGCCGGCTTCTCCCGGGGCTGCCGGCGGGAGGCGCCTCCCTCACGGGCCGCTTTTAACCCTGGAAGCGGCGTTGCTGATAAAAGCCCGTCCGGAGATCTCGGGGTCTCTTCGGGGTTCCCCTTCCCGCCAGCTCGCGGCTCGGCACCCGCTTTTACCGCCTTTCCCCTTTGAGGCGATATTTTTTAATCCATGGGAGGAAAGCTGTTCGAAAGTTTTTTGCTATGATTAATTTCTGTCCTGGTACCAGATTGAGTGATTTTTCTGTTGCGTAATACAGAAAAATGTGGAAAATATGTTCTGTTCCCACTGTCCTGGGTGGAAGAATGTTCTCAGAGCGAGGAACTGCAGCTTTTATTGATTCACTCCTCTCAGCCTGGAGAAGAGAAGGCTCTGAGACCTTATAGTGACCTTCCAGTACTTGAAGGGGCTCCAGGAAAGCTGGGGAGGGGCTGTTCACAAAGGCTTGGAGTGATAGGACTGGGGGAATGGGTATAAACTGCAGAGAGGCAGATTTAGACTAGACATAAGGAGGAATTTCTTCATTATGAGAGTGGGGAGGCCCTGGCCCAGGTTGCTCAGAGAAGCTGTGGCTGCCCCATCCCTGGGGGTGTTCAAGGCCAGGTTGGATGGGGCTTGGAGCCCCTGATCCAATGGGAGGTGTCCCTGCCCATGGCAGGGGGTTTGGAACTAGATGGGCTTTATGTCCCTTCCAACCCAAACCATTCCATGATGTTATGATTTATTTATTAACACTGAGGTAGTCCAAAATCTTATTATAGGACAATAACAACACCAAACGTATATTATTATACTTTGGATCAAGTCTGATATTTATACAGGTAACTCTAATTTAATTCAGTGTTAAGATCTGTTTGGCATCTGTTCTCCCTGTAGTTAGAAAGTAGAACTTCAAAACAAGAAAGCACCTCTGTCACTGGTTGAACATCAGTTGTTTCAGGCACAGTCCCATCATTTTACCTGTTATTGGGTGCGTAGCCAAAAGCTGTGTTTTTCAGTGAAGTCTTTTAGCTGCCTGATGTTTCAATTTACAGGGAAATGATCTGCATTGGCTAGCATGTGCCTTGTACGTGGCGTGCAGAAAAGCAGTTCCAACCGTGAGCAAAGGGACAACTGAGGGGAATTATGTATCTTTAACCAGAATTTTGCGATGTTCAGAACAGAGGTAACTTTTCTTTTTGTGAATTTTTAAACACTTACAAAACATCAAAGACTGCTTATCTGCTTGTGAATTTTAGGAATTGAGAATGAAGGCCATTGCTGTTCATTTAAACAATACAAAAATTTTCCTTTAAAAACTTTATTTTTCTAAATCAGAAATATAGGGAGTTTAATGTTGGAAAATTGTTTCTGTTATCTGGACTATTAAAGAATAATAACGTTGAAAAAGTAGGCATAGATAAAGGAGTAAAAAATAAGTAAAAGCCAAATGTATGATGTGAAAGTTACTGATACTTGGGGGGCTCATAATTTATAGAATCTTCTTAGCATTCTGGAACTCAGAGCTTGTTTTATTTAAGTTAATAACTTATTCAGAAAAAGAGGAAAAATTGGTTTTAGAGTAAAGTGACTGTAGGAGAATATTGTGTCTTTTTGAGGAAAGTCAGAATTGTGACTCTGTTGTTAACATGGTCATCACCGAGGTTACTAAAATATTTTGTGACCTTTCCTGACCTCGTCTTTGTTTATGGGTGAAAGACTGGCTGTGAGTACACTGCCGTGTTTGCATTGCTGCCATTTTATCACTTGTTCAGGGAGTAGAAATTGCACTTTTGTTGAAAATGTGTAGTATATTTCTATATATAAAAAAAAGAAAAAAAGGACCCTTCCAGATCTAACCCGTTTGGTGTTTTCAGTTTGATAGAATTTTTTAACAAGATGAAAAAGTGGGAAGACATGGCAAATCTACCCTCCCAATTCAGAGAACGAACCGAGAGATTAGAGAGAAACTTTACAGTTTCTGCAGTAATTTTTAAGAAGTTTGAGCCCATTTTTCAGGATATTTTCAGATATCCTCAGGAAGATCAACCTCGTCAACAGAGAGGAAGAAAACAGAGGTTAGTTTGTTATTTCCACAATGATTTATAGTGCTACTATTTGAAAAATACGATGCAGTTCTTCATTTGTTTCAATTGGGTTTTTTTACTGTATTTTCATAGTAATTTATAATTGGAGCTTATCTGTCTGTCCTTGCTCACAGTAATTTTTTAATCTTTTCAGTTTATCAGATCTGACAGGGTGCAGGAAATCCCAAGGCTGCTCGGTTTCTGTCATGTGGGGGGCGGGGAGAGGGGAGAAAGGAAGACGAGCCTGTAGACAAGAGAAATATTAGTATTTCTGAGATGGAAAAGGATGGATGAATTTGATCCTTGCATGATCACTATCGCCTCAATAGCTCACAAAAGAGCACAACCTGTTTCTCTGCCTTGTAATTTCTGTAGTTTTCTTCATAGACGCAGGTCTTCTGGATATTTTGCTGTGGTGACGTTTGAGTCATTACATGCAGCCTGAGACTGGGGTTCCACTTGAGTCTGCACTAAACCAGTGTGTCGTTTGCTTCATTACCTCTAGTCAGCTTTTTGTGGGAAGGGTTTAAGATTTTGGCCACACTGTAGTAAAGCTTGATTTTCATTTACAATTATTGAATGTTGCACGATGTTGTGTTGGTCATAACGCATTGAGCTTATTGGGTGTCTTCTTGCTGTATTTTCCCCCAAAAGACGACAACCATGCACTGTGACTGAAGTTTTCCAGTTTTGTTGGGTGCTGTTTGTTCATGCAAAAGGTAAGAGATTTGAAAAGGATTAAATATGGCAAACTTGGTTTTATTAGTTGCTATCTTATATCAGTCCTTAAACACTAAATAGGAGCAGGTGTTTCTGAATTCAGCAACTCAGAAAGTTTCCAGCAACACTGAAAATATTTAATGGATTTTTTTTTTTCTACAAAATAGTAAAAATCTAGCATAAAATTCTAAGTGTGAACACCTTCACACCAGCAGCACAGATAGCATTCTAATTCTTTTGGTAGCCTTTCTGCATACCTAAGGCTTTATTCAAGTTCTGCTTGGATGAGTGTTCCCTGGGAATTCTGTATCGGTAAGACAGTGTTTTGAGGAAAATAAAAACAGGATTCATGTAGCCCTCGCTGGAAAAACATCTTTGTGGCTTCAGGTCTGTTGATAATTTGCAGAGACTTTTTATATTTTTTCATAAGATAAATCCTAGTAGAAGAAAATGAATAGTTTAATTTCTGCAAGGAAAAGGCTAAAAAGAATTTTGTTTTCATTTTGGGTGCGTGGTGGGGTGGGGTTTTTACAATTTAAAAGTGAATCCGTGTTAAGATTCCTGCAGAGTGCTGGCATTTCCTTAATTGGCTGCTATTGAGGGTAGGATGTAGTAGGCTGTCACAATATTGAATTATCTGGCACTAATTTTCTTCAATACAGATTAGCCTTTCTTTCTAGGCTGCACCACATTGCAGAGGGTTGCCAGCAGCTGCCTTTTGGAAAAGTTCCTGGCAACATTATTGGACCCTGACCTTGACATCTTTGCACAAAGATCAAGAAGGGTGTGATATTGCAGGAGTGCTGTACTGAACACTGTCTTATGTAGAAGATGCCTTTTTCAAACAGGCTGCAAATTCCACTCTGCTGGGAAAGAACAGTCTTTCCTAAACAAGTACATTCCTTGCAACCCTGATACACAGTATGATTTTAATCTTTTTTATATTTTTTCCACTCCAGAATAGCTCTCTGAAGTGGTATGAAATAACTATTTGTATTCCACCGAGTCCAGAGGAGAGTTAGTGCTGTACTTTATTTCCAGTCAGTCAGGACTTTACTTCTTTAGCACAGTTGGGCAACTGAGAGACTAAGTAAGTCATTCTGAAAAATCAAAGCGTTTTCTTTTCCCTTCTGTAAAACTCCCACTTTCTAGGGTGGGTTGGACAGTTGATGAGGTGCAAAGGGACTTTGAGTCTTCCTATTGTTTAATTATTGGTTAGTATGTTTGAGTAAATATATATCGTCGATTAACTACACGTTAATTAGTGCGTGGTCTCTGACACACAAATCCAGTTTCTAGAGAGTGCCTTGTTGACGAGATAGTCAGTTCAACTTTCCAAGAAAATGGAAAATTTTTGGTAATTATGAGCTGCAAAATTGTGACACGTGGTAAATTTATTTGAGTGTTGCAGCACAAAAATGGAAACTAAACATTGACCATTTAAGGCATTAAAGAGTCATGTTAACTTTTATTCACTGTGTTTTGAGGGTTGGCAGTAATCCTTATCGTGGCAACCACACATCAGTGGCAAGTTCAGGCTTGTCTCTGCAAGCCTCAAGACCATTTTGTTCAGTTTCACGCGTGCAGAAAGCTGGGCTCTTCTTGTACCTTTGGTGCATCCTGCAAAGTAAGATAGTGGCTTTGTTTAGCAATACTGCAGTTCTCTCATACTATTTGCAAGAATTTATCTTTAAACTCTGTCTTGACTTCTTTTCTTTCTTTAAAATGGAAATGAAAAAAATATCAGCTGCATTGAGATAACTTTTTTATTATTTGTTCCTCAGTTGTGAAAGGGAGTAGTGAGCTATTGTTTGAAACATCATTGACAAATAATTTTATGGAACTACTGCTACTGTAAAATGAGATTTATTTTTTATTGTGCTGACAGTAGCAATTGCCATGCTAGAATTCAATGAAAATGAGCCTATGTTACCTCTTTAAGTAGTTTCTTTAAAAGTTACTTCTTTAAGTACATGAAATAAGGCTACATTGTAAACCAGATCAGGGCTGCACAGTTTTTAACTCTTTTGTAAAGCACAATAGAAATAAAGTTAAATTGATTACTGTTTAAAATGAGCATAAGCCCAACAATTTTGTTTTTTAAAGAAAACAGGTAAAGAAAACTAATTACTTACTTCGATGCATTGTGGAGAATGCAGGAAAATCGAAGCAGGTGCTTGCTTTTTCTGGGACATCTCAACACTTGGGTGTAGCCTAGCAAAAGTTAAAGTTCTTTGATAGCGATATTAAAGAGGGGAAAAGGAAAGTCTGAGTCAGAACCCATTCTTCCCCCTTAGGTGCCCTTAGAACAAGATTCTGCTTCAGGCAGATGGAGTAAGAATCGGCTGAAGGACAAAACAGTGCTGGGCAGTGGGGCTTGTGTCGCCAGAGTTATGGGAACAGATTTTTAATTCCTTGACGCTGTTCACTTTACGTAGTTCATGCTGCTTCTGGTTATTTATGCTCGGATTAATCAGATTACTGTGACGGAAGGAGTCTGCAATGTTGTGTTTATCAATGTTTTGATAAGGTTTGCTTTCAAAGCAGCACAATATATTTGAGTTTCTACACAACTGCTGCTGTTTCTGAAAACGTATTTTACTATTGTATTTGCTATATTTATTAAGTACGTGTCTTTTACTACCTGCATTTCTATCCAGGTAGATATATATGGTCACCACAGTCTGTGTTTCCAAGACTCCGTTATCGATTTTGATACAAATACCAACAGTTTCTTGGTTAAAATAATTTTAATTAATGTCTTCTCTCTTTCTAATATTGAAGGTAATTTTCCTATGATCAGTGATGACTTGGTCAATTCCTACCATCTCTTGCTATGTGCTTTGGATCTAGTGTATGGAAATGCTCTTCAGTGTCCTAACCGTAAAGAACTTCTGAATCCTAATTTCAAAGGTACGTTGAAAAACAATTACCTATCTTGATCCAAAGTCTTCATGAACTTCTAAGGTAACTGAGATCAGTATGAATCTATGTGGCAGAGAATAAGTTGAATAATGATGATTTGAAATATGAGGGAATTAATATATTCTAGATCTGGCCACACGGATTTCTATTAATGTAGCATGTAGTTACAGGCTACTGAGTTTGTCACTGATACAGTAAGTTATCAATTTAATTTATGATGGAAATGCCATGGAAAGAAGTTCTAAAGTAAAAATTTCAGTTAATGACGTTTTAATGTCAGTGAGTGAGGGGATAACGCTGCAGTTTTTACTGGGCACAATCAGACTGGGGAGTTCCCGGGGAGGCAGCAGCTTGGGAAGATCCATGGCACAGACATGAGAGTGTCAACTTGATGTTTCTCTCTCATTTCTGGATTGGTGCTGTTCTCTTTCTGAAGAGAATGAAAATATAAGTTCACTTGATAACCACAAATGCAAATGAATGGTGAGAAGTTTCCTTCGAATTTCTGATATAATTCTTTCCAGACTTATACTTCATTTTCTGTGCTGTACAGGATCTGCATTTATTTTGTAGTGGTTTGGATGTGAACTGGGACCATTATCTCAGATTTATTTGAATAAATGTTATAGTTCACAAGTCTTTGTTTTTATATTAGAATTGATATTTTTAATTTTTATCAGCAAGTTTGTAATCGTTTAAATCTTTGTATTCTTAATTGTAGGTCTACCTGAAGACTTTCATAATAAGGATTATAAAGTATCATCTGATCCTCCCTGCATCATTGAAAAACTGTGTTCACTACACTATGGATTAGTTTTAGAAGCAAAAGGCATAAAAGAACATTTTTGGAAGCCATATATTCGGAAACTTTTTGACAAAAAGGTTGGTCAATACATTTGTAATGTGGAAAAAAATCTCCTTACTTATTATCTTCAAAACCTTTTAAAGAACTGAAACATCCATCCTTTGTTCTTAACTCTCTTACAGCTTTTAAAAGGAAAAGATGAAAATTTGACTGGCTTTCTAGATCCTGGGAACTTTGCAGATAGCTTGTGAGTCCCTGTATCTGTGGTTCGGTTTGCATTAGCATCCATCTAATACAATTGCACCTGGGTTATTACCTGTAACTTAACACTAGTACTGGCTAGTTGACTTGCATATTTATTAATATTTATACAGTACATGGAATTTCGGTTCCTTTTCTTTGAGGTGTTATGGCCTGAGGCGTATTTGAAAAGAGGAATGGTTCTTCACAATGGAATTACTTGATGTCTGCTTTTATTCTTATGTTTCTGTTTCCATTATTTTTTTATACGTAACTCAAATTGTTAGTATGAAAAATGATGTAGGAGCACATTGAATGAGTGGGATGTGGGAGGGAAAAATCGGGTTTGGTGGTATATTTTTCTGTATAAATCCAGAGATGCTTGTGAGTAGGTCTTATTTTCTTTTGAAAGCTGTGAAAATGGTAAGGACTGTATATGATGATGTGATGCTGCCTAAGTTTTGAGGAGCTTCCAGCCAAGTACGAGTTCTCAGTGTTTCATTATGCTTCTCCTGCAGCTATACTAAATGTCAAGCCATCAGGTATAATGGAAAAATGATGTCCTTGCCACTGTCAGGGTTAAAAGAATTTCTTGAAGTAGACTTCCAACAGGCCAGAACTGTGTTCATTCAGTTAAAAAAGGGGGATTTTGTATCTGTCTTTTCCTTTCTGCTGTAGCAAAGCCATCAACAAGGCCTACGAGGAGTATGTTTTGTCAGTAGGAAATCTTGATGAGCGAATATTTCTTGGGGAGGATGCAGATGAAGAAATAGGAACTCTCACAAGGTGCTTAAATACAACTTCAGGGATGGAAACAGCTGAAAGAGTGCAAGTGAAGCATAATTTGCAGCACCACTTTGACAGGGTGAGTATGGCATGGTCTGTGTTGCTGGTTTTATACGGAGGATATCTAAGTTTTATCATAGCATACAGTTATATGCTTATTTTTTTTGTCTTTTTAGTCCAAATCACTTAGGATTACAACCCCACTTACCGGCCGCAAGTATATTAAAGAGAGCAACCCATACGTGACACCTGTTTCCATAGCAACATACAGTTTGAGCCGCCTTCATACGATGCTGGCAGGACTGAAAAATGCCCCCAGTGAAAATCTGGAGCAAATACTCAGGTAAGTTTGATGTTTAGCTAACTGAGGAATTCTATTCTGTATATTTTTTAAATAGTTTTAACAACAAACATTGGTGCTAGGCGGTGTCATTCCAAATGTAAGTCAGTCTTGAGAGGTTCTGGAATAAAATATATTTTAAAACAAATTTTATATCACATGTAAAATGCTGTTTAGGTATTTATCCTGATCATGCAAAGATATGCATGTTTGCTCCAATGCATACAATAATAACACACTGTGAACACTTACAGAATAGATGGGGGTGTTTGTGTGGCAGTGCAATATATTTACAGTTTCTTGCTTTCATCATATTATAAAAATAGTGGTAGATTTAATTATTTTTTTCTCAGTAGGAAAGGTTTGTTGAAAAGGTTTAGTTTTTATTTTCAGGTCATGTTCCAGAGATCCTTCCGAGTCCATTGCAAACAGATTAAAAGAAATGTATGAAGTGTACTGCCAGAGCATGCAGGCTGAAGGAGAATTCAGTAATTTTTCCAAAGGTGGGAAACGATCTACTTATACAGATAAGAATTAAAATGCAAACAGATTATTTCTTGTAATTAACTTACAGTTTTATTTATAGGTTATGCTTTACCACAAGTGTCTTATATACTACTTTTGTCTTTTCTTATATTCTTAAGTCATGGTAAATTTCAACCCTACGTAGATTTTATAGTTGGTTTCAGCTTAAATCACTGGAATGCGATGATACTTCCAGTTCTACAGAAGTGAAGCACTGTTAAGGGTGCCACTTGTTCTCTCAAATATAAGAGTTATAGAAGCAGCTACTATTTCTGATACTAATGAAAAATCTGATAAATTGTAGTCTTCAAAAATCATACAGGAGTTTTGGCTTGCGTACAAGGATGGATTAGTACAGATTTTAAAATCCTGCAAGTATCGACAACACAAAGTATTATTTGCAAAGTTGTCATGATTCATGATGTGCATGAAAACTTCATAGCAATGTTAAGGGCTGTTCTTATATAGGTGTTTTCATCACAAATAAGTTATTCTGCTCTGCATTCGCAAGTCAGTGCAGCATAGGACAGGGATTCCTAACTTAATTGTAGCCACAGCAGCACAGAAATCCACACAAGCTACTAATTGTTGTACCTCTGTAGCTTAAGATAAAGAATATAATTCCTTTATTGCATTGTACAATACTGTTTCTATTTAAAATTCCTGCAGATGTTGCTAGTAAGCACTTTCGTCGTGCTGAGGTGCTGTACTACAAGGTCTTGGAGTCAGTCCTTGAGCAAGAGAAGAGGAGACTGGGAGACACTGATTTATCCGTAAGGAAAACTAATAAAATTTTACCTCATTTTTCAAGTTAGACCTGAACAGAAGGAAAGCAGTTGTAAAGCAGACTCGGCAGTTATCCAAATCAGAGAAGTAGGCTGTAAGTACACCTGAAAGGAGGAATAAGTGTACAAGAAATCATTTGTGTTTGCAAACACATAAAGATACATGAAATTTTTAATGAGTTAAGATGGCTCATTTTCTGTCTCTTACAAAAGAACATCTCTTTTTATAAGCTTGATAATCTTCCTGTTGAGGCAGAATAGAAAACATTTTATTGTTCTATAGTTACACTATAAATTATACATTAAAATTTGCAACTCTCTCGCAGGCAATACTGGAGCAAGATGTGTTTCACAGATCTCTGCTGGCGTGTTGTCTTGAGATAATTACCTTTACCTATAAACCACCTGGAAACTTCCCATTCATCACTGAAATATTTGACATTCCCGCTTATCATTTTTATAAGGTAAAGTGCTTGGTAGCTAGAAATGCTTATTAAGTGCTCTATTGATTTATATTAAGTCATGTCCTTACCTAGATGTTCACTGACACATTAACCCTTCATTTGCAGCCTTGCCCCTTTTTGTACTGAAAAAATACCCAAGTGTCTGTCACTCTGGGGAGCATTTTGAGCATCTAAACAATCATAATCCTGCTGGCAGTTTAGCACAGGAGCAGCACCCTAGTGTCTAAGAGTAACACAGAGATCATATTTTTATCATAAGCTGCTCTTACAGCTATTTTGCATCAGTGCTTGACCTGTGTTTGTTTAGACAGATACAAGTGTTCGTCCTCTGATGAAACTGCAAGACAATGTCTGACTGAGTCGCAGTCACGCAGCCTTAATAGTTCTGATCGTCTCTTCTTCCTTGACAATCAGGAAATAGAACCTTCTATAAGAAGAAATGTATGGAACAAGTGCGTTTTGTTGATCGTAATTATCTGCCTTACAGGTAATTGAGGTGTTCATTAGAGCAGAGGACGGCCTCTGTCGGGAAGTAGTGAAGCACCTTAATCACATTGAAGAACAGATTTTGGAAAGCATGGCCTGGAAACAGGAATCTGTATTGTGGGACAGAATCCGAGAGAATGAGAACAAAGTTCCTAGCTGTGAAGAGGTGAGCACTGCTGTACATTTCATACAGCTTCCCTGATCGTTCAGTATGGTAGAGTGGACATCGTACCCTGAAGGCGAGGCTTTATGTGTCTAAATTTCAGTTTTGCCCTACCAGCTAATCAGTGCAGAGAAGACAGTAACTGTAGGTGCTCTGGTCTGTTCGCGGTCATCTCCATGGACTGGAGAGACACAGCTGAGATGATTTGCACCCAGTCTTTGCAAAGCCCAGTAGAACAATGAACAAAATGAAAAAGCAGGGAAGGCTTGGACCCGTCCCACTTGAAAAGATTGCCCGACAAGGAGAAACGTGGTACAAAGTACTGAATTTAATTGTAATCACAGAAAGGTTATTACAGTACTGTAGCTTCCAGAGTTGTACAATGGCTACGGAGTTTTAGTGAGGCTTATAGTCAGTTTTTCAGTGCTTTTCTTGTTCCCATACAGTTGTGTCATTCAAAATTTGTAGTGTAGAAGCTTTAAAAAATGTGTAATATAATCAGTCTGTAATACAAACACTTCAATAGAAATTTAAATATTTCAGGTAATGCCACCTCAGTATTTTGAGAGATCAGCTGGCAACAGTGTTGTAGGTTCACCGTTGACACCAAGACGAATAAACGAGGTTCGTGTTGAAACTGGAGGGCTAGGAAAAGGTGAGACTTTAGGCGTAACATACTTACACTTCCTAAAGCCATTAATTTTTAGATCTAAGCAGTGTCCAGCAAGGAAGTTGCTCTAATGTCAGTGTACAGTTATTTTGCATTTGTAAATGGCATTTCTATTGCAACTCACATAGTTCTGTCAGATGTCTAAGAGTGATGAGTGAACAACCTGTCAGGAAGTTGTGTGTGTGAACAGCATAGGCGTCTGTATACATGTTTATCTGTTAAATAATATTTATACACACACACTACTTATGTTACAGTCGGCAGCAGTTGAAAGGATGCTTTTATATTTAGTTATGTGAAGTCTCGAGGTTTTGTCTGGAAACTTAAAACATTATCTTAGAAAAAGATTAAACACAGCATTATTTGAGATTAAGTCATCTCTAACAGCGAAAACTGTGGACATAAGCAATTTAAAAATGTTTCCTGAAGGCTTTGCATGACGTGTCTTGGTTCTCATTACGTTTCTGTCCTGTATTTCTTTAATAAGGGATTATACAACAAGAATTAAGTACCTATCTCTCTGTGTGGGTTTTTAATCCGCAGGCATTTCATCTTCTCCAACTACCCTGTATGACAGATACAGTTCTCCAACTGCCAATCCGACAAGGAGAAGACTCTTTGTTGATAATGACAACAGCTCTGACAGCGGAACTCCAGTCCGAGTTTCCCAACAGCCCGTGGTAAACACGGTCCCTGTGCAGAACATGAATCCCGAAGCAATGTCAGTAGCTCCGGTGCCGGGACAGACACTGGTCACAGTGGCAACTGCCACCGTAACTGCCAATAATGGGCAAACCGTTACGATCCCAGTACAAGGTGAGAGAAAAGCTACCGAGGGCTGATTCAGGCTTGTTCCCAGCAGAGTTAGTAGACAGGAGGAGGGGAGGGGAAGGACAGTATGCCAGTGGAAAAAAGTATGTTTAAGGATTCAGAATTTGGAAGAAGTATATGAATAGGTGAGCAGAATTTAGAAACAGAACATGGAGAGCACGAGGACATTCTGACTGCCATCTATGTTACAGAACAGTTACTTCATTAATCCTACCCTCGTGAAATAGCACAGAGTTAAAGTTGTGTTATTATTAAGAACTTAGTTCAAGTGCATTATCTTCTTGTCTCTTTATCAGGAAAAGTCCAAAGTATTTATATTAAACAATTTCATGCATAATCTTATTATAGTTACAACTATAAGCAACTAGGAAAAGAATTACTGAATTTTTGAAAGAAACAAAACAAAAAAAAAAATCAACCCCAAATGCACCCCACAACCAACCACACACACACACCCCATCACAACTTGCTCTTATTTCAGACCCTTTTTCTTAAATTACAGGTATTGCCAATGAAAACGGGGGAATAACTTTCTTCCCAGTCCAAGTCAATGTAGGTACCCAGCCCTCAGCTGTCTCCAGTCCCATTCAGCCTCTCAGCGCCCAGACTCTCGCTGGCAGCCTCAACACTCAGATGACTGGGGCCACCCTGCAGTTACCAGGCCAGTTAACTGTTCAGCAGATCTTGCCTGGAGAGCAGAGACCAACCCAGCAATTTACCACTGCTGCGTCCCTCAGGCCTCGGAAGATGGGTTCACTGTCGCTCTTCTTTAGAAAGGTACTTTTCAGACTCATTTGTGCTTTGCCGAGTTGGTATTTTAGCAAGTCCTCAATGATTTTTAAAATTTATACTTACTAGTAATAAGAGAATATTAAATTTCAAAGTTAATCTATACCTTTTGTCTATTCTTGGATGTACCTGAAGAGTAGTTTCCTTATGCAGGCAACTAGCAAGAGAATGGACTATCACCACAGCCACTGCAAGCTGTGCAGTAGATTATGTAATTTGGCAGCACGTGTTCAAAGGTGTCCATTTTAAGGCTCTTTAAAAGAAAGAAATCCACCCATGAGGCATTCTGGTTTATTCAGTGCAGTGGCTGCAGTGCAGTGCAGAGGCAAAGCAGTATTGCTGCGGCCCTAAGCACGGTCTCCATTTCAACAGGTGTATCATTTAGCCAGTGTTCGTCTGCGAGATCTGTGTGTCAAGCTCGATATATCTGATGAGCTGCGGCAAAAGATCTGGACGTGTTTTGAGTATTCCCTGGTGCACTGCCCTGAAATCATGATGGACAGACACTTGGATCAGCTGCTGATGTGCGCCATCTATGTAATGGCTAAGGTGAGGGGAATAAAGAACAAACCAACAACTTCTTTAAGACTTAATATTTCAAAGACTATGATTCCTCAAAAAACCCTAAACCCAACCAACCGCTACCCACACCACCACCCAAATGAACAAACCAAACCCACAGGAAAACTATGAACCTTTTCTGTTCATCCACTCTTAGGTTACTAAGGAAGACAGATCATTTCAGAACATTATGCGCTGCTATCGGACACAACCACAAGCCAAGAGTCACGTAAGTACAGTCAGCATTAAACGACGTGGTACCTGTCTGGTTTATTAACTGCCTCAGTTCTGTTTTAGGAACAGATTGCTTTTTAAAGTAACATTTAGTATTAAATGGATCCCGTCTGTGAGCCATTCTCAAAAGACAGCAGTCACATCCAAAATGCTGCACTGCTGAAAGCTTTGTATGCCAAACAATACCTGAAATAGAAAATACCTTCAAAGCCTCAGAGAAGCCCTATCCACTGCCTCCTAAGGAGGCTGTATTTTCCCCTGTAAGAAGCAATTTGATACCACAATGAAGTTTTTTCCCTGCAGGTATATCGGAGCGTCCTGATAAAAGGCAGGAGGCAACGACAACGCTCTGGCAGCAATGACAGCAGTAGCCAGCAGAACTCACCAACAGAGAGAGGTCAAGAGAGAAACAAAGAAAGAAGTGAGTAATTCCAGACTCCAACTGTTTGGTTTTATTTCCATTTCCAAAACTGTGTGCACAAATAAGACTTGGATTTTGTGCCATCCCAAGCAGAACGGTTCCTTTTTTTTTGTAGGCTTGGACACAATTAAGAATATAGTGATACGATTAAGAGTTACTGTAACTCAAGCTTAGCGTTACACTCACTCTGACAGTTTTGAATCCATCACCACATAGGCTTATGTAAAGTTTATCCTCATGGCTGACCAGAACTCGGAATCTGTGCACCAAAGAACTTGCCTTTGGGGAACAGAAGGAAATCAGTGCTAGCCCATCACAGTTTTACTTCTAATGGTCCTGGAGCTGCAGCAGTTTCTTTTGCAGTAGCTGATTGTCTTCAGAGACAGACACAAACCAGCCGCCCACAGCATCTGTTCTAGCACATCTGACATCTCTGAAGCTTCTTTCTTTCATATTTGACCTGACACATTTTCCTTGGATTACATTATATTAAGGAGAACAAATAACTGATGCTGTATATTCCAAGCAGCCTTTTTCACAATGTTTAATAGATGACAGTATAAGCTGTAGGTATTAATGCTTTCTGTCACAGAAAGGTGGCAGGGAGGGGAGAAGAAAATTATATATATGTTTTGCAACTTCCCACACTAAGCCAACAGAAAGTGTTACCAAGCCAAATATTTCTGCTACTGGCTGAAAAAGACTGCTGTTCCTTACTTGAAGCAGTGCCAGCTGGTAACAAGAAAGAGCTGCTGTTAGAAGTATAGCGCAAATGCCTGAAAAGTGGAGTTTTAGCTGTGCTTATACTGTGATGAAACTCAGCTTATACAGAAAAGCCACTCCCATTTTATCCAGTAAGAAGTTAGAAATCAAACATTTCTGCACATGTACCCAATTCTTTTACCAGTCTTTAATAACAACTGCTCCTTTGTAAGGAAAGATGCTAAGGGAACAAGGTTAGCATCGCCAATACGGACACCAGATTCAAGGTCACGATACTGCAAGTTAAACATTTGGGACGAGGGGTTTTTATGCGGCTGAATGGCTGGGATGGGAGGGACTGAACTGTGTTAAGCTCAGTAAAGGAGCTGGTTCTCCCCTGTGCAGGCAGCAGAGACTCGAGCCCCGTGATGCGCTCCAGCAGCACCCTGCCCGTGCCCCACCCCAGCAGCGCCCCCCCCACCCCAACCCGCCTGACGGGCCCCAACAGTGACACCGAGGAGGAAGAGCGAGGGGACCTGATACAATTCTATAACAACATCTACGTTGAGCAGATTAAAGAATTCGCCCTGAAGTACATTTCAAATGCGGTAGGTTAAATTTGTAGGACGCAGATCTCTTTTACTGAATATTTAGTAAAGCACTCTTAGCTATCCCTGCTGTAAGCAAATTCAGTATTTTGAGGACAATAATTTCACATCAAGACATTTCCGCTGCTGAAACACTAAGCACTTTTCATGCTTATTTGCAATTTCCTGCTGTATGAAATACACAGCACTGAGCAGTGTCATCCACCAGCCTCACACAGGGTTAGAAAAGTAAATAAAAACTCATCTGCCCTGATAACATGACACACTTGCATTTGTTCCAAACATGTATGGTATTGACACTAGTGGGGAGAACCTAAACTATGTTTAAGATGACCAGCTTATACAAGCCTTGCTGTAGTAACAGCTGAGATACCAACTATTGAGTGACTTCCATTTTCTCTCGAGCAGACAGATTCTCCGCCGCTCTCGCCCTACCCGTTTGTAAGGATTGGCTCCCCTCGCAGAATACAGCTGTCCCAGAATCACCCCGTGTACATCTCGCCACACAAAAATGAGTCTGCCCTCTCTCCTCGAGAGAAGATATTCTACTATTTCAGTAGCAGCCCATCTAAGGTGAGACTGAAGGGGTTTGGTTTGCCTTTATAAAGCCTTAATTCTAACTTTTCTTTTTGGTAGTGAAATTGGAAAAAGATTGCACAACACCTTTCTGATCCCATTAACACGTACTCCCTCTCCAAACCATCAGTTCAAATATCTAAGAAGCTGTAAAGCAATCAGGTGTCTCAGCTGTTTGTGTGCTTTTCAAAGTTACTCTTTGTACTGTTTGTACTGTTACTCACGAAGGGCTCAGGAGGTGCAGCGGGGGCGCCCTTTCCTTCCAGGTAACAGACAGGTTATTTGGCACGGAGACCGTTCAAAGAGCAGAACGTGAAGTACAATCACGTGCTCTTATTTGCCTCATGGGGGAAAAATCCCTCCAAATGGCAGTTTACATGAAGGGACTGACCAGGTGAACATGTGACAGGCTCAGTCCTGTCAGTTCTGCTTGCCGAGAATGACACAGAAATCTTTCCTGAGAAGCATCTTCATTCCAGACAGGAATTGTTGCATCTGTGCTGTAAGGGAACAGTCGGAGCTGCGGGTGGGAGCCTGCCAGCTCTGCATGCCTGAACCCGACACCTTAACTTGTGTGTGTAAGGCTCACGGGAACACAACGACCGGCACAGCGATTAATAAGGTTTGTCTGTCCCAGGAAGCACTTTGTGTGGCACAGCTCTCCAGAAATAAAGCATGTGGAATCTCACTGTAAGGCAGTAACAGAAGTTCACGTTATGCTTTGGTACCAATTCTGCCTTTTTTTTTTTCCCCTCTCCTCTCTGCAGAGGCTAAAGGAAATTAACAGCATGGTTAGAACTGGAGAAACTCCAACAAAGAAGAGAGGCATTCTTCTAGAGGATGGTACTGAAGCACCTGCAAAGCGAATCTGCCAGGAGAACCACACGGCTCTGTTGAGGAGACTGCAAGATGTAGCAAATGACAGAGGGTCTCACTGAGTCCAGTGTTAAAGCACAGCTATTCCCTTTTTGCTGGGAGCACATCACACGGATTCAGCCAGGCTCCCCCTTCCCAGCCACTGCCCTGGCATCACCCATCTCCTGCCAGCCTGTTCCAAACCTTTTCTCTTGCCAGGAAGGGGCAGGAGGAGTCACAGTGGGACAGCAAGGAGGCACCTCAAGCCCTGCGCCCCCCCGCTTACACCATGGTTAAGTTAAGTATAAGGCACACGCTCCAGCTCCAGGCTCTGGCTTCAGAAAACAGCTAATGTTTGTTGCTTGGAGAAAACCTCCCTAATCCGGCTTTCTACGCTTTCCACCTTGCAACGGGCATTTCAATCCATCTGCTCTAACCAGTCCACTCACGCTGCTTTTATCAGAACTTTACCATTTTCATCTTTGGACGAGGAAGTTCTCCAGGCACTGGACATGGGAGCACTGCACCAAGGAACTGTATTCAGTGGTGTCTTGATTTTTTACAGAAATGACCTCCACAACAATAATGACTTACAATGAATAATCAGTTCTGCTTGAAAAGGGAAGATGGGAAAAACCTTTGTGAGCCCTGAAGGAAGTTATCTGAATGGATCTTTTCCACATTCAGGATGTTTTGTGTGCCCCCAAAAACCATCGTGTTGTTTTGCTTTAGTGTTCGGGCACCTTGTTGTATAAAGGTAGATAATTTTGGTTTTGCCTTGTTTTTAGCCATGCAATGTTCTAAAATGAACTCATGTTCAAAAGTTGGCACTTTCGGTAGGGCTGTGAAGCGTCATTTTTCAAGGCAGATTAGTTTTGCTGTATATTTGCAATGGCACTTTCTAAATGTGAATATTTTTTGCAAAAGCTAATTTCAGATGTGTCTCTGCATTGACACAATATGACTTTTATATTTATTTTCCAATTGATGTCCCGTAGCTCCCCTCTTCAGCAAACCGCGTTAGAGATCCAGTTTAACTTTATGCGCAGGCAGTAACGAACAGAGGAAGCGAGGGATGTTGGCTTTTTACAAGGAATTTTATATACTTGTAATGTTTCTTTGGAGCTCTTTTCTTGAGAGTCAGGAACTGGCCCCCTTGCTCTCTCCCTAGGAGTACGGTGCTGTCCCTCTCAAAACATACACCTGGGTTTTTGTTTCTTTTCAAAGGACAGGGTGGGGTCTGTTTGGTTTTCAGGCATCCTGGGAGAAATCTCTCCCCTGCTAACAGGAAAATAGGTGCGTAGATTAGACTTAGTAGCTGTTTTCATTCATCCTAGTTCCAAAATACCAGACAATAGGAAAGCATTAAGCATAACAACAAGCGGTACAGCACATACCCACTCACTCCTTTACTATGATGTAACTGGGACAATGATGGTCTTAAGGGAAAATGTAGCACACTTGGATTTGAGGAGTTTTTATAAGGAAGCAAAAGTTAAAAGCTCTGTGGTTTCAGTCATTTCTACTCCTCTGAATAGTAGGGAAATATAGGACTTAATTCCACTGTAAATTCAGTTAAAGTAAAATAAGAGTCTCTTTCATTCTTACCTGCATAACGAAAAGGCTGAAGTCGAGAAATCGTGTAGATGTTTCTGTAAAAATATTTATGAAGCTGTCAGATGATTCTTGTTACTCTGTACCACGTACGTTACTTTGTATGAAAATACCGCAAGTGTATTTTTCAATAAAGAATTTATAATCTCACAGTTTTGTGTTGCTGTATGAAAAAGCAGTGGATAGGCAGAGCTCAGAATAGGCTGGAGCTCTCGCAGGCTCGTTCGCACAAAGAGAAAATATCACAACGATCACACAGCCAGGGTTCCCAAGGCCCGCAATTAATTGCAATCACAATAAATAAATAAATAAATAAAGGAATTACCACACTCATTAGTGACGCAACAAGGAGAAAGATTTACTCGTGTCCCAGTTTAGTCATCGTGTTTGCACTAAATGTGTTTCCTCCCATTGCTCCGCCAGAACTTGGCAGGACAGAGCCTGTGCTGGGACAGTGCCCAGAGCCGCCTTCCTGCGGGAGCCTCACCCGGCACAGCCACCGGCTCCCGGCGCTGCGAGGGTGGCCTCTCTACTACTATTTGAACTAAACTAGGTACATTTCTAAGCATTCTGAATATGCAGGAACCGTTTTGGCCACAGGTACAGCCACGTACTGTATTTGTACAGCTACCTACAACCTGGTTTTCCCCCGGTGTCTCCCGGCACCAAGTAGCAGCAGCTTTTATTGTTTCTATCCCTATTTGAAACCAAGTTGTGAATAACAGAGGCACAATTTGTTTTGAAACAAATGCTGTAAGAGCTACTTCAACAGAGGGCTTCCAAAGGGGGGAACCTAGAATGGAAACATGCTTTTAAAAGACACAGAACATGTATTTCAAGACATTTTTACTGCATCACTCTCTCATTCCTTGTCAATGGTTTGACTGACCTTTAACAGTGGAGTTTTGTAAACCCCAGCAACAACTGGACAAATCAAATGGCAGCAGCCACATCTGAGCTGACATTAGGTAACAAGTACCAGCATTTTCTCCCTGTTTAAGACTCCCCAACACCAACAGCAGGTGTGGGGATACTGTCACTTCCTGCTCTTCACAGCAGCAGGAATTAAATGCTGTGTCTGCCCTGCTGCAGCTGAGATGAAAGAGCATCTAGGATTAGAAAGGATTGAACTTCTACACAAGCCCTTCACCTAAGAGGCTTAGGAAATTTGCAAGTCAGTGATTTGTTACAAAGGCTTCTGAATAATCATAAAAATAGAGAGGAACGATCACATTACAAGTCAACACTCCAGTTCTCCCCACCCAGCGGCACTTGCACTCAGCCATAAGCTAGGCCTATTTTCTGCTTCACACAAGAGCCCCTTAACAGAAACAGTGTTAAGTTTTGTTACGTAGCAATCAGCTGCATGAGCAGCAAGAAAAAGTAAAGAGCAACAAAACCCCCACCTATGTGCACAACCGCTCAGGTCCTTTGCTCTGCAATATGGTAGTTCTGCAGCCTTTGGTTCTACCAAGTATTTTGAAAATCCTTGAAGTTGAAAATTACTTAAGTCCCACAAGTGCAGCTGCTGCTACAGCTTTGTCCTGCACTGCCAAGTAGCTTTTCTTCTGGTACAAGACAGAGGTTGAGCAAGACACTGGTTCCACCACTACCACCTCCCGCTCCCCCTCCCTCTCCAAAGAGCAGATCAGCAGTGAGATCACTCACCCTTCTCCACAAGGGCAGGAAGTGCTCTTGGACCTCTTCAACTAAGATCCCCAAGAGACCATATCTGTGCTGGTATATGAAGCGAGGAGCTCTCTGCAGAGCTGTGTGGGGCCCACAGAGCTGCACGCAGGCAACCAGGTAGCCCAGGAGGTTGTGGCCAGCCCGCGTTTTCCCTGCCCGTGCAATGCATGAGGGCAGGCGCTCAGCCCCCTGGCCCACAGGATCCCCCCTCACCAACAGAGTGGGGCCAGACAGCTTCTGTGGTTGGCAACGCAGCATAAGAATGACAGTCCTTACCTCGCAAGGCTGAAAAATTAAATTTCAAACCCCTATTTTACAAAGGCAATAGTTTCCTAAATGCCACTGCCTAAACACTTCTCTGCTTCATAACAAAGTTGGATTGAGATCTTAGCTAGAGACTGATTTGTGTTTAAGAGAGCAGAAACAGAGTTTACTTCTAGTTAACTGCCCTACGACATTATACCAAGTCACAGACATCTCACCCAGAGATTGACTCACCTTAGCAGAAGTGTCCATTTGGAATACCTGCACTCAACCACTGCTTTCAATACAGTTTACAACACAGCACATTTAAAGCCATTAAATATCTTAAAATCCTGCTGTAGTACTACCCATGAGCAAAGCCTGCCAGAACCTTCAGTTTCACATAGACCCTTACCTCGCATATAAAGAGTTAGCAAGAGCTTTCAGAAAGGTACAAAAGTTCAATTCAGAAGCACCTGGTTAGTAATATATCATTTAACTTCTAATTTGCTTAAGGAGACACGCAAATTATATCTCTTATATTACACCAAGTATGAACAGATATGCTAAGGTTTAGAAAGAACATTTTAGCATTAGTTAAGAACCTAGGTCCTGTAACAGACATTTCATAAGTAGAGGGGAGTTAAAGAGGAAGGAGTAGCCCCAAGAAACATACCTTTGGATGCCTTCTTTCTCTGCCTTGAAGAGGATCTTTGCTCTCTGCACGCTCTCTGTGTTCTTCTGTCTAAACCGGAATTCCAGGCACCCCCAGGAAACACCTGCATCTCAAAGGCACAAGCTTTAAAAGGTCTAAAGCAACATCATACATTAAGATTTCAACATGACCTAGCCCAGAGTAAGTACTTATTCTATACAATGTTAATTGCTGCATAGAAACCACTCAAGTCATCCTTAACAGTATGTTAAATTAAACATTTGGTATTTGATAGCATATTACTTGTGAAGTCTTTGTGTACTCCCTCACGGGCTAAGTGGCAGTTGTTCTCAAAGGAAATGGGTAAAGGTTGGTATATGACAAGTGGACTTAGCTGGTCAAATAAAAGCAAAAGACAAAAAAATTCCACAAAACCCAGAACACACTGCTCATCCTCCCCAAACACCACACCATGTTTAAATATGTAGTCACTACTACTACTTTTTAAACAGTTCATTTTGCATTAATGCCATCAGCATGGGTATGAGGAGCCAAAGAAAAAGCAGCCCAACTGCAAAGGATTAATATTGCAGGTTTTGATAGGAAAATCCCTTTAGGTTGGAATAAGGCATTATGCTAGGCTATGACATTAGGAAGACCCTTGTGAAAAGTAAAAGACTGTCCTGAGTTCACACCTGCTTTAGAAAGGTTTCCCTGTAGAGTAGAAAAACTGTATTTATCCCATCTCTTTAGTATGTAACATCCTGTTCTCCAGCTAACAGCCTCAGTACACATGCAGGCAAGCAGAGATGCAACCAGGTGCTTCCATTTCTGTTCCAGTCTTTGCTAAACATCAATGATAGAGACAGAGGGACAAATGCTAGAACACAGTTTCTTTTTATTTCAAGATGTCACTATTAACACACATTAGTCAAGCTATCCTACATAATCCCCTAGACACCTAGGGAACATAAAAACCTCTAAGATTTTATTAGCTTAAGAGACCACCATTAAAACCTTTTATTTTAGTGTTTATGTAATAAAAGTCTAACAATCCTGACATTCTGCTTTTACCCCATTGGACTAACATGTGCTTTAGTGACAATATCCATTTACAAATCAATAATACATCGTACATCATCCCCAGCTTTACCTCTGGAAAGTGCTAAATGGAGTTGATGAACCATCTATTTACAATTTCAAATCCTAACATATTTACAATAGAAACGAAAGTATTTAAAACCATTAAATATAGTGTTTAACTCTGCTATATTAGTTTACATGAACACAGCTTGCCTCTGGCATCATATTTCCAATGCTAATATTTCTGCCAGCAATTTAATATTTTCTTAAAAAATTGCTATTTCTGGAGGAAAAAAAATAAAAGCTTAGAAATCAACCCAAAACCTCCAGGCATTTCAGAGCCCTGAGGAATTACCCACCCTAAACAGTCTTCAGGTTGAAGTACTGTAGTGTTCAAATAGAGACTTCCAAACTCCAGGCAAGCCTTTAAAACCTAATGCATATGTAAAACATTAAGAGTCAGAAATCCATTCAACACATTTACCGGAGTCACTGCTACCATTCATTTTTTAATAATCCGTAGTCAAGAAGGAAACTGCTGCTTTGCTGTTTCTCCCTCCGTTACATTCCCTCCACCCACAGAAAGTGTTTAGTGCACCATAGTCCAGAAGAGCTAAGTAGGCATTGTCTTCTCTTCTTTGCTGAAAGGCTGAACTGAGCCAGGCTTTACCCATGACAGGCCAGAAACATGCATGCTTTTGCATTGCTGATCTTCTGGCTTCTAGGCAGAAGAAAGTTCAAGTCAGAATTATTAAGTACCCCAAACCCTCTTCAGTCCATCCCCATCCATTTTACCTTTGGCAAATACATTGCTATCATCTCCTGTCCCCAAAGAGAAACAGTAAAATGGCTGTTGGTTTAATTTCTGTGAATGTGTGTGGCATCTGTAGACCTACCCTGACATTACAAGAGGGTTTTGATGACTTGGCTCGTGTGCTGCTACGCCATCATATCATACAGATTTAAAGATACTCTTTGAATAATGCCTTTTGCTTGAAGGCCACAGCCCAGCACCATAGTCCTGCTATCTACCAAACTCCCTGGTTCTACAGAAAGACAGGTCAACGAGGGCGCTGGAGCACAAGTCTTACAAGGAACAGCTGAAGAAACTGGGGCTGTTTAGTCTGGAGAAAAGAAGGATGAGAGGAGATCTCATCGCTCTCTACAGCTACCCTAAAGGAGGTTGTAGCGAGGTGGGTGTTGGTCTCTCTTCCCAGGTAATGAGGGATAGAACAAGAGGAGATGGCCTCAAGTTGCACCACGCGAGATTTAGATTGGATATTAGGAAATATTACTTCATTAAAAGGCTTGTCAAGCACGGGAAGCTGCCAAGGGAAGTGGTGGAGTCACCATACCTGGAGGTGCTTAAAAGACTCAGATGTGGTGCTTAGAGACATGGTTTAGTGGTGGACTTAGAGACATGGTTTAGTGGAGCGTTAGGTTTACGGTTGGACTTGATGATCTTAAAGGTCTTTTCCAACCCAAACAATTCTGTGATTACAAACATTTCTGTCATTAACCTAATACTGTAACTGTAGCACATGACCTTGCGATGCTGTGCTTATCGCAGAGGAGTCCTCCACCCCACTGAAGGTGTCTGAAATCAAATTAACATGGCAAAGCAGCAACTGATACATTCGTTATACCATGGAGTTTCTTTATGTTTTCTGAGGATGGTCCTTCCCTGAGCTGTTATCACAGCTAAACACTTGAACAGTAACTATTTCTATCCAACACAAGGCAATGAACATTTGAGACTGACTACTGCAATTCAGAAGACAAAAAAATCTTCAAGCTGAGGGGGAAAGATTTAACTCCAAGCATCTGTAAATCTGAAGTTGTTTAGGAAGATGAATAAATTATATACCTACTCTAGCAGGTCAAAGAAGCAGAAGAGCTTGCAGGCTTTTTTTGCATACTGGGAACCAGCCCTGCCTCCACACTGCTACAGGCTCATGAGATCATCTTTATGCCTACTACATTAAACCTGGAATGATGCATCAAGTTCTAGAAAACGATAACCACATTAGCAGACTTTGTCACACTATGGAAAGCCTTTTGCCTGACAAAGTAAATTAAGTCAGCAAGAAAACTGAACTTGCACTTCTTCTGTCCTCCCCATGTTTTGTGTTAAGAGGTGATGCTGCCTGACAGAACTGCTGTAACACATCAGATAACAGCAAACAGGAGGGACGAGTTAGGCTTGTACTTGGCAGAGTAGCACCTGCCCATCACACGCTGCACATAGGACACTGTCTAGCAAATCCATGTGCTCAGCAGGGAACTGGAACATTACACAGTCTTTCCTGGGCTGCAGTTCTAGAATGGCCTAATTATGTCAAAGGCATCAGAATTACATAGGTAATGAACACGAGCCCAGGGCTTAAGAAGATGGAAAAGCTGGAGTACACCAACATTTCAGGAAAAAAAAAAAAAAAAATCTCCTAAGGCACAGAAGTTTGGCCACTCCTGCTATCAAACTACTCCAGCGACTGACACACCATACATACAACAGTTACTGAAGATGTTAGTTTTCACTTAAAAAGACATTAATATGCATCCTCAAAGATGTGCTGCTTGAAAAAGTTTGGGATGAGAAGAGAGCCCTGAAGCTTTGATTCACTAACAAAGTGTCTCTCAACAGAAGAGAAGAAAGAAGTTGGGGCCTGTCAGGTTAGACAGAAATTGTAATGGCCACAATAAGCACAGGACAAGCTAATAGGCAGTCAGCCTTCCCCTCCTCCCCTCCCTAAAACAAAAAAATCTGTCAAGCGTGCCAACCACTGCGCTAACAAAGCTTTCTAGCTGGCTAAATGATTCAACTGAACATGCTGAAGTGAGAACAGTGACGTAACTACTTAGTTAGGAGACTGAATCAGTTTTGGCATGCCTGCTGTTGGAGAATAGGTGTGGAATAATGTCTGCTTAGTTCATGTTCATCACAAAGAAACACAGAACCTTTCCTTCCATATCAGCCAATAAACCCACAGTATAGCGAGCATCTGGATTTCACGCCTACCTTTTGAGTCAACATCTTCTCTCTAGCTTCCTCATGTATAGCTGGATTCCATGGAGAAAAACTACGGAGAAAACATAATTCTCTCTTACTTTGCATTTTTGCAAACTACAGCAAGGATGGAGGACAAAGCAGCAATTTTCCTTAATTTAGTTTGTTGAATTTCAAGTAAACTAAAAGTCTGAGTGGATCTTTTCAGCAAGAAATATTTAAGTTTTCATTTTGCTTGTGATGAGAACTAGCGATTCAGCAGGTGCTGCATGGAATATGGCTCTCATTCACTTCAGAGCCAGCTGTTCCATCCCCCATGCTGTCAAGCTTAAAGGTATTTTAAAAGCATGACAAAAGCTACAGTCATGCAAATTGAATTCAGGAAAGCCTGAAAACAATATTTACTCCATGGGTGTGTGTGCGTAAGGGAGGTGGGGTGTTTTGGGGCTTTTGTTTGGTCATTTATTTGTTTGAGGCTTTCTTCAGGTTTCTTTGGTTTGTTGTGGGGGTTTTTTTTGGTTGTTTTTCTTGGTTCGGTTTTGGGTTTG
This sequence comes from Phaenicophaeus curvirostris, assembly GCF_032191515.1. Lineage (NCBI taxonomy): Eukaryota > Metazoa > Chordata > Aves > Cuculiformes > Cuculidae > Phaenicophaeus > Phaenicophaeus curvirostris. The sequence continues at coordinate 15,268,557 of NC_091405.1, forward strand.
TTTTTTTTTTTAAAGTCTTGGTGCCAAACCCTTAAACACAAGTGTCTGACTATATGTAAGATTCACTCAATCATAAACAGGAGCAAATGAGGGAAGGAATATTCAAAGCATTGCTATAAATCTAAGATAAAACAGTTCCATCAAGTTAGCAGAGAAAGGCTTCAAACCAACAACTATACCAAAACTTGTTCTCAAAACATCTGGACACGGTTAATCTGCTCACGGTACTTACACGATTGCATAGGGATCCTCTATTTTGGGCTGATCAAATAAATGACTGCTGCATAGTTTAATACTGTCCACCACCTTACTTTTGAACAGCTGAATATCTTTTTCATACCTACAGTAGAGAAGGAAGTAATGTTAAGTAACTGCAAGAAGGCACAAGTTTTCTCTAAAGCCACAGATCTTGCAAAGCCTCCACTTCAGCTCCTAGGGCAATCAACTCTAGAGGCAGAGCCCATGAACTGAAACAGTTTTACAAAATTCTTGTTTCTGCACCTCTAAGCAAAAAAACTCTTAAGTGACCATGTCTATATGTATGAAAGATACTCACAGCACTGCAGCCTCAGGGTTCAGAGGACTAGTTGTATCAATCTTGTAGAAGACTCTGCGAGCATACATTAACACTTGCCATATGTGATTATGATTTCGCCTAAAAAGAACAACATACAATGAAGAAAGGGGACAATCTACTTGCAAATTATACACCAACATGTTACCACTAACCTCCATTTTGCAAATGCTCTTTTCACATCCAGTTCACCAGATAAGGGATCTACCAGCGGATGGAAGACAGGCAGATCGAAAACCAAGCGCTGCATTAGAAAAAAGAAATTAATGATGACAATTTCAATTCTTATGTTAAAACCACAGGGTGAAGGTCAGTCAGACGTTGCTTTTGAATACTAATTAATCGTTACAGTATTAAAAGAAAGCAACCTGAAGTGATTTACACTAACTGTGAAACTGTAACCCAAGACATCCACGCTACATGCAGGGTCTTGTCCTCTCTCACTGCTTATCAATAAATCAGGAAACTAATCCTGCTAACTACAAAAGCACTACTGCCAACACAGGTAATAATATTAGATAAGATCAGATAAAAGGAGTTTTTCTGGTTTAGCTATTTGTGACTGAAAGCTTTTCACATACTTGAGCTATAATCAATACTTGTTTAGCCTACACATTTTTAAGTAACCTGTGCAGTGACACCATGGTGTCTTCAGTTCTATACAGCTCATTTCCTCTGGTGTCCATGCACTCTTCCAAAAGAAAACTTACATTTCAACAGGAAAGTTTTAAAGCCTTATGCCATAACAGCTGTATGTGAAATACTAATCTAGTATCTGAATGAATCCGTTTCCTACTAGTTCTGTCCTTTTACAGACAAGAGCTTTACACAAAACTTGACACCAAGCAGACACCTTCCTCAAATAACAACTCCTCCTCAGCTACAGCAGTTGCACACACCTGTTCCCCAATCTTCCTCTTAAAGAAATCGGGCCAAGAGGGCTGGCTGCTCTGCTCTGGTGAGCCAGATTGCCACAAGATTTTTGGTTTTCATTTTAAACGATGTAATAACTTGAATATTTTTCTCTCAAAAGAGAAAGCAGAAATGGAAGGTAACACTGTACTATCTCCCTCTCCCTTTATTTCGCCAATTTTCTCTTCAAGTTCTTTCTTTCACTGTGATTTAGAAGAGAGATGGGCAAGAAATCCTGCAGCACTACAGCATAGTACAAGTGTCTGGATTTTATGTTTCATTGTATCACTACTCAGAATTTGGAATCTACTTTAACCATTTCAACCTTAACTTCTTTACCAAGTAAGCAGCAGATCAAGAGCTGGTTGATTACTTAATATTCTAATGCATCTAACCTCAGCAAGTTCATGCTACCCCAGCTTCAGTGACCACAGTAATATGATTCCTCCACAGATGTTAGGAAGCATCTACAAGACATCACAAATGAACCTAGCCAGCTGAAACAAAAATTCAAGGAAATGGGAATGTAGCTGGTATAATAGCTTTAACAAAAAGTTAAACTTAAAACACCAGAAAACAAGAAAAAACGGAGACATACACAACCACTTACCGGGCAGTCTCCATCTGGGTAATTATCAGGAATATAGACAGTAAATTTAAACACACCATCCTGGTAGAGTCCATGTCTTATGAATATTACACCAAACCACACTGCAAGTGAGAAAGTTTGCTTGAGTGAAAGAATTTAAAACATATATATATATAAAAGAAATTTTAAATGTTTAAACTTGACTTACTTAATGCTGATCGGTAAGATGGCTGCACGTAGACACCTGGCAACTTCTGCTTTACAACCATGGTACTGCAATTAGAATCAGCATTTAGAACAGCTCCGCAAATACACTAAATCATCACAAAACTGTGAAATTGACACTAAATCGTCAGGAAGCTGACAACAGCAAACCCAGAAGGTACTATCAATAGCTTAACAGAGGACTTCTTCAGAAATGTAAAATCAACTCCTACAGGCATAAAAAGATGGCAGAAAATTAGGCAAATCTTAGACTTTTTAACTCTTGCTTTTCCTACACCTCCATTTAAGAGTTACTAACAGGAAACATTATTTCTCCTGATAAAACTTTAAGTAGAGAAGTAGAAATAAGTTCTTCCCCGAGTAGATGCATTCAATGCATGTCAATGCCAACATTTCTACCTTACCTAGTGAGTAACCGGATTCAGAGTAAAGAAAAGAAATGCAATTAAGTAATTTTGAATGCAGATTTGCAGTCAATTGTAGTTAATTCTGAAATCTGATCAAAGCTCTAACTTTGATTTTGAACAAGTAGTTTTGCGGTTTTACATGAGACTACGCTGCAGGTCAAACAGAAATCACAATGGCAACTGACAAAAAGTAACAGAGAATAAAAAGGACAGTCAAGAGGCAGGATATATTAGAGATCTGGATCGAGTGATTCCAGGCATCTCATTAACAGGAGGGGGCAAGTGATTTTCCTAAACTTGCATTTGTTTGCTACCTCACTTCTTGCAATGATAACCCAGTTGCTATCCTCAGTCATCAACAACCAATGCATTAAGAGTTTCTGCCTCTCCCTTTGCCTTTCAGGTAAGTCCATCTGATAATCAACAGTGCTACTAGGACAAAATGTAGCAGTTTTATTAATTTTCAAATCAATGAACACAAGAAGCTGCTAGTAAGTTTAACCGGCTGTAGTTGTATAGTGTGCAGGGTCTACTGAAAACTATAAATGATTAACCAAATAATTCACTTCCTTGGTTTTCAAGTTACTTGGCAAACAGACCCATTAAATTGGACTTTCACAAATACAATAAATATGTTTTCACAAATACAGAGTAATCTTAAAGAAAAATATTAACACAGGTCTCCACTTATTATTTCTGTAATATTAATTATTATTTCCCTGCTAATAAATTTGTTGAACTAAAGTTTACATTATAATATAAATATATATTTGCATGCTGCAGAAGAAAAACATCTTTCCTGAATCAAGTCAGGGTCGGAACTGAGACTTAGCGTTACATAAGGACTCCAGGGATTTAATTCCAAAACTACATACTTGAGAATCCAATATGTCTATTACAGAGGAATTCCCGTCAGCTTTGTAGAACAGTTGATTAAGTTTATATAACTAGAAACTTTTGCAAACAGGGATCTGTATGCTCCCATAGCAGTCTACAAATCACTAGATTGTACCAAATGCTACTGATCCAAAGAAAGCTATTTAAATCACACTAAGTCCTCCCTGATAAGTTTCATGTTAAATATCACTGAAAGACAGGAAAGGATACAGTCTTCTTAATACCAATTTAATAAACCATATTGGCCAGCGTTCAAGGGTTCCATGTAACAACTGACAGGAAGCTCCCAAATAACTCCAATAGACAATACCATACATTCATAACCATCTTCCCACTTGACATCTGTGTGTTTGCATTTTAATACTCATTTCAAAAAATTGTTATTTCTGACCAAAAAGCCATTACAATAACCGGCTAGGATACCTAAACCCAAAATGTGTTTATTTGAAGACTGAGAAATACAGTAACACAGAAAATCACTTCTAAACACACCCCTTAAAATCTCAATTCATTTTCGTCTCCCCTGCTGCCTCAAGAAATGGACACTGCTGCTCCAGAAAGACTTTTGTAGAACTTCAATTATCACCTTTTTCACAGACTAAGGCAAAGACACCATGCAAGTACTAGATCCCTGCACATTTCTTCCCACTGAAGCATAAGCCCAGTGATCTATAAAACGACAAAAAAGTAAAAACCTACAATTCTGCAAGGAGGGAATATTCCAAATAAAAAGGCCCATAAGAAGCATGTGTTCCATTTGTCGATTGGGATGATGTGGCAGGTGAAGCAGGCTTGGTTATTGGCACAGCATTCTTTGGAATAGAAGGCAACTGTTTCTTTGTAGAGGCTCGTAGGGGACTGGTTCGCACCTCTCCACTCAAAGCTTTCTCTTCAGCTTCAGGTCTCTGCTAGATGAAAAGAGAACCATGAGATTATAGGCCTCTGAAACCCAGCCTTGCTAATTACAAGTTTGGTCGATGAAACATATCTCGGGTTTAAGTGCTCTGCTGCCTGGGAGTGGTGCCTCTTTGGGTTTTGCTTTTAATTAGACCTTTACTCAATCCAATCTAGCCTACAAGTACAGAAGTAATCAATGCTGGATAGGAAGTCTGCAGATTAGGATGAATGCTTAAGGAGGCTTACTCTCTGGTTCCAGTTTCTAAATAAATGTATGTAACATCAGCTTAGAAGTTCTATTTCTAGAACACAGTACACAAAGATAAATCACTTCCACTGACAAGCATCCTCACACTGAAAGACTTCAGAGAGTCTTTAAAAGTACTGCAGTAAAGCTGAAATGAAGAACTTCCTACAGACAGTTTCATGTGTTTCACCTCCTGCCTGCACTTAAGACACCAACATCCCACTTGGAACTGATCATACAGCCCATTTTCATGGTAGGAGAACCACCATTTGGCAGTGATATCAAGCCCAGTTTTAACAGTTTTGCTACAACAACCTCTCTATGTCTGTGTTGTGTTTCATGTAAAAAAAAGAAAAAAACAAGCAAAAAACCTTTTTCTACTTAATTGATGACTGCTACTATGCACAGACCTCAAAATCTTTCTACACATTATCTCAGTGCATAGCCATTGACTCAGAAACAAGTGTCTCAGACATGTGAACAAGGTTGTTTGATCTTTCCTACTTAAAGATTCTTCAGATAAGAAAAGTCAACAAATTCTACAGTAGGCTCCATCCACAGGCACATTGCAGTTACTGCAGCTTAAAGTTAGCTTACACTTTTATTGAAGATGACCACAGTCCTCAGGATAAAACACATTCCAACTGTATTTGTAGATCATCTGATGTTTCTTTCCGTAACCACTGCTGCCCATCAATTCATGTTAATACTTCACAGCATCCATTCAGTGATTACCTACCTTGCGCACAGAACTTGTAGACATGCTCCAGAAAGGGTTCATAACGTGTACTCCAAATAAAGGACTGGAACTTTTCAGTGTCTTTAGTGTCCTCAGGCCTCTCCGATTTGTACCCTAATATACACAGAATGATTATACATTCTAACAGATAAACAGGACTAAATATAAACAGGATTCAGATCCAATTACACAGACAGCTTTATACTTGTAACTTCAGAAGAAAACTTATCATAGGAAAGACTGACAGTAGTTAAAACAGCCAAAGCTCTATTACACAGTAGACAACAGACAATAACGTATTTGTCTATGAAATAATTTTTATGTATGAATCATAACTACAATGGCTTACACTTGTAGTTATGCTTATGTGTTGCCCCTCACATCCACTGCTGACTTCACATGTTTCTGAAGCACTTTAGTTTGAAAAGACCTCTGTCATTCCCACTGAAAGAGACGATCCTCCCATCAAATTTGCATCATGTATGTGTCATTTTGTTTTCATCTGCATTGGAATACAACCAGGAACAGACAAAGCCACAGAACACACAAGTTTTTCTGTAGCTTATTTAACGATTTCATTATGAGCACTAAGCATAACGCTATTTAGATCAGCAGTTCGATAACAAGGATCCCAGCAGTACCTGAATTTCAGTGTGTCATCTACTAAGTATGTCCTTAGTTGTCTCACTCTCCCTTTTTTTTTTTCTCCCCCTAAATCATTCAGAAAAAGTGATGAAAACAAATTAATTCTCCTACCCCAAAATAATCTCAAACATTCCAGTACATAATTCCTCCAGATATTTTCCCTCTTCAGCAGCCAGAGAGCCTTGCATCATTCTAAGCCACTTAGAGTCAGGACACTGCTACCGCACTGGGCATGCCCTCTGACAGCAGGGAGATGTTTTCACTTTTCCCCATCTACTGTCTGGAAAGCAGAGGGCTACGCCACAGGCTTTTTCTCTCCCATGAAACTCACCCAAACTAAGCAAGACAACAAGACGCTAGGCTAGGAAGGTACAAGATACTTCCTCGGGAAACTTCAATGTAACTAGAGGGTGAGGAACTGACGCACAAAGAGAACACCTGAGTGCTATGGCTTTGACAAGACAGAAAAGTGCTGGAAGCCAAGGTATAGGTTAGAAAACAATTAGCTGAAATGTGGAGTGATTATGGGCTTGGAGTGGGACTCTTTTCTTTGTTTGTTTGGGTTAGGTTGGTGATTCTTTTAAGGCTAGGCAATATAAATTGCATTATACCAAAACGAGATGTACAAGATACAGGAGCTGAGCAAGACAAAAAAAAAAAAAAAAGAGGTATGTACATAAAAGCCAGCCTAAACTATTACCAGTGAAACAGGGAACTGACCTAGAAGCTTGACAACTGGTGCTAGATAGGGTTCAGTCACTGACAACACCTTTCAGAATGGAGCTATGCATCTCAGTACACTTCCGGCTTTGTTGAGAAGGTATTCATTACAGACATGTCTATTTGCAAGCTATTAGGAGCAATTTATATCTCCAAATAAAACATTACTTTATTTCTAGTTAAATGACAGAATAACTTCTAAAGCTTCTCCTGTACAGAGATTTTTTTATCAATTGTCTGCCAATAATAAGTGATACATGGTGGTGTCCTAAACTTACTGTTAAAGCGCCTCCACTCTCATCCACCTGTTAAAATACTATTTATGACGGCAACTAATAACCCCAGACTACCAGCTCCCCAGAGAGGGATTGTTTAAAAAGTCTTTCAAGGTGGTTTAGGATTTATTTTGAACCACACTCGCTCCTTCTAGCTATGCTACATGGGAGCAGGGGCTTATATCAGTACAGGAAGTTTCTCTGCCCCTGCTCATGCTCTCTAATGCCTTCACCTCAGAACTTACTAGCCCACGTTAATCACAAGATTCATTAAAAATTAAAATATTCAAGTAATAGCACATTTAAGTCAGATTCTGTCCTACTTCTCACTATGTAGAAGGTCCGCAGCAGACTAGGAGAGCCAAATTCCACTGTCACAAGCGAAATTCTAGGCAGTTTAGTCATTCGGTCTTACACAGGGACACAAACATCTACTACATGGTGCCTACCATCATGGCAGCTTACACTGCTGCAACTCCTAACGCCACCAGCTTCCCAAAAGAATGCAATGCACTCTCCTGATTTTATGAAGAGGGAGTAAATACATTCAACACGATCACTCTGTCTCCTTTCACACAGTCATCGCGCATAGCAAATGCCTCACCCACGAGGAGGTTTAAAAGTGAATTGCTCTGTAATACATCCTACTAGTTCCAGCTCCTTTAAGAACAAAAATTAACAGCAACCGTGTTAAACAGTACTCCTCCTATGTGCTTACTATAAATACCTTTTCCTGTAATGTTTTTCTTCTAGTACAACAGCAATTAAAAAAGACATAATGCAGACTTATTTCAACGGCTGCTTCTCAGAAAGGTCTTTTTAACTTCTATACAGCACTGCCTCACTAAGGGCCTACCCACCAGGACCAAGAAAGCCACCTGCTGCTAAGCACGGCCTCATCTCGATGGCCACCAGCACTAAGGTACACAGTGGACAAGAGTAGTCAGAACAAGCATAAACTCATACAGCACTTCATCACCACTATCAAATATTTGAAAAAACAAACTCATCATTAAAGAAACCCAAAATTTGAAGTACTTTTCTTGTGCATCCTTTCTTCCTCGATCCTAGATATTCCACTGAAAGACTGCTCCTACCATTTTTAACTACTGTCAAATCACATATCACATTTTTTAATAGAATCATATAAGAGTTCGGGTTGGAAGGGACCTTAAAGATCATTTGGTTCCAACCCCCTGTGATGGGCAGGGACATGTCGTACCGGACCAGGCTGCCTGAGGCCCCATCCAACCCGGCCTTGAACACCTCCTGGGACTGGGCACCTACAGCTTCCCTGGGCAACCTGTGCCAGGGCCTCACCGCTCTAATAGCGAAGAAATTCCTCCTTATGTGTAAATGTTCCCTGTTATCGTCAGAGTCACGGGGTTAAATACAACACTACAACAATTCAACAAAAACAACACCTGCCTGAAACACAGCACGTTTCAAAATGTTTTTCAGAAACCAAAATGATTCCTTAGGCGAGTAGAATATAAGCTTTTACATGTATATTTACACATTTTCTAGTGGGAGGTGTCCCTGCCCATGACAGGGGGGCTGGAACGGGATGATCTTTAAGGTCCCTTGCAGCCCAAACGATTCTGACTGTATGTTATTCCCTAGCTAGGAGGGAAGGGCCCCCGCCCCTTCCCGCACCCCAGCGCAAGCGGCGCTGCTGCGGCGGGGCTGCAGCGAAGCACGACACACGCCGCCCCGGTTTCTCCCGGCACAGCCCGGCCCGGCCCGGCCCCAGAGCGCGGCTCACGCGGCCCCTCGCGGGCCCAGCCGCCCCTCAGCGCCGCCCGCCCGCCGCCGCGCCCCGGCCCGCAGCCCCTCGCTCACCCGCGCCCAGGCCCCGCCGCTCCGCGGCCCAGCCCCGCCCGCCGCCGGCCCCTTTAAAGCCCGCCCCGCCGCACGTCCCGGCCCGCCCGGGCCCCGCCGCTCCCCGCCCGCTGAGGCGGGGCCGGGGCCGGCCAATCGCAGCCCGCGCGGGCTGGGGCGGGGCCGGCGCGCGCCAATGGTCGCTCGCGCCGCGCGGCCCTGCGTCTGGGCGGGGCGGGCCTCCCCGCGCGGCGGCGGCGGCGGCGGCGGCAGAGCCTCTGCCGGGCCACGGGGGCTGGGAGCGGCCCCGGAACAGGCCCGGCCCGCCTCGCCCCGCTCTGCCCTGCGTCCGCGGTTCCAAACAGGGATATTTTATAGAAGACAGTCGTAGAATTATAGAGCAGGGACCGTAAAAAGCCCATCCCCGTTCCACCCGCCCTGCCACCAGACCGGGCTGCCCAAGGCCCATCCAGCCTGGCCTTGAACACCTCCAGGCATGGGGCAGCCACGGCTTCCCTGGGAAACCCGTTCTAGGGTCTCACGACTCTCATAGTGGAGAAATTCCTCCTTGTGTCTAGTCTAAATCTGTCCCTCTCCAGTTTATACCCACTGGCCCTTATCCTATCACTACAAGCCTTTGTGAACAGTCTCTCGCCCAGCTTCCTTGTAGCCCCTTCAGGCACTGGCAGGTCGCTAATCGGGACTCGGAGCCTTCTCCAGGCTGAACAACCCCAACTCTCTCAGCCTGTCTTTGTATGGAAGGTGCTCCAGGCCTCTGATCATCGTTGTAGCCTCCTCTGGACCTGTTTCAGCAGCTCCATCTCCTTCTTATGTTGAGGATTCCAGAATTGGACACCATACTCCAGATGAGTTCTCCTCACAAGAGAGGAACAGAGGGGCAGAATCCTGTCCCTCACCCTGATGGCCACGCTGCTTTTGATACACAGTTGGTTTCTGGCCTGTGAGCGCACCTTGCTGGCTCATGTCAAGCTTCTCATCAATCAGCACCCCCAAGTCCTTCTCCTCAGGGCAGCTCTCAATCACATCATCCCCCATCCTGTATTGAAACCAGGGATTGCCCCAACCCAGGGGTAGGACCTTGCACTTGGCCTTAGTGAATCTCATGAGGCTTGCACAACCCTCCTTCTCCAGCTTGTCCAGGTCCCTCTGGATGACATCGCATCCCATTCCAGCTGGGTTGATAATTTTGTTTTCCTTTTTTTTAGTTAATCCTGCATGACACCTTCCGCTACTGCTGCTGAGCCGAGATCCACACCCAGAGCACAGAAACACAGCATCACACACCTGAACAAACCAGTATGAGCTGCTCTGTAGAATGCAATGTCTGCACCAATGCCTTCTTTACATATCAGATCTGAATGAATTTACTTTATAAAGATCTTAGTATTTTAATCAAGATAAGAAAATAATCTGGCCCAGAATGCTTTTTGTATATTGCTTACCTTATGAAAGGTTTCCTTCCCTATGGCCTGGTACCTGTAGAAAATATTACAGATTAGTACAAGACTGAGTAACCTTTGGGTACCCCCTTAGGTACTTTGTATACCCCCTCCCTTTAGGTACTTTCCATCTGTTTCATCCAGAAGTCTAAATCACAGAATTGTTTAGGTTGGAAAAGACCTTCAAAATCATTGAGTCCAACTGTAAGCCAACTCCCCCATGAACCCATCTCCCTACCTAAGCGCCACATCTCCACATCTTTTAAACAACTTCAGGGATAGTGACTCAACCACTTCCCTGGGCAGCCTCTTCCAGTGCTTGATACGCTTTCAGTGAAGTAATATTTCCTAATACCCAAACTAAAACTTCCCTGATGCAGCTTGAGGCCAGTTCCTCTCATCCTATCCCTTGTTATGTGGGAGAAGAGACCAACACACACTTCATTACAACCTCCTTTCAGGTAGCTGTAAAGAGGTATAAGGTCTTCCCTCAGCCTCCTTTTCTCCGGCCTCAGTTCCCTCAGCTGCTCCCCATAAGCCCTGTTCTCCAGACTGTGCACCAGCCTTGTTGCCCTTCTCTGGACACACTCCAACCCCTCAATGTCCTTCTTGTACTGAGGGCCCCAGAAATGAACACAGGATTTGAGGTGCGGCCTCACCAGCGCTGAGTACAGGAGCGCAATCCCTTCCCTACTCCTGCTGGCCACCATTTCTGATACAAGCCAGGATGCTGTTGGCTGGAAATTAATTTAAAAGAATGTAGGAAAAACATGTTGGCTAAGATTTCTCACAGTACGTATGTTCATACTTCAAATATAATCCAAACCCCTAAATTGCCAGGCACCTGCTTATATCTCTGTGGAAGAAGGAAGAATGCAAAGGCATATGCAATATTATGTTTAATTGTTCAGTGTGCAAAGAGGTTTGGGTAGTTTTGATGGATTTCACCTAGGGATGCAGTTCTGAGAGGTAAACTGACCCGCAGAGCCAGGAGGGCAGCTGCAGGATGTCTGTAAGGAGTCGGAGAGCACCACTAGGTGGTGATCTGCGGCTGTGCCTGTCGGGCAATCCCAGGCAGAGGAGTGACAGAAGCCCTCGGCTGACTGAAACCCGGCACAGCCTGCATGACAAAAGAAACCAGCAGCCCTAGTGCTCCTGCCAGCAAACAGATACGCGTGCTTATCTCCACTGAAGTCCCCGGTAGCTCTGTAGGGAGCCTAGTACAGGCATTTCAAGAAATAACCTATGTAACTGCACAATAGGTGACCTTGCTTGATAACTATTAACATAACTCTTGCTCTTGAAAAATACAGTGGTGAAATCTGGTATTTTCTCTTTTTCAAAGATAAAAAGCAGAATTAGAAACATGGTAAAAAACCTGAACTTTTTTTTTTTTTTTTTAAATTTCAAGTGCAGTTCCTGGGTGATTTGTGTCCTAGAAGAACACGCTATAAACAATTTATAGAACAATCTGAGTAAAACTAAAAGCAGTCAAGTAGCCAAATTATATTTTTCTTATTTTCTTTTACCTTTGTGAAAAGGGTGAACTTTCCGATGCAGGGATTATATTATATATCTCTGTGCTGGTCTCTATCTGTATAATTACTGACCGGTGAATGTGGAATTGCTGATAACAGGACATATCCTTTCAGTAAACAAAGCGTAAGAAATTATCAGATCTTTAAAATATGTTGATAAACATACAAGAATATTTAAAAAGCGGTGTTTTCACTTTAAATACATCTGTGAAACTGTGAATGGAAGGAGGTTATTTTACAGTGCCCAGCAACAGAAGTTGTCCATAAGGAGGAATATGTCATGTCACAGTTCCCTCATCATTCTGAAGGACAGTAGAACAAACAACATCTGGGTAAGCTGTTTGGAATGGATGTTTCCTGGTAAGTCTAGAGCCACTGAACGTCTCTGGCAAATGTATACTAATGACTTTAAATTCCTCATTTTAGATTTTTTTACAGCCATTCTGTGATGATTTTTCATAAAGAGTGAATTAGACTTACAGTTGTAATTACTACTTCCTTTTGAATAAAATTTTCTTCTTGCAGTACCTTCCTTTCATGGAACATTATGAATCATAATCATGTAAAGCATACTTCCAAACAAATATGTATGTAATCTCACACTCTTAAGAAAAACTAAGATTACAGAGTAATCAGATTAAAGAATCTTTCTGAAAACTCAGTTTTGCAGAGAATAGTCATTAACGTGCATCTGTATGAGACAACTTTGGCAAATCAGAGAACACAGTCTGTGTAAACAACCTTTGATCACCAGTTTCCACAATATCATTATGAACTCCAGTTTGTGCTGTAATGGTATGTATGTAATCATGAGTGAAAGGCAGACCAAAACCAATTCATAACTCGTTTTCCATCTGAAAATTAATTTGTTGACTGAAAAATACCTACATAATTTCAGAAACGATAAGACATAATAAAGTAGGACTGTTTTTTTTTTTTTCTCCACTCACAACTTGAGCCAGATTTCTACACAAAAGTCACTTTCCTCCTTTCATCTTATTATTACTTTCCTGGTAAAGTGACACATTAAGCAGGGTATGTAAGTGGTTGGTAATTTTAAAAAGCTGCATATTTAAAAAACTTAGTGTGTGACGGATCAAAGAACTGAATATGAAGAGTAAAGACCGGGGAGAGAGGGTTAATATGCAAAGGAAGCTGTCACATTCAGTGGGAAACAGCTATTAAAGGCTACCAAGGATTGTGCCTGCCTAGCTCAACTAATACAATTCCAAAAAGAGATGATTTGGGGATCTTTAGTCCACAATACATCAGTAATTGGCAAGAGAAGTAATGCAGAATGTCCGCTCTGTGTGGTGAAGAGTAATCACATCAAAACGGTTAAACCTCACAGCTCAAATAGAAGACTTTAAAAGTTCACACCCTCTATTTTCAACTAAAAAAACCAAACACATCTCAAACACATGGAACACTACTGAGATCCTTCCTTCAAGGACAGGAAAAAGCAGGATATGAACATGCAATCTAGTAATTGTTTGTTGGTTTGGGGTTTTTTTGTGTGTGTGTGTTCAATATTCTATATATGTATTTCTGGCTTAAACCAAACAGAAATACTATAGACAGTGTATAAAGGAAACAACTACTACATCTAGCTCTTTTTAAAGCTAGACTGAACACAAAGAGAAATAAAAGATTTAACAGCTTAACATCTCACAGTCTGCACGCATCCTGACATTTGGGATAGAGGTAGATGTGGCACAGTCATTCTTCCACTGAAAACAGGCATGTGGGAGTTGGTCATGTCTCAGATTTGTTCTCAAATTTTTAGCCAACATAGGCTGAGCAGATGGGTGGTGGGGGAAAACAGAGCAGTGCTTTGGTTCCACTGCAAATGGATCACTTGCAATATGCAAGAGAGAAGCATGGGGAACACTGACTGAGATCACTGACTATCTTGGAAATGCAACTGGATTCAAGATCTGGTTGTCTTCAGTTACAGCTGACAAGCCTTGGAAAAATGAATGCTGGTAGAGGGAAAATCAAATATCTGCTCAGTAGGAAGCAATTTAAAGACAAATAAGGTTATTTTTAGCTTCTACTCATCATGACAGAGATAGAGAAACTTAAATCTGCCTCCAAATTCTGACTATTCACAAACTATTTGAGTAGCCACTAATTAGTGTTTTAGGGACATTACAGACCACCTCAAATTTTTGACAAAATTTCTGTCAACTTCAACAAGATTTCAGTTGAGGTATTTCTTCTATGAATAAGAATTACGTTGGTGACAAAAAAAGTTCAGTAGAACATCTCTGTTCCCATCAGTTCCAAGTGTTTTATTTTTCAGCTGAATTTTGGTAGCTATTACATGACACCCGCAACCTTTTCTTTGGAGGTACTGTGTTTGTACCTTTCATTCAGTTCTTTCTGTTTCCTCAAGGTACTGTGATTCTCCTTTCATTTATTCTTATTTTCTCCCCATTTGACAGTTACCAAAACCACAAGGTGCTGGGAAGTTTAGTTTTTCTTCTTTTTTAAGGGACACAAGTAGTGTCTCTGCAGTTTGAAACACAGCTTGCTGTTTGTGGCTTCCATTTATTACATAGTATTTCAATCTCAAAAGCAAAAGTGTGAACTGAGATTAGATTTAAACTGAGTATTTCCAAGCATCATGAGAATTCCTCTATCAAATAAAACTTTCATCTTAATTATCCTTAATAATTTCCACTTTGCAAATATAAGGTCCCTTAGTGCCTTTGGAAAATGAAGATTATGAGACTGAGACTATACAAACATAATCATGTCTCATTTTGCTGAATTTTAAACACCATCTTTCAGATAGTAAATCTAATGTTAATTAATAGCAGGGTATAATATTAGATTTCTCTCTCTTATGAAAATCCTGCACAGAAAGTTTCCTGATGCAGTATTTTTTTGTGCTATTTTATCTGTTGGTTCCAGTTTATGGTAGAGCACATTGCTGAAAAACGTCGAGTTTACTCAATAGCCAAGCAAAGCACTACTGTCACAACTGAATTACTATCCATTATTTCAGTATGGACTGTGTAACTATAAATTAATTTTTACTTTCAGACCTCTGGAAATCCTGCCCATCAAAGTTCTGAACACAGGCAAGGGCTTTGAGTATCCGAGTTGGAGGGAAATTCCCAGTTTTCTTTTATTTATGACAACTGCAGTCTCTGTGTACGCACAAGTCTGTGTGTACAAACTCATAGAGTGCTGATCCAAACACACAAATACCTTTAAGTAATTATGGCAGCAGCACAGCAAGCTAAACACTGCATTTTCAGAGTAACTCCCATTACTTTCATTTTCTGTAATATACAATTGAATATCCTATCAAATTCTAAAAAAAAATTTTCTGAAACGAAGGTATCTAAAAAAATATGGGAACATGTTCTTTTTATGACCTTGTTCTTCCTGTTGTAAATTGCATAATCGTGCAATTAAAAAGGAACATGCAATGGATTGTATACAAAAAGGAGAAAGTGAGCCAACTTTAAAACAATAGCAACACCACAGCTGTACTTCCATGTGAGAAAACCATTAAGCACACAATAGTTAATGTTTCTTCCAAATACTCATTACATGTCATAAAACCAAATCAGCCACCATGACAAAATAAGGGTATTTAGAATTAAGACCTTTTTAATATTAGAGATTAGAGAGGATCAACAACCACCATGAGGACAGGAAAACGAAACTCTCCTTCCTTCCTCTTTGAGTGCTTGAGTGATTAATCTGAAGTAAAGATTTTGTTTTGAAACAATCTTCAGGGCTTGGTGTTGAAACTTTTCTGTGTCTGGCCTCTTCAGAAGTCTGGTTTAAAACCTACCTACCATTTGACCAGCAGAAAAAAATTCACATCAGCTCCTATTGACTCAGATGGCATGGAACCAGTCAGGCCTAAAATTAATTAAGTAAATCTATGGTTTTGAGAAACACTCCTCCCTCCGCAAAAAACCAAATAAAACCAACAAAAACCCACAACAAGAAGAAAAGCCCAGAGACAAAAACAAACAAAAACCCAATCCATCACGCAAAATAAATTCCTTTACAACTGGTAATGCAGATTACTATTGCAATCTCACTATAAAATTATTCTTTACTGAACTATGACAGTGAATAATACTGTATCTTTATATCCCTTATGTAAAGAACTTTTATGAGTCATATGGCACTTCTGCATCCTAGAATTACAGAAAGGATGAGGTTCAAAGTGTCCTCTGGAGATTGTCTGGTCCAACCACCCTGCTCAGAGCAGGGTCAGCTGGAGCAGACTGCTGAGAGCCACGTCCAGCTGGGTTTGGAATATCTCCGAAGATGGAGACACTCCACGGCCTTTCTGAGTGACCTGTTCTGCTACTTGACCACCCTCATAACTCTGTCACTTTCATGATCTGCCCATATCTATACTGAACAGCTATTTGAGCCAGAATAAAATATGAAAGCAAAGGTAAATTATGGAAGAGAACAGGATCAGGAACTGTATTCTACAGAAAAAAAAGATGCCATGTAAACTGTAGCAGCCATGCAGATTGGTGAAATGGTCTTCAGAAGTCTCACACCTAAGAGAAAAAAAACTCGTCTCCCTTTCCTGCTCACTAGATCCCGATATCTATGGGTGTTTAACTACCCAAAGGAGATTTGTATGCTTTTACCAATCTCCTTTGATGAATATTTTGTTATTCAGGAAGCATAATAAGAGTTCTGAGTTAGAATAAATCTACACTGGTATGTGTAATGTAGAAGAGGACTATCTGAGGTAATTCACAAAGCAGAAGCAGCCCAGGCAAGTAATGTAGCATCTACATAGAGCATGCTTCTGATTCCCAACCATGTAAGGTGAGGTGTGGGTATCTCTACATCACGCTGCTGCACATAGATCAGTTGAATTTCATTGCACAGACTGTCAGATTCAGAATGTTTTACATCACAACCTGTCTGTACAACAGATTCAGTGCTGGGCTGATAACAGACCTAATACATTTTTCCCTAGGAAATAAAAGTTACAAGCGTAGTTGGATAATACAAACGTTTGATCCATTCCACAGTGGTAAATAATGATCAAGATACATAGTCAAACGGTGATCACAACTGTTTCATGTATATACAACAAAAAAACCCCAAAGCAAATACTAAATGATAAAGCAAAGAAAAAGAGAAAATTCTTTTTTTTCTTACATTTAAAAAAAAAAAAGGACTAAAAAAGCTGCCCATTACAGCTGCTAAGCCTCCCTGCCCTCTAAAATAAAGATTAATGTTGTACCAAACACTGCTCAGATATTGGAAGTCATTATTTACTTGTGATAAAAAACAGACAGAACGCCACGCACATGTAAAAAGCTGGGGAAGTGCCATGTTAAGGAATATATTAATTTTGCTAAAAACTACTGAGAAAAAACTCCATTACAAGATGAAAGAAAACGGAGAGAAAGTGCTGGGAGATAAATATCTTTTTAATCTGGGGTGGAAAGCCATAACAAGAACCAATTTCAAACAAGACACTCAGTAAATATTTTAACAGAGTGATTAACCACTTCATCTAACTACTGAAAGGAGTTATTTTATGTGCCTTGGTTTCTTCAAAGTGAGTTTGAAAATCTCACAGTATAAATTTGTTTTATCTAGCTACTGGGTTCAATATCACATTGACTGGATGAAATGTAATGGCCTACCCCAAAGACTGGAGGTGACTTATTAGTCCTTTTTTGGATTCCGGTGAGTTAATAGATTCTTATATTTAAATAAGGACTTCTTGAATTCAGGCAGCTAAAGAAACTATACCCATGTTAATATTACGGCTCATCAATCTCTCTTTCTATGTCGGAATAGTCTTAGATTGAGTTTATACAAATAAAAAAAGACATACTCAGGTTCAACTGCTTTAAAATATTAGTACTTCCTCTGACCTACCAACAGAGTCCCATTTAAGCTCAATGCGGGACTTCAAATAATAAGAGGGAAACTGGACATATTCTCTCATAAGCAATTTTAGTCTTGTTTTGCATTTTCTTTAAAATAAACCGTTAAGTTCTTCCTGTTTGGATTGCATTAAAACATACAAGGATTTTAGGCTCTTAATGAGTATGCCACTGAGATGGAGTCAGTTCCCAAATATGGGATCAGGACTGTTAGGACATGGCAGTGATTGCTATATTAACTGTGCAGTGAAGGAGCTAAAGTTTGTGTTATACTGAGAGATTCCTCATTTTCACTTCCACCATCCGTCACAGTAGGATCTACTGGAAAATGGAGAACAAATCATTCGTGAATTTACAAGAGTAAGTTGAGCTAGTTCTGTACTATATCATTTCTGGAAGTGGATGCCTTTGTTTGGCACCCTAAGGGCTGCTCATATGCATAAATAGCCCCCCTTTTTTCTGTTTCTGAATCACAGTGTCCAGCCAATACAAAAAAGATTATGAAGTATGAAAACTGCACGTATCTCCACCACAGAACAATAACAAGATCTATACTTTGATTTCCTGGGAAATAAAAATTGTAGCTATACTTCCTGTCAGCTCATTCCTTTGAACATGTTCTCTTCATAATTTGGATTTTGAATCGAGTTTAAATGGCAGTTAAAAATTGTATGTGGCAGTACACAATGAAATTTAGCTTGACAGCCTGGACATCAAAACTAAAAATAAATGACTTCACATCCAAATAATAAGTAATAACAATGTTAGCCTGCATAAGAATAGCAGGTCTGGATTCAAATACAATATTAATTTTAGGGATATGAGTGACTAGGGAGAGACAGAGGCAAAGAAACAAATCCTTCATATAGCAATAGTCTCTTCTTATCCCCCAGGCAACCGGCTGCCTTTCACCTCCGCGGCAGAGCAATTATGTGGCATAATGACTGCAGTGCAAATAAGCAGCGAGATTTTATTAAACCAAATGAGCAAATCATCTGCGTATTATTGCGATTTGATTGACAGTGACAAGTGTCGAGCAGACACGGATGTGAATGTGATAAAGCAGCTTGCCGGAAAGCTCCTGATAATGTTACTCTTGATAAAGTTGCTCGGCAAACCTCTCTGAGTAAATAAAGGGGAAGGAATATGATGCATATTAATTCGCATAGTTTGCAACCTGCCACAGGACTAGAGGAAAAGTTGCAATAGGTTCAGCACATGGCATTTCATATGAATTCTAAAATTGCATTTATGAGTCTCATAGACTTTACAATAATATATTAATATTAAAAGTAAAGGTCATTCCACATAACAGTTAAGCTGCCTGAGCTTCAACCTTTATATCAATAACAGAGTCGGGCTGGGGGTACCAGGAGGAGGAAAACAAGCAGAATGATCTGAAAAATGTAAAATGTTACTTTGAAAGATTGTTGCCTTGTGCTGGCATGTCCATTCACACATTTCTATTTTCAGTGGACAATTACATTCCTGACAGGCTTGCTGTCAGAACGATTAAATCAATACCCTTCACACAGGGATGCGATTAATTGCCCCAGGCCTTCAGGCCTCCATAGAAGCAGCTCTTACATTAATGACTCCCTTATGACATCATAGCTGCACAGATTCCAAAGTTTCACGTTGTTGCAGTCAGTGTGGAACTTAGGATAATTACTTTTGGCACATGGAACCAAGGTGACTGGGAATCTTTGACAGCAGCACCCATGGAAGAAAAACAGCAAACAAAATCACCTGTGCTGTAATTACACTAACGTAATGAATACATTTGGGCTTACAAGTCAAAATTGTTCTGGTGGATAAACCATGTGATAAATAGTTCTCTTTCTTCCACTTTTTTTTGTCATTTTAAATCTGAATGTGAACAAGGAACAGCATTACGCCACACTTCAGTTAACAGTCTTTTGACATCAAGTACCATCAAGATTGAAGATTTTCACTTTTAGAAAATGAATTATATCTGAGAGAAAATGTTCTTGTCATGTGAAGTACGCTGTACAATGTGGAAAGCGTTTCTGATTTATGCTCTAATACTGATTTGAATATCTATTTGGACATATTTCAAAGAGACCAGCTTTGCAAGGTTCTGCATCCTCTGAGCTGATTCCTAAAAGTTTTGTGCTTAACTTTAACTTTGCAAGTAAACTTCAGCAGAGGCATTCAAGTGCTGATGTGCTCAGAAGAATTGAGGTTTGATGAAAAATACTTAATCCTTCTACAACTTACTTACATGAAAGATATCACAGATGCATTTTTCACAACACGAGCCCTTCAAACTCGAATGAGCAGTCCATGCGCTATAAACTAAGGAAAAAAAAAGACACTGCAATAAAATATTTAGCACAACAATTAAATTGTTATAATTTATTGTATAATCAATTTGTTATAATAAAGAGTGTACTTAGATAAGTATTAGAATTTATCATTTAAAAGGATGAAATTACTTTAATTCCACAAAAAGGAACTCAAGTATTTAGTAGAATAAGTTACTGCACTAATCTAGCCCAGTTATTAGGAATTAATTAGCAATTTGTTGTTTACATGATAAGTAGAACAAAAATTCATACAGTTGCAGGTTTGCCACTGTTTTGGGGTAAAACATAGCAGAAGCGTAGACAACACTGCCTGCATGCCAGGATAAAACTGTCAGCATAAGAATTTCCTGTAGTTGAGCAAAACCAGACATTAACCTAGTTAGGACTACTGGACAGATTAAAAGGTTGACTCACTTTATAACCCTGATTTTAAGGGCATGCAAATATTAGGTTGTCCTTTGGGGATGCATTCTTCATTTGTTGGTTTTGTGGACTCAGAGTTGATTCTAATGTGCAGTAAGGCTGGCCTTACTGGAAGGAAAGAAAAGGGGAGAAAAAAAATCAAATCAATTAAACAGAAACCAGGTTTCAGACCCCAATCTGTGAAACTCAAGTTCTAGACCCGAAGTTCTAGACTCAAGTTTTAGACCCCAATCTGTGAAACTCAAATTCTTGAAATGAAGTGTGCGGAAAGCAGCATTCACTGATCCTACATGTTTCTGTACCATTAAAATCTAATCTATCTTACTATTTCGATGCAGGATGAATGAAAGGCAAAAATTTGCTAGTAGTCCAATACCAGGAAAGAAATATTTCCAGGGCTAAAACATGAATAAAAACATCATTCTTAATTTATTTTCTAAAATACTACGTCTTATTTATTTTCAGGTATCCTTTGAGGGAGATTACTACACAATATATATTGATATTAGGTATTTAACGTAGCATGAACATGTTATGAGAAGCAGTCTACCTTTAAGATTAAACAATATCTTTTCTCATATCCTAGAGAGATCACTGCATCAGATAAGTTATTTTGTTACAAGAGGCTGAATTTTGTTGGCTCTTGAATCCAGGTATCAAATGACTGTTCAGCTAAATAGGTTGCATCCAAAATAACTTATTTCTAATAAAAAAAACCTGAAACAAAGTGTAGTGAGAAAAGAAGTACTCAACTGTTGTTAGAGAAAATTAGTTGTTGAAGTGGACCTGGCCACTAAATCCTGGCCTGGATTTAGTTTCTCTAGTAACATCGAAGCAGCACAGTTTATAACACAGTTTTAAAAACAAATAGAAGAGCTTACCTACTGTTATGTAGTTAAGATACTTGAATGCTAAGGTCATTTTGAATTGGCTTCTTTCTTACCATGCAGGCTGAGGCTGTTCCAACTCACAGCTTGAGGACCAATCTTGGTCACAAGAAGATGGAAATATAAATACATTTCAACTCATTTCTGCACCATACTATCCAAACTTAGGATCACGTGTTATCAGTCATAATCTACATTATATATGGCAGTAGCACCTTACTATATTTATTGTAGGAACTATTATGTCTATAATAACAATCCCAAATAAAACCCCACCATTTAAAACATAACATTGAAGCTTTCAAACCAAATGATTCCACTGCACTTCAGAAATACTGAGATATTACAGATAGCAGAGGCATTGATATGAATCATTCTTTGAGGACGAGCACAGCATTTTGTTAAAATAGGCAACATTATAAAATCAAGAAAAGGCAGTTCAATTACACTTGGGCAAGTATTGTTCATCTGTTCTGCAAACTGTAGCTCCACCTCAGCTCCAGGTAGTCCAACAGTATCTCTAATGATGAGAAGTCATAATTAGTTTCTGTTTTAAATGAAAAACTGAAAATTTGAAAGCAAAGTGCTAGGCCAAGGGTTCCCTGCTATCTCATAGGGTGCAGCAATGCCTTCTTATAGGTATTCCATTCATAACTGATCTCACGTGGCCTGTTAGCTTATGAACTCTGACAAGATCAGTGCCTGAGGTAAGGTGGTATCACTGCAGGCCAGAACAAAATGTGTGAGCAGTACAGGCATTCCAGCGAGACTACAAAATTCTCACTCACGTCCATAAGAAAGAGCACCTTTCTGAGACAGCTAACGCAGAGCTCACAGGCAATTTGTAAACTGCATCAAATTGGAATACATCCTGCACAACACGGAACTGTTTGTAAAAACTAAAGGCAATCATAGAACAGACCACCAGGTTTAGTCTCAATACTTTCCATTAAAAAATAAATGGTGAACCATACTCAAATTCATTAGATGTTCTCCTAAAAGCTACCACTTCTTTTGGTATGCTCTGTGATATTGGCACTAATGAACTTTAATAGAGATAAGAGGTTTTTTATTTTAGAAAAGAAAACACAAGGTCAGTACACAGAAATTTTGAGAATGTAGGAAAGCTAAGAAAGTCAGACTGCACAAAATATAAACTGCTACCTCTTTTTTAAAGTTAAGTTTTAAGCAGTTGAGGGAAAGTTAGAGGAACAAAGAGATGAACATAGCATAAAAAATGTACATCGAGTCATAGAATAGACATTCATTATCAACATTCTACCTCCAAAAAAAAGGGGGAATATTGTGATGCAGGAGAAAACAAAATAGGTAAAACAATGGTGTCTAAATCTCAGCATTGCCCGTGTCTCCACCTGGGACACAGGTAGGGCCCATGCGATGCCTCAGTCCCTGTCATCCCCCCCGGCACCATCCGATACCCTCCTTCCCAAGCTGGGACGACAACTTGAACAAGTTAATCCTGTTTAGGTAATTTTCCACCAACGTGTTACACTTGCGTTCTATAGCAAAATCCTTAACTAATCCCAGTAATATCTCAAAAAATCTGAAGTAGGCGGTGGACAACAACAGTGAAAGGGAATTCTTTTTCTTCTTTTAATTCAAACACTCCAAGGGAGAAAAACATGCCTCCAAACCAATGAACATGCAATTCTACTAAACCCAGCATATGCTTAGCCAGCGGATGCATTTCTGTTGCTCAGGGAGGCACCAGAAGTTACATGTTATATTTTTCATTCTCTCCAGCAGTAATTTCTTGGTCATTTACCTCCTCCAATAATGATGTTTAGCTGAGTAAAATAATGCTTAAGGCTTTAAGTCTTAAAGGTTCTTCCCCCTTTGCCCCCCTCAGTAGGATGACTGATTTCAGCCCTTTAGAAAAATAAGCTTACTTATGAGACATTAGTGGCATTATTGCCTTCTTTAATATTCGTGACAGTCTCCAGCAAATGTATCACAAGTTGGCATTTATTAGTGCTAGGCACAAGTAAGGGGCATGTTATTTGATTTGAATAACAGCTTGGAGCTACAGTTTGAGTCCAGAAATATATTAGTCAGAAACAATCTCATTTAATAACACAGAAACTAATAAAAGAAAAGTATTCCAACTGATTCAGAATTGAATTTATGAATATTGCTTAGAAGGATTAATGATCAAAAACTGAACCTGTTTGTCATGTTGTAACAGAGTTTTCGATTTAAATGCAAAACTAGAAGTCAATGAGTCCAATGGATTGTATATTGCTTTGAAGAAAACCAGTTCATTTTACACATAAGCTTTGAAATTGGCAATAAACTTTAATTACAGGGTCAGATAATCAAATTATAATCAAATAGCCTCACATAAAATCTATGTTTGAAATTAATGAGATACAATTCTACTAGTCTGTAATATTGTACCTCTGAAACTTACTAAAAGACATTTCATTTTCATTTAAAAGTCACCTTAAGGACTTTTCCCTCAATTTCTTCTGCATAGCTCAGTTTTATTTGGAAATGTCTCATTTTTAGACCACACAGTTCTAAAGATTTTTGCATATGGAAAAATCATTTGTTATTCCACAGATTTTTTTTATTGATAATAAGAATTTTAATATAGCAATACTAAGAATCTTTCAAGTAAATGCATATTTATGCATTTTTAGAGAAAGCCACAATTCAGATAGTAAAGCTGTAGAGTTGTTCAAATGCATATACTTATTAAAATTCTTATTTAAGATGAAATTTTTCATGACCGATCTTAACATGCAAGTGCAAACATTTATGCTAATGTATGCTACTGTGTAATCTATTTCTTTTCTGGGGTATACAACCATGATAATTTCTCTCTACATGTCTTACCTTATAGGGAAGAAGAAATATATCTTATATTTAAAACAAAAGATACAAAGAATAAATCCAAACCCGCTCTGGCTTTCTTAAAGATTTGCTAAGTGGCTTCAGGCAAATCACATTATATTTTAAAGCGAAGCTTTCTCAAGTTAAACAACAGTTACAGCTTAGTACAACTTCAGCACGACTTCATCAGGTTTATTGTGGGACCTTATTTATTATTCTCTTGAATATGAGTATTGAAATGAAGACGCGACAACGTCGGCTGCATAATGTCAGGCCTCATTAAACGTGCAACCATAGAAGTACTGAAAAAGTCAAATACTTACAAAGCGAGAACTCTACTCAATGGCTATCTATATACTTGATAGCACACTATGTAATTTTTAAAAGCCTATATCAAAAATAGCAAAACTTATACCAGAAATGCAATCATAGTTTTATTACTAAGCAAAATATTTGTGCTTTTAAAAGCCAAGTTATTCCAAGTTAAAAAATAGCAACTGACAAAAAACCCCCCTTTAATATGACTAATCATCTACTTGGATGGATTACCATAAAGATTAGACTTGTTGAATGGGGAAATCACTCGGTAAACTTAGGTATGAACTTACAAAAGAGCAATTACTTAACTACATCTCTATTGGACCCCTAAAGGGCACTGTAGTCTCCTCAGGCTAGGAAATCCATGGAGGGAGTGGCTCCTTTGGATCTCAGGGGAACCAGGTTTGGACCTGGCTGCCTTTGCAAATACTTGTACTACATGCCCAACACAATACGCTGCGTGGCATTAATCAGCGACTGCAATGCACGTGCTTGTAAAGGACTACTCTCCACAGGCCCCTCGCTAAATGATGCGCTCCTCAGCTGCAGACCCGTTGCTACAACCTGTTTCACAGTCCATGGCCGTGGGAGGATCAGCTCTCCTCATCAGTGGAGGATAAATGACCTTTTATATCTCACATGCAGAGTTTAGAGCAGAAAGACAGCACTGCAGCTGTGCGGTACCACAAGCTGCAAAGGAAGTTGACTGACAGATTCATAGGTGTGGGGTAGCTTAAATGTCCTTTGGTACCTAGCAAGTTACTTCCATTTACAAAGAACTAAAACCATACGCACGGCTTCTTAGTGTAGAGCACCATCAGCTCACGTGTCTATGTCCCCAAACTCTCTTAATACTGACCTTTTCTTGAAGAACACAAATGAACCTTTAGAAAGTCAAGAGAATACTACAACAATTCCTGTTGGTTCTTCCAGCATAAGAAGCAACAAAGTCCTATCATTTGAATACTTGAATCTACAGAATGATTAAATTAGATGAGCAGTCTATCCTGATCATGAATTTCCAACTAAGAAAACAGTCTTAAACCATAGTCATGAGTTACTTCTGCAATTATTTGTCTCTGGAAAACTCCTACCCTGGCATGACCTCCTCCTGACCTCCCACCCTGGAAATAAACTAGCAATATCTCAAGCCCTTTGTGTTCCTGTGTCAACACTATCCCCAAACTGTAACTGTTAGCAGCTGTGCACAATATGAAAGGGTTTTTGAAACACGGGGAGACTAAAACAGGAGCAATCACAAGAGCCTCTTTGACTCTCAAAATGCTAAATCACATACTGCTGATCACTGAAACAGTTTCCTTTCTTTACCCAACTTATGTAGTGGTTTTGCAGTTCTGGCCAACCGACAAATGAACGTTTTGTAATAGGAGGACTAAAAACTCCAAACATATGTGAGCATCCAAAGAGCTGGCAAGTTTTGGACAGCCTCAGCTGTCTTCTCATTGTGAAAATTTTTCTTCTCTGAAGAAGAGAATAATTTACTTGATTTAAAAACTATTCATGTTTCATTGGATCTAATTTTCAATTCATACTCTAAGGTCACTGTGTTTTTAAACGTATTGGTTCCGGCTCATCAAAATTTTACATGCATCAAAATAAAACTTAGGTAGGCTGAAAAAAAAGACTGCAACTATGTTCTGTAAGCCTGTAGAACGCAGCGACACTTAGAACAACACAACACAAAAAGCCATCACATTAAATAACTACAAACCTTGTCCTTCTCTGTAAGCAGGGTCTTTCTTGTCTTCCACACTTTCTTATATTTGCCAGTATTTTTTTATGACCCTCACTAGAAGAACAGCAGAAACTTGCCGCAGCGTTAAGGGTACTATCTACTCATGATTTTCAAACCCCCCAAACAATCCAAAACCCAACAAACACTTCAAAACTATTTTACTGAATTTTCTTCAGTTCACTAGATTTAGATATAAGAAGGCCATTAATACTTTTAGACTGAAAGTGCTGGAATGGTACCCATCATTTGAGGAATGAAAAGGCTCTCGAACTGAAATAGCACAAGGGAGCAAAAAACCTAACAATGTTAAAAATGGAACTTGATAAATGCATGAGTTGAAATTACATTACAAAATTCTTCGTGCCTGCTACCCTTTGGATAATAAAACTACTTGAAATTTAAGCCTACCCTACCAGAATGCTGGCACAGAGTTGGGATTGTTCAGCCTGGAGAAGAGAAGGCTCTCGGGAGACCTTACAGTGACCTTCTAGTAGCTAAAGAGGGCCTACAGGAAAGCTGAGAAGGGACTTTTCACAAGGGCATATGGTGAAAGGATGAGGGGAAAGGCTTTAAACAGGAAGGGAAAGACTAGACATTAGGAAGAAATTCTTCATTATGAGGGTAGTGAGGCCCTGGCCCAGGTTGCCCAGGGAAGCTGTGGCAGCCCCATCCCTGGAGGTGTTCAAGGACAAGGTTGTATGGGTCCTTGGGCAGCCTGGTCTGGTGGGAGCTGCCCCTGCCCATGGCAGGGCGGTTGGAGCTGGAAGGGTTTTAAGGTCCCTTCTAACCCAAATCATTCTAAGAAACTATTTCCTGCTTTATTGGAAATAATTCGAGATCAGATACTCGTAACTGTGGCTGCAAATCTGCTTGAATTATGCCAGCCCAAATAAAAGGAGAGAGTTCGTTAAGTTAAACATGTGAATCAGTGAAGCCCCAGAGCAGAGAGCTGCCATCAATGGTTAAGATTTTCTTCCTCATGACTGTAGATGGAGCCCTAACATAAGTAAATACCCTCTTAGCAATACAAGTTTGGAATTTTGTAGAATATATTTTCAGCATTTTGACACGATTGAGGTTTTAATTTTCAGGAAAAACAATGTGAGAAGACCACTGTTTTCCTGTTTTCTCCATATGGCGAACTGATTCAATTCTCCTTAAAAATCCAGAAAGACAGACAGAACAGTTGTTCTACTTTTATTCTGTCCTGCAATTATCACTTAATCTAACCTTCTCTAACAATTTCTCTGCTTGAGGGCACCTCTAGGGCTGTCAGTCCAGCTGAATTCATTTAGAAAATGAAATTGAAACCTGACTATTCTTTTTTCATCCCCTGCGCCCATTAATCCTTTCATAATTTTATGCTACTGTACTAAAAGGCAAGGAAACAGCACATTCTGTAGATTTTGTTCTATTACGTATAAACCATACTGCTGAAATATGGATTGTTGGAATCTCACTGAGAAAGCACAGATCTTAGCACCATCTGACAGAAAGATGTGAGATAAAAGAGGAGCTATTTATAGGAGGAAAATACGTCTACAGTTATCAGTATGGCTAACAACACAGGGTTCATGAGTAGAATCTTTACTTCCTATAACTCACTTGTTTAAAAAACAAAGTAGGACTTGATTCCTTGCAGTAAAACAAACAAAGACCTCCACAAAACAAATAAGCAGAAATATAAAAGGAATATATTCTTTTGTACTTCTCAAGAAATTCTATCTGTTTCAAACTCTAAGAGTCAACTGGTAAGAAAGACTCCAATCATCAAAATACAAACCAATATACTGCAGCATTTACTGGGAAGAGGTAATGGAAAATTTAAACTGGGATTTATTTTCACTTCAGAAACTACTGCAACTGAAACAATTGCAGAAAAATCTAATAAAATATAGCAACGTCAAATTGCAACGTCCAATAATTTGTATAATGGGATTTTGAGGTTTGTAATTAATGTATATGACAACACCTTAGAAGTTTTTCATATTTTTAATAACTGCGGAAGGTGGTAGTTTTGAACTAGTCAGGAAGGTCTCTTCTCCCAAGTAACAATTGATAGGATGAAAGGAAACAGCCTCAAGTTGCACCAAGGAAGGTTTACATTGGATACTAGGAAATATTACTTCACTGAAAGGGTTGTCAAGCATTGGAAGAGGCTTCCCAGGGAAGTAGCACAGTCACCATTCCTGGGTGGTGCTTGAAGACAGGGTTTAGTAGTGGACTCAGCAGTGTTAGATTTACAGTTGGACTCAATCTTTAAGTTTTTTCCCAATCTGAAAAATCCTGTGATTCTGTTTTTAATTCCATTCATTCTTTTGGGTGACAATTTGCAGTTATACTTACTCCTTTCAAGAATAAAAGGTGAATATTCTACCTTGGTATTGTTTTCAACATTCTGTCCTAAACTACTATTTTGTGAATTTCAGTTAAGCCAACAGGGCTCATTTTAGAATTGCCACAGCAGGTGGAATGATCTTTACCCCATTCTAATTTGACAAAGTGTTTCATGGGGCTCCTGTCAAGTTATTTGAGAGCCTATTTGGACCAATATACTGCAGAAGTCAGTGTCTTCTACAAGTAAGATTTAATTATTTTCACATTTCATTACAGACAAAGCTAATAATTAAAAGGTGTCATTTTGGTTAATCAGAAAACCATCCACTGTTTAAGGCATCATGCATCTTTTTCCTTGGGATAAAAAACCCAAGAAAACAAACCAGTGACTGCTAATCTTCATTTGGGAAGTTTTTAACTGCAGGGCATGCTTCACAGATGTTTTTCCATCCTCCATAGCTTTATGGGCAAGATAGTTAACTTTGATGATATGAAAATGTCCAGAAGAATTAGCAGGATGACAAAAACTTAAAAGTCTCCTTAGGTTAAATGGCAACAAGAAGCCCTCTTTCTTCATGAAATGGAAGCAAGTATCACCCATTATTGATGGGCAGATGGTCCCCTTGAACAAAAGGAGGAGTCATCCACTGGAGGAAACCAGAATATTAGAAGAGCCAAATCATGCCTTTTGTTAGATATTTTGTGTTGTTTACACAGTAGTTAATCCATTTTCTAGCAAGATTTCCTGTCAGTTTAACACGTGATCCATGTGAATCACTGTTAGTCTAAACCAAGGATGCGCCTGAAGGATGAAGTGCACCCGTGTGAAGGACGGTTTACAGGAGCTGACTTGTAACATCACTGAGTCTCAATTGCTGCATCATGCTGAGTTAATACAAGCCTTGATGTGGTTTTGAACATCCTTATGCAGGTCTTGCATCTGTCACATACATCCATGTATTAACTCCTGGGCATATATGCCTCTATTCTTCTGGGCAAAATATATATGGAGACATTAAAGAATTAACTTAATCAAAATGCTCCTTAAGTACAGCATTTTAGCCATTCAAGACCACTCGATTTCTTCTGGAAAGCGTTAAAATACTTAGTTATTTTTTTCTTTTCTTTTTTTTCTGAGAAAGACATGCATAACATTCCCAGATTTTTAATTCAGTGCAAAGAGATTTACAGTGTATGTTTGGGTTACAGTGAAATCTTGTTAAACTGAACATTTTGGGACCACATAGCAGTTCAGATGAGAGGAAGTCTGAACTCGTGCAACACAGCGGTTGCTTGTTCAAGTATGTATTTTCACATATACAAATGACTTCAAAGCATTTGTACTAAACCCGTAAGTCTTGAAATGATAATGGTGGCTGGAAGAACAGAGAGAGTGGCAAGTCAACAAACCACAGAGTGATAATTTGATTACTGGGTTACAGAAGAGTGAAGTTCTACTGTGACCCCAAACTTAAAACTGTGTTCAGTTCATGACCTCTGGCATGCAAGGAATTCAAGAAAAAATGGTCTGAGCAACTAGAATACATGACCTGTATTGGGCTTCAGCTTCCATAATGTCAGTTCCTGATTGCTTTTTGTTCTTTTTCCAGGTTAAAAGCATCTGCTATACTGTTGTTCCAAGCAGAACTATGCTGAATGCAGCACACTGTTGCTCTTTTGAGCAATAAAAGAGAAAACCCAACAACCAAAAAGCTTACATGTAAGGCTTAAATTCATGTTCCAATACAAATGACTTAAAATTTATATTGTGGAGTCAGATCAAAGGTCCATTTGGCTGATTATTCTGACTGCTGCAATGTCTAACAGCGCTTAGATAGTAAGAGGGAAAGACTATATAGAACATCATCGTAACATGCTCTCAACCTCTACCTGTTTTCAGCTCAGGGTATTTCTGAACCATAAGTGGTTTCTAAGTATTAAATAAGCCTCCGTGGATTTCTGTTCCTTAAAATTATCCCATTGTTCTTTGTAAGCACGTAAAGCTTAACATATTAAAGAAACATCCAAGGAGAAACTACCACTCCTGGTTGATATCTCTGCATGGTGCCAAAGAGAAAAAGCCCTTTTAGAGAAATTAAGTAGCATAGACAGGAGCAACAGGTACAACGACTGAGAAGAAAAGAAGGTCTGTTGCCTTCAAAAATACACCATTATCCCTGCAATCTTAGTCCTTGTACAGTTGTATTGCCACTTTGTCATTGGCGTATCCTTAACTCCCACCAGGCACTTTTTGCCTCCAGGCACTTTTTCTACTTTTTCTCTTTACAAAATAATTTCTATGTCCTGCACAGTTTCTAAAATGCTTTAAGTCTTTTTTGTTGGAAACTTCAAATCCAAGATTAGATTTGAAAAATCTGTTATTTCAAAAAATTGTCAAACAAAATTTATATCTAAATTTAAATAATTACAATCTAAATAACAACACTATAAGAAATCTTAATAATATCAATGTGAAATTGGTTATCATCTGCTACAATGTTATGTTTGGGAGTTGTTACTGAATCATTTAAGATCCTTAGATGCAAATTGTTCTGACAGGCATAATTTGGAAGCATAAACATTGGCAATTGTTCCATTGCCACTGTAGCTGTTTTCAAGTATCATTTGTGCAGTATAAATAAGAACACATACTCACATTGTAAGTAGGACAATGCTTTACAAGCTTCCTAGAGGTTTGGCATTTGTGTTTAATTTCTCCTCAGTGTTTAAATTATTTATGCATGTAATGATTTTGAACTGCTAATTCGCATTGCTGACGAATTCTCAGTAAGAATCCATAGGTAGTTAAGCGGAACTAACTACTACAATCCAAGAAACAAACAAAGAGTTAATTTACAGTATTCAGAAAAGGTGTGTTTTAAAAACTTAAAAGCTTATATGTTTGTTTCTTTGTCAACATCCTCAATCATTTGAACAAACAAAAAATTTTCTCAGATTAACCGTGTGTGGTTGGTATATCCTAGAAGAATATTCTGTTACTATTGTATAACTGAAATAAGAGGCCAGAAAGGGACAGTCTGCAGCAAGTAACATGACATTGAAAATGAGTATTTTAAACCGAATCCCTTCAAATTTTGTAACACAAAACATCAATACAGATTTTCTCAAAATTATATTTTTTTAAACTCGAAATGCTATCTGTATGGAATGAACATTGATGAGTATCTCAATAACATTTTTGTTAGTTACACATTTACTGCCTTGTGTCTGTAACCTCTGCTTTCCCCATTTAAACTGGCTTTTATCTAGCATTGTATGCATCAAATGGTAAAGTCACACTATGTAGAAACTCAAGAAATTTCCATTGCTATTAACAAGTAGGAAGAAAAATAAGTAATTTCTATTTACATATATAATTTCCTTTTAGAATCATAGAATCATAGAATAACCAGGTTGGAAGACACCCAGCCAAATCTGGTTCACAGTCATGTATATGCCTAAATAAAACTAAACAGATCACTTAATTTTAGTATTTAATCTGTTCAGTGCAACCTATTGACTTACTGGTGCACTATTTGAGCTCATTTTCTTCCTGTAACATCTCATTTTGTACCTCCCATCAGTCCATATGAATTTCTAAAATTCAGAATTAAAACAGGTTATTTAAAAAAACAATAGACAAATCAATCTCACATTTTGTGAATTACTATTCTGTATGCAAATGTCAAATCAGACAGTAGGGGGCAACTTTCACCCACAAGTCAAACTTTATGCATTGTGATATGTAATATAATGTCATTAAGTGGTACTTTCAGTACTTACTATGTTTATTGTGTGGTCTATACAAATTTTATAAAATGGAAGGTTTCATTTTTAAACTCCCATTTTGTTCTCCAGGCAGTGCACTTAGGAAACGTCTGGTTTATACTAGAAAAGTGCTGCAAGAGAAAATAACAAACTACAATCTCAAAACTGTTGAGGAATGAAACAGAAAGACAATTATATTCCTCCAGTTTGCTGTCATAGGATTTGTGGGAAACCAATCGCAAAAAGATTATTTTTCTGCACTTACATTTTGATAAATAATTCTTCCTTGAATAAGCAATTTACAAAAGCAACAATTTAACTCCTTGAAAATCAGAGCAGACTAATATAAAAGATGACATAAATAGCAAAATATTCATTAATGATATTAACATGGATAATTAGATTATGTTTAACCATAAATCCATACTTAAGAATAAATTGATGTTCTATATTGTGTGATAAATTTTCTATCACTTGAAAAAAAATGAAAGTTTTGCTATCAATTTCCCCTGACAGCAAATGCTAAACCAGGTGTGGCATCAAAGGATAAAAACAGTCAGACATAAAGTTTTATTTCTTTCAAGTCTACTTAACTATGTTATACAATTATGATTTGTGGATTAAAATATCATAAAATTTACAGAATGTGACATGCAACTGATTTCCATTTAAAATTTATATTTAATTTTTAAAACTATCAGATTGGTGAAAGCAAAGAAGCAGGGTAGCGCTGGAAGTATTGTCAGACCAAACCTGGTCAGGTAGAACAGCAATACCTGTAATGAACCCACAAATGAGGGCTAATCCTGCTTGAGTTGTTTGCAGATTTGGGTAGAATCACAATTTCAAGCACAGGATGTCAAAATACTGGGAACCAGATCACACAAAACTTCACATTCCATTTAAGCTTCAAACTTGAGAGTAAATACACTGGATTGAAAAAAATGCAGAAACCAAATGAGACACTGCCTGCAGACCTTTCTAAACCATCCCGAGATGCTTCAGTAATCCAAGTAGGTAACTAGATGCAACAGGCTTTGTTAGGGGGCCAGAATAAGTTATTACGAATGCCCTGTCTGGCTTTAAACCCAAAGAAAACACATTTGGTATTTGTTTTTACCAGTGTTGTAGCTAACAATTATTTCTTCAAACATAGCCCCACCTTAAAATATGAATCAACCATTTCAGTTAGCGCACTTAAACTGTATTTTACTTAATAGACTAAGCATAACATAAACAAGGATTACAAAATGTGAAAAATATCCACCCTCCAGCAGTTTCTGAAATGAATTTACTTTTTCATGTTGATACTCAAAAGAGCACATGTGTAACTGGTTTCAACAGTACTACATTACAAACAAAACTAATCCTAAAAGGGATAGTAAAAAAGGCAAAGCAGACTTTTTACCACAAGAGATTACTTGAGATTACCTCATGATCCCATAATTTGTGCTCTTTTACAAATCACTCGGTAGAGGTTCTTTTTCTTGTTTGGTTGGGGGGTTTTTTGTCTTTTAGCCTATGGCTGAAAAACATCTTGCTGTTTTATTACTGTGTTTTGACAGGACTGAATTCCAGGTGAAACCAAGCAGTTGATTAACATTACCTTTTTCTTCCCCTGATGATTTTCTCTCTGGGTGCCCTTTCCTGAGCTGATGTGTCAGGATTGAACTTCCAAGTTCTTTTGCCTCCCCACTTGTACTCAGGGTCTTACATCAGGTGGACAGTAGGAGGGTGTGGTTCTTCAGGCTGAGGAAGGTCGTCCTTGAGGGACTGTGAAGTTCAGTTCTGCTCTTTCTCTTCTCTTGGTATGAAATAACCTATAGTACCCTATATACAGATAGGTTGCCAAAACCCCCACATATATTCTTCCATGAGGTCCACCCAACACAGAAACCCAAGACTTAAAGAGAAAATGAGCTACGACTAGCTTCAAAATTGTTCCCTTCTTAGTTGATAAGACAGCTGCACACAATGCTGCCATCATTCAAAGGAATTCCACAAATAATTTTCTGAAAGGCTGTTGAAGATTTCTGTGATTTTTTGCTTTCACGTCTTCTACCGACAAAAAATGGGTTCGATTGAGCACCAACTTCATTTTTGGGAAGAGCTTTTTTTTTTGCAAGGAGCTGGGTCCGCTGAATAAGGCGCATACTCAAGGACAGCAATGTTGTTATCAGCTAAATAACACTTCACAGGCAAAGTGCAGGCTGGCATGTTGTCTTGATATTAATTTACTTTTTGCTCTTGTACACTGTCATTTTCTGCCCAAGGGTAAGAAAACGCTTAATACTTGAACACACGTCTACTCGCACTGAGTGAAACAATCGAATAGAGCCTTGTCTCACTGTGGTGGGCTAGAACTCTTGGTTCCTGAGCAATGGTGCGTTAGTCTTTGTTTTTTTGGGGTTTTTTTTTGTTTTTTTTGGTGGGTTTTTTTTTTTTTTGCATCAGAGCTCATATTTACTGTATGCTGATAAACAACTGATACTGCTTTATAAATAGTTTCATTTTTATATATTTCATCTAAGACAAAAATGATTTGACACTACCAAAGGTCCCAAGTGGGTCTGGTTTTAGTATGCCACAATAACTGCTTATTAAAGAGAAAAGAAGATTAAAGAATGTTTTCAAAATGTGGAAAGATTTTCTGTATGTCCTCTTAAGTTTGTAGTCAGATGCTGACTGGTGTTTCTAGTCAGATGCTGACTGATGTTTCCTCCTTTCACTGCTCTGGGAAAATTGCCTCATACATGGTAAAACATTAGCAGTTTTGCATTGTCATTGAAGTCAAAGGTTATCAGCTACTGTAGCTTTTTATACTTATGAGTAAGCAGCAATCAGAATAATCACAGAATCACAGAATCACAGAATAACCAGGTTGGAAGAGACCCACCGGATCACCGAGTCCAACCGTTCCAATCACCAATCACTGGTGGCATAATAGTTCTTCAAGCAAAAGAAGCTTGATGATTTTTTTTTTTTTTTAATGGTAGAAGGACTACACTTTTCCAATTTTTTTTTCAAGGAAATTCAATTTTTGCAGCTTTAATGCATAAGGAAATAATTTTCCATTCAACAAGAATGACGATTTGTCTAAATAGAGACTAAATTATTTTCCAAATCCACAAAAACATTAAACAAGTAATTGCTAGATCATGTGCAAGACCTGTCTTTCACTGTTGCGGCTATTGATGTTGGACTACTGAAATATATTTTGATACAGAAAATGGGTGTGGACAGATTTTCCAGTTTAATATCCCTGTTCCTCACAGCTCAGGGAACACAGTTTCTTTGTTAATCTAAAATGTGTTAGGAATTCATGAATGAAGGTCAGGAAGAGTGTAATTTCAATGTGAATCCGGTCTTGTTTGATTTATCTGTTTTCTTATTTTTAAAACAATCTAAGCCTAATATAACAAAACCAGGGAGAAACCACAGTAAATTGGAATATATTACTACTGGAAAGTACAGAAAAACTATCTGAGCAAACCACATGGTTAACAATAATGAAGCTATTATTTGTCAATTACTTCACAAAACTGGATGGAAATTTTACAGCGTTGTGAAAGGCTACAGTAGGTATGAAAGTCAG
Organism: Phaenicophaeus curvirostris; assembly: GCF_032191515.1. Classification (NCBI taxonomy): domain Eukaryota; kingdom Metazoa; phylum Chordata; class Aves; order Cuculiformes; family Cuculidae; genus Phaenicophaeus; species Phaenicophaeus curvirostris. Next base: position 15,304,676 of record NC_091405.1, read on the forward strand.
TGCTAAAATGCCTAGAACGATGCCTGAACGACGGTGTCCTTATACAGCGTTGTGGCAGAAAGAATGAAAATTTATCAGCAATATCAACAAAGAACTAACACAAAGCAGAGCAGCACACCTGTACCATGCTGTGCCAAATTCAAATTTTTATCACACGCATACAAAGGTATCAACTTGAACTTATATTCTGCAATTACTTTCCTACAGGCAACATAATACGTTCAATTCAGTACTAGTTGCAGGATTGGGATCTATTCCAATTACTAAGCCCTTTATCATCAACAGTAATGTTAGGGAAGTCTCATAAAAATTATTGATGGATAAATCATTATCATCACCTGCAAGAAGATCTGCCTGTCTGTCTACCTGTAACAATGTGCCTCTTGTTCTGAAACATGCAATAATGACTGTTGCACAATGTTAAGTCCATATTGTAATTTATTTCTCAGTTCTACTACAAAACAAGAAAATGAAACTTAACAGATAATAAGGTCTTGATACTTTTGGTGACTTCTTGAGTTATGACAATGTCTTACCATGCCTTGAAATAATAAAAAAACCCCATTTTTAAACACTATTAACTTAAACACTGTTCTCCAGTTGTAGAAGTTCTGAGGCAAGTTATTAAATTTTTTTTTGTCCTGCTATATCTGCTTCTATAAACATAGAATGAAATAAGCTGCAACTTACTGCACAGCAAAATCAATTGAGATCACACAGATGTTACCATGGTTCATGATGTATTTGCTCTTACGATTTCCGTCCTTAGGTTAAGGCTATAACAGATTAAAAGAAACATTTTAAAAATTAAAAATAAATAAACAATTTAGAAAAGCTATGTTGAGCTAACCTGAAGTTTCCACCTTGATAAACATACCTGGATCATCTGCAGAATAGCATCCATTATATCACATAAGAAGACATCACAGCAAAGCTCTACACTGTCACGGTTAATGGGAAAACATACAAAATAACAAAACTGATTATCCCACCCTGCCTATGCAGGACTACACCACAGAAATAATTTACCTATAATACAAATATTAATTTTAATTAAGTAACAAGGTAAAGCACGGTAGTACCCAGCACTAATAAGGCTCCTTTTCTAAAATTAAGAAAAGTATTGTGCTTACTAATACATTGCACACACACACAAAAAAAACCAAGATACTTTTTTGGCTTAGGCTACAGAGAACATAGATGCAAGTGTTCTTCAAGTTATTCATAGATAAAATCTGGACAAAATTGTATGAGATCACATATTCTAATTTCCCTGCACAGTGCAGCATTTAGACTTAGCATTTAAAAGCATGTTGGAAATACCAGCTATTTAATGCAAGAACAAAACTTTCTAGTATGTTTATGTTGCATAAGGTAATACAATCTATCCAATGGAAAAAACCTCACTGAATATTGTACCATTCTTTGCAATAAACATTAATATTATAGAGATCATGATATTTTACAAATAAACATGTTTAGGAACCTGAGGCAAACTACACATGTTAATGTTGGAGTCACTGAGAACAGTTAACACAACGTAACCAAATGTCAACTGGAATATTTTGCAGTAACTTACCAAAGAAGTCTGCATTTAATGAATAATGAACGCTTGGTTTCTAAGTTTTCAGCTTCAGATGGTGAAGATGAAGTGCTAAGGGTGTTACTGTAAACACTGAAGTGAGATGAACATCACTGATTTTCTAATTTTACCACATGGTTTATTTCAGAAGAAAACAAGCACCAGTTATAGTTCTCCTGAAAGTCAGTAAACAGTCACACACAAAAACTCAATGCAATTTGCTTCTTTGTTTATGTGCAGGATATTTAGTTTGGTTTGTGAAGTATTAGAAGAATAATAAGAACCTCCTGACAGAATACCGCAACTAAATTTCTAAAAAGCCACTCAGTTAATCTAAGAGTTGAATCTAGCTGTTTTAAATTATTGTAATTTATAATAACAGGCTTATTGACAATATAAATGTACAGAGCCAAAAAAACCTAGAAATGGTGGCCAAAACGATGAACTAACCACCAGCCCAAACGACAACAAACATATGGCCATTAACTGAAGAATGGAGGGGTGTAGGAATGCAACTGTCTGTGGTCTCCCAAAAGTTCCAGAGGAATGAAATGCTGTGAGGATTGGCGGAGTCTGGATGAGAAGCACTACTGAAGATGGTAGGTCCTAAAATGGAGTCAACCATCGGTTCATGTTGGAATTCAGAGATTTCTGTGGTCAGAATATATTCATTCCATTGGCCTTATAATGTACATCAACAAATTAATATTGTATGGATGTCATTTCAAAGCCTACTGAAGACGAAGAGCCATTATTGAAGCCATTAGAGCACAGATGGTTTGAACTATATGCAGATATTCATACTTACATTTCTGCATTATAGCCGGGTTTTTTTTTTCTGTTGAACTGTAATGAATTGTCTCATAATCTATTCCATCTTCTTGCCATTAGCAGGCTTTGAATGTTCACAAATAGGAGCAAAGAACTCATTTTCCAGAGCTTTAATCACACAAAGAGGGAATGCCTAATTCTCTAAATGAAATGGTCTGTGATCACTGAAGCAGAGATTTAATATATCACGGCAAATTAGGTAGATTTTAATAAATTACTTATCTCTCTGAATACTTTACATATGCTTATGAAGAAACATAGCCTGTTTGCAAACAGTGGAAATCCACAACCTATAAAATCTTTTGAAGAAAATGACAAATAAAAAAGTAAATTAAAAAATGAAATGTATTATATCCTCGTTCTCAAGAGACAATCCTTTTGCAGCATTGATTCACAGCTCCATTAAAAATATCAATTAAATCCTTCACTGAGATTGGTTAAAAGCTGGAAAATTAACCTTCCGAGCTAGACACTGGTTATTCAGATACAACAATTCGTTGTATATGTCTGCTATAAGTTCTAAAAGTGACAAAACCAAACTAAAACACAGTTGCCTATCCCTACAGCTCAAACTAGGTGAAGCACAATCTGACTCTGCATGGCTTCTTTTTGCGCTTTGACAGATGTTGGTTGAAAGTAAATCTTCTACTATATGGAAAAGTGATTGCTCCTGCCCTCCCCCTACTTCATATCGTGATACTCATAAACAGCTGATTATAATGTTAGTAGAAGAGTAAAAGTTATTTAAAAAAAGGTTGCAGTAATTTAATAAGTCCTACAACTACCCTCATTTTTTATATTTAATTGATAGGAACTGCATGCATCAAAGAAAACACATACTGAGATTTAATGTGCATAAAATGGATATTAGCATTTTAAAGAGGCAGATTAACACATTAATCCAAGTAATTTTCATATATTGCTTTTAATAAAATCTTCACAGTATAACATTCTTAATGAGGCTAATCACAGGCATTCCATTTAGTGGGGTGATTAGGGATAACATAAAAGTATTTTTAATCAGTTTTCTAAGGCTTATGGCTTTTTTATTAAAAATTAAAAATTTGACTTGCATTTTTATTACTGTTTTAAGTAGAAAAAAAAATCTTGAAAATGCAACTAAAGCACATCTTTCAATCATGTAGGTATTAATTATTTACAAGATGTTGTCCATTGTGGAGAGATTCTTAGCCTTAGGGGGGAAATATTAAAACAAACAGACTGAAAAGTATACAAAACTTTACAACTACAAATCAAGCATCCTTTTCATGTAAATTATACATTAAATATACTGTAAGAATTACAAAGATCTCATCTTTGAAGCACTATCAAGCATGTATTTACACTGGGAGAAGGAACGTCTGTAGGCAAACTTCCCTTTCATGCCTCCAAGTCATCTTTGCATTCCTCGTAGACTGAACGCAGCGCATGGAGGGCTTCCACTGTTACTTTGAGCTTTCCAATTACTGTACTACCATCTTGTGAATCGAAAACTAGAAATGAAACATCAGAAAACAGCATTAGCAATTTCATTTAAGGTTTTGCTTTTGTTCTGATAATTTTCCTTAGCATTTGGACAGATTAAAAGGCACCCAGCATATGCTTAAAAAAGAAAAATAAATAAATAATAATAAAAAGAAATCCTCCAATTCAGGCACACAGTGTACTAGAAACCGAGCACTCTCTAAGATCTAGAAGGTACATCAATCAAAGTATTAGTGTTGGAATTAACTCTGAAATATATAAAACTATCTGTATAATAATTGCCTATATAAAGTAATTATTTTTCACAGTATATAACTACAATGTTCCAAACTCTATTAAAGATATATATGCATAGTTATAAGTAGTTTTAAACAAAAAAAACCCCAAACAATTAATTCCTTTTCTACATTGTGTGTATGATCAGTCCAAATCAGCCTCTACAGTTATTAGTATTCAAATAGTAATTTGTTTCTTACAGTTGGTGCAATGCAAAATGATTTCAATTCCAAGCTTCAGTGTGTTGTAAAATAGTGCAATGTTGGCAAAGACGGTATTTCCCCAAGACTAAACCATTTAGCCACCTTCATATTTGTGTATATGGGTTTTTATTTTAAATTTCTATTGTACGGGAATTAGCTAATATGATTTATAATTGCACTCTTATAATATCTAAGTAAGCCCAGAGAGCCACAACCTCTGCTGCTGTGATTAAAAACACACTGCTAACAGTAAAAAATGAGGCTCTTTCCCAGTCCTGCATAAAGCAAGAAGGGTGCCTAACACTACTTTAGAAAGAATTTGAATAAAAATAATCTTGACAGCATAACTTTTCAAAGCAAATTATACAGCAGAAAAATGGCATGGTTATGTATTTACTATATTAACTGGGATAAGTGCTCTGGGACACGCAACGATACCGCATGCTACAAGTTCTAGGCTGCTGGGACAGCTCAGAAGAGGCTTGGAGAAGTTAAAACATGGGATAAACCTTCCATCATTTACTTTGTTGACAGAGCTATTGTAGGACAGATTGGATGCTATTTTCTTAGAGATCCAAGCCATTTTGTACATCCTTGGACAAATCACTCAGTGAACTGTCAACTTCAACAGCAGACTTCAGGGCATATTATTCTTTTACTTATAAAAACATTAGGATAAGTGGAATTAATGATATCAGAAGATAACATTAATTCTGTTTTCTCAGTTTTAATATTGTCATCTTATCTCTGAGACACATTGCTGTGTCTTGCCTATACTCTTTTTCGTCTGGCTTCTTGCTTAGACATTCACTTAGTTGCTTTAAATATCACTTAACCACAACCAGTAATGAAAGGAGTGAGATAGGCAAAGATATATGCTTGCAGTCCCAAAAATTAATGACGTAAGCTTACAGTATCTAGCTTGAGAACGATTACATCTTCATGTGGTAGTGTCCTATGAATTTCCCTGTGTCTAGTTTTATTCTTTTTCCCTCAAACCAGTATCCACCTCAGAAAACTTGTACAATATTATTTAGGAACTCTATTTATGCTACCATTACATCTAATACAAGTCCATGTCCAGATCTTAAGAACAGATCCTTTTACAATGACTTCATCCAAGAAAATACTGATATATTCTAATAATTTGCAATAATCTGACATACATTGATATGAAATTCATTTCAATTTTCTGAAAGTTCTAAATTTACAGAAAATATGGTTATGAATGCAATAAAAACCTAAACTGTATCTGCAAAGAAGGGGAGAAGTGTGGATAGGCATGAGAATAGAAGTATTACTATCTATTACTTTCATAGATACAATGTACATAAAGTAAAAATCAGCTCAAATGTCTCATGATTAGAGAAAGAATGCTCCTCACAGTAATGAAGTACTTGTCGTTGCATAGTTATGATTATCTTTTGTGAGAACAACCAGTAACAGAAATGGTCCTTCCCATCAGATCATCATCTCAGATGATGACTGGGAATTTTAAGAGTTCTGTGAAAGGTGACTTTCTAGTGACTTTCACTTATTAATCTTATCAAGTGGGAATTATGACAAAATGGGAAATATGACAATGGGAAGTATGGCCACACAATCCAGAACAAAAAGAATTTTCCAGTGAGAGACTATGAAATACCTTTTTGGAGGAGATGTGCTTTTGTTCAACTACCTGGAGAAGTATTACTGATGGAGAAAAGATGAAGCGGTTCAGCCACAGTAAGTGCATCAAGCCTGTATATTATTTTTCCAGGGAATGGAGATACGACTCTTAGAATTTTCCTTATCATGTTCCTGGAACTTTGATGCATACTTTGAGTATTTTAGCTACAGCATGGATGCAAATCATGCATGATAAAGGAAATGGATAAGAAATCTTATTTCTTTCACTCACTACTCAGCTCCCCATCACTCAAAGTATGGTAATTAGCCAGAGCAGTAGAAATAGCAAAGTCACATTTGCATTCTACTAGGGCTAATTGTAACAGAATTCTTGCAGTTGCAAAGCATACCTTGCAAACATGGGCAAACTGTGTCTAGTTATCAAGCTGGTTCACTTACCATTTTGGGAAAGCAACTGTTTTTAACAGATACACACACTCAGCTTCTTCCTTGAGCTCTGTCCTCTTTGCCCTTTGTGGTAAACAAAGGGCAAAGAGGACAGAGAAGAACAGATGAAGAGAAAAATGCACAATTGATAACTATGCCCTTGATACCATGGGGAACAGGGAAGCCTAAGCAAGATGAACATTTTTCTTCACTGTGTATGAAATGACCAAGAAGCCATCTCATGTCTTCTTATCACCTTGCTTTAACGAGTCACAGTCTGTTACAGAGGGATGCTAACTCTAAACTGATACCTAACCAAAGCCACCAGTATTCATATTGTCTCAGTTACAGGCTTCATATGGAGGACACAAGCTTGAGGTACTTAACTTGAAATAAGATACAGACATTAGCAATACAGAATTCTTGACATAATAAGTGGACATGTCCTGAAGTTGTTAGGTTTTATAAACTAATTAATCTGAGCTGGGAATGCTGTTTGGTTTGGTTTTGGGGATAAAAATAGCACACAGTTTTTGCAGACTTTTGAAAACAAATGTGGAAGCCATTAGTTAATATTAAAGAATTTCTTATTGAGAAAACGTCAAACAATGACTTGCACAGTAAAGCTTGCAAACAAAAGCAGAAATTCAACACAGAATTTTTAGGTTACAAAAGGTTACAAGAAAGTAATCCATAGAACTTACTATCAATATCTTGCTCAATGATATCTCTTTGCTTCTGGAATATCTCTCTCAAACTGACATAAGCAAAACCGATATCTTCACATTCAAGATCCTGTTGATCATCTGGGGGATCACTGACCACTGTAAATCGTAGGCTAAGAATTGAAGAAGAAAAAAAGAAAAAGAATTTTCAACCTTTTTTAAGGTAAAATGTAACTAAAAAAATCAGAAAACAAGGCAAAAGCCACACTCTATTTTAACAGTTAAGCAGAAACCATATCCCTTTATCAATTATACTCAACATCTTCCATTACAAGAACAGTCTAAGATCTTGTCTTTTAAATCTTCCCTCCTCTTTTTGCATTATTTAGCTGTACTAGACGGACAGAGGTTGTAAACCATATCAAATGTTTTCCTGATATCAGAAATATTAGCCGTATTCAGTGAAGTAAGTATTTCTAAACACCAAGTGTAAAATATTTAGCTTGAAGTTACTGAGAAGTTCCACACCTCATTTAGCTACACGGGGAGCTTTTTCCAGCCGAGGACACATTCCACAACAATAACAGGAACCCAAAGGCATTTCTCTGCTGTTGTCTTATGTGTTCATTATTTAAAGTTGGACCTTATACAGCAGTTGGTCTTGCACTTGTTCCCTCTAACCAGTACATCTCATATTTAATCTTCCTTATTCTGTTCCTGTTTTGCAACATAAAAAAACCCACCTGTGAGTACAGCCTTGATTTAAAGGCCTTTGAATATTTACTGTACTGCTTGAACACAGCCTGCCTGTCCATCCCAGACATCTAAGACCAAAAACTACACAAAACAGTTGCATTTCTTATGCGAACTTAAATTACACTCATTGCATCCAAGTATGGCTTTTCTCTTAAACATATTCATTCCAATATTGTGCTGGAGCTGACTTGAGTTAGTGGCTTGTGTTGGCACTAAAACCACAGAGACTGACAGAAGGCCAGTAATTCAGACCTAACTACTTCTTCGGTATGTCTTGGCCGCATTGTTTGAACTGCAAATGCTTGTGAGCTTTACAGCCTAAAAATGCTACAATCAGTGTTGTTCCAAATGAGTAACAATCAGGCTGCACAAAATCCAAGTCTACAGGAAAAGATATCTTAGACAAAATATAATTAAATCTTCCAAAAAGATCTTAAACATAACAGCAACTGCAATGTGCTTTCATAGTAGTTTATTTTTGTGCTTGGCTCTTACTAAGAAAAATTTATTATTGAAAATATACATATAAATATTTGTCTGTCACTAATTCCAGACACCTGATGAAAATACTGGCCTGTAAAAAAAATTTCTGGAGGCAAAAAAGGAAAACTATCACAGCTATTTCCAACAGCAGGTGGCTTGATTGAGTAAAATAAATCTAACTCAAGAGTTTGGAACAGAACTAAGCAGCAACAAAGCTGCCAAAACTCAATAAAAAACCAAAAAAATCTTACATGTGTAAGACAAATATTAAATGAAATAAAGACAAACTAAAAATTGTAATAATAAGTCTTGGGTATTGGGAACAGATCTGCTTTGTTATGATTCAGCATCAAATCAAATCAACCAGAGAACCCAGCTTAAACAGTGATAGAAGAGAAGATTAGTGCTGGACTAATTTTTTATCACTTGTGGCACCAGTTACTATTAAACTTTTTACTAAAGCATGACCTAAAAGCAGGCCTAGTTACATCTGGGGCTGTACCTTACAGCCAAAGTAGAGAGTCATTCATACTGGTCCACCTTCTGCTTCAGGTCATATACAAGTATTTTATATGAATAGAGCAAGCTTCAACAAAACAGATTAAAAGAATCGCTCCTCTAACACCTTATAGCTCCAATGTGCCTAAAAGATCAAAAAATTGAGTAAAATCTTTGCTGCTAATCAGGAAAGAGGAGCTTTGAACTCTAGATCCCATGGGAATACTCCAACTAGTAGACTGCAAGAATTGCAATCTCTTTGACTTCTGTTGATCGTTTGTTTATTTTTTTTTAAATACTATAAATGCTTTAAGTTTAGAAAATATTTCAATATGATATTCAGTATGCTTTAACTTGTTTTCTTCTTTTACCAGTCACTGCAAGAGTTTTGTTTTATGGGTGAACACGCTAAAAAGACATAGTTTACATGGCCTTGGAATATAGTGCACATGAACAGACTCCTTACTCTGCTTCAGCGTAGAATGCACAAATGTGCAGTTGGCGTCCCACCTTACCTTAAAACTGCCTCACATAGGTAAGAAACTTTGATGGAATTGGAATATCAAATTCATACTAGGATTTCTTACATAAATACAACTATATATAACATTCCTCTCCTGTACTTCTCTCTAGGATCCTAGACTTTCCGTCTAATTCATTTCCACATTTCATTTCTGGAACACTAGCTATCAGTACTCCCTCAGAGAAATCTCATGCCTACTAACAGAATAAGAAAACGTCTTGACAACCTGCTAAAAGCACTGTGCGTGAATATATTTGCTACCCATTACAAGAAAAACTAGAGAACTAAATGAAACCTGTCTGTTAATAAAGGGTCAAATGAAATGCAAAAAATAATGACTGCTTTAAGCTTAAAATGTGCTTTACAGTAGAACAGAAAAACCTGGAACAAATACTTGTTATGATAACACTTAAAGGTGTTACCACCAGCCGGGAATTTAACACCAACCTTGACAAAGCTGTGGTGTAGGTAAATTTGATTCTAATTCTTTATTTCAGTGATTACACATTTTTAAGAGGCAAGGAGAAAATCGTGTGTGTACACAAGCTCTATACTCCTGTAACATGGTTGCATGGATTTTGTTCCTTTGGAGAACAATGACTTCATAGAGTCAGTTTCTTGGAGTAACAATCATTTGCTACCAAGAAATGATGCACCTGTCAGGATCAGACTGGAAAGCTCTTGCATAAACCTGTTCACTCTTGTTATCACAGCAGGGTGACTGCCAGAAGAATGGATTTCTCCCTTCTTCACATATGTCTCTTTTGACACTTGTCAGAAGAGCATATACTCTACCGCCAGGTCTGCAAGCAACACAAGTACAATCTGGCATAAGCAATCAGGGAAGTTTCTCCATGTGACTCAAACTTCTATACTCAAAAAGCTGAATGGGAACAGGGGAATACAAACAGGATGAAGAATAAAAGATAACTATGATGCGGTTACAGTAAGTTAAATGGACTGCCAGGAATGCCTCCTGTTATTAACTACTTCAAAGACTTGAACATGTAAGTAAAAAAATGATTGAGTTAAGATGATAAAATGAAATAGTAATTTTGTATCCTTTTTTTTTTGTTTTCACTTTTACAAGTATTAGTTAGTACAGCTTACTAATATAAATAAGGAAATGCTATTAAACCGAAGAAGAAACAAAATGAAGAGGCTATCCATGTCACACAACACAGCCACAAGAAAAAACAAGTATTCTAACAATATTTCCATATTAATGCCAGAGATACTGTCTGTCTGAAAACACAGATGAAGACAAAGATGCCTGTCAAAAGAGAAGAACCACCTTTGTGGTATGCAACAACTACTAACCTAAATAGGATTTCAAACAGCCTTCCCAGTCTCCTGCTACCTGATCCTCATAGACTTTAAGCTTCATTATCATTCTACTTAGAAACATATTTTCTTGAATACTGAATAGCCATTTTTTTACGTTTTGTCCTCAGTATTTTTAAATTCTTAGTAGAACATGTTACCCACTTTCCTAATCTATATAGCAAATTAAGTCTTCTGCTTGCTTATTAAGTGAAAACTGGTTTTTTTTAATCATTTGATCCCTTTGTCCAGATCACTGATAAGATACTGAACAGGACCAATCCCAACACTGAGTCCTGGGAACACCACTTGTGACCAGCTGCCACCTGAATTCAGTTCAGTTCATTCTTCTTGAGAATTCATGGAGAACAGGGAATGTCCCAGAAAACTTGAAGAAGGCTAATGTCACCCCCCATTGAGATCCCTTCCAACCTGGTATTCTGTGATTCTTAATAGAATGCTGATGATCGAATCTCTTTTTTTGCTAAATGACATTGTTAAAGAACACCAAAAAAACCCACAATGGGGCACTAAAACAACATTAACAGAGGTTACAATATTCCACGCCACACAAACCTACTCAGGACAAACACAGATCAATAACCACATCAGAATGCAGGTGCCATTCCTAGCTGAAAGAATTTTCTCTAGTGACTTACGTACTAACTTCGTAGGGATAGCTCCTCAATGAAATCAAACAACAAGGTAAACCGTAAGCATTACTTACAAAGACCTTTTACAGAGTTTTTCAGCACTCAGATGTACCTGTCAGCATGTAGATCTGGCTTTAGAAGCATGGACTTGAGATACTCTCTTCTTGCGTGATTATTTGCCTTATCCACATGTATCACTGCAATGGAAATCAGAATTAATATAATCCGTTATCAAGTGGTTTTCACTTTTTAGAAGAAATATCATGAAGAAAAGAAAAGAACAAAGAAAAATAAGCATTTCTTTCCCTTGTCTTTCCTAAGGAAAAGCAACAATATTAGAATCAAATCTGAAAGGTCATGTGATCTAATGGCGTGTCACTGGCAGGTTTATGTGCACGCTGTCAAAAAAGATACAAGCAGCATCTAAGCATGCCACATAGCTGTCATTTTCTGTTAATGGCAATAGCAGTCATGATTTTAAAAGCCAGTGGTCTTTATTGCTTTGTATTTGAAGTGATTTACTGCATTTTCTTCCACTGAGGAAGCTAGCGATAATGATAACGTATGGCAGAGTGCTTGTCCTTTTTGACAGCCTCAGTAATTTAATCCTCCTTTCCTGCCACAGTATTTCAGTAAGAGAAACATCTAGACCAATGGACTGGAGAAAACCCACAGCCTGGGGAGTGCGTGTGAGTGCGTGGAAAGCCTTTTATTGTTTTAATTTTAAATACAAACACAAAGACCAGCTTTTAGTTTTTGTACCATTAATATGACTACAGTGAAAAATAGCCTTGGTTAGGGAGAAAGAACAAAAGAATGAGAAACAGGGACTTAAAAAAAATGTTTAAGAAGTTGTTGGGCATCTTGTATTAAGAAAGTAGCCACATTCTTGCAATTAGCATCAGCCTACAAGTATCAGTAAAAGTACTGTGAAAGACTAGAAAAATTCAGGATGCAAAAAAACGGTGTTAAAGGAATTACTTTTTTTTTTTTAACCAAGAAAAAACTTGCTAGGACAGAAGTAGAATGAATATAACTGTCTGCGAAACAAACATAGCTCTTATGATCATTTTTCATTTGTTTTTGATGGGAGAAGGAACTAGAAATTTCAACATCTTTAATAACCACTCTCTTCTAGTTATTCTGCCACTGTACACAAAAAGGCCCTTTTTCACTCTGCATGTCACATGAAGGTTTCCTCTTTCTAGGTGCCGACGAAAATCTTTAATGCACTGTATACTCTTCTACTACCCAAAATAAACTAATTCGTATAAACAGAAATTACCAATTCTACCAAGAGGCAGAGAGTATTAGAATACAAGAGTACAAAAGAGATAAGAAGGCTTGAATTAATTCCTTGCAGAGGGAATTATTGAGAGACCATATCTCTATAAAAGTCCTTCTAGGAAACACACCTTCTGGACCTACAATTTTCTCAAAGCTGCCCCTCAGCTCTTACCTGACCAGCAGAAATGCTATTAGAAATAAGCTACTTTCAGAAAACAGCCAATACAATTGGTATCAGAATCCTTCAATCAAAGGAAACTGCAATTTAACACCTTTTTCTCTAACAACAGAAAGGAAAGCATTGGTGCTCTATCTTGGAATCCTTAGTTTTCACCCACAATATTCTTACTTTTTTTTTGACAGGTCACAAGAAGTTGTTCCTGCCATCTGCTATTCTTTTGGGCATGTGGATGACTTTCCACATGTGCTACTCTCATGGCCAAGTGCTCCTGGGGCCACCACAGGAAGTGATGAAGCGGCAGCAGGGAGACAGATGGACAGCCAAAGAACTTCAAAGGAACTGCCACATCCACAGATTATTCCTTTTCCCATAAGCATTCCAAATGGAATTTTCTAAGTTTCCTAATTCTTTATCTAAAACAATTTAAAATGGAAATTACTTAAAAACCTCAACAGTTCAAATTCATTTCACTGAATGGAAAAATTCAGACTAGAAAGCAAAATGTTCAGCACAAGAACTCCATTCAAATCTAGGGAAAATGATTAACTATAGTTAAAACTTATTTTTTTAGATCCTGATGAATAACGTGTTTTCAAATTATAACTCTGCTCCAAGGCATGGAACATCTCATCTTGCTATACAATTAATTGCAAAAATAATTCAAAATTAACTTGTGACAGTTTGCATCTAAAATTATAATTTTACACTTTGTCCTGAAGAAGCATTGAAACCTGAAGATCACAATGACCCTGGAACCACAATAAAAATTATTGCGATTCCAAATACTAACCCAGCTGGTTCTATTATAGTTTGGGTTTTTTTTTTTTCATAGTTCACTTTTTAAAAAAAACCTAAATGACTATGTGATGAAGTCAGTTTCATCACAATGGTGAGGAAAAAAATGCCTCAGAGTGTTGAGCTTTAATGGAGAAAAGGAATAAATGCAAAGACATATAACAATGTTTTCTGATGCATGGCCTTAATATTTTCATTTAAATGATACTGAGGAATCCACTCTTTAGAATATGGATCTTCACAAGTTTATTTTTAATAAAAAATAAACCCCATCTTTTTCCCCCACCTTCCCTTCCTTTGGTCTTACGCTTGTATATCCAGATCTTCAAATAATCACCTGTTTACTCAAGAGAGAGCCTCTTCCAATTAAATGTCATCAAAAATCTTTGCCAAATTCTGTAAATCTTTCTTCTACTTGCGCTGCCTGTTCTCTAGGACCACTGGATTCCATTCATGGTCAAAAAGTCAGAGTCAAACAATTAGCATCAATTTACATGCTCTGACCACTCTGAAAAGGGAAATTCATATAATCTTCTATGTCCACACCAATGGAACTGTACTACGTTTCATAGCAAAGAACATGCAAAAGGTATGGAAAAACTTCAGATGTTTTTTAAGTAATGATTCTCACGGAGCCTTCTGTATCAGCTAGTTTAAAACTTTCTAGCTGTTCCAGTTATAAATAACAGAAAATGACATATATATAGGAATTAATGTTTTTTTGATTACTTATGGACTCATCCTGATTTTCTCCATGCAAAATCTAAAAGACTATTAGTTTCCTTCTACGTTCAAAGTAAATTTCTTTCTACCCACACAAATCTAATTTTTACTAAAGAAAACATGCAATTAACCTCAAGTATTCAACATACTCAAAGTTAATTAGAATGAATATACGAAATGCAGTAAAGCTATAGTAAAAACACACAAAGATTTCATTACTATTATCTTACTGACTTTCCAACTGATACGATCAATTAGCAGACTCATTAGGCCCTCTCAAAACCCCATATGCAAAGCTAATCTCAAGTGGAAATTAGACCCAAACAAAACTCTGTAAATAACAACTACATGAGTATTATGCTGCAGAATATGGTCTGAAGCAATTAAGACCCAAACCACGTTTTGATATTGACTCTTCAGCATATTTTAAAGTCCAAAAAGTTCTATATTTGCTACTCAAGTAGCAAATAGAAAAACCAAAACTATGGAGTCCAGTTCTATAAGACTTCTTATTTAGCTGATGTCTCATTTAGTATATAATGTCAGAAATTCCATTTGTCTGAATGAAAGAAAGCCACAGTGAATGAAGAGTTTGAGTACTATTAGTTTTCATATGTTTTGGGTTTTTTTCCCTAGAGCCTTACAAAGATTAACATTTTTCTCAGAGTCACAGAAGTTAACACATTGTGCCCTGTACCCTATATTCTCTCTTAAATGCGCAGTCTCACTATAACAGTGCTCGATGAGACATATATAAGGGATTTCAGTCGTCAACTCTGGGGTAATCCAATAGTTCATGAGTACTACGAGGATATAATTGTGTAAATTCTTTGGCAAGTCTTCTAAAAGCTCCAAGGTACTCAGCTAGAAATGCAATAGTTAGAGCACCCTGAAATAAAGTTTAACAGGAAAAAAAAGGTAACGAATAACTGAAATACTGTAAAATAGCTGGGAAAATAATTAACAAGAAAATTATCAATTGTTACAATAGTCCGGTGTATGCTATTAAAACAAATTACATTGTGTACTGACATTAAGTATTTTCAAATGTTAATTAGAGAAAAGCATATGTAACATGCAGGATTAAGTATTATGAAACAAATAATAATGTATTAGTATTAAACATGGCTGAATAATTTCCTCTTTCAAAAAGTTCTTATTCATGGAACGCTGAGTATTCCCAAGTGATGATCAAGTCCAATTACATATTTTCTCTTTTCAAATGTACTTTAGTTGTACATGGTTATGTGGAATGTTTTCATTTTGAGTATCATCAGGTAATGGATAAAGAAATCAGTTCTTTTAAAAAGAATACATAAATTTTAGTCACATATAGCCCAATTTTAAAACCTATGTGCTAGCAACATATTTAAACCTATTGTAATGTTACCATTTAATAAAGAAGACTACTTCAATAATTCGTTCTATACTTGATAACTGCATTCTTAGCCAATTTCTTAAACCCGATCTTTAATATTTCCCAGAACATTTGGGAAATAGACAAATACAACTGGTAGACAAATAAATGCAACTATAATACACAGAAGAAGTAGGCTTTATTGGTAGGCATTTTCATAAAAGAGAATTTAAAAGAAGAAACAAGCCTGCTCAGGAATATCTTACACTTACCATTGCTATAGTTATAGTGAATCCTCTGACCACGTGTTGGTTTTGGAAGTGACAGTGGAGTCTCTTCTGCAATGAGATTGTATAATCTGCATTCTACAAACAGCTGCTGTATTGTTTCATCTGATGTAATTCGTGACTCAGTTAGACTGAGCGATGTAATTTCAATCCGGATTTTTTCTGTGGCCTATTTAAAAACAATGCACAAATAAAATCCAAATAGTTTGTGTTTCTTGACACATTACCACAAAAGAAACAAACATATATGTAAACGATTGGCTATTTTGTATAATAAACACTGATTGATTGACTTTGACATTGACGCAATTAGACTCTAAAGCCCCAGGGTTTGTAGTTAAGAATACTACTGCAACAGATACTGATTTACATTCATTGTTGGAAGTATTTTTGCAATAGTCCTACCCTGCTGGAGAAGATTAGGTTAAGGTTATCTTCACATATGAATTTCAGTTGCCATCACTTTTAGCTACACAGAAAAGTGGTTTGGATCTTGATCCCTTAAGTTCTTGAAATAGTCTTAATAATATTACGTACCAAAGCTTTCCAAATGCAAGAGATTGTTACTCCATGTCTACTGCAGACTATACTACGAATACTTCAACACAATTCCATCACGTCACATAGCTGTTAGGCAAATATTGTAATGCTGTATTTATATGGAATTCAACTTCACATACTTAACTTTTCTAGTTAAATCAAATATACATTTAAAAGTTAAAATTAGTAATGTGATAACTTAAGTAGTACCCAAATTGTTTTTCACACAGCCCTTTATTTTAGCTGACATTTTTCTGTTGCTTCTATGAAATTTGTTTCATACTGTTCAGAAAAGGCTATATTTGCATACAGATATATTTTAATAAGCTTTATGTTTTTAAGTGGGAATGTCAGACTCTACAGAAAGAGTCACAAATATTTCCCTAAGTACCTCCGTAATTCAAAGAAAGAAAAGCCACTAGGATTTCAGAATTTGAGTACACAGGTGAGCATTCAAAGATGAGATTCCTCAAAGAACAAACAGAACACTGAACACACTGGAGTTTAGAAATGTCAAAATTTTTTTTCCTTCTGTTTTTATCTTTTAATGTTCATAATTTCATTGAAGATATCTCCCCTATATGGAAATATTTTGACAATTTTTGATTGTACATTAAATCACTTGGAGTAAATTGTATTCAAAAGATTATAGCCTTCCAGAATCAGTGTTAGAACTGCAACTCAATATTCTAATTTATTATGGAGATAGCTTGTGTTTTTCCAAGGAAATTATATAGTCAAACTGAAATGAAGGTGTATCCTATTGTAAAAATATCCATCATACAGAACAATTTCCATTGCTGTCAAGCCCTTTCAATATTTGATGAAGTAATTTTACCCCCTCCTTTCAAAAGACATTTCCTTTTATTATGTATCCTAAGACACTTTAACTAAAAACCCAAATCTGAATATTTCAATAAGAGTGTTTTATTATTCAGTAGATTCATGGAAATTTTACTAGGATGACAGAGAAAATTCCACACCATTCTGTCTGCACTAAAGCAGGTACACGGCTTCAGCTGGCAATATTACTGGGATTAGCATAGAATGATGAAATATTTAAAGAAAATTTTTTTTTCTAAAAATCCAATAAATCAAATGACTGCCAAATGTCATTAAAGTGATGGTCTTTGACTTGAATATGCTTTTCATATTCAAATTTGAAAAGAAAGAGATGAAAGCCTGGAAAGGTTACTCAGTTTCAACTAATAACCTCAAGCAGTCTACATTCACATGCATAAAAAATGAAATTGGCTCTATTGTCTAATTTTACTTCAGAAACAACTCTTTTCTTCTTGCACTGAACAGATGTATTAGCATTTGTATTTAAAGTGATATGCTGAGTGGTTTTGTTCGCCCCGAAGTATTTAACAGCTATGTCGAAGTAGTTTGTACACAGACAGCAGCTTATGAATCAAGTCCAAATACAATATCCTGTACTATAAAGTATTCCTTTTACTGATCTTAAAATTTGACATAGTTAACGTTTGTAATTGCATACTGTAAGCAAAGAGTATTACAGTTTTTCAAGCATAGCAGGGTAAACCCAGGTATTCTGCTTTCTAACTTAAAAGGAAGCAAGTAACTGTGTCATATTATTAGAAAACACTAAGAATAATTAATTAATTACTTGAGAGTTTAACAGTAAAGAATATTTTAAGGGCCGGTTTTATTAATATTAAACATGAAACAGCACACTTAAAGGAGAACACAAAGCTGATTAGAAAAGATATTTATGAATAAAAACCCCATAGAACTGCTTAAAACCACTAGCATGTAGTATTTCACTACTTATACAAAAAAAGCTGGTATTATGTAGCCAAGCTGAAAAATATGTGTAGCCTCCAATATATGATAGGAATTAATTTTTAAACAATCATTTATATTTCTATGATGGAGAGCAAAGTATGTTATTTAAATCTTTTCTCAAGTTGGTTTTTTTTTTAAGCCATGGTCACATTTATTAGGTACCATTCAAGTGAAAAATGGATAGTTTGTCATGCTCAATTACTTCCCACAAATCACTCTGCTTTGATGGGAATAAAATTAGTCTTTAAATTTAGTACTTAAGAAATTATAACATGAAATTTCCACTAACAGAGACACTGGACACACATATTAATATAAAAAATACCAAATGCTTTCAAAGACTGTCTCTGAGAAACTGCTTCAGTGTTTTCATTTCAAGTGAGGAAAACAAAACCATCTACGTCAATATTCATTCTTTACCATTTAATATTGGCTCTTTGTAATTAAAACTACCCAGAGATTTTGAAGAATCCCTGAACTCCTTCAACGAGCTTTAGGATTAGGTTAAGTACTAATGCATTGGACATCATATCAGAATCTGAAGTCTCAAAACAACTTTTCCCATCTTTTTGATTTCCGAGATTAAAAAAGCTGGTTTTAATTTCATAATAAGTCTTGACTGCCATCTTCCAGAAGCTGCATATTCTGTATTTCAATTTCCTATTTGGACACAATAAAATGTTAATATTTTCATGTGAATAATAAACTCCCAGTTAACTCAAATGGTCCACAATGATATCCCACAAAATTAAACGTTCTACAAAAAAAGCTTGTGCTTTGTGCACAAACCAGCAGCAATGAAACTGCCTTGTTCCTATTTTTTACATCAATGGTTTTAATTAATATATTGCCCATGACAAACGCAAAATAAAATAAGCTTCTTAATCATAAGATCAACCGAATCCTATCTTTACCAACACTCAAAAATACTTGTTTTACTCCTCAATATTGTGTCTTTATTTCCAGTGTCCTCTTATTCGCTTGTTCCCGTCTATTTCAAGCAGAGTGCATATCAGATATGATCTACTGTCCAATAATCACAAGCAATCATCCATCTGCTATCAATACTTCAATCACTGTCAATATTACTTGACTGACGAATTTATTTAGTGTATGAGAAATTGCCCTCTTCCTCTACCTAGTGCCAAATTCCTGTGATCATACTATAACAATGTCAGAACAGAGCTGCAAATGAATGCTATCACAGGAATTCCATCCAATGTCACTGCTCAGAGACACAACCATTTCTCAATAAGTAATTACGATTAACAGGTCAACATCTTAAGTATACACATAAAAATATATAGTATAAAACATTATTCTGGCCCTTAACTGCATGCAGTGACTTTTCATGTTAGGAAAATCATCTTCCATTTTTAAATCTTCCTCGTAGTGTAGATGTGAGAACAGAAATGGGAAAATGAAATATACATAAATACAGAGCCGTCTAACTGGTGAGATACAATTTTCTGTAACTGAGTTTTATTTTCTCCCTAAGAACTGTGGAAGGCAATGTAAGCAATATTGTTTCAGTCCTGAACTAAGCTACATCCCTCTCTGCTGCAGTTTCAAATCCCATCCTTTGCTTTATAGGACCCCAGTTAGAGATATACTCCTTTCTACTTGTAAAGTCCCCATAACTTAGTTCCATGTCAACGAGCCTTAATAAATACAGTCTCACGAGTGAGCAAATGAGAAGCATTCATATTCATAACCACAAAAAAATAATACCAGATAGGTTAAAAATGGCTCCTGTTCATGGTTTTCCTGTGGGCTTATGCACTCACTATTAAATCTGACTTTCTACGTTATTTAATATTCTGACTAATTAGTTTTATTTGTTACCTAAAAAGTAATGGGTTACCTAGAGACTTGCAGTTCTGTTGTCTTAAATCATTTTAAAAGCTGGATTTTTTTTTTTGTATTATTTCTCTCTCTGCTTTCAGTTCTTCCATCAAGAAGAATGACTTGTAGTACACGCTTCTAACCATTACTTCAAAGTGTATTTGACAAGCACTAGAAGTTGTAAATCCATCATTGCAGTGTACTGTCTATTCCAACTAATGTCATCTCAAACTTTATTAGTTGCAAAAGATAACTTAGGTTTTTCCTGGATTCTTCAAACCTTCTTTTACTGTAGTTCCTGTCTAATAGTGACCATAACAGCAAAAAACTACCTTAAAGATGGAGAAGGGCAAATGCTCCTTTTAAAGTTTAGACCCAACAGCACTCCTTGAAAATGCTGACCATGAAGCTTTAATGAATTACTTTTACTGTGATAAGATAGTTCTGTTTCATGAATTTTATTTCTTGTTTTATCAAAAACGCTGGTGCAGCACTTTTACTTCCCCAGTTTTGTACAGAAGAAAACCACAAAGCAACTATGGTTCTACCTAGACAAAGAGAATACAAAGAATCAGTATTGAATAATAATAAACCCCTAAAATTTTATGCCTCTTAAATTCAGATTAGAGATTCACAGACAAGCCAGTTTAAGAAAAGCATTGAGCACTCAAGGCTTTCTGAAGTACACCTAAGGTACTCAAGTCCTGCAGAAAATAAATATAAAGAGAAATCAAGACAGCCAAAAGTTACAAGAGCAATAATCCAAATAATTTTCTTTTTTTTCTTTTTTTAATGAATGCAGATATCTCATAGGATTTTCACACAGGAAAAGTATTTATTGCTTTGCTACACACCGGCTTTATGCTTTACATCTTCCCACATTTACAAAAACATGTTTTGTTGACCAGCAGAACCACAAGCAATTGGTATTGCTCTTCAATGGCGTTTAGGAGAGATTTTCATGTCAAAGTTAGTTAGACCCTAAGACATCAATTTACAGGAACTGATGAACATTTTCAACAAAAACCTGCTGTTAGTGCAAGATAATGCACTCATAATATCTGCAACAAAAAAGAGAAATGTAAACACACCTATAGGAAAAATAGGACCACCACAGAATAAACTGGTTTTGCCAGTAATTGCCTTGTGGGCACATTTTAAGAGAACTTGGAAGCTGACAGCAGTAAATTTTATTGCAATGATTGAATGCTATATTATCTCCTGTAAGCATAAAGTGTAGATATGGGGGTGAAAGAGAGGAGGGAATGGAAAAGATTTTTTTTTTTTTAAATATAAAGACCATGCCAAAGAAAATGCAAATTGCCAGTTTTGATGTCTATTTTGAGGATCTGAAACAAGGCTTTTAATCAATGTATTATACATCAAATTGATAATGTTAACTTCTGATTATTCAAATGTATGAAATATTCATAGAGAACTGTCCAAACTTTTACATTTCTCAGACTTCTTTTCTCTATTAATTATCATGCCTGGAAGCTTTTTAGTAAAAGCAGCAGCCATCAGCCTGACTGAACCTGACAAGCTAGCAAGGCCCAATTACACTGGCACTCTGTGGCACTTTGATGTACTGGAAACGAAAAGAGATAGGGGCAAATTGTATAGCACATTATGTTAATGACTTGATTTAATCCAGCCACTAAACTTTATGTAGCCTGTTAAAAAAGATGCTAACGCTAATTACGCCACTTTGGAAAGGAAAGAAGGGGACAAGCATTTCATACCGACAAAGTGAAGCTCATAAATGTTGTAAATGAAATGAAACAAAATGAAGTAATCTATGATTAATTATACATCATAGACAAGAAGAAAAGAGAAAGAAGCAAGTGGTACAGCTAAGTACTGGAAAATCTGTTAGATACCCTTTATGATCAACACATCTAAGAAATAACCATGAACTAATGTCTAATTTGCAACATGCAAGAAAGAAACAGTACGAACTTAAACGGCTTAAACAGTTTGGCACATAACTCAGATTTATGGGATAATTAGTATAACGATCTCCAAAAATCACAAGTCGTATTTACCGTGTTTGATTACCAGCAGGCTATTTATCTCAAGAGATAAAAGGCAGTGATTTCTAATCTTAGAAAAATAGAAATTCAATCACAATTTTCACATGCTGTATTCCATAAATAACCCAAGACTTCAAATATACCTATGCCTAATTTTAAAATCCAATTTGTATCAAACATATTGCCTTAATAGTTCCCAGCTTTTGTTGTCTTATCTACCCTCTTGAACATGCATTTTGTTACCAGAGGAACAGATCAATGAAAAGAGGTAGAAATTAATGCACCTGAAATGAATCTAGACTCAGATTCAGAACAGACTCAGCAGTTCCTACATGATTTTGGTAAAATAAAATACAGAATGACTAGAAATCAGCTCTGTTATAGCTTGACTTAATGGTGATGAGTAGCAGTCATTTTAAAAAATACATAGTTTTGAGAGCTAACATTTTACATATAAACAATGCAATTCTGTCTTCAAAAATACCTTCTGTATCTTACTACATCCCTTCTACAATTTAAAAATAAAAAATAGTAATATTGCTCATATGAAGCATTGCTTTTCATTGCCACTTATTTCTTTTTTTTTAAGTGTCACACAGCCTTGAAAAAATTGTAAAAAAAAAATCAAACTACCTCTAGGCTATCACAGTGCAGAACATTAAAAAACTTAAGTGTCATTATCCTCACCTTCTTCAGAAAGAACTGTAAGAAGCAGAAAACCACATTTTCCTACATAATGGCAACGACTAGGACTGAACAACTGTTCTTTAGACATTCCCATTATAACAGATAAATTTCATTATGAACATTCTGTGCAGGTCTAAAGTTTGAATTTAGTTTGAAACAAATTAGCAATGTCTACTTCTAAGTGTGTATGACAATAATGGAAAAGATGACAACTTATTTCCCCATTAAAAACACGCCTATAAATCACATGCACAATATGGTCAGCTTAACTTCCCTACTTTTCTGTGAAAATTGTCTACTTGAACTGGAAACTGCAAAACATACACTCGTCAAAAATGGCTTAGAATCTGATCTCAGCTACAGTGAAGCTACTCTTAGAGGACATTAGGCTTAAAATATTTTTTCTTAGACTTACCAAATAACTGCCATAAATACTTACTCACCTGTTTAATGTTCTTGGATATTGGCCTTGAAACGACAGAGTCATCACTGTCAGTTATTATTGATTCAACGACATCATTTTCTTGTCTATCATCTTGATCTGCCAAAAAAAAAAAAAATTAATGTAGTTAAAATTCCCTGTATTTGTGGCCCATCTGAGACTTGCTGAGAAAACTAATAGCTATATATTTGCTTTTCTAATAAATAAAGTCTAAGTGCCAGGTAAATCTTCCCTGCCTTGCAGAAGATTAACACTGGCAAATCAATGACTTCTAAAGTCACCTAACTGTATTTTTTAGCGATTTACTAAAAATGTAGAAATGTTTCCAAGATGAAATTTGATAAGTGGAATGATATGGCTCCTGTGATGAACTGAAGTATGAATAGCTAGACTTAGATAAGAATATGGCCTGAATTCGTGGATTTACTCTAACTACATTTAACACCACGCCTATGTAAAGAAAAACGTAGTTCTGTTCACAGGTGGATTATTTTCTTAAGTATTCAAGTCTTTTTCTCTGGAGAAAATAACTTGTAAATACAACAGAGATTCAATATCACGTTTTTCTAATTTTTCTAATGAATTCTTATGCAGAGGCTATAAACAACTGAACATAGAATTTCAGCATGCTGCTTGTGCTTTTAATTTAAACTTGGTATTGTGGACTTGGTCTGTTTCAGTGATAAACAGTTTAAGCTCAGAGGTGGAACAGGATGACCCAGCTTTTATAATCTTTAAATAAATCTGCCTCTAACAACTTTATGTCACAGATGTGATAAGACATACTACCCCTCTCACTGTCTGAAAGGATTTCCAGTATCAGCATTGGCTGTTATCTGCAGACAAAAGGAGCACATTAATTAAAATAGTCTTTAGAACAGCATAGTTCTAAGGGAGAATATAAAGACATTTAAAATAGAAGCCAGGTTTCCTTTAATATTTTATGAATCTAGGTCAGATACCAGATTTTTGCATTCAATTACAATACCATTTCCATTTGGAATGAAAATAACACCACCATATCCACCATCCAGCTTCAGCTATTCAGTACACCAGAATATAATTTCTGTCACGAAGCTTCTCATTATGAGGCAGCTCCCACAGCTAGCAAGAAATACTTAAGAAAATGGGAAGAGACATAGATTTATTACGAAAATACGGTTACTTATTCATAAAAATGGGTTCTACCTTCTGGTTCCAATTCCTCAGTTATTTCTGCCTCATCTGTAGAGGTGACTGAGCTTCGGTCACCAAACTGCCCCTCTGACAGATGTGAGAGGTCTTCTTTTTCCTCTAGAATTTCTTCAGCCTCCTCCTTTGCCTTATCATCTGCCAGCCTTTCTTGTTTAACCTTATGTACCACATGCTATATAAAAATAAATAAACATACAATCTCTATAACACACCTTGAAGTACAAGTTACTGAAGTTCAAAATTTTTAGAGTTACAGCTCACGTTCATTATTCATAGCCTTTAAACAATTATATTGCTTATACAGTGCAGGAAACAATAACAAGTTGTCAACTGCAGTAACAAATAATTGATACAGTAGAAAGACAGTTCTCTAATGATGTGTATTTGTGAAAAGATAACTATTATCATCATTTGGTACCTGCCAACATAAACACAGCCTTTTAAGATTTCCATATTCATTTATATTTCAGCTTTTCCAGTTCTACAAGATTCAGTTAAAAAAAAAAAAACAACAAAACCCACTACCACCTCACTCAGTTGGCAATTATATTACCTAAATTAAACAATATTTTCTGTTTCAAAAGCAAACTGAAATCATATAAAAGAAGAATTTGCTCTGCTATAAAAAACAAACATGTTATCTAAGGTAAAATATCCTTAGTGCATAACTTACTCCAAAGTGATCTTCCTTTCTTTCTCTTTGAGTACAATTTCATAGAATAACACCTCATCAACGGGTATAATGTTACAGACATGGCATCTTCCATGGAAATTTGCTGGAGACCTATACATTATTTATTATCCAACAATTTTCCTCTAGGACTGACTTTTCCACAGATAAACTAATGCCTCAACTCCCACCCTGAATCCATGAGATAACTTTCAGCTGTCCACAGAACACTGGGGTTTATTATAATTGGACCTCAAGAGTCGTTTCTATTCTATTCTAACTCATGTGGAGCAACACAAAGCAAAGCAATGTTGACAAACACTTATGAGTCTTATTCAATATGTAAAAGTTATCCTTAAAGTTTTCAAGTCATAGAAAACTGACTATGTCTCATGCTCCTCCTTGGCACACATGATATGTCATAACCAGTGTGTTGTAGATAATATTTGGCCTTTCTTTTTAACTCCTTCAGTGACAGAGTTGCGTTTTTTGGATAAATGTTCAGAGCGAGAATATTTTTTAATTATTCTGCTTGACCAACTCCACCTAATGTGGTGGAACGGAGACTTATCAATCAGAGCCCCAGACAAGCTTTTAAGTAGAAATGCAAAAGGAAGGTAAGAGCCGGTGATGAAATGTTGTGTTAAACCTCTAGAAACTACAGCTTGCCAGTCAGCCACAACTTACTCGCACAACCAACTGGACCGTTACAAACTACAATATTTAATACTTCTCTTTTCCTTGAATGCTACACATTTAGCAATAAACCAAACTTCATCTCTTCTTCCTTTCCCCCTCCTTCTCCTAGAGGGAAGACAAAATAAAGTTCATACAAATGTAGTAAGAAATAAGTAGAAATATTCCTCCCTTTCTAATAGCCAAAAATAGAACATTGTCGTCACAAAGGATTATTTTTTCATATTTCAAGGAAGTTTTTAACATCTTACTTCACTGTAGTTTGATTTTTGATGCAGGCCCCTGAAGAAACAACACGTGGAATTCACATGCAGTCTATTGTATCTATTATATAAAACCTCAAAACCTGAATAATCTCATACCTCTGTAACCCTTGAAGCCTTCATCTTCTGTGTGATTCCCATGTTATTTTCAACATCTGTACCAACAAAAGATACTTTCTTGACTGGTTGAGCTGGTCGCTGCCTTGGTTTGGGTGTTGGTTTCTGTAATAAAACAAATATAGTTGTTTGACCATTTATTGCCTCTCTAACCATCTTATTTTACAGTAAATTTTGAGGGACCCTCATTTATCTCAGAGTCAAATTTAACTGCGCTAAATTAAATTCTAAATGGGCAAGATGATGTAGATGTTCTTTGAATAAACAAAACTCCCAAAATGGAGATAACTTTCAGAATTCAGCCACAACCAGGTAAAAAAATCTACAGAACATCTATGGAACACAACATGAGTTTCGGGTGAGAAATAACTGCAGGACTGAACTCAGTGGTATCATATATGTGGCAGAATGATTTATTATTATCGTTTATGGAGTGCTTGATTGCTTCTCTTGTTCTATAGGCTTACCATATTTTTGACACCTTTCCTCATCTCACTCCCTTTGGAGAATTTTAAAACAGAAACAGAAAAGAGACTGGTAATAGTAGAAATTATCTGCAAGTATTTCCATCATGATGTTAGTGTAAAGAAGACAAAAAATAATAAAGAAAAAGTGACTTTCTACTTTTCAAGCTTTACTATTTTGATGAAGGTAGAAATTATCCTCCATTTCCACTGATTTTTATATGCAGAAAAATTCCCTACACTACTTATAATTTATGAGTGATTTTTAAGAAGTCATTAAATATCACAAGCCTAGGAACAGTGAGTGGATGAGGGCCTCTATGGACACACAAGTGTAGGCTTGTGTTCACAAGCTCTGATCCTCATGCAGGACTTCAACCACCCTAATATCTGTTGGAGGGTCAACACAACAAGGCACAAGCAAATCCAGAAGGTCCTTGGAATGCGCTGATGATAATTTGCTTGTCAAAGTGATAGAAGAGCCAACAAGGAGAGGTGCTATGCTAGACCTTGTTCTCACCAAGAAGGAAGGTCTGGTGTGGAATGTGAAGCTCAATGGAAGCCTTGGCTTCAGTGACCATGAAATGGTGAAGTTCAAGATCCTTAGGGCAGCAAGGAGGGTGCACAGCAAACTCACTACCCTGGACTTCAGGAGAAGTTGTGGAAGCCTCTTCCCTGGAAATGTTCAAGGCCAAGTTGGTTGAGGCTGTGAGCAACCTGAAAGTTGCCCTGCCCGTGGCAAGAGTGGGTGGAGAACTGGGTCACTCTTGAGGCCCTTTCTAACAAAAACCATTCTGTGATTCTACGATTCTATAATCATAGCACCATGCTCCAGGCACCAGAATAACAGTATGGCACAGATACACCTACATACCTGTAACATACGGCTCGGGTCTGGCTACTTGAGAATTCTTTTGTCTCAAAGCTATCCCACCTGACTGAATTCTAAGTTTCTAAGAAATCACAGAAATAACCACTGATATCATGACTGTCATAAGTTTCAACTGTAGACCTGAATTTGCAAAAGCATGTGACTACATTTTATATAGGACACCTACAATGGAAAGAGAATTAATAAGCACTAAAGTTATGGGCAAGACATTTCATGCTTATTATTTCTCTTCCCTTTTGCCCCTGCCCTTTTGTTAACCAGTTATCCACCACTGTAAAAGAATGAAAAAGGTTTGGACACAAGAAACATCGAAAGAAAGTTGATGATAGCGGTTACATGAAGTATTTTTACCACGCATTATCTTACAGTAAGCACAAATCCTGGTCATCACAAAAGAACTAAATGACCTGCAGTAATAGGTCTTTTGTGATATTACTTACTGATGAAGTAGAAGAAGGAGGCAGGGCTGGTGGCTGCATTTTTTCCTCTGCTAGTAATTCAGTCACCATCAATTTCTCATTTTCAATGTAATTTACCAAGTCTGCAGCCACTGTTGATCCACTTGGTGGTAAGTACACAAACTTCCATTTTACTTCAACTGTGATGGTACCAGTAGTACATCTTTCAGGATCTGTTAGTTCAAAAGTACCTGAAAGCAAAATCCAAATCCTGCATAAATTATATTATTCCATACATCTACAAGAAAATGCAATGCAAAACTGAATGGGCTTCAGGAATTAAGAATTAACTTGATAGTCTTCAGTTTAGAAGATAAATAGTGTCAAAACATTTTGCTTTGTAAATCCAAATATATCCAATATAACACTGTGGACATAAAAAACATAGGATTTAGAAAGGAATGGATTACTCTGTTAGTTCAATGTCTGTTGTAGCTTTCTCAGATAATCCAATACCAGACAAATAATTCTTATTGATATCTTCCAAAAGATCCAGCTTAAATACCTCCATGGTTGACTAATACTTACTTTTGTTACAGAAAACAGAAGAGTTTTATAAAGACTTATAAACTTGCAAACTTTTAAAAGAAGAAACACTCTAATTTGCAATTTTTCTCCTATTAAACACTTATACTGGATAATTACAGAATCATATTTTAAAACTTTCATAGATGTCTTATAGTCAACAATGACATAATCACTTGGCCTTGCTGAACCTTATAGAACTGGTCTTATCCCATCAACAGAGCTGTCCAGATCACTCTGTAGAGCCTTTCTTTAATTTGATTATTAAAGAGATGTAAAGAGATATGAAACAGGTAGTGAATATTTTGTTAAGTTTAAAAGAGGTCTAATTCTTACCTGAGATAGATTTGTCATATGCTAAAGAAATAAGAGGCACGCTGGCTTTCCCTATATAAGCACCTTCTTCTGTTTCAGCATCATCAAATACATAAAAGATTAAGGATTGTGATTTTAAGTATTGGTCTAAATCTGCATTCATTGGCACTTGGAAAGACATATGGTCATCTATTTCTGGGTTGTTGCTGCTAGGAATGATGGCAGTATCATAGTCTTCAAAATCAAAGAACTTGTAGACAACATAGGGATTTGGCTGAAGATGTTTCTTTCGGGGTTGTAGATTGTTACAACATTTTATTGTAATGTGGAGTTCATTTAAATTGCCATCTGTTGAAGTGCTGACTTGGGCAGTTCCAAGTATCTGCTGCTTTAAATGAAAAAAGAAGTTAAACTAAAAACATTATTACTCTTAGATTGGCAAACTCTAAGAACTATGTAAGTAGAACAACTAACTGACTATTTCAATGACACTCCAACTACTGTTTCATTTTTATATGTCAAAATATTACTTGTTCTATAAATTCAACAACATCTCTCTTGGGTTGTTGGTATAAAGAAATATGAGGTTAATCCTTTCAGGTCTGTTATTACTTGCTTTATTCTCCTAAAGTTGTATGAACTTCTTGTCATTCTTGTCAAGATCACACTTTTAAAAGTGATTCATATCTAGTGCCATATCTGATCTTGACAGCTATTCTGCATCAGGAAATGTTTGTAACTGTAGTCCCCTTTTATACAAGTACTTTTCAATAATCAACATTGCATGGCAGTTTACTGTTTGTTTCTTCCTCCACAATCTTTACCTACATACACAATTAACAAAAAATAGAAACCAGCATGTGGAGAGTAATAAATAGTTGAAGTAGATAAAAAATTTAATGATATCTCAAGTTTACTGAGTTACCTATCAGCATGGCTTGTATATGTAGTGGAGCCCATAGCTGGCAAACTAGGAAATTCATTTTAATAAGAAAGAATAAAACCAATAACAACCTTAAATTAATAATCCCCCTCTATATTGATCTGAAAAGGTTCTCCTTTTTGACTGTAACATGCCACAGCTAATTTCAGTTGTTGTGCATAGCTATCTCGCTTGTGGAAGCCAGACTTCTGTCTTCTGGTGTATGAGGAAACATTTATGAATTTGATTTTGCGTGATGTTAAATAATTCACAGTGAAATACTTAATGAGAAAACCAAACACGACAGTTTAAGTCCTTAATATCCAACCTTCAGACTACTACTGGTTACATACAGAACTGGAAAAAATTATAGCAGTTGATGTACAGTTCATGTTTCCATGATTTCTGCGGCTGTAGAGGACAGAAAACTAATGTATGTTTAACCAGTGAAACCTTAAATTTTGGGAAGCGCAACTGAAGCTATTTCTGCAGATGCAGATAGGCAGAACCCTTAGCACAACATAACCATCTGCTATGGCTATATGACTTACAGTTTTCGCCATGAAACACTTCTGAAAACTGCAGTGTTTCAAAAGCTCTGTAGAAACTCTTCTTCTTCTCTGCCTTTTTTTTGTATTTTATTTTCTCTTGTATAATCAGTATATTTCAGTTACAATGTTTGAATTTGCAATTTTACAATAATTACAGCAAACCACTCAGCTGCACATGCCTAACCTTTCAACTGTATTTAGATTGGTAAAACAGCCAGAAATAACATAATAAAAAATAAAGAACACTAAATAACAGATTTTGGCATTTAACAATTGCCATATTTCTCAAGTTACTTAAAAATACCTTTGATCCTTCTCAAAATTAGATATAAAGCACATGTTACAATGTAATCAAACACAAAGTTATTCTGAAAATGGCTATGTTAACCTTTAGAAGAATTCATACAACTAAACATACTTCTCAGATTACACCATGGAATCCATTGAGATTCTAGTATATTATGGAATGATATAAAACACTGAAGTTACTCTAGACTTAGACTAATCTAAACACCTATAGCAAAAGAAAAAAATGCCCATTAGAAACTACGTGTTTTAATTTATACGTTTCAACTTCATTGGTTTTATTTCTTAAAAAACTGTTAAAAGATGTCTGATAGTCCCTTCTTTTCATGTTTGTGACATGAAAACATGGATACACAGTGCATCATATTATGAAAATTCTCCTTATCCTGCTTAAAAAAAAAGAAATGGGAAATAATCTCAATCTCATAACACTTAAACATTAGAAATTTTGAGATCTTTCTGAAAAACTGTCACCTGTTACACTGATCTAACACACAGTTGGTTTAACATTCCTGCATATTGTACTAGAACAAAAAGTTAACAAAACCTGGCAATTAGAAAGGTTAAGAAAATTCAATATAATAGCTTCAAATATTCTAGTGACAGTTTCAGTAATAATAAAAAACTGAAATTTAAGACCTTGTCTTTCAAGAAAGATATAGCTAAACGAGTTATGTCTCTTCATTCAACTAACTGGAAAATATTTTTAGCAAAGCTTACATTTTGTTAACTTTGAACATATTGGGACTATTAGAACTGAAATTCTAATTTATTCTATCAAAATTATGAAGTACAAACCCAAAC
Organism: Phaenicophaeus curvirostris; assembly: GCF_032191515.1. NCBI lineage: Eukaryota > Metazoa > Chordata > Aves > Cuculiformes > Cuculidae > Phaenicophaeus > Phaenicophaeus curvirostris. The sequence continues at coordinate 15,336,172 of NC_091405.1, forward strand.
ATACCCTGGATGGTAGTTCATGCTCCCTAAAATTGGTTGTTATATAGCCCAGAGCCTTTGACCTCTCTTTGTAGAGCCTAATAGCTTGATCCATAGGTACTCGTAACCTGATCCAGTATTCTAAGGTACCGTAATTTTGAATGTTTCCATTGATTCCTAAGGAATAAATACATACGGGATTGCATTAATTTTCTTTTCAACATTAAAGTACTTAAGTACTTTTTTTATATGTTATTTACCAACTAGATTTGCTGTGCTGTAGATCTTCCTATTGTCTTCCAAGACTTCACTGAGCTTCAGCTGACAAGCAGCAACGGTTTCATAATCTACGCCACACGCATGATGAACCTCAAGGGTGATACTCTTTTGCTGTATGTAGTGCAAGAAGCAGTCATCAGCCTGTACAAGATACCGAGAAGTGAAATCATATGACGGGGTTTGCCCATAAACTACTGGGGTTATCTGAAGTTCGAAGTCGTAGAATCCATAAGTACAAAATGTTGCAGGTTCACGGTCACCAAAAGCGTCCATAGCTCCAGAAGAGAAAATCACTTTGCTGATATGAATTTCAAAAAGGTTTTCTCCTCTTTTTAAATGTAAAACTTCATCAAATTCATCCACTGTACCTCCTGGCAATATCTCTGGTCTGGATTTATGCGGTTTTGTACCATAGACAATATCTCTTAGTTGAGCTGCAAAAACAAGATAATGTAAGAGCTACAATATGACCGCCTTGTTTAAAAATCAGGTATAATCAATGACTGAGAGAGAAAAAAACAATAATTCAATTATATTAACAGTGTTACTTTCTTATAGGCCTTACCAAAAAAGAAATCACACATTTGAAATCATACAACTACTGCTGATTTAGCTCACTGACAACAACTGTGTATATCTCCACAACGAAGCTGCTTCAATATATATAAAAATCAACACAGGCCTCTAACAATTAATAACAGATTACAAGGGAGTTAAGCAAAATTTCAGAGGTCTTCTGCAATGATCAAACAAAGTATCACTACGCAAATGTAGTGGAGACTTCAGATGGATATTTCTGTAGAGTTGAATTAAATTTGCCAGGGAAAGAATTGTTGAATTTTGGTTTGTTAATGACTTTATAATTAAAGTCAGTGAAACAGGACACAGATAATTTTCCATCAAAGAACTGAACTTCCCAACAGGTTTAGGAATGGATTAGTGTTGCAACTGAAGAACAAATTTGCAACAATAATTTGCAAGAGAAAAAATACATAAGAAAAATACAGAGGAATATACTTTAAAGATACCTTCTAGCTTTCTGATGCGGGCAGCTCTAATATCAAGAAGACGGACATACTGTTCCAGTTTTAACTCATAGTCTTTCCGTAGACTATCCATCTTTTGTGACACAGTTTCTACTTCAATCTGAAAAAATTTTCATGTAAAAGGACTTTTGTGGCTTGTCTGCACTGATTTTGCACATGCTATTGTAAAACTTAAGAGACAGATTTGAGGAAAGAACACTTCAAGTACACATAAGTGGCAGCATTTTTTAATTCAGTAGTATAGCAATCAGTTCAAATTACAGAAAAAAATCTAAAAACATTATTAGGAAAAACAGACAGCTATTCTTTCAGAACAATGTTCCTGGTACCTGGTAATCTTTGTTAATTTTGTGCTGAACAATTAACATACTCCTCATCTTTTCAAGTTCCTGCACTGTTTCCGCATGTGTTAACTGTAGCTCCCTCATGGAGTGTTCTACATCTTTATGGATATTATCTTCTGCTTTTTCCAAAAAAGTAAGGTCCTCATTCTGCTGCTGCTTTTGGACCTGGAGAAAATTTGAAAAATTAATAGAACAAATGCAAAATATTTGGATGTATTTGTGCCTGGTTAAAAGTAGCATTGGGACATAATTTTGTAACAATGATAAGACAAAAAGCATAAGTTAGCAAATTCTGAGTGTGTGGTAACACAAAAAATAGGAATGAGGCAGAACACTAAGGGTCAGCACTGTATTCAGTAATGTAATCTCATGATCATCAGGAAATAATTAAAAAGTATGAGATATTCAAAAGCAATAACTCCTGTTTTCCAATGAAAGTAGTACAACCCCTTAATGTATTTGTCTTTTATATAATTAATAATCCTGCTTCACTGAATGTACAAAACCTGAAGAATTCTTCCCAAGTTTATGTTGCTTCTGTTATTAATGCTGGTGGTTTAATTTTCATTAGTGGGCTGTGGAGTTTTTGCTTTCTTTTTTCATTATCATTATAGAATTACCATTTGCATTTGAGTAGCAGAAAAAGATTATATTTACAGCAAACACTCCCTCAAGAAATCATAAGTCACTGGAACAGTGAAAAGAACTCAAACTTATTTTGGCACCGCTTTCTTTCTCCCACCCTCACTTCATTTTTAATTCCACTGTAAACAATAAAATAACTTAGACGCAAGAGGAAAAAACCAACATTTTCTGGGTATTTTTGGTTTTCTGTTTTAATAAACAAAGAAGAGTTGCTAAGCATCACCCTATCAAATTTTAGAACTTCCATGCTTACACCACTATAATTACAGAATTAATAAACAAAAACATTTAAATACAGGAGGAACAAGATGGCATGATAAGTCATTTAACAGAGAAAAAGTAAGTTTTTTAATAAAATACTTCTGAATCTGGTTTAATTCACTTTTGATATTATAATGAGCTATCTGCATAACTCTACATTTCATCCTGGCAACTCTTTCATCTTCCTACTATCACCTTCCTGAAACAGAACTACTTAATGAAAAAGTATTATCAGATGTGAATGAATATCGAAGAAATACATTCAGAATAACAAGATCACTAGACATGACATCTTGCTTGATATGATGAATAAATAAATAAATACTTCTATATTTCAGTATTCTTTTACTTTCAACATGCATTTGCGCTATGGCTATAACACAAAATGTGGTTTTTTGTTCATATTTTAAACAAAAATAGAGTTCACCTGGGTCAAAAACTTCATCTGATTTTTCAGTTCATCTAGTTGTTGCTGATGTTCCCGGTTGCATAACTGCAGATCTTTGTTCTCTTGCATCAGCTTTTCCTTTTGGTCTTTAAGTAGAGAGACAACAAAATATTCTACTTAAACTTATCTATAAAGATCATAAGCTTGCGTTTTCATATTAACTTATGGACAAAAATGTTACTTTAAAATGTAGAAACTGATTTATTTTCTAATAAATTTAGATTTATTGATCTAGTATTGGTGTATGGATTTAAAAAAGTGCAAAATATTTTTACTTTCATTAAAAGGGAACCCGTAGTGACAAAAACGTACACTTTGTGTATTTCTATACAGAAAGATATGCCCAACAAGGTACAGTTTTCTGGTTTCGAGGGAAGGCAAGGAAACAAGAGTGGATGTAAAACTGTCAATCTGAATAAGCAAACACCATTAAACCTATCAGTAGATACCCAAACACCCACTAATGCATAGCTACACCCACAGTGATTTCTCAATAAGAGCTGAGAAAAAACTTAAGTATTAGGCAAAATAATTTAGCTACAACAACATAGTTCTTTTCACATGGAGAAGTTTTAAAAGCAAGCTCTTCTCAAAATTGAGGCTTCTAAGGAGCAGAAGTATTCTCTCATTGTCCTTCTCTAGTTAAGCTCCTTATTGTCCTGATGATAATGTATTTTCTCCTTCCATTTTTTTCCCATGTTTCTTCAAAGTCCCAAAGTTATATTTTCATACCACATACTTAAATACTATGAATTCATATCTTAGGTCAGAACGACATAAATGCTAACTGTCAACCTGACATGCAGGTATTAACCTTTGAAATTCCCATCTGCACTTGTGGGAGTGGGGGGTAAAACATTAGATACTTAGATAAGAATATATCCTACTGCTTTCAACAAAACAGTCCGTAATATCTTTTTAACGCTGGAATCTTTTCTGTTGACCCTGAGGGCATGATGCCAACTTAGCTATTTCTACAGAACAGCTTTTCAGCTTAGAAACTTGAACTCAGAACGTGGCTGAGATGCTCAAGGGTTTTGAAATTACATCAGGTTGGTTTTAATTTTGTAGAGTTTTTATATCAAATGACATCTTCACTCAAAATGAATCATCTGTAATGCCATTGCTCCTATCCACAGTAGCCTGACTCATACATGTGTTGGGACTCCACAAGAGTCACTTCTAATTCAAACATTTAATCGCCAGTAAGATTTTAATTCTCTGCAGCTACAGGGAAATTGTAATGTATTTGTGCAATTGAGAAGAAAATATGATTAGAAACACTAAAGGCTGAAAATCAGAACGTACATAAGAAAACAATTAAAACAAACCTTTCGAATGGACAGAGAACACAGGCCTTCATAAAAGATGGTGAAACATTTATCAGCAATTGAGTCTTCTGGACTCTCCCAAATAACATACCTGGAAGACCCATATCTGTTGTGATGTCTCCCATGGGGAAAAAGAGCCACTCATGCTGATGTTGTTCATTTCCCTACGATATAAACTGAGATCTGAACTGGCACTTTTTCCAGGGATAGAGAGACAATCTCTCATTAAGTACTTTTATCTCATTGTCATGATTTTTTTGACAAGAGGAGCAAGCTCAGTCAACTCTTTCTCTAACATGACCTGTAAAGTTTTTGTACACATTTTTAATATTCATTCACACTTGCTGATTAAAAAGTTAACTTCAAACCTGTAAATGCTATGTAGAAAGGAAATGAGCTTGTGTTAAAATCGAGGCAATTTCAACAGCTTATGTTAGCCTTTTGAGACTTGCACAGAACAACGCTGCCAGAGAGATATAATGAATATAAACCAAGCAGATATTGTATTATGGCTGAGAGGACATGGAACATTGCAAGATGATGTTAGTCTCCTACGGCATTAAGAATTTTTCAAGGCATTCATTTTAACATCTTAGTCCTGGAAAAGAAGTTTCAAAAAAAGATTCACATGCCAAACTACAAAGCGTAGCCAAGACACTATGCCAGTTCCAGGCAGTAGATTAAGACACACAGAACTGCAGTTCTCCCGCTGAACCTAAGAAAGGATACGCAGTGGAGGCAGGTACTCAGAAGTACATGCTCATAGAAACTTTCATGTCCTAAGTTTTGTCAAAGACAAGAAGCTGTAACCAAATCCTAGATACAAAGGCCTCAATGGTATTACCACATCTACTCAAGCTGCAGCAAGTTCATTTTAACAGAAATAGAAAGTGTAGTAACCTGGTGATCCAATTTGCAAGTAATACAAACAGTTAAGTGCCAGTCTGGGGAAGGGGTGGTAAAGCCTTGCCACATAAACACAATGCTCATAGGATGGATAGAAGATGGAAGGTGTTGCCTGGTTTTCCACATTCAGCTTTACCACATAATAGTATGGCCTACAACATTTCCATGCTCTTAGTATCACTATAAATTTTGCATTGCACAATGAAACTGTCATTAACAAATGTCTCCAACTGTCAATATGACATAACTTCATATTGTTGCACCTTAAAGCATCTTATATTTTTAATATCACTTAAGGTTAATTTTGCAAACACTTGCTGTGGTTAAATAAAATGTTTAAATATTTTATCTGGCACTTGAAGTCAGTAGAGCTACCCGGAATCTTAATGGTAAGCATATGCTGAACACAAGCCATAATCATTAGAGTAATTATTCACAAGAAGTTAGCCCCTTTCATTCCATTAGATTGTTCACAAAACTACAACTTTTAAAAATGCGCATTTGAAAAACTGGCTCTAAAAATACTTCCTGCCTGTGCTTTTGCTTTGTAACCTGATGTTGCCGCAGTACTGAGATAAAATCTCAAACGATTGCAAGGTCTTAAAGATTCACTGAGAAGTTGTTTTACAGTTTGGGGAAAACTGATAAGAAATAATCTATCCAGTAGATTAGAAGAAAATTATTACTGTAAAGAAAAACTATTGTATACAGAAAATCTAAAAAAAATTCTGAATTCAAAAAGTTGAAAGACAACTAACCACCTCCAAGGGCCTATGCAGTCTTCACATAACTTTGTAAAGTAAACAGAATTAGAATAGCGTTTATAGTTTGAGAAGGACTCCCAGATAGTCCATTTTTTCCATAAGACCTTGCAATGCAGAGCAGAGAAGAAATACAGAATGAAGAGTAAATTTTTACCCAAGAGATGAAGAATGAACGCAGGTGGAGTTAAATGATCCTCATTTGGCACATAACCTGTACTAGGTCAATTTTTGTACTTAATAGCTAATCATAACCTAAGTGTATTGTTCTAATGTACACCTAAAAGGCAGCTCTGAAATGACCAACAACAGAAAACTACACTCTTCTGAGCAATGTACCTGAACTCCAACACAGAAGAATCTCACATCATAAGAAAATGATAGTCACTTCAAAAATATACCTCTTTCTACTTTGATCTTGTCAAGGATTTCATTTTTGTCTGCTAAATTAGATTCGATGGCAGTCTCTAGCTTAGCGATTTGCAGTTTCAGTTGCTGTTCCTTTAATTTCCATTGCTTTTCATGGGTCATACTCAAGACACTGCAATAAAACATGTGGCATGTGAAAGACTTTTAGAAATCAGCTTCACAGAAAATAATAAAGAAAAAAGCGTTTAGTGGCACAGAGACCACTGTCATCATGTTTTAGGAATTAAGTAAACATATGCTGGTCTGCTGCTGTTGAAACCAAGGCGCCTTTCTCAGGCTGCGGTTAAAACACATGAAAGAGTTTGTGGGATGAGCAAAGGAACTGGCCTTAATTTAGAGCTCCAAAGTCAGAAAAGTTGGCAGCATGCAACATTTGTGGGACTTAAAAAGGAATTCAGATGCTTATCCCAGAGTAATCCACAACTCCAAACCTCAGCAACTGACAACGGACAAAACCATTCTTTCTGCATACAAAACCTCTTAATGCAGAGAACTGGGATCACACACCTGATTTCTTTTAAATCTGTGAAACATGCAGAACCTAAAGTCAGTTGCTCGATCAAAGAAATGTTGACCACAGAGTGACAACAGTTGTCTCATACTGTAAAATAACAATTCTGATACTGATTAAGAAACACAAATAAAGTAATCTTTCTCCTACTTTAAGAAATAAAAAACAGAGTGGCAAAGAAACTAGAATAACTATTTTGCCTGTAACACATCATTTACTTGTAAATTAGCAATCTACGTGCTATAAGAATTGCATGCACACAGAATCAGAACTGCTGAAACCACAACAAAATGTGTAACTCAGACTGAAACAAAATTAAGTACATTATGTAATTTACAGTAATTCCCAGTAGGTAAAAAGACAAAACAATGCAATGTGCTCTCATATAATTTAGACGGTAAGCACTATGTTCTTCACGTGATTATTCTTCAATTTTTGCATTCTTATTAGCTAGATAATGTCTTTCAACTTAATCATAAACCAGTTCGTTTACTTTTGTATTCTGTGAAAAAAAGAGTCAGTTCCTCAAATCTTTGGTGAAGTCCACAAGTTTAAAAAGTTTTGCGTTTTTTTTTTTACATAAATGAATGCATTAAAAACCCCAATCTTTCTTATATTTTTCTATTTATCAATCTATGTCTCCCAGAGATCTGTAACAAAACCCTCAATCAAAAAACACTTAGAAGAGAAAAAATAAATAATTGCAGAAGGGGCAGGCGACATTGTTTTGCAGACTGTACATGCTGATCAAAAGAGAACTGCCTGTTTCGATAGCCATGACTACATAAAGTCATTCTGAGTACACACAAGTGCACGTATATCTAATATAGTTGAGGAAAGACTTTGCGATTGAAGAAAAGTATTATAGTATAAATTGGAGACTTTAAAGTATATAACAAGAGTTTATATTACTGCTCTGTGATCTTCACAAAAAGAGTTCTATCTATGTATTTTGTCTTTTTCACATATATCCATCTCACCTGCTTGTACAGGTCTACAGAGTGGCTTTTATAGCATGTCTGAACTTAAACAGTGCTTGTAAGTTCTCAAGTAATATAGACCCCAGTCTGCCGTAATTTTGAAGATAATATGCAGTGAATACAATGCACTGAAGCCACAATCATTTCCATGACACTGCATAGGTACAGAAGAGAAACTGTGCTCTGTAATTGCTTAGACTTGACACTCTTCAAAGTCTGATTGGCTCCCATAAAGAATAAATCTTAGCAAGAAAAGATATAATACCTGGAGTTCTCACACTTCTAAACATGTTTTAATATCTTTAAGTATAATCACTTCACATAAATGGTAGCTACACATTATTTGAGTTTTCCTAAAAGCTAAGCTGGCAGAAAAATAATTAACGGTTACTCTGATAGTAATTCAGAATTTCGATGTTTAAATGAAGAACATTTTAGAACACAGGTTTTATCCAAGCCTACATAATGCTAATGTTTATATCAGTTTCAATTGAGTCCACTTGTGTTGCTTGCTTTCTTTGAATTTTAAGATTACTTTTACCTGAATTCATGTGGAATCTCTCACATTTTCTGTATTTCACTGGAGTTGGAGCCATCTGGGTAACTATAAATGGTCAACCACATCTGGCACAACTTCCTTTGGAGGGAGTTTAAGCATTACTAGATTTGCATTACAAGGTCATATGAAAACAATTCCTCCAAACCTTATATCCAAATGAACTGTTTCCTTGGATATTGACTAAATAATAAGAGCTAACTGACAAAGTCTTTCTTGTTCTTTGTAAACTTTTTAGAACCAGTTCTGCAGTCTTGGCTTTGGCAAAATTCCCATCATCTTCAAATTTAAAAAAAACCCCAAACATTAGGTAAGAATGGGTTTATGCTTCTTTTCCTCCATTAGAAAAAGAAAGAAATAAATATTTATTAATTAACTAGCATCTGTGGACACTGGCCTATCCACTTACATTGTTGAAATGGAAAACGGAAAAAGGTGACCATTAAACAGTTACAATGAAATGATCCATATATCTTCGTAATTTCTTCTTACATTAACACAGAATGACAAAACATGAATCAAAGTTGAAATGGGAGTATATGAAAAGACAGATCCTTTTAGGTAAAAGATAAGCCATATTCTAGATTATTGGGTTATGAGAGAACCATATTTAAATTTATCTAGTTAAACATTTTTAATTTATCAATATGATTGAAATATAACAGAAAGCTTTAAGCCAAAATTGTAAGTTGATTAGTTAGTAAGAGTTATTTCTCTGCATAATGATAGAGGAGAAAAAAAAAATCCACATAAGAAATACTTATAGCATGATCAGACTTGAGAGAGATCTACAGCAATGAATGTAAGCAAGATAACTGACCAACTGCTCCTATACAAAACTCTAAGTATTGTGCGTATACGACCATTACATCTCACACGTAAAAGATGTTTTAAGCTGTTTGTACTTGCACTTTTCAATTACTGTAACTTTTAATTTCATCATGGAAAGTACAAAAAGTATAATAAATATTGTAAGAATACAATAAACGTCATTTGATATCACTCACATAGTGCCAAGTCACTGATATTTTTTGACAGACACTGACATCACACTGACAAACCAAACAAACTTCAAGAGGAAAAAAAAATAACATTGATATGAGAAAAGACTTCAAGCATTTTCCCTACTTTCTCAGACAACCATTAGAGATCTGTCTTATTTTCTAACCCTTGTCAGTGTAAAAGACACATGGTTTCACTATAAAGGAAAAGTTCATTTAAAGGTCATTTTTTCCTTTAATATGCTTGTGGCAATTGACTATAATTACTTTTTTTTCTGTACCAGAGAATTTCTTGAAACATGTCTGGCAATGTGTTTTCATTTTCATTGTAAGCACTGCTGACACAATTTACACAACTTATTTTGTATAGCAACCTTTGTAAAAACTTACATGAGTCTACAGAAAACTTCAAGCAGGATCAGTACAAGTGAAATGGTAGCTATTACCAAAACTAACAAACCACCCCTCAAAAACAAACATCGGAGAAGCTGTCAAATATCAGGCTTCACATAGGTCCACTGAGAAGCACTGGAAGAATTTACACAAAAAGCTCAGGTACCCCTTTTGCCCAAATGAAATAAAATAAAATAAACCCAAAAGAATGTATGAATACCTAGATATATTCTTCTTTCAACAACCCTAAAAAAATTATTAGAAATTCAAGTAAGACCTTTTTGCATTATTCTTCAAAATAAAGTGACTTCGACTTACTTTCTAACTATATATTTTAAAAATGTAATCTACTGTTTTGAGAGTATTAGAACATGTATGGAAGCTGCTCCGTTACAACAAAACAGATGAAAGCTAGACAGAACACCATAGAAGTTTCCATGCATAATTACTGATACGATGCACGAATACATTTACATGTGTGTACACACAATACACATATGAAAACTGAAGTACACAGTATATGAAGACCTATTAAATGGGGCAGTAATCAAGTGTTTTCTACGAACAGAAACCATAACTCACCTCTTACACAGCTTATCATAGTTTTCACTCAAAAGTTTGTTCTCTTTTTCTAGATCACTTATTCTTTCCTGTAACTAAGATGAAGGAAGCTTCAATCAAGGCACAGCACAGAAATAAATTACAATGAATGTATAAAGACAACTAGTTAATTTGTAGGCATAGTCAGGCTTTTGTTTGTTCTCTATACAACAAGCTTCAAAGTAACAGTCTTTTTGGCCACATGGATTTACATTTGGCCCAGTCAGTCTTTTTCATGCTGTTTATATAAACCTGAGACTAGCAGTTGAACAACAGCACCTAGCTACATTCTGACTTTTGTCAAAAAAAAACCCAAATAAACAAAAACCCACCCAAACCAAACCTGTAAAAAACTAATAGCATTGAAAACTTTTATTTTCATTTTTGTAAGCGAGTATTAGCACAGGCTAGTCAATGGCTCCTGTATAGTAAACATTTTTAAGTATTGGCATTCAAAGTACTCAGTAAAGAAAGATATGATTTTAAAAATGAGATGCTTTAACTGAGAAGATATAGCCTACATGCATTACAATAGTCAAAAGGTTTAGAAGAAGTACCTGTGAGGTAAACTTGGTTCATGTAAAATACATTCAAGATGGGCAAACCAGGCAGTAAAGCTCATCTTAAGTTGCTATAAAATCTAATAAATAAGTTTGTAAACTCTTACTACTCGTATGTTCGAAAGAATGAGAAATACAACGCTTGGTTTTTAGTCCTATATCTGGATGACGATTAGTGATGACACTTGTCTCCAAGGGCTACTGGAGAAAGAAATAGAAGTGACTAATCTGAACCACTGAGTAAGATGTAATACTACATCGAACTGCAATTAAATCAGTTTGAAATAATACTAAAAAAATCTAGTAATTTGGATGAATAAATCAAGTGTTATGATTTTTTTCTGGTAAATAAAACACTTGTTTAGTATCACAAATTATATGAAATCCTGCGCTTCAACCTCAAATACTTTCCAAACACAAGTGCAGTGATTATGTGGCATGGGAACCATGGATGTTTCACTATTCTATGAAACGTAATCAGCAGCCAAAAGATTTTCTTTTTCATAGGATAAAAGTATATATACTAGCAGGTTGGTCTAGCGTACTACCTAAAGCAGATTCTAGGTCTCAAATACAATCTCACCTCCTCTGTCCTTCGGTTTGAAATTGTTACTGATTGCAATTCTTTTTCAAGATGGAGACACTTTAGCCGCTCCTCTTTAAGCTGTAGATTCAGTTCATCACTTTTTGCTATTAAAGCACCATGGATGGTCTTCAAGTTCCTTTCGTTCTACGCAAAGGAAGGAAGGAATGAGCAAAAAAAAAATTAAAATAAATCACACTTGTTAGAATGCAGTAACACTCTGCATAGCTAACCAGTGGTCTCTAATGGCATTATTTAACATACATTTTCAATGTGGTCAACAGGAGACACACCTGAACTAAGTAACTGGAAAGCAACTTTTCATTTTGCACGGCCAGGAGAAGGTGGCACTCTTGCTGCTCTCATGAACATTAAACCCTCAATTCAGTCATGCAGAAAACAACCAAGAAATACATCTGTTTAGCAATTAAAAGATTTTGCTGTGGTTACAGTGGTTAGACATGCTGACCAAAACCACTGCAGTAGCAAGCAAAAATGAATGTTGTCCACAGTTATGCTAATCACAGAACTTGCCACAGCCCTGTTAACCCTTAACTGTAGATACCTAATTGTTTCATAATCCTAATGCACTCAGTTCTATCTTCTTCCAAGCAGTAATTTAAAGAGGGACTTGTGATTTCTTTCACAATTTCCTTTACTTCAATAGATTATATAATAGCACATTTAACTAATTTTAATATTAAAAGCAGGATGCTGGTGGAACCTCTATTTCCAGAATATTAGGTAATATTATACTGCCTACATTCCACAATGCTTTAGTTAAGCCTCGTTCATTAAGAATTTCCACGTAAATCACACTTAAAGTATGAAGTGAAACAAAACAGCCCAAAAGCCAATCTCCTGTTTAATAAAATGATTATATGAAAATTTACGTCAAATACACGTATAGGTAATGTTTAACAACTGTAGGCAGAAAAAAAATGTTTGCTATGGTTTTTCCATATAATCTTCCTACGAAGTAGTTAAATGGAAAAGCTGGATGTGAATCCTGTACAAAGTATTTGGGTTTACAAGCAGCCTAAATATCCTAGAAACAAAAAAATCCCACAGAAAACCAAGCTGAAAATAAATGATAACAAACTCAATAGTAATAATAATCATCAAGATAAAAATTAAAAAAAATACTAAAACCTGCTCTGGTTATGTGTCATCTAAACTAGAAATTTTGCATTTTCCAGTTATAAATTTAGTAAACATATTTCAAATCATTCGAATGACTGGAAATAAGAAAACCATTGTATCCATTACCTTGTTAAAAAAACCACACTCATACTTCTCAAAAATGCAGCTTTCACTGTGAATATTAGAAACAATGTCTTCAAACACCAGTATGAATCCTAGGCATGTGTTTCTATTCAGCTGTTGCCAAGATAGAGGCATAACTACTTGACATTTGCTGTAAATTACCAAAAGTCACATATGATTTAAAATGGAACAGTTCACTTATTACTTTCTACTTAAGAACATAAAAAGCCATGTGAAATCTGTGTCCCCTGGAATTTACACTCCACATAGTTTATCCTATGAAAAATCACATAGTTTACCTGTGAAAAATCACATTTGAGCTACTAGCAGAAGAGATGCTTTGGCACAGGAGATAGAGGTATTACATCAAGGGCGGGGGGATTAGCAAAGCAAAATGCAGACGCAGAAAAACACAGGAAAAAAGGAATACAACAAAGCCAGGACAAAAATCTAATGGCACAAGTGTTATTTAGCATGCTAAAATAACAAAAAGCAGGCAGCAGTAAGAGTTTACAAGGATATCCAGTGCTTCCACGTTATAAGGCTAGGATAATTTATTTAGCTTTATTGCATGTAGGATTCCTACTGACAGGAACTCTCCCATTTCTCAGCCATTATCATACTACTACTGTCTGTATACACATGCAGTTCTCAAAATACACATGGAAAGAAGCAGAAGAATGCTGTATAATTAAAACCTACATGCAATCAACCACGCAGTTGCATGTTCCGGTGATATTTTCATAAAAATGCTCCTCCCATGAAGAAAACCTACTACTTACAGTAGCCCTCTAAAGTAATTTCCATGAACTTATGAACATAATTTAAGTCCTAATGTCAGAACTCTAAACAGCCAAATTTTATCAGTCCTTGATAAAGCTGGGGAAGTGAGGCAGCTCTAGCATCCCTTCTATAGTAAATCAGTATATTTAAGTCAAAGCCCTCTTTTAAAATGGCCAGGAACCTCTATAGACAGCCAGAAAACACAGTTCCTTCTCCACAATCTGCCTGACATGGCTTTGAAGATAAGATCTTTAAGACCTGCTAGACCCTTCTGAAAAAGAAAAAAAACACAGCAATTTTAAGACCAAAAAACCCTACACACTTGGAGCGGGTTGGGTGCGATGTATCATGTGGTTTATTTTCATGTACTCAGCATTGACTCAGACTGAAGAACTGTGTATGTTTATTTTCCATTTAAGCATGCTTATGTGACAAGAGTAAAGGAATGTTACTGACCAAGTTGCAATTACCTCTTGAAGCTGGAGAAATTTTCCTTCCATTGCTGTAAGAGCATTGGTTTTCTCAGCCAGCTGCTTACGGACCTTGATCATTTCCACATTTTCTTGAATGTTTAGCCTTCAACATTTTAATAAAAAGAAATACATCATGAACTTAGAAGATATAAAAGTAATTATATTATTATTTTTCTCTTGAAAAGTTCAAATTGTTTGCAAATCAGTTTCCTACAACATATTGGGAAGAAGATCTAGTGTGTAATACCCAAATTAATTTCTTCTTCTAAAATCCACATCACAGAACTCGAGTAAATAAACTTTCTACTGCATAGCAAGTTCCAGCAATACATATACATTTTTGTTTATCGTATCAAACTATATATAACAGGAAGAAAAAGCAATCATATACCTAAAGAGATTATTTGTTTTCCATTCACTTCTTTTCTTGCTCCAAAGTATTTGGTGCCAGGAGATTACCACTTTATGGAGCTTCCTCTTAGAGTTTACTGGTAAGAAAAAATGACTTAGCAACTTATACTGCAACACCTTAAGCCTGGCATTCAAACAAGCTGCAGGTGTCTTAACTAAATGAAAAGCACTTAATAACCATACAGATGTTCTGTATTGTTACTATGCTGAGAACAATTTGAGAACCTACTGCTTAACCGAATGGACATTAAAATAACCCAAAATTTAAATACATATTTATTTCTGATGTTTTCCCTTACTTCAAACTGTGAAACTAAACCCCATTACTTTCACAGCTTCTTCAAGTACGGGAAAAAAAAACAATTCAGATTTGCATTAATATAAAATACAATAAAATCAGAATAGATCTTTAGCATTTGAAAAGGTAATTTCTCTTCCAATATTTATCTATTTTAGACATATTGGAGGAATTGTCACAATGCCATGGTGGAGCAAGAAAATGGACTACAAAGCTTACACATCTGTAAACCAGCTGAGTATGTGAAATGTTTTCCTTTTATTCTGTAAAATATCAAAGCCTATTATGTTTTGGCATTCCCTGGTTAATTGTCCTTACACAGAAGATAAACACACTCACAAACCTGAGATCTTCCACAAGAAACAGCTCTAACACTATGCTAAAATTATCATGTGTCTAAAACATGTTATCTACATAAATTAAAGCTGTGGTGAGTATAGACAGCAGCACTGTCTCATGCTAGCTATTTAAAAGCTAATGTAGTGGCACGTTTTTATTAATCTTTTTCCACACATCAAACAAAAGGCTCCAATGCCTTCAAAGGCTTTTTCCTTTTCTTCTCCCCCAACCCCCACCATTTTTTAAGCAGGAGGCTTTTTTTTCCTTCTTGTTTTTTCTTTTTAAATAGAAAAAGGAGCAGATGATAGTGAAATTTATGATGTACAGATGTAAACCCCATGGCTCCTGACAATCAACATGAACTATTTTTTCAACAGTGAATAAAACCGCATTTGATTTAAACAGGTTTGTGGTACTGACATAACGAACTAAATTATTCCGATCTGGAAGTGAAAAATTACTTTTTGTTGAGATAATTTTAGTTCTTACAATTTTAAGTGTATTTATCTCATGAAGTTTCTAGCTATAGAAAGCAAGTGCCATTGATTTCTTAGTGTATTTATGTAAATAAAATATGTCTAAGAAATGTCCAGTGCATCTAGGTACATGACAAGGAGCTTGCTGTTGAACAAAATTATTTCAGATTTAGTGGGCAAGGCAAAGTTGAGGAAAATTCTGTTGGGATGATTCATTTTTCTATAAATGAAGTCACAAAACAGTAGACTAGAACTTGGTTGTGTCCACAGTATTCTCCCCCCCAGGTAGTTGAGGTATTCTGCTCCCAGAACATCTGTTCAGATATTCTGATATATCTTAAAATCAGGGGTTATATATTGATTTGATAGAAAAATCTATGCTACCTTTCACTTGCATAGATCATATTATGCTCAAAGAATAACAAAGTAAATTATAAAAGCAAAGCTATACTAAGAGCTCTCATTCAATACTTTACCTATTGCCAAAAAAGCCAAAAATACTGCCACAGGACCTGAAAACATGGAGGTATGCCTGGAGTAGAAGTTAGAAAAAGAACTAATGTTCCTTTTGAAACAGTAACTTGAATTAATGGTCAAACTGATTTAGCTCTAGGGTGCCTTCTGTCACAAGCACAGAAATAAGGAACATGAACCATCCTTCCACTCCAAACCTCATCTCAAAGCTGGATTAGAAAGTCTGAAATTGGAAATGAAGTTAGGAGAAAGTGACTCTGTAAAAAACCTGAAACTTATGTTTAAGGCTAATGTCTGAAGTACACCAAAGAGCCAATCTCACTTCCAGACCTCTTATCGTTTGGATTAAATGCATATAGAGTATGGTCCCAACACTGGGCTGGGGACCAGCTGTGTGGTAATGGGTGGACTGACTGCAAACTAGAGCAGAAGGAAAGATTAAAGAAAGGATCTTGACCTGCACTTTACAAATTCATGCCAGGAAATCCCAGATGGTTATGCTAATAAAATTGAGGGCTAATTAAACCACATCCTTGCATCTTGTCTTGACTTCCAATACTATTTTCTCAACTGTACCAGTGGTTCCCATTCACATTCAGAACAAGAAAAACAAGCATGTGAAAAAACATTACTACCATACTTCTCAGAATCATTTCCCCTCCGTCTGGCAAAATAAACAAAAGGTTTCTAGGCTAATAGTCCTCATTCACAAATGCATCCATGTCCAAGATACATACACAGACTCCCAAACAGAAAAGTAAAGAACAGAACCTCAATGTGAAGTACTTCTCTCATTTTACAACGCAGATGAACTCAGTTCTGTTATGTAGCTCTTTTGTGGTTATACAGAAACTATAGTGAAGATACAAAGACAGCTTTAAAGTATAGCTGGATTTCTTGTGGCTGTAGGACTCAGGATCTCCCTCCCTTACCACTGACAGATCAATGATTATTAACTGTGGCTGCTTCACTGCCTACAGTTACAGTTAAACCTGGAGAGAACAGTACACCTTGAAAAACATGGGGATTAGCAGCTCTCCATAAAGCATTCTAGTGACAAAATTATAGAACTCACACTATTCTGGTTATGCACTAGTGAACATTTTCAAGTTCTTTTGCAGCATCTTCAGCCAAACACAGTAGCTCTTAAATACTCAATGTATCTTTTATCCAGTTTCAAATAAGAAATAAAGGAACTTCAAATGTGAATTCACAGACTGTAAATAAGGTAGGTCTAGTACCACAGATTATATATAAGTAATACGATGGATACACAACTATCTGCACTACTTATAACAGCCTGACTTTATTTAAGGATTTTTAGCTGAATTAGAAGTGTATCTTTACTTTAAAACTTCTTAAAAATTCCACAGAAACATGGTAGCTCATATAAAATTCAGAAGTTATGTTTATTTGCTCACCGCTGTACTTAAATGAAGTGATGCAAAAGAAGTTCCTTGAGGTTTGTTATCAGATTATTTTCAAATTATGAAAACTTGTAAATATTTTCTTCATTCACTGTAGGCAAGACTGAGAATTACTTATCATAACTTCTTTGACCTATTTAAACTATATGAAGGAAATTCTGAATAGTGGAGACTTATGACTTTGTGAATAATTTAATAGCAAACATTATGATCTATTATTTATGTAGCGCCACTGATGCACAAAAGAATGCTCACACATAATAATGGGGGTCCCTCTCTTGAAAGGCAGTTAAAGAACTGACCACGTTTTTCTCATTCAACTAGAACTTTCATTGAAATTGAAAAAGTAAGGAATGCAGGATCACGCTGTGTTACATCCCTAATACAACGAAAAGTAACAGGCTGAAACTGGAACACTCAGAACAGGGAAAATTTATGCAAAGTTATGTAATTCTGCATATTTTTTTGCAAAAGTGAAAGAAGAGAATGAAGAGAGATTAAACAATTGGAGGCTTTAGTATAAAACACATTCTGCAAATATGTTTGTCTGGCTTTGTTTTACTGCACAGGTATACCTCATTCCTTCAAAAACTGCTACTATACTTACAGTACCAGTATTTTTTCACTATTTCTACATTCCAAACTATCAGTGAGTGTTAATGAACATAAAATCATCCACTCTGTTTATTTGTGAAAAAACATGAAAACTTATTATTAAAATGATCCCCTTACTTAGAATTCTCCATGGATATTTTGTAAAACACTTTGACTTAGTTTCACCAGAGGAAAAAAAGATTAATAAAACACATAGTTCTTAACAGGCCAAGTAATTTTCACAACTGCATATAAATATTATGACATAGCTCTTTGAATGCTTCCATCATGGAGATTTCTATTTTTCATAATACCTTTGGCTTGTTGTTTCTTGCTCTTTCAGCCTTAGGACAGATTCTTCAATTTCCTTTCCTCTCCTTCTTACTTGGCTCTCAAGTATCTCTCTGTCACGTTCTAGTTTCTCAATGCGCTCCCTTTGGGACTCAGTCACTATCTCCCTGCAAGCACAAGCATCTTAAGTTCCAAAACCAGGTATGTGTTCAATAAAAAAAAAAGGAATGAATAAATGAATACTCAGGAAAGCAAAAATTTTAAGAGTGTTCAGCAAAATTTGTTTTTCTTAAGGACATGCATCACAATGGAGGTTTAATAATTTAACTTAGCACATGCAAGATGTGAATAGCATAACAAACAGATAAACAGTTCAAACATTATCAAACACAACACAAACAACATAACACTCTTAAAATAAATGTTTATGTGAACTGAATAATGTTTAGCAGAACTTAGCTGAAAACATTGTTAATGGTTTCTTAAACTCTACATTAAACGTACCCTCCTCCCAGTCCATTAGTACCAAGTGTTTTCTGAAAAGGAAAACATCATTACTAGCTATCAGAAGAATATGAGATCTTCAATGGATGGAGCAGCAAGAGCAGTTTTTAAGCTTTTACTCCAAGTTAGATCACTTTACACAAAAAAAATCAGATTATGTGTATTTAACAGTGGACTTTATCCGGTAAACGCTGGTAACAATTTTGCAGCTGAGATTCTTTTTGCTTTTACCAGTTTTGTCCAGTCGTGAGCTAGGCAGCGTTGTGTCCAAGC
Organism: Phaenicophaeus curvirostris; assembly: GCF_032191515.1. Classification (NCBI taxonomy): domain Eukaryota; kingdom Metazoa; phylum Chordata; class Aves; order Cuculiformes; family Cuculidae; genus Phaenicophaeus; species Phaenicophaeus curvirostris. The sequence goes on from NC_091405.1 coordinate 15,355,394, forward strand.
AGAAAGAGAGGCTCACCATTGAAGATCAATTTAAACTCCACCCAAATATTCAAGCATCTACATATTGCATTCTAAATTGCTAATCCTGTTTTCCTTATCATAAGACACTTCTGCATTGTTACCAGTGTTGCTGTTGTCAGATCTAACAACTTCACTTTACTTCCTGAAATAAAAACTTCTGAAAAACATGATTTTCTTTCCTTCAAGACGACCACCAGTTTTAACAATTCTAATGACAAAAATTAAGAAATAAGAAAATCATACAAATTTCTTATTTCAGCCCTTGCATCCTCAAGCAGACTCTGTCCATAACCTGGAGACACAACGTTAAGTGATGCCATTTCTAAATCCAGAACTCTCATTCCTGGAAACAAAGAAAAGAAACTTTTGTCATGCTGAATGAAAAAGCATTTAAAACCACAACAATATCTCTGTAGTACAATCCCATGCAGATGCTATAAAAAGTGGATTTTACATCACATTAACGTGGAACGAGATAAACAGATTACCTATAACATACCTGCTGTAAAGTTTGAACTATGGGCAATACAGCTTGCATTACATTCTATGCTAACGAGTACTATAAAAAAAACATTCTCTGTGTCCAAGTATTGGTTACTAGATTTTTAATAGGCTTCACCTTAGGTAAGTGTGTTAAAGAAACTGCGTAGTCACAGCACTAAAACTAACAGAACCCCTTTAGTTTGGACAGGGTCGTAGAACTGAGACAGGCACACTAGAACTTTGTGAAATTTCTAAACGTTATTATCTGAGCTGGATGTTCTGTGAACAACTTTTTTGTTTCTTATGTCCTGTTCTGCACAGGACATCTTTGATCTGGATCTGTTCTTATTCCAAGAGAAGTACACAGATTATGCCATATCAACACTCGGTATTTAATTCTCAAATCAAGTTGCTTTTTTCTCTCCGCTGGCACTAGGTCCGAAAAAATTTATTCTTTTTCTACTCTATTTTTTCATTTTTAAAATCAACAAAGAAGAACGTGATTTGGGGAACAGACCTTCCTAATTTATAACAGAAAGTGTTAAAATGTAGGTGTATTTAAAATGTCAAAATTTGCACTATATTCACATCAAAGAAGCAAAGTGGTAGAGTCAAGAGCTTTTTATTGCCCATCTAAAAACATGAGAACTGCATCTGTTTTCATATACCCGAACACTCAATGTAACCAAAATAAAGGCTGGTGGGAGGGTGACACGCAGAAAAAACCCACAAATAACCGGCCATCAGTCTGATCTGTGGCTTGCAGAAGTTTAGGAGATAATTCTGCTGACTCGGTTTTGAATCAGGGCCAACATAGCTGCCTTTTTTTTTTTTGTTAAACACATTATTTGTACAGCGTATAAGTTAACTGAGTACAACTACTTCTACAAACGCTCATATGGCAATATAAAGATTTTAAGTTGTAACTGCCAAACGTAGCTACCATAACTAAAGGACTGAGAGCGAGACTGCCTTAAGCAGCAAGTTTTGACAGGAAAAAGCATCATTAAAGATGGCTGCATTGTGGTATTTGCTTTCAGAAGTCCACACGTGTAACAGATTCTTTAAGTCCGCAGTGTTGTGCACACATGTAGCAAGACATTAGAACAAACCTTGCAATTAAAGGAAAAATGTGCAACCTACAGATGTAAAACTTTGTTATAACATGATAACATTGAACTTCTTCATATACTTCTTTTATAAGCCCCATAAAGAAGTTAAACTAAGAACATCCCGTGATTTTTACTCTTAGAAAAAATGCTTGATAACTACTTTATTTTCAAATCTGTACTTTTATTTTACCCCTCTTGTTGTGGATTCTCAAAATACGGAATTCAAAGGGAAACAAGTTATCATTACCTCTATAAATAAATACAAGAAAAAAGAGGAAGAACAGTGTTTTGGCTTGGAGGTACTATTGCCCACTGACGAAGAGAAAAGAGCAGATACTTGCTACAGTGAAGCAATAATTAGTGGTACCTGTATAAATGCCTATTTTCAATAAAAGTGAATTATACCTTTCTTTGCGTGTTCTGGAACACCAGCAGCCTCACTCACTTTTTTCAGACCAGTGTTAATACGAGACTGAACATAGCTGTACGGACAAGGCCTATGGCCTTGAATCTGGAGCTGCTGTTTAGTTGTGATGAGTTTGCTGCGGAGGCTCTCGTTTTGTTTCTCAAGCTCATGAACTCTCTCTTGTAAATGCTCAATCATTTCCTCCAGCTCCACAGCCCGACCCAGCCGCTTGGGGCCGCCACCAACCTGTTCAGACTTTTTTTTAGCATTAACAAGCTGTATTAACTTGGTGGTCATTCTGGGGAAAATAATAAAAAAAAGATGAAAAAGAATGTGAAAAGTCAGCATAAAAAGCATTCTGTTGAAAGGAACATAATCACTGTGAAGACTTCAGCATAGAACCTGAATAATAAATTTCAGGTTTTGATATAACTATTACTGCCTGTGAAGAACCCTTTGAAGATAATTGAAACCACTGTGCAGCAATCTGCTTTATAGCACTGACAAATAACAGTTTCCTAAGGCTTATCATTTAAGGTTAGTAAAGGGAGGACACATATTTACTCCATATGCTGCTTAAATGTAATTTTTAACGCATGACCTTATATAGGAACCTCTGCATGCTGTTAAGTAAAGTTACAGAATTGGGATGTGGTGAGGCAAACTATAAAGGCTACAATTCCACAAAACATTCAACTACTGAAAGAATGCTAATAACATGCAACATTCCTATGACATATCATCACTTTTAGGATTTTAGGATATAAGTATATATTTTGGTTCTAAAGTGGCTAAAATATATCGGTGGAGATATTTAAGAAGGTACTCGGGGAAAAAGAGACTTAATAGTTCTCATTTCCATACTCCATTTTATACTTGCTAAATATTAACAACGTGCTTCAGAGAAGGAACTGTTAGCTGAATAATATAATTAGATACAGAGGGTATGTTTTTCATCTGTCCTTAAAAGGATACAAATTTTGCTTTTGGCATTTTAAGAGTTGTACCTTTGATTTCCTTTAGTTTTGATAAACATTGGTAAGCTAGAACAAAAGGCAGAGAGGGCACATGGAGGTGACGTAATATACAAGAACAGAAAACACACCCAGCAGTGAATGGAAAAAACTTGGCATATAAAGAAAGAAAAGGTGGCTTTGATGAGAGAGACAAGTTCAAGACTTCACAAAATTGGTCGCACATCTTCAAAACCTGTATCTAGTTTACAGTGAATCTATTTTTGCAGGCCCAGAAAGAAAACTGAAAATAAGGACACACTTCATTTGTTTAAAGGGGCTTGTTTGGTTTTTGCAAACTTGTGGACAGAAGCTTCTACTTAAAAGAACAAAAGCGAAACAACAACAAAAAAAACCCATAATAACTTTAGGATGTCACAGAATGTTATTTGCCTGTAAGCAGGTTTTTTAATAATTTGTTTTTTTTCAATGTAGTTGCAAATTCATTCCAAACTTTTCGTTCTAAGGCTATTAGCATGTAGGATGCTGGGAAAGAAATTTAGCTTGAAGGGTTAAGATTTTTCACTGACAATCTAGACAAACACTGTATTTAATATTTTCAGTGCCTTAAAATACTAATTCAGGTATCCCAGCATGGACATTCTGTGTAATTTTACACCTAAGTGAATGATGACTGCATTTGAGGAGTCATCCATGCTTCGTAACCTGGAAAATGCCATTTGGAATAAGTAAACAATTAGTTTGTTCCACTAGCTTGTATTTGACAGCAGTAGCCTGACAGAAAAGATGGAAGTTATGTCATGCTGGAAGTTATGTCAATTTGATCCTGACTCACTGAATACTCAATCAAAAGGAAAGAATGTTCTGGACTTCAGGACAGTATTAAACAGTCCCATCTACAGAGACAGTATTTTCAGATGCCCTTTCATGAACTGGTTAGCTGCTGACCAGAAGCTAGAGATTTTATTAACTTAAGTACAACACAATGCGAACACAGTGCTTTTGAATTAATTAGCCTGGCTGGAATACAGTAACGCCATGAACAGTTCTGCTGACTCAAGACTGGGTTGCCAGCACAGTACTAAGTTTAAAAATAAGCCAAAAGTTGCTGTCGTACGTTTGGGTGCACTGGGTACTCTGCTCCCCATGCTACTTGGGACTTATTCAATGAAGTTATCTGTTACCCTGGATAAAGTAGAGCCAATCATAATTATAAAGATACCTTAGACTTAACTAGATTATAAAAGACTAGATGCCAGACAACTTCTTGGAAGACGGAGGAGGATAAAAAAAAAGAGGCAGAATCTCTCTCTACAGGCCATTTTGATTCTAGGACAAAAGTTCTGATCAATAACCAGGCTTCTAAGGCCTCTTCTTCAGTTCCCAGAATACCTGTTACAGTTGTATTCAGCACAGCTATAAACCCAAGGTACCAACTCTGCAGTGGTGGATGGCAGTTACCTCTCTACACGGAGACCTAACACCATCCACTCCAAAAAATATCCCACATACCACAGACAACCAGAAATCAATACAGAACCAACATCCATAAGTGACTTCTGCTACTACATTAAAAAGTGCTCTGAGAGAAATCAGCATGATTTTTCACTTGCTGATAAGGTCTTAAAGGGCAAAAATGCTGCTGTAAGCTAAAATGAAATCATTAAAACCTATACCTTTTAATTTTGTCCTCTTGCTTATTTGCATGCTGTTTGAGTAACTTGTTCTCATCCCGTAAACGAAGAAATCTGTCTTCAAGTTCCTCTCGACCAATTCGTGAGACAGCTTGTCGAGCTTTTACGTTCTGTGTAGTTGATGATTCTAATCAAATAAGACAACTTTAAATTACCTTCAATACATTAAACAACATGTAATCCAAAGTCTAACTCATTTTAAAATACTGGGAAAAAAGTGAAACTTTTCAAGTAATTAGAATTTTTACGGTTCTATGAGTCTGTTAATTGATTTCTTCATATTTGTTGGCATATTAATCACTTCCTTTTTCCCCTCTCTTACAGATAAAAAAAGTAATACAAATGATACACCAAACTGGCTACCTATTACATAATACAAAGGAAATAGTTCAGCAAGTAACAAGGTACCATCAAACTTATTATTTAAATACCATTACCACAGAGATGCTCTCTAATTTGTTGCAAAGTTCACATACTCTCTTGCAGCTTGAAAAGATTAACTCGTAATTCTGTAAATGTACTCAGATGCAGGACTAGGCCCAGTAGTTCCATTCTTATGGCAGCTCAGTAACATCTCAGAACTGCATAGCCTTTTGGTTCCCATTTGGTTAAATAGGTCTGGCCTTGTCCTCAGTTCAGCAGAAAAACCCTCTTTTCTTCTGGAAAGATGAGCCTTGTAGCTCAATGAGATTTCCAGTTCTTGGCATCTCAAAGCAACTCTCCTCTTATCACAAGCAACATAAACATGGAATAGTTCTTAGTGTCTTTCAGAATTTATTCCAGATTTTTAACGGTATTTGAACTTAAATTTTGTAAGTGGGAATGTCAGAAACATTTTTAGAAAGAAAATGAAGAAGGCACTGATCAAAGTCTGTAACTGTAATACATAGCAGCTGGTACAAACCTTGTAACCCTCCAATCCCAGCTAAAGTCAGACCCACGTCTCTCAAAGGTACGTCCCCCCCAGTTTCATGAGCTGGAACAGACATCTTATCTACGGATAACAAAATTCAAATTAAATTCTCCATCTGTAACTTAAACTGTGAGACTAGAATCAACAACAATACATCATATGAAATGAAGAAAAAGTCATGACAGATTCACTGAAATGACAGACTCGTACATTACTGTAAATGTTTCCATCTCAACTGCATCACTCAGAGGACAAGCTAAACTTTCAAGTTCAGCATTATGCCAGTTTCAATCCATGCACAAAACACAGCTTCTTTACTATGCAGTAGCTCAAATTTTACTTAATGTATGTAGAATTAGCTTATTTTAAGTTCTAGTCCTGTTGCTTTCAGCAATCTTTGGACTAAGACCATATTTATAAGTGCCTGTGGGTGGAGGACCTGTGGAAGGTTTTTTGTTTGTTTTTTTTTAATTGTTCGTTCATTTTTTAAGACAGGTCAAAGCTTAAGGCATCAACTGGTAGATGAGTAATTCCATCTTCCACATTTTGAATAGGACTGAAACAGAGGTGCTGGGGGTTATGGAGTTATTTCAGCATTGCCTACAATTCTCTTAGTCTTCTTTCAATCACTGTCATAAGAGAAATTACTTTTTAAGATAGAGACTCTCCTATGAATGATTCTCATAAATCGGAACATGTTTCTTTCTTGAGGCAACAGAAAGCTTAGCTACATGACAAAGTGAGATTAGGAAAGTATTAATATGAGAAAGTGGTAAATTTGTTTCAGTGTAATGTCTTGGGTTTAGGGTTGGACTCCATGATCTTAAAGGTCTTTTCCATCCTCAATGATTTTGTCACTCTGTAATACAGTATCACATATGAACATAACTGTTAATGACTACTGTTTCTTTCTTCTCTTCTAGTGCGGAAAATTACACATTGGTCATAGAGTCAGTAAGGCTGAAATAGCATGAAGAGAGATACATTAAGTGCTTTGCACAGTCTACCCCCCCACTGTTGTTACACCGTTCAGGTGATATAAATCCTTAATGAATCAAACACCATCTAGGAACGTATTAAAAAATTAACAGTAATATAACTAAAGACACATATCAGAGGACAAAAGTGACACAGTATAACACAAAGACATCCCGTGAAGTAGCTTTTAATTCTATCATAACACCAAAACTGCTGCTAAAGATATGCCTTTCTTCTACCAGTTGTCTTCTACCAAAAATAAGTTTCCTTATGGCTTTGTCCAAACATATGAAAAGGATTAATAGGAGTTCAGTTTCCAACAAGTCATTCTTGCTTTCACTCTTTTCAACTTTTTATAATTCAAGTTTATCCTAAAGTATTATTTCCTGCTTTCACTGTTCATAACAACCTGAACATGTGTGTTCTTTCATGTGGAACAAATGTTTTCTTGTCATGACTCAAAAGCCCTCAACTGATCTACACCTGCACATGCGCAATAAGATTGCGCTTTCAATGCTGTCAAAGAACCAGAGGATAATACTTCATGATGCTGAGGTCCACGACACGCAGCCCATTGTAACCAATAGCACAATTCTCATGACAGACACATATTGACTGGAATACAGCTCCTCAGTGTTCTCAGCTCTTTTTCTGATGCATGCAAATGCCTCAAAACTTTTTTTGTAATTTATTAAATTAGTGCTACCTGCAGTCATTGACCTCACTCAGCTCTAGGTTCATTACTGCAGTTATTATTACATGTCACTGTAAGGAGTCCAGAGAAGAGCAATGAAGCTGGTGAAGGGGCTGGAGAACAAGTCTTACAAGGAGCGGCTGAGGGAACTGGGGTTGTTTAGTCCCCTTATATAACTCTCAGAAGCACACTGTTCTCCCAAAATCGTTCAAATGCAGCAAAACTGAGGAGGGATCATTTAAATTACCAAAACTTCTCAGCCAGTGGGGCTAGAAGAGACTGTTTTCTAGTGAAATCTTCAAAATTGTGACACTTAAATAACTGCTTCAACATGGATTTAGAATTTCATCAGTGCTGGCGACAGCCAAGACTATGCTTTTCTTAAAAAAATCCTACTTCACTTCTCTGGTACAGGGAAGAAGGAAAAAAAAAAAACGGAAAAAGGGATGAGAGACAGATCACCCACCTGTCTCAGTCTATCACAAATTATTTCCAGTCAACATTCTTCCTCCACTGATTTCTTAAAAATAAATGTTTGGACTTTTCTGGGTTTGTAATCTAAAATAATCTCATATATTACTCAGTAGGAGTATAGACACGCATCATAGAATTACAAAACCATTTAGTTTGCAAAAGACCTTTACGATCATTGAGTCCAACGGCAAACCTAATGCCGCCCACTCCACCACTAACCACATCCCTAAGCACCACATCTACAGGTGTGTTAAAGACCTCGACCACTTCCCTGGGCAGCCTGTTGCAATGACAGCAACCCTTTCAGTGAAGATTTTTCCCCTAATATCCAATCTAAACCTTCCCTAGTGCAACTTGAGACCATTTCCTCGTCTTATCACTTGTTACTTGGGAAAAGAGAACTTCCTCCTCACTATAACCTCCTTTCACAGAGTGTGATGAGGTCTCTCCTGAGCCTCCTTTTCTTCAGATTAAGCACCCCTGCTTCCCTCAGCCACGCCTCACAACATTTGTGCTACAACCCCTTCCCCTGCTTCGCTGACTTTCTCAGGATGTGATCCAGCCTCTCAATGTCTTTCTTGTACTGAGGGGCCCAAAACCGAACACAGGATTCGAGATGCAGCCTCAACAGTCACACGGTAAACCTAGCACTGCCAAGTCCACCGCTAAACCATGTCCCTAAGTGAATATCATAAAACCGCATCTCGTCTTCAAGTTTTTCCACAAGTGCTTTCCAAATTCTTCTTCAGCTCCATCAGTTCTGACACTAACTTACACGAGGGGAGGGGCAGGGCCGCGGGTGCCTCAGGCAGGGCCGCCTGCGCTCCCCGGGACAGAACACAACCCCGCGGGAGCGCAGCTGCCTCTCGGCATCAATCGCGGAGGCCACAACTGAGCAGGGCTACTTTAAGAAACACGGGGAGGCACCCTGCCTTTTCCTGGGGCAATGAACTGGGAGGAAAGGAGCCTCACGACTCTTAAGAAGCCGCTCCAGGGCACAGCCCCAGGCCGGGCCCCGCCAGCCCCGCTGCGGCAGCCCCGAGGCGCTCCGCACCGCTGTCCTCCCGCACCCTGCCCCTCCTCCGTACTCACAGCTCCCTGCCAGCCCTAGGTTTGCTCCCAGCGCCCGGTTAGCAACTGCCTCGGTTGCTACCCAAGCCCTTCCACTTCCGAGGCCGCGGGCCCTGCCGGGAGCTGCAGTCCGAACGGGGCCGAGCGCCGCTTCCGCCCCACGGGCGGGCCGGGGCTGGGGAGGGTAGCGCACAGCCTGCTTCCGCTTCCGCACCGCCGTGCGCGCTGGGAGTTGTAGTCCAAGCCCAGGTCGAGCCCCGCCTCCGCCCCGCACACGGGACTACACCTGGTTCTCACTGCTGGCTACCGCGCCGCGATGCACGACGGGAGTTGTAGTCCGAGCCTGGGCTGAGCGTCCCCTCCGCCCCGGGCGCGGGACTACATCTGGTTCTCACCGCCTATTTCCGCCGCGGTGCGCGTCGGGAGTTGTAGTCTCGCGGGCGGCGGCGCGTTGGGCTGGAGCCGGCGGGAGCCGCGTGTTGTTTCGCGGGGCTGGGCGAGGTGACAGCATGAAGAGGAGAGCCGGGGAGCGAGAGAAAGACTTCAAGGTACCTCCTCTTTGCTTCCCGCTTCTCTTCAGTCCGGAGCAGCGTGCCTATGGCGAGTCCTCTTCCACCGCGGCTTGCGAGGCTGCGAGGGGCAGAGCGAGCAGCGACCCCGCCGCGCTCCGGCAGCTCCAGGACCGGAGCGGGAGCCCCGTGCGAGGCGGCTCGGGGCCGGCTGGGGAGCTGCTGGGCAGTGGGGCAGCCCCAGCCCGCGGGGGGCAGGCGGGGTTCGAACCCGCGGCTGCAGCTGCTGGGGGAGCCCGAGCTTCCCGTCCCCTGGGAAGCGGGAGGAGCCTCGTGCGGCTCCCACGGCGGCGGAAAAGAAAAGTTTTCTTACTACCTGCGCTGCGAGATCCTAATTTGAAAAGGAGGCTCTGCAGTGTTATGCTAGAAGTACCCAGCGGCGTGGTTTTGTGGCGTGTTCTGGGTGAGATGATGCGCTTCTGTCCCCAGAGCGCTCCTCCTTCAGCCGGTTTAACCTAAATAAACATTTCTGTGAGGTTTTCCCTTGATGGCTGTTGTGGTGCCGCCTGCGACATGTTTACGTTTGAGGTGTGTTTACACCGCTTGCGTAAGCAAACCTGGTGGGGGGGGAAGTTTTGCTGCTGCAGGTGCTTTGGAAGGGTTTGTTTCTACTATTCTTCAGTCTTATGAGGAGCGGCTGAGAGAGCTGGGGGTGTTTAGCCTGGAGAAGAGGAGGCTGAGGGGAGACCTCATTGATCTCTACAACTACCTGAGAGGAGGTTGTGGAGAGGAGGGTGCTGGGCTCTTCTCCCAAGTGACAGGGGACAGGACGAGAGGGAATGGCCTCAAGCTCCACCAGGGGAGGTTTAGGCTGGACATTAGGAAAATATTTTTCACAGAAAGGGTCATTGGGCACTGGAACAGGCTGCCCAGGGAGGGGGTTGAGTCTCCTTCCCTGGAGGTGTTTAAGGCACGGGTGGACGAGGCGCTGAGGGACATGGTTTAGTGTTTGATAGGAATGGTTGGACTCGATGATCTTGGGGGTCTCTTCCAACCTGGTTATTCTGTGATTCTATGATTACATTTGAGATGTGTTTACACTGCTTGCGTAAGCAAACCGTGGTGGGGAAAGTTTTGCTGCTGCAGGTGCTTTGGAAGGGTTTGTTTCTGCTACTCTTCATAATATTTGGCTGCAGTTCTCTGTAGTTGTGTTTCTGCTGGGTTTGGTTACAAAACACTAGTGCGGAGAAGCTGTAATTGACATGGTTGAAAGCGTGATGCTGATGGTAGTGATGTTAATGAAAAGGAGTCTAATTCCACTGCAGACTTTGTAAAAATCTTTCCAAGATGGTAATGTGGTACACCTGTCTTTGCAGACAGAACGTACTGGGTTTGGGATTGATGTTAATTTGCTAATTACCATTAAAAGTGATTTCATTACAGGGGTGGGGAGAAGGTCTGACCTAAGTTTGCAACTAAACAATTCAACAGATAAAAGCCTTTAAAGCTTATTCACAGTAGTAAGACTCATAATAACTCTTGAAGGCCAACATGGTAAGTGTGTAATTAGTTTCTCTGCTACCCTTCGTTGCTGAAAGACAGTAACTTCGGTGTTTTGTTTATGTTCTGCTCTTTCTATATATGTGAAAACACCTGCACGTGTAAGTTGTCCCATCCAATCAGATATACTTACCTTGCAGAAAAAAATCCAATACATACCTTTTTTTTTTTTTAGCCTGTACATTTATGCTCTCCATCGAGGGGGTTTTATCTTTGCAATAACTCTCAAAGACACTTAGGAATCATTTGCATTAGGAGAATAATTGCTGTTGCTAAGATAATCATCCAAGGCTGTGTGTGAGGGATTAAGAGGATGGATTGTGAAGTACATTGGCAAAAGTTGCAGGAGGACAAGGTGGTTGAAGAGGTATCGGAGAAGCAATATGTAAGAAATAATCAAGGAAACTGGAGTGCAAGTGTACTGCTTAGACACACCTAGGTGTTGTAAGTACACAAACAAGGATGAAAATTAAGAGATCCTTGTAGAGCATTTTAAGGTGTGAATACTTACAAGGTGCCTTTGGGGGGGAACGTGGTAAGGTGGGTACTGCCTGGGAGAAGCTTTAAGGACATTCAAAGTGAAACAAAACCAGCCTGTAAAGTCCTGAGGTTTAACCTGCGTTCGCTTATGTAGCTCACCTAAGAAATGCTGAAGGCAAAGGAAGTTTACTGTAGTAGTTCTGCCAAGACTTCCATTTAGGTCCTGATCAAAATGTTTCATTGCAACCCAAATATTAGTGAGGTTAACCCAACCTCTTTTGGCGAGTAAGATTTATGAGGCCTACTAATGAGAGGGAAGTGGTTGGATAGAGAAATTGGCTTGGATCATGTATCTCCTGGCAGTGTCTCTGGTCTAGAGAACTAAATCCTGAATAGAAGTTGTTGGTTTGCTCTGTTTGTGTACAGTTAAATGCTGTCTATAAGAAGCCTAGTGATTGGCTTTTGCTTTCTAAGTATGCAGAATGTGTCCTATATGTGACAAGCTGTTCTTTCTCTCTCAAATTTTCATGTGTATGGCAAGTTTTGATTTATGCTGTTACAGAAGAAAATTTCTGTTCCAAGTACGTGTGGTAGAAATTCTTTAGAGTGCACTGCTGTCACACAGCAATTTCTACTTTGCAGATTACTCAATTGGATTGAGTAATATAGAGCGAGTAGCAGAAATGAAATTTTTTATGCTAGTATTTGCTGTTCCAAGCCCAAGAGGAGGAGGACACAAATGAGTTCCTGGCAGAAGGTTCTGGAAAAATGTTGGGAAGCAATAGCCAGAAGTTAATTACTCAGCACTCTCAAACTCAGGTTGGGGATGCTGGTGTCCTGTGGAATACTTCTTTGAGTCTTAAGTGGACAGGGTTCATTCTTCATGTCTAAAACATTCCTGGAGATGCTGTATGCTGGTCCTCCCTATAGCAAAAACTACTTCTATGCGTAACACAGAACTGTTGTGTAGATGTTCTTCATTAGCTGGAAAGGCATTTCAATGAAACAGTCGAGGGGGGGCTTTTCATTTGTTTGTGTATGTTTGTTTTAACTTAGAATTCAAATTTAATTAGTGCCGTTCATAGTAATTTTGATTCTTTATTCTTTACACCGTTGGTCAGAGTCTGGTCAGCTTTCTTTTGCTGGATGAAGAAAGGTACCACAGAAAGTAAATCCAGGTATGGTTTTACTTTCAGGTAGAAAGGTAGAAGCCAGAATTCTGGTATAAGCCTTGCAAAGATGGGTAAACTGTTATTTAATGGCGTACTTTAAACTACTTTCTCCTTTTAAACTTGGGAAGAGTTATTTTGCTTTTAGAATGTTTATTATCTTTGTTAATATTCATGGGTTAGTTAAAAGTTCATCTTCAATGTACTACTGTTTGCAAGAATGACTTAGATTTTTTTTTTTTCTAAGTGTCAGTGTGGCAGATGTCAGTTTCTGGTAACTACCTTCATATGCTTCCTTGTGCCACTCTTTGCATCTTAAGATTCTGTGTCATTGCCATGTGAAAGATAAGATGCTCAGCTAGTCTGGATAATTATTTTCTTTTACTTTTGAAAGGAATACGTTGATAGGTTTTTGAAACCAGTTCACAATTACCTTATGTAGCTCTTTATGCTAATTCCCATTGCTGTGTAACCAGGACTGTCTACAGAGAATGTATTCCGCAGACATTACTGTTATGTTTGTACAGCTCCTGGCACAGCTGGGACCCCAATACAATAAAGTTTTTGCTACACAAATAATAAATTCATCAATATGCACATATCTGAATATTCACAAGGGCTTCTACCAAGATATTAATGTGCAATTTCACATTTGTGAGACGTGTTAGACAAAGTGGCAAAGAAATTTAAAGCTTTATATAGCACAAAGCTTTGCAGTATTTTATGTACAAGGAGCAAAAGGGAATATACAGTTTTCTGGCTGAGGTTTCAATGAAAAATCTTATTTCCAGCATCATCCTGATTTTCGCTGGCTAGAAAATCATATATATTTATGAGATAAAATAGATTGCTTTGTGATATAAATATTCAAGAAAAACTAGGCAAGTATTCTTGGAACACCTAAGACCAAGGGAATTATTTTAGAATTAATGCTGAAAAATGTCACCCATACCATGCAATGAAGTATATAAACTTTAACATTGACTTGTCATTGTTTGTTCAAATATTATGATAACTTCTTGTTTCATTTTACTGTTCTGCCTCTTAAGATATAAAACCATATGAAATTTTCTAGCACATTAAATAGGTTCTTTTAGAAGCTGTATATAGGAAAATTGAAGTTAATGAAACAGCTTAGATGCAGTTAAGTAAGCTGCTTGTCATGTCATATTTCTGCGTAGGTAAATGGTGTGCAGGTTTTAGCAGAATCAGCAGCCAATATGCCAGTAGCAATTTTTGTGGTAATCGCATTATTGGCCCTTCCCATTATTAATGAGACAATAATTAAGAAATATTGTTGATGGTCACATAACACATGATTTGTATATTGGAAATGGTCAGGTAGAAGCCTTGCATATGCAGAATAAAATACAAGAAAGAAAGAGTGGCAAATGTTCCTTGCTTTTAAATTCATCACATTCCTGCTGCTTAAATTGCCTCAGCTGCTAATGCTGGAACCATTACAGTAATGGACTTGGCAAATGAAGGAGAACCAAGACATACACACTGTATTACTGGAGGGGTAATTTTCTCTTCATCTGTAATACCAGCAGTGCCTAGTATTGATCAGACCATCAAGATACTAATCCTCTGTAAAATTACTTGTTATAACTGAAAATGTGTTAATCCAAATCTGTCTGTGTCCTGACTTCTACTTACTATTGAATACAGACTATTAGATGGTTTATTTTTTGTGATTTAAAGCCTTTATATTGATAATAGTAGGAGCTTCCTTGCAAGAGCGCGTGCTTAATCTTAGCTATGGCCCAGGGTTGTCTTTTTGTTTTAACTAGAACATCACCCACTTAATTAAGAAGTGCGTGTCTATCTTGCTGCTCTGAATTATATTGGTACTTTAGGCTCTGCAGATTTATTAAACGTGTTGTTTTACAGTACCTCTTTTGGTTTTGGTGTAAACAAGAACGGATCTATGCTTCCCATTATTAGAATCTCCCAATATCTTGGTGGTAAGGATGTGAGGAGCAGGGGTACTGAAAACATTAATGCATGTTTTGTTGATTGTAACCTGTAAGGCTGTTAAGTGTGAGAGTAACCCAAGAGAAGTAAAATGTCAAGGGGCTAAAGGTCTCCAGTTCACTTTGATCCTAGTGATCCACTGTGTGAGACAGTGGTATGGGACCTGTGCATGTCCAAATATGCACTCCTGGAAAAGCCTCTCCTTTTTCTTTTTTTTTTCTCTCTCTCTTGCTTCTCCATCTGCCTCATCTATTTTTTCAGGGTCTTGTATGTTAAGATTGTAAGCTCATGTCTCTTGCTTGTATAGCCTCTAGCCAACCGAAACTTTGGCTTGGTTGCATGCCACAAGTGTAATAGCTGTTACAGGTACAGAGCACCTTGTAGGACATGGCTGTGTGAAATGGTTCCGTTAACCCTAACCTTTCGTTAGACTTGTTAGCGTGGACTCCTGCTGCATGGCAGCTGTTGGTGTCTTACAGGGGCTGATGGGAGAAGAAGTGTCCTAGGGGTGGGACAATGGGAATGGTTGGACTCGATGATCCAATGGGTCTCTTCCAACCTGGTTATTCTATGATTCTAATATGCAGAACTGGTTTCTTTATTTTAAGGAATCTGGTAGTGTTCCATGCGTGTTAAGAATTGTTCCTGTTGTGCTGTCAATTAGATTTTTGCTCTGGCAAAACGAAGTCTTGTTTCTTTACCTAATTACCCCGCTGCTTTCTTCTTTGTCATTATTTAAATGATTGAGCTTGTATTGTTTATGGAGACTTCAAATGTCCGTGAAGGTATTGGACCACCAATGCTTTTATAGGGATTTTGGTTCCTTGTCTGTCTTGGAACACTAAAATCCCCCATAAAGAGCATGAACAGAGCATTTGTTTGCTTGCTTAATTCGAGTTTCCTTATGGAACAGCCTCTTTACTATTCCTTTCAAAACAGCAGACTAGAAATATGTACAGCAAAGTATCTTGTGTGATGATGTGGTAATTTGGATGAGTTCACTTATTCAGCCAAAATCTATGCTGCCAAATGTAAAATCAGCTTTGAAGCTTTCTGAGTAAATTTTGCAACTAGATTGTTGGCAAACATGAGTTTATTCTTAAATAGCAACACTGAGACAGAGAAAGCAGTCATTTACAAATAGAGTGTTAGAGCACGGTAGAGTGCTTGAAGTGCAATATTAGGCCTACTTTCACTTTTATTTTTAGATTTGGAAAATATTTAATGAACAACTGTCATACTTTTCCTTTTTATGATAGGTAGGATTCAGTTTCATCTGACCCAGATTAGTGAAAACTGGACAGGCCAAATAGTGAATGCCCAAACCTTGTTTCTGTTCCCAGTGCAGCTGGTGATCAAACTTACGCAGCCTTCAGCTGAAGCAGGATTGAGCTCTAATGCTTTTAATAATTCATCCATTTCTTATATCATTTAATTAACCTTTAATGACCATGAGCATCCAAAATATCAGGTGTTCCTCTTCCCTTCAGCTGAGACTAAAAAGCATTATACTGCATTATTACATTCTCTTAGGTTCACTAGTGAAGTGAAAAACATGATTATGAATATTTATTGGCATTTAAAACATGGGGCAGATTAAACTTGGCTTTGATGCCTTCTGGATAGAAAATGATAGTGTTGTAATTTCAAAACACTTTTTTTTTAGTTACTGGAGTCTTACTATGGGAGGACAGTCTGTTCTGCCTTGTTTATCTTAACAAGTTTTTGCCTTTGTACATGTGCTGCACCACTTCCTAAAAGAATTACATCTTTATCTCCTTGAATTTGTTCAGTTAGGTTTTGCCCTTTTATCTGCTGCTCATCCCACTATTTTTATTTAAGACTGTAAAGTTACTTTAGTGTAACTGCGGTTGTCACCTTTGCCCTCAGCTAATCAAATAGTTTACCTGGAGGGAAGCATTTATCTCCCACTTTCATTATTATTATTTTCGTAGCTGTAAAGATATATATTTTATGTCTCCAGAAGGCTGTAACAGTGAAACGAGGTATTGATCTGCTGTATTTGGCAATTTCTTTCCACCTTGCCATCGATATCATGTCAGCCTCTGTCTGTACTGTGGTTGACCTCACAAATAGCTCTTTATGTTCCCATTGGATTCAAATGATATACTATGCTCAAAACTAAATCAATGAATGATTATAAAGTTTTTAGTATTATTTCATAACCCCCGGGCAACTGGCACTTCATGCAGTGAATACTTGAAAAGGTACCTGATTTAAATATGTGCTGATTCTGTTCTAAGGTTTAAAATTGAATGAAGTTAAACAACCTGTAATATTAAATTTTGAGTCTTATTTACATGTTTTTTAAAACATGCTAGAAGTACTGAAGCTTCTGTGTGTAATTCACTGGAGGGACTCTAGTCTATAATGCCAAAAGATTTTACTTGAAGTAAGACCTCCCACTTCAGATGTATGTTGTGTCCTCTGTTTTGAGTACAAAATTCTCCCAAACTGAATCTTGCCAGGGAAAAATCATGAATATTTCACTGTATGTGCTTTTAGGGCCAAAAATAGAGGTAAAGATTGGATAAGGTTTTCATCTCCAAGAAGCAAACAGTAAGTCTAAGCATCTTTGGGACTGGAAAACATTGGTATTGCTGCTCTTAGAATCATACACCTTGCATGTACTTCTGATGTTTAACTAGTAAAATTCACGTTTGAATAAACATTTAATAGGTTTATTTTTTTTTTAAACTCTGGATGGAAATAGGTTTTTTGGAAGCATTTCACAAGGACTTTGGAAGCCCAATTTGGACAGGGGTTGACTGTGTGAAATGGAGGCTTGTGTATGTGTGTGTGCTGTGCAGCTCATGGTGGAAGAGTTGGGCAGTGCAATATGTGCACAGTAGCATTATGTGCTTCAGCAGTGAAGAGTGGAGTTGGAACACCGAGAATTTAAGATCAGGAAATCTCAGACAAATACAGAAATGCTTCTGAATTGATTTGAACCTTATTGTAAGACAGAAATAGAGGAAACGACGGGGGAAAAGAGACGTGTAACTAAGCAAGTCCTCTAAAATTAAAGCATCCTTTTATCTTTTGCCCACCGTCACAGAATGTAAAAGATGTTGAGCTTTTCCCTAATTTGTAATTTCTGCTATATATCTGACCCTCTTGCCTATGTAGAAAAGCCTTGAAATTTGTCCTTCAGTCCAAAATAAGTTGAATTGGGATTATTACGCTTCTGGCCATTTATTGTGATCAGAACAGAAGGTTGGTTGTTATCTGTTATTCGAAAAGCATTGATAGCATGACTTGTACAGTAGAACATACAGATATAGCTTGTGCCTTAAAGAGTTTATGCTGTGTGTACCTGTGTATGTGACAAACGAGAGGTTTTATGCTTTATGATCCAAACGTATTCCTCATAAAGACAATTCATTTTCTCCGTAGTTTGCAAAGCACAGCTTGTGAACAGAGTCTTTAATTGGTATCATGACAGAAAGTGATACAGAGCAGTAGTGTCACAAGTGGGATGATGCCAGTGACCCAGCAAAAAGATACAAGCACTGTGCATGTTCATCTGTTTTGTTAAAGGGCAATACTTGGCCCTCTATGTGCAGGAGAGATGGACTGTTCATGAAAAGAGCATCAAGAGCTAACCCATATGATCCTTTTTCAGCCTGATTAAATTTAGTGTCAGGCATTCATTCACGTGAAAGATGAGCGGCATCGCTGTTTATCTAATACAAAAAAAAAATTCCTATTTTTCCTGAAGTCTTTTATATGTTAATAGAGGCAAACTTGAATATGATCACATAATTTAAATGTGTAAGTAAAAAATATACATCTTTACTGGAAATGGGTTAAAAATAAGATATGTGTTTCATGCAAAATACTGCAATTCTGTTGTTGATCATGCTGTTCAAGACATAACTCCTCACAAAACAGTGCTTCTAAACAAATAGAAAATGCTGTTATTGTACTATTCATAACAGAAATGCTTAGGGTATTTGGAGCCAGATGCTGAGTATTTATTTGCATGCTTTAATATAGGCTCTTATTGCAACATTAATATATAAATGCAGAATTAAATTTGCAGGTGACTGTATTAGCCCCAGCTGTAAGGTATTAGGCTCTGCATTTTATGCAACAAGAAGCCCAAGTATTTAGAATAAGGGGTACAACATGGCATGCATTTATATCCAAAATTACATTACAAGAAAATTGAAGTGTTTCTTGTGAAAAAATTGAGCTTGTCTTAAAAGAAAGAGAAGGGGGAAAGTTTAGATGTCTTTCCCCATACCCTTCTTACCCTGCCAAATCTGGCTTGCTTCGAGAGTCCTGTTTAACGTTATACTTTGCATGCATATGTGATCTGAAATAAAAAAAAAGTCAAATTTGAGAGAGACAGTTTGAATGGCATGCTGTCAGTTTAGCTCTTCGCGAATTGGCAGTGGTCTCATTTAGGACCTTCAAATATGTGTCTGCCTGGACAGAATGAGAACATTTTGCATGTTCTTCAGAAGACAACCACTCCTTGCTGCCGCACAGTATTCAGTGGTGCATGACAGTTGCCCTTCATTGCTGTCTTCTTCAAACTTAACCTTTGACCGTCCACTTAGTCGCTGCACAACGGTTGGAGCAGGCCAAGATGTTCATGAATAACGGGCATCGGCCTGCAACGTGCTTGTCATTATTTGACTGTCAAAAGTATCCTGCCATTGGGCTTCATCAAGGTTTGAAACCTATGTGCAGCAGTCCATAATACTTAACTTCCAAAACTGTCAGCAGAACAATCAAATGTGCATAAAAAATGTGCGTTGAATACTTCTTTGATCATAATATAGGGAGATACTTTTTGTGTGTGCTAAATGTATTCACATGACTTTCACGGGGCCAAGAGGTTGAATCTGCTGCCATGGTAAAAAGTGAACTGTTGTCTCCTGTGGTCTAAGTTTCAAATAGCACAATTTAGATTTGAACAGCTCTGCCAGTTAAACTCTCAGCTTGTCTTGCGTATCCTATCAGCTTTTCAGCCAGCAGTATAAGCAGTGAGATACTAGACCAGTGGTGCCTGAGGTTAGCTGTCAAAAGGGAATGTTATTTTAGATCTTGCTGTAACGTAATATTATAGGAGGAGGTCAGGCTGTGCGATTTGTAAAGCAGTTGTGTGAACTTAAAATGACTGAAATGCTGTTTATTTTGGGTGCTTTTTTTTTTTTGCCTCTTGAACGAGTTGAAGAGAAGCTAGAATTTATCATAAAAAAGTAAGAAACCGAAGGCAGTGTAAAATGGTCATTTTTCTTTCAAGTACAGAATACAGTGCATAAAAGAGCATAAAGATTCAGTATCGACTGTCAGGCTAAAATTCACCAAATACAAAACCTTGACGTTGAAAATATTTAACAGGCAGACATATTTGTATCTTCTGATAATGAAAACATTGGGGGCTGAGATTCATAATTAATTTAAAGAATGGGAATTGTACTCCCGGGCTAATTAGGAACGTAAGTTTGGTGTGTAGGTAAATCACTTTACGTAAAGTATCATATATTAACAAGTACTTCAACTTGCTTCATGCTTGGAAGAGTCATATCCTGCCTTAGTGTTAATATTTGCTATTCACTTGGGCAAAAGCCATCTGCAGTTTATTATTATACTGAATTTCAAACATGTCTGCTTTCTTCTTTCAGAATACTCCAGTCCCTTTGCAATTGAAACGGTATATCAAAATGACATCACAAAATATAAATAACATCTTAAAAGTATGGAGATTCACTGAAGCTTGTTCATAATGACTTCTATCCCAAGCATAAAAACAGCATTATCTTGGTAACTTGCTACAAGATTTTTTTTTTTCTTCATTTCAAAATGTCTTTTTGCTAATTTAGTAAAAACTGTAGAAATTGGTTAGTGGTTAGATTGCTTAGGAACAAAAATAGTGATATCTTCATAATATTTTTACTTACTCTATTTTCCTGAACCAGGTTTTATTTGCACTCATCTAAAAAATTGGAATGTGTCATTGAGATGTCTTAGTCTTTGGTCTTCTTGGTTTTAATCTTAAATGCTGTTGCTGTTTATTAACAGTGTTTGTATACGTATATGTGTATATGCATGCCAAAAATGTGCAAAATTCGTTGGCAAATAAGGTGGTATTACATGTTAAAACCACGTTCTTGTAAGTGCTTTATTCTGGTGATGAAGTTGCTGTTAAGTTTTGCTTTATCTTTGCCTCTTATTGAGTAATGTATACCTACGCAGTATATTTTGGTGAAGGACTGAATGTTGTAAGTGTGTTATCTACAGTCATTTAAATGTGTTTAAACATGCAAATAAATAATGAACACTTAAATAATGAGCCATAGTGTTTGTTACTGTGGTCTCTGAACTCATAACTGCGTTCTTGGCCTTCATGGTTTAAAAATATGTTACGAAAATGAATAGAAAATTTGACCAGGCTGTTTTCAAAATAAAGGAATGTTTTTTTGCATTTCAGAGAGATGTTGCTCTTTCTTTTACAGTACAGATTGCAGTTGAACTTCTTGTGGGAGTTGATAAAACTGTTTGTAGTTATGTTCCTGGGGAAAACAATGTTTAGAATCTTCAAGCACAAATCTATTATTTCACTGAAAGTATGGAATATTTGTTCTTTGACTAACCAGAGGCAAGTCTTTTGCCCATTTTGAAGACATATTTTATAGTTATGTGTAGAAGAAACTGAGCATCATTACGTGGTCTATTGCAAATGTATTAATATCTTTATATTTTTCCTAATAGAAAAAGTCCTTTTGTGAATGCTGTCCAGTCTGTGTAATGACTAAGCAATTTGTGGTTGTGACCTTGCTCTTGCCCTGCAGGTAGCTTTAACTTACTGCTGTTTTAAAAGGTTGTGGAGAATCCAGTTTGTTAACATAAAATGCAATAAAAAGTTAGTTCTCATCTATGGATGGTTATATTTTAACAATTAGGAAGTGGTGTCTTTTCCCATTCTCTTAGAAGATAAAAGGAATGTTGCCAAAGAAGTGTTTTCCAACTTTCTTTAGACGTTAGAATCAAAAGTTTGAAAGTGAAAACACAAAGGATAAAGACAACAGCATTTAAGTGTCGTTATTTTGGTTTGTATTCTGAATTAAGAGTATCCTGACTGAAAGACAAGTGTTTTAAGCAAGCAAAGAAACTTCTGAAGTTTTTTTTTTTTCCGAGATGGCAGGAGGAGTACACGTTTTTTATTTCAACTTCCAAGAAGTGTTGAAAACCTGCTTATATGTGCTTGAGAGGCTAAACATCCTCTGTAGTGTTACAGGAGAAAAATAAATCCTATTACTCAAAATAAAAGAGAAGTAGATACCTTAAGGGGAGTGCTTTGTTGTCACCTATACTCTCTGCAGTACAAATACCAGCTTGTCACAAAGGTTGAGACCTTTGTAGTGTGTCCTTTCAGGTTACAAATCTGTCTCTCTTCTGGCTTTAATGCAATAGCTGTGAAATATCTGTATTAGGTAAAATAGAGGTTAAGGCACCTTAAGGGCACTGAATTCTTATCTCTTTTTACTAGCAGCGGTGTCAACATGTACTAAAATGTGATGACCTACTCTCCTCTGATAAAAAGGGAAATGACCTGTCTACTGTGGATGGTGATAGAGTTGCCTGGGGCAGATTGTATTGTCACCTTATTTAGTATTGGTGTGTAGAAAAATAAAAACGGCTGGGATATTTCTGTTTACCATAGAAGTATTTGACATTTCTAGCTACTGATAAAATGTACTCGGGGTAGAAAGAAGGAACTGGTTTATGCTAGTAAACAAGGTTTTGAAGAAATGTGGAGATTCTTTATTGTGTGAGCCCTTGGTTTCACTGGGTACGTCATATGTATCAATAGATTCCTTCTGACCACTTCAGGCACACAAGATTCAAATTCTGCATTTAACCCTGCCTTCTACTTGTCTGTGGCCTTTCAGTACATAAAAAGCTGAGATCTTGAGTCACGTCTTGAATTTCTGATGCACTCGTGTGGTGCGCAACTGAGAGAGTTTAGTCTTGCACTCTGGGCAATACAAGTAACACAATTTCTGCTGGTTTTGGAAATAATTGATTTCCTGTTCAAGACTTTTTCTCTGTAGCGTTCCAAAGCATTTATAATTTTGTAACAATTAATGTAGCTGTCACTCTGTGAGTGATTAAATACATAAATAACTTGTGTTCCTTGCAGAATAATTTCATCTTTGGTTTAAAAACTCAAAGATTTCTTTTTGAGATATGATGAAACAAGCCCATAAGTTAGACTTGCTTACAGAATCCTCTTAGAAGATAAGTGCTGTATTTTTTACCAATGCTTCACTGGAAGCTTTTTGGGCCTGATGCTCACTTAAGTCACTTTTATAATTTATTCCTTATTGGTACTTCTTTTTTTTTAACGCTAATGCTTGTGTCCAAAACGTGTGTGTGTGTTTGAGTGAAGTGAGGCTGTGATATCCATAAGAGGAAGCGAAAAAGTTTCTTTGAAAAGCATGGAAACCTTTTAAAGACAGCATAAAAAGCATCAGCTTTGGTCTGGTTTTTGCTGTTTGCTAATGAAGCTCATTAAACTCTTTGTATTCTAAAGCTCTACGTGTTCATAAAGAAGGTAGAATTCTGTTGATATGGGGTTGCATTACAGTAGAATAAAATAATACTAGAAAGTCATTGTTAACTCATTTAAATCAGATCAATGATATCTGTCTTGTTATATTCTGAAAATTGGCATTATTTTCTTCCTCTGAAGCCTAAACAATTTAGCTTTCATTTTCCCTAATTGCTCAGAAAATTTTCTTAAAGCATGGAAAAAAGGAGGTGGGTATCAGGCAGTCCTGAAAAAGGACTATAAGCAGAAAATTCTTTTCATCTTGTTGAAATGGTACTTAAGCTGGGACAGTTTTGCCTCAAAAGCGCACCATTTCCATTAAGTTGGTGCTGTGCTGTGGTATCAAGTGTTATAAAGTTGACTTGTAGTTGGAAGAATTTTGAGCATGATGAGTTGATGAATTAAATCAAGTTTATTTTCAACTATTTCAAGTATAGCAATGTTTGTGGAAAGATCAATTTAATCCTTATATCTTTTAGTATGGTTATATATTGTTGTATGGATTAAAAAGTGAAAGAACAGTGAGCTCTCAAGGATTTGGATTTATCAAATGTTGTAGAATGTTTCTAATGATATCCTAGGAAGGTAGTAGCTAGATACAAAGTAAAAGCCTGTTGCTTTACAGAAATTTCATATTCAATTTTGCAGTATATATAGAATTCAATATCACATTGGCTTATTCTTGATTGGCCCTCATTTTACATGACTTCATAGTTTAGAAGTGTTTCAAAATTTGTATTGACGAACCCACTTATTTTTCATCTGTTGTGTTTGTTTCATGACACAAGGGGATTTTGCTTTTCTTTTAAATACTTTTATTCCAAGGAATTTAAGTCAAGAACTGGAGGTAATCCAGTCCTTAAGAAAAATAAATCAAAGCATGAAGTCAGTAGTGGAGGTGGACAATGAGCGATGAAGAAGCAAATTAAGAACTCAGCGAACAGGGACTTGCTGGAAGATGGTAAAATATTAAGGCAATGTGATATTTATTTTTGGGAGGAAGATTAAATAAGCAGGAAAGTGACATAAAATTGAGTAATGGAGAATCAATAAAACGTGAATTAAAAAGCCAGACACCTAGTGGATTCCAGTGTAATAGTCTAGCATTTATTTGACTGGAATGTAGTCAAGGAGTGTTATGTAAACCATATAAAAATGAATTTACATGTGTTTTGTTGTTTAAAAAAGTAATTTATTTTCTGAACAGCAATTTCTATTACTATAAGGGCTTGTGAAGGGCTAACACGAGCCACCTCTTACAATGACGTGACTGAAGAGAGTAGGTTGTAACTGCTGTGCCAAACAAGGCTGGAGGAACATGTCTTTCCTAAACCCAGCAGCCTGCTTAGGAGAATGCTTTTGCTTCTCTCCTTCTCACTTGTCTCATGTTAAGTGATTTGTTTCAAGCTGAATTCTTAGAAAAAGAAGGTTGTAGTCATGCTATTGTTTTATATTCAGATTAATTCAGGTGAGACTGGCAATGCAAGTGCATCTCTTCTTTTAAAAGCAAGTAATATTTTCTCTTGGGCATCTGCTAGTTCTTGGTTTATGAAAAGTAGTGAGCAAGAGCAACTAATGGACACTAAGGGAGGAAAAAAAAAGGTACTTTAAAGCGTGGGCAGTTAACATACCTAAGAATTGGAATAAATAAACAAACAAATAGTTGGGGAGAACACGTGGCCTGCTTGTGCAGAGGATCTGCTTGGACAGACTTGGTTAGTGAGTCTTTTAGAGCGGTACCTGGCTGGAGACATCTGAGCTACTGTCAGAGGACAGAATGTTTAGGACCTCCTCGCTTATTTTCAGAACATCTCCTTTGCATGTGGGGTCTTCTCTACTCTTGTGACCCTGGGCTTAATCTTCTAATTTAGTTTTGGAATTCTTTGAGAATTTCGAATTGCATCTGTGTGTGTAAACTGGCAGAACTTTGCATGCATAATAAAAGCTCAGTGACTTCCTGGCAGTGCCAGTGGCATGATTAATTCCCATGCATAATATATTCAGTCATCCTGTGCATACGTGGTGACAATATTAGCAAAGGGGAATGAAGGATCCCCATGGATGATGTCTGGGAGAGAGCTCTTGTCTTGCTGTCAGATCTGTTTGCCTCTCCTGAACTCCCCACAGATCCTCCTCCTTGGGCTCTGTGCCAATTGCAGCATCTTTCCCATCTGGTCAGGATTGTGAAGCTGAACCACACCTCAACCTCTTTCATCCCTAGCTGGCGAGTTCATGTGACTCTCGCTAAAGATACAGAAATGCAAGATAGATGGCATTTCCCTAAAGGAGCCTTTATACAATAACCCCTGGTGTTTGCCTCATTGGATCTTTCTGTTAAGAAATTAACACTGTTTACAGAAAATCTTATGTGATGTTCTAACTGCAGTGACCTAGAGCCTCATACCCCAAATATTAGGGCTTTTATTGTGATTATTCTTAAAAATGAAGCAGAATTTTCTTGGCTAAACTTGAAGCGTTAGTTGTGTTTGTAGCATGTCATAAAGTTTTTTGTGCTTCTACAGGTAAATTTGGGGCATTATTACAGGATTTTAAAGGCTTTTAGGTAAGACTATGAAAGCTCTCAAATGACAAAATTACCTCAATCTGTTTTCTGACATGAGTGGCTCTTGCAGGCTCTAAACTGGGATCACGTGGTGCCTGGAAATGTTAATGGGAAGCCTTAAGAGAGCTTCTGCTGACAAGCCAGGATGGCTTTGTGACATGATGCTGGCAAAACTGTGCATGACACGTTTGTAGCTACATACTTGGAAAGGCACAGTGCGTTTTGCTAACTGTAGTTTTTAGGCATATGTAGTGATTTGATGTCATACTGGACATATTTTTGATCATAATAAACAAAGTATTTATTGTGTCTCTCGTTAAATTAATAAATGGAATAGCTCTTGCAGCTGCATTTTAGAGAGCAACTGGATGAAGTATAATCTCTGTTCTGGCTGGTTACCAATGTTTATTAGTGATGAAAAATTACAGATTAGTCTGTGTTTCTATAATCAGAACATTTACACAATGGATATATTGTTACAGTTGTCGTTTTAGTTCTGATTATTACTCAGTATGTCTATTGCAATTTTCTCATTTACAGCTGTTATTGAGCTCCGTGTGTAATAGATGGAATTACTTTGTCCACCATTTATTTTATGAATAGCCTACAGAAACATCAGTGTTAATAATATTATCCACTTAATGTACACAACAGTTTGTAATATGGATAGATGACTAATGTGTAGCACTATTTAAATTTTATTGGAAAGAGATAAATAGATCTAGTGCATTTTTGTTGGTAAACGCAGTGTTGAAGTCATCTGGTGGATTTAAAAAATAAGTCAGTTCAAAGCAAAATGATTGCAAGTACTCTGTTATCTAATATATGAATAAAATAATTTAGACGTAACTCTTTTGTAGTGGAGTTTTTTTGAACCAAGAGGAAGATTTCCTTTTTCAAAGAAAGGAGTGATAGTATCAACTGTTCAGGTTCTTTTTTTTAAGGAGTGTATTCTGTGATAATAGGAACTAGGTGGGAAAACTTGGCAATTTGGTTTCATTGCTCAGTAGCAAGACAATGTGCTTGAGGTATGTATCTTACATTAAACATAACTAAACTAAATTTAGCAGTCTGGCTCAAATAGGAAAAATGGCAGCCTGAATAGGAAAAGTAAGGTCTTGTCCACTGTACTCTTCCTTTTCAGTTTAGGAATTCTTACAGTTTCTTGCTTTTGTCTCATTTCTCAGTTCATACGTGCACAGATTTGAGGAGCTTGCACAGAAGTACTGATTCTTCTTAGCAGCAGTTGTGTTAACTCCAATTGTTTGCTTTTTTTCCCCTACTGCTAATTCATGAATTCGTATTAGAATTGTGAACTTCAAGAGGAGGTGGGAACTGGACTGCACCTCTAAAGCAACATTTGACAATTTCCATATGGAAATGTATCAGACTGTAAAATAATCTTTTATGTTTGGATTGTCCAGTGGCCATTATTACTAGAAGAAGGTGGTAAATAAGGAGCTTTGAGACTCTGTTTATGTATAACATCTGTGCATTTCCTTCCAGCCTTTGATTCACCTTGTTTTGTTTTCTAAGAGTAAAACTTATGTTACTGAAGCACAAGTTACTGTTGATTCTGATGAGTCTCTTGCATCAGAAGATGGGCATTAATCAAATTTTGGCTGAGAGGAAATGACTTCTAGGCAGTTAGCTTCCTAGCTGTTTTTGTTCTTTCTCTGTTCTTTTAGCTTAGATCAGCAGAGGAAGGCTTGGTTTTGTAAGCCTATGAAGCAAATTATCTTTTTTTTTAATTATTCTTCTTTTGGGAACTCTGGTTGTATGAAGGAGAAACTCCTTAGTCTGTTTTGTCTGATTAAGTAGTGCTTCTCTAAGTTAACTCTTTAACATACCAGTTTTGAATTGTATTACAGGTAGTAAGGATATTTAATGGATGTTAATTCAGTACTTAGAGGAAACCTAATTAGTAACTATAACTGAGACTTTTTTCTGCTGTTTTTTTCAGAATAGATAGGTGCTTAATATTAATCAGAGGTTTTCCGTTTATGTAAAAGTTATGCTGTTTGAGTTGGAAAATGAAGTTCAAGTTTGACAGTGGTATTTAAGTATGTAATGTAACAATAGCAGTTTTGATATTTTCCTTACAGTGTTAAGACAAGTTTGATAGGTAGTTGTAATATGTATTATACCAACTTGTAAGGTCATACAAGTTAGACAAGGCTGAAGAAGGGCTTGTGTACCCTAAAGCCAATCTGTCTTTACCTGGCGATTCTGAGTGATCTCATAAAAGATGTACTACAGCTCTTAACTTGCCTTCAAATGCCATGGCTACCGTAGCACAGCGTGTTTTGGATTACTTCCCTCAGACTCTCCAACACGTACTTTATAACAGCCAGGCTGTGCTATGTAGACTGGTTAGTCTTTGTTGTTGAAGTTGCACAATTCATCTATTAACAATTCATCTATTGCACAATTCATCTATGAAGGGGATTCATACTGACCCGGGATCTACTAGAATTTTAGGACCAACAGAAGACTGCAGAGAGCTGTCTGACATCTCGCCTCTAGTCCCCAAAAGTACTTGATGTTTCACTGAAAGGTAAAATGCGTGCACCATGTAGACATGCTTCACTTCCAGCTGGCTGTGCAACATTGTCATTTGATTTCTTAAAGAGAACATGTTACCTGTTATTTGTTGGGGGCCATCTATAATGCTATTGCAAAGTAAATTGGCTTCCAACTTTTATGTGATTGTTTTCTCAAAAATGTAGAGCTTTTTAGAGGTCGTGTAACATAGAGCAAATGAAGAATAGCACGAAAAGTAATATTTTAGATTAATAATTTCTTATCTTCAGTGTCTTCTCTGGTTACTTTATCAGTTCTTTTCACAGATTATTTTTTTTCTTGCTACAGAAAAATTACATCAAATGCAGGGTAACAGAACACTGTCAAACCTAAGAAGGTTTTATATGGACAGCATTAGACAGGAGCAGAAAGATCCAGTGCACTAATAGGCACGCTCACATGAGCTACCCCGTCCATTGACAGTTTTTTCCTTTGTTCTCCCTCTCGACCCACTTTCTGCCAGTGATTTGTGACATATTTTGTAAGAGATCAAATAAGCCCTTGACACCTGATTGCAATGTAGTGCTTGTTTACAGTTGCATATTTGAAGGACCTCTAGACAAGATGGAAGGTTTAACTTAAAGTAATTAAATTTGCATCTGCTCTGTGACAGGAGTTTTCTTATGTATGCATCCTGTTGAGCAACTTTTACCGTAATTGGCCATGAAGTACCAAAAAAAGATGCAGGAAGACAAAATCATTGTTACTTACTACTAAAATCTGTCATTGTATTTCATAAGGACTGGCTGGTACTTGGGTTTGTGCCTGGTTCTTTGAAATATTGGAAGGCCTACTTTTATTTGGAAGGGGGAAAGGAGAGATTTCCAAAGCACTGGACCTTTTCCTGGGTCCTTTCACATGGCTGGAGTGAGGCTAGGCATCTAAAATGTCTGTATTATTTATATTATTAATATTAATCTCTTTCAGAATTCCTTTTGTTTTCTTGAACGTTTGTTACTATTAGTTTTGCAAGTATCTACCTTTTCAATTTTTTTTGGCATATCTGCCTTTGTCCTTGGGCAGATTCCTGAGCTGTTTGATGGTGCTGTATCTTGACACTGAACCTACTTTTTTTAATCATCTTGACTTCATTAATCATTAAAAGTAGATCTGATGTGTGGTGATGTAGTTGTGGTGAAGTCGCTGGTACTGTACTTAGTTCAATTGGATCCAAACTTATCCAGATGTTACTATTCTGCAACGGTATGTTTGTGTTTTGTATGCTAGTTTCGGGACCATGAATATTTGATTTAAATTATTAATATGAGAATTTCTTGATATTTTATAAGTCTTGAAACAGTCTTGTTGAGTGTTGTGTGATTTCCAGGTTCCTCATGTTTTCTACCAAAGTTGAGAATCTTCTTTTTTTTTTTTTTATGTGCTACAGATCAGTGTTAGTACATCTAAGTTGAAAGGCAACCAAGACACACTAAGTAGACTGAAGATAAGTAAGGTTCTTTTTTAATGTTGTTTTAAATGTAGACCCTGATTTGGAAGACAAATTAAACTGAACTTGATCATTAGCATTTTATAATCATATTTGATAAGCTAAAGAATTACAGTTCCTTTGCATTTACCATCGTTAATTCTTATCTATTCTTGGTGGTATGTTACAGCCAAATGAAGCTGATATAGTGTAGCATAACATACAGTACGTATTGGTGAGATTCTTCCTTTTAGTGAGACTTGAAGGAACGTGCTGTGATATTCACCTGATAGCATTTGAAGTGGTTTTACGAGGACCAAGAATTAATTGCGTCTTGCATGACCTGTCCTTATTGCTACTTTTGAGTGCAAGATAGGTTAGATGAAGTAATTATTTTTAGCCTACTGACTACAAGCGAGATAAATAGCTTTTGAAAGGGCTGTAAATGAAAGGCTGACCCAACTGGCGTTTGTATTACATGTTGTTTATCCTGCTCTCATCTCTATCACCTTTGGGCTACAACAAAATGTAATTTATGTTAGTAGTGCTTCATAGAAGGTGAAAGGTCATTTTTTTAATGAGGGTAGTCCTGATTGGGATTCAAGTTTTAAAATGTTGTGCGGTAGAGTGCAGTCAACAAAGTCCATGTAAACAAAGTGATTGCAGAAAGGAGCAAGAAAACCTATTATTTGATAGGAAATAAGACCGCTTTCTTTAACTAGGCATTTAGTAAAGTTCAACTAGCAGAAGTTATTTAGCTAGAAAAAGGGATTTAATGAAATACCAGCACTGGGATGGTCAAGTGTAATGAATCTTTATAGTTTTGGTAAAGTGTTGGGTTCTTTGTACTGAAGAAAACCATTTTGTAGGTAATAATTTCTTCTTTCTTACTTTGATGCCACTTGGTAAAACAAACTTTTTATCTATCTGTCTGTCTGAGATGAAATGACTGCTTGTGCTTATTCAAGGGAGAAATATGCTGCACAGTGCAACTGAGCTTGTCTGTATTTGGAAAGGTTAACCAGAATAATTAACTGGTTTTGAGTTTTCCCTTTGAAATAAAAAGTTGCATTATGTTCAAGTACAGTTTGTGTGATTGAGCAATGATGTCTGCTAGTGGTGGATTCACTTTAGCAAAACCAAACTCTTAAGAGTGATTTGGTGTAGTGATGGACAGTGCTGTTAAATGATGTTAATATTAGAATTCGCTGTATGACTTCCTTAACCTATTTTTGCAGAACACACCGCCTCCTCATAGAAGCCAAAACATTTTAAAATAGATTACAACTTCAACAGAATTCCAGTCAAAAGAAGCAGGTGCAAGGAGAAGTTTTAGAGTATAAGAGGGAAAGGTCAAGATTTCAACTTGAAGTAGTCGAAAGCTGATTTGAAAGATGTTCTTGGATTTGGGTGTTCAGCATTCAAATGTGTACCCTGTGTGACTGGTGCTTCCCATGAAAGCTTGCTCTTGTCTTTCACTTGTGTATGTTCTTTACAAGTGACAATTGCTTCAGTTATGTTCCAGTATGGAATGGGAAACGCTTCAGAGATTCTTAATTTCATTACTGTTGTAACAACTTCTAGTCTGGATTCAGTTCAAAATTTGTAAAAGGTTCTGTGTTAGATAGAGAATAATTGTAGCTTTACCATATGACAACACAGTGATATATGGTAAATGTAGAGTGTGTAATAGTAACCTCTGTGTGCAAAACCATAAGGCATATGGGATTCACTTTGTGTGGGATTTTATAGCGAAAGTGTAAGAGGGCAGCTGTTTGGATCATGTAGGAGCTGCAAGACTTCAGAGGGTTATTGTGCTGATGTCAGATGTTTTTTCTCCCCCCTGCTTTTGCACTATTTCCTGTGTATCATCCTTCATGGTACTTAAATATTGGATTGTGCCCCTATGACATGAATGTTTATTCCACGGTGGTATGTGGAGCAGTATATTGAGACCCTGTTCTAGTAGTTAGATCGTGGGGTTTCTTTTCCCCAACACTCTCCCACTCCTGCAGTTGTACTTGGCTGCCTTTTGAACTGAGGTCAGCCTCGCGATGCTGTCCTGCAGTGCCGTTCCGTGCTGCCATCTCCCTCCTTCCCTACCGCAGCACTCCCCTGTGCCTTTGGGTTCCTGCTGTCTGTTGGCAAGGAATAAAATCACACGTTACTTTAAAGCAACATAATGTTGGGATTCCCCTTCCTTTCTTCAGTGTCAGTAGGTCTTTGAACTATTAATGCAAATCTTCAAAATGATTCTTTTAAATTTACACTTGTTTTACATTATTTTATAATTACGTTTTAGTGTTTAAAGAGAAGAAAGGGATGGAAGTTTTTCAAGAGATTAAATATTAATTTTATTCACATTTAACCCTAATTTACATTAAGGATGTTAACTGAAAAGCAGGTCTTTTGAATTCAACGTTTTCATTTCCTTCTAGCCTCATTGATGAATAGCTGGATCTTGTCATATGCTCATAAAGGGTGATGGTCCACTGGGATAGAAGGAATAATTGTGCTGTCTTTTACTTTCTAGGATGGTCTGTCTGTGATGCTTACTGTTTCCTAAAAAGAAAACAAACAAACTGTCATTCTTGTTTGTCTAAAGTAAAACTGAGGTTTGAAAAAAAACCCAACTTGTTTAGACAATTAGAGACCATCCTGCTTTTCTTATAACTAAGTATTTTTGGTTTATTTCAACAACCACTCTTTCCTTAAACATTATGACAGTGTTATATTTCAGATATCTTCTTTGTAAAGGTTTCGCTTCTGTTCTTTACGATAAGATTTTTATAAGCTCTCCCTGCCTGAGTGCTTCTGCTTAAGTCTTAAAAGATTTAACAAACAGTCCAGCCTTAAGCACCAGGAAAACCCAGCCACTCTTGTATTGTCCTCATTTGATGTTTTGTATGCAGGTGAAATTTATGGCTCTAGATTATGAAATATTATGATGCATTTTATTTATGTTATATCCAGATTTCTCTGTCACGTATAGACAGAGAGGTTGATTTGAAGAGACCCATTTAATCCTAGGCAAGCCTTTTGAGGGCTCTGGCAATTTGTCTTGTCTGTCTTGACAGGACTTCAGTGTTTTGGAAATCTGATTTCTGAAGTACTTTATTGGAAGGTGTATGAAGCGGTAATATTGATGATAAAAAGTTGCGTTACGCATATGACATCTATTATGTACAGTAATAAAAAAATGTTGTGCGTGCAGCTACAACTGTGGGTAAAAGTAATCACTGATGTTAATTTTTCTTATTTTCAGATAATTATGTTATCTAAAGTGCACTCAGAGTACTCCTATTGAAATCTGTATTTTCTGGGAGTTCTGGTAACATAAAATTTTAGTTTTGTAATTTGCTTACAGAACCCTGAGTTAAAGTACAGTCTTGGTATTGTATGAACTGCTGTAGCCTGTTCTGTGTTCAGTGCATGCACTTGCATAAGTAAAATCCTAGTTTTGCATACTCTATGGTTAGGCCTTTTTGCAGATGATACAGACCTTTGTCCATGGTGTTTAATAAATTATTGAACTTGGAAGAGTCTTTGAGAAGTAGGGCCTGCATGTGACTGAGCAATAGACATGAATAAATGTTATCCTCAAGTGTATCTAGCAGACAGTAATAGATGCTCGAACAGACAATATGAGCACTGAGTGAATGATGGTAATAACATTAAATATTTACATATAGCAAAAGCATCTTGACAGCAGAAAAGAGGCTGTCGCTATAGTAAGGTGGATAAAACCCAGACTGATAGAGTATACATTTCTATAGGACATCCTTCTGTTAATAACTAGCAGCATTTCTTTGTAAGAGGCATGTTATAAAAGCAGTTGTTGGGGATTCAAAATTATTGTATTTCAGTCTGCGTATTTTATACAACATTTTAAAATCTGAGAATCTTTACTGCCATACAAGACAATTTTCAAGACTTCATTAGTATCGTCATCTGGTATTGATATCACTCCGTACCTACCATAATGTAAAAATGATGAAGTTCAGGAATAAGAATTAATAATTGTATAATAATAAAATGTTTAATATTAACCAGAAGTGCATCTTGAACTGTATGTTACGAAAAGCTCAGATTTGCTATGCTTTGCTTTATTTTAGTTTTACATTGGATTTTCTAACATAGGAACTGTCCTGAGAATTGTGTCCAAAGGAAAGTTGTACTATGACTGTACTCAAAAGAATTCATGAGAGCAGGAAGCGATGCCCTTCTTCCTCCTACACTCTCTGCTGCTGAGCAGTTTCACGGAAGTAAATCCATTTTATTGATGTCCAGAGTCCTTGAAGTGCATGATGCTTGTTTTTGTCCTTGTTTTGGTTTTTGGGGAGCCTGCAAATTATGGTTGTAGAACAGTTGGTATTGCTTGCACTGCACTTTTAAAAATAGGTCATGCTTGACTTTCCACATAATTTAAAAAGGAAATTACTGTATCAGAAGCATAGGATAACAACTTAATTTTTATACTGAAAAGTAAATGAATTTTGTTGGAGGTGCTTATTCTTTTTACTGCATTCCAAATAGCTTTCAGTTATAGGAAAGAAATAAAACAAAGGTGACAGTAAATTGAATTTTGTTTAAATACTCTATGAAGCTTGTATTGCTATGATGAACCTGTTTTCGTTTAATGATCTGTCATGTCATGTAATTAAAACAAATTGATACTGAAAATGAAGTAAAATGGAGTACTATCAAGCCGCTTTTTCATATATTCGTTGTCCCGTAATAGCAAAACAGAGCGTAGACTTAGACAATTTGTTGTTTGAAGTCATCACTGAGGAGCTCTTTTAGTATTTTGTGGCAAAGATAATTCATTGGAAGTGGGTACTGGAAACTTTGTTTGACTTTTTTGTTTAGAGTTCCTCCTCACTTGCTGCTTTTGTTGGGAAGATGCTTAGCAATTCATTTCTTAGACGTGGCTGCAGCATGGGTAGCCATTCAGTGTTCACAAGTCATCAGCATCCGTGAAAATATGAGTGATCTCAATGTGGAATATCTTAAGGCATACTGGGCTAGACTGTTGATAACTTAATGCTAGTGGATGCTAACAGAGATGTTTTGAATGTGGATTGAACTGAAGAGAAGTGCAAGTGTGCTCATTCCACTGTCTAGAGCTTGTCCTGTGTTCCTTGTTTTCTTCTTGGATATCAAGAATTGGAAATTATGCAGCATTTAACTTTTAAGATGGCATTTGGAGTCTAGTAAGTTGGCATACCCCTTGCATTCGGAGGGCTGCAGGATCTTTAAAAAAGATGTTTGGGAGTAGAAGTTCTACAAGTGTTTCTCAAGACAACTGATAGTGTTGGAAAGCAGTCTAGTTGAGGGCGTTTTTCTACTGCAGTTAGGAATAAAAAGTAGTAATATCTTGCCATCCATTTCATGGTGACAGATGCAGAATTTTTAATTTATTTATCTGTATATGAAGTGTTTGTAAATAAACGGTGTCCATGTGCTGAATGGCTAGTGAAAATGAAGTCTTTTACTTGCCTTTTCTTGTGAAATAAAAATACTTTCTTGTGAAATAGATTTTAAAGTTTTAAAGTACATTTATCAGGTTTTCAGGTTTTGGCTTGTCCTGCAAGGCTTCTCTATCTCTCTCTCTCTTTTTTTTTTTTTTTTTTTTTGACTATAAGAGCAGGCCATAATAAAAATGTATGTAGCGCTTATGAGCTCTTTGAGGAAGCGTATGTTCTAGTTCTGCAGAAGGGGGGGTTCGTTCCCTCCTGACCTCTCTTTGTCTGTCTCTTGGCAGGGGGAGGTTGCTCTCTTTGGCACTGAGTGGACTCACACTTGAGCTGAGTTCACTTTTGAACTTCCCATGTACTGTAAATCTTCAGACACAGTGGAGTGGAAGTGCATGTCAGTAGGTGGCACTGGAACATCGCTGTCTGCCAAGTACAGTCCCGAGCTCTTCATCTGCGCTGGGAGAGCTGCTGGGATTTGTAAGTGTCAGGGAAATTGTTTTATTGTTAAAGGGCATAGTGTAATATATTCATCTCCATCCAAGGCAGCCATTTAATGCCCTGAAACATGCCCTCTCACAGCTCTGGCCTGTTGACTCTGCTTATTTGGTGTAATAATTAGCAGAATTTCTCACTAACAGCAGTACTTACTAACACCTCACATTTTCCTCTGTGTTTTTGTACGTGATGGATTGTGCATTCTGTGAATGAAGTTAAGCGGGTCACAGCCTAAGCCCTGTACGACACAGCTATTTTCTGCACAACAGTTGTGAATAGATATATATTAACTCCTTTTCAATCCCTGTGGTGTGCAATGCCAACAAATTTGAGTCTTTTTGAAATAGGCTGTTGAAAACTTATAGGCACAGAATAGTTTCCTTGTCAACTTAAAAAACAGAAGAAATTGAGTGAGGAGCTCTTGAAATTAGGATCCTTTATGACATTTGGTACAGATTGCTGTACTTTGTTCTAGACGACCAATTCTCCTGTGCAGGTTAAAGGTGGTCTTTCTGCTGCCATGATATTCAGTTACTGTGCTGAGTGTGAAAACAGAGATGGGAAGCCCCAGTTAAACATCTCTTGCGTTTTCGCAGCTTAGTAGCTGGAAATGAGTAAATACATTGAAAATTTTTCTGATGGAAATAAAAATAAAAGGTTCATGAATAAGTCCTCTGGTAGGGATCCATGTCATGCTTCTTTGCAAATGCAATGGCAAGGACAGATGGAGTTAAGGGTTCCCAAAATTGTTAAGTAAAAGTAGTCATTTTTCCATTACTCGGGAATTTCATTAGGCTTTTATTTTTATGTATTGAATTAATTCAGATCAGTGTTTTAAGGCATTCATCATATGGAAGCTCAGCTTGGCATGGAGACCATCAAACCTTTCGTCACTTTTAGTTTAGAGTGGAATTGCAGCATTCATAATGTTAAATGTTGGTCATAACCTCTCGCAGTTGTCTGACACTAATTTAAAAATTTACCCTTCCAGTAGTTTGTTTTTTTTTTTTTTTTAATCCTACATTGTTTGCTCTTTATTCACCTAGCCCTTCTTGAATTCTAGTTGCTGCTGAATTAGTTCCAGTGTAGAGGGGGAAGTACTACAGCATGTTAAGACAGCAAATAGGAACAGAGGTGGATCTGGCAGCTTTCTCTTAATGTCAGTTCCTTGCCCTCTGCCTTTCTTATTAACGCTTCTGTGCTGCTGTCACTCAGATGGTTTTCTCAAAGCTGTGCATACTGTATGTCAGACAGCATGGCCCAGACTTTTGAATTTCAGGTTGAGAGTACCCCAGTGTTTAAAACCAGGGTATCAAATTGCAAAATGGTTGACTCCAGTCCATGTAGACGTTCTGAAAGAAATGAAATTTATTTATTCTTGTCTTTGACATGTCCCCTAAGAAAGCAGGAGTTTAGAATTTTAAGGTGTCTGCTTGCTTTTAAATATATGATAGTTCAGAATAATCCTTCTCTTCATCAACTTGTATTTTCATATTGGGAGAGAGCGTGCGCGTGTGTGTATGTCTTCTATACAGGGTTTTTATTGAAGTTCTTCTATAAGGCATTCAATTATTTACCTAAAAATACAGTCGGAGACTATTTGATACTTTTTCTTTATTTTCCTATCAGCCTAGTACGCTTTGGTATCGGTTAGGGATCAGTGTGCTGCCTCTCTTCTTTGCGTGGAGAATGAATCCAAACCATTCTAGAATGACTTAGTACTCTTTGTAGGAATTGTTTATTAATTTTGGCATTAGGAATATACAGTAATAGAAATCAAGGTTTTGGGGTTTTTTTTTTAGCAGAAAGGGGCGAATAAGACAAAGGAGAGTTGTGGCGAAATTCAGAATCCTGCTCTCTGCCAGCTGCTCTCTCTTTTACCTTCAGAAATCTATGCTGTATTTGAGAATAGCATGAAGGAGGGAAGAAATGATTTTTAAAAGGACTTGTCACTACTGTAGTACTTAACACTCACAGAGTACAGATGGTGATAGCAGCAGGACTACATAGACTTTTAGACCGATTAGGAGTATAAGTACAGGGAGAAAGAACAGGCAAAAGTTTCCCTGAATCAATGTGTCCAGAAGACTTAAGAAATATTTTTTTTGTGCATGTGCATTTTAGTTGAGTAGTGCTGCTCTGCAAAATTACACCTGATTATTGCAAGTGAGGCAAAAAGTTAACAAGGAATTAAGTCTACGTATGCAACTAATAAAAATGAAAACTGAAATTAAGTATTAGCCTTTGCAAGAGCTGGGATTGTGTTGTTACAACAGCATTATTTGTAGAAGTAACAGTTCTTAAGTTTGCTTAACAAATGTATACTTAAGCAGAATGTTGATTTATGTTGTGAAATTTGCCTTGTTTTTTTCCAAAGCACAGATCTGCTTCTTTCATAGCAGATCAGTGCTGTCTTGTATTCTACCTTTCAGTATACTCTAAGCTTATTCTTTAAATTATGCAAAGTCAGTTTAAGAATAAAAAGCAAGTGAAAGAAAATGGAGTAGTCCTCGCTTTAACTGTAGTTCTTTAACCTTATGATAATAGTGTAAATGTTCCAAGTCCTATGAAATTTAGATCCCAACAAGCTCTTGTCTACATTTGTCGGATTTGTGGGGCAGAAGGGAGTTTCTAACACCAGCTTTAGGAGTGCATTAAAATCAATTCTTACAGAAGTACACCAGGGTCTCCTGATTCACTGACCACTGGTGACTGGCAAAGTGATGAATCAAAACCAGAGCGAGGAATAAGACGCATCAAACTTTCAGTCAGTGTGGCTCTGCTGCCTCCAGTTTGTTTGGTTAGGCTGGATGTGCAGAGCAACTTAAGGAAGTACAGATGATTCACTGCAGTCTGCTGGTCTGAACAGTTTGAGAACCACTGAACTAAAACGTATCATTTAGAAAAATATCCAAACTTGATCTAAAAAAGAATTCCCATGAGGGAGAATTCATCTCACACAGTGGTGATGTGCTTCAGTGGTTAATTTTCTTTTCTTTTAAATTGCGCTCCCAGTTTCTGGTCTGCACTTGCCTAACCTTTCAGACCCTGAATTTTGCTAATCACTGTTTGCCAACTTAAATGTTAGCTTTCTGATTCCTGTGTGGCTTGTTCTGGAGACTGTGAACAAAGGCGAAGCCTTCAAGCTGAACAAAATTAACTAAGATTGCAAATGTAGTGAATAATTTGTTGTTCATTATTAAGTTCTCTCTTTAAATAATTTTTGTTACAGGTTCTTTAGCAAACTTCATGTAGCAATATTCTTCTTGAATGTCTATGTCAAACTTGAACAGTGTTTCACTAACGGTGCTATTATGAAGCTGAGGCAACAACTGCAGCTCATAGGCTTCCTCAGTGAGTGTCGTTATCATTTGACCTGTGGCGTAGCTGATGCAAAATTAGGAAATTATTCACTGTTATCTTATAAATACAAAACAATATCTGTGCGTTTATAACACAGATTACTTTTATAAATGTATAAAATGATAAATTGTGCAACTGAATACTCTTGTACTAATATTGATACATATGTTAATTTTATCTAGATAATGTGATACGTAACTTTTATGTTCTTGAAAATAACTTGTAAATAATGGTGTACTGTATGAACATTGTACCTCCTGTGTAGCTTCAGTAAGAAAATCTTATTGGTTGTGTTGTTTTGGGAATACATCGATGATTTGTATGACACCAGATTTGTTTTAACTGTGGTTAGAAATCTGCCATGGTTGCCTTGAAAATATTTGGGGGAGGGAAAGGTGAATTGCACAAAGGTTCTGCTCAAGGAGTCCTCTTGTGTGACAAATGTTTAAAGGAAAACCTGTGTTTATCATGTCCTTGAAAAGGACAAATCACAAAGATTGAGGCAGAAAGCAGGATGCCACTTCTGCAGCTGAGCCCCCGGGGACCTAGTGTTCCTCTTCCTTCTGTGTGTTCAATCTGCAGTGATTTTGTTAATTGTGGCATGTACTCACAAGAATTATCTTGTAAATACCTCCTCTAATATACGTGAGCTCTGTATTTGGTGAGATGTGACTAAGAAAAGTGTTCATGGAATAAATTTCCTTTTATCCTTAAGGCTTTCAACTCTTGTCCTGTCTTTTGATTCTGCAGTGAAGAATACAGTTAGATAATGAAATATGATATCTTGGAAGGCTGTAAGGGTCTTCGGATTTCACCAAGTTTGTAAGTGCTTATATAATTCCATAGTGCTTATTGTGCTAATAACATCTC
Source organism: Phaenicophaeus curvirostris (assembly GCF_032191515.1). Taxonomy (NCBI): domain Eukaryota; kingdom Metazoa; phylum Chordata; class Aves; order Cuculiformes; family Cuculidae; genus Phaenicophaeus; species Phaenicophaeus curvirostris. The sequence continues at coordinate 15,395,276 of NC_091405.1, forward strand.
TGGAAAATTATTTAGTTTTTGTGAAAAGTATCAAGTCAACAATTTTGTAGTAGTCTTTGAAGATGTTCAAATACTATGTAATGGGCATGGCTGTTACAGTATGTGAAATTTAATGCTCTAGCTCCTTATTGATCTTCCTTGTAGCCGATTGCTTGGCACAAGCATTTGCACTTAGCACCTGCTCTTTTTACATTAACGGGATCTTCAGCAGTGTTATCAAGGGGACTTTGGAAACCACACTTGATGCTAAACTTAAGTTTTTAAGGAAATATCTATATTTTTTTTAAGTGTCCATTTTATTTTCACTTTATTTTTTACTGGTGTTGCTTCTGGGTGATGTTTAACACTTCACGTTCCCCTTTCCCCTTTATTTAAAGTATCTTTATGTATTGGATTACATATAATCAACATACGTATAGACCAGAAAACCGCCAAGGCTTAGTATTATATGGAAATTATGAATAGCTGCAAGAAAATTAATTGCATCATTCATTTTACTGGTAGTTCTGGAAAACTGTAGTAGTTGAACCAGCTCGTGTGTGTGTTTGAAAGTTCTTTGCTTACATCTGCTGAAGTTATAAGGTTGTTGCAAAGGTTCTGAAACGCATCTCAAACTGTACCAGCCCATGGTTTTCATTCTGAAGGTCCTTGATTCATTCTCTGGTTGTGGTCAGTATCTTTGCTTTTGCTTTACTTCACTGATTAGCTGTTATACCCCAGTGAAGGTTGTACAATTCCACATTGCTGAAATGTGATGCTTCCCAAAATGTCATGATAATTCTTAATGTTTCTTTCAGTTGCCTTGTGCTATGCAGGCTGATACCTGCTGGAAGAGGATGCGCAAGTGATAGAGAGAACAAGATATGGATGATGGTTTGAGGATGTTTGCAGGGATGGTTGAAGCTTGACAGTTACACTGAGGAGGCTTAGGGGTATTTTGTCAGCAAAAAGTGCTTCAAATTGCTTCAAATTTTTATTATAATTAATTAAAGTGCCAAGTCTGCACTCAGCTAGGTAAGGAAAATTACAAGTTCTGTTCTATTAACAGCCACTGGCCAAGGGAACAGTGTTTATGTAGATTAAAACAACAGTTAAGGGGCCCTTAACACCTCAAGGTGGGAGAGGGGGGATACTGGTAGCAAAGACATTTTTCACACATTGCTAAGCTGCTTCAATGAATAAATTAACTCTTACTTCAGTGCCGTCAGTTAAGTATGTTGTGCATACGCATGGCTGGTCTGTGTGTGTGTGAACCCAAACCTGGGCCTGTTGATTTATGAGAAAGGGCAGGAGAGGCTGACAGCAGTAAGCAAATCCAAACAGTAACTTTGCAGGAAAGGACATCAAATGGTCTTTTAGACAGCTGCCTGGTTACAAACACTGGTGTTAGACCTGAGCTCTTTGCTTTGTCGTAGATTGTTCATTATGGATGTTTTTTTTTCATGACCACATCCCTTGAATTGCATCCTGCTGCTTCTGTAACTGGACTGGTGTGTGCAGGGGGGAGAGGAAGATGCGCAATGCTTGTATTACGTAACCAGCATGCGTTGTTGTGGTAAAGTTAGGAATGGATTTATGGGCTATTAAATATGAGTTTATATGTAATAATAATGATGCAAGTCTTTGTCCTTATTATAGAAGTGTTTTCAGCCTATAGTATGGTGGGGGGGCACTGTAATATGCAAAATGTTGTGCAAAATGTTGTGCAATATGGTTATATGTCTGTCAGTATTTTTGACAATGTGGATAGTAGAAAGAACACGGCACAAACAAGGCTTTTAGGAAGACTTGAGTGTAATGAAGGAAATATGACTTTTTCATGTAAGTAAATGATGCTGTAAAATTGGCCAAATCCCTTCAGGTCTTTTAATGAGAGGGGTTTACAGCAATAATTTGAAGGAAAAAAAAAATTGAAATCTAATTTATGTGATAATGGAGAAATCAAAGCAGTGATGGTGCATTTAGAATATATCTTCTATTACTCTAGGTGCATTTCTGACATAACCGAGCTTAGCTTTGGAAGTTGTGGAAGTTCCTGTTAAGTGGTAGCTTTTTTTCTAGATGAAGGTCTTAATATTATGTCACAAAATTTTTACTACATCAAATATTTCATTTTTCTTCTTTGTACAGTCATTGAGCTCTCAATTCAGAGCACCAGCCCTTTGATTTGTCTATGACTTCAACATTTTTATTATAGTTGATTATAAATAAAAAGAGAAACACAGGCCCTCATGCCCATTCTTATGTGGGGAAGAAGCTAACAGAGAAGAGGAATTTGTGGAAAACCAAAGCTTTGCATCTCAACTTGTGATTCTTTCATGACAATGTCTCAAGTGCTTTGCTAAAGCTGATAGCCTTTTGGAAAACAAAGGACTATTGGGGAAAACAGTGTTGGAGATGGAGATGACACTTCCTTATGTTTGAGTAGAGGCGCTTGTTCGGGGTTTTTTTTAGGAGCTGGCCCAGGAATTCCTGCAAACACACTGGATTACTTTGTAAAAAACAATAATTGTGTTTTACTAGCCTTGGTCCTGAGTGAGTAGTCTCAAAAATATAATAACTGGAGGAGGTGGTTAGCAAAACTTTTTAGCATGAAAAAATTGTCCGGTGTTCTAGCAACTTCTAATGAAAGCAGTTAAGGCACAAGAGTTTTTGTAGGCTGTGAGCAGAGTTGATGTTTCAAAGCTATGCAAGATACATAATACTGGTACCTGAATAAACTGTTACACTGTTAACAATTTTTAAAATGTAAAAAACCCAGATTTAGAAAAATGCTTTATAAGATGCCTGATGCCTTGAAGAGCCTATAAGCAATGCTTATGTCACAGTGCTTAGACTTACACATCAGCCAGCTGGTGTAGCCAGGTCTTCAATTTTCTCTTTTTTTTTTACTTTTTGGAGGTATTTGTAAGTAGCTGGATGCTTTTGACATCTGTGTGACAGCTTCTTGCATAAGAGATGAGCTGCATGTTATACCACCCAGCTGTGTGTATTAGTCTGTACATCAAGCTGAAGAGCGGCACTTAGCCAGATCTGACAATCAAATGTGAACTAGTACTACCTATACACAAGAGTGCATTTTAATGTTGTGTGCTTTTTGCCAAGAGGCTGGTACTTGACAGAGAAATTGTCAGAATCTGTCTTCTTCCACCTTTTTTTTTTATTTTCCCCCACGGATGTTGAGTCCATGTTGAAATACATGATTTCTTTTTCTGCAGTTTAATGTGATTTATCTCACAGATAACAAAGTTAATCTAATGTTTTTGGTGACTTTCTGTAGTAAAATTATAGCAAGCTTTTTGTAGTAGAGTTGTTACTGGTATAGAATATGCAGCAAATTAGCGTGTCGTTTTTTGTCAACTTAACCTGAAGTTACATTATGCTCAGTTTTGCCAGTGACTTCGTGTCAATGTACCAACAGCCTATCCCCAAAGAAAACCAGGGACCTAGAGAAATGACATTGTTAGTTCACGAAATTCAGTGCTGTCTTCACAGTCTAGTTAGGAGTCTGTGATCAGCAGAGTGTGAGTGTGGAGATGAGTAAGTACAAACTACTTGCTCTTGTTTTAGTTTGACTGATCTGTTAGCTGTAAACCTTATAATCTTGTACATTTGCTCATGATTTTAAGCCTCTGTCATCTTCCTCAGTGCTTAAATTTCAGTGAATGAAATTCACTGTCACAGAGTAAAATACACAGTTGCACTCTTCGTAGTTCAATTTTCCTTGTTTATGTGCTTGCTGTAAGCTATGAGTTAGTTATTAATATGATATTTCTTTCTTCCTTTTTAAAATGGGATTGCCAGGATAAAGCATATGTGGTTTTACCTGTATATGCAACCCAAAAAGGTTATGAAAAGGGGAATTTACAAGGAAAAAAGAATTATTATTTTTTAACCTGTGAATTCCTTTGTTTATGGAATAATCTATCTGCAGTGACAACTAGGTGTGATGAAATATGTAGTTGTTCCCACGTAGCTAGGTTTTTTGAAAGTTGCTGATACCCTTTTTTAGCTTATACTGTGTTTTCGTTTGTATTACACTCTTTCTTTTACGACTGTATGCAATTTCCATCTGGTCTTGCTCTTACAACATAAAACTACTGAGTGAGCTGCAACTTCAATTAATTCTTGTGGCAGTGTTCATGTAGCAGAAAGTATTGCAGTAAAAATGAGAATTTGAATCCTGTTATCCGAAATATTCAAGCGTTACGGCAGATATAGTTTGTGATCTTTGAGTTGCTTTTTTTTGTTAGTGAATATTTGTTAATGATCCAAGTTTATAAAGAAACTATCCTTATGAGCTGAAATAAAAAATAAAGGTAAGTGTATTAGTAGTCTAGGCCAATATTTTCACTGTAACTGTTTTTACGCTGTTGCTGTCTGTACCTCCACCCTTTTGAGTTAGTGTTGACTTAGACTGTGGGTAGATCAAGGTGGATGGACTTGTCAAAAAATCTCATGGCAGGTTTTAAGCATCTCTTGCACTTTCCAAATCTTTAGGTGCTCAATTCATTGTATAATGCCTACAGAAATTCTATTTTTATTAAAAAAAAACCTGGAAAATGCTGTTTTGGGAGAACCAGACTTTTGTCCTGGCAATGTCCTAGCACTATATTGACTAAACATTGGTGGAGATACTCTCAGTCTAAAACAGAAGGAAAAAGAGAGTTAAGAGAACACAGGGAATGCGAAAACCTGCTCTTTGCTCAGCTGGCTCTTAACGCACTCATACTAGATTTGTGGATGCAGGGCTTGAGGGATGGTGTTTTCAATATTTTGAAGTGATAGGGCCCTTGGTGTGCAGTAGGTGATGTTTTCTTGTTCCTTCATGCACTCATTTCAGGAAACGTTTTAGACCAGGCCCAACATTGAGACTTCTTGTTTTAATGGAGTATGTTATCAAACCATTTAATGGAATATGAGCTTTGTACACATCGCATCCCTAAACTGAAGAAGAAAATAAAATGGAAAAGAAAGAAGGAATTGATATGAATGTACAAAGTAGGCACACTTCTGAAGAACATTAAACCAAGATGGATTTTTGTCAGTGTAATAAGGACTGATTATATAAAACAACAATTTAGGAGGAAGAATACTCACTTGCTCTGAAACTATCTAACGTAAATTACTGCTTTGTGAGTGGAAAAGCTCCACTGATTTTTTTTTTTTAATCCATTTTTCCTTATTTAATTTTCTGAAATTGGGGGTAATAAGAGAAATAATTGTACACATTTGTGTCTTTTTAATACAACTAGTTTTGTACTTGGCTGTTTTTGTCTTGATTATTTTTAGTCTAATTTTCTGTTTCAATTTTACCCCTTCATAACAGAAAAAAAAACTTCTTGAAGAACTTGGAGAGAACAAACTTCCATATGTGACACCGGCTGATGCTGATTTCCATCAATTGGTAATGTATTTCTTTTAACTGCACTTGTTTTAAACTGAAGTGGCTGTTTGCAGTGAACAATAATAAATCTTTCTTCAAAGAGACACTGTGAAATTTGATCTGAAAAAGGTATCCTGGTGGCTGGTGAAGATAATGGAACTTAAGGTGGTGCAAAATAAGGTCTCTAGAGTTGGGATGATCAAGATGAAAACTTTGTGAACTTCATTTATTTCTAGCATTTTGCCCTGAATATCAATACGCGAGTATCAGGTAACACATGTTACAGTGAATCTCAGTATGTTATGGTTTGTTACAATAAAATACACATGACCGTTCTTTTAAGTTTTTTTTTGCTCTTCTTTTCTGACTTTTGAAGAGAACTATTCTTTATAGTCAGGTTTGGAAAAAAAAAAGGGGAAAACATTAACATAGAAATTTGATTTTTTTTTTTTCTTACTTTTATTTTCAGACAATAGTCCTTAAGACTTTGCTTAGAAAACTGTGGAAAGTGGAATGCATGCTTCAAATAAAACTAAATAAAAGTAAAAACACATGAGTAACACACCAAATGAGTGCGTGGAAGAGTATTCTAACATTAATAGAATATTCTGCGTCTATCTTGGATCTTTATAGGTCAGCTACAAAACATATGGCAAGAATTGTAGGTTCAATCAGATCAAATCAGAACACGTTAAGATGAAAAGCATAAGAAAGAATCTCGTAGTTTGAACAGCTACAGCAAGCGTGCTTACATTACAGGCGTGTCACCTTTCTGGTATTGGCATATGGCTCGAAGATGTATATGGTAGCATAAACATAGATCTAGCTCTTTCCTTGCAATGATGAATTTCTCTTTTTCAGGATTACAAAGCCAAGACAAGCTTGGTACTATAGATGCTATAGAAAACGAAGGATGTATTTATGGGTCATGTCCTGGACTGACTCTGAAGCATGAAGCCAAACTCCAGTTTTGCCACACAATTACAGTTGTGATACTAAGCATACTTAGTGATACTAAGTGATACTAAGCATATACTTCCCTCAGTTTTCTTATTCTTTTGGGTTCTAGAATGCTTAGGGAAAGGTTACAGTGCTGAACATTCAAGAAGCAGCTCTTCATGCTTTGGAGACTTAGGCAGCTTACTGCTTTCTCCTTCCTAGTCCTGTTACATCTTCAGTTTCTTATCTTCTTTTAAATATGTCACTGCCAAGAGCTGCTATGCCCAGCATATTTTTCTTTTTTTCCATCCTTGTCAATCCAGTCTCATGAAGCTGACGTGAAAAGAGAAGGTGTAACCAAGGTTGCCCAAGTGACGTCTCATTTCCATAGTATCGGTAATCCATTAATAGAGAAGACAGTGGCAACCTGTGAAATCAGACCTTTTCAAAACATAACAGAGTTTAGATACATTCTTTTTGCATCAAATAGAATTGTAACTTTTGTGTAGTGTTTGTGTGTGTGCTAGGTATTTCTAAGTATATGTGATAATCAGAAGCATTGCAAGCACCTTTTAACTTCTGATGGTGATTATGAAATGTTACTTTAGTCACAGATGTGGATATTACAGGTTCCATGATGCTTAAATGTGCTACAGATGGAGACAAAGAGCGAGAGCTTGAAGAAAACAAATGAGCAAAATAAAATATCACGTACGGTGTTGTTTTATAGTCTGTTTCCTGGAAAGACCTACCCTACTCCTTTAATGGTCCATCCCTTATGAAACAGTATTCTTTGTATGTGTTGGAAAAGTTAGGTAGGATGCAGTTAAAAACCTGCAGTAGCCTGTCATGTATGGAAATGTACAGTCTGAACAAAATGAAGAAATTCCATCACAAGCAAAACTTCACTGATATCTCTCAATGCATCTTGCCTGCTGAAGGATTTCAGAAATAGGCCTCAAACCATAGGCTGAACCATGTAATATTTAAAGCCAGTTATGAGCAAGAGCAAGTCTGTTAACAAGGCAATTCACAATGCTATCATGTCATGATTTAAGGAGCAGTTTGCTTATCGAAGGTCCTTATTGGCGATTTATAACTATATTCTATCACTTAAGTCATCCCGTATAGTGATTCTGTGTTAAGTACCCCCATTAGAAGAGAAGGTATGTGTATAAATTAAAATCACGTGTTTAACATTCATGTGAAGAATTGAGCATCAAATGTGCTTTTTATTTTTTTGTCCTCTAGTTGCCAGTAACGTACTTGCTTTTTTCGGAGTGAACGGTGAAGTGACCTTTAATAGTTACTGTCAGAGTTACAACACAGAGGACATGATTACTCCCCCATCCCCCAAAACAACAAGGTGTCCAGCATGAACCCAGCGTTCACCCTGTGTTCTGATCCCTTAATGCTTTCCTGATGTCAGGCACAGCACAATGACTGGTTGGAGATTTTAAGAAGACCAAACTGTTTTGATGTGATGTGTCAGAAATGTTTCCGCTTCCTGATTTCTTCAGAGATATCAGTGTGAGGGGTTTTCTTTTAAGGTAGAATCCTAGGTACATAGTGTAAAAGTTAATGATAAAATCATTCTTAAGCATGTAAGCCTAAAACACGACCCAGAGATAACATGCCTCTGATTTGACTGGCAACAAAATGTGGAAGACGTTATCTCTGCAGGTCAGGAGGGGAATACAATGTTGTTACCTTTGTAAAATCTGTGAGCTTCCTTTCTAGTGCATGTTTTCAGGCATTTAGTTGCTTTACCTTGTATTGTTATATTCCTCCTTCTGTTTGTAATAATCGTTTGGAATTTCACGTGTATGATTCATGTCAGAAACTCAGTGTATTAAATGGTTTAAAAATATGTAGTAACAAAGACCGAGTGTCCAATATACAGAATTATTTAAAGAAATACTAGGATGCTACTAGAATAGAACTGTTAGTGCTCTTTCTTTTATACATTTCATTTGCATATGAAACAAACCATGCATTGGTATTCTTTGTGTGTCACAACATATGTTTTGTCATTACTGAGTGTGTTTGTCAAAGAATACTTATGATTCCCATCAGCCTATACCCACACATCTGACTGTAGCCTATAGCTGTAAAATCTTAAAATTTGCAGTTACTGATTTCGGTAGTTATCCTCCATAAGGACATTTTCATTTTTCTGTTCAAAGGGTACAGTTATAAAGCATTAATTGAAATGAAAAGAACAGCTCTGGGCATCTAAAAAAATCTTTTCAGGCTTTTGGCAAGCTCTGGCAAATTACATTTATCAGGTTTATATTCAATTCTGTGCTGGGGATTTTAGAGGGACCTGCAAACAGGTGTCTGTGAGTATTTTCAAGCATTGGTCTTTCAAGTTAAGCATGTGAATACTATTGTCAGAAATCATTATTATCTGTAGATACTGTTATGGGGTTTTTGGAAACCTTAATAATGTGTAAAGAAAGGGAGCTAGCTTCACTGTGAAAATTCACGAGAAATGGTGGCAAGGTTTATAGAGAAAACTAAGATTTGTTATGTGTAATTATTATTTAAAAAACAGACTTCCTTTTACATTCCCCTTTTTAGTAGAAACAAATGATCCTATAAAGTCACCCCTTCAGTGCTCTACGAGAATCTGCTATGATGTACAAGTCTGACTGTTTTCATGCAGTAGAAAATGTGCACACTGACTTACTGCCTGGTTTGTGGTTCTTTTAAAGACACCCTTTCTGGACTGTAAAATTAATTTCCTGAAAGAGAGGTTCAAATCTGACTTGGAAGTAGATAGAACTAGGAAAGTGGTTTTAAGTTTTGCCAGGAGGAGCCCACAGATGGATTGTAGGTCAATGTGATGCTTTTGTGCTGGTGGCTGTTATTTGTTTTTTAAAAGAACTTTGAACATGAGGTATTATGTTAGTAAAAGTTTTCATAGGTCTTGCCCCACTGCCTAATGCCTTTAGTTTTCAGGGGTGTTTCTTGCTCCACTATACTGTCAGTATCTACCTTTTGCTAGACTGACTTCTGGCCAAAAGGTAATAGGTAGGATGAATGTTTGGAGCTTGACACGTGCTAACTGGTACTCAATAGGTTCACATTACAGCCTTTCCTGTACTCAGGGCAGTAGTTTCCATCTCTTTTATTAATCTCTTAATTTTAATGAAATTCACAGGGACTTGGTCTGTTTCAGGACTTATTCTCTAGCCTTTGTCCGGTTTACCAAACAATCTCAGCAGTAGTTAAAGCAGATTTACAGGCAACCAGTAAAAGGTGAGGCTGTGTTACTCACTTCGTTATAAAAACAGATTAACAAAGTAAAATTACCTAAGCCTCCCTAGAGTGGAAAGCAGTGCTTTGCATACAAAGCAAGATACTGCTGCTTAGTAGTGTTGTACCTTGCTGGGAGTTGTTGCGTCCACATACTGTTGATTTCTGAACACCAGCTGATGCCAGAGCTGCTGTGATCAGAAGAGGATATGAAGAATAAAGATATTAGAGGTGGAGATATGGGCAGGAAAATAAGTTTGAAAGTTTTCTTTTATTTAGAAGGGAACTTCTATATAAACCAGAGCTAATTGGCATGCGTTGAAGCATGTGGTACCAGAACAGACCAGTATATTAAGGATTATTTTGAATACAGGGGTGTAGGGTGGCAGAATGTTGGCCTTTTTTGAAAATGTACATTTTTGTTTTGTTATTTTTACCATAAAAATTGCTATATAAAACTATTTCAGTTTATCATGTAATCTTCTAGAATTCTGCATGTCAGAACGAGATAGAAGGGTCTTTGCAACCGTCACAAAAAGAAGTCGCTTTGTTACTGCTTAGTAGAGTAACTTTCATATACCTAAAGGTAGCATTACCTGTAGATTCACCGGGGAGCTCACATGTTCAATTGATTTCTGCCAGAATCCTCAGAATTATTTGTTTAGAGGTTTAGTCTGGTGATACTTTTTGGTTACAGGCCACTGGTACATATCCATAGTTTATGCAATATACTAGATTATGAAAATCAAGTAATAAATAGTGGCATCTGTTTTTTTTACCACATTTTAGACTTGGGCTTTATAACTTGTCAGCTTAGCCTTGTCTGTTCTTAAATAAATGGAGTACTTTGGTTCCCATAAAAAAGAATAATTCCTCTGCTTGTTTTTCTCTCCTTTAGTGGAAGACCAAATATTCCAAGTTGGTTTTCAGAAAATCTGATACAGTACCCGAAGAGCTCCATCAGATGGTACAAGAAGGCTTTTTGACCTTGCGGGAACACGATTGTTTCTTTCAAGATCTTGTACGGATCAAAGGAAGAGATTTTGTTACCCCAGTGTCTCGTATATTAATTGGAAACCCAGGATGCACTTACAAGTACTTGAACACAAGATTATTTACAGTTCCTTGGCCTACTGAAGGTTATGATATCAAATATTGCAGTCCTCAAGTACATGATGCTTGTAAAGCATTAATCAGACTTAATGACTACTTGCATATAGAAGCAGTCAAGGCATTACAAGGACAAAATTTGCTTGAGACCAAAGAAATTAAAGATACCACTGTAACAGATAGGGAGCAAAATTTTCCTACTTCTCTTATGGAGAAAGGGTCTGTTTCAAAAGATCAAAGCATTTGTGTACTAGAGGATAACTATATAAGTCTAAAGAACAGAACATCTTATAACTTGACTTTATTAAATTATATGGATCCACTACAAATGCTGTACTTGAAACAAGAGCCTTATTTTGGAATGGGGAACATGGCAGTGAGCTGGCACCATGATGAGAATCTTGTTGAAAGGTCAACGGTTGCTGTGTACAGTTACAGCTGTGAAGGTGAGTGATGGGAGGTAGGAGTCGACTAGTGATAGAAATATCTAAAATCCCTGAAGCTCTTTTATGTTCCCTTGTACATAAGCACATCTGCATGCTAGTCTAGGTTTGTTGTGTGCTTTCATTGTGGTACTTTTCACATTTAAGCCTTATGTTTATTTCTCTAAAAATGTGTACAAAATATAGCTGTGTTTTGTGCTGCAGGTTTATCAGTTTTTCTTAAAGTAGGTTTAAAAATTGATACGATTAACTTCCTGACTAAAAGCCAGGAAATCAAAATCTCTCAAACACCTATTTCGGGTTGATGCCTGTGTATATGTTCTATCCTTTAAAATGTACCCTTGTAGCTGAGATTACTGTCTTTATTGTGTTATTTATCATATATGGACTTGCTTCTGCTTTATGCTGATTTTACTACTCTTCTTTTTTGGAAAGATAGATTTTAGGTTGGTTTTGTATAAAAGTATTACTGTATTTACTTGGAAGTACGTACGTTTTGTCTAGGCATGCTGTAGTGCTAATGCATGTTTTGCAGAGGACTTGCCAATGTTTCTGTAGTTGGGAAGGGCAGAAGTGTTTCCATTAAAAGACCTATTGTCTGACAGGCTTTGCAGGCTTTTAGTTATTTAAAAAGATTTAAATGCAGCATTAGAGGGAAAACGTGTGAAGAGTCATCAAGTGTTTAATTTTAATTTAAAATATCTTTCCCATTTTTAATTTTAAGATCAGACATGAAGATTTTTGTTTCTTTTCTTCCTAACAATTTTTGTACAAAGCCTTGGATTTTTTTATAATGGCTTCCAGTTTTGCAAGCATCAGATTACAATTTGGACACTTGATTTGAATTTGCAAATGCTCCGTTTTGTTTCGTAATTCATAACTGATTTTTGATCCTTCCAAATGTATCAGTGCTTATAGTATTATTCTATTCAGTTCCATATCACTTTGTGTTGGTGGTTTCTACAGTTGACCAAGTCCATCAATATTTACTATATCTCTTAGGAACATCTCCGTAACTGGGTAGCATAAAGAAGCTCAACATCTTTTGGAAGATTGCTGTTAAATCTTTGTAGTATTGTATCTTTACTTTTTTCCCCATTTTCCATAAGCATATTTGTTTTTTACACCAGTGTGCCAGGGTCTCTTATTAGTGTTTACTCCATTGATTAATTTAGTATTGAGTCAGCATTCAATTCTTACTGTAGTGGATGAAGATTTACCACGGAGTCGTTATAGAATGCATAATAGAAAGAGTAGAGATGGTCAAACTTTTGGATGAATTAGATGAATTGATAATTGATAATTTTCTGGGAGAAAAGACTGATTCTGTGAGAAACTCAAACATAAATTAAACAAGTTCATTTTTGTTGAAACATTTTCTTTTTTCTGCTAAGTCTTGCACACTTTAGTGTCTGCTGTCTGTTCCTTAAGCTCTTCCTGGTCTCTGGTGCTCCAGACACTGAGCATCTGTGGCAGCCCCTTAGCATGGGGAAGCCAAGGCTTCCAGAGCTTCGTGGCTGGTACTAATCCATCCTGCCACAAATGTAGAATCCCCATGTTTTCACATTTTGAACAGCAGGAGCCAAGCAGTCTTAGTGAGTTATGGCAGCAATTTGTCAGAGTGTTTAGAGATGCACATCTCTGGCTATACCGTTTTCTTTTTACTTCTGTTTGTCTTTTTATATCCTTATTTGTTTGATACCCACTTATTTTTTTAAATAGTATTTAAAAAAATACTACTGTAATTGAAACAACTTTATTTTCTTGTTCGCTTGTTCAGTGTTTGATGCCATCGTGAAAATGTAATATTTGAAACTTTGATAAGTATTAATTGCAGTAGAAGCAGTTTTTAATATGCCAGAAAAGAAATGTGACAGCCAACATAAAGATATTGGAACAAGCTGATATTCTAATTAGTATCACTGTTTATGTTCTTGTTTCCGGTGTCAAATAGTTTCAAAGCAACTTCAAATGAGGTACATCTCTGACAAGAAAGTACGATAGGCCTTTTGCTTAATGCTCATCTGAATAAATATTTGCTTTCATCTACATTAAAATAAAATGTATTACACTACAGTAGATTAAAAGTGGGTTATCAAGTTATAAGAATGTGTAAACTGCATGAAAGTGCATGAGTGGTAGTCACGGTGCATGTTTAGAATTGAATACATTACAGAATGTTCAATTACACTGTCACTAACACTATTCAGAATGAATTTACTTTTTGGAATTTAACATTGAACTGGAATTCCACATTTTACTAATTCAGATCTTTAATAACACATTAGCTTACAAATATCTAATCATGTGAGAACATTAAGGTAAAAACTTGTTCAGGATTTTAATATAGTGAGCTAATAACCCATATATGTATATTCCACTGTATTTATAAAAGTGAATTGCAATCTAAATACTGGTGGAATAAGGGTATTTTCAAAAACTGGCTTCTATCCATGAAAATTTCCTAATGAATGGTTTTCCCTCAGGTCCTTGTAAGTTTTGTAGTAAGTTTTATTGCTTAGCAGAGCAGTAATTAGTTCTAAAGATGCTCTTTGAACTAGAGACTTCCTTCAGTTACTAGCTTGAAGGAAGTGGAAAATCGCATAGTCAACTGGAAATGTCCCATCTTTCTGGATATCCAACAAACTGAGGTTGGGTAAGTAGTTCTCTGTGGATTCTTTACAGTATCTTATTTGTCTTCTTGCTGTAAGACTGGCTTGCTGTGGGTTGCCTTTTATTTTCCCTTTAACTATGCTGTCACTGATTAGATCACATAAAGCCTCTTTTTCAGTAATGAAGGATGGCAGAATATTTTTTCTTCATATTTTAGTGCTTATGCTCTTGGTACCTTTGGACGTGGCTTTCCAAATGTGAATTTGTAAGAACAGTGTTGATAAATCTTATGCTTTTTGTGAATGCCAGTTGCTAGCGAAAGTTAAAATGTTAATACAGTTTAACTGGCCAGTTATTCAGTGGCTTTTCAGTAATAAGGCAGAAGAAATAACTCGGGTAGACACTCATTCTTTCCTACCAGCTGCTGAAAAGCAAAGCATACTCTGCTTTTTTTTCACTTTTAGCATCTATCATATATAAATTGCTATGATTCCCTAAAGTAAAATGTACATATTTCATTAATTGTTGAATATGCGCCCAAATTATTTTAAATTCTGGAAAAATCAATCAATCTGTAAAAAAAAAAAAAGGTTTTTTTTCCTTTATCAGTGGTCAGTTGGATTTAATGGCAAAGTAGATGTTTACAGTCCTACTTGTTTCCAGAGAAGTTTTGGCAGTGGTTCTGTTGTTGAAGAAATTGTATTTGATTTGAAATTGCATTTAGGCTATAGGCATTGCAGCTTGACTTGAATAGAGAACATTGAGGTTTCAGTGTCAAAATCCTCTCAAACTCACATTGAAGATTTTGGTGCCAAATAGCAAAGAAACCTTTCAAGGCTACTTTTACTTTCTGTGCTGTGGAACAATAACCAAACTAGATCCAGGAAAACAAGTTTCATGTTCTTCTAACCTAACCATGACCCAAACCTGATAAGATCAGGTGTTACAGCTGGAACAATTCTGAAATTTGAACCTCTAGTTAGAAGCATAATATTGTGGCCAATTTTCTGCAGCTACCTTCTCTCTTTCATGGTTCTACCTTAATTAGAGGTTTGATGAGGTACTGTTGTTATGTAGTGGTAAGCTTGTTGCCTGGCTGCACCATTTCATTTTGGATGCAAATGTAAAGGTTTCTTGCAGGCCAAATTCTATAAATCTTTAGTGAACTGAATTCAAATTTGCAGAGTGTTTTATTATATTTCCATTAAAAACTGCTACATTTGACCATTTCTTTGTCATCTACTTCAAAATAAATACATGTTCAAGGTCCACGTGATTTGCTCTCAATACCTATAGTTTAGATGCATCCAAATGTTTTCATTTAAATGTAACTATAATTATATCAATGAATATACAGCTTTCAGTCATGCTAGATGTGTTCCAGACAGAATTCAATAACAAATTTTTGTGTAAGAACTTGTCAGTGCTAGCTAGAGATACACTGCAAATGTTAAGGTGTTGTTTTTTTTCCTGCTCTCACTTTCAGAATAGCTTGCATTTAAAAGCGAGTCACGGCTTGCTTCTATTTGTTACCAAAATAATATAGTAGGAGCAATCAGTTCCAATTGCTGCTGATAATTGAAGGTGAAATAATTGAGAATATAGAGAAAAGGAGACTGTGAGCTACATTTGAACTCGGTACTTAAGCAATAAAAAATTTATCAAACTGCAAAAAATAAGTCATTTTAACGAGCACATTCCAAAGGTGCTGGATTTATGAGGAGACCCCAGGAAACTTTGATTGAAATTGCTGTCTCTGATTGTAGTTCTATATTTTATTGGTGCCATATTGTGAACAGTGCTGCTGCCAAAGTGAATGGGAAAGCAGCATAACAGAGAGAGTTAACCCAGAAAGGTTACCTCTTTTTATAATTTCCATGATGTATTGCATTAAAAATGCCTTGAAAGCCATCCTATTTGCAGTTTTCAGAAAACATTTTTCTTAAATTAAGTTACAATTTATCTGAACAGGGCAGAAAATATGAAAGCCCCTTGAAGACTTTAGTATTGATTTTTCTGAGTATTTGCTAGCTCTTGTTTTCTCATTTGTGTGCTCCTTGATAGAAAGGCCTAGAGCTGCTCCTGAGCCAAAGCTTCAGCTGGAAGAGAACTGCAACGGTGGAGGGAGGCAAGATGGGGACTGAGCCTACAGTAGCAGTTTTAACCAAAAACTTTAAATTGGCTTTTTAAAAGATTTTGGCTCTCTGCTTCTTGAATTTAGGCAATGTTTCATTGATGTACAGTCGGCTACTCCCAACTAAATAATCACTAACCATGTCAGCTGAATGAGTTGAGTATTTCTTGAAGTGCGAGTTCAGTATCATTTCTTATGTGTACACAATAAATTGAGTTATAGATCTTTTGTAGAATTAAATGAAGATAAAAGCTTTGAAATTTATTACATGAAAGCACATTTGAAACGGACGGTGAAATGGACACATGCAGTTACCAACTTATAAGCCATAATGAGACATGCTACATAGTTGATTATTTCTAACCATTCGCTGCTGCTCTGTGCCAGCTGCTTATTAAAACTTCATCTTCTCCCTGTCAAAATAGTCAGATACTTTAACCATAAAACTGTTATACCATAGCTCTCACATATCTTATTATAAATGCTGACTGTATCTTTCAATTTATACTGCAGTGAAGTAAGCTTATGAAAATAGTTCTGAGGGATTAAGCTCTAAATACTGTTTCTATGCAGTGGATTATTTTTTCCCCAAGCTCAACACATTCATGTTGCTTAATGATAAGAGTAATGTTGTGACAAATGTATTGAAGCTTCATTGGCTCTTGCACGTGTTATCTAGCATGTTTGACTAATAATTCTGAGAAAAGAACGGCAGATATGATTCCAAGATTCACTCTAACTTCCGTATGCTTTGTGCCCATTATTTCACCTCACTTTGCAAGTATGTAAACAAATGAAATGGTTCATAAAATGCTTTGGCAGTTTGACTTGAATTCTTTTACAAGTTACCTATTTTTGTAACAGTGTTGCTGCATTTTTCTTTTTTCTTTCTTGCTTATAGTTTTAGTAATGTCATTTAGTAATTATGTGTATTTCAGAACATCAGAAAAACATGAATCCGTTACAATTTTGCCCTGATTTGCCTTTATTTTGTAGTAAACATCAAGTTTTCACTTTAGTGAAGTTGCTTGCAAAGAATTCTTGATCTCCAATGGCTTTTTTTTTTTTGTTACCTATTACATACTTTTGAATTTGAAGATGGTGATTGTACTGAGTGGACATTATAGGAAGTTTAAGCCTTTTAAGATTATAACAGTGTGGGATATCATTAAGTCTGTATTGTTAGACCAGATTTTGTTTTTTATGGTTCGCGCCTTGCGTGTCATCTTTGTGCTGTTTCCCTTTGTCTCTTTAAAGGTTCAGCTGTGGAAGAAAGTAGCAAACAAAACCAGAAGGGACGAGACCCAGCTTTTTGGCATGTGGGCCTGAAGGTAGCATGGGACATAGAGACACCCGGATTAGCAATACCACTTCACCAAGGAGACTTCTACTTGATGCTTGGTAATTTTCAAGGGCTAAGTAGATAAACTTTCTGTTGAAAATGGAGAAAATGACACTTCTTTTAATATAAATCATCATACTTTCCTTTTAGTTTGGAGCTCCCTTATTTAGGAAGACATGAGTGCTGGCTAGAGCATATGATAAATTCTTCCCTCCCTGCCCACATCCAGTGTATTTTGGGGAGTGTGTTTTTCCTACTGTTTCTTTCACTTCCCAGCTAAAAATGGAAAATACTTTTTGAGCCTTTTCTGTGTGTTGTGCAGTTAGATTTTCTAGTCCAAGTCAGGCTTCAGGCCATTCTTCTGGATCTTGAGGAGTGAGCTGCATCTGTCCCATCCTTGCATATACAGATACTGATTCTTAATGCAGTTTTCCTGAGTAACTGTGAGCATCTTTGTCTATTATATTCAACAAAAAACATTGCTGTTCTTGAGTTTGGCTTATACAGTGACAGTGTATTTTGTAAGTTCTGACTGTAGCAGTCTTAAAGGTTCTTGAAGTTTCAACCATTATGCTGATCTGTGGAGGTTTATTGGTTGCTAGTTTTAGACATGGCACTTGTCTCCTGCTGCACTTTTCCATGTGTGTATTCAAACGTACTGTTTCCTAGTAGTGGGATTATACTAAGATGATAATGAACAGAGCTGTCATACTCCAAGAGTAAGTCTCAATGTCTCAAGTGTAGAGGATTAAGAAAAATAAAATTAAATTGAGTTCATTTACTTGAGCAGCTGAGCTCATGCAGTAAGGTCTTTCCATTATAAAAACAACGTAAGAACTGTAATTAAGGTTTGTTAACACGAAGTCTATTGCTTTCTCTTTTGGCTTGCATTTCAAGAGAGTTATTTTTCTTGATTAAACAAATTTAGATATAAATCATGACTCAACACATCAACAAGGCTTCTGATATCATCGTGTTTGCCATCGTTTAGTGACTTGGCTTGACAGATATTGTGTTGGAAGAGTTACAGTACTTGCAGTGCTCCCTATTTGTGTTTGTGGCTTGGAAGGCAAACACCATGGAACATCCCTAAAGTGACCTGCCACACCGCCAACTTGTTGGGCCAAACAGTCTTTTCATGTCTAACTTTCACTTTTATCTTCCAACAAGTACGATAACTGTTTCTTTACTGCAATCAAAAAACATTTACTCTCCCTTGTTCATGGTTAGCTCATCACATCCTATGCGCTGCTATCAATGAAGTAACTTGCATAAAAGAACTGGACTGTCTGTGCTCTTCAGTATGTTCAGACTTGTACAGATCAAGTGTTAAGATGTGAGATCCTTTGGCAGAGTGGTGTGGATGTGCCTCCCTTTTTGTATTTTTGAGGATGTAGAATAGCAGCCCAGAGGGAAAGAGATGTTTCTTATGTGAAAGTGAAGTGGCATCTAAATATTCCTATAAAGCCGATTATTGATGCATTTTTGTGCAGTAGCAGTTATGGCACCGAGCAAGCTTGTCATTTAATCCGTACTGACTGGAAAGTTTGTACATACACAGCTTTGGTGGGCAACAGATTCAGAAGGCAAGTAATAAAAGAAGGGGGTCTTATGTTGCAAAATACTATGGGTTGTAGTTGATTGAGTTACCGGATCATAAGGAGTGGTGGTTTGTTTTGGTTTTTGTTTTTTATTGCCAGATGGAATTTATAAACAGTAACTGAAGTATTATCAGGGATGCTATGGGAAGGGTGGGTCAGAAAGTTAGTTTATTTAAGACATAACATCATGATCGTATTTAGATGGAAACAAAGGATATATTAAACACTCTTTTGAAGATGATGTGTAAATCACTTTCTTATTAATACTTTGTGAAGAGCTACAGATTTTGAGCTCTGTAGGCCAGGTGTTTGGTAATCTCCCCTGAATTTCCATAGCCCTTGTATTTTATTTCTCAATTACTTCTAAAAAAATATATATAATTTTATAGTATGAGGGAATATTCTCAAATCAACCCTTTTATTAGTTTTCTATGTACAACAGAACTGCATTTATCATTTTTGCATGAAGTGAAAGACAATATAACTATGCGTATACAGTTTAGTATATTTTTTTAATCCTCAGTTTTTTTTAAACTGACTTTTAAGAGGAGGCATCTTGAGAATGCCATCTGAAAGTTACAGTATGAAAACATTGTGTAAAAAATAACTTGATGGTAAAGAAGCCAATTTTAGATTCATTTATCTTGTGTGTTTATACATCATGTGTTCCAGAACCTTATTTCAGTAGGTAGTCTTATCTTGCTGGCATTATTTTAAAAGCAGTGACAACAAGGCATCTAGAAAATATAACATGAAGTTAAGAATAGTGCAGCTGGCATTAACTGTTGATGTACAGGGACTGATTGGTAGGACTGTGCACTGTTTCTGACTACATTCACTCATCTAATGCTAGCAGAAAACTGAGCAACTCCACAGGTTTGTTCTTCCAGTTGTTGGAAAGCTCTAGTGCTTACTGCTCTATATGAATGTTGTAAAACACTGCAAAGGTCAAATTCACTGTGTTGCTTTTAATTATAAAGTCAGGTCCTCCCAATTCATGTGCCTGTAATACCCTAACTATTCCCTTGTACACACAAATCTTAGATATGAAGACATGGTAATTTGATATTTCTGATACTAATATGCAAGTACAGTAACTTGTAAATCCTGATCAATGGGTATGTCAAAGTAACAAAAAGATCAGCAGTGTTTGTTAGCATTTCTGGTAGACGTTTACTCATGTTTATGTTCCTATCTTCATTGACTCTGTCAAATGAGTTTTGTTATTCTGGGTAGATTTTTAGTAAAATGCAGTCTTAAAATATAAATGTACACCTGCATTCTCAGCAGTCCTCTTCAGATGAAATCATAAGTCATAATTTAAATGTATGTTGGTACTAAACATACAGTGATCAAATCCATCTTTCAAGTAAGCTGTTAAAATAATAGAAATGTATTTTGTTTAAACAAACCCAAACAAAATCCAAAATTACTTTCAGTAAGATGGATTGTTTTTTAAGGCTTACTTTTCCTCGTATGAAGGAAAAAGATCTGCTGAATGACTGCAAGTCTGCTGCCTAAAAACTCAAATCTGAATTTTATGTCACTCATGAAACGGAAACACTTTATCTCAATTTAGAATAACATATTGGTCTGCAGAGGAAGTGCATACTGAACCCTGCTGTCTCAAGTATACAGTCAAGGGGTGTCTAATATGAAACGTGTTGGGTGCATGCAATAAATCCAGAATGCGTGGAGGTGAGCAAAGGGCCCCATCTGCTCTTTCCTAGAGCATGTTTAACTAGGGTTGTCATGGTCTTGCTATTAAATTGGAATCTTTCCCCTAATCTTTGAGTTAGACACGACCAGATTTGCAAGCAGATTTACAATTTTCTCTAATTTTCCTACCATGACTTCAAAACATACTTTTCAAAAATACATTCTGGACTTTTTCAAAGGGAGATTTACTTTTCTGCAGCTGTTTCCCATAGATCAAACTCTTGCTTGAAGGTTAGGGTTTTAAAACAGCATGAAGATGAACTTGGAATCTTATAACTCTCCCCACTCCCAGCAAATTACAGTTCAAGAAGCATCAAATAATTATTTTCATAACCAACCAGAAGTAGGGTGCACACATTGCAGAGGCTGGCTTGTGGTTAAAGATAAGTACTTAATGGAAGCACTTCCACATGTATGTAGTGGCTCATTAAACTATTTCTAGATATTTAATCTGTGTCTATTTCCACAAACTAACTTGAACCCTCTTTGCTCTCTAGCATCTTGAATGTGTTGAAGTTTAACCCTTTTTCTCGTGAGTCCACATTTAATCCAAATACTGTATTCCTTGATTATTAAGACTTAGAGCCCCAGAATTGTATTCATTGTTACCAAACTTTGATCATAAAGTTTGGCAAATCCTAGACTTTTTTTTTTCTATCTGCCTTTTAATTCATTCTGTGTTTTGTTTGTGCACGCTTTTCTTGTTTTATAATGAAAATATTTCTTAATTGGGGACAGATAATCTCTTTAGCATTCTGTTATGGAAGTAATATTCCACTGACCCATAGTTTCTTGGGGAAAGAGTCCTATCTTCCTGGTGCTTTATGGTGGCATACCTGCAGGAAGATTAGTGTGGTTAAACGTTCTCATATTTGAAGCATTGTGTGCAGTTGGATACATACAGAATTGGAGATGTTGGAAAAGCATTTTAGTGCTTTTGAAAATTGGACTGAAACATAGTTAATATGTAATTCTTTGTTTATGGTAGTTAGGAAAATTAATAGGTCAAGTTTTGTTCACTTTAGTAGATCTTTGTGGCGTTCAGTATATCAAAGCTTTTGCTAGTGCTTTTAAACCCCACTGTACCTTTTATCTGCTTCATGAATAGATGACAAAAAGACAACTGTCTAAAAAGTCCAGGAAGAAAATGTGCAAGAAGATAAAAATGACTATATAAATCCATGGTGCTGATTCTGAGACCATTTTCCATTGGGGCTTGTGTTTTCCTGGGAAGCGCTTTACCCAGAAGTAATAAGTTTGTGCCTTTAGTCTCTATTCCTTTCAGTAAGGACTGGCCAAAAATTGATTTCCTGTCTTTCTGCTTTTATTTGTTATGTCTTAATAGCCTGTGGTGACATGGGTGGACAGCATTGTTTGTCTTGGAGTGCTTTGGCTCCACACCTCACTGGCACTTGCATAATTAGTTCAGTAGTGGAATTAGTTAAGTGTGCATGTGTTAGTTAAGTGTATGTACATACACATCTCCATTAGTCCCTTCTTCTGAAAAAGGCTACACAAGCACAGGGCTTTCAGTGTTTCTGCTTTTGGCACCCAGGTGTTTCAGCTGTCTAGAAAAAAGCACGCGGTGAGGTGAAGACAGAGCAGGTACGGGGACTACACGGAGCAGGGACTATGAAGAGCAGGGTCAGAGAGAAAAGTGAGAAACTGGCAGTAGGTTCAAGCAGCGGAGAGGACCAGGCTGAGAATCTGTGCTGGGACAGTTGTATTTAAGAAAAGAAAAGGATGGCTGAAGTCTCTACAGGGGAGGGACAGAAAGGCTTTTGACGTGAATTTGCTCCCACAATTTAGTATAGAACATAAAGCATCCAAAATGTATCTGCTTTCTGTAAATAGCAGGACAATCACTGAAAAGCTTGTCCAATGAGGGGGTCCACATAGAAAATAATAGTCTGCATCTGATAGAGGATAGACTGGTGATGTGTTAAACAGTAGTGTTGGTTTCGGGAGCTGTCAGCCTGCATCTTTGACAAGATTTCTGTGCGGACTTCAGCAAGTCCCTTAACCTTCTTGCCCTTAAGTTTTTTCCATATATGTTACCAACTTTACAGAGGCTTTGCATGGGTAAATATACTAAAACATTGATTCTGTGTTGTTTGGGGTTTGGTTTTGGTTTTTGATTTTTTTCTTTTTTTCTTTTTTCCCCTGCAGGTGTTGAGTGGGGAATCTGTATTAATTAAAAAACATTTTTAAACTATTCTACACAGTGTGTTATCTGAAATTTCTGTAGCTGGAGGTTGTGTCAAATAATTGTATGTATTTGCAGCTAAACACGTGATTGGTAAACTTTCTCATGACTTCTTCGTGCTTCATCTGTAAAATCAAAATCTGACCTCCAATTCGTTTAAACAGACTTCAAGTTGATAACTTTGTTTTCCAAGGTGGCTTTGACCACCTGTACACAATCATACACGTGATTAATTTCTTTTAATAAATCTTGCCTCAGCTGTAGTAGCCCAATAATGGGATCTGGCCTGAAGGTGGCAGATGATTCATTGGCAAGTGGCAAGCAGAAAATAGAGAACAAGAATAAAACAATCTATTGTAAAGAAATATGGATTTTACCCTATACATATATGCAGGAAATAGTTTCCTTGTTTCTTAAGTGCTCCACCTTAGACAGAAAAATGAAATTTTCCAGCGTTTGAATACCAAGTGTCTGTTACCAAGTTGTGTTCCTTTGATTGCAAACAAGACCTTTACGATATTGTCAGTAGTTTGAGGAAGCTGATGTAGATGTTACACTGCCTGAAGTGCAAGTAATAATCCATGTTGGCACAGTAACTGGTGACACGGTAGTATCCTCTTAATACAGGTAGATATGAATAGCTTCAATGTGTGTGATGAGGCTTGGATTGAGAAAATTATCTTTGATCAGGGTAGTACTCTAGCGTGTATTGGACTTCATTAGTTTTTCTTGACTGTTTTCTAGAATAAAGGTTATAAATTTGGGTAATTCGTAATGTTTTAAAGTTTATAAACAAGCAGAAAGCTTGATCAGAGTTCAGACAAATAGTCTGTGCAATTGATGGTGTTTTTTTATAGATGTAGGAAACCTTTGGGAGAGGAACAGTCATGTGAACAGAAAATTGTAGTCCAATTCTCAAAACTCTCTTACCTGGTGGTTAGTTCATCGGCATATGCAACTTGTAAGCATCCATATGGAAGGTAACACTATTTAAGAAGAAGGGGATTGTGTGACAGTTCTTGAAAAGGTGCTGAATACATTGCTAAGTTGGTGTTAATGGTGATTTAAAACAAAAAGTTACTTCTCATATGTGTTACACAGCTCACAGGAGAGTTGTGGTGTTTTGATGTTGTGGTAGATATTGTAATTAGATGTTCCTGCCATAGTTGTCCTGAATTGGTAGCAAGATAAGGGCCTAATGTTTCATGGCAGAAAAGACACCACGTTGGCTCTTACCCCACCACCAGTTCAGGAGAACCGTCTGACTAACTTACCTACATGCATTTTTCCAAAGCAGGAATGATGCATATAATCCTATGTCTATACGCATGTATTCTATGTGTGATGCGTAAAACTGGAAAGGCTGTATTTTGATTTTTCCAAACCTTCAGTGATCAGCATGTAGTCATGTATATCTGAGATGAACTCTTTATGTATTGTATTTTACCTAAAACCATGAGGGCACTATGGTATTTTTGATGTGGGTGTCCAAGGAATGTAACAGTTTTGGCTTGGCTCTAAAACCAAAAAGGTAACTTGGATATAGTGTTCTGTATCTGAATAAAAGCTTTTGCTGCCAAATGGACAATGGCCAATTCAACAAAGAGTGCTTTTTCTTTTCAATTAATATATTTTTAGAAGGAAAAGTAAAGTTGATCTGTACTGTACACTTTTAAGACCTTGAGTGTATTTTTCAAATATCCTTTGAGGCATGCAATCCATGAAGCTTCAACTATTTTTGTACAATTACAGTTTTAGATGAATTATAAACTCTTAAATTACAGGCTTCTTTCTAAGAGTCATAAAGGTTTAAAGACAGTTGGAAGCAATTTTAGGGGGAGCTCTACAATGAAAGATTTGCCAAGGGTTTGAAGAAAGGTGAAAATAAAAATGTAATTGTTTTAATCCTGTGTTTGCTACGTAAAATGCACCACATTGGGCACTGAATGGGGTGGTGGAAATGTATGTTTGTTTTCTGTTGCAGTTCTTCTTGAAAGTGGGTGTGGTATTTAAATATTGCAGTGTCTAGAAATAATATTGTTCTTTGGCCATTGCAAGACTTGGCTCTATGCACTTTAACCCTTGTATGTTTATGTAGGAAATTGCTTTTTCTTATGTTCTTTTGGGATTTTTTTGAGCATTTTTTCAATCTTTTCAACATCACCTGTCTGCGAACTTCATACACATAGAAAATAAGCCTTCCATCAAACTTTCTCAGTCAGAGTTATCTTCTGCTAGATATTAGACCTTTATGAATGTAGTACCATCTGACTGAATTGTCTGTTTTCTTTAAATGCTTAATACAGTGTCTTTAATTCATATTCAGCCAGAATAAGTTGTAAGTAAAATTTTTCCCTGTACTTAAGTTTTCCTAATCTGTCCCTAGATGATCTCAATTTGACACATCAGCATTGTGTTCTTGCTGGTTTTTCCCCTCGATTCAGCTCAACTCACAGAGTGGCAGAGGTAAGTATCAAAAATAGTTTGCTGTTTGGTCACTCATAAAAATATACTATTCTGGTACATACATGTAGCATCATGTTCTCTGTTTCAGAACTGTGGTTCAGTTATGCTTATGACTCAGACTGTTTTCTTAAACAACTGCCATTTGTTTATTTTTGAATTGAGGTACACTTGTTTCTGTCTTGGTAGTTTGCCTAAATTCCCAGTTAGGCATATAAGATACGAAGTAAGAACGTGCTACACCCCACTTCATTTAAGAACTGTGGAACACCTGTATTTTCACCTGAAACGTTTTAAAACTCTTTTTGCTGTCTTCATATCCTGATCCTAGTTAAAAGGAAATCTTAATGATGAGATAGAAATACTAAAAAAAAACCCATGTCAGCAGTGTCCACTGCCAAAAATGGCCTTTAGGAGGTCAGAACAACTAAAAGCAGTCATGAGTATGATTTGAATTGGGATCCTTCTGTATGTCTGAGGGGTGAAGAAGCACAAAAGAGATACAGAGTTCTTGTGAGAGAACAAGGCTTCAGCCTGATGTTCTCAAGCACTGATAATTTTTTTTTTTTTTAACTAGACATCTTCTGCCTGCTGATCCCATTCAATGGACTTACCAGTAGTTTTGTTTATGTAGTATTCTAATGGGAAAGAGTAAAGAAATATGAACATATAGACTGTATTTAAAAAAGACGGTTAAAAAGAATTGTAGTTACTGCTTTCTTCTTTCCTCAAGGCAAAATATACCACTGTTGAAGCAAGAGATACATGTATCCATATACTCTTTTTCTCCATTACTCTTACTAGTTTCTACAGGAATGGAGATGAAGCTGTAGCACAAAACATGGGCTTATACGTAGGTTGTATTATTAAAAAAAGTGCCTTTATTTCCCAATCAAATAGACATTCTGCTTGCTTGAACTGGGCTGTGACGTAAAGCCCACTGTACATTTTAAAACAAATGGTTCTAAATTTTTCCTCTTTCATTTTAAGAATGCTCTGACCTACTGCTCCTGTCTGTGTTACTTCTGCTGGAAAATGCATGCTTCTTTTCACAGTATGAAAAGCTTTTCTAGTAAATGATTACACTTTGTTTTTTAAACTGTTGTGACTTCAAGTGGTATAGTATGGAAATTTTGTTTACAAAGAATATGAGATGAAGGGATTCTTATTCAAGATTGTTCCTGGAAATCTAACTGAAGGTGCAGATATTTAACTGAGAATAATTAAAAGGTGTAGATGTCTCCTTCCTTTTGCTTCAAAAGGATTTTTACATATTTCCTTCTAATTTTGCAGCAAATTTAATGAAAACATAGTAAAAAGAGTGGAAGTGCAAATTTGTTTTGTTCTTATCTGTATCTTGTAAGCATGCAGCGCTCTCAGACTGGGTGTTACTGGAAGCTCGTACAACTAACGAGTACAGCTGACTCTGAAATACTGACAAAAAGTGGCTGGGAAGCTGAGGGAAGCATGGCCATGTTTTTGAATGCTGTATTTGTAAAGTAAATATAGAAGGCATTATTTTCTTACTCTTTTCATCTGTGCTGCACTGCTTGGCTATAGATGTTAGGTGGATTAAACTTTTGCGTAATTTATGTTATTTATAGCTATATCGACAATTCAAGGGGCCTTATGCTTTTGCTTACAAGATCATGAAATAAAGTTGCAGAAATACATCCCTTCTGGTCCTTCACTTTGATTATTTCAGGAGCAAATAGTTCAGTATGTTCGAGGAATTTGTATGTTGCGAAGCGGCTATCTATACATTTCTTACTATGTCTTTGTAGTGTTCAAGAGGAACCTTGGAATACATACTAGGACGATGTGAACTGGCACTCCAGAATTTACAGACTGATTCTGATTCGATGGTTTTGTCTTTGAAGTCACTGGAAACTGCAGTTATAAAGCAAGTAGAAGAAATACATAATGAGGTGAGATGATCTGCACTGAAAATAGTTCAGCCAGGTTCTGAGAGGTACAGTCTGCTCATGGAATTGATGGCAATGAAGTGTGCTCAGCTGCTTTCAAGGCATTGCTCTGTTTGAATTTGAAAAGTATTATTTTATGGCTTTTTTTACTTGGATACAGTAATTGGGATTAACTTGGATGGATATTTTCATTCTCGTGAAGTTCTAATTTTTCCTTCTTATGATCCCTCTGCTGGTAGAGTAAAAGAGTGATTTCAGTAGTACTACATGAAATCTGAAAGTGTGGTGTACAAACCAAACTACTCTAGTGCTTCTCTAACAAAAAATTACAGGGAAAGAGCCGGTAACGTTTTTCAGTTGTTCATCAGATATTGAACCAGGTTTTCACAGAATACCAAGAGTGACACAACTGTCAGTTTGTGCTTCGAAGTATACTCTGAAGGAAATACAGTGAAAATAATTGTGAGGAACATATTTAAGTGGGATATTCTGTGCTACAAAATATGCAAGTGTAACAATGCACTTTCACAGGATGCTGCTGAAGCTGGCAGTGTTTTCTTGTTTGAAGTACAGACATGGAATCTTCACAAACACGTTGATTTGACAAATGTACTGAAAATATCAGACAGTACTTTGGGAAACTGCAGAAACAGGTAATTATTCTGTGGTATAAAAGTAGGATATATCACAAAATGTGTAGTTTGGCTTATTCTCTTAGTGGGTAGAGTCAGGAATGTGACACAATGGGCCGATTTCCTTATAAGAATAGTGTTTGTTGAGGTGGTAAATCTGATACTTACTTCCTTTTTTTTTAAAGTTACAGAAAATATACTTAAGGCTTTGCAGTCACACTTTAAAATGACAAATTGTTTAGCTGCGCTGGAAAGCTGCTCTTCTACCTGAAACAAAGCTTTCAGCTATTCATAACTGCAAAGCACTGGTTATGATCTGTCCTTAAAACCAGCTATAGCAAGCATTTAATACAAACTACTTGTTTAAATATCAGTGTTTTTTTACCGCAGTCCTATAGTCAGGCATTTTGAAGGATCTGTGCTGTATTTCTACTATGTATGATCACTACTGGGAGCCATATACTGCACAGGGAATTTTCACCTGGATTAGAACTTGTGTCAACTGCTTAAATAGCTATCTACTTAGGAATATAATATTATATATTGTTACTAAAATGTCATTGAACACATTTTTATCTGTGTTGTGTTTACAGCTGGTGGAAGGAATTGAGTGAAGTGATTGCAAAAGATTTGCACCCTTTTTCTTTTAGCAAAACAGCTTCTAGAGCAATTGAAAGAAGTCTGATGCATGCAGAGTTTTACAAAACATTAATCAGACTCAGTCCATAAAACTATACGCATATGTGGTTTGCACAGCTAGGGCCACATGCGCAGCTGGTGTAAATTTGCACGGGTTCTTTAACATCAAAGACATGTTCCATTTACATCAGGTGAGAGACTAGCCCCTGGTGTTTGCAGTCACCTGAATAATTTTGCTGTGTGACATACAGGGATGTTTCCTGTTACGCATATGGGATATACTGTAACAGAAATCATGTTTAACTTGTACATATTGCGCACATGGACTTAGACACACTGGATCTATATTTCATTTCCAAAGAGAATAACCATTCACCTCCGTTGTTGTTGATGTGGTTTTTTTTTTTTAAGTTTTTTGATCTCAAGGTCAGCTCTTCACTTGAAGGATAAGTTCTGTATGTTAAAGTACAATTTAGATTTCACTTCTTTGCTATGCAAGTAGACAATTACTAGTGGTTTGTCACTGGTAAATGCATGTTTCTTTATCAAACATCACTGAAGAGAAAATTTACAGATTTGTAGGCTAATACAACTTTTTTGCATATAAAAGCTTCCAAATTTCTTTTACTCACTGTACAATAAATCTTTCTTTTTTTCAGGCACTAATACAGGTTTTAGATTCAGATTTTCTTGGGCAGCTGAAGAGCAACTATGTCTTTGTTTCTTCAAAGAATCAAACTGTTTAACTACTGAAAATAATGAGCCTTTCATTTGACAGGTGTAGTCAGGAATTGGTCACATGTTTCTCCCCTTATTTTGTAGGTATTTTTAAATACAACAGACATAATTGCACAAAAAGCCAAACAGAATTAATGGATAACTGCCACCCAATTTTGCCTTTTCCTTTCCATCTGATACACACCTTTCTGTGCTAGTTCTAAACCTTTTTTTCTTTTCTTGAGGATCATGAGCTTGAAATTAGGTAGTATTCCCATCTGTAGAGGAGGTGGTATGGTTGTGTTTTGCTTTGAAATATTGTCGAAGAACCTTCTTCACAGGGTTTAACTCCAGTAATTAGATGCAGCCCTTGTTCTAGATTTTCCTTAAAACACTACAAGTTTGGTGCTTTTACCCCTCTTGTGGCACCTCTAATGTAGTCATCAGAGATCATTAACTGGACAGAACCATGAGGTTATGTATGACTAAGATAAAATATAGCAGTTCAGCACAGATTCACAGTCTGTTCTGGAGCTAACTGCTCTGCCAAATGAGATCTGTTAAAAGCCTAAGACCAGGTGTGAAAGAATAAGGTATGATTCTCTGCCTTTGGTTTCATATTCCTGGGCAAGGAAACTGACTTGCTGTGCTGATAAAGTGGGTTTGAACTGGAGATCTGAAGCGTAGCTGGAAACTTTTTTTGTTTTTCTGCTTTTGTGGTGGGCAGAGAAACCTCTAAAAGAGGTACAGGTGAGTAGGTGGGGGATGTCATTATTGATGTTCGGTTTCCCAGAGTTGATTTGTCAGAGCCCTGTCTTGCATGTCTTGTCAGAGGTATTCCTGTCAAAACAAGTAAGATGTGAACCTGAGGAGGATTTTAGCATCTCTAGCAAGCAGACAAGAAGTTTAGCACTTCTTTAGACTTACCTTTGTTGGCCTGGTCTCCCTCACTAACACAGGCTTCAAAGGAATATCTGAGTAATTGCAAGGTATGTGCTTTTTTTTTTCGATGTGTGTCACTTCACTCCCAGTATGTGCTTTGTAGTTTTAAGTAAAGAAAACCTTAATTAAGAATGTACACATGCTGCTTGCCTGAGTAGCTTATGGGCTTGAAGTCTAAACAAATACTTCAGTGGCAGGGTATCCAGTGAACAGGCTGTAGCAAGGTGAACATAAGTAATTAGCTGGACAGCTGTGAAGTGCAGTAGCCTGACAATGCACATAGTGTCAGAGATTCAATGAAGTTACCTCTTTAAGCAATCAAATTGATAGTTGCTTAGGAATAATTTATCCTGAAATAAATGATCTTGCAGAGCTCACTGACTGTGAGCCTCTTGCTCTGCTTGGCTTTCCAAAACCTGTACAGCTACTAGTCATGTCTCAAACAGAGCTATGGGGGACCTGGGGAAACCCATCAGCAAGCAAGTGCTTTTTAAAGCAGTTAACTGTTCATAGCTATGAAAATGGATCTGTAGAAAAGATCGTTGCCAGCCTGTTCTTCACATTTCAAAGAAAATTTGTTTTCCTTGCTCTGAGTAATGCAAAATCTGGTAATAGTTCTCATTGTGTGAGGTGGTTTCAAGGCTTCTTTTATTAGCCAATACCGAAGTAGGGAGTTTTTTCACATCTGGTGATTGTGTTGGAAAAAAAAATGAGGTTTTAAGGGAAGTACTGAAATTTGAAAAGGTAGAGTTTTGTCCTCAACAGAGTTTTTCCTCAGCTATGATGATCAGGTCCTGATTACCATGGTTAAACTGAGTTGGTTTCTCTGTTGCTTGTGAGGTACAGTCACTTTTGCCTACAGAAAATCTACTTTTATAGCAGCAATAGGTAAATTCAAGTGTGGTGAACTCACAGGCATGTATAAAAGCCAGGGCTAGCTCAGTTGCAGGTGTATATAGTGTTAGACACTGAGGTCACTACTGAGAAAGAGTAGCAGTGTATGCAGCCAAAGGAAGGTTAATATGTTTTAGCACATCGCAGTGAGCTGACAGCATGGGTGGTGGCTGGGTAGAACAGAAGAGAGAAAATATAGATCACCTACATGTGTGGCATTTAATAACCGATACTTTTAAATAATTGACTGAGGAGCACTTCCTCACAAAATGTCAAATGCTACTGTTGGCCTTTTACTACCCAGTATTGACTATAACCTAAAACTGGCCTTTAATCATTGTTTAAAGGACAACTTAAAAATATGTTGAGGTTAGACGTGAGGCCTGATTCTGAGCTCCCTTGCAAAGATAGAAGTCATAAGCAAAAATTAATTAGGAGATGAAAATTATTCCTAAAACACTCAGTATATATACTTTGATATGTTAATATGTTAAGGCTTTGTCCTGTTTGGTCATGTAATGCATTCTAACTCAAGTTAGCGCTGATATATTGGGAGTCTGCAAATTAAAACTCTCTGATAAAATCCCTGTCAGGAGCTGTTAACCTGAGAGTTTTGTCACAGAAGATGAATGTTGTGTAACTTCAGTTCCACTATAGCTAGAGTTCAGCTTTTTTCCTCTCTCCAGTATTTATTGTGGTGGGTTTTTTTTCTTAGTACAAATGCTCCTGTTCGTGGAAGGAGGCAAGGCTACAAGGAAAGATATTACTGAATTGAGTTCAATGAATGCACGTAAAGCTTTTAAGAGAACTTGGAAAGCTGATAGCATATGTTCATGTTAAAAACATGTGCTTAGTAATGCATGAGTTGTAAAAATACCAAACAAACTTAGCATAACTGGAATCGCTGGAAATTTTTAGCAAAACTAAGTGTTTATGCTTGCATATATCTAAAGCAAGGATAAAGTGATAGAGAAATCATGTCACTATATCAAGATGATTAGTAGGCATGTTGATATTGTATTGATGGTTGGACTGGATGATCTTAAAGGTCTTTTCCAATCTTAACAATTCCATGTGTCACTTGTTGAGCAGTTTGGTGGCTGGGTTGCTGAGTGAAACACTGTTTTGGTTTTGTTTGTTTTTTTTTTTCCCAAGGCCCATTTTATTGACTCAGTTTAGAGTTAAACAGATATATTGAGATGAATGTGGACCTCAATTTGAGAGTCCTAGTAAATGGTAGTCCACATCATTAAACAGCTACGTGTTGTAATTTGGTACACGGACCCTTGATGAGACCAGCTGATCCTGCCTAAAATTAATTGTCTTGTTGCTAAACTTTTCCTCTTGCACCTAAAAAGCAGGTCTTCTATGTCAAGTTGTATATTCTCTTACAGGATCAAGATATGTTTAAAATAGGGCCATGATGCCAGACTTGAGTTAGATTGAAGTTACATAGATGTAACAAATCAATAGGACTAGTGAAAAATCAGATTGACTGAAATAGATTTTGTCAGATTGAGCCATATTTTAACATTGATTTTATTTTTAACGAACTTTTTTTCATTGATTGATGGCCTAATGATTAATTTCATGAAACATGTTTGCCAGAGATCATATGCTGTATCTGTTTTGTGGCAGAGGCCAGCAAACAAAGAAGTGGGAGGAAAAGTTATCGAGCGCTTAAAACTCTAGTTAAACTGTCGATATGCTCAGCCTTCCCAAAACTGTATGTACTGATTTTTTTAATAAACCATAACTTGATCCTTCATACCTCACTGATAATGTAAAAGAAGCAAATTTTCCTTCAGTGTGTAGTTACATTTTACCAACAAAGTTGCTTTGATGTTCTTTTTATACATTCCAAATTTAAGCGTCTTTTATTGTGTTCTTTACCGCATATTGACCAAACATTTAGTTAATGTTAACTGGAACGCTTTGAGATTTCTGTAGCTATTCTGTTCACCCTTGCAGGAAAGAAAGCATTAGGTGACAGCTTTGGGCAGTTTTCTTTATTCTTTCACCTTGGCAGGTTGTCTTTGTTTGCATCATTGGAGCTGAGTGGGGATAGACAAGAACTTATTTGTGGTACAAATAGTGATTAAAGCAGTTTTGAACTCAGTGTGATACGTAAGTACCACAACAAAGATAAATACAGAATTCTAAATACCTGAACAGTGGATTAGTATTGAAGGAAAAAAGGCTCAATGGAAATTAAGATAAATGGAGTTGTTTTGCTTAAAGATAATTTGAAGAGTTATGTATTTATATAATTTTTTTAATAAGCTAGTATTTCTCTTCTCTAAAGTTGATGAGCCATCCATATATGAATTTTTTTTAAAAAAAAAAAACCCTCTAACAAGTAAAGTATTACATAATTTGCTGTGTTTCATATTCTAAATAAAAGAATTGGCTTGTTCCTGATGGTATTTTTATTGCTTCAGTGGGGATACATTTTCTTTGTAAAACACAGTTTCCACACAAAATTTGTCCTAGGAAAATAACTGGGGCTTGTCACTTCAGATGTCCCAAAAAGCCTTTTCCTTCCTGCTGCATGGACATTGTTCTGTGTTTTGAGGGCTTGGATGAGAGGCAGATTCAGCAGGAGTGGTTTCTGGACACCCCCCTCTCCCCTGCAGGTTTGCCTGAGCAGAGCTTTCATGTCTCACGTTGAGATCCAGTTAATCCAAAAGATATTGGTAGCCTATCTGGTAACCAGATTATTTGGTGAAGTATGAGAGACTACGTTTCATTATAATGCTGTGCTTTCATTCCATAGCGATTGACTTGGCTGCATTCTAGCAATTTTATTACTGCAAGTTTTTTCAATCTTTTATACGACTGAAATATTTTCAAGCCCGCAATGCTAATCAAAATAAGCCAGGGTTGATACGTACTTGAATGACTTGTGAGTAAACCTGAACTTCTAATGTTCGTGTTATATATACCACATGTAAAGAGAAGAGTTGCATTTTGGACCTCTCCTGGGTTTGAAGTGAGTAGGTCAGTCATGATTTCATGTGGAATAGAAGTAAGATAAACAACTGGATGTAAGGGTGCATTTAGAAGTGAGTATTTTGGTAACCTTCTCCATTTCGATAGGGTTGTTCAAGTGTAGCTGGATTCATGCATTATCCCACTCCTCCCCCAAATAATTAACATAGATGTTTATGCTACCTTATGCTTTTATCTTACAGGTTGAATTTGAGTGGCTTAGGCAGTTTTGGTTTCAAGGCAAGCGGTATTTGAAGTGTACTGATTGGTGGCTTAAGCCGATGGCTAAATTGGAAGAGTTTTGGAGAAAAATGGAGATTATGGTAAGTACTAGTATTATAGTCTAAAGTGTCTAGAGCTTAATTCTGAGAGCACTCAGAATTATGTTTTTAATTGTACTGGCGTAACGGGATTTAAACTTCATTCAGAACATATGCTAAGTAGAATCCATGTCAGCCTTCCGCCAATAGCTGTTATTTTTCTCCCTCACGTAGCGAGAAGAAATGTGAGCAAGGATCCAAAACTCCAAGGTTTTATTTTCTGACTTTGTTTTTTCAAGTTTGACAGTCCTGTAAGATGACTGTCATGTATTACATCACACCAATTGGTGCGTGAAACTATGCGTTGTCAGCTTTTTCATGCAACACCAAGACAACTCTGCCAATGACAACCTTGGTGAATGCATCTTAGGAGAGCTGAGAACAAAATGTGGTGATCTGGAGGTACAACCGTCTGTCTGTAGTCTACCTGCCCATTTACACCATATCTGGAACAAACAAGAGATGAGTTCCTTGAATAATTGTAGTGATATTGCTTCCTTTGGACTTTAAAGTGCATGATTTCTATGACAACACACTCGGAGGCAAGCACCATTAGCAGAGATTCATTTGGGAGACTTTACTAATGTAAGTGTTCAATGCAGTTGCCTTGTGTGCCTGCTTCTAGATTTGTACACAGAAGGACCTATATTGATAAACGTGTTTTGCTCACGTCCATACATCTGCATCTCAGGCTTCTCAGTCAGTTCTGCTGGTCACAGCATAAGCCTTAATTTTTCTGCCGAGGATGCTGAGTATGATTTGTAGTAGAGCTGGAATTGTGGTGCAACATGAATATGCTCTTAAGATTTGAGGGAAATGTTGTGACTCACTAATGTGCTCAAACGTCTTGCAAGCTTTCCCAGCAGTGGCTGGTTTCAGACTTGGAAAATAAGTGTGGAAAAGTGGAACTTTAATTTGTGAAATCGGTTACCGCAAAGGATCAGTGAACATTAAACTTTGCTACAAAAGGAGAGAAATTATTTATAACTTGTTTATGTGCGGTTTTTTCCTCATTTCTGTGTTCTTACGTGCTCACATTCTTGAGCGAACTTTATAATTTAAAAAAAATATTTTGGTTTGTTTTTCTTTCAAATGACAACTTTCTTGTAACGCAGGCTTAGATGAGGTAGAGACAAGAATGTTTGATTGTTATTTTATATCCGTTGTGTGTTGAGAACATGGAAAACTAGCAAACTCAGGAGTTCTCAAGGGTTAGATTTTCTGCAATTGGTGTGACATTACCATGTGTCTCTAATTAGAAACACGGTGGTGTCAGTGTATCTCCTTTCAACAGGCCGCAGGATGATATTTATCAGCAAACTGACAGTTGGACCAAGACAGAAGCTGCTTCTAATTTAAATTTTAAAAATTACTTCAGTGTTTTATGACTTATAACATATTAATCACAATTAATTTCGGCTATTGAAGGAGACAGAAGAGGATGCTTGTTGAGAATGTCTGTTTCATTGAGTCTCTAAGTAAATTTGACGCTTACTGTGTTTGGGACTTTGAGGTAGGCTGTGTGTTTTGGGTTAAACCTACATTTTGTCCTCTAATGTTTTGTAAAGTGACAGTAGGGGGCAATGTTGAGCCACAGTTTTAATGCAATAGCAGGCACTGACTTAATAAAAATACGTAGAAGCGTAGCATTAACATCAAGAATTATCCCTGTTGCTTCAAGTTAAATGTAATCTCTAAGATTCCATAACACAGGAAATCAGTTGTGGGTTAACAAATTCAACAGCAATTTAACATAAAAAGTGCAGTGTTTTGGTGCACACTTAGCTTCCATAGCATTAAGTTAAATCACAAAGGTATTTCTGAAGGTTCTCAGTAGTCTGCAGTCGATGTTTTTCCTCCAAACTTATAATTATAGCTGGATGGTTGTTAAAAAAATAAAATTGGGGCACAATGCTAAAACTAAAAATGTCTTACAATTGTTGATCTTCTCTCAGAAGAATGTTGTTAATTAAAAGGAATTATTTCTTAAAAGAAAGTACTTAAGCGATGTATTTTTCGTACTTATGTGTGTGAGCTGAACAACTCTTGACTTATGTTTTTTCAGTGTATGTGTCTGCAGTGATACAAAAGTCAGCCTGGGACTCCCTGCATGCCCTCCCATTCCCAAGCTCCCCATCTTATTTGTTAAAGCAGTTATAAGGAAGAAAAGAAAGCTTTCCAAAATAATTTCTGATTCTACTAGTTGTAATTACTCTCACGTCATGTAAGAGTTTGATACTGCAGGAAGTTTAACCCAGTGTATTTAAACCTTTGGGCTTTATTTAATATTTTTTTACATTATAGCAAGCACACAGTTTTATCATAATGTTTATTCTTGGCATTTCTTTCCCCGAGGATAGTTTTAGTTAGAGCTTACTCTTGTGATGTAAATGTTAAACCTTTCATTTGAATGACATTCTGATAAAACATCGCATTTCCCACAATATTACCTCATGAATTTGTGAACCATTAAATGCAGAGCAGTTTAACCAATCTCCTTCTACTTTCTGCCTCCCTTGAAAATACGAAGGCTATTCAAATGTTCCAGGGTTCTTTTTTTTTAAAAGTCACCCAAGATTAACACATTATCATCTGCAACATCAGGATAAATGCTTGCTGAATTCAAAAGGAGAGTTACCATTTGAAAAAAGCCTGTACAAGCTTTGCTTTCTGGGTAAAGAGAAGTCTGAAAAGCTCAAATCTCATGTGATGTGAGGAAGTCTTGGTGTAGCTGTTCTGAGATTCAGTGGAAAGACAATTTGTCTCTCAGGGTCTGATATCATGCAAACCTTGCAATCTGACATTTATTTTAGCTATGAAATCTTTTAACACCATGCCAAATCAGTAAGAACTGCAGCAGTCCTACAGTCTTTTCTTGTTTATTTTGTTTTAGGCTGAGTTA
This sequence comes from Phaenicophaeus curvirostris, assembly GCF_032191515.1. Taxonomy (NCBI): domain Eukaryota; kingdom Metazoa; phylum Chordata; class Aves; order Cuculiformes; family Cuculidae; genus Phaenicophaeus; species Phaenicophaeus curvirostris. The sequence continues at coordinate 15,432,455 of NC_091405.1, forward strand.
CATTTGAATGAGTAAAATGTAAATCAATGAAATGGATTGAAAAGTAAACAAATGATTATACTTAAATATTGAATCTTTGAAAACTTTTTTACTGTACCTAGTGTTCTTTTAAAAAAAAAAAATAAAATAAATGAAGACTGTAGTAGTGCTTTATGGTGTGAATTGTATTTCCTGCTTTGACAGTCCATTTAGCAATATAGCAATGTATTTATATGGCAGTTGGCCTTAATAACCTTTATTGACTTTAGTGGGCAAGAGCCAAGACTGGGATTATTAAAATGTATCCGTTTCATTGCCGTCTGAAATAACAACATATATAATTATGTTAGATAGGGTAGGTTCCATTTAATCCCACCTATTTATGCAGGAATTCAGAAAGATGAAAGAAAATTGTAGAACTAAAATGTAGAGAAGAGTATGACCGATGCGGGGTCATACTTAACAGCATCCCCTTCTGCCTGCTGTAAAGGGTCAGGGGTTTACAGCCTGGCAGTTGGATTTGAATCTAGGCTGAAACATCAGCTACAAAATCTCAGCCCAGGACCATAATATACTTTTTTTTTTTTCAAATTCAAACAAGGGTTTAAGAATGTATTTGAGTCAGTATTTCAGTTCCTCAATGACCATAAAAAGCTAAAAAGCAAAATATGGTTTTAAAAGGAATCCTCCTAGCTTCTGTAGACTTTGGCATTTTAAACAGCTAACCAATTTTGTTAAAAACAACCCCAACATATAATGGGATCGCAAACAGGCTGCTTGATTGTTTATTTTTTATATTCTTTAGAAAATGCAGAGCAATTTAACTGACATTTGAATTGGTTTGACCTTGTAAACCAGAATTCAAGAAATTCTGAGGTATGATTTAAATTTCTTGTTTAGCTTTCCTGTTGTGCATAGATATGGCAATGTCACACTCTTTATTGGGGGGCCATGCCGTGATGGGCAATCCCATTTGCCTAATGAGCTGTGAAATGTAGGCACAACATGGCAAATCAAAGATCTAAATTTTAACCATATTTCTTGTCTTTTGGGGCTCTTCTTACCTGTTTAGGCCAGATCCTTTAAATAAATTTAATTTTGGCAGGTTGTATTTTGTGTATACTAGCAGTCGGATTGTTTATCTTAAATAACAATAACACAACCTGATTCTGAAGACTTGCTTTTCTTTTTTGGCACTAATTTCCTTGACCCCAATATTTTCAGCTGTGACAAATGGGAGAAAGGATTCGGCATTGCGTATAGTAGAATCACTACCTATCTTAAAAAAAAAAAAAAAGTTCTCTTGCACATCTTTCAGAAAAAAAATATTTACAATTCTGAGGGAATTCAGACTTAAGCTTCCAAAACAAAGTGTGTGCTGAAAGCACAAAGGACTGTGTTTATGATTCTCTTTGAAGTGTTTTTGCAACAGGATAAGGAAAATTTTAGAAACTGTCTGATAGTGTTCAGGGTAAATACTTAAACCCCTTTAGAGAATTTCACACACAGATACAGTGCAGCAGAAAAAAGGATACTTATGTTTCCTAAAGCTGCTACAGCCTACAGCTTTGTACTTAAAGACAGAGGTGTTGAATAGAATTCTACTGAGGATACATCCAGTGACAATATCTACAGGAACATCAGAGCAAACCAGTGGATAGCACTTTCTGTTTTTAACCCTTCTGTGAGCTGGTTGAGATCTGAGCTGTGTTGATAGGAACCGCTATAACATTTCTGTTATAAACGGGAATTCTTTACAGGGTAGGCTTCCAACTCATCCAGCACACTGTGAGAAGTACACTCAAAACGTTAAGGTTATAATGTAAACAGGCACAAGCCGTAAAGAATTTAGGACAATTTTTGTCCTATGGGAAAGGGAGATGTGTTTCTGACAGCACAGATGGGAGGACCATGGGTGGCTCCTGCATCTCGTGTGGCTGGTGGTGTGCGCTGCAGTGGGTGGCACGAAGGCGGTGAGCGTGCTCTCCTGTTCCCCTGCTCTCTTCTGGTGGGTTTGCACCCCAGTTACAAGTTTGCATTTGTCAGTGTTCTTATGCACACAACTTTATCTTGGTGAGCTTCATGTTTGGATGGCTAAAATTCTATTGTCTTATGTTTAACTCTTACTGTAAGGGGGGTTCTGTCTCCTTCACTGTGTTTTTATACTATTGGATGTATACGATTGCCTATAGTGTAAACATGCCCTCGTATATCACATGTGATGAGCTCTGTATTAGTATTTGAAACATAAATCCATATAACATGATCAGCAGAAATCAAAGTTGTGCTTATACGTCATGCCTCAATCCTGTATTTGAGTTGTGTGCATGGAAAATGGATCGCTGTGTCCCAGCTGGGCACTGTGGCTTGAACAGGATTCTTCATGACGTGTGAAAGTGTTCTCGTCTTGGATAGACTACCAGAGCAGGTCCATAGTGTGACCGTATGTATACGTAGATGCTTCTGCACACAAATATGTGCACAAGTATGTTGTTTTTTTAACTGTGATGATCTTCTAACTAACTTCTTTATATAACCTCTGAGTTATATAAAGTTATATTTAGGGAAGAGGCATTTGTAGGGAACTGCTTGCAGTTCTTGGCAGCAGGAATAATGTAGGAAGAGGGTTTAGAGAGCATTACACTACACTTGATGGTACTGCAAGTAACCCAGTGTGTGGCAGAGAAGGAAGAGCTCAGGCTCTAGTTCCTGCTGCATCCCTGTGTCAGTCCTCGAAGGATCGTGTAGAAGCTTGTGTTGCCCTTATGTTGTTAATGAGAACTATGTTATCGGTTCCAGTGGAAGGAAAATCTGTATGAAGGGGCTACTGTTGATTATATAAAACAGTCTGCGCTGTTTCTTGCCTTTTTTCCCCAGAGGATTGGATGGACATATACTGGAATAATAAAACTTCTTTGTATTAACACACTGTTTATCAAGGCTTATTATTTGTGGTGGAAATAGCACAGTAGTAGTGATGTCCTATTGTTTTACTAGTCAAATTATTCTTTGCAAAGCCTTTTGTGTTCTGAGGAATCCATTTCCTAGTAGAAAAACTGAATAAAAGACCGTATTTAAACACTGAGAATAACATTTCTTGAAGAGAAATTATTCTGTGATTTTGAAACTTGTGTATCTATGTTATATAAAACTTGATTAATAATTAACTATAGTTAAAGTGGTTTCTAATTCTCCTTTATGCAATCATGGAAGTGACTGGATATAGAGCTTATGGATTTGTACATTTGTGTATGTATTATTATGGACATGTCACATGCTACCAAAAAAATTGGATTGGTGCTAAAACTGTGAATTACAGTGGCTTGGCAGGAATAATTTTTACTGTGATTGCTGTAAACTAGGAGGGGTTATGATTTTGAATGAAAGTGCAAGCAAATGGCAGTGTCACCATCTATATTATTGGAGTTTTTTTTTGAGGGTGCAACTAGTATTGCTGAACATGGTTTATTAATATTGTTGTTGCAGTGGCTATGTAACCACTATAAAATACGATACAGCTGTTTTGCTTTCCAAGTGGCTTCCGTAACCAAAGGAGGTGCCATCTTCTGAAAAGCTACCCTCGCTGCACTAACACCTTTTCTTTCCTATCTGATCATCAGTCCTTCTAGTTCCTAACAAGATCATGGGTGAATAGTGTGTTTGCAATGTATTTGTTAAGTTACTTAATCTTTGATCAAAATTACAGTGCTCATTTCATATGAAGAAATAAAATTTGGCTTCAGTACTTGCTGTGGAAAGCGTTATGGTTTAATAGATTAGGTGCTAATTCTTTCAGTAACCCTCTGTTTAACTTTTGCAAGTAATGAAATGTGGTTTTCAAAATCAGTGTGGAGATCAAAATCTTGGGATCTTAGTTTGGTTTTTAATCGCAGTCTATTTCTGGTCATAAATTCCTCATCAATAAAATGAGGCTATGATTTTTACTGTAACTTAAAGAGCTTCTTATTGGCCACGTCCTAGGGAGAGGACATTCTGCAGTGGAAGAAACCAAATAAATTTCTGCCCCCTTTCCCCCACTCCCCAAATTGTAGGATTTGGGCCACATCTGAGATACTTTTTTTTTTTAAAATATATGTAATAGATGGGAAAGATTACGTTCGTTTAAACATGGGAGAAGGAGCTTAGTGCTTTTTGGCTGACCCTGGTTGTCTCATGGCAGTCCTATTTGTAGTTCTTAGAAGTGTTTGAGGGAATCCTTTTTGCGCTTTTCATTTCTTAATATACATGCTTCTGCTTAATAATCCTGAAGTCATAGACACAATATACTGTTTACTATTCTGCAGTAGGAAGGTAATTACTGGCTTGTCTCAAATGTCTCTAGTTAACATCAGGTTTTGGCAGTTCTCCTTGGACTGCTAGTGAATCCAGACTCTCACAGCAGAGGCTCTAATATCAAGTTTAAATGCAGCAAATCTTCTAAATTATTCTTGTAAAATAAGATGATTGTTTTTCACAATCAGACTAGTGGCATCTCTTTTCCTAGAACTTATTTTGAACTTCTGTAGTATACTGGAATGATTAAGGGCATGGTGAGCACAAGCCAGATATTTGGTTTTGAATAGGAATGGTGGCTGCGGAGCTACACTCAAGATTAATCCAACTTCATGGTTAGCATGCACTATTACACAAAGTGCGCTGTTAAATAGCTGGGAATAGTGCATCAGTTCATATTTTCTAGCTGCCTAGGGATCAATATAATTGTATAAGACACTGAAGTGATGATTTTATTTTTATATGTGCTTAAGATCAATATTTTTATGTGTGTGTATACATGTGAGATGCAACACAAACCCCCCCTGAGACTGTGCCTGTAACCCTTTTTTTTAACAAATTGAGAAAATCAACCACGAGTGCCTTCAAAACAGTTCCCTTCTGAATTGACACGCAACTGCATATGATGTTGCTGATGTTCAAAGTAATTCTGCAGATAATTTTCTGAAAGGCTGTTGAGGATCTCTGTTAGTGTTGCTTTCACATCTTCTACTGACAAAAAAATGGGTTCCTTTGAGCACAGATTTGACCTTTGAGAAGAGGCAGAAATTGCAAGGAGCGGGGTCTGGCAAATAGGGTGGGTGCTCAAGCACAATACTTTTATCAGCTAAAAACCACTTCACAGACAAAGCGTTGTGGGCTGGCGTGTTGTCTTGATGTTAGCTCACTGTTTGCTCTTGCACAGTGACATTTTCTGACCAAGGGTAAGAAAACATCTGATTTGAATGTGTCTACTCGTACTGAGTGAAAGCGATGGATTTGAGCCTTGTCTCACTGTGATGGGTTAGAACACGTTCTATAACGATCTCTTTCTGTCCTCCCCACTCTTGGTTCCTGAGATATAGGATTAGTCTGAGTTTTTTTCTGTTTCAAACTTTGTATATACTGCTAATAATTCTATTTTAGCTCAGTCTTCAAGCAGCGTGCCACATGCTAATGGATTAAGGCTACAATAGCCATCTAGAAGGTCAGTTGGCTTTTTAATGTTGTAGTGGGACTCCACTTGGATAAATGAATTGTAAAACTTTTATTGTCAACCAGACATGTGGTCGTGTTAAGTTTACTCGTTGTCGTCCTTTACTAATTGTTTTCATGCTATCCAATGTCATGCTTATATTTAATGAAGTAGGAGATTTTGTGCTGAAATAATGTGCAGTAGTAGGACCACACTCCTTTGCTCAAAGCTGATGGTTGGTTATGTTGCTGATGGAAGATTTGGACAGAAGTTATTACCCATGTAGTACCAAAATACACGAAGGTGGTACTTCCCAGAATTCCTTGAGGTGATAGGGCATCTGAAAAATCGGTACTTAAGTTTTATATTTCTGTCTTCTCTTACTGGGAGGAGGAAAAAACACAATGGTATTATGTGGACAACGGTAATAACACCTATCGCCAAGCAGTGAAGTAATATGGAATTAATTCTGTTTTGTGTCAATGTAGATGCTCAGTGTAAAAGCCAGTACAAGTCCTGGTTATATCTTAGGCTGAAATGGATTACAAAAAGACATAAGTAGATTTATTAATATTTCTGACTTTTAAAAGTGATATCTTCATTAATGCAACCATTCAGTGACTGACTTTGTCTCTCAGAGGAATGACAGGAAAAAAAATAGAGGTTACTAGTCTTTGGCTTTCATGTAGGACATACTTGAAACACATGCTTATAAAACATATATACAATCATGGGTCAATTCCACTGGTGGTCATTATGCTAATGGGAGTGTGAATTTACAGTATCAAAACTCAGGAATATACTGTGGAGGGGTACAGGTGGGTGTGACTACAGCTGAACTAGTCCTGAAAACTCATAAAATTTGGAAAAATATTAAATAATAAAAAAAAAAGTTCCACTGATTTCTTGCATACATGACTGAGTTCTCAACTTTTTTCCTTCCTTGTCATCTTCTACATTTTCTTGTTAAATGTAAAATACTTTAATTGAATCACAGCATTAGCCGGCTTTTTCCAACAAAACAGCAGATTTAGACTCTTCGCTGCTAGTTCCAAAAGTAATATTTATACAGAGAGAGCTCGAAGACAAAAATTGAGCACATAGATGTATAATCCCAGAGGAATAAACTGACTTCTACTAGACAAGCTGAAAGCTGATTAAAATATTTCTCATCCTTTGGGTATGCAACAGCTTTTGATGATGGAGAGTGTATTAATATTCAGCTTAGCTGCTTGTCGACACTTCAGACAAGTCCCAGGAAAGACTCTGATACTGACCAGGTTTTCTCACTCTGCCAGAAATCTTTATGAGACACAGAGCAGCACCCTTGTACTGGCAAAAGCTGAGATAAGAATAATTCTATTTAGCTGTCTTTATTTTAGACATTGTCTTTAAACATTTTGGAAGGATTGATAATTTTAATGAATTCTCTTAATGATATAAACTTGTTTAAATACAACAATAGAAAAAGATTAATTTTAATTGTTTTAAAATAAGAACGTTGTAATCTATTAAATTTTGAATCCATTTGTCCAAGTTGCTTGTAAATATACAAAGATCCCAGTAATTATATCAGTGACTGAAGTTTTTGGAGTGTCTTCCTGCTGCAGTTATTTTAGAAAAGTCAGATCTGAGGTGTTGGGGTTATGTTCTCTTAAGTTCATTTATTCCATCGTAATGTAATACCTATCTTCCAGACAAGAATGAGATGTAAACAGCTGCTTTATCAGCTGATACTACTTCTGTTCTTTTGTTGGCATGCTGACATATGGGGTGTTTGCTTTTTCCCCTTCCACAGTGACTAAATATAGTATCTCTGGAAAACATGTCATATGAAGTGTGAGGTGCCGTTAGGATGGCTCAAGGGCTAAATACTTCCTGTAATAGGTGAAAGAGCGTGGCTTAATCAGCTTAGTTAACTTAATTAAGCTGTGCTTTTTCTCATGGTACAGCCTTAAAGTGTATTTTATTTAGAAACTGTATTTCATAGTTGTGGAACGGCATGAAGTTGAAGAAATCCTGTTTGATAGTGGGCTTGTAAAAGGGGTAATTTGCTAGTTATTCTGCATTGGGTGGGTTTTTTTACTGAAGATTTAAAGGATGAATTCTAGTTTAGTTGAGGTTGTAAAGGCTTCTTGGACTGAGAGAGTCTGCTTTTCTTTTTTACCCCTATATAATTTTAATGTTCTTATACCTGGGGAGAGCTGTCCTGTTCATCCCAGCCTCACCTTGCCTGCTTGCAGATGTGTCACCAGATTCTGTGGCACCACCTTCTTTTGTCATTCTTTAGAAGGAGGTAAAGTACTGTGACATGGTTGTCAGGATGTGGATCTTTTGTCTCCCAATCTCTGAGTCTCTGCAAATGTATGATTAAAAAATAAAGCAATTTGAACTGAGTTATTCTTCCTTGAGATGAATTGCTCTATGTTCTTCATGAGGTACTCCACATTATAGAAAAGATCTGCTTCTTCTCTTGGGGAAACATTAGGATCCTGGTCCTGGTGGAACCCTCCTGTCTGGGAGGTTAGAGAAGACTGGTCAGCAAGGCACAGTAAGCACTGGGCGAGTTCTACTTCCCATCGCTTTTGGTGCATCATTTCTTTTAATGTTTGTTTACTTACTTACTTACCTGTGCAGATTTTTGAAAGAGTAAGATGTGGGGGAGATAGCAAGCAGGACAGCAGGTTGCACTTGGCCAAGGAAAGACTGGCAGCAGGTGCCAATAGCCTGTAAAAACATGGGAAAGTGAGGGGTTCAGAGCTGTTGTTTTGACAGAATAACAGGACTAAAGGAAATATGAGCAAGGACTCCTGGGACAGGAGTTTTGAAGAGCTGTAGTGGTTGGAAAACTTGAAACTAGGCTTGTAGGTGGAATGAGCCTTTGGGTGCAGTGGGAATGGAAAACAAGCTTGACAGGAAAAGCTTTGGAGATTGTGAAAGAGTAGGAAAGGATGACAAAGGCTCTCAGGCAAAAAGGAGTGGACTGGTTTGATTTGGGAGAAAATAGAATAGGGGAAGCTTTGCGATGGGGGGAAGTGGTTATGGAGAAGATGGCAGAAGATAAGGTAGGTGTGTGCCTCCTCCAAAGCGAAATATTTTGAGTAGTGATTTCCTTGCATATTTCTTTTTTGTCCCTTCAAAAACTTTGTGTTTTGATAGAAATGTCTTCATGGATGCTTTTGTGTAGCAATAATACTGCACTTAATATGCTACTGAGTTACACTATAGAACGAAATCAGGGAGAAATAGTGCTTGTTTAAGCAAAAAATGCAGAAAGCTACTTCAAGTAGGTTTGAAAGTACTTCATTTTAATGTGACAAACATAAATTACCCAGAAAAAAAATCAGGGAAATTTTATGTGTGTAATTTTTTAACAATTTAGAAGATGCATATGATGTTTAAAATGTGTAAATTATTTTTCTGTATTTACGTACATAAACATGTGTGCACACAGAGATACACACACGTGTACACAGAGGTGAAATGAGGTTTATCTGTTTAGGTACTGAGCTTGCAGTTGCAGACCCTCACTGAGCTGATACAGTATGGCAGTGTTGCATCTTAGTACCTCCCACTGCTTGGGCATAATGCTATGGTAGACTTCAGTGTTGCTCGATTATATGGGGTGTTATAATTTCCTGATGACTGGTTATGTTATTTATAATACAGAGGGTGTTAATCCTTTGGTGATTAACACTCTATTTGAATTACCGGAGGTCAAAGGTACATTCTTTATTTGGTGTGTTTTGTTGGATTTTTTTTTTTTGGTTTGGAGCTGGTTTATTTTTTGTGGTTTTTTGTTGTTTTTTTTTTCTTTTTGTGCAGCTCTTTCCTTTGAGATATATATATATATTATTTTTTGTACCAAAGTTTTTTTGTTTTCAGTTGTATCTAAAAATTACTTTGACATAATTTGGGGTGGGCAGAGGAGAGGCACATCCTTCCTCTCTAGAGGCCCAAGCCTGTTGAAGCAGCGGTCATTAGATCCTAAATTCTCTTTGCGGTGAATAGATCTTCCAGAAATCCTCTGTTTAAAAATGGTGAAGAATCTCTTAACTGCAAGCAGCATAGTCAAAAGCACATGGAAGAAGGTATTCCCGACACTGCCTCTAAAAGAGTAGATATCTACCTGTGTCTCAGTAGAAGCCAATTTGGAGAGGTTTATTAAGGAAAAAATTATACGTGTGTGTATATGTACATATATATATTAAAATAGTGTGTGTGTATGTACATATATATATTAAAATAGTGTATATATACATACATGTACACGCACACACTTCATTATGTGTAAATATGTATGGCTCTCATTTAAGGTGATTTGGAAATATTGTTGAGATCCTTGTCCAAAACTCAGCTGTTTCCCAGTTACTGTGTATTCAGAACTGAGGAGCTATTTTAAAATCCTTCGATTCTTCCAAGGATTGTGGCTCCACAGAAGCTATCCTTACCCTTGTATTTCAAGCCTTTCTCTAAGTACCACAGCCTTTTTTTCATGTTTTGCTGAGCTTCAGACTGTAGTATGTTCTCAGCTGAAATGATGGCAGTCTTGGAAATTAAAAAGGGAGATGGTAGTCTGTGTCCACATTTTCCAGTAGAGGAGTAGCTGATCTTGACTTGTTTTTTGAAGAAAACTCAGCATCAGACTGGGCTGTGTTTCTTAAAGGGCTGGAGCTGATGAGAGGAAAACAGCAAAGGCTTTTTGCCGTTTTGTTTTTAACACAGTGCTGTGTGACAGCTCCAAGAGAGTTCAGTTGTGTGTCCAGGTTTTCTGAGTTGCTGTGTCCAACTGCAAAGACTTTCCAGTGATCTACAGCAGTTGTCAGGGTTTACTGAAGCACGCTGTGACACTAGCTGTGCTCCCTTCTATAGAGATGGCTGTACCACATTCCTAGACTGCCAGTGCCAAGGTTGATGTTCCACCTGGAGGTTTCATGATGCTGTGGGCATTCCACAAAATCCAAATCTGGAAAAGTATGGGGGTGGCAGAAGACCCGCAAGAGTTCCCTCACTGACATTTTTCCATTGTAAAACTTCTGTGGTGGTACCTGAAACTGTCCAGTTACAGATTTGTGTTGATGCATGGTAGCCCTTTGCAATGTTTAGGACTCGCTTATTGCATGTAAACAAAGAAGGTGGACAAAGAGCAAGGAAGGAAACGTTGATGTTAGGAAGCCAAAACCAAAAGCAGAGCAGCTCTCCTGGTGGGGTTGGTATTTCACTCTTCAGACTGTAGTATATTCTCAGCTGAAGTGATGGCAGTCTTGGAAATTAAAAACGGAGATGGTAGTCTGTGTCTGCATTTTCCAGTAGAGGAGTGGCTGATCTTGACTTGTTTTTTGAAGAAAACTCGGCATCAGACTAGGCTGATGAAGCGTTACGAATGTATGTTTTGCAGAGCTGCAAGGTGAGATCACCGGTGTTTAAAAGCTCTGTTTTAACTCGGTCACCAGCTATGGGCTTAATGCCTGAACTGCTGGATGAAGCAATTTAATCTGTCAGAAAATGTAAACATATTATAGTAATCTATCCTTAATCTACATACTGAGTCTGTGGTTGTTTTAATGTTGCTCAACTCAGATAGGATGGGTGTTCAGTAAGTGGAAGCTTAGGGGCAAGATGCTTCTGTCCAGCTACTCGTTTGATGATGTTGTTTTACTGTCTATTGTGTGCTAGTTTCCTCTCTGCTTTTCTCTCTCATGTTTTGCTTGGAGCCCTGTGAGGTGCTAAGATTAGTGCTGGTTTGCTTTTGTCATAATCGTTTGTGTTTGCTGTGACAGATAGGTGAAAAAGTATTATTTTTTCTGCTCCAGCACGCAAGGAATCTGGCTCAGACACTGAGGACAATTAGCCCAATGTTGTGGGATAAAAAGTGGGCATGCTAAAATTTTAGAGAGACTTTTTTCCTGTACCTGTTCCATGGGGAGCTCTTTATATAGCACTGTGGCTTCCTGCATCGCTTTTCTGTTTAGGTGTGTTTAGCTGCTGCCTGCCATTCAATTGATGGCTTGTGATTAGCTTTATTTCTCTTGTACAAACACTAAACGCCATACTGGATTCATGCCTTCTTTTTTTGTTCCTTTAGTTTCTCACTTACATTTTTATAATTTTGTTTGCACTTAGGAATGTGGGTTTCTTTCTACTTCCGTGGAGAGTGAGTAGTCTGGCACCACAAAATAAATGGAAAGCATAAGAACTGTAAGCAGGATTCAGTAGAAGGCAGAATTAAAGGCTGAATTGGTTTTGTGAGCAGAGAGAGAAAATAGGAGGAAATGAGTTGCAGGAAAGAGGGAAGAACAGGGAAGGATAACAACTGTAAGAAGGAAGATAGCGTAACAAAGTGAGAGGAGTTAAAAAATAGAGAGAAATGGGAATAAACATAATGGAAGTATGAGAGTCTTTGAAGTGCAAGAGTGTGTGACAGGAAAGAGAATAGTCATAAATTGGAGAATGTCTGTACTGTTTAAACTTTCTTTGTAGACAGAGTAATGAAGTTAATGTGGAAGTTGATGCCCCATCATTGTTACTGCATGAAGTCAGAAAACCCACAGTAAGTGGTAGAAGAGGAAAGATAAAGTAGACAGGTATTTGCTTTCATGGATCCAAAGAACTGCAAGGTATTGATGTGAAGATCTAAATTTTCATCTTTGAAACCTGAACTTACTTGCTGCAGCATTTAATAGGGTCTTGCTCTGTGAAAATTAAATCTGTAAACTACTAATAACCAATGATCCAACTAGTTAAAAATGTGAATTTTATGTGAATGCATTATTACACTTTACAGATCAAAAATAGGGTTTTTTGTCAGCTGACGTATTTCTGAGGCAACTTTTATCAAAGAGGAGTTCTATTATGGTCTTATTGTAGCAGAACACTCAGCCTCAGAGTCTGCATATAGGACATTTGCGATAGTGTCTGTGTGTGAAATTTATAGTGATGGGCTGCCTTATTAAAACCAGGATTTATTCTCATTTTTAAAGAAGTTTTGATACCTGCTTCAGAGGCAATTGTAATGGAGAAACGTGCAGAATTTTCACACGTAGATCATGTAGCAGCTTTGTGCTAAGATAGAATAAGCAGAGAGCGACTACCCTGCCAAAAGGTAAATCTGAGTCATGTTATCAGAATTTTTTTTTTTTATTTTTCCTGAGGTGTGTACCTAGCTCCTGTAGTTCTGGAGGATTCATTTTCCCTTCTACCATCTCCTCAGGGTCTGCCTGCATCTTCACCAAACCTGCTCGTTCCTGACATCTGGTGTGAGTCCACTGCTTGCGCTCGTCAGACACTCGTCAGAGGAACGTAAATGGCTCTGCCGTTTCAGATGGTTCTTTCAGGGCTTGGAGCACTTGAGCAGGCTGTTGTTGATAAGGTTCCACTCCTTGTCTCAGGGCCAGTTCTTTCTTGTTTTCATGGCAACTTTTTAAATAACTTCATCTAGCAAAGTATGCTTTGCAGCAACTCACTATTATAAGTCATTTCATAGTCTTTTTTGTGAACTAGAACAGTCACTGGCTATTTTTTTTCTAGATGAAGAGTAAAAACGAGCTATGCAGGGCTCAGTAGTTGCAACTATTCTGTTTTGGGTTTCTATTTTTGTTTTTGTTTTTTTTTTTCCTGAGGTGGAAGAGTTAATGTATGTTGTAGCTCAGAAATGAGGTTATGGGATATTATTTATATATTTTACAACAATCAGTATATTCTGACCCTTAAGATAGATAGACTTTTTTATGGAGGGGGGAAGGGTATTGCAATGTAAATGGTTAAAACGGAGCTGCAGTTACTTGAAAGAGACAAATATACATTCATTATTTCCTGAGTGTTGTTTTTATGGGAGAGCAAAGGAAGCAATGGCTGGGTGTCATTAAGGAGTAGCTAGTGGAAAGCGGTGAAATGAGCAATGAGACTTGTAAATTGTCATGAAAACTGAAATACCAGGGTACAAAGTACCGCTTATCCTCACAGATATGGATACCATATGGAAACATGAAGGGAAATGGAGAGTAGGAGACAAGAATCCTGTTATTCCTTGCACTTTCATTTGCTTGCTATTTGTTTTGGGAAATGACTGAAGAAGTTGTGCGTGAACCTTCCTCTGGCACGGTGTTCGTTGACAAGACACCTGTCATCCCTGTGAGGCTTCCTAAAGTTCCTTTTGGTGTCATTCCAACTTTGGTACTTCTGATCATAATTTTATTGTTGTTTTTCCAATAGTTCTAGAATAATCTTTTCTTGACTGTCCCTAGATTGAAACCTGTAATAATTGCCTGGTACTATAACCCTTCTCTCTCTTACAGCATTTCATTACTTTACTTAAGAAAAGCAGTCTGCTTTGATTGTGTTACTGCTGTCCCTGCCCTCTCTGCCTCCTCTTTTTTCCTTTTTCTGAAAGTTACCATCTCTGGACAGCTTTCTGCATCTCTCTTTTATATATCTTTGGATGAGAGTACTTTGATAGCAGATGTTGAAAGGATTTGGCTTTTGGAAAGATGCTATGTGGTCCCTGTGCCTTTCAGTTGACAGAGTGAGAGCCTTTGTCAGCTCTATTGGGGCTGCTACAGCTGTGAAAAGATTTTTATCAGCAGCTCAGCTGCTTCCTCCTTCTCACCATCTGAACTACACACCTATGTACTGGCCAGAGTTACAACTGTTTTGTATTAATTTTATATTTCTCTGAAATTAACAATTTTTAAGGAAGATCTTTTAAAGTCTACCAATATCCAGTGTAGTTATCCTGTAATGGTTATTCAAAATGTAAATTATACCTTCTTTCACTGTTGCTCTTCTGACATGGTCTTTGTGAAGCTGTACTTGAAAATTTCCTCTTCTGATGATGTCCCCCAAAGTTAATGGTTGGCTGTTACCAAAGCAAGAGTGTTATAGCACATGCAAAACCAGAGCGAGCATGCCTACCTACTCTTTGTTATTGTTACTGACATTTGAACTCAGCTGTTTTGCTTCATATCATCTCAGGGGACCATGAGTGTATTTGCTTTTGTCCTCACCTAAAGTAGTGTAAATGAGCGTCTATTCGACTATTTCAGCAAGATAATTTGATTTTTAAGAGTAAATCCTTTTGTCATAGCTAAGGGTGTTATATTAAGAGAGAACAAGAAAAGCCTCACAGTAAGGTTGTATGGGAGGGCAAAAAAGTCGTGCAGAATTTAACAGAAGATGTATAAAGTCAGCCCCTGATGATTAAGTTTTACGCTTCGTGTCTTATAATTCTGAAAATTAATTTTTTGTATGTTGTGTCAAGCTGTCTGGGGTATGTTGTGGTGAAATTACAGATAATGAATTACTAGCCTTCCTACTCAAGCTGTCGAACTCTCTCCTAATTTTAGCACCACAAAGAAAAAAGGCAATTTAGTGGTTCCCTATGCTGTGAAGTTTAGTGCGAATAGTCTAGGAAAGCTGATATTTTAAGAAGTATTTTGTAGGTATAAAGATTACCATTACACCACTATAATGATTTTGCAGTGCTTTGCCCAGTGGAACACTAGCCTATTTGGGGGAAAAAAGTGTCCAAAGAGTATTCTAATTTCTGTTGTCTAGAGAAGTGCTCAGTGACACAGGACTAAAGGATAGAATCAACCCAATATATTCTCAATTTCAGAAACAGAAAAAAACTGAAATGTGAAGCTATTCCCCCTAGAAATGTTGTAAATCTTACAAAATATATAACCTTTCCTCTTCAACATACATCAAAGGCATAAAACTTGGGAGATTAAAATATGTTTTTAATCTTGGTTTGATGAGCAAAACTTTCACTGTAATATTTATTATGAGAGACTCTACTTGTGTTGCCTCTTCCCTTTGTTCTGTTTATATATGACTTCCTTTCTTCCAAAAAAAGTAGGAAGTATCACTTTCACAAAGCTAAGGGATATTGCAATGGTTTGTTCATTTAAGCTGAATCGTAGGCCCACGTGGCAGACACAAACTTTTCTTTTATTGTCCTGGGTCCCAGAGGAAGAGCAATGCTTTCTGATGGCTTCCAATGAATGCCTTTCATTTGTGGAGGAGTTTCAGTGGCTTATGCTGACTGTACAAAGATCAAACAGGCAGGAAAATTGTGGTTTTGAGAAACTTAGCCAAGATCTTTGTTATTTTCTCAGAAGTTTTTCTTCTATAACCCTGTTTTTTAAGGACAATATTGGGACAATTAGTTGTAGTGACTGTTGGAAAAAAAGCTTGTTCTATCATTTTCTCTTTAAAATTAGGTATTTTCTTAGTTATTAGAAAATTTGTAGGCACGTATAAAGAAAATACTAACCATAATTGCAGTCTGCCTTTATTGCATTTGGAATCAATGGTATCCAAAATTAATCTTAAAAAAATGTTGTGGCTTCTTGCTACTGCAATTTGATCTACATTGGGACACTGTGTTTGCAGAGTTTTGCTGAAATCATCCACGTTTTTTTGCCTGGGCACAAAGGTCTGTCAAACAGATTTGATTATGGGATTTGACTGTTTGAAGTCTCTTTTGTTTCAAGAACATTTTTTTTTTCTCAACACGTTTTCTTTGCTTTCTTCATAAAAATTTTCTTTTTGCCTAGCTATTTGTGAATTTAAGAATTGGCAAGAAATGTGCAGACCACTACATCTTTTTAACTGTAGTGATGGCATGTTTTGCCAGCAATACACAGTTTTCATTATGTTACTCATATAAAACCTCATGCTCATCATAAAAATGCAGATTTTGTTGATGGATTATTTTAATAAAACTAAAATGGCTTAAGTTTATCAAGTGAAACACGTAGCATCTTTAGAGGTCAGATGTAGCTAAAACTTGAACAGCTGTACAACATGCATCCTAGATTGTTTTTAATTGTCTTCCCTTTCTCTAACAGCAGTAATTCTTGTTTATATTGTCAAGACGCTTTCCACTGAGCACAAGCGCACCATACTTTAAGGTCACATGCTTAACCCCACTGCACAGTTACAATGCAAATAGGCCCCCTTTGTTTTCATTAATGCATGACGGGTGGGTGCAAGGCAAGGCTGTTCACAAGGCTTAAATAACTTATTGTATAAGTGTCTTAAAGAAAGCATATTTTGTCTCCATACCACAGTTGTTTGGCATTGCTCTTGTGCATCCAACCGGCAGGTAGTTTGGCAATGCATTTTTGTGTGTCATTTTGTTCTTTTGACCTGTGATACTTTTTTCTTTCTTTTTTTTTTAACTGAGCTAATGGATTCATCTCAAATAATACAAAATGAAGAAGCTTTTCCTTTCCTGATATGTTAAAAGTAGTAAACAAAGCTGGAGCTGCTCTTTTCCATGTGAAACCCTTAACAATTTACCAGTTGTTGTTAGTGTGTTGATGTAGAGGTTTAAAATGAAGACTTCATTAATATGTCAAATTAAGTTAGCATGCTCGGTGCTTTTTATCAGTTTGAAAGTTAACAAAGCACAGTCTTTTAAAATGATTTCAGGAGTTTTAAGTAAGTCTTCTGCTTTTCTACCTGTAGTCATTGATGTATGGAGGAAAAACATTGTTGAAATCTTAAAGAGTTATTTTGGTTTTGGTTATCTAGAATTGGCTCTGAGTCCCAAGGTTTTAGGTGATTTCAAACCCGACATTGATTTTAATCTGTGGCTGGCATCTATAGTTGTATCTGTAGGCCAAAAAAGTTGAAGTCACACTGTTATGTGCTGCATTGTGTCAAAAATTGAGCCTTTGTTTTGGGATATCTCCATTCCAGGTTGTTTGCTTTTTTAATATTTCATTATAATTTCAGACTGTTAATATTATTTGATTCATATCTGGTTTTAAGACAGGCTGATTTATACCAGCACATGAAAAGAGCATGTGCATGTGGCCATGGTCCATCCCGTGTGATGAATTTGGTCCAGGGAGGTTGTGTGCACCAGTTTCTGTACGCATACTGAATGTATAAGCACCAAATGAACAAAGCAAGGGGAAACAATTATCTCTGGAAGATGAAGCAATAATACATGCTTATCAAAGCAGAACACTGCACTCAATATGACAAGTTGTAGCTTAGTAGGAATAGTATTTTGTTCATTTTCAGACTGTGTTAATCAAGGTAGAAAATTGTTTTCTATTTGCCAGCTTGCATTTGAGACAAAAATAGCGGCTTTTCTGAGGTGGAAACTCTTCAGAAGGAAGTTCATAGTATTTGATTATTGTATTTTAAAACCAAATGTTGTGACAACACGTTTTCACAAATGATTATCGAATTATTCTTTTTCCTCGTAATAACTGCTAGGCTTTTAGATTTTGAATGAAGAAATCTTGTCTTGGCTTTTAATTTTCTTACCATTCATGTAAAATTTCTGCGCCTTTTCATAGGTGTTATTTATAGAGGAACTTAGTATACCTAGTGACCTCTTCAGTGTGAAAATAACTGATTTCACTTATCGTATAAGTTTAGACAGGATATCTGCCAAGTTTGAAAGGTTATTTAACACTTAGGGACATAGTAATAATTCTGATATGAGAGTAGTTCTGTCTGTTAATGAACATTTAAGAAACATTTTTGTGAAACGGACAAAATAAATTTATAGCATTTAAGACTCCAAATAAGTAGTACAACAGAAACAGGTCTTGCTGCATGCAGTCTCCTTGATGAGAATTGATGAATATGAACAAGTAGTCAAGTATCGTTAAAAGGCAGTCCATGTCCTAATGAAAATGGTTTAGTTGGTTTTTTTTTTCCTAAACCAATGTGAAGTTATCCCTTAAAATTGATTTGGTGATATAAAAAGATTGTATCTTTTATGTGTGGACTCTGAATGCTGTGAAGTGTTATTTAGTGCTATGTTAAAGCAGAATGGGAAGTAGGTAAAGAATAAATGGAGATTTAGAGCTCAAGTGTGGCTTGTCATGGTGTATGTTTTAAGGGTAGAAGTTTTTGTATGAGAAGAACGCAGGTCAAACCTTCCTCCACTAACTGCTTTTTTTTTTCATTTCTGCAGCAACCCAGAAGTTCTGAAAGCTTTTTTATGTTAGTGGAGATGATCTCCATCGTGATATGAGCTCACTAACACGTCTGCTAAGGATGCTCAGCAAGTTTATGTTAATACATCCTTGAGGTTGCTTTAACTTTTACTGGTGGATTAACTGATCCTTCTCCAAGAGTGCAGAGGTGATTAGTCAGCCACCTTTGTTTGACCTCTGTCTTAAGTTGGACTTCACAGCTGAACTTGAGAGTCCATATCTTATTTCATGCGCCTATAGAAAGAAACGTTAGTGAATGATAAGGCAGGAGCTGCGAGTGTTGCAGTGCAGTGACAGAAGGTATTGTTCTGGGATGTCACGGAGCACAGGGTTTGCTGTTTGCTAAATTGTATTGTCATAGTTTGTGATCACATCATGGGAATGTCTTACTTGTTGAATTGCCAGAATCCCTAGCACATGACTTTTTTTTTTAGAGAGTAATCCATGTGCGTATATTCAGCGATTTGTTGATCACACTGTTTTTTTTGCTTTGTTAAGCACGTGAATCATATGATGAAATTTTATTTCATATGATGAAAGTTTATTTTTTTCTTTGTTAGGCACGTGAATCATATAATGAAAGTTTATTTTCCCCGATTGAATGTTGTGCCATTAATGAAAATTGTCTGTAAAATGATTTTTGATCCAGTGAAGTTTTCAAGTAGTTAACCATTCAAGCTTTAAATTCTTTCTGGAAATATTAATCTATAAATACTTGAATGTTTGTGGAAAACAAATATGACAAATTGACAATATTTAGAACTTGATTAGACTTTAAATAAAAATACTTCCGGAAGGGATTTTTTTATGTACTAGTAGGTGACAGGAAGTAAATTTTAGATTTTTCTTAACAGATTTATTTTGCCCCTGAGCTACTTCCTTGATCTTTCCTTGTGTGTACTTTTAATTGTTGAGTTAATTAGTTGATAATCTTCCTTTTAAGGATGAAAAATGAACCTTGTATTTTCTTTCTCCTGAGGAGATAAACTAATTACTGAGAGCTTTATTGCTCCCTTCCTAAGAGTGTAAGACAGAGCAAAAATCCTTCCCCAAAATCAAAATAAAGTGAAAACAAACCCATGTGCATGTCAGTGTATATTTGTGCAAGAAAAGTGTTACTTTGATTGCATGGACTATTAACATGTTGATATCTGTCATATCCATGTAGCTGTAATATTAGATCTCTCTTACAAAAGGAAAACAGGAGCAGAATCCAAATCTAAAGTCTAGCAAGTGTAGTGTGTAGCGTAGTCTTATACTGGAACACAACTATTGAAACAGAATAATCAATAACTGGCAGTGGTTTTCAGTAACAGGTTTATACAGTGTAGGTTTTACAGATATATTGCATTGAGAAGAACAGTAAGTAAATAGGAAGCCGTGTTAGTGTGTTCCTGGCAAGATCGAGGTAGGCCATAGAGTGTCTCAACAGGATGAGAACCCTGTGCTAAGTGACCTGTCCTCGGAACAGGGGAGGTTTGCCTGCAGGTTCTGAGAGTTAATGCTCCAGCTCCATGACCACACGCTGCAGTAACGCGGGGTGGATCAAGAGCAGCGACTGCAGGTGTGCTGCGTTGTACCCTGGTCTGTGTCTATGGACATACAGATATAAGATAAAGCAGAGTTTACTTTGCAGTTCATCACCATTTATGTGGCTTACGTACAAAGTTCATAGCACATGTTTTTAAGTAAAACTAGAGTTATGTACTGTAACAAAACTGGAGGAGGCTAAGGCACTGAAATGAGATTTGACTGGTTTTCTGCTGAGGAACAAGGTTTTTGTAGCTTGCAAAAATATCTGTTTCCAGAATGCTATTGTCGTGATCACCCTCTAGCTATGAGTGGTGATGTCTCCCTTGCTGCTTGACAATGGAATGTTCCCTATGCATTAAGTACATATAGTTATCGGGTTCTGTTTTGGTTTAGTTCCTGTGTTCTTCTCAGGTGTGTGCTCTAAATTCTTTTTCTGCCTCTTTTGCCGAGGCAGCCAGTATCACTACTGCACTTACATGGTTATGAACTTTGAATCTTCATAATTGTTTGCCATGGTGTCACTGGGAGCAATGAAGCTGTTTCTTGAGCCGTGTCAAGAAACTTCAGTTTTGATACAACATGGTGAGAGTCCCATTCTCATAAGGATAACCCCAGACCCATTGCATTTAGTGCTATGAGCATGATAAAGGCATTGAAATCCTCTTGTCATTCAAAGATACAATTCAGCTGTATGTGGTTATCTTGCGTATGTACTAAATTGCTATTCTGCTGTGGCATGTCTTAGACACAGCAAGCCCACAGGCACTTCTGGACGTGTGGCTTGCTATTTTGTTTGATTGTGGCTTGCAGCTTTTTTGTTCTGCACTGTTTAACCCTTTCTATAACTTGGCTTTTTGTGGTTTAATTTATTTGAATAAAATTAATGACGTTGAGAATGATGTCCCAAATTTTTCCACAGCTGTATTTATACTGGACGTTGCACTATGAAGTGTTGCGGCTAAGGCAGCGACTGCTTTGATGGCAGCAGGTAGTGCCTCCAGTGATGGTAGGAAAATGTCAGTGTTCTGGGCTTTTTTGTACTAGATAGATACTCACGTGCTGTTCAAGGAAATGAGTCATGTGAAATGTAATTAAACACTAAAAGATAGTTACAAATAAAAAAGCAATGATGAATTCACAGTTCAGCACTCACTGGTTTTCGTCTTTCTTCATAGTTTAAGGATGTTTAAAATTATTTTTTTCATGTAACTAATCATCTTAGGTTTAGTGATTCCAGTTTGTATTTTGAGTGCTACAAGGACCAGGTGTCTGGTTTGCATCAGTAGATATTTTAAGAGAAGCTCATATGTACTTTGGTGTATTTGGGTTTTACTATAGATTAAGTAAGTCAAAGTAACGCCTTGCTTATGTGTAGAATTATTTAATTTCATTTCAGCCTGGAGAAGAGAAGGTTGCAGGGAGACCTTATAGTGACCTTCCAGTACCCGAAGGGGGCCTACAAGAAAGCTGGGGAAGGACTGTTTACAAGTGCATGTAGTGATAGGACAAGAGGGAACAGCTTTAAATTGAAGGGGGGAAGATTTAGATTAGAGATTAGTAAGAAATTCTTCACGATGAGGGTAGTGAGACTCTGGCACAGGTTGCCCAGACTAGTTGTGGCTGCCCCATCCCTCAAGGCCAGGTTGGATGGGGCCTTGGGCAGCCTGATCCAGTGGGAGGTGTCACTGCCCATCGCAGGGATGTTGAAACTGGATGGGCTTTAAGGTCCCTTCTAACCCAAACCATTCTGTGATTAGAATGAGTAAAATCATATGTGTCTTTAATTCAAATTAGAGTTCATTTCAGTGTTTTATGATGGTATTACCTACTTCTGGCTTTGAAGGCCGTCATTTTTCCCTCTCCTTTCTCCCCACCTAAATTGTTCATAGTAGGTGATAATGTTAATTTTGATATGCTGAGAAAATTACAGCATACCTATTGAGTTCTTTTGAATGCATAATATTTGTTGTATGATTCTTGAGTGCTTATTAGAACTGCACGTAGTTGTTGACGATGAAGAATCTGTCTGGTGAAGTGAACATGTGTAGGTTGTACTTGGTGTGATTCAATACTGCAAAATGTAAGCTGTCTGGAGTGCACATTAGTGAAGTGAGTCTTGTATTGCATCTTAGCTCAACTGATTTCAGCAATAGTAAATAATCACTGAAGCATACACTGCTATGCAGTCCTTCAGAACTTAAGTGTTCAGTGTAACTACTGTTTGCATGTGACCAAAATGGGAAAGGGGAGGTGTATAGAAAGGAGTGAATTGTAACAAAGAACACTTTCTGCTTCAATTCTTGTTCAGAAAACATATGTTCAGCCATGCAGGCAACAGTTGGGGTAAAGACACACTGTAGGTTTGGAAACAAAAGGCATGTTCTTTTCTTGCTTTCACAATGTTTTCAAACATATTCACTTCTTGGGGACTAGCCTGTCAGCTGGATCTTCTTGCAAGCGTGATTTCTTTTTCCTGACTTCTTTCAAAAGCCTTTTCCCCGCAATGTTTTACACTTCATATAATCCACTATGCATGGTAGGCCTGTTTCAGTCTTTGTGCTATTGATGATTCAGAGGTGGAAGGGCTGTGCTCTGGGAGAATGTGGCTAAAGGGTAACCTTTCAATCACCCATACATCTGAAGATGCTAAGCCATCCATATTCCAAATATCTTGAGTTGTTTGGTTACTCTTTCTTGATGAGATATGTTATACTTCATCTTTAGAACATTGCCGAACTGAGTAGTGCAGCAGAAATATTTTGAAAGTGTTGATCTTTATACTATTTTTTTTCTTTGTAACTAAGTATTGAAAAATCTTTTGGACACCTGTCACAACTGCATTGAAACATCTAGTAAAAAAAATTAAATTATTTTCTCCAGTTTTGGCATGCCAGAGTAACCAAAAGTTACTTGGTCGTTACTTCTGTTTGGATTCCTTTTTCCTAAATATATGGTTCAAATCCCAGGGGTGAATATGCTTATATATAGAGGCATAGAGGTAATGGTTATTTCCAAATAAGCTCTGCCTGGTTTTATTTAAGACCTTTAAACTCATATAGCTAGAAAATGTACTGTTTTAGCTCCACACGTATAGTTAATTGGTACAATTTTCTAGTGTAGGCAAGTCCTAAAGTTTCTTTGGAAATGTCTAAGTGATCTACTGTCTGTAGGTTTTTCTAGGTCGAATTACTCATCTATCAAGTCAGGTATTCATCCTTTGTTGTCAGCAGTGAATACCTCAGAGAGAGACAGGGCTCCCTACATTTTAATGCATGTAGACTTTATATAGAGCTTAAGCATGTGTCTAACTTCAAGCGTTTTTCTTTATAATTGGGTTATGTACTTGTTTAGTTTAGATATGCGCTATTGAATATAATGCTAGGGAAAATATATAATCTTTATGGCAATAGTTGCACACCAGTGACTTGAACTTCCTTCTTTTCACCCTACAAAAATGCAAACGTTACTTATATTTGATAAAATTCTCACTCCTTTCTATTTTATTGAAATGCAGACATAATATTTGACTCAGCACGCTGTTCTAATATTGGAAGTACTCTATGAATAAGCAAAATGGTTATGGAGTTTTATGTTGGTTTGTGGACTATTCGTGTATATTTTTGGGAGTATTTAAGAGTGTTAGCTGAATTCAGTAGTCTGGGAAATCACCACTGGTGAATGTCCATTATTAAGGATTTCTCACATAAGGCCTTTCAGACTGCGAGGATCATTTGGACAAATAGGAAATCTGCAGACAAGAAAACGCCACATAAATATTTTCTAATGGAAGGTGCCAGCAAAGACATCTTTGCCAACATATGTCAAAACTGCCAGCAGATCTGTGAGGATGGGGATTAACTTTTTAGCACTGTCATCTCGAGAGCCTTGACAGGGAAACGTTATTTAAACGTTTTTCTTTGACTGTGTATGACTGTAAAGATGTTAAAGGTAGATAAAACTAATATAAAGCAGTTAATGATACTGACATATATTCTAAGCGTGCACCTTTTTCTTTTCATTGAGCTAGATGTCAGACATACTTGAGAATACTGCAGCTCTAAAATAAATTGTCCTTCCTTCTCGAATGAAATTTGATGATTTGTCTTCAGTCTGATAAAAGAAAGCACGCTCTAGTATATTGCTTCTTTTCAGGAATTCTTTGTTTTGTTTTATAGGCTCTTTAAAAGTAAATTATGTTTTAGATGTTGCAGTGACTTCTCTGAGTCTCAGGAAGAAAACAGTTAATAATAATTTCTTTCCTTTTAGCTCCCATGTGCCTACCTTCATTGTACAGTTTGCATGTAACAGCTAGTAAGCATAGAATGTACTGAACCTTAAACAAATCTATTAGGATCACTATGGCAAGAGACTGGGAAAATGGCAGGAAAAACGAACAATGATTTTGTAAACCCTCCAAAGGTCAGAAAAAGGCTTTCAGTAAGTATGCAGAGGCTAGAAATCAAATCCTATTTCCTATCATAAGAAACCAGTTGTTTTAGCAGCAGTGGTTAATGTACTGTATGTGAAAGATTTAAGACTAGTTGGAAAGCTTTGCTTCTGTTTTATTAGGCTGCTATTGAAAAGCCAACAGCATAACTTCGACTAGGTGCTTTGAGATTTCTTAATGGGCTGTCAAGGGCAAGACACCAGGTCTGTGCTATACTAGCTCTTTCCTGTACATTAAAACAACAGGGGCCAAATGATCATATACAGAAGTATGAATTACTTGATGCTTTCTCTGTTCCATATGGTCAGCCATGTCTTTGGCAATTAATCATGTACAGAATCAGTTGAGTGCTCTCTGAAGCATTGAAGTCAACATTTAGTTGTACCTGTGCCAGTGGGGGCAGTGGGGGTTGTAAGCGTAAAATAGCAGGATGAAGAGCTGCTGGCGCCGAAGTCAGAGCAGCTGGCTTCTATAAACAACACTTTTTTCCTCTTTACCTTTTTTTTTCTTTTTTTTTTTTTTTTAACTTTCTTTGACAAACACAAGCCATTTTTCAATATCATCCAAAACATGAGGGTTGCTGAGTGAAACAGCAATATCTGGCATAGTGGATTAATAAACAAAAGGCAGAGAATTTGGTTTAATGTGGCCAAATTACTGGGCGATAACTTAAACCATGCTGGCGGCTTCCATCGTATCAATGAAAATGAGTGTGTTTGCCCATATTTTAAGTCACAATTTTAAAAGTAAAGAAAAATTGAGCAGTGGTTTGTAAGCAATTACTCGCTTTTTTTATTACAGGAGTTATGACATGTTAAATTAACATGGCTTAATACATTTCAGGCTGTTCCCCCCCTTCCTTTAATGGCAGGGTGTTTTAGTTTTACAGAATTTCATCAGGATGCTTTTTGCACTAAAAAAAAAAAAAGAAAATTCACAAAAAAATAACAGGGAAGATATAGAATAACATTTAGAGCTCTCAAATTTTACACTGTTTTCCTTTTCTGTATCAGTTATTGATTACTGAGAGGTGGCTACTGTAATATAGAAGTGGTTAGTAAAGATTTGGAAACTTATCCTATTTGAAGTGGTGGTAAGTAAATGAAATGTTAACTCAGAGTGAAAAATCTTATTTGTTGACCCAATAAAGTGGAACCAAGAGACAAACTGTCCCAAGTGCCACTTCAGTTCAGACTGAAGGCTAATTGGTCTGACAGAATACTGGGCTTCATGGCTCCAGCTATACAGTGCTTCTAATCTTAAGTCTTGCTCCTCCAGAGATCTGTGTTGAAGGAAGGAAAACCTGACTTCAAAAGACTAAAAATGTACCAGTGCAGGGTTTAAAGTGTTTAGAGGTGGCTTTCTTTTTTTTGCTTCTTTTTAAGCATGTCATGCTATTCACCCCAGGTACCTACAGTTAGCAGGGTAGTGGCCTATCGATGCTGAAATACACTTTTTTCTGCTGTGTATCAAAGAAAAAAAATATCACTGTAATCCTGTTATGAAACCTAGGTTAGCTTTGTTAAGACTCAGAGAAGGTATCTAATTTTGAGTGTGTATCCTGAGTGAACAGTAAGGCTTGGTTCTAACAGTTTCTACTCAATTCCATGTCACTGATATATTTTGTCAGGGGTATGAGAGGAATATGATATTAGTGTCTTAAAATCTTATGGTAGTACTTTTATTCTTTATATAAAAAGAGAAGATGCTCTGATGGCTGTTGCTTCATATGTCAGTGGAGCACTAGATTCAGTTCTGCTGTGGTACCAGGAGGAAGGTAAAGGATAAAATTTTCTAAATACTATCCTTAACAGAGAAAACTGCATTGGTGGACGCTAAATGTATGTGTATATAGCCTTGGGCTCTTTTTATAGGTGGGTTGTGTGTCTGTTTTTAAGACCATGCCATTTGGGATTTACAAGGACTTGCCCTATATACATTAATAGACCTGCAAGGAGAAATGGGCTGGATTTCCTGAAAATGTGAACGGTACTACTGAATAAAGAGGCCTGCTGGCCAAGGAGGTACAAATTTGCTTCCCCCAAGTGATAAGCAATTTGCGTAATCTCGTTGCTTAGGTTGTCCAGGATATGTTTTTGCCAGCTCAGGAAGCAGAAGAAAGAAAGTTTCAACAATTTGTAAACATTACCACCATCAAGAATCTCTGTGAACACAAGGATGAGATAAGACAGGCTGTAGGGCTGGTTGCATTGTTTATTTATTCTACTGTCCTGCTGTCCCAAGTGTGCTGAAAAACATTGAGTCAGTGTTGAGTCCAGTTCAGAAATGTGAAGGCTTCACTCAGCGTTGGGCAAAGGGGGCCTCTGTAGACAATTATCTGTCATTAAAGAACATTAAAAGAATTGAGCCACAAGGTCAGATTTTCTTTGATGGGATGTGCAACTACAGTGATGTTCAAAAGGAGGTCACTCCTGCCCTTTAGAGCAGGGGTGGTATCGGCTGGGTTTCTGATGGATTTTTATCAGTGTTGATGTGAGGAAATGGCTTTCCCAGCTGATAACATCTTTGACCGAGTTTCTTGAACCCTTGACCTTTATCAGTTAAGGTATATATTGAATCCTCTTGTTAAAAATAAATCCCAAAGCAAGTTACATGGAAAAGAAAACTTTCAAAGGAACATGTTTTATAATATTATTTTACCCAGAGTGCTGCTTTATTTGTTACAATTTGGGATTTTTACTGAGATTATAAGAATAGCAAGTTATTGAGAAATACCTCTGTAATAGCTACGTATCAAGCCCTGCACTCACGTTTTGGGTAACTTTGCTGCCCTCAGCACTCTTAGAAACCAAGTAAATCAATTAAATTGGTATGTATTGTTGCTGTATGTTGCTTAATATACTATTTCACCCTCCAGGTAGCTGTGACTCTACTCACAGCACTCAGAAAAGAAGCGTTTATGGTGTCAGCCTCAAACTTTGAGTTTGACTTGAGCTGTGTACATCACCACGTAAATGAAAGGTGTTAACAGAGGGCTGGGGCGGTGTAATTGTTCTCTTAATAAAAATTAAATGATATTTCATTTCCAAAGATATATGATGCTCCTTTAGATGGTGGGGACTTTAGGTAGTGGAGCTCAGTACTAAAGGTCAGACCATCAGAATTCATACAAAAACATTATGTAATTGTGAATACTCGCAGAAGTGTTCACCTGTTTTCTCAGATAGATAATGCTCTAATAGCATCCTTTTTTCATTAGATTTTAACTGAAAGTTCATTGGGAACCATCAGTTCTCCATGCTCTGTGTTTTGGGAATCATTTGCTTAGGGTATCTTGTTGTAAATAACTGTAATTTCAGCTTTGTGAGGCATAACGTCATTAAACTTGGAGCTTTTCTGCAGTCTTGGAGAGAAGTAATCTTCTACACTGTCACTGTCCCTACCCCATTGTGATTAATAATCAAGAAAGAATGTATATCTCTTTATCTTACAGGACTATGTCCTCTACCAAATCTTGCTTTAAGCTGGTCGTTTGCTGGAAGTGAGGCTTTAAGATCAGGATTGTTGAAGTTAGCAGATATTAGAGCTTGTGGAAAAGATGTTGTAGGTCAGTGCAAGGGAAAGCCGTGTCAGGGAATCCTTATCTGAAAATACTCGCTGGCTTTTTGTTTGCTTTGTAATGTCAAAGCAGGGTCAAGAATGTGATCTGTGTAGACAGAGTTTTGAGCATTTTGGTTTCTACAAGAAAATATTCTTTTTGATCTGTAAGTCCCAAATGACAGGGGAATGCCTTTTGGTAGGCCAGCTGATAGAGCTGGAAGGTGAGCACAAAGATGCTTTTTTGTCTTTGTGATCTGATGTTGGTGTAAGAAAATTATTTCCTGTCTCTATGAACTCTCTTGTGCTTGTCTCTTGGAACCACTATGGCAGTACTCACTGCTTACTTTACATAGCTTAATCTGCGTATTATTCTTTCTTGTGGGGGAAAAATACTCTGTCAGACCAAGGATAGATCTTCCTGTTTTCACAAACTGAAGATAACAAGAACCATTTATCTCACAGAATCCCCAGAGGAATTTTAGTGGTTCTGCATTTGGGCAGAGCAGAATGTATCATGTACGTGAGGAGGAGGCTGTATGCCATGTCTTTTTATCATGTTGTTCCTATAAGAGAGCCCATGGTGGGAATAGCAGTTGCAGCTCTTGGTGATGTTTGAGTTGTGTTTTTAAAATCAATCCGCTAATGCTTAGGTTAGAAACATGCTTTTGCCTCCTTTTTTGTGGAAAAAAACCCTCTAGGTTTCTGCAAGCTCTCAGTCATCCTTCACAAAAGAATTTAGATTCTTTGATACGATTGCAGGACCTGTGACTGAAAGTTAGAGTAGCTAAAGTAATTAACTAAATATCAGTGGCTGGTTAAGACGAGAAAGGCAAATATATCTTCAATGAAGGAAGAGAACGTGGCATTGACTCTGTATCTCTTTTGTGGTTGGACTGCCACACACCAAATCAGCACATGTACACTAGTTGACATGCGCATTAGTAGTGTGAACATCAGAATGTGCCGTTTCTTTCCCAAGTTGGCAGACATGGGAAAGCTTAGGGAAAAGCAGAGGAGACAATGCTGGTTGAGTTAGCAAGTGAAGACAAAGGCTGAGGAAGTTGGAGTTGGGACGCTAGGTGGGTGAAGGATGATAGGAAGATCTATAATTTCATTACATCAACATTAACTGTCTATACAACATTTGGGAAGGCTAGTAACTTTTGAGCTACAGTGACCGAGAGTGATCTGACTCCACGGATGACTTAAATCTGTTGCATGCGGGTGTGTATATATATATTATCAATTTCTAATTTATTCTATAAATGAAAAAAGGTAGTACTGCTTGTTTATTTGAAATATTTAATGATAAAGAGAACATGGGAACATCATTAGAAATTCCTTTCATAATATACAGTACCAACAGGTACTTGAGCTTCACCAAGGATCAAGGAAGAGGGGGAAATCCTCCAAACTAAAGCTTTGTTGAGAGAAATACTTTTGATATATTTTTGGTTCAAGAAAATATCTAGAAATTAAAAGAATTATGTCTCCAGAAAATGAGAACTAGAAATGCACGATGTCTTGTTGTGTTACTTAAGGCAATGAGATTTTAAGGTTTACCTTATATACCTTGTACATTGATTAAATACCGAATATATGGTGGCCATTTCTAACCATTATTTACTGTATTGATTTGTCAGCAGTGGAACTGTAATAAAAAAGGCTATTGATTTACTGTCCTTATTTGCTTATGGGCTTTTTGTTAATTTTACACATTGTATCCTATTTCCAGATGATAATTTTTGTGTGGTTTTTTCCTTTAAGACAAGCTTAGTCCTTTCTGAAGTTGGAAAAGAGGAACAAATTGAGGGACAACATAAGGAAACCATCAGCTGCTTACTGCTGGTTCTTACTGAACGACAAAGGCTGCGTGAAGAATGGACAGCAAGGTGAGGAATATTTGAAACATAGTAACTTAATGAAATGAGAAACAAGCATATCAAGTGTACTCCTGTAAATCCCCTTGGAGGGGGCAGGTTTTGTTAGTGTATAATTTTGAAAAGTTTCTGAAAATTCTGTGAGATTGACTTTAAAAAGTTAATTGTAGATATCGGATCTGACACTTGAGTGGCTTTGCTGTTCCCAGCAATTACAGTGAGTGAACTTGAAACATTTCAGAAGCATTTATATAAAAATCAAACATTATTACATAGCAACTATACAAGTTATAGGCAGTGTTTTATAGGTCTGCATTCTTATGAGTATGAAACAATTATTTGTATACTAATCATTTAAAATCTCAGAGTGGACAAGAGCTTAGGAAGCTGAGTCTACAATATTGTTCCTATTATTATGTGGGTTTTGTCTCTTCCTTTTTGAGGAATTTAAGAGGTTGGAAGGTGGAGAGGAGAGGGCTTGTCTTCCATCACCATGCTTCCTAAATATAACTAATGGTTTGGCTACACTGGAAACAGGGGAAATCGCTTAAGGCTTTTCCATGGGACACATGCATCTTTGTTGTGAACCAGAATGGAAAGATTCCTAGAGATAGGAAAAGGCTAAACAACTCTTATGAGTGGAGTATTTTCTTCGTGTGTGTTTGGTTTAACAATGATTTCTTAATATACGGTCATCGGGAATCACGGCCACCGAGACTCATTTAAAAGTAACGTGGTTGTAGTGTTTCTGGCCACTGCTCACTGCTTCCAGTGCAATGAGAGGCTGGAGCCAGTGTTGCTGCTGTAGACGTGGTCCCGTCTCTTACACAGAAATGCTCAGGTTCCTGGGTGGGGGTGGGGAAAGGCACAAGCAGACAAAGTGCAGGCCTCCCTAAAACTAAACACCTGAAAGAAAATTTCAAGAGCCATTGTGCCTTGAAAGTTCTGAAAGAAAGTGTCCTTTGAGTATTAAATATCCATAATCCTCTTTCTTTCCATTTGATGTTTCCCATTCCAATGACCTATCTGAGCGTCTCATCCATATGAAGTGCATAAACAGGCTGTTACCATACACCGCACTTTACTTCATCAAAGCTTCAGCTAGATGTCTGGAATGAAGCACTGGCTGTGGTAGCCATCAAGCATGCGGTGGTGAAAGTTATAAAACGTCCGCTGTGGTACTAGCAGGGCTGCCCATGTTTTAGAGATCAGTCTATTGTGTACTTTGGAATTACATGAGAAAAATGTGCTTGGACAGGAAATAATTAGCACTTGTCAGAGGGCAGGCAATAGGTTACAGTATTTTACTTTCAACAGGCTATCAGGGGATCAGCTAGATTAGATAATAGAATTTTTTTTCCTCTGGAAGTTAAGTACAGATGACTCTAATTACCTTACATTCTGCATTAGAGAGCACATTATGAACAGTACAACTTTGAGAAATTTAGGTCAGTGAAGGGAGGGCAGCTGGCAAAAACTTTACTCTGCATTTGCTCTTTGAGTTATGTAGGCATTCTGTTCTTCCGTGGGTTTTGTGGGTTTCGCTCCTTAAAGAAAATTCTTGCTGGGAACTGGTAATACAAACTAATTCAACTTTCAGAAGTTTAGCCTTTTACAGAGAAAGGCATATGAACTGTTTGGATAGGTATACCAATCTACTTGGTTAAAGCCTATCCTTACATTATTTGTTTTAAGTTGTACTGATGTTTCTGCACATTAACAAACTGAAATTACTCTTCAAATTTTTATTTCAGCTAAATAGTCCAAAACACATGGTAGTGCACTTAGTGTTGTGACTCACCATTTCATTTCATCTACTTTGACTCAAAGATGTCATCGGTATCTCAAGCATCTTGAGCAGATCTTCTAGGGATTCAAGTTGTTCTCTGTTGAGTGGTAGTGATCCAAAATGCTTCAGGTAGCACTCAGTGAATGTCCTCTAAGTGTTAACAGAAATGGTCCAGAGTTTCTAAAGCCCCAGATTTGTTTATATTGCATGATAGTGCCTGATGGACAGGTTGTTATAGCTGTTAAAGAGCTGCTCTAGCCCTTTGAACTGACCCCTTCTTGACCTCTGCTTGCGGAAGGTCACTGTTCAGCTTATAAAGTGAAGGGAACCTTAGATTCTGCTGTAACAAATAGAGGGTGAAGGGAACAGCTGTGAATTTTGGACTAACCATGCAAACCTATATAGACTTCTTAGGGTCACTGTATGATAATGAAAATTGTTACCAAATTATATGGAAATTTAACAGCAATAGTGGGAAAGAGAGGGTGGAGTCTAATGCATTGGGTTTGATAAATGAAGTGTGAAGTTACCCATCTGGCTCTAGACAGCCCTCTTTTTCTCTACGAAAGGGAAACATTTAAAAATAACCATGGTACATCTAGAATCAATGACCCATACAGAGAGCTGGAATAGATCAAGATTTAATAGTGGCTGTGGAAGAAATTATCATTTGAAAAGTGAGACAAAGGATGAAAAAGTACAGTTCAATATCTGCACCTGATTCATTTTCAGAAAAGGCTATTGACATTTTCTGTTTTACTTTCTAACTGGAAGCAGAAATGTTGTTATATCGTAAAGACACAATTTGGCCAAAAAAAAAATTTCAAGAGAGAATGTTGCATTTTTCCTGATCGGTAAATGAAAAGAGAAATGGTCTGTAGTTCAATAAAAATGATATCTGTTATTTCTCCTAACAGAACTTGTATCATGTTATAATAATATTATCTTTAATGCTTGCATGATATACTGTACTGAATTACTAGTACATTTTTGCTAGATTTTTCATATCCCTACATTAACTACCAAACTAATTTGTCATCAATAAATCAACAATAGATTAATTTAAAGGATAATATTTACCTGCATGGAAATTATTAACTGCTAGGAAAAAAACATGGTTAGTTAAACCATTGCTAAAATAAGTCTTTTTTATTAGCCCAAAATGGTTTTATTATGACACAGACTCTAATGTCCATTTTACTATTTCTCTCAGTGAAATTGTGCCAGTTCTCTTAGGGGAAATTCCACCAGGCAATGAAAAATGTCAAGTTTTGGAGAAAGACATAATGAAGTGGAAAATTTGATAGGAAAAATAAAATTACTTACAATGGTAGTATTTTCATAGTTGTGCTTCTTCTTAGCCAAATTCTGAAATCTTACCTTCTCTCCAGGTCGTCATGTAATGACAAATTGACATCATGAAAACAGAATAAACATTCAATAAATAATTTGGACCAAATTAAACACAAAATTCTTCTGGTTCATGAGATAAACAGGAGAAAAATGTTAATTGATTATATCTTGTAAAAATCAATAGCTTAAAACCTTGCCTCATTGAAATAACGCAATGAAAAAAAATCTATTTCATGAGGTCATTCCACAGCCCGTAACATTTTGTAGATCAGATCACTCTGTATTTTTAGAATTGCTGTATTGTTCCATCTTTGCACCACATTTCAAGAAAGAACTTCTTGCTCATGGCAAAGTGTTTTAGTTTCAGGTTTCAAGTCAGACTCGAGCTATAATTCCCTAACTTTTCTTTTTTGCCTTTGTCAAACCCTTTCTTAGATCTCACAAATCTAACATAACAATGTAAAGGTATGTATTTTTTCTAGCTATAGTGAGAACCTACCATAATACTGAGAAAGTCTTACCTCTTAGCAGTGAAATCTAGATTATTATATGGATATTTATATAGGAATTTAAATTATAAGTATGTAGTGTGAAAATTGAGTCCTATCCTGTGATAACAATGTTGAGTTATATAATATGAATGGTGTATTTTTCAGGAACTTGATAAATGCTAGTTTTCAGATGAAATGTGGTAACACTGATTGGAAAATACTCACCTTTTTTCAGTCTCGGCCTGCCAATGTGGTATATATATGAGACATTGTGATCTCTTCAGAAACTCCTACAATGAGAAATACACAAGTTCCAAAGATTTACTAGACAAAGAGCAGAGGTATCAGAGTCTGAGAGGCACTGGGTGGGGGGAGCATTTAGGTTGTTTAAAACTTTTGTGGTTGTTTTGTGTAATGTTAGAATGGCAGTTTTTTTCCTCTTGAGGAATCCAGTGTCTATGTTTCTGAAATTAGTAAGGATCTCAGTACACACAGGTGCAGGATCTTCATGTTTTCTGCCTCTGTCTTTTACCTGTGTTTCTGGTATTGGGGAGTTTTGAAGCAATCAAGGTTGGGATCAATGGGTACAAGTACTCTAATGAACAATGGAAATACTGCTTGATTAAATGCTGCTGTTTAACCAGTACTACTATTTCCTTTGACACCATCTTGACCCTTTACCCTTGAAAAGAATTCATATTTACAAGCTGTGGGTACTTATGGAAAATGCTGCTTCTTACTTTGTGATGCCACATACAGCAATTGTGACGTAAGAAAATGTTACTTGGTGTAGTGACTTAAACCAAACAGTATTGGAGGGCAGTCCAGTAAAGGCTGCAAAACTTCAGCTCTGTATGTGACTTTTGTGTGTGTCAGACTCTTTCATTTTCCATGTTTACTGAGGGTTTACTTCGCCATTTTAGTTTAGTTTTATGCTCCACTTGTGAAAACCATGAAAAGATGCACCATGCCATACCCAGATAACTGCTAAATCAAAATTCCTTGACATATCCTTTTTTTTTCCCCATTTCATGCTTTCTTGCTATGTTAGATATATTTTTTCAAAAGATGGTTCAGTGACATTTCCGAAACTGACAAATTACACAAATTTAGTCCTTATAATGCACTTAAAGTTTCCAAAACAAAAAATGATACTCAGTTTCCCCACTTTGTCAGAGTGCATGTGGTATTTATTTATTTATTTAAGCTAAACTTGTTGAAGGTTTGACTTCATATCACCTGGATGGGCTTTTAAAGTCAGCATGGATGACATTTCCTTATATACATAAGCTTTCATGACAGCACTACAAGAAAGATAGTGTTGTTTTTCCAGTAGTTCAACAAAATTTGCTCACTACCACTGGGAAATCCAAATCCTGGGGATGGAGATTATTGTCTTTCTAGGCTGCAGGTTCCTGGGGATTGAATAGATCGCAGAGGTGACAATTTTATAATCTGTGGTGACAAAGTGCTAGCCACATCATCAGACAGCTGAACCACAAAGTAGTATTAGCATCAGCTGTCATCATTCCCGTAAGAGAGAACGGTGTCTGCCAGAGGCAGGAGAAAAGGAGAAAGCCTGGAGAATTAAGTGTCATGTAGTGCTCTTTAGCTGCTCATATTAACTAAAGACCTGGTGTTATAAATTAGGAATAAGTGTGACTGGCCCAGAGAGTGAAAAATCGTCATAGGTTTATTTTGCTTTGTCCACTGAGGTTTCTTTTTTTCTAAAATATCAATCTATACTTTCCTTTTCGTTCAGCAAAATGTGTTAATGTCATTGTATGCAGCAGGTCCATAAAACTACTCACGAACTAGACATTTAAAATTAAACAAATGTAAAAATAGAATTCTCTCTTCTGTCAAATAATAGCAGCCTTAACAGCATTAAAGTCCTGTTGGGATAGTACCATTATTGTTACAGCTTTATCTGTCATAAAGCTGAATTAAATAAATTTAACTTGAAGGATCTGTGTTAAAAAAAGAAAACGAGTTTACCTAGCCAAATGGTGCACTTGTCATGTCATAGCATGAGGCATGAGCGAACAGATGCTTTCAGAAGTTCGCAACTTAAGTATTTAATGCTGTCAGTCTTATGTTATTAAAGTTTTTCCCCATATATAGAACTTGATGGCTTCAGGGATTGGTAACGAAATACAAAGCCTTTTGTTTTCAGGTCAGCAGTTCAAATATGGTTCAGGTAGATAGTGCCAAAGATGATTCCCATTGGGTACCCATGTTTGATGTAAAATGCATTGCTGCCCCAACCAAGTTGGCAGGTGTGTGTGTCACATACAGCAACTGTTACAGCTGACCCTAATTGGTACCTTTGTTGGCATTTGCAGGGCAGCAAAAAATTAAATGAATGTAGAAACTGAGCAAGATGCTGTCAGTGCTCTGAGAAGTCTAGTCCACGCTTGGGAGGTAGTAATAAGCCAGTGAATATCGTGGCTGACTGTGGCCCCTGTTGCATTGCTCTACAGTTTGCTTGCACTGAAAGATGTTTTAGCTTACACAGATTATCCTGTGCTGGTGAGAGAGCCACAGTAAGTTACTGGACAATGTCAACAGCATTGGGCAAGAGGGAAGCGCAGTCCACTGGGACATCAGAGAATGGAAGGGAGGCTTAACAACTAATCAGAGAAACTAGGATGAACTGGAGAACAGTGTTAGATTAACTTCCTTATTTTCACTGCTGATGAGATCTTTTTGGCATCTTAAGAGTTTAATTTGGATATATTATTTGTGCTGTTTATTTTGTCTGAATTTTCAATTCTTAATGTGCCACGGCTGTGGAATTATTACATTATAAATGATAATGATGTTTAAAATAGCTGAAAAAGGAAGCTGGCATTCCTTGCGCTTAAGATATTCTGTAAAAACGGAGAACTTGGGAACCTGTTACATAGCACGCGTTGCTTTCGTGTTCTTTGTCTTGTTTTGGTAAATGATAGCAGCCTCATATGGGCAACTGCTTAAAGCATATGTAGTAGTAGGAGAAGAAAATCCTACTATAACCTGAGTAGCTTTGCCAGATGAGAACACTTCTGAGGGTACGCAACATCCCAGTTTACTGATAATTCTCCATTTTCATTTATATTTACATATTACTGTATTCTAGAGATTATCTAGCCTGCGTTGGGGGCCAGAGCAATAGGACTTATGGGTGAGGAGCATATTGAAGTGACATCAGTAGACATCAGTGATATGAACAGAAATTGAGAGAAATAATTGAAACATAAAGGTATCTTGAGATGTATTAAAAGATTAACTCAGAAACGGGCTCTCAGAATCCATGGTTTGTGGGAGATGCTAAAAAAAAGGCTATGGAGGGTTAAAGTAAAAGCAGTAATACTAGGAGAAAAGTGTTCTGAAAATTTTAAGAGCTTCTAGTAAGAGGGTGTTCCACTCTTTCTACAAGGGTGAGCTGATTGGACCCATCAGTTACACCTGTGGATGTGCTGAAGTTAGGTTTGGCTCCAAACTATACTGGAGGGCATTTTTATGTACAAGTTTAGACAATAGTCTTAATTTTTTTTGTGAGTTGCTCATTAGTAAGTTGACAGTTTCTCCTTTTTATTTTCTCGTCTTTAGTAACGTCGACATTTGGTCTGAGTTCTGAAAAACGTTCTTATCAGAATAGTTTTTCACCACCTCATAAGGATGGATTTGAAGAAGTGCTCAGAGGGTGTAAGGTAATCTATGTCTGCACTCCACCGTAGAGGATTTGCTAGCTGGATGTCATGTTTATTGTAAGGCATATAAGGTCTTATTATTCTACGTTAGGCTATCCTGAAAGCATTTTAGCTATCTGCCCTTCTTTTCATATTTGGAGATATGGGTAATCCAAAAATCCAGATGTTTGTGTGTTAGAGGTTGAGGAGGAGGTTGGAGGAGGGGAAGGGAGAGGAGGAAAGGCTTTTTAGAAGAAGAAGGTGCAAGGTTGGAGAAGGTTTTTAGCTGTTTTGCTTGCCTGTAGGTGACACTGTTGCATCATTTATCTGTACGTTTTCACATATCTTGTCCAGGGACAGAAAAAAATCATTAAAATAATTTGAGCGAGATTCAAATAAATACATTAGACTAATGAGTCCTTAAGCCTTGGCTAGAGAGTAGTGTCTTACATACAGGTACATGAATTGAATGTTCTCCTTCCCAAAGATGGCAGCAGTTTATAATATTATTTCTGATTAACTAGCTCACCAGCATTGCATCTTCAGTTCAGTATTCCCTTGACAGGCAAGATGCTAAAAGGATTGCTCTGCATGTTTCTAAAGAGTAATGTAATAAACCAAGATGATAATACACTGGTGAAAAAAAATATTAATATGCTGCTAAGTTATGGCGATATAAAGTTAAAATGTTTTTCTTTGCTCTAATCATTTAAATTAATAATGTGTGTCATTAAGTGAAATCTCACAGAGGATTTTTTTTCTTCTTTGCCATTAAGTATTCTGTCTACGGAGAAAATGAAATATTCTATGAGGCTTGAGCAATCATCTATCTCTGAGCTACAGTGTGCCTGCTGCCAGATGTTCAGGTGCTGGTGCTGCTGCTTTGACATGTATATCTCTTCCAGGCAAAAAAAAAAAAATGTATACATCAGTCCAGGTGCAAGGTGGCCTTGCCAGCAAACTTGCCTCCTCCTAGCTGTGACACTCATCCACTCCCCGTCAGAATGTGTACGTTAGAAAAGATTGTAATTAACCCCTGGAAAGCATGGGTTTCACTAAAGTGATGTGCACAGTAATGATATTGTTAGCTTCCTTAATTTCCAGTTTCACCATCAATTATGCCATGTGTTTCATCCAGTTGGTGCTACACTCCCAGTGTTAATTATAACCTACAAGACTGTTACAGTTAATTTTATGGCAAGCATATTGTCTCTTCAAGGCTCCACAGCAGCTCATAAATTATTTTGAAGGTAAAATGTAACTTGGGGAACTAGTTATGAAAATTCCATCCATCTCGCTTAGGAGGTGCAGCTGCTACTGTCAGCTGCCTCGCTGCTGCATTGTGAAGGAATTATGGTGGGTCAGGTTTAAGAGGCTAGGCCCAGGCTGTCACTGAGGAGAAAGGCTGTCCTGGCCCTGTCAGACAAGTACCTTCTGCCAGTCCCTCGTGGTTTCGCGTTGCAGGCAGGAAAAGGCAGGCGGTGCAGGTGGATAGTCCCCAAGCTGTCTCTATTCATTACTTTACAGAAACTTGTTTTAGGTAGGCAGGTACGGAGACCTTTTCACTGTTGTCATAATGTTAGGCATCATCTGCAAAGTGCAAGATAGATAACTCTATAAATAACTCGCTGTTCTGTTGGGCCGGGGTGGTGGAGGAAAGATGATTAGCGCCGTAGACGCACATGACATAGCTCGCTGGTTTGTAAAATGACTGTTGGTTTAATTGTAGCAATAGCTTGGTTTGGAAGAGCACATCTGTTCACTTTTATTTCACATGCACAATATGAGGAGGTGCAATTTCACTGCTAAGTAATTTGTGTTTGAGTTTCACATTAAATAAATTAGCGTGGGTTTATATTGGAATTATTTATGACATCTGTGTACTTTTGCAAGGAAATGCAAATGCTTGGTTTTTAAAAAAAAGAGGGGAGAAAAAAAGAAAAAGCAACCCACTACTCAGAACAATGAGCTTGACATTCAGTACTTTTTATGGTTTTGTAGCACACTTTTATTATTACTATAATGCCTTATCTGCTCTTTATAGTAAAAGTACAAGACTCCTCTGAAAATAGCGCCTTATTCTGCTATCTGTTCCTTTAATAGTTTGTATTTCAACAGTTTTAAATGCTGTCAAGCTTTGGGCATTCCTTTAAGAATGAAACCAAAGTACAAATCAGGGTATTTTTTCTTCTAATTTTTTACCTTTCAAAACCACTTCTTTGTGTACAGTCTTGTTTGCTAGCCTCATTTATAGCTGTAAGGGCACATGAGGAAGAACACTGGAAGCTGACACAATGCATTTCCATGGGAAACCTCTGTGCAGATGTGAATGTACGCAGCCAGTGTGTATAAGTAAATGTTGTGAATTCAATTGAGGAGAAAATTAACAACACAGTAATGAAAACCAGCAAGGATTTAAATAGATATTGTTCATTTGTTTTGACAGCTTTCATTCAGTTTCAGTTATTTTTTGATCATTTTTTATATCGTTACACAGTGGAGAAAAAAATTTCAAGCTATTGCTCTTTGTTAATTGGATCTTTATGTATGCTTGCAAAGGGGATAAAAAAGCTGATGGAAGAGTGTATATTGGTACTTTTCTAATTTATGTTGATTATTGCTTTTCCCCTGGAATTTACAATAAATGTGCATTGTAACATCTTCTAGAGGTCCCGTCTTTTCTTGGAGTCAATATTACACGTTTTGGTGTATTCAGAGAAGAAACTCCTACGCTTCAGCTGATCAGAATCCTCTGTATCTTTTTCTTTAGTTTATTTGGAAGGAAGCTGTGCATTAGGCTCAGCCTATGGCAAAGTGAGGTATAAAAACAGGATCACCTCAAGAGTTAGACCTAGATGCATTACTTCTTAGAAGCAGAGAGCCTTCTTGCCTTCATCCTTCCCTTGCCTCTCACAGAAGAGGTATGGAAAAAGAGTAACTGTTGCTAGCATATACCACTAAGTGTGGGGTTGCTTAAGCTGGTCATCTACTTCATCGCCTCCTACACTGTAGGATGTTGATTACTATACAAAGATTATCCATCAGTATTGGCAAAGCACTTCCTCTGTTGTGGGGTGTACAACCATACCTGGGAAGTATCTGCAATATCTGCAGTTGCTGTAGTATAGTTCTCACTAAATGTTTGATGAATTTGTGTAAGAAAGTTGGGCACAGGGAAGAATTCTAAGAATGCAAATGTCCCATACTGGTTTCTAAAAGGATAAAACAACTGCCAAATACCCAAAAATGTAAATTTATTTTGCCTAAAATCATGTGAAAGTATCCTGATTATCGCTGTCATCATCATCTCTTCTTAGACTGAATTTACACCATTGCAATATTGCTGAGTTGAAGTTATGCTTGATTTAAGTTAGTGTAACTGAGAAGAGAATCAGGGAACGGGTCCTGATACTCAAGCTTTTGTTGTGATGTTGCTGCAATAAGATGCATCTGACTAGAAAAGTCTTTGTGATTTGTAATTTGGCACATAAAATGGTGTTTACCAAAGTAATTATCTTTTAAATATAAGAAACTGCTTTTGTGTGATTGAATACAAAAACCTTTTGCAGAAGAAAGAACCTTTGTTTCTTGGCTCTTGGCCAACTTCAGTAGGGTAAAAGCTGCATTTGGAAAGCGATTGAACTATCTGGTATCACAAACTTGTTTTTTAGGAAGATAGGTAAAGTAGCTGTAAAATAATGGCAGAAGACAAAAGCTGGATCCAGATCACTCGGTTGTCAGAGGCAGACACATTTTAAAAAACGGGTTGCAGTTTCTTACCTAACATGACTCAATATATTATTTTATATCATCAGCCCAAGAAGCAAGTGAGTTTTCAAAATAGTCTTAGATAGTAATTAGATTCAAAAAGCATTTTAGAAAAAAGGGAGGAGGTTATGGCTTTGGCTTTAGACTCTTATTTATGGTACACAGAATTTGGAGTCTTTTTGTTGTAAAAAGTCCATGGATATGGACTATATGGATTTCTCTATCTCCACAATGTCCTTCTGTAAAATGAAATCCTCTTGGTCTCTCTTCAGACTGTTTTAGACTCCTACTAACCAATCAAGGCAAACAAAAATGTCTCCCTAAACAAAAAAAACCCTTGAACTTTAAGCATTTACTTTTATGAAATACGTACCTTTCCTTTTTCTCATTAGAACTTCCGGGCGTGTGTGTTATCATGC
Source organism: Phaenicophaeus curvirostris (assembly GCF_032191515.1). Taxonomy (NCBI): domain Eukaryota; kingdom Metazoa; phylum Chordata; class Aves; order Cuculiformes; family Cuculidae; genus Phaenicophaeus; species Phaenicophaeus curvirostris. Next base: position 15,473,781 of record NC_091405.1, read on the forward strand.
TAACATAGTGGCTGATCTTGAAAACTACTGACTGACCTTTTCTGTGTACTCCTAATTGCGAACCGATATGGAAAATACTAATCCTTATACTTTATCCTGCAAAAGAAACTGTAAGAAAACAACATCCTGTCAACTATCAAAAGAATAAAGATTTCTGTTTCATGTTCAAGTGTACAATTTTTTAAAATGTATCAATTATTATGAGGTGCGGTTGATGATGAATACAGAATCATAGTGTTGTTTGCCTGTTCTTTTTTTTCTTTTTTTGCTCAAAGCCTGACCTTTATTTAAGCATATTATTTTTCTGTGTCACATACAAAAAAACCCTACAAGATTTATTGACGTTTGTATGGAAAAAATGAAAGGATTTTCATGTTTTGTAAGAAACTTAATACACTCTCACAGATGGCCCAGCTCAGGTGTGATTTTAATTATGAGATAAAACAAAGCCCAACACAGTAGGAAGTAGTCTTAATAAACGGCCTGAAGCTTTTGTCTTCATGTGTCAAAAAGCCTTTTTATTGCGTGATGAAAAATTTAGCTGTTCCTAAAAATGCTTGAAAAAAATACAAGGGCTTCCAAAGTTCAAGTGAATTCTTTTTGTCAGGTAAAAAATAAGATACTTTTTTTTTCCCCCCGCCATTTCTTTTTGCTTCCCAATAAGTTTAGACTTCTGCTGGCAAATTATAGGAAAAAATGCATTACTAATAATTAAACCTGCAGGGACAAAAATGCTTTATTTATCAAGTAAACCATTTTCTAATTAGTGTCCTTATTTGATGATGTATCACATTGCTTAGCAGTAACAAAGCCCTGAGAATTTGTTAAACCTGGCTTAAACTGCACCATCAGAAACTAATACTAATTTAAACCCTGCTATAGTATTCAGCTTTCGTTATTAAAACACAAATTGTATGATCCTGTTGTTAAATATTAGTAATATATTATAATAATGTTGAACTGTCTTTCCCTTAGTGGGGAATTATGAGGACCTCATGTTAGGACCTCAGTGTCCTGACATAGTTAATTATCCATAGATAATGGTTTTCAGCAGTAGCTGTTCTGAACATCACAACCTCACTGTTAAGGGCTTAATAAATATTTGCAGACTCAGGTGCAGAGCACCTATGTACTTCTCTACAGAAGCAAACAGCTGTGGCTTCTTTCTTGTGCTATACATCATGTACAATGTCTCATTTATTGTGGCGAACCTAATGGTGCAAATGGCAAGCTTTGTGTCCTGTATTATACTGTGGTAATTTGTTGTTGCAGATATGCTAACTTATCTTTCTTGAGTCATCTGTCTTTTCTAATACAAAAATACCTGAGTTGAAGCTGCTGGGGTTCGTTACTTTGAATGCTTCATTGATGAAATTATTTAAAACTTCATTTTAGAGCTTGTAACCACTATCACCACCAATGCTGGAAGGTGGTAAACTAAAACCAGATGGTTCACAATTGAATGCTGTGTCCATGAGCTTACTTTTAGGGGGCTGTTATTTGTAATAATTATTTAAATTACAGGACAGTGAAAAGCATGAACATAATGAGCTTTAACAAATAATACAGGTTAGGGTTGAGTTTTTTTCTGTGTGGAGGAATAAATCTCACGGGAGGAAGTACCTGTGACTTTCAGGTAGCTGTGCATCACCTTAAATTGTAGCTCGGAGTGTTGGGGGATCTGTAGGTAACATCTCATCTTTAATTGCTGTTGGATAATGGAGTGAAAGCAGGAATTGGTAGGTTTATGTACATGGAACTAAGCCACGTGAATAACGAGGCATTCTAGCAGGGGTGTAACTTTTATAGTCTTTGATGATTAGTAGTCAGTAAACCTCTCTGTCTAACCAGAGAGAGGATAACAATTGCATAGACTTCAGGTCAGATTTCAAATAGAAGCTCAGGCTTGTGACATTTGAAGGAGTTGTGCAGTTTTAGGGACGGTGATAGTGGTATGAACAGTTTTATCTCAAGTCTGTTGATATTTCATTAGTTCTTAAGGACCTCTGTTTATGTATCTCAGTTTTCATTTATTACAGAGCTGCTAAGAAAGGCTTGAAAACCTTCTCTATAAAAGCATATAGATGTATCTATGTGCTTTACGTCTTTATTTATGAACACATAAATCTATGTGCTCGTGGCTTCTGGAACCTGACGGACAACTTTTGTAGGCTTTGAATTGTCAGCTGCAGAAACATGATGGAAGTGCTCCAGCAACCAATAATAGGGTTTTCATTAGGAAGTTTGTAAACTAGGCATATTGTGTGTACAGTCCAGGGTTTTTAGTATAGGAACCTCTTTTTCTTTTCCTCATGGAAGAACTAAGTATGCTAATAGTATTTTAAAATGTTGGGAGATGTGGCATCTCCTTCGTGCTGGCTTTTGTAATCTTGTTCAAACATCTGAACGCGTTTAGTTTCAGATATGGAGCTGCACTGTTCGCTGATGTAGTTGCTTATATTCATTATTATGAATGTTAATATTTCCCTAAATATTAGTGGGAAGGAGTGGAATTCCATTCTAATGGGAAATTAAAAATAGTTTCATATCTTTATTACAACGCAGTTTGTAATAACAGATAAATAGTATGCCTTGGTAAACTTTACTATACTTTGTATTACATTTTAGAAACAAAAGTTGTAATTTCTAACTATTCCATTGTAAGAAATAGCTATAGAAAATATTTTGGTTGGCTGACATGTCACAATAAAAGTAATACTTGAAAAGTTACTCAGCATATTGTTTAGCGTTCAGTTCAAAAAATAACTACTTTATGTTTTCCCTAAAGATTTCAATGCTTGCAACAAAGGCCTCAAGGAGAAGGGTTGTTTTTTCCAAATTTTTGTGATTCTCTGCTTCTCCTGTACCCTGCCACCATGCATCCTTCCTTCTTAATCCTTTTCCATTTTTGGATTTTGAGGATTATTATGTATTAATGCGTCTCTTCTCAAGTCATATTTGTCATGTATTATGAGAAAGTATAATAGAAATAGTAACATATAACAAATTAATAGTGATGGATTTTAAAGTCTTGATCTGTGCTGGCTGTGGAAGCATTTGGAAGAATTGTGTATGGTCCACATGATATAGAGTTCATAGTCCAGATTAGGCAGAAAAATGATCCTTGTCTCTGTCTTGTCCTTTGTGCGTCATCCACTCTGATTCTCAGTTTATGTAATACCAAATACTCTTATTGGTGTTTCTTTCCTATGATTCCTAGGAAGCCAGTTGTTGATAAGTAAGGGTAGCAGTCATAGTTGCTTTGATGGGTGGGTGCCTTGACTCGTGTGGATTGCCGTGAAGTATGCGTCCTCAGCACTGGTTGGTGTGCTCTCTGAGGCACTTCTAACTGGTTTCTGGTTGTCAGACACACAAATTTTGTTATGCTCACCATCTGGCAAACTGTAGGAAGCTTTGTATATCAGTACTAATATTAGCGTGAGCATTACGTTTCAATTGGAGTTATGATTATGATGTTGATTATTCAGGTACGGGTTATGGCTTTGGTAGGAACTTTGAGATAGGAGTTGTTATTCTGACGTGCTTTTTATGCACCATAGATTATGTCTTTCTACTTGTTAATCTGATTGACTCAAAGTGAAACAGGAGCTGGCAATACTGGTCTGTTGTACACCCAGAGATGCTGCGTTCTCCTTCAGCACTGGATGTGGGTAGTGCTGGCGGCTAACACGTCTCTACTGTGGCCTGGCTGTCTGGCCAAGAAGTCATTAATGTCCAATCAAAACCAAAGTAAATAAAGGGTGCTGGGTTTAAGTGGTAATGGACTGTCAGTCCTAAGTGTTGGGTCTTCCCATCAAACAGAGGACACATAGTAGTGCTTGTTTAGCCTTTGTTTTTAATGGTACAAGCCTAAAAATTACTTGAAAAAATGCACATGTGACTCTAGGAATTAAATTCAGCACTAGGTTAATTTGACTGCAATTATATATGTTTTTAATTGAGTGCGGTTCAAAATTCTGCTAGTAACCATTCTATTGGTAACCTATGCCCATTTGAGTCATTAACAAAGTGTAACAGATCTTCATCTGTTTTTTGGGGTAGGGGGCTTAATCTTCAATATAATCAAGACAAGAAGCTTTTGGCTCAAGAAAGCGCATGTTTTCAATCCTTTTTTGTCAGATCCCACGATTTTCTCTACAGCAGATTTAGATGAAACAGAAAACTGATATACTGAGCCACTGGAATTACAGTCTTGTAATTTAGAAATATCCATTTTATCCCTTATAATTTCTTCACTAAGATTCTTCAGTCTCAATCTGATATAGGTGGGAGCCAAGACAAACAGTAACCATTTATAGTTGTTCAGACCAGTTTGGATTTCACTAGAATGTAAAGCCAGAGTTCTTGGCTTTGTTTCACGTGTCTTACAAGGATTGAAAAGTGCATTTGAATTGCAGTACTCATCATAGCTGTATGTTTCTGTAACATCTGCAAGCTTTTATTTACAATGTTATAAAGATGTGAAGATACTTGTGCAGTAAACTGTCTTAATTTACCAGCTGAGGAGCTTGACAGAAGTCCCTTTAGCTTTCTAGAAAGAGTGTATACAAAAAGCTATCTCCAGTCCTTCAAGAAGGAGCTACAATGCTCGCAATACCATAGGGGTGCCTAGGCAGGGAAAGGGGAGGTCTGTATCATTTCTGTGGGGGGCATTGCCCTCTGAGTGCTGATATATATTAAGAGTTTTGATCCTTAAAACTGCATCTGAACGCAGAGCTAACTCGCTGTGGTTTAAAATAGAAAGTGCTGCAGCAAGCAGTATTTGCAGGATCAAGCCATAAAATTGCTTTCATAATTAATTTATGTATTTGTTCTAATGATATTTGCCAAATGGTGAGAATAGCTCATGGTGAGTGTTCCAGTCGCATCACGCGAAGAGATGGAAAATACATTTGGTTTGCTGCAGGAGTCTTAGGCATAGAATTATAAAAACTTATCAAAATAGACTCTTCCCCTCATTTTAATATGTTATTTCCATAATAGTCAACATGCCTGTACATGAATACCTGTTTTCCTGGTATGTATACTGAACTGCATGATGAGTCCTCCTAGTAAGCAGAGCCTGCCAGAATATCATTCAGAATTTGTCTTGTCTTGCTTTACTAATAACTTGGGATGCAATGGAATGGTCTAATTTATCTGTACCTCTGGAAGGATCTTCTTGGTATAGCTTAGACTATTCCACGTGACAAACTGTATAGAGAATGTCTTCCCCACGAGAGCCTTTGTATAAGGAAGGGACCTTTCTTGTGTATAATTAGTTTTGAATCAAAATAAATGATACAACAATCAGTAACAACTAGTCCAAATGCATGACACAAAACCACACATTGCGCATCCTTCTGTCAAAGACTGTGATACTTATTTCTTTGTTCAGGAGATTATTTTCTGGTTTTGTCTCTTCTATTTCTCATAAAGAAAATACTTGCCATGAATTTCAAGTCCCAATTGCTGAATGGAGTTCAGTGACCAAAATGTTACTGACTTCTGGTACTGTAAAAATCCACAGCAGTCTGTAATCCATATAAATTACATAGGGGACAGAAGATACCTTGTGTGGAGAAAACTACAAACCAGGTATCCCATGAAATAGCTTAAAACCACATAATTTTTTGAGAAGGCCATTAATATCAGTTGTTAAATCAGCTGGCCTAAAATGCACATTTCTAGAGTTAGGATGACATTTGCTTTTCTAGTGCGTCAAAACCTGAGGTTTTCACAATGTCACTGCCTAATGACTCGGCTTTTTAAAATGTTCATTGGCATCATGGGCCACTCTCATATTTAAAGGTAATACTGGCTAAAAAAATATTTTTTTCAGTTAGAATTTAGTTCTGTGTTCTCTGGGTGAGGTTACCTCTGAGGAAAGCAGCTAATCAGTAAATAAACTGTTTAATGGACTGGAGCAAGTAACTGCATTCTGGATAACTGAATTTGGAAACAGTTTCACTAAAATCTCTCTCTCTCAAAAAAAAAGAAATCAGGGTTTTGCAAAAATATAGATTTTATCTTATATTGTCTTCTTAGTTTAGAGCAGTCTAATTCTATGCAGAAGTACCCAAATGGATTATAAACTAAAGAATTAATAAAGAACTTTTTAGTTCCTGTATACGTTTCACTCTGGGGATAGATAACTGTAAGATGACCTTTCCACCTCTGGGGTCAAGTGCTAGTAAAAGTTGTCTTATTCTTAGACCTCATCTGGACTGGCATTTCTGACAGACGTGTAAACAGATGCAAGCGTTGCTGCTAATGACAGGTGATTATAAGTGGCATGGATGCCAAGGTAATTAAACCATGCCTTGACAGGAACATTTGGGGAAATGGTATTTCAGCATTAGAAAAATTGTTGCAACACATTTTACCCTGCTAGGCTGCAGACCTGAATATCACTCATTTTGATTCTTTGGCCATAGTACTCCAAAATCTGCTCACTGCATTAAGTATGGAAGTATTCCGTGTAGAGCAATGGGCAAAAATAGCTAGTTGCGTAGGGCAGATACGTATCAGTAGGGTTGTGGAGCTTTGAATTGAAGCATCTGCTTCCAAGAAGGCTTTTAGCATATAAATACAGTATAGAAATCCAGCATGGAGAGATTAGAGATGTATTATCTTATTTTATAACAAGATAACGGTTATTGTGCCATATTTATTAATGGCTGAATTATTGTGCTATTCTTTGTCATATATTTTTTATTGGACATCTTAACTGCTTTTACTGCTGCAAGTTGTAGTTTCTAAATCTATTTTAAGATTATGTTTTTTTGTGTGAATGTTCTTCACAATGAAATATAGATTATTCTCAAAGCGAAAATAATGGTTGCTTTAGAAATAACGTACTTTAATATTAGAACTTTTATGAACTCCAGGCAGTATATTCTCAGATCTTCATGGAGCAATTTCATAGCTTAAGATGACTTTGCCGTTCAAATTTCTTTTGCTGGTAGTGAATAATGCTGACGTTCCTTATTGATCTTGGAATTCCTAGCAACTCCTTATTTAAAATTAATCACTTGCATATTGCATGAGAGCTGTGGAAAAATTTTGTTTAATCCTATAAATTAATCAAAATGGACTTCATAAAATGTGAGATGTCTAGTTTAAGGGTATTTTTCCATTATTCTGTGTGAAATTCATTATAATCCAAGGATGGAAGCTAGCTGCTCACACTATTCGTGTTCCTTTGGTATCTGCCTCAGCCTTGAAGCTATGACTCTTCGATATAATAATCTTAGCTAAAATCCTGGACTCCCACCAACTTTGGGAGAATAATGTAATCTTGTTTATTTTTCATTCAGGGCACTCAGGGTGGAAAGAAATTATTTCTCTCTGCTGGTTGGTCTGGACATGACTGAAGCAGTACAGGAAACTGATACAAATAGTAGGTTGTCGCTAATACAGTCTTAGTATTTGGACTGGGTACCCAGCAAAGGGTCTTGGGAAACTATTAACTCTCTTAGTTTAAAACTGGTTCTTAGAAATTAAGTTTTAAATATGTGAAATCAGTTTTCAGTTAGTTGAAGAGATTCACTTAAATGACTTGAGAGATACATCTCTTCCACTTCATGAAAAGAGGGTAAAATTCAGTGAAACTCTTTAAGATCACTATGAAATTTTCAATTTCTCTGGTTGTTTGGTTTTGGGGTTTTTTTTGTGCCCTCTTTCTCCTAGTCCAAGTCTCTCAGCTTTCGATTCACTGTTTCTTCCTAGGACTGTGCTAATACAATGTTAATGTGCAGTTAGTATATTTGCAGAGTTTTAAGGCCCTAGACTGAGACCAATTCTGGCAAAAATTTGTATGGTCCAAGGAAGCTGGCTTGAATGTATCTGGTGAAGTCAGGTGTGGTGGTGAGCAGCTGCCTAATAAACCCAGCAGGGGTGGCCTAAAAAGATGTATTAATGCCGCTATGGAAAAAATAAATTAAGGATCACTTCTAAGGATTATATAGCATTAATGTTGGCATTTTTGCATTTAGAATTTCTACATACAGGAGTGTTCCAGTGATTTTTTAAAAGCTAGGGTGTTTTCCCTTCTCATCAGCATATGAGAGGGCATGCAAATTATGCCTCCTGTTACTATTTGCAGATTAGAATTATTAGACATTGTAGAAGAAAGAAAAGGATGTGAGTGTCCTGCAGTTGAGAGATGTAATAGTTGTAAAGCCTATCAGAAGTAAAATCAGTATCGTATTTAGGTCAGGGATTAATTGTGTGTGTTTATACACATACAGTATATAACTTTTCCTAAGGGTTTTTAATGTTACGTGCAAATAACCTTGGAACTGCCAGTTTGTTTTATTTTTGATGTTGCCTGCAAGTCCCTGAAGCAGATAAACTATGGATTTTTTTTTTTTTTTTTTGATCTTCCATTTGCTAGACTTTCGTTATATTGTGGTTATAGTCACAATGTCAGCACATAAAATGTTAAACATCACTGGTCTGAAAGAAGCTTCCATTGTCTTCTAGTCCTGGTGCCTGGGGATTCTCTCTAGTCTTGCAGTGGTGGTTCTGTCAGTGTAATATGTCATGAAGCATTTCTCAGTAATGACAGACATTGAATATGAGTGACAGGAACTCTGACCGAGTGAAATGGGTTCAATTACCAGAGATGTAGGGTTACCTGAGATAAAACCAAATGGTCCAATTGTGCTCGGTTTTGACCCTTTGACTCCCAACTAGCCAGCAGCAAAGACAAATGGCTGATTAACCATCCCCTAACCCTCCTTTTCTGTGATAAACTTGTTTGGATTTCCTTGTCTGAATAAAAATCTAAGTGTGGCATGTTTCTAAAAGGAAATATGATAGGAAAACAATGGGTACTGGTGCTAGTCATTTTCTTCTCTTACCGACACAAAACAGAAAGCTGTCATTCTATCTTGGAATGTATCTAGGACATAGTGTCCAGAAATCAATACAAGATAAATGATTGCTCTCTTAACCTCACCTTTCTTCTGCTGCAGCAGTTACGTTGCTCCTGTTCACCTGTAGCCAACCTGACGCCAGAATAAATGAGAGAACCTGCCATGAAAAGTATCTTCTTGGGGTCTTTTTTGTGTTGGAGGGTTTTTGTTGGCGGGGGGCAGGGGTTGCTAGTCAGTATTGAGTGCCGTTTTACACTTGTTCTAGTCCAGTGCCTACAGCTCCCAGATAGAGTTATAGCAAGCTCCCTAATTAAACTGTCGCTGTCTGCCCTCACTTGACTGCCTTTACAAAGTCATTTAACTAACAGACATTCCTGGCTATTAAAGCTAGGAGCAGCATGTCTCCAGTACTGGAGATAAAATGAATGAAATTTGTTAATCTCTACTGACACTTGATCCTAGATGTTGAACTAATGCTGTGGCACCTGAACTTTTTCTTTATTATAATTACTTCTCATGTTATTATTTCATATAATAAATTGGAGGGAAATTTCAACAGGTATTAAATTATTCAAGTTGATTTATGGATGCTGAGTGAATATGACATTCATCTTGTGCATTCTTCAGAAGCACGTTTCAGTGGATGTTCAGAGCTGGATTCAACAATTGAGCTAATAGAATACTGTAGTAAAAGGATGCATTTCCTTCATCTGAAAGCAACGCCATTTTTAAATCTATAGCCTTTAGTAATGAAGATAAATTTTGCATTTGTGATTTTTATCCACTCCTAGTTTAAACAAATACTTTGAATGAAAATGTAATATATTTACAAGTAGCCCATCAAAAGAATTGTACACTATTGGTAAATTTAAGAGAGCTCATATTAGAGTAGGTTCGGTTCTGTTTAAAGGAAAAAACATTTTTTAGAAAGATTGGTAGTTTATTTTCCATGTCCTGTATTTGTTCTGCATTCTTTTTCTGTGATTCATAGATTCATGGGGTTTAAAGCCGATAGGGACATTTAGATCATCTAGTTTGACATCCTGTATATCATAAGTCCTTACATTTCACCTGACTGTCCCTGTGTTGAGTCCAATTGTTTGCCTTTGAGTTTAAATGCGTCTTCCAGAATGTTGTCCATTGGTCTGAGGACAATGGGAAATGAAGAATCTACCACTTCTATGGAATTAAAATGACCTATTTATCAGCTTCATAATTTAAAAATTCTGTTTTCTATTTCAATGTTTGGCTTCAGCAATCTTTCAGTCTCTAGTCCTTAACGTAGCCTTTTCTGCTAAACAGGAAAAAAACCATTAGTGTCCAGTACTTTCTGTCTGCAGGAGTACGTATAAACAGCAGTTGTCTCACTTGTCTCTCTTGTTTCTGAACAACTTGGCCGACAGATCTGTGAGGGTGTTTATCTTTCAAAGTAAGGGCACTTGCAGAGCTGCTGTCTTGGGTGCTGTACTTCCAGCATTGGTTTAACATCTAAAAGTGAACAGCAAGCCAAAAAATAAAATCTTCTCTTCCTGCTCTTCAGGAACTCTCAGCTAGTTATGTGGTCTATTTTAAGAGGTCATACTGAACAAGTGGCGATTTATAATGCTTTTGATTCCTAGTGAACTTTTACAAGTTCATCACTATCTTCATCAATAGGTTGCGTCTCTTATTTCCAGGTCTGAGAGAGATGAGTGTTGAACATTTCTGACCTTTCTTTATAATGCACTAATAAGGGTATAAATCCTAGGAGGCCCAGTTGGTCCTAGGAACCGTATTTCAGCATAATTTTTCTTGCAGGAGTGGATGGAAGATATTTACTGAAAACACCTAAACAAGCTCTTCCACCCTAGATACACTTCCTTTAACTACTTCTGCTAAAAGCAGATGTAGTAATGTAATGATGACACTAGAACCTGACACTGCAGTTTGTTGAGATAAATCAATGGATGCGATTTCCAGACTCAGGTCATTTGGGTGATGATAAAGCTGGTTAGTCATAGGTGGTTAAAGATCATTAATTTTCTGTGAAAATTGTTTTTTAAAAAATTTCCATCTGGATTCCTCTCCAGATAGATCAGTAGTGCACGTAGTGCATGACTCTTGGTGCGTGTATCTTATTTCTGGAATGTATCCATATATTTGCATATAGCAAACTTTTTTTTTGTTGAAAAACAGCGTGAAGTCCATCTTTTGCAAACCAATTGATGTAACTTTTATGGGGTTTTTTTTTACTAGATTATTTTCTGCTAATTCAAAGAATACTATCTCTACATTTCGTTAGCACATTTACTAAGAGTGAAGTTTCATTTCACAGATCCTAAAAAAAAAATCAAGTAGTCTTACTAAAAGTGTCTGCTTTATTAGCACTTCTGTAAAGCTGAATTAATTTCATAAAGATAATACAACTTTTTCTGTGTTGTAAATATTTCCTGGATAACCATTAGGCTCAGCTAGGACAGGTGAGTATTTTCCTTTATTGAGACTTCGATCTTCGTTGGACTGCAAGCTAAGACACAGCTTGGCATAACTTTGTTAAGTGAGTATCCATAAGTATATGTAATTCTGTTAACTTTAAAATTCTGTTGCTTTAAATCTGTAGCTCTCGTATTTCATCTGTATAAATAAAGCTCCTCCTGCAAGCCAGCCAGGAAAACATATGATACCATTTGCGATTGCAGAATGCGGCATGCTGTTCTTCTGTAATTATAATGGCCTGAGCAGTGAGGGGTTGGTTAGCCTTCCTTAACAATCATTAATCTATCGAGTCTTAGTTACAGTGGCCCATCTTGGAGAACAGCAGTCCTTGGCATGAGGCACCTTGGGCTGTGAGTTTGTTTTGAGCAAGGGATAGCCTTGTTTGTTACATGCTGCTGCTCGCCGGTCCCTCAGGAGTCTGGGAAGAGGTTTTTTCCTTGTCTTGATTGCTGCTTGCCCTCTCCCTCACTCTCTAGCTTGTCCCTTTATTTCTCCTTGTTGTGAAAGTTGCTTTCTGTGTGACTGGGAGTCTGTTTAGCAGACCATATTGCAAGTGAAGGTGCATCGTTTGTTGCCTGATTTTGGCAATGCTGGGCAGTCAGCTGGGATGTAATTAAGACTCTGAGAACAGGCTGTCTTCTCCACAGGAAGGGCATGTTAGATGTTGCTGGGATTTGGGGCTGTCAGTTTGGCCAAGGCTGGAAACTCAGAGCTAGGGACAGTGATCTTTTCTTTCATTTATAATCCCTTTATGTACAGTGTATGCACTTGGCAAAGTTTACATATAACCTAGTGACTGGAGCTTACAAGCCAGTGCGGCTGAATTAGCATATGTTACATGTATATTTTAGTAATATTTTAAAGCAAGTGCAAATTTCCAAAGTGAATTATGCATGTATGACAGAAATAGGGTTGTGTTGCATTGGGTGTCAAATCCCACAACTTTTTGTCAAGACCGTGGATTTTACATTAAAAAGGCAGAGAGACTAAACGAGGTAAAACAGTTTTAATTTTTAACAGTTTGGTCCAGCCCAAGGAACTGCTCTCTGACAGTTATAACTGACATTTGAATAATTGGATTAATTCAGAGAGGGGCAAATCCTGTATTGATGGCTCTGCTTATTCTATATAGTTTTTAACTTAGGGATGAAGCTGAATGGTTTAATTATTTAAAGGGCACTTCATGCAATATAAAATACTACTGGTCTGAAACTTCGGTATAAATTGAAGGAGGAAAAATATTTGCATTATTTCATTCTTTACATTTAAAGACTTAAGAAAAAAATTATGGAACTTATTGTTCTGTACTTTTTAATCCAATGTAAAGAAAAATGGGGAGGTGGAAATTATCATTTGTGACCCAAAGCAACAGAAATGGAGATGAGCATGATTTAGTCAAGTAGATTCCAATCTTTTTTACAGAAGTGTAAATCCTCTGTATTAATCACATTATGCGGCAGTTGTGGAATATTCAATCAATGTTTTTGCAAGAAGGATCCTTTTTAGTTATTTTAAATTAACATTAAACTCTTATTCAGGCTCTTTTTTATCTTTTTTTCCCCTCCATTTATTTACAAAAGTGCATGGCTTTATTGTGCTGAAAACCAAGGGTAGGAAGGGTAACTGTTGTCAGAGACAGTTTAGAACACTGGTTTGTTCCTGGCTGTTTACCCAGTGGGACATTAATAGTATTAACACTCAAGGAGAAAGTGTTGATTCACAGCTTATGATATTAACACCCTGTAAGCAAGGTATGAAACGTGTATGAAATGCCACATGCATCTATGCATGCAAGTATGATTTTAGACAAGTGCTCTTTTTTAAAGGATGATGAGGACTGTTTTGCTCTTATTAGTTTATTGAAATGACTTTATGTCACAAAACAATCAATTAACATCTTGCCTAAGCATTCCTACATGCCACACTGCTTTTACATCTTAGATTATCATAAATTCTGGTAACATAATTCTGTTTCCAAAAAAGTTCTGTTTCAACAGATCAATATGTAAAGAACCAAGTAAAATTTGAACATATGTGAATGAATTCTGCATTTGTTTGAACTGATGACAAAGAAACATATTCTTGAAGTTAATTTTTTCCATTATCATTCTAAGGAGTTTCTGTGCATTTCTGAAATATTTTATGTTTTGCTTTGCAAACAAAACTGTCCAGCTTTCCTCCATCCAGACTAGCCTTTCTTTGGGAATTCTCAAAGCCTTTTAAAATTATGGAGGTTCTGGTGTTGTGTTTGTTTTGAGTTGTTGGGTTTTTTTTCTGGGTCAGTCTAAGAAAGTCCCAGGAGTGAAGTTGCCATCTGTCCTCTATATTAAAAGAATCTTCTATATTATATACCTGATGTTCTTGTCCCAGAGATAAATGTTGATAATTAAAAGGACAGCATTTGTCCTTTATTCTAAATAATTTTTTTTCTTAGAAACAGTTACTAAACTTATGAACAGCTTTTATGTTCTTTTAAGCTCATATTTTCTAGTCTGTATCCCCCCCCCCTTTTTTTTTCATTCCAGAGTTTTGATAAGTATTGGCAAGTAAATTGAATAGCTCATTAATCTAAGCATGTGCATGTATGATTTAAGGAAGGCTTCAGCAAGGCTGAATACAGTAGAGTTGTAGATAATTTATTGTTATAGATAAGTCTGTCTTGTGGTAGAGAAGAGGGAAGGCAGCAGGTTGAGAATGAGAGATTTATTTGAGCCAGACACCTATTTTGAGATTGCTTTCCTGAAGGGTGGAGGTGGAGTCTCTACCTTGCAATTTGTACGGAGGAAACAACCTGCTTCATTGCATGAACTTCCCTCCTCAACACACATTTGCCCAGGAACAATTCAGCACCTTTACACTTCAGCTGTAGCTCATTAGTGTCCGTAGTTGCTCCCAGGGGTCCCCCCATTCAGTGGGTATCATAGTGCCTGCATCATTTGAATAACAACTACCTATATTTTCAATATCAGATTTATGCAAGTCAAGATTAATAATTTGTAAGTAGTGCCCTTATTTATTGTTTTATTACTATTTATGGTTTTAATACAATACTATAAAGTAGAATGTGTCAGTCAAGAAGAGTGGAAAAAAGAGTGCTGAGATATTGCTATAATGATCTGTTGTGCTCTTGTCCTTCCTCTGTGGTAAGTAGCTCCACGCCAGGTCTGACCAAAGATCTTTCTAGCTCAGTGTCATACAGTGCTGGACAATACCAGATAGCAAAAGGAAAAAAAAATGAGAATAAGGGAAGTATATAGTGAGCCTCTCTGGGTATTGATCTAGCTCCAGTAATTTGTGGCTAACAGAATTTCTGATGCAAGCTGATATCTTTGCATTTAATGGTTCTGCATAGATACTTCTTTCCAGTGAACTTATGCGATCTTTGTTTATTTACATAGACTTTTAATAGCCTCAGTATTCTGTTCTCAGCAGCTGCACTACATACTAAAGATGATGACCACACACACATCCCCAAAAAACCCAAACAAAACACCCAAGCAAAAAAACTCACCAACCCAAAAATCCTGTCTGTTTTTGTTAATTTGTTTCTTTTATTAGTAAATGGTGAAAAGTAATTCCTGTGGTAAGTTTGGTTTGGTTTGTTTGGGGTTGGGGGTTTTTTTTGTTTGTTTATTCATGGTTTTACCAGAGTTCCATTGCATCTCCCTTTTGGTTATACATCTATGTGATACTGTACTTTGATTATAGAAAAACTGATAAAAGAAAAAAAATCCAGTTCCCCAATAGCTACTAATGCACCAGGGTTTTGTTACCTTATCATTTTTCTTTCATTAATATTGATTAAACTGTATAGGGTTTCATTGCTGTTATTAGGGCACACACTTTAAGATTTAGATCACTAATGTTTAAATAGATTTTAATTGTTAAATGTAACAAATTTATGCAGGTAAAGATTCAATTTCTTCAATTAATTTACATTTACATGTTCAGAGAACTTTCACTAAGGCTATTCTCATAAAACTTTAAAGGTCCCAGAAGGATCTCTCTATACTTTTATTCTTTTCATTTTATCCTTGCTACTCACTCCATATTAAGTCTTTGAAGTTGCTAGACTTCTTTCCATGCACTACTTAATAAAAATAACGTTTATTTTAGGCAGAAGTTTATTTCAACAAGTTTACATATAAAGAACCAAGTGAAATTTAAGTGTGTGACTGAGTTCTGAATTTGTTTTACAAGTTTGGGAATTGATCATCATCTCCGCTATGCACACGTGGCAAAAATAACTATCTGCTTGTTTGATGTAACATGCAAATCAGTTAAGGAAACAATTCCTGAAAGTACTTTTCCATCCTCACAAGTTCCAGAAGCCTGAAAACAGGTAAATGAGTTCAGTATTTTGTATCATCCTCTAGAGGGAAATTCAGAAAGATTGTAATACGTATTCCTTGATCTGGGTCTGGCATTTCTTTGGAAGCATATTATCCTGGATGTAGCCACTTTGTATCAGCATAGAATGTGAATATATAGGATAAGTTTCTAACGGTTCAGTAAAAAGTTACATCTTTTACTGCATCAAACTACACAGTCAATATTGACTTGCTTCATGTCACAGAATAGAGCAAGGACAAGAAAGAGGGAGACGAGGAACATCTCTGACTTATGAACAAGAGAAGCGATGTATCTTCCAATATTAAAATTCACAAAGAAGTAATAAAAATTTCTTTATTTCCTTAGAAACAGCCTGATTAGGTCATAATTGCATAATGTGCTCCCAAATAAATTAATAGTGAAGATGAAATTAACACATTTTATGTTCATTGTGTGTTGTGAAGTAATTTTTTGCATTCCCTAACCCAACAGGCAAGAATAGGGACTCAAGGGATCGTAGAAGATGGGTCACTCGGTTAAAGTTTTGAAGTTCATGAGAAATTCATGAAGAGATGTCAGAAACATGATGCAAGTCTGATTGTGGGGTCAAATCAATATACAGCAAAGAGCTTATTATGTTGGAAAAGTTAATAAATTCCATATGAAGGAACTGATAATTTGAAGAGATGAGTGGATCAAGAATGGGCTCGTAAGAGGAGAAGGACCTGCTAGTAGACCTGTGGAAGGGAATATTAAATGCTCAGACACAAACATATTTCAAGGATTGTGGACACAGCAAGATTAATGGCAGTAAAGATGTAAAGGAAAATGGAAATGGGAAAGGCTCTAAAAGTTTTCAAGGGAACTATTACAACATGTAGTGGAAGTGATTTCTGTGGACAAAAGGTGGTCCAAGCTGAGGTAATCGGAAAGGAGGTTGAGAGGAACTTGACATAATGGTAGTAAACTGACATTTGATGCATATAGGAGGAATAACATTGAAGTCAAGATTGAAGTGGAAGTTAAGACCTAAAATACCTGTTAGGTTTTTTTCTCATGATAGTATAAAAATCAGTGTTTTGGGAAATCCTTGCCAATAAGGACTGAAAATGATGAGCAAGAGAAAAGAGAAGGAAAGATGGTGGGGAGGAAGGTCTTGAGTGTGAAGAGGGAAGTTAGTAGTTAGTTGACACAAAATACAATCAGAAGGACTACTGGAGTATGCTGACCATTAAGGAACAGAAGTGTATACAAATCTTGATGGTAACTTGACTTGTTCTTTTGGTATGAAAGGCAGCTTGTGTCAGAAGGTGAAGTGTTTTTCTTGGTAGTGATTTATCCCATCAGACTCAGACAGTATTGATTTTAATTGTGTGGGAGGTATTACAGAAAAGGAATGGCAACTCCGCTATGCTGGCTCTTACCAATTCATGGTTAACAGATCTCTGTGCAGAACTGTTGGCTTCAGTTCTGGTAGCAATCAGAAGTGTAATTATTGTTTGTGAGGGAGAGAAACTCACTTGAAAATGTGATTACTCGGTAATTGGAAAAAAAATATTATTTACTGAGTTAATTTCTCTACTTTCTGATTATCATTCTTCAATATCCCCCCCCTCTAAAACCAACCAAATAAAAAGCTAGAGCTATGTATTAAAAGAAGAAATATAGCTAAGCTGGAAAGTGATGTACATGATCTCAAAACATAAAAACAGTAATTCAAAACAAAGGGTATTTCCCCCCTACAGACACAAGAAAGTGTAAAAGTTTCTCCAGCATTTTGGTGAATTAAACATTTTCATGTATATGATTCTGCATCTGTCCATCACCAAATGCACCCATGATTTTTTGCCTTTGATTCTGATTTTGAAACAGGAGAAGACAATCTGGTTCCCAAGAAGGAAAGTCTTTCATATTAGAGCATCATGTTAGTCTGCTTCCTTTAAAAATAGGAATATTTACTGCTGAAGGCCTGAGATCTACACATAAAAATATCTGTGAAGAAGTTTTAAAATGCAAGCACTAAAATAGCTTTGGGACTTTAAAATATGGTCAGAGACTGGTTTCTCCTTTAGAAGTGTCAGTGTTTTAATGCGTATTACTGCATACACTGACAAGGTAACTACTGTTGCTTTCTTCCGATGGAAGAAACACACGATTCTTTCTTATTTCAAAGGACCATGAGATTTCTATAAATTGCAATATAAGACTTCTGTATAAAGCGAAAAAGGAGGGTTTCAGAAAGATGATTTATTCTATCCAGACTGCACAGAAGAGACCACCAGAGTAACATCTGCCTGGCAAGTTAATGCACGTTCCTTTTAATGAAGATACTCTTTAAAATGAGCAAAGAGAAAGCTGTGCTTTCCAGTTGATCCATGTCTAATACCAAAACATGTAAAAATGTACTCCAGCCTGTATGTATTTAGCTGTAGTGCACAAAAGGAATGGTGTGCAATACTATGTATTTGGAAGCCAGGAATTCCTGCAGTCTCAGCAGCCCCTGCTGTCACCGACTAAGACTCCTGTTTGCTGTAGTTAGCATAAAGGATGCAGAAGGAGACCAAACCTGTGCTTCAAACCCTACTTGCACTTAATGTAGGTGATGTTATTTGATCCATCTTTTTAAGATAGACTACTAATAATGGAACTTTCCGGTACTCCCACTTCCCTCTGATGTACAGTGGCATGGGGAGTACTCGGATCTACTTCGTGACTTTGCATAATCCCCAAAACTGCAGTAGAATATGGGTTTTTTTTCAACTTTTGGTTTCAAGGTCATATTTTTTTAGAAAATCAAAGCGTATATTATGCATTAAGTAACTGTAAATGTTAAAACTCTGATAATGACGTCTAGATGCATAAAAGCAAGAGAAGAGTACACTGTTAAGAAAATAGAAATGAGAGAATATAGATTTTGAGGACCCTAAGTGGTAATTTCTCTTGGGTCCTGAACCTGACACATACTGAGTACCTGTAATTAAGTGCTGAGCAATCTGAACCTCTGTTGACCTGGTGGGAAACTGAAGTTGTTTCAATTGTGTTTCCTGCACAAGTAGAGAAATGTAATAGGATAAAAAAAACAGTCTCTAGCAAAATGTAGATGTACACAGAAATCCTGACAGCAGATATAAATTTTATTATCTTATTTCCACCTACAAAAATCTGTAGAATTGGCTTGGAAAGCCAAGCATGCAGAAGGTGAACTTTTTAAAGTACAAAGTGTGGAAAAAATAAGATAATTAAAAGACTGGTCTTAATGAGCATGAAAATGCATCATTGGATTTTCCCTGAAATGGTGTTCTAATAGAAGTCACATCTATTTGCATATAGTGGAAATATATTAATACAAAATGTTACCACTGTCTTCAGTTCTTGAGAGTGGCAGTAGAATTACAGAATCCTGCGTTTGTACATCCTTTTCCTGACTATCTCACATACATTT
Organism: Phaenicophaeus curvirostris; assembly: GCF_032191515.1. NCBI lineage: Eukaryota > Metazoa > Chordata > Aves > Cuculiformes > Cuculidae > Phaenicophaeus > Phaenicophaeus curvirostris. The sequence continues at coordinate 15,492,912 of NC_091405.1, forward strand.
AAATATTCTTTAGCAATGAAAGACATCCTTTTGTATTTCTGTACAGCCTTTAAAGTTATAGCCTTTTTCTGCTAAATATGTTTGAATGAAAATTAGGTTTATTTTTCTTTCTTTAAAGACCCAGGAATAACGATTCTAGGCACTGTTCTCACTATATTTTGAATAGTCACCCATGTTTAGGTCTAGTGAACATAAGTTTGTATATAGTGAAATAGAAATAAATGTAGTATCTTGTCTGAAGACTGCAGCAGCTCTCTGCTAAAAATAAAATAGCACACACTGATTGCACTGTTAGGACACAATTTCTGCGTCCAGCAAGTTCAGATCTGCCTGAAACTATAATTAGGTTGATTGTATTGCATTGGAATTCTAATTTCCAATTTGGGATTTTGCTACATAATCTCTAGTAGAGTATGTCTAATCTTTATGAGACCCAAAGTCTTTGTATAAATTCTCTGAATTTTCCTCCATGTGTCTGTGCTATACTGAGATGTGTCTTCTGGCTGAGCTGTAGAGACATTAAATTACTGGGTAAACTAATACAGCGCTGTTATGTCACTGTATCTTTTTCAAAGACCAGCTCAAATTTTGTATGCTGTAGCTTTGATCCCTTTCATTTAATTCTAAGTACACTTGTTATTATAGTAACTGTTGTTTGTATGTTATTTTAGCTTTTTACTTAAGTAGCTATTTAGCAATTTAAATGAAAATGTAATTAGGTTACATCTGTTTTACATGCATGTAATACCACACAGATGTAAACTTATATTAAAGCCATATTTTCTTTTTGGCTAGAAGACATCAGAATAAAACTGTAGCAATCGTTCAATATATCTTTTTTTTTCTTTTTTTTTTAATAGTGTACAAAAGATGTATTCCAGTGTTTATGTTGTGATTATAACGCCCCTTTCTGTTTTTATGAGAGACAGTATGAGGAGCTAACTGATAGAGCCTTTTATTTTATAGAAGGACAAGTATACTGTTATACTGGTGTAAAGCCAAAGCAGCTTCATTGAAATTAGTTAAAATTCCTTACCAAACTCATCAGTTTCAATAACTCGGTCTCTCTGGAACCAAATTCCTCTCTGAGGATCTCCACTGAAATAAGGAACCTTTGTGAATTTACACCGTTGTGAATGACAGGGCTATTTGGCTTTCAATAGCTTTATTTTAAAGAAAGATGAACTTCTTGCTGGACTGATCTTACAACGTGCCGAGTCCCCTTAGCTATTGTTGACTTTGATAGGGTTTTTTTCTGTGATCTGGAAAAAAAAAAAATAAAAGAGATAAGAGGTGTGGATTCAATTCCAGCTTTCCCTTAGTCTTTGTATAGGTTCTTAGGGTAGATACTTGATGTCTCTGTACTACTATAATCATAACACAGAATTCCACCTGCCTTATTTGTCCGTTTCTTCTTTTGACTGTAGGCTCTTCAGGGCTGATTACCACTCTTTGTTTCTATGGTGTCTAGTACAGAATTGTAAGTAGTATCCATTTGTACAGGTGTAAGTCAAGTCCTAAGTGAAATATATAAATGAATTGGGGTACCTGGCAGTTCCCTAAAGATGACCAGTATCTTTTTAAGACTTTGGAATTTCTTTGGAATAGCTATTTTTGTCTATCAGTAGGCTGAAAATATTAGGCATTAATATGCTTATTCTGTACTGTTGCGCACAGTTTTTGATAGTGTAATGCCTTGAATAAGGTAATAAGGTAATATTTCTTACTCATTTAGTTTTACTTATATAAGCATAAGTTCTAAATAAACCATGTACGTTTTACTTGGAGCAAGAGTGTATTTTACTAGGCTTTTATTGTTTCAATATAAATTTCTGCTCAATAACTCTGCCTTTTTAAAGAATAATTGTGAAGGACATGTAAGGAAACTGTTGCCAATTTTTCTTACTTTTTCTCCTATGAAAATTTAAGGTCCTGACTCTAGAACTGTGAACGCAAGCAAATAAGACTATATGGAGACATTGTGTAGTCCAGAATCAGAATATAAATTTAAATGTATTCCAATTCCTCAGTATTAAATTATTTAGGGTTAAATCTTGCTGCTCATAAGTCTGAATTTGGCCCAATAAGGACTTCAGGATTGTCTCTGAAGACTGTTTAAATGAGTAATTTGAGGCAAAGATGATAAGAAGCCACGGAGAGTCAGTATTATGGGATTGTTTCTCAGTTGTGCCTGATGTTTCTGCTAGGGTGTATATTTGTTACAAGGTTTGTATTTCAGGAGTTGTAACTTAATTATTCTGAACGATCTGTAATCACCCACTCAAAATAATTTTCTCCAAATCCATAATTTATTTATTTTCCCTTGCTTGTTTAAATTAACAAAGACTGGGACTTGTCCATGAAAAATCCACAGTCCAAGTCTTGGTTAAAAATTATTACTAAGAAGTTTTGCAAAAATTGGCAAATCATAATATTTTTGTAAGCATATAGAGTATTTTAAACACCTAGTTTTAAAGTACTTTTTCCACATGTAGTGTACAACTCCAAGCTCTATTATTTCATAGAATTTACCCTTTGGATTTGTGGTCCAGTTAATTTTGCTCTATAAGGTAAAAAAAAAAATTTCCTTTTTTACTTTGCCAGAGAAATTGATGGATGCAGACATGTTTATGCCTACACGGAATTCAGTTGCTTGGTTGGCTACTATGCAGGGTTATATGTACAATATCATCTATGTAGGATGGTAATATTAACAGCATGGAAAGAGGAAACACAAAGGTTTCAAAATATTGTGAGGGGAAGGCTGAAAACTGGGGTGCTGAATGTATTTCACCCTCCATTTCCTTTCTGTGTGGAAATATTTTTTTTCCCTTATGGGAAACCAGTGCCATTCTCCTTTCCTGTGGACTGGGCTGTGATGTACTTGCCCTCAAGCTGAGATAATGATTTATATGTATATGTATAAAATATATAAATGTATAAATATATACAAAGAGATGCCTATATTCAGAAGTATAACTATATATGTGTGTATATACACATATTTAAAACCTCTTGAGTTTTAAGAATTTTTGTGTGGCCCAAAGCCACGCACTCAATACTTTATGAACTGTCTCGGTTTCCAGACTGCTGGTGCCAAGTATAGCTCAGCTGCGGCTGCTGAGTATAGCTCAGCTTTCTGCACCTCTCTCAGTATTCACAGACTTTGTGAGCAAACTTTGCAGGGAATGATTCAGTGTTAACTCACATGGCGACTGGCTGCGTGATTTAGAGTGACTTTAGGTAGGAACGTTCTGTGTACGGTGGATTCTTTCTATTTCTGTCTCCTTCTGGACAGCCATATCTCCATTTATTGCATGTAAAATAGAACTGCCTGTGGTTGGCAAGGGAAAGCCATCTCAAAGATGTGGTAGTGGGGCTTATAACTCTTAAGTACAGCTGGTCCAGCCTAGTGAAGTGTTCCCTCCTCTCTTGACAACGCAGTGGAATGTGCTGTTCATTGTCCCTCACCTGCCCTATTATGCCAGTATGATATAATTCTTGTGGTAAATAAAATAATTGTGGTTGAGTTATGATTCAACATTAGCTTTGATTATTTGCACCTCTAATTGACTAAGACTGATGATCAGTCTTTTACTAATTTAGAAATAGTCTTACAAACTGAAATACTGAACGTATTTTAAATTCAAAATATTGTGTGGAGGAGGAGAACATAACTACATGATTAATAACAATTACTAAAGCACTTGAGGTAGCATGTAACATCTTTCCCTTTATACTATGGCAGCTTTCTTTGTTGAAGAGGTAGAAGAGCATCTGTTATGACTGCCAGAGTGAGGAAAGAGCACTGAAACCTGGACGCGGTATCAGATCATGTTTCACTAACAGAACAAGATTGATTTATTGTGCTACATCAGGGTTAGATGGACCTAGTACTGCTTTACCACATGCTATTTCATTCCCTTGTCTACTAAGTATGCAAGTACAAACAGCTTTAACACAATTCTTTACCTAGAAACAAGCCTGAGGCTTCATCCAAATACTTTTAACATATGAAAATTGAGCTGCTTTGAACTTGTATGTTTTTGATAACTGCTTGGTATGCTTCCTGGAGGATCACCTGTAGGCTTTTCTTTCCAAATCCTAATCCCTTTGATTAAGTGCCAGGACAGATAGCTCTCATTGAATAACTCCAGTCTCATAATTCTTCCTTCATTCAGAGTTGAAAGGGAGCTGCTCAAGCTTCAATAGGTAAATCCTCAGATTTAGTTGAAGTAATTCAGACACTTAGAAACTGAAATTGTTTTGTTCTGAAACAGGGTTCAGATGGGCTACTAAACATTTACATACCACTTGCTGCCAGAAGCTGTAGGATAAAAAAACATAACAAATTTTTTTAGCAAGAAGGATTAAGAGTAGGAAAACTTTGAGAACCAGACATTAAAAGACAACCTGGCATGGAAATTTAGACCCAGAAATAGGAACATAGTTACTTAGCTTGACTGCTTCTGCTTTCTTTTTCTGCAAGATCAGTCTGTGGTGCTGGGCTGAACATTCCATTCCTTCCTTAGCCCTTCTTGTTAGTAACTATCATAATAAGAAGTAAGCACTTATTCTTCTCTACTCTTTTTATCTTTACAAGTATGCCTTCTGGAAACAAACCTGAGCCAGTTCGAGATTCTTCTGTTTAAAAGTCTTTGTGGCAGGAGAGTATGACGGGGAATTAAAAATAAACCTGTTAGCTGCTGATATCTTGGGGTAATAGAGATATCTATTGCATATACATTTTTGCACACGTCATTTTGCATATGTGCATAATGAAACTGTTTTCTCTGTGGAGGACTTACTGTTCACCTAGAAAATAAGAATTTTTTCCACATGAATTATTTGCCTTGCTTAATTCTAGTACAGCCAGAAATGGAGCAGAACTGTTAGAGAAATTACACTCAGTTCATGTGACATCACAGCTCCTTCAGCCTCAAAATTTCTTCTCTTTAGCAGAATGCAGCCTAGTGAAATAGTCCATAAAACCGAGTATTGTAGCACCAGTACTGAAGCAGTAGCCTTTTCTATGAACAAGAGATGGTGCTTCCATGACTATAACCACAGTTTCTAGATAGACTTGAGCAAAAAATATTGGGTCATTGTGCACTTTGCCAGCAGTAGACTTCCACAATATTCGTACACTCTTAATCTTGTAGAAGAAACTTTTTTTTTTTTTTTTTACCCACCCTGGCTCCCTTATTTGTTGTTACCATGGTAGGCAATAGTGTTACTTCCACAGATTGCTGGCAGACAAACAATGCAGGCTGTTCGAAGACATGGCTTTACCGTTAAAATAAACCAACTTTGGAATTAATTATAGACCTCAAAAACTACAAGAGTAGATTAAAAATTAGAAAATGCATAAAGAAGGCGAGTCTCCACAAGCCTGGGGTAGTTCTGACTGATCCTTTTCCACTGTGACAATAAAGATTAACTTGATTTGTTTCTTTTACAGTGACTTTTTTTCAATTCATATCCTCAATATCAGGACACTTGTAATTGAGTTGCAGCTCAGCTACATCAATACTATTAAGTTTGGAAATACAATGGAATGGTATCCACCTGCCACTAATAAGCAAAAGCAAGCAGGCAAGATGGCATAAATGAGCTAGAATTTTTGAGGACATAAGTGCTGATTTGCTTGATCTAGTAAAATTTTACATATGTCAAATGATTAGGATTTCAGTATTTTCTGAGAGATCTTGCTGCAAACAGCACAGCAACAGCTGTTGTCTTGATTCAGCAGTAATGCAATATTACGTACAGATGAGGTAATTTCTGTCTAATATCATGAGGTTCTTGGCTCTATCTTATTATTTGATTCCTTAAGTGAGTTGATAAATGTGTCTATTAGTTTTTTTGAATTATTATTTGGGCAATGACAACTTGAGGCTCCTGGTTAATAAGATAATAACAGAAATAGTTTGGTTAAATAAACTTTGAAACAGAAAGCCTGAAGGCCTCTTGTTATTACCACATTAACAAGAAATTCCGTTAAGTTATTATTATTATCCTTGAATGGTTTTCCTTCTTATCACTCTTGCGTTCTGATCAACAGAAATGAAATGGCAATAAATTTTAAGAAATTACATGTACCTAAGCAAGACTATAAACTAAAAATGAAAAAAGAAAAATATAACATTTGAACATACTGTTTTGAAATGGGGAAAGATTCTGCGTGTTTTTAGGACAAGGCTTTGGAATGAAAGCTAAAGTTTATGACACATTTTATTACATCTGTAAATCTGAAAGCTTAGCTATAGTTTTTAATTTTTATTTTGCCTCTATAACTATTTTTATACCCTTTTTATAGTTGACTGGTCCAAGGTTTAAAATAAGTTCTGCTGGGAGTCTATGCCCCATTAGTGTTCTATAATAAAATGTGAACCTGGCTAAAATAAAACATGATGCCTTAAGAGCAATTAAGAATGGTCTTTTGTAGATAACTGTAACATGAAATACAATCACTGTTTTTATTAATGGATTTGGGAAAAGGAGCTCAATGATTTATAGCAGAAAAATGGGTTATTGTACATTTTTATTTCTTTTATTTTATGTCTCTTCAAAAAAAAAACCTTTTAAGACTCCTGAAATAATCAAATTCTGTTTCAAATGTTTATCATGTTAACTTGAACCTTAGTAGCTGTTTTATTTAGGTAGTGCTATGATGTCAGCCAGGAAGGTGTCCTTTTTTGATGTTACTCCAATGCAAAAAAGTGTTAGTTTTGAAATAAAATCTTGTAGATTGTTTTATAAAAGTGATAAAATGTAAAAGCTGTGCTTTGTACTTTATAATGGCAGGATTTGTAGGACACAGACATAATCTGCTGGGCATTGTCTGAACACAAAGCGTAGCATCTCATTAACGCATACTTTCTTAAAACCTGTAAACACAGTTGACAGATGTTTCTCTAAGAGTATAATAGTAGTTGCTTTGCGATTATTAGATTAAGCTTCTAATAACTTGAAGTCTTGAAGATTGGTGTTTAATATGGCTGGAATGGAATCTGTGCTCTTAAACTTGGAGAGGTTATACTTCTCATTTAGAAAGACTTCAAGGATAGCTTTCTCCTATCTGGATTTTAATTGTGTTCCTTCCAAGCAAGAAGTGTAAGTTTGATGATGTTATGAATGAGGGAAAGAGGACAGGGAAGTGAAAGGAAAGGCTAAAATAACTGGTATCTTTTCTCATCTCCTTGAGCCCGTAACGTCTGTCAGTATTACGTAGGGTAGGTACTCCTTTGGAGACCCTGCTTTTCCAAAAGCCCCGAAACCACCTTTGATTTTCTGCTGACAAATCCACTAGCTGGAGAGGTATTAAACACATGCTATTGACATCTCAGTGTCTGTCTGTGGGGACTTGCAAAATCTTGAGGCAACACAGTCTTGGTTATATGAATATAGAAGCATGTTTTCTAGACTTCATACTAGTATATTTGTATCTCAAATAAGAAATAGATTTCTATGTGCTAGTAAGTGTGAGAAAGTGTTTGAATAAAGGTAGTTCATTGTGTGTTTCAGACCTGTTTTTTCAGAGCAGAGCTGTCTACAGCTTGAGAAGCCATTAATATATATAGAGAAGGGCCACAGCAATATTCCACGCAAGGTGACTGTTGGCATTTAGCACATGAAGGATCAAAACAGAGAAGACAGAGCCTGGTAAATGACAAGAGGTTACACTCCTCTAGGCTAGGTAAGTTGGGAAGCCTGAATTCCAACTGATAAAACTGAACAAAAGTTCATGTTCTATGATGGCATTTAGAAAGCAATCAAAATCACATTAGCTAAAATTGTCTTAAACTATATATATAGTGTTTATGTAAATATATGTAATTGTGTGTATGTATGTGTACTTTATATGTACATATAGGGGGGGATTTTAGTATACAGTAGGCTTCTTGTGCTTCTGAAGGGCACTACGAGTATTGTCACTGGCCTCATTTCACCTTTTGTTTCACCTGCAATGAGAAAGAGCAGGTTTTAAATTAAGTTTCTTCTCCAGGAAACACTGCTTCCACAGCTGTGTGGGAATGGATGATAAAAATCAGTAGCCTAATCCTTCTGCACTTACAATGAAGCATAGTTGCAAATTAAACATTTTATTTGATTTGTAAGCATGCTTGCTAGTTTGCACCACAAATTTTGCAGTAGCAGTGAATTCTGGGGTTAAACCTTCTGGCCTAACCCTAAGGAGTGCTCTTAACCGGGTCTGAATGCTTAGCCCTGACAGTTATTTCATAGAGACAAATAGTAGCTGGCATATACTGTGTTAGTAATATCCTCTGCCTGCTGTAACCCAATCCTCCCCAGCCAGTGCTGTGCCCTATTTTTGGAAGCTGGCTGGCAGTACAAAGTGGGCAGTTAGTCACCTGGAATTCCACCCGCTTGAGTTGCCGTCCCCAGGGACCGGGCTCCGTGCTCCGTGTTAGCTGCTGTTGGCAGAGGCTCCTGAGTCACTCAGAGTGCTGGTCGTTCTTCAGGATAAGATCAGAAATAAATCTTCCTTTTGAAAGTGCGTATTGTTGCCGTAGGCCTAAGATTTCAACCGCCTTTTAAAATCAGCAGCTTATCAGAGTCGCTGCCTGTGTCTTTCAGAAAATCTTATGTGGATTTATCTGGAGATGCGTGGTCTGGACAATGAGAAGCTAGGATGTGGATTTCCTTAGCTTAGCCTGCTTCAGAAAGCTAGCAGAGAAAGGTTAAAGACTTAAGTCAAGAAGTTTCAAAGGTGTGTGTGGGAATCTAGTGCATAGATTCCCTTGATAAATGATAGGGTTTGTGCTCTAAAGTCATCTAATATAGCTCTGGAATGTACCATTGAAAGTCTTACAGTGCTGAAGGAAAGACTGGTTTGGGGTGGGTTCTTTTTGTCAAAAGAAAAAAACGAAACCAAAAACCCAACAGCCCAGCTCTGTATATTTTGGAGCATATTAACAGTATGGCACATTTGACTGCTGTTCCCAGAGCTTTTCTGCACGAGGATTAATTTAATCTTTGTTTTTTTGTTGAACACTGCCTGTGCTGGTTTTGAAAACTATTTTTGGGGGAATATAGTTGCTTCAAGTCAGATGACAAGGGTGGAAGAGTGCAATCGTGTGGGTGAAATGGAGTTCTTGGGAACACTGCATTATCCCTGCTTGTGAACTCTGAGTGTTTTGATTTTCCATCAGAATAAACAAAGGCTGAAAGATGACCCGTTCCTACTGATTATGTGCAAACTTTATCACTCTGCTATTACCATCTGACGTCTTGTATAAACAATCGTAGCACAGAGGATGCTCTCTTAATCGTGAGGTCTGCCTGTTTGGCTACCACAGAAGGCTGACTGCAGACCCAGTCCCTGTGCTAGGTCATGTTTTAGAGATACATCTCTCTTCTAAATCAAATTAAGCTTTTTCTGGACATCTGCTTTTTATTAGCTAGATTTCTAAACTGCTAACGTTCATTACCATGAACAGAGAAAGTCATCTTACTGGAGCACTATAAGTAAGTGCATATGGGTTTTATAGGCTTATGGACATGTTACTCTCATGCTGCAGCTCTGTGGTGTTCAGGAAGGAGGCACTTTGTCGCTCTGCTTGGGCTCGTGTTTGTAGAATTCCTGCAGGTGCATTTAGGAAGTAAAATTCGCTTCTGATTTTCTCTTGAATTTTGAAGTGAAGGAAGATTCTTTGCCCCAGTTGTAAAATGCACTGCAAAATCTACCTGCTAAAAGTGCTGAGCAGGACTGGCAGAGAAAGCTACAAGAAGGCATAGTATTGTCTGTTCTCCTCACAGCCTGTGGAAAAGCTATTGGAAAAGAATTCATATAGTGAAGTAAAGCTCTGTGTTGTTCTTAAGAAATACAAGGACAAGTTTAAATATATCACCGAGAGGTTAGAGTAGGTAAAAAAAAGAAAAAATCAATGTAAGGAAATGAAGAAAAACTGGGGTTTGTGTTTGAATCATTCTGGTTTAAAATAAATATGTAAAAATAAACTTGACAGCCAGTGTTAACATGCAGGCTTCTGAAGATCAATGAAGCCCGTTTGTATTACAAGAATAATCAAGCAGCACACTTGTTTACAGCTGAAGTTTCAAAGTCAAATGACTGAAAGAGTTAAACACCTGGAGCAAGTCTGCTAAACTGCTAAGCTGGCTTTTGGCAGCAGCAGCAGCATGCAGAGAGAGTTTTTCCTCCATTATGGTTCAGTTCAGTGACTAATTCATTCAAAGCTGAGAAACCAAGTAAGAGCTGAAAACACAGGAAAGCTTATTTTCCTATTCGAGCCCCTAAATAATTTGATATTAAAGAGGATTTGTGAGTTTTAAATGTTCACTGGACATTAGAAATAAAAAGAAAATAGTTTTTTTTTGTAAAATATCCAATGCACCAACCTTTTTAAATTTTAATTAACAAACAGCTATTAAAAATTATCTTCTTGTGTATTTTGAATTATTTTCCAAGTGTAGACCTAAATCACACTTATTGTCATTTTTACTAAATATTTTAATATTAGTAATCATTTCCAAAGTACTACAATGTATAGAATTGGCTAAACAGGTGAGCATAATATAAAATTGACAAAAATGATATCTATTAAGCGTTGTAGTTATTGTACTGAGTTGTAAACCAAATTTTTTTAAAAGTTACTAGTCCATTAGCTGTGTCTTTATAAGAAAACAGTTGAAAGTTCTAATTAGTACTACTCAGCTTCTTACGAAGAATTCGTTCCTTTGGTGGTTCCATTTCTGTTTACTTAGTTGATTATGTTCCTCTGGGCTAAAACTGTTCTTCTAAACTATAAGGTTCACATGTCAGATTTTGGGTATTTACAGACAGCAGTATCTGATCTGTACGAGTATCTCAGGCTTGCCTGTATGAAAATACATACTTATTTTCAAAGACTAGAGGTCATATGTTTTGATAGATTATATTCTTTAACCAGATCTTTTGTTTTTTTCCTGTACTTGTAAAGGCAAGTTCAGACAAGGAAGAAGTCCCATGTATATTCTCAAAATAAACATAATATAAGCCCACTTAGTAATTTGTTGAATATGTTTGGGAAGTTTGGAATAGAGGTTTAGGTAAACACGTAGACTTAGAGAGGATTGAATTACAGGAAATACTTGATTTGCAGTTCTAATTTTAGTTTTCCCTTACCTTTTGATTCTGGAAGTCAGACGTAAGTTAGAGTATTTCATCTATTATCTGTTGTTGGCCATGATCTTATAGTTACCTTAAAGCAGTGTTCACAAGAACATATCAAATACTGGTTGAATACAATCTGCAAGGACTTATTTTTTAGGGAATTGCAGCTATATATATTTTTTTTTTTCCTGGTTTGTTAAGCTCTGTTTCATCCCTCTGTAATTTCAAGTTTCATAACCTTTTCCCTCTTATTTCAAGAGATACTTTGAATATGAAGATATCATGTCAAAACTTATCAAGCTTTTTAAAACCTAAGTTAGAATTCTCTTTCTAAGATAAACAGATTTGGATCAGGAAGATTTTGAACTAGCTAGTATTCATTTTGGCTCAGAGTTCAAGCAATGTCTTTAATCATATTTTTTGTTGATTATTTATTAGTTTCTGTGGGAAATCAAAGGATAGACAACCTAAAACATGTCTTCCATAAAATACGTTATGAATCAGAAGCTGTAGCAAAGAATTTCTCGGAAGTGTCTTTCATGTACCGATATGAACTGATTGAGAGATAAAATATACATCTTTGGTGTGTGTATAACATGCAAATGAAGGCTGACCCAAAAATGGAAGACTCCACTATCTGACTGGAGTAGAATTTGTATCGCCTTACTGGAGTAAGAAAATCTATTGTGAGAGAAAAGAGTTTTTCTGTTCTGTTCCATGTCATCTGAAGGACAGTGGTTAAAACTATTTCAAAATATAAAAGAGAAGTGGCATGAAAGTGCATGTCAAGAATATGTTGGCTACATTTGGAAACTGCAGTATTTGTGTTTCCATGATTGGCATGTACTTGTATGGGGTAATAATAAAATTTACTGTCTTCCAAATATAGCTATGAAACCCCGGTGGACTTCTAGCAGTCACAGTATATACTTGTGAATGGTGGTAACTAAAGATGAGCTTTAGTACTGACACTAACTGGGAGAAAATAGAATCTTATGGTAAAGGTAAAATATATTGTGCGTTTTATTGCAGAAGTCAGCAATTAGGAAGAAAAAAACCCATTAGTTATTTGAAAATTGAGTTAATTGTCTAAAACTGATTCTGGATTTCCCAAGTGACAGGGGACAGGACAAGAGGAAATGGCCTCAAGCTCCTCCAGGGGAGGTTTAGGCTGGGCATTATGGAAAAATTTTTCACAGAAAGGGTCACTGGGCACTGGAACAGGCTGCCCAGGGAGGGGGTTGAGTCACCTTCCCTGGAGGTGTTTAAGGGACGGGTGGACAAGGTGCTGAGGGACATGGTTTAGTGTTTGATAGGAATGGTTGGACTCGATGATCTGGTGGGTCTCTTCCAACCTGGTTATTCCATGATTCTATGATCTGCTGGAGAAATACCATTCTAGGACTGTTACAACTTCAGTAACCTGTGTTTCATTCAGTAAGCGCTGTTCTGATGAGCAGTACCATCATCTGACATTAGGAATAAGAAGCATTTAGCTGGTTTCTAGCTGACGGTTCCTGTTTGCAAGAAAGCTTTTCTAGCTTCTTCCATTTGCTTCTCCCTTCATTCCCATCCCAGTCCTTCTGCATGCACATTCTCTAGGTTTCCTGCTTTTCTAGGAACAGGGTTCCTGTCATCAGTGATGTAAATCTTTTAAATCTTTACTGCAATAATTTGTTCATACAAACTGAGCAGACAGTATGTCCATCATCAAATGCTGCGGCAGGATGCTGCTGGCTGCCTAGAGAAGGATGAAAATACCAATAAAGTGACACACACCCTACAAGAATAATAGACAAAAAATAAACTGGCAGGCAGATTCATGCCAAATCTGGAATTTGAATTTTCTTCCAAAATGTACTGACAGTTTAATAAAAGCAATTTAAGTATTGAATTTAATTATTAAGAGCCATTATCTTTATCAGCTTTGTTTCCAGTTTGAGTGGGAAGTACATTTTCTTTATGAGTATCAATGTAGGAGTGGAAATTGTTCTATTTCCACCCACTCCCAGAACCAGAAAGCAAAGACAGCATTTTTATAAATAAAATACCATTTTCTTTGTTTTGGTTTGTGAAGCATTCAAGTATCCTGTAAAAATAATATCTGACTTCTGAACAATATGTTGAAGTTTTGGTTTGTTTTGGTTTGTTTTCAAAAAGCTGTGGTATATTAGGGAAAAAGAAGTGATTTAATTTAGTATTTTAGTATTTTCCTTCGAAGATTTCTGAAGGGCAGAGTCTGCTGGAGTATTGAAACAGAGGTTTGGTCCTGTATTTGGAACTGGTTGGTATTTGGCAGTGTAAATATCAGTGCTGCCAAATATAATATGATTCACACGCTGCTAGTAGTTTCTACTTAGCCATATGTGAGATTCTGTGGAAATTGTGCAATACTCAGTTTTTGGAGTATGGTCTAAATATGCAAACACAAACTGCATCCTCATTCTGTACCCTAAGCAAGATTGCCAAATAAGAGCAAGTACAAGCCATTAGCTAAAATCCAGCACAGTTTTTATTTTGAAAACATTATCCTTCATTGTAGACGTTCTGTCTATCCAAACAGAGAACTCCACTACCTTGTGCTCCATTTTCTTCCAGCAAGCCAAACACTTGAGGAGAGCAGCAACTAGTTATTATTGACTTTACTAGAAATAAATTAGATGCAGACTTTCAAATTAGTTTGTCCTCAGAGCCCTAGATTTGCATGCCTTTGTCAAGAAAGCAAGAGATGTTACTGCAGTTTTTCACTTGTATCTCAAAGTTAGAGCAAAACCTGTTGTTGTGTTTCCCCCCAGCCTTTTCCATAAATACATCTTTTTTAGTTTATTGAAGTTAAGTGATTTAAGGACACTCAGGAGCAAGGATTTTTTTTTTTCTTTAATAGTCATTATTTAGTTTCTAGATGTATTGGTGAGGAAACAAAGATTACCTTGTTCATAAGGGAATTGGTGCCCCAGGTTAACGTCCAGGTGTTCTTTCAACTGATGTCTGAGACTAATTTCTTCCTGGCCCTCTGGTAACCAGCTGAAGCAGGAGACCAGCTGGTGTATCTTCACCCTTACATACCAACATCTTTCACTGATTCACAAATTTCTTTATATCCTTAGTACTTCCTCTACTGCTTAACAGTCTTTGAACAGTAGTTTGAAGATAACTGCTGTTGTGCTTTGCAGTGACTGTATCTGAATCAAAGAATGAATGATTTGAAAAAAAAGGAAAATCTCATAATGATCCTCATAAGCTCCCTTTGTCAAAAGGTCATAAATTGCAGAACTCTTCAAAGGTTTGCTAAAGAAATGCTTAACACTGAAAATTATCTTGTTTGGATGGCATTTCAGTAGGTAATGCTACAAAGAATTCCTAATGTATTCAATTCAAGCGTTCAGTTTCTTGAACAGAACAGTCACGCTTACTCCCATTTCAGTTACTTTTTGCCTGCTACATACAGACATCAGCTCTGTCAGTCTAAAAATACTCCGAGCAGTAGATGCATCCAGTGTTTTTTATCGCATTCTGAATTGTATGATGCATACATTATGTATTTATTTTTTAAACTTCCATGCAAAGTTTACAGACCTCTTGCATTTATCATTTGGTGTAAGACCCATTTGAATAAGGGAAATGGGAAACATGAGATGGAAGCAGGTAAGGGGACAGCAAAGGGGCAGCCATCAATTTCAGCTGCATCTTGGTAAAGAATTTTCTTACCCTGAGGGTACATAAGTGGAAGATGGAAAGTTGGAGTTACTTGTGGAAAAAGATGACAAACAAAGTGATCTTTGCTGGTGCTGTTGACCTGTGAAGTAGTAAGGAAGCAGGTTCATTATATATGTGGTGGAAAATGTTAAGTGGGAGTACACAGCATAGAGAGTTTGGCAAAATAGACCATTATCAGGGAAAAACAGTGGAGTTCTGAGGGATTCATTGCAACACTGAAGTCTGAATTCACATAGCTTCAGACTTTTCACATAATTCAAAGTGCTTCATGTTACTACTAGTATCATTACTACAATACTAGTATTGTTACTACAATATTAGACGTATTGGAGTGATGTTGCTTGTTTGTATAGAATTGAATCTACTGTGAGAAAACAGAGGTTATGTTGTTTGGACATTTAGACCAAATAGTTGAGGTCAGAGCATATAAAACAACTGTGTCAGTTGTGCAGGATTGGCAATTAAGATATGGAAAGAGAAGGAAGTCCTTATCCACCAGAAGTCTATATAATTCCATCTTTGGAGTCATTCAGACTTTTCTGTCACTGCTAGCACTGCACACATTTAAATCACTGTTAGCAACTATGGAAGAGGGAAGGTAGAAGCTACTTACACTGGTTTGCATGAAGATCTGTCATTTGAACAGCTCTTTTAAGAAAACCTCTGATATGATTCGTTCGATACTGTCTGTAAAAACTGAAATGAGGGTCGCTGGGTTATGTTAATTATCTCATGTATATGTTCAGTATCTGCTGGGGTTTCTTCAGTTCCACAAGGACCTTCACAGCATAACTGCATGTCCTAATTATATAATCACACATTTACACCACTTATGTCATTAAGTTTAATTGCACTTGCTATGTGAACATGCTATGATAGAACAAAAATTACTTTGAGAAAAATGATACAACAGAATCTTAATTAAAAGACCATTAAGTATGTAAGACATGCTTACCAAAATACAGTATATACTGCAGGCTAAAACTCCCCTGATGTGCTACTGTTTGCATATTCCCAGTGTTTCCTTATGCATACACTTTGAGACATTTCCCTTAATTTCCATACAGGTGCAGTTTTTGTTTCTTATATTAAACTCACCTAATGTCTGTGCTACATAGAAATGATGCAGGTAGTTGAGAACTGTGTTTCTGCATGTAGTCAGATAAACCTGTGTGTATGAATTCCACCGTGGTATTTAGCTAAGGAAATGTAAACAATCCGATTTGGTAGTGTCACAAGAATGCATTGCAGCAAAACTTGGTGCTGAGTTAGCATGTGGCATGAGTCTGCAGGTGGTGCTCTTCTTTCTGCTCTTGGTCTGGAGTTTTCAGTGCAGAGGTATTTGCACAAATCCTAGGATACTGGTGGAACAGCAGTATTTTACATGAGACAATGTTCTGTCATAGAGGTATTGTGAGTATTCCAAGCATGGACTCGCAAGGACTCTAATGAAGAGCAAACAGCCACGCAGATAGCCATGCTCTGACTCACTTCCCAGGACTATTTCATTTGGAGTCAGATTTATCTTTCCTTAACTGTTGATCTGTGTTAAACTGCTGCTGCCTTTTATTCAGACCTGGCTGGCGTTCAATGTTTTATCTTAAGTTGTGAAGCTAGTCTAAAACAACTCATCAAAAGCTCAACAAAAACAGTTTCTTAATGGGAAGTAATTTCCAATCAACATCTAACAAACTATAATAAGACAGTGGAATATCCTTTGATGTAGCTTAAGACATAAGGTTGCCTAATAAGGATGCCTAATTGTATGGGTTTCATTGTATCTAGCTGAGGAGCGACTTTCACTAGCTTCTAAGGTGTTATGAGATACTTTTGACTGAAATGTAAATTAAACATGTTATCATGTAATGAAAATGGAGACATGCTGTATTAGCATAATTACATCTCTCTCGTTGTAAATATTTATATAGTAATACTGCGAAGATCAAATATAGTTATGTGCTTTTCTTCCAGTTGGTCCAAACATTCAAGAAAAACTAGTTCTTCGTCAGTTCTAGGAATAGTTTATTCAAGAAGTTATAAATAAGCTTTTAAAAGATTTAAGCTCACCTTTCTAACGCAAACTTTTTTCTTATTTATTAATTTCAGATATTTGACTCTTGCTTTTTTAGTATGGTATCCACTGAAATTTCTAATGTTTGTAAAAAGAAAAGAGAAAAAGTAGTCACTTTTATGTGAAAGGTTCTGTTGGAAAACAAGCTTTTAAAACTCACCTGTACCTTGCTTTTAAATTAGAGGCCTGAGGAAGGGACATTGTCTGGTAGGTATCTCTCTTCACATATGGGCTGAATTACTCAGCAAAGAATTGAACCACACTGTTTCAAATTGGTTACGGTGGTAAAAGCTGCCTAGTGCTGCTCAGCAGAAGAGGGATGGATAAAATGCTCTTTGAACAGTCAAGATTTTTTAAAAATGTCAGTGCAGAGGGCTTGCATTTGTATTTGGCTTTCTAGACCTGCCTCTTGACCTTCTAATTACTTTATTTGAAACAGCACTGAGGGTATAATAAAACTGGAGGTTGTCTCTCGTTTGCTTTATCATAAATTAAAGCTGTTAGTTTGGTGAGGTGAAAGTAGAGGCAGAGTGTTCATTACTGCTCAAGTGACGGCTTGTCAATAGCACTGCCTTTTAGTTTGTTCTAGTCAGCACTTGCTGTGCATTTTGTTGGACCACTGGGAAATAAATACAACAAGATTATACATTTGGAATACCACAAGAGTTCATGAAGGGGGAAAAAAAAAACCCCGAATGATAAATTATACACTTGGTAGAAAGTGACATGCTATCTTGTGCTATTAACAACCAGAGATAATTGCAGCGAATTGTAATTGCAGTTTGCAACTTACAGTACAGTGTGTCCAACATCAATCTTAATAGTGAACAAAGCAATTTATATTAAAAGTTAATTCACTTGGTAAGTTTCGGCTGTATACAAGGGAGCTAACAGATGTAGCTTTTCAGAAAGTTCAAAGGCATTTGGAACGTGGAGAGAAATGCTAATGTAGTAAGCCTTAGAGAAATATTCTGTTACTACTTGTAATGAAAACAAATGTATGCCATTATATCCCAGTTTGCGTTTATTTAATAAACTATACAGTTTTGTACATTCAAGAAATTGCATTTCTGAGAGTAACAAAAACAGATTTTTGCTCGTAGATTACACAAGAGTAGCAATTATGTATGTATAGAGTAAATGGAGTCTAGATTTCCATGTATTTGAGTCTATATCCAATTTTAACCTAATCTTTTTATGAGACAGCACTAAAGTGAGTGTGTGTGTGTTTATATTTATACATACATATAATTGGAATTTTTAAATCTAGAACTTTATTCTAGAATTGTTTACTGGTGCCCAGGGTATTTTCCTAAGGTGGCTGATTATAATTACTCTAGATTTTGAGTGGTACCTTTAATCTGGTTTAATGTAAATGGAACTTTATTTTGTGAAAGCCTAATATCCTTTGTAATGGAGTTGGTAATCTCACTTTGACTGACCATCCAGAGGTGCCCGAATATCTGTAGGAGATTCTATGTATCACAGGCTTCTGTTATACAGGCTATGTCACATTTATTTTAACAGGTATTTCTGTTTTCTTGATGTTCATCAAATGACAGAGAATTCCCTGTACTGCAGAATGGTGATCTAAACGCTTGATGTTCTGCTGTGGGATGGACTGTGAATTTGGGGATGACCATCAATTCAGTTAGAAAATACAAGGTTAAAGTGCTGCCTTTTTGGATAGTTATTTGTCAAAGTATGAAAATCTCCAAATTAAAACATAGGTTTGTCTAATTGAATAATTGCTACCTTTTATAGAGAGGGGAAGAGACTGGGAGGGAAGGAGGTTGAAGAGGAGGTTTTACTTAGTGATTCACCTTACATATCCAGACCTCCTTCAGAGGATTCATCCAGCACAGTAAGAAGTATCATTCTTCATTTTCGTACCATCATGCTTCTTCATACACATCCTTATGAGAGAACAGTCAGTTGTTCCTATATAAATCTTGGGCAGATGCTCATCTAATATGAATTACTATATTTTTACTGAATTCAGTGGTACAGCAACTTTTAATGCTAGCTAATGGATGATTCTTACAGGAGTTTTGGGAGTAGCTGAAAAGCTGGACTGAGGCTATTGTTTTTCTTTATGATATTGTTTTCATTGGGTGCGTAAGAATGTGCATTTCAGAACCAACAAACTTGCTTGGATGTATGGCATGAATCTTTGCTTGTCTCTATGGAAGGAGATCCTCAGTTGTACTAAACTTCATCTCTGTTGTACAGCACACCCATTTGCTTTAGCCAGGGTTTTGATCCAAGCTTCAGTAAAGATTTATCCTATTAAAATGTACAATCTTAAATTATTTGATCATTAATGTTAGAATGTGGAGGTAAATAGCAATTTTTGGCAGCAGGCTTTAAAATTTGGTGGTAAGTGATTGGCTGCAATGTTTAGAATGGGTTATAGAAGATTAGAAAAACTTAATTTTTTTGCTGGTAATGAATTTTCTCCCATAAAACAACGTACAATATCTGACATAAATTAGGAGGAAAGTTAATTTGAGAAACTCAGATTAGGAATGTTACGTATAGTTTTCCATTTGTTGTAGCTAAAGCTGTCTGTAAATCTGAGGAGTGGTTTGACGGGCAGTCATTCTGGAGGTGCAGTATTCAATTCAAATTATGTTTGTTTTGTTTACTTTTCCATAAGTAAAAGCAGGATTATTAAAAACTTATAAATTACCTTAAATTTTACTTGTTTTCATCAGGAGCAATCCTCTCTGCATGTGTGAGAGTACTAACTAGTGTAATTTTAGAGAAGTGCATGTGGTGCTTCCTGCATATATTTATTGTTACGTCCAAGTATTGAGTCGTTTCCCTGTTTTCTCTTTAGCTTTGTGATTATTAGTGCATGTTCTATGCATTACTGTATTAATAGTGCACCTACCTGAAAAAAAAACCCAGGCCAAAATAATCCTAACATGTTTGACTAATTTGTAACCCATTTTACTCTGCTGCAGAAGAATAGAGGCAAGTTAGGCATGGCAATGGGTAGCATCACTGCTGCTGGGCAGGGAGCATCTGCCTTTCAGAGGTGGGTAGGGTGGGTCACAGGGAGATAAACACAGGAGTGGTGGTATTAGTTGAGACCAAGGATCCATCAAGCTCTGCCTATTCTGTCTCCAAGAGTGGCCTAGGGAATAAGAAAAGGACAGGTGTAAGCAGTGCAGCCTCTAAGTGTGAATGAAGAGGATCCTTACCTGCAATGCCAAGTGCCCCAGTGGATGCTGTGCTGTGTCCCTGCTGCTCTATCAGGTGGGTGTGCTGAAGTAGCCTTGTAACTGTTAGCTCTTGCATTGGGGTAGTGGGGAGACAGGGCTGGAAAGTGGCTTGTTTTCACCTTCTTCCAGATAACACTGGCCATACAGTACTGGTGAACGCGGCTGGGCAGCAGCGTTACAGCCTGGTATGGAGTAAAATTGTCTTGTAGGAGAAAGGCTGTGAAAGTAGAAAGATTAACATTTTTAAAAAAGCTCAGCAATTAACACCTTCTATTTAACTGTCATTAGAAGAGACAGGTTTTCACAGGAGTTCAAGTACCATGTGTGTGTTTACTCTACTTATGTATACATTCCATAAAAAGGTGTGCCTGCCTTTTTCTCCAGGCATTCTTAAGAGAATGCCAGAAGTGCAATTATATAAATAGACTACTTGGGAACCTCCGTTCACCCAGTAGTGAATGTAAATCAATATCTGGCAACAAACCTTACTCCTAGTCTACAACGTCTCCCACCAGAACAGTTAAATAGCCAGACATCCAAATTATTGAGCTGAAACAGATTTTTTGTTTTTCCTACAGATGTGTATCATCTATGCAAAAAAAAATTTCTGTGCATCAGTCTCATGAATTGGATGTGGCTTAGTATTACCCTTTGTTGATGTAAATTATATCACTTTGTCAGTTAATGAGTATGTTTAGCATTAATTTGTAGTATGTTAGGCACCTACTACAGAGAATAGATTGCAAAGCATTAAGAAAAGAAGCCTAGTGTCAGGAAATTATAAAGAATGAAAATGAACAATATGGGAAAAACGGTAAAACCTGTGGTCTGGTAGTTGGGTTCCATGCCATGTAACGTGAAAAAATGGTCAATACAAGAAACAAATTTACAAAAACCATTTTCTGAAAACAGTTTGCTGAAAGCATTTAGACCATTCTTGAAAAATAAGGATGCATTAAAAAAATGAGATTCCTGTAAATAAATTTTATGAGATACTCTTCGAACTTGTATCTGATTCTTGTGGCATGGGAGAAGATAATGAGAATCTGTTTCTGTTGGTAAGTTTATTTTATTTTAGTGAAATAATTGTCAAAGCTGTATTAGCAGTTTTGGGGATTTTTAGTGGGGGAACAAATCTAGAGATCAAGAGAAATGAAACTGGGACAGGAAACCCAGTTCCTTCAACCACTGCAGTCTGTGAAAACAAGATCTGTCCTGAATACTTGATGTGGTGTCTTTGCTAGGAAGGAGCATGAACAGTTCTGGTAAAGTAGTGAAAATAGTCATTTTGTTGTTTGGTCACTTTTTCTTTTTTTAAATTTTTGTTAAATATATAGAACTGGTGAAGTTATTGAGAGCCAGATATTTACTGCAGTGCATTTGCTTTTCAGGATTGCGAGTAGTGCTCTGATTTCAGGCATTATGAAAGAGATGTCAATGGGATTTTTTTTTTTTTTCCAAAGTAAACATCCAAGTAGCAGGATTAAACAAAGAAAAGTTCAGGTTATTAAATAAAGTTCCAACACTACTTACTCTTTCAAAATACTTGCAGCAAGTTCTATGAAGTAGAAAATGAAGGGAATGTGCCATGCCATTTTTCTTTAGCCTTTTTGCAATGCAACAGGGCAATCGATACAAATCTTTGCAGTAATCATATATTGATTTTCCTAGAATATAACTCCATTT
Source organism: Phaenicophaeus curvirostris (assembly GCF_032191515.1). Taxonomy (NCBI): domain Eukaryota; kingdom Metazoa; phylum Chordata; class Aves; order Cuculiformes; family Cuculidae; genus Phaenicophaeus; species Phaenicophaeus curvirostris. Next base: position 15,514,753 of record NC_091405.1, read on the forward strand.
AAAGCATTTTTATCCCCAGGAGTGAAAGCATTGGAGGCTATCAAAGGAGGAAGTAGCTTTCCTTGACCCCATCTGCAGTTCACATTGATTAACAGAGGCTAGGTAAAATAAATAAATATGTGAGAGAGAGAAGAAAGAAAAAAGAGTCACAGAAAGGTTAATACTGGCAGGGAAGAAACATAATTATAGTGCATTAGGGTTTTTGTAAAATTATTAGGTCAGGATAAGCTAACAAGTGGCTTGGCTAAGGTGGATTCTTCATTAAGTCAGAGACTAATATTACAACACCTATTCTTCATTGACTGTGATGCAAATACAGGTAATGGGAAGCTTTCTAATGATTTACCCTTATGCATATGCAGGCATCAGGATAGCAAAATTGACTTGGAACTAGTAGGTTTCCACTTCGCCCTATGAAGGAAGGTCTGTTGTGATACACCGAGTCTGGGACCAATTCATAGTGAGCATGCAGAGGTGGCATTGAAAAATTTTGAGGATTCCTTAACACTGCATTTTCATTAACTGTAAAAATGCCATTGCTGTAGATGTTTTTTAAAAGCTGCAGAAACACAATAGATTTTGTTTACTTATTATTGAATTTTATGACAAAATATATACAATAGAAGATATTATTTTAATATCATTTTAGTAATACTGAAGCAAGTCTCTTCTCTTAGTGTAATGTATTAAAGACAATTATCAGGTTTTAACCAGTTTTTTCATTCACTGGAAGTACCAAGTAGATGACAGTTCTGCAGTGTACTATTCCTACACAAGACAGTAGAATCAAGATAATGCAATAGATGGAAGCCATATACCATAATTTTGGAATTGTATTTTTCTTTGAATCCAGGTTTATTTGGACTTCCTAACTCATCCTAGATGCCCTACAATTGCCTAGAGCCAATCCTATGCAGCTTTCAGCTCTGTACTTTCAGTCTGGCAGTTTTACCACCTCTCCTGCCATTTACATCTGTGATTTCCTGGCCTTTATCCTCCATTTATTCTTTTTGGTGTCTGAAGCGAGGTTCTCATATATCAGCCTTTATTAAATTAAGAGGTGCGTGTAGCCTCGTTATCCTTCTGGGCGCGTTATAGTTGATACTGTTTATTTTACCAGTAACTTCAGAGCTTTCTTGCTTCAGGCAAAGCAACTACTACACATTGTCAGATAAAGTACCTTATCTGTCAGCAGCACTCTTGTGAATTAATCATAATTCAATAGGTTTACTAATCAAGATTTGAGATGAATGTTTTGATAGAGCAATCAGATTTATCTAATCTGTCATTATGTGACAGTTGCTTTAGGCAGAGTGCTAACTTGGCATTAGTACCTGGGTTTGATCAGTTTGGCATGGCCCCACCAGTCAGTAGCATCAGTTATTGCAGTAGTGGACTTCTGCATAGGTACTAATTAAAGTTCTTTTTCAGCTTCAAGAGAAATTGGAATGAAGCTGAGACCAGGCAGCTTCCACCTACTGTGTAATGAAATATCAAACATTTTTGAACTGGGAGTTCACTTTGTAATTTTCACAAATAATAAAAGTACTGGGAGCTTGTTGACAAATCTGAGACATGATTTATGGTACCCTATGAAAACACTGTTCAGAACTGAAAAGGTCACTGGAATAGAAAAGAGATAAACTTAATATATTGTTAAGTGTTGTTAATTATGAGTCCAGTCACGTCTGATGTCACTAAAATTTGTTCTCTATTTTGCCCAGTTAGACATTCTTGGGGGTAATTTACAACATAGCTTGCAGCAGTTTGCTCAATTTGGAAGCATAAATGAAAGCTTTCATTGTATATTGACATATTTTTCTTGTTAAGCAACGTTTAAAGTACTGATACAAGGTGCGGTAATAGTGGGTTAGACTGCAAGTGCAGGTTTGGTACATTGTAGTCAATAATGCATTAGTGTGGGAAAATGAAGGAGAGAATTGATATATCCTTTTTTTTTAGCATGGGTGGAGTCTTGTCTCCGTGCAGAAATAAAAAAAGAGTTCAAGCATCAATGACTAAATATAGACCTTTATTCCCATTTAACTTAATTTTAGGGTATGTGTCAGTATTATGAACACAGTATATGTGTGGACCTCTAGTTTCATCACCAGTTCAACAAATTTTCTTTCTGCCATGCTAATTTTATAGTACTTGTGGTTTTCTGAACAGGTAGCATTTACATGTTAATGTGATGAGAAGTCTACTGTGTACTGTCCTCTGTGCAGACGGCGGCTATAGGTGATGCTTCCTCTTGTGCAGCAGGCTACCAGGAGAATTCTGTTCCATTGAAATTCTGTTAAAGCACTTAGCACAGAGGTAAAACTGATTGCTAACCAGCTGGTGTAATCTTCTCTGCCTGTGTACAGTTTCTCTCTTATTCATTTTAAAATGTGAAATACATTAGGTAAAAGAAGCAGCCAAAAAGTACCAGTTCTGATATAGATATTCACCTGTGAGCCCCAAAACAAAAAATGTGCAGGTGTAACATTTTACATAGCAGAAATAAGTGTCTGAATGCCTTTACTGTTCTCATTATGAGGGAGTTTAGTACAGTGTAGTGCTAGTATTTTGGTGACAACAAGATGGGATAGGAAATGTGCTGTCATTTAGTGATGAGCTCAGAAGACCATCATACAAACACTTGTATTCACTGGAGTTTAAATGACCAACCATAATGCTAGATCTTTGTGACCACGCTTTAGTTGCTTTTCTGCGGTTATCTGTGAGCTCAAAAGCAGACTAACTTTCATCATGCCTGCATAGATGCATTTTCAAGTCCTAGTGCAAATAATTCTTAAAAACCACTATGGAATAAGGATGCCAGTAGCACTAACAGCTCAAGAGTATTAGCAGGCAGACTGAGTCAGAGCATGATGCTCAGTCCACGCTGAATTTGAATCTATTGCAGACAGTGAGGACAATAACTTCTCTCAGTAATGAGCAATGAGATACTTCCCTGGTTAACTTAATCACAAGTGAAATGCCTTCAGTATCTGCTGCATGTCAGAGAGAATTTGTGTATGCCATCCGGTAATTCAACATTGATTAGTGAAAAAAGTAAGATGGTCAAATGCAAAGAAAAATGTACTTCTGATTTTACCTTGTTGGGTTTTTAGCATAGCCTGGCAAATTAAATTAAAAAATGACACCACCTTTTCCTGACTTTCATTTTACAAAGAATTTTTGTATTTTTGCCAGTCACTACTCTGCTAAAAGCCAAAGTGAATATCATTTATACTCACTACTCATAAAATACCATAGGCCTGTTTCTATGGAGTGATGAGAATTACATTGACTTTGCCACCACAGGATTCCCTCTAATATCCTGTCAACAGTGTTATGCCCTGCATTAACTGCTGTGCTCAAATCCTATCTCTGTAACATTTAAAAAGAATATTGAAAGGACGTCCTTTCCAATATCAAACTATGCTACTGTTTCATTTGTGCACTGAACTGCTGCTGATTACTTTGCAAGTTCCTTCTACCTGGTAAACTAGGCAAGATTTTTCTATACAAATTTAGATGAGGAAAGCTTTTTGATGATCAATGAAGTACTGTGTATGTAAATTTCCTAGCTTCCTCCATCAAATTCTGCAACTTAAAAAAATCCCATTCTGAGGTTCTCCACTCACTCAAACCCCTGCTGCCTTGACAGCCACCTTTGACTTCATTTTCTTCTTGATAAGATCTAGCATGACAAGCAAGAGTGCCTTGCTCATATGTGAGATGAATGATGGTCTTGCGTGCATACTGCAATAACATGAGATTAACATACATCAAAGATTTGCTAGAGATACTAAGAACAGGCAGCTTCCATACACTTAACTCATCTGCATTTTTCCCCTTTTCCTAGTTAACAAATCAAACTACTAAATAGCAATGGGTCATTTTGTTTTGTTTTTTATTTATTTAGACTACTAATGAATGTATTTGAGTTGACAGTTCTATAATGGTGAAGAGATAAAAAATGTTCTTGGTAAAAAGATGCTCCATGTGAATACTTGTATGCATTTCTGTTTATGTGGTCATATATAGAACACCTGTGTGATCCCTCAGGCAATTCAGTCACTCATTTTTCCTGCCAATGTGCTTGCTTCATTTTGATCTATGTTTGCTATCATTTGTCAACTGACACCTTTAGCGTGTTTTCACATCAGTTGTTTTGAGAACGTGAATGCTGATAATTACATCAATACTGCCCCATTGCAGGAGGATAGACCAAGCAGTCAGCTGGGACTGGTTTTTAGCAGTTATTTAGCAGTTTAAAATTTCTGCTTTTCACATGTCACAGAATTGCTGGTTGCTTATCCATTTTTCTTACTGCAGATTTGTAGCCAGTAACTAGAACTCCTTCATTAAGTGCACGTTCTCATGGCTTCAGCATTGGAGCTTCGTCGCTAGGTGTTTAACTCAGTTGCGCATGTCTCGTCTCCCCTCATATAGATGTCAGAGACCTAAAGAATAGTTCAGGTTTCCTCTGCCTTGGTTAGTCTCAACTTCCTTAGCTGAGAACAGAGTTCTCAAGTTTATGTATGACCACCATCTCTGTATTACTAAATTTCCATGAAAGAACAGTCTACCTTCATCATGACTTACTGACATTCCTGAGGGCTTCATGTAAATATTCTATATGTTATGAGACATTCCTTATCATTTCTGCTTCTTCCTCGTTATCATGACAGTTCTGTCATCTGGATCCAGCTGCTGGTCATTCTTTCTTTCTGTGAGGGCAGTCTTCTCTCTAGCACTGAATTTTTCAAAGGGACGTAAGTGAGATCTAGACAGTAGTTGTGGTTCCCGTTTGCATACCATTTTGCACAAACAAGGTATCCCAGAAGACTCACTGCCAAAGTTAATTCTCATTATAGTCAACTGGTTCACCTAGTTTTCTTCCCCAAACCTCACGCTCTGAAAATGGAAGCATTTGATACAAGGAGTAACTTGTCTTTCTATGTAAATGGGACGAAACATTTCACCCAACTGTTAATTTTTTATTTAGACAAAGACACCATGAAATAAACCAGAAACTCATTGGAACAGAATCATTGTGTCTTAACAAAACCATTTCATGTTTGTAACCAGTAGGTGAAGCTCCATAACACAAGTCTTAAATAAAACAAGAATTACTCCAGTAGCATTAAACACTGCTACCACTTTAAAAGAGACTTACCCCAAAGGGCTTATTACCACAATTTTCCAAGCCTTTAATTTATTACGTGCTCCATGTTTTACTACCTTTCCCAGATTTTAGTTATCTCAGCCCCACTTTTGAGTGCTGAAAGGTCAAAAGGTGCACTGCAAAGGCTGTGAGTGTAAAGGCACATCAAATGCTAAAACATTTATACTATTTGAAATCAAGGAATAAAATAAAAAGCTTTTTATTTCTGAAGTGTTTGTACTATTTTAGAATGAAGCATAAAACCTCATTAAGCATTTTAGTGCATAATTAACACGTAACTTTTTATCTATGCATTTTTTTCATGAATGTCTAGAACAGGATTTATTGGGAGTTCAATGTGAGTGTTATAGCAAAAGGTCTGTCAAGTTTTCAGCCTAAATGTGTGGTGTGTTTTTAGGTTTTTCTTCTTGGTTTGTTGTTTTTGGGAGGATTTTTTAACTAAAATTTCTTTTTTTAGTGTGCCTCCCACAAGGAAAAAAGTGATAAAGTATTCACAGTAAAATGCAGCTTCTTGTGCAGTCTCAAGCATCTAAACATACATGTGTTATAAGGGAGGTAGGATTTTGTTATTTAAAAATATATATCTTACATTTATGTAGCACCTTTTATCCCCAAGGATCCCAAAGTACTTTAGAAAAATCTTAACATATGTTGGATCATCTAGCATGCCACCAGGGTATTGGCACCTGTGGTACAGAGCACAGTGGACTTTTAAAGAAGATTTTGTATCTATATTTTCTTTAAAAAAGACAGAAAGTGTCCAGGTCAACTTTCACTTAAGTCTTTCCGTTGATTTTTATGGGAGTTACACAAGGAAGAAACAAAAAAAAATCAGGAAATGTCACCATTTTATTTGGCAGATTAAAAATGGAAATGAGTAGGACTTTAGATAGTAAAGAAACTGGAGTTTGAGAAGAAGTGGAATGGGTGCTGTTATTTTGAAGAAAAATAAGACTAAGATACTAAGACCCAATCTTGCTTGCATTGATAGTGAATAGAAATTATGGTGGTGATTTTGATGGGCTTTGAATAAATAAATAAATAGAAATTTAGCACATGTTAAAATACATTACTTTTTTTTGTCTGCCTGTCTTTCTCTGTGTAGAGGTAGTTCGTGGTGATATGCATAAGAAATGCTTCTAAGACTGTTAGAGGGAAAGAAAGTGGAAATAGTTTTCCTCTTCCATAGTAACCTAGGCAGTTTCTTTATTTCACTTCTGGGTGCTAAGTGTACTGGACAGGTCCTACTTAGGCTTTTTTTCCCATCTGTTACTATTTTTGCATTGATGTAACATTCAAAAAGACAGATGCCCAAGGCTATACCCCTGCATGCCCGTGGAAACAACTGTAGCAAGGTGTATGAATCTAAAATTCACCTGTACGACTTAACAGTTGCTGGCTTTCATCTGAAAGCAGAGCTGCCTGATGTTGTTAGTGCAGCCAGGGAAAACTGATGGTCTCAGTTGCAAGTTATGCTATTTCACATGGAAATTACTCTAAAACCAAAGCTGTGGTCTTTTAGAAAGATCTGCCCCTCAAATTTTTTGTTTACACTGCCCAGCTTCTGGATCTAGGTAAGTGCTGGACACTCCAGGTTCTGCATCAGTGGTGCTGTTGGTACAGAGAGGCATAAAGTGGAGTTGCTGATGGTGATTGGTTACTGCTGCCACCAGGGTGTGACCATTTGTTGGAAGAGACCTGAAAATTACTCTTCTCAAAGTCCACTGGTTTTATCTCAGCTTTGAGAAACTTGTTGCACACAGCAACAGTAGCCAACCCTGATGGCTTTGGTGTGTGTGTTTTTAGTAAGGCTGGATGGGTCTCATAAGAAATGAATAAGCTTTGGATAATGTCCAAAACTTAGATGATGCACTTTTTTTTAAATACCAGTTAATAAATATTCTACAGTTAAAATAGGGAGCAGCTGAGTGTTGATTAGGTTAGGATAAATCTGAACAAACATTAATAACTTGCTTGTGTTCTGCATGGGCAAAATTTCAAGTCAATAATAAAATATTGTTAATCAGTGAATTGATTTGACCATGAAGCAGTTGTGTATTGATGCAACTGAAGTATTAAATTTGAACATTGTCATCTCTGGATGTGTCAGTTCTGAAGGCTACATTGCAAGCTATGAATTCTTCAGTATTGTAGCTATCCCCCATCTACAGAATGGAGAGGGTTAAAAATTCTCTAATTAATATGACTGGAGATGATCAAAGGAGATCATCAAAGTATGCAGTAGCTACTGTACCATCTATATCTGTACTACTGGCTCTTGCTGTCTGCCTGTCGCTGAACTGTAGAGAGAGGGAGGGGAAAAGCAGCTGAGGGGACAAAGTGGTGTGTGGGGAGATTATTTTCACAGACACATTCATGATATTTGAGGCCCTGGGTCATATCTGGTACCATAGGTTGGAGCATCGCGCTGCAGTTTTAGATGTATAGCTTTTGCTGAGCTAGAAGTTGTAGCTCAAGAGATGCACTGGGGTTCAGGTTTAATTCTCCAGGGGGTACTACTTGGCAAATGTTTGGTGCATTGCTGTTAGCCATATGTTCTTTCAGAACCAAAAACTTCATCAATTACTATGAGCAGCTTGATTTTTTTTTCTGAAAAAGATCATTCAGTGAACTTTTATGATGAAGAAACTGAACCAAGTTTAGAGAACCAATTTTTAATTTCAAGATAAAAGGACATTTGAGTTTGAGCACAAAGGAGGATGTGTTCCTCTTTAGCACCTCTCATCCTTTGCAATACGTTTGTTAGTTCACTGAAGAGTGGAAAGGCTTCGAATTGTCGGTGGTGTGGGTGCTTACCCACATAAATCCGAGTGAAGCTGAAACTTTTTTTGGTTTGATTGGCTCTTGTAACACATCAGCTAAATAAAGTTCACTATGCAATGCAGTATGTAGCTGTGAACAATTTCCTTCTCCTTTTTTTGTGCTCATATTTTGTTTGTTATAGCTTGCTCTCAGTGCTCCAAATTATCTTAAAACGAATCTGATCCTATTTGATAAGGAGACCAACAGTTTCTTCTCTTCTTCTTTCTTCCAATCAAATCAAATACCGTATCAGCCTAAAAATAATCAGAGCCAGTCTCTTGAGAACTCCCCGCAGCCATTATGTGACTTTGCCTAGAATGCTTCCTTAACTTTTAGGGAGAGGGGAATACCAGGTAAGAAAAAAAATCCCAATAATCTAGTTTGAGAGAAAGAGAGCTCACTCACCAGGGCTGCTTCTCTTAGCCATTGCTTCTCTGCACAGGTGCAGCAGTTGCTACTGTGGGCAGATGAAGAAGAGATAAAGGGCTTTTAGACAGGTTGTTTCCCCCAAGTTTTAGAAATTTACAGAACTCCATTTAAAAATGTGCTTGGAAGACAGTAGTAAATATAAATTTCTATTGTGAAGCTTTGTAATATTTAAAGCAAACAAATTGCGTACTAGCTACCATTTCCAAATAGACTTATTACAGATACAAAGCATTATGGAACAGTCATTGCCATGTTTTGTATGGTAAATGAAGTAATCATTCAGCAGAAAATAAAACCAAACAAAAGCAGGTGGCGTGGTGTCCGTTGCTAGCTAGGAAACAATTATGAAGCATGCCAGAGCAGCTTCAATGATCAGAAAAGTTCTATATCTTAAACTGGTAATGTTGTATGCATGGTTACACATCCCAAATGAAGGCAGGACAATTAAAGATTGAAAAAGGGGTTTTTTTAAAATTTTATTTATAAATCTATGCACATTATAATAACATATAGAACTCCATCTCTAATTGTGATAACATCATGTGTGTTGATGAACAGATGCCTAAGTGCCTTAAGTTAAATGAAATGAATGGTCTGTTCTGTAGCCTCAAACCGTAAAGAAAAGAGACAGAGACTTACTCAGGGTCACTCAGTGAGTTGCTGACAATGCCAAGGTGAAGTGTTACCATCTTCTGAATCCTAATGCAGAGCTCTGTCTGCTAGAGCTCACTACCTACCTTGTCGAGGGATGCTCCAGCATGCACACAGAGACAGGCCAGGACTTTTGATTTGTGAACTCTGGACATCTTTGAAGGGTACTGTAGATGTAGGATGTAAATTCTTACGTTTTTACTTTTTTAAAATATAACTCTCTGACATGCATGAACTGAACGGGAGGAGCCCTTTTATTGATGGATGCTTGTTTCCTGTTTTGGGCTCAGTAAAAACAACAGCGAGGGACGAGTGATTTGATCACCATTAAGTATAGTAATTTGTCTGAAATTATTTTCTCATTGTGATTCTGAAAACATGACAGAATAGGGAGAGGGAACAATTTACACCTGCTTTTAATAATTCCTTTTAACATTGACACATGAAAGAAAGTCTCCATTTGAGCTTAGTTTGAAAACTGCTTCGTAGCAAAAGAAAGCAACTTGTTTACACAGGTTGCTTACTACAGAATGTTTAAAGCAGCAGAAACTAAATCAATAAACCTGGATGAAATAAATGTAAATGCATTGAAGACATTTGGGAGATGCAATTTGTGAATGAGTCTGTTTGAGGACGGACATGAGACCTGTAGTATTTGGGTAGAAATCTTTCCTTGGGCTGCAAGCTGCTTTTAGGTCTTTCTCTCATCCCTGCGTACAAAGAAGTTCATGCACAGGGGAGGAGAGAAATGTGGCCCTTTATGATCAGGGAATTGAGAACTTGAGTACACATAAACACTGTACGATTAGCACAGCCCAAGACCAAAAGTATTAAGAATTAATGGAGGAAAAAAAAAAAATCGTGTACAGTTGGCATTTCTGTCTGTTCATGAATCACAAGGAAGAGTTGGGCAGAGATCCTTTTAGGAAGAAAAGAAAAACATATGTTAGTTATTGTATTGAGAGGATGTTTTTATGAGAAAAGGGGATGCTGCTTCATTAATAACTCTGACATGTCACACCAATTCTGGTAGGTCTGATAGATTAAACATGAACCTCTCATTAGTCAAGCAGCTGAAATGTATTGGCTGCTTTACCCACCTGATATTTATTCCATGCACAGTATAACTACAAAATTGACATCTTCTTTTAAAATTGTTTGGCTGTAATAAATATAAAACTTTCACCACTGATGTAAAGCATTGCAAGCTGGCATCATTTTCTATCCCTTTTTAATTATTCTTGACACTGTGGAGAAACATCTAATATAAATCTGTAATGTGCTCTGATGACAAACTACACGGTTGGAAGACCATGTAATCTCTCCACAATTAATTAAAGTGCATAGAGCTCCCTCCCCCCCCCTTTTTTTTCTTCTTTATTCCTTTTTTTCTTCCCACCCCCCCAGCAACCAGATGCCATGGACTGGCTCAAATAACATTGCTGTCAACTGTAAAAAATTAAGATCCAAACCCTAAGAAAGGTACTTAAATAAAGAAACCAGATGCCAGGTTATTTTGTGATATTATGGCATACATCTTGGTGGAAGGCACTATTGTTCAACATCTGTAGCTTTACATACTTAATTACTCACATAACTTAGCAAATCTGTCAGCAGTTTATTTCCACAAGTATCTGTCACTTCAGAAAATCTTTACTGAAAATTGAACGATGCAGATCAGTGTGAATAGTTCACCAGCACTCATAGAGCAGCTGAATTAAGGAGGAATTGGCTGTGTTTTTTCCAGTGGGCATATCCTTTTGGTTTTGAATGGGTGTGACACTGCTTCAGCTCCGTGCTACAAACAGTTAGCAGTGTTGTTATGCTCACAGGGCACATGGAGTTGATCAGATGCAAATTAATAACAATTTTTAGGCAATGTTAAAACATTTACCGACTGCAATAATACTGAGGATGGAAGAGAGGGTGATAAAATGTGTTTATTCAATATTATTGTACTGCCATATCTGTTTAGGTGGTGAAGTCTGTAGCCCCAGGAAACTGCAGGTTCAGGTTAATTTGCAAGATTGCAGCAAAAGTTCAGGTACTATTAATTAAAGTTAACAAGAAAAAAATTGCATAAGCACATGATAATTTTTCATTGATGTTACAGTATGAAAAAAATCACCTCAGTGTTACTTGATACGGATATATTTATGGAAATGTTTGAAAGACTTTAATGTATTTTCTACTGTTTCTCTAAAATCAGAATTAAAAGGATGGTATGCTGGTGTCAATGGTTTTCCTACCCGCCTAGCAAATGTATTTAGATCAATAAAGTAAAGTGTTTGAGGGTTACAGTTATTTGGAAAAACTCCACTTTGCTTCGCTATTTCTCGGTTTAGGATTATTTTACTGCTTAAAAAGAGTTTTGCAAGCATCATAAAATAAATTGTTGTTGTTGTTAGTGGGGCCTTTTGTGGGTGGAATGTGCAACTGTTGTGACAAGCAGAGTGAGTTTCCAGCTCCTAGACATCTGCTACGTGCACTGCAGAGCTGCTCTTTGTACTGCTCTGTGCACGGTACCAGCTGTGGGCAGGTGTCACGGCAATTGGTCTCTTCAGGAATAGGAGCATAACAAATATTTAGTCATGGAAGTGACAATAAAGATGTAACTTAACATTAAAGGTATAACTTAGCTACCTAGTTGATTATGTAGTTTAGGATGCAGTGGAAGGTCTATGGTTCTGTTGTGTTTTGGAGAGGTTTCTTTTTATGAGATAACATTAGTGTTTGTAAACTGTTCTCTAAATCACTGACTTTCTGGTTCACATTATGCCACCATTAACTCCCTCCTCACGAATAATATAAATCAAGAGGTTTGCAGAGCATTTCCTTGCTGCATGGGATATTTCTTAAAAATAAATTTACTGCTGTTGCTCAAGATGGTGGATTTTTTTCTCCTGCTCCTAGAGCGCTGGCACAACTACAACCTAAACTACACTGTGCTAGTTAGTGCTCTTTGAGGGAAAATTCCTCCTTTTTAGCAGAAAGTACTGACTCATCAGCTTTGTAAGCATTCTGTCTGACTCTGCAGTGTTTTCACTGAAACATTTTAAAAACAGAGCAGTCAAAACTACAGAACACTTCATAAACGGGGAGGTGGTTTAAACAATATATAAGCTTTTCTGTGCTGTGTTTTTTAGAATACTTTGTGTTCTGTCAAGGGGTTTAGTATATCCTAAATAATTACATTTTTTGAATACTTTCATTTGGGGTTATGTATGATATGATCATCTTATTTTATGCTTGCATTATGGTTAAGGGATTTGAAACTGTGGTACAAACTATGGATCAAATTTCACTATCAAGTACCTCCAAGAAATCCCATTAGTTTCACTCATTTTTAATGGGCTATAACTGAGAGAGGATGTACAGATCCATATGAAGGCATTTGCATGCAAGACACCTCTTGAAACCATTGTACGACAGCTACTCGTAGGGCAGAACACAGCAAGGTTGCAGTGGGCTGGCTCGGCACGGAGCAGGCGGGAGAGTTCTCCTTAAAGAAATAAGGAATAAAGCTCGGTGGCATAAAACTTGCATATTAAAAGCATTCCAGTTTGGGCAAAAGCAACATTCTAAGGGTACAGTAAGTGCCAGGGGATTTTAGTGACCACAAATGGTTAGGAACTTGGTTTTACATCACGTCTGACCAATAGTTTATGACGCGCTGTGGTTTTTGCTTTTCTGTAACAACATGCTTCTTGGATCGTTTAAAGTATTTGGCTTGCGACACCTCTGTGGCATGGGTTAGCTTGCAGTAATGCATACTTTGATGTGTCTTATTGTTAAATTATATAGTGCATACAATTTTTCATTTTATTTAATACAAATCATTTTTATTTACTTAAAAGGAGCAAGCTGTCTTATTATATGTGCTTGGCTTAGAAACAAAGGAATTATATTCTTTTAAGAGGTGTTTTATGTTTTATGGTTACTGAGAGAATACATGGCCTTTTAATAGGCATTTATATAAGTGGGATCCATGTCTCCACTCTATTATATATTTTCAAATAATTAAAAGTGCTATACAAATGCCATACGATAGCCTTACAAAAAAGAGGGAAAACCCTTGTGGTTTAAGATGTCAGGAAAAAAAAATCCTGTTTCATGGGGAGGGGAGGAGGCAGAAAGGTTTATTAGGGTAATTTAATTTCTACTGATGCTACAAACATGCATGGGATGGGGATGTGGGAGTTCAAATGTAGACGCTGCTTGTACTGTTCCCTATAGTGACCTGTTCTTCATTGAGACAGTCAATTGACACAGACGCCAGTGCATTTATTACTGAGTCTACTGTAAATGAGACTTTCAGTCTTGCCAGGGCTAGATATTTTTCCTGTGTTCACCACTATCACACATCACGTTCGAGGGAGGGGGGAAAAGGAACTTTTAAAACAATAATATCAAACAACTTGGAAAAAAATGTTAAATATTACCATATGAAGAACTGATTAAATTTGTATGGTTTTCTTTCAGTAAAAATTGATATGTGATGAAACGCAGTGCAGCTGGATAACTTGTTTTGGCTAACGTTCCAGTGGTCTCTGATCTCTTTACCCAGCTATATATAAGAAAAGAAACCCTATCAGTGTTCTTGTTCCTATTGTACAAGCCATGACATAAATGCCCCTTTTTCATTTACCCCTTACCATCTGGACTGTAAAAAACTTAACATGAGTTTGCCAGTGAGATAGTTTATCTACATATCTCCTTCATGTTCAGACCTACTCTCAAATATCATTTTTGTAAATCTACTCATCGCGGTTTTCATGCATTTAATTTGAAAAACTACTGTACTTGGGTATTCAGCAATGCTAGGGAACTAATGAGCAGATGCTGCTCATGTTTCCTTTTCGGTGTAGCCCAGAGGCAAGTATATTCTGATAGCAGGGAACCAAAGACTAGGTCTCATGTTTAGAAGTTGTCTTGTTCTGCCCTTCACACTGCACGGTGTCTTATATACAGTCATTAATTAATGACAATGCCACAATGTTTAGGTGCCTCTTCCTGTTTTGCTGCGGCACTTTGTGTACATACTGGGCTTATGATTGTGGTATTTTTAGTGTGCCAGAGAATCTCAGGAGCAGTTCTTCCATGTGGATAGCATTTTCAATCAGCTGATTTTAAAAGGCATAAAAGCTCTGTCAAAGTCATAAACCGATGCTTGTCAATATCAGAGGTGATTTTAAAATTCATATTCCTTCTGAAGGTTCCTCTGTACCTGAAATGCAGGAGTGTGAATTTAGACTAGTTTCCTTATTTCAAATTCCTTTCTTTGGCCAAATGTCCTTATATTGCAGGCTTTTTGGCTGGCACAAGGCGATCAGACTTCCTGCTCATTGATGTAGATAGAATTTTTCTTTTATTTTGGGAGTGGCAGGGGGTTGCTACAAAGTTTAATTTTCCATTTTGTTAACTAAGAACATATGCCAAGGGTCTTGGACTCTCTGAAGTACTGACTGACATAAAATATAATGGCGATCCAGCATGGGCTGGGGCTGGAGGATCTTGGATATTGTCCCACTAGATACTGGAAGACTGCAGATTTTTTTAACTGGGATAGATAGCATGGGTAATTTGCTCTTCACTTTGGCACACTCTGTTTAATTGCAACTACAGCAGAGCAAAACCATCTGCTAAAGTGATCAAGGTCGGAGTTTATGAGTTATGAATGTTAGAGAAAGTCATAGATGCAGTTCTTCTTGTCATTTCTTGTGGTGGAACCCCACAGAGGTATACCACGTTCTTGGTACATAGTGGTTGTCTCTGCTGTTTGATAAGTGCCAACCATGTGTTTCATCCTACTGCCAGTCCTGTGCTACTGCAGCTGCTAGCACACTGGGCTGCTTCTGCTTGCTCTGTTTGTCAGTGTTGTTCCTAACTCTTCCATATTTTTCAAGGATGTTTAGCGCAAAACTGTGTTTGAAAAAAGGAAAAAACTAAGAAAAGCTTCATGACCATTGTAGGCTCCAATTAGGGATTAGGGACCACGCGAACTGGGACATCTAGATCTATGTGGTTTTCCTTAATTTGCAACAACAAAGGTCTTAGTCAAATTTTTCTGGATTTGATGGTATTAGAAGGCTTTTCCCCCATTTTGAAAACTTCGCACCTTGGACCATCAGCAAGGGAATGATTCCTCTATTCTTGTGTTTGCCACTGTGAGCACTATGTGATGACTTACAAACAATTCTTCATTCTCAAACAGAAGCTTGCTCTGCAAACATCTCTACAGATATTTTTTCCTATGTAAAGTGCTACACTTCTACAGAAACACCCCCTCCCCCCAAAACGCATCTTCTTTATAAAAATAGCCCTCTAAACCCCCAACAGAGAATTAAATAAGAATAAGAAATTATATCCCTGCGAGAATTAGTAAGATGAAATTGGAAGTACCTGTAGATAATATACTACTAATGCTGTAACTCTACAGCAGCTTTTCCATCCCTATTAATGTAATTCTCAGTAAATTCTAATGAACTCTTATATTAAAATAGATCATTATTTTGCTTCAAATGAAGATTGGTTATTATTGTTTATTGAATGATGCAGCAGAACATATTTCAACGCACATTTTACCCCCAAAATACTAATTGCAGAATTCTGATGTTCTGGTGACGTTCTCATGTTTAGACTTCCTCAATTTGATTGTTGTATAAAGACATTATACCTCGTTTTTGTCACTGCTGCCACTGCATGGTTATGCATGGATGGATTTTTTTTTTATTTTCCAGAGTTCATACTGTAAAACTCAGAACTATTGCAGAACCTACTTTCCATGTCTAAACCCTTAGCCTTGGAAATGAAGGCTGTTATTCTAAAAAGAGTGGGCAGTAACTACTTCTACTCTTTGAACAAAATTCTAATCCAGTTGTAGGCATTTTCTGTACACGTAAAGAAAGATCCTGGCCTCTTATGCCCTTTGAAACTTGCTTGTTTCATTTTTCTTTCTTA
The DNA here is from genome assembly GCF_032191515.1 of Phaenicophaeus curvirostris. NCBI lineage: Eukaryota > Metazoa > Chordata > Aves > Cuculiformes > Cuculidae > Phaenicophaeus > Phaenicophaeus curvirostris. The sequence goes on from NC_091405.1 coordinate 15,530,798, forward strand.
TCATTGCTACCATAGCTCTCTTTCTGTTCATATCACTTAATGTCACATTTGTGTTGCTAACTTAACTTTCTAAGGTAAAAGGTATCTTAAAGTAAAGAGTAGTCACAAGAATATAAATATTGCTGTGAAAGTTCAGGTGAAAGGTCCACCTAATTCAGTAATCCAGTGTGAACTCACACAGCTTTGAAAGAAAAAAGTGGAGAGAGAGGGTGCTGCAAGATGAAAACTGGTTTTCCACTTTTCAATCTTACTGGACATTTATGTGAAGAAGATCTGGTGTAACCAAGTGGGAGTTAGGTTTGTTGAAATACAATAGAGCAGTGTAAAAATCACTTTAAAAATCACATACAATTCTTATAATTTAATTCACATGTATTAATTCTGATTTCAGCATGATGTGATGTATATGCTAAGTTCTTACTGATGGCCTAAAATTAGAATTTTGGTTTGTGCAAATAAAAACATAAAAAATGTTTAATAGGTGGGTAGAACTGAGTAAGCAATTACGTACGTTCTGTAATTCACATAAGAGGAATGCTATATCGTGTTCTGTATACTACGATTTACGCTTTAGACTTATAGGATAAGTTATGGATCTTAAAGTCAATAATTTTTGCAAGGCTTGATAGCTTGTTTCTTTAAGAGCATTATCTGTTCTGTAAACAGTAGTTTGTAAAAGAACAAAAAAATCTCCAGAATTACTGCCACCCCAAAAGAATACGCTGTGTTGCCCTAAAATCCAGCCAAGCAAAGTACTGAATACATGTGTGTATTTGGTGGTGAGTTTTCCTTGTAAAAGTGTTCAATTTTCAGATTATGTTAGAATACCTTTTACATTTTTTCCTTTAAATACCATCAGTCCGTGAGTATAACTCATTGGAAGGAAAATATTTGAAAATGGTATATATGGTGCTTAACTTCCAAGAAGTGGCTACTGTCTGGGCTTTGCGGCTATTACCTTTTTTCATTCTAAAATACTTATTTTGACGTGATACATAGACAGAAGAGATGACCCAGAGAAGATATGAATCAGCTAAAACAAAGGAAAGCGAGTGCAAGGAAACAGCAGAAGAAGCATTCTTCTATCAGTTCAAAGTCTTGGCCATCTGCTTTTAATTTATTGTCATGCAGAGGCTGGATCTTTCACTGCTGTTAAGGCACACAATGAATCAAATCCTGTTTCCTAATTTCCACCAGTCTAAGTTATGGTCCTAGGAAATGGAATTCTGCAGTTTCTTGCCTCTCTTTGTGACGGTTGGAGGAAAGGAATGAGGTGAAGAGGCAAGGTGGCAGTGTAGACCTTTCACTTCGAATCTACCTAGGAACCTAGGTCCCTAACTTTGGCATGAACAAGCATTGACTTTTTCGATGTCTTGACAGGCTTTAGGTAAGGACTTCCTATGGCAATTGTGTACTATCTTTATTTGTGTAATACTGTGCAGAGTTAGTCTTATTTGTGCTAGATGCTATCCAATATTGTAATGGTATTTCACAGAATTTAAGGTGAAAATGTTCTATGGCTGAATAAAAAAGAAAAGCCAGATGACTTGCTTCATGCATTACTTAACTGCCCTCTTCCAACAAAGTCAAAATTATATGGAAACCTCTGAGCATCCTTTTTTTTATTTGATTTTACTTGATTATTTCAATACGCCCGATTGCTTACTTAGATATTTTTGAATTAAAAATATATACAGTTAGGTAGGAATTTAAAATAAAGGTTGAGTTCAAAAAGTCTCCAAGTTCATAGAGCTGCTTGAAAATGAGCTGCTTCTCATGAGGTGTGAGAGGAGTTTGGTCAGAACTGATAAAAGTCTCTTTACTAGGCCTGTTCTAAGAGTAAGGAGCAGACGTCACTGTTCCATTGTGTTCTTTGGGTGTCTGTGTATCGGGATATGAAATGCTGCAAAATTCGGATGCTCACACTTCACATGTGCTGACTAGGCAGTGGGCAAATAGAAGTAATTCAGATTTAAGGTATTTCTGGGACACCAAAGCAAGGGATGTTTTGGCAGATGGTACTCAGGTCTGGTTGGAGTGCCTGTGTATGGTACGCGATGCCATGAAGAGTTTGTGACGTTTATGTTTGGTTTCAGCCTACAATTACTTGATGAGGTCAATATCCGATACTTTTTGTTTCATCATCTGTGTTTTAAAATATAGATAGCTTGATAAGCCAAATCGTGGACCATATGTGACCCCACAACCAGATCCCATTTGAAGGAAAATAAATGCTGCACAGTAATGAAAGACTTTGAGCCCTTTTGTTAAGTATTGCAGTAAAGTATCTTATGTTGTGAAATCACCTTTATTTATGGTGTTGAACGTCTGTAGAAGATCTCGCTTCCCCAGAAAGCATGCTGAGAAGATGAGGTTGTCTTAGCTCTCAGAAGAGCTTTTCAAATTAATTTTTAAATTTTAAGTAATTAATTTACTTATTACATTAAATTTATGTTAGCTGTTAAATGTAAATGGTTCAGTTTCAAGGGGCACCTAAATCATTTGTAGTTTGTGGTGTAATCCTTCTGTATTGGAATCAGAAGTGTTTACAGCGAGGCATGGCTTTCTCCCACCCAGAGTCAGTACGCAGCCCCTTTTCTTACACATCCTAGTGTGGGTTTTTCCATGAACACTTTTTGCTCTTTAGTTATTTGTTGTAATTATCAAGTTCATTTTTCTCTAATAGATGTGATTAAGTATATTTAGCACTGTGTAATGAGTTTTCTGCCTGGTTGCATTCTGGCTAATAAGGAATTCCTCAGAGTCTCTTCTGACAGCTGCTGTGGATCCCAGGTTTGTGCTGCCACAAGAGACCACTTCCATGAATTGCTAACATTAGAGAAATTAACTCGGTTAGACTAACCATAAAATCTGGGCTGAAATTTGATTACTAATAGATCTCATGTTAGCTTTCAGCAACACGGATATTGTGGTGTTCTCTTGCACAGAAAGACCCACAAAAAATAATCAGAATTCACAAATACCTTTGCATTCACACATAGGGCATATGTAAACTTCTTTGTGGAGGCTGTACTGATTAAATAAAAAACTGATTGAAAATAATATTAGCAATAATTGTTCGCTATTATTGTTATAGTAGTCCCCTTTTTTTTTTTTTTTAGTTTTTATGATCCGCTTGCTAACATACCAGACTATGGATAATACGTTTGTTATCCATACTACTTCCCATTATTATACCAGCTCCCAAATTTGTGAGGCTAAAAATGATGGGAAAAATCTGTAATTGGTGATGCAGTGCTGTGGTGTAGTTGCTTAGCAACAGTCACTGCAGCCTCTTCACTGAGTCTCCGGAAGGGGGATACAGAGACAGGAAGATGAAATAAATACAGTTTTGGCGTGGTTGACTGTGTAAGAGAATGATATAGGTTGTAAGTTATTTTTCTGCTAAGTACCGGTGACTGTGGGAAAACTCTTCTCTAAACAGATTGGATGAAAAAGGAGAAAAGATGGGAACAGGTCACTTGACTTTCTGAACTACTACAATGCAATGAAAATACAGCAGTAAATATGTTTTCTTGCTAACTGTGAGCCTGCACTATGTTATGAGCTATTTTCTGCTATGGTACGTAATTTTACAGAAAATGCATAATCATAACCGTGTGTCTTCTATTTGTCACTACAATTGAGTACCAAATTCTTGAAGAATAGGGATTGAAAATTAATGCCAAGTACCTCTTAAATTCCCTGCTGGTATGTTAATTACATAAAGACTCATAATAGGGTTAGTGGTAATGTAATAATTATGGATGGGTCTACAATTTTCAATTCTTTTGAGATCAGAAGAGCTCTGCTTTTTAGGATCACAGAGTATTAATTGCTGGGAACTATATTTCAGTCCTGTTCTGTTTTATCCAGTGAAATGCTTTAGAAAGACTCATGTGGTTACTGAAGCATCACGGTGTTCTCTTCAGTGCTGTATATCCCCCACGCTGAACCCTTTGGAAAACTGCTGTGCTTGAAGCCTTTCTGTAGAGCAAGGTATCACACTTTGCTATGTTATTTAGTACAAAAGTCTCAGCCCGTAGAAATTTAAATGGTAAAAGGAGTAGGAAGTAAGTTGATGTAGTTATATCCAACTTTGTTAAGGTGCTCTAATCTATAGTAACCAGCAACACGCAGGGTTTTTCCAAGTGCTAGTTATTACTGGTAGTCGCTGCTGCTTTGCAATTAGTGTTGGAGTGCACGCATAAGGTGGATTTATAGGAACTGGGAACAGATAACATAAATGCAAACAAAGAAATTTAAACCTTTTGACTTCCTTTGTACTTGTTTATTTCCGAACTAATTCTCAAGCAAAAGAGCAAAAAGAGGTTGCATTTCAGTATGGTTCCTTTTGGGGAAAAATATGTTTAGAAATTTAGAAACGAACACCTAATTATGTAAGAGTTTGTATTGCTTCACTTTTACATTGATGTATTTTGCAAATGATGCTGCACTGATCATAAGCCTGGTCCTAAAATTCACCATAAATAAGGCACTGCGTATCATAAAAGCAAAGATGTTTTGATCTAAGTGGGAGTCTGCTGGTTAATTTTTAGAAGGTCAGTTTGATAGACAGTATCTCACAGTCTAGATAGTGACTCTAGCAAACTAATTCTTAAACACATAGTGGTACAATGAATTATTCCTGTCTTGGAAGTATGGTTTATGACCTTTCTGCCCCAGGTATTATTGCTGATTATTATCTGAGAATGGGTAGTAGCATGCTTTTTGTTTCATTGGGATTTGTGTGATTATCATTTTTTTTCATTTTAACTCAAGATGCTTTTTAAGCAAATATGTTTTATCAACCGTTTAATAAAGCAGATTTATCTTAAAATAAATTTCTCTTATAGTATGGTAATAAAGAAGCACTCTTCATCTTTTTTTGTTCCCTAGAAGTTACCGTTTAAACTAATACCTCAGGTTGCGCAAATAAGTATTTCTGTGACCTTTTGTTTTCTGCCTTTTTTACAATGTTTGCTAAAGAATGTGAGCATTTTAGAATATTTTAATTTATTTTGCAAAATCTGCCCCTTCTAATTGCCGGCTTTTCAAAAACAAAATGGTAGGATTCTTCATATGAGGCTGCATAAAAGATGGACCTATTTTGTATATAGAATATTGCCTGTCCTTTAGATCTATGTGTTTTGCTTATGGAATAAACGAAAGTAGGAGAGATAAACTAATATTTTGTATAAGCTCAGCCAGACAATACACATGATAAAGATGTTTCATCTTCTTATGTATGCAGAAAATATGAAAAATTGTAGTTTACACATATTTTCTCAATTCAAGTGTAAAATTGGGCCCCCAGATTGCCCTGGGCCACGGTGGTTGTGTTAAAGAAGCACTGTTTACCTAGCAGCTGAGTGAAAAATGATCAGAATATTAGACTCATCTAGGCCACATTAAGGAGCCATTGCATTTCCCGACAATTTTATGCTATCTCAATATGAAAACAGAGCAATTTCAGCCCATATCAGGTTATGATCGGCAATTACAGTTGCATAATTCACCTAGTCGTCTCTTTTCAGGGCCTTTATTTTCCCTCTTGGTGACATTCCTGAGAAAGTGCCTGATAAAAATGTCATATATCATCCTGGCTTTAAAACTCGTAAGGGGGTAATCTGCTATGCCTTGCTGAGCCTATATTCATCACTAGATTTTTGACTTGGAGGGGTCATGACACTCATAATTTCCTTTTTGATATTGTCCTCACTAGATATGACAAGGGGCTGTAAAAGCTCAGTTGTATGCTGTGGTTAAGAGCCATTCCAGTGGGGCTCATCACTAGCAATAACAGTGCATTACTGTGGATTGTGCAGTAGTTGGCCGTTTCGAAGATAATTAGATTTGATGTCAACATTTCTTTATCACCTGCATCCTTTTGTGCATCTGCGTGTCAAGTTGTTATTTCCGGATTTATTAGCACCCTCAGAGCTACTATCTATCTGTCAGCCTGTGTGGTGTTTGTGTTGACAGTTGTAAAGTTAATTACTACTACTAATGAGCATCGGGCTTTTGGTGGACATGGCATTTTGGGCATTTAAAGCTGTAATTAGATTTTTTTTTTTCCTTTGTGTACAGCCACAGGAAAAATGCATAAAAAGTAAAAGAAAACAAAACCAAGCATCCTGACCTCAAATCTCCAATTCAACATTGTTTACAGTATCTCCAATTCAAAAAAGTAAAAAGGCAGCTTTGTTTGCTTTTTACTATTCTTTTCCTCTCATCATTAACTCCATGAATATTTGTTTTATCATGTCATCCAAACAAAGACCTTAAAAAAAAAAAAAAAGCAAGCATTATTTTCAGGTGACTTTATAAAAGCTCATCTGGATAGTGTATTTGTCAGTCATTCCCTTTACTGTGAAAGTATTTGTATTATAACACACCGTCAAATGCAAGTATTGTGTTTAAAAATAAATTTGTAAGGACAGCAAAATTAGCCCATCTTCCCATCCCTCTCATTTTAATGTAATAACATATTAAACCCAGGGAACACAGAGACACTTATTGTTTATTATACAGTTGGAAATCCAGAGTAATTTCAGTGAAGTGGGATTAATGCAGGTATAACAGAAAGAATAATTTTGGTACTTATTTGCCTTGCATACATGCTAAATTCCCTATTCTGTAAATCATATTACCAGGTCTTTTATGTGATATTCCAAGTAACATATAACTCATAGGATTTAGAATAATGGCACTTATATGTGACATATACTTTATGTAAGTATATTGTTTATTCTACTGCTGCAACTAAGAACCACTCCCTTGCTGCTGTTTCTATTTACCTTCTATTTATCATTATCTGCCATTTTGTTAAACAACTACCCTTCCCAGACATAAATCATCTGTAAAAATACTCTGGCTCAGAGAAAATTTCACCCTGGCACTGAAATGATGAGATAACCATTTTCATCTCTTGTTGAAGCATTGAGATTTATTGGGCTTTGATGGGCTACAGACCAGACATCATTCTCTGCTAAACAGACTCCCACTTGCATTTATTCTTATTGCATTTAGCAATTCGAAATGGAGCTTCCCGAGTCCCTGCAGAGCCCCTTCCCAGCCTAGGCGGGGCACAGGACGTCAGTGTTATTACTTTATATTAGATAAAGAAGGGACACACTCTGAAGCATGTGGTGATTCAGGTGATTTTTTATTTCCGTTTAGCAATGATGACAGAATGTCATAGTGAAATGACTTCAAAACCCTTTTTTCCCTCTGCGCTGGTTCTGCAGCCTTGTCCCTCGAGGGCACTTCCATTGTACAGTTATATTAATTCTGCTAACTTTCAGACTTCATTGCTGACAATAGGCCTTTTGGCTTTCTCGGACTATTACATTAAATTTCCCATCAAACCATGTCAGCCTCTGAGGTCAGAGATTCCAGGAGAAGCTTTAGATATTTTGCCTTTTGACTTCACGGGCAGGTATTTCTAAATTGCTTTTAGCTTTGTTTTTCTAGTGTCGGAAAACATATTGAACCTCTCTGAAATCTCAACCGATGAATGCTCATCAGGTGAAGGACAAATGGTCTGAGGGGTGGGGAGGGTGTGTGCTGACACCCAGACACGTGTTTGCTGGAAATCTTCTGTCCTCAGTCGTGCCGTTTTAACGAGGATCAGCTCCCCGTAGCCTGCTGCGTTTCTCAAGGTAGCAGGGTTCGACCATACATTTCATGTGCCCTCCCCAGTCATTCTTTAAAGGTTCATCTTCCAAACAGAAGGTTTTTATTTTATCTCAGTGTGCGTTTGTTAACTAGTTTTACTACTCTACAGTTGGTTTGGCATCTTTGTAAACAGTCGATATAACATTTTTCAGTTAACAGGGAAACTGAGGCACAGAAAGATCAGCTGTTTGAGCAAGGTGGTGGAATACATGCAGTTCTCCTTCATGGAATCCTTTCAGTTAACATTGTCTGGAGACAGTTCCCTTGAAGCCATTTCAAAGAACTGAAGTACAGTGGACTTAAACAAAGCAAAACTTATTTACATAAAACATGGTTCTCATAAGAATCATCGAAATCCTTGATTGTACTATGTGACCACGAAACAGTTTTTAGATTATTGAGTAAGGTTTGCTGCTGAAGCATTCTTTTTCAATATATTAATCAAGTTTCTCAGCCTTCTCTAAATAACATATAAATTATTTTAACTTGAGGGATTTTTTTTTTCCTCTTGGAATGACTTTTTGTGATTGGGGGGCATATGGAATCCTTAAACCAGCCCTTGTCAAATAAAATTTTTAATTTATTACAGGTTCATACACAGTATTGAACTGGAGGAAATGTTCTTTTAAAAAAGATGTTACTGCGTGCAGACTACAATTAAATAAAAAATGCAACAAAATTACAGGGAAAAAAAAATCCCATGCTTTGCATGACAGAAACACATTGAGAAACAAAGAGTTTAGATGGCATATAGCATGCAGAAAAATTCAGTATGTACAGCCATCTTAGCCACTATTTAATATTTTTGTTTTCTGTATTTAGAAAACAGGAATTCTGCGGTGTTTTCTTTCCCCAAACTCTATCACGTAAAAATAAGGCAGAAGAACAGACTTTTCAGAGGAAAAAATTTCACGTAAAAACAACCTTTGCTCATTTTTCTTGGTACTTTTATAGGACCAAAATTAGAACTGTCTTAATTCTTAACTTGGAATTACATGGGTACAGGGGAACGCCGTGTGTGTATGCAGTATAATGGGTGGGTGGCAGGACTGGAGACCGATAAGCTCAGAAAGGCAGAGTCGATCAGTTAGTACCTGCTTGCAGCCATAAGGCTGGGGAATCATTTGTGACGCTCTGGGGACAATTTTGTCACCCTGACAGTAATGCTGTTATGCACTAACTTGACACACAGGAAGAATCCATAAAGACAGATAAGTAACTGTTAAAGTGGCTGGGGATCAGCCTGAGTGCTACCACTCACCTGCAGGGAGTCCTGAAGGATTGAAAATCCTTCCCCACGCAGAGATACGTCAGGCTAAAGCTAGAATGCTGCATAGTTGCACGAAGGTTGTAGTAAAAATACGCATAAGGCGCACATACAGAAGAGCCCCCAGGCGTAAGTGTGAGAAGGTGAACTTCAAAGTATATTAGTTCCTCTTTGTAGTGTCTTTTTTTTTAGAATAATACTTGATATGTGTCACAGTGGGCCAAATTCTTATATTAAATACATTTGATTGGGCTGATTCCTTCAATTTTAATTGAAATGAGTATAACATTGACGTAATGAAAATAAGAATTTAGCCAGTGTGATTTTCGTGGGAGCCAATGGGTCTGTTTCTAGGTGTGAATTTTTTTTTTTAGTAATTATTTTGTACCAATAGAGGTCCCCATCTGCAAGTTGAAAGAAGAAACTAGTGACCTAACAAATACATTTTGCTTTTAAAAATACTGTACTTCAGCTGTTGCAGTCAACCATAGGTGCTAAAAATCAGTACCGAACCCTTTGCTATTTATTATGTACAAGAATGTGTTAAGTCCTACTGGAATTGTGTTTCTTTTTGTAAAAAAAATAGAGACTTGTGGTTTTTTAAATATTCTTTAGAAACTTAACGATACTTTAATGCTTTTTTTGTTTGTTGGAGACAAAAGGTTATAATCTAGCCTTGAAGACCACGTCCAAATTCAGTCACTCTTCATGACCTTCTTTTCAGTGTTCGTATTTGATAATTTGAAGTATTTTTTTTCGAAGGAAAGAAATTAGTTTCAGCCAAAGGCAGATGATGTGCTTGGATTTTTATTGTTTTCCTCCTTTCTTCTTATTCTGGCCACTGGCTTTCACGGTTAAGAAACAGTCCTTTGGAGACAATCTCTGAAGCATTTTGATACCTGAAACAGAGGATGAAAAGAACTGCCACCCTTCTGTTTCCTCACATCCCACATGCTCAGGATTATTTTTTCCATGTGTTTTTCTGTTTTATTCCAAACTGGAGGTTCACTGTTGTGTCTTCAATTTCCTTCCACACCACCAACTTCAGAATAACCTCTGCAGTGCACTGAAACGGTACCTATTCCCTTCACTCAAATACCTTGACCTATCTGGAAAGCAGTGGGGTGCGACAGGTCTGATGCTCAGCCCCAAATGCCAATCCCAGCTTCCTTGCTAAGCACTGATATACATCACATACAAACCCTATTTAAGTATTAATTTCATACTCTACTAGTTTCTTTTTTATTCTTTGCCTCTTTGGTGTAGTTTTGGGTACACGTTTTCTGGATGATTTGTTCAAGGTGGGACGTGGTGGGATATTTGGCCTCCTCCCCACATGATCTGCGCTGACCTTCCTCCACTCACCCTCTCCATGATGAGCTGTGGCATGAATATTTTCTTTTCCTGAGGATGCCTCCTCTGGAGGTCCTGAAGAATATGAGTTTGGGTTACTTCAAGAACTAGCCCAGTAATGAGAGGCCGCATAATGAGCTTTTGTGCAGTGAGATACACTAGTCAGCGTTACCAGCACTTTCAAACTATTTAGCAAATGTCGAGCTTGCTTCTCCTTTGACGTATCTTACTGGAAACACAGAGCAAAGACTGATAAGAGATTTTTGAAACGTGTTGCCTGCCTTGCCTCTCCCTGTCTCAATGCTTTTTAGCCTAAAGTCAAAATAGCTGCAGCCGCAAGGATCTTCCCCCTTATGTTCCTGCACTACTTTAGACTTTTCTGTTGGATTTGTTCTTTTTTTTTTTTCCTTCTCTTTCTATCTCCCAGCCTATATGAGTGGGTTCTTTTTTTCTTGATCTGATTGCTTCTCCTTGTCCAGGGCTGTAACAGATTTTCAGTTTGTTAGGAGCAATTTGTAGCCATTTTAGCCTACTATAAGGGGTTTATTTTGTGATTCTTTCTGATTGTTACAGGACTTTATGGAGTACTTAGAGAACAGCGTTACATTAAAAAATGTCTCAGGAGAAAAATGAAGATAGGTATTTATAAATCATGGAATCGTAGAATGGTTGGGAAGGGACTTTAAAGGTTGTCTAGTTTCAACCCCTCTGCCATGGGCAAGGACACCTTCCACTAGGTCAGGGTGCTAATTTAGGTTAGATATACATCAGTTTGTCTCACAAGTGTTAAAGATGATGCTCCCCCTCAAATCACTATTGACATACATTTTTAGATTCTAAAAGACCATTTCTAATGTGTTTTCAGTCTCTTATTTTTGAGCAGGTAGGGTTTGTATTTCTGTTGCAATCTTGACCAGTAAAGCCCTTTTAAAGCAGAAGTAAAGATTCATGTGTTTTTCAAGTCCAAGAACTTCTTACTTGATAAAGATGCAACAAATTTTATGAGCAATAAGAATTAGTAAAGCAGTGTCTAATGCATCCCATTTTACTATATTTTTGCTTAGTTACAATTATTTGAGGTAATCAAAATTCAGGTCAAATGCTTCTTCACCAAAAAGTGCAATTTTTACAAAGCTAAAGCTTTCCATGGTAAATATGTCTGGTTTGTTAAAACAAAATCTTTTTAATTCTGTGTGACTGTGATCTGAAGTATAATAGTTCAGGTTTCTGATTATTCAAAAACATTTCTTTTTGTGTGATTTGAAATTGTGATTAGAAGTGTAGATTCAACTCCCATTTTGTTCTGTTTGTTCAGCTTCTTGGCAAAAATAGTGTATCTTTGATGCATTTTGGTCTTTGTGAGAAAAAGCACTGTAATGGCCTGTAGGAGTTAAATAACTGCTGAATAAATTATAGGAGATGTAATTTCCCATAAGGGATGTCAACTGTAGTGTGAATCTGAACATCAGGCTTACCTCATGAAGAGTACAATTCAGTATTTTACTGACTAAAACTCAAGTGTTTGAGCTTAGTTTTACAACTCAGAGTGAACACTATAATTTGGAATTATTTGGGCGTTATTTGATAAAAAAAATGCAATATATAAAAAAGCAATGGAAATTCCAGAAATTTCCTCTGGCACAGAGATTTGCGTTTTCACTCAGCTTATGTGCAATATGCCATTGGCAAAGCAATTCTCTTCTATAGTGAATTGCTCTTGTTGGTTGAACTGAATGCTAATGGAGGAGCTTTTATCTCATTCAAAACATATTAGTCAGAACCCAGAGAGCAAGAGGATACTGCCAAAAGGTGTCTTGCATTGACAGCAAAACTTCTAGCTCTAGAGCTCTTCTCTCCCATTTCCATTCTAATCTTGGCTCTGAGTCAGGGGAGGAAAATACAGTTATTTCCTGTCAACTCTTAGAAATATTTTTTAACAAAATGTTTGTTTCCCATTTTCCCCTCTCTTTTCGTAGTGCCTTTATCCAGAAGGGACGTAATGACTTCCACTCTTGTGCTTTGAATGGTGCTAAAGAAGTAGTTGTGCTTTACTGCTTCGTGGATTTGTAAAGGGAATTGCAAGGCATTTTTTTAATTTTTTAAACTCTCTTCCATACACTGCTGAAAAAATTGAATGTAGTGGTTCAACATTTTAATAACATTATAATATACTTGTATACATATAATAATATAATATAATATACATTTTTGAAAAGATAAATCATAATTTCTTAGTGGGGTAGGTCTATAGCCATTGTCTGCAGAAAGTATTAATGGGGTCACAGGTGGCAAATGTAGCAGATTTTTTTTGTAAAAACAGCTAATTTGCTATGTCAGTTATTGTGGTAATAGTTCATGATTAGTAATCCCTGAAAGTTTCTACTAAGAATGCCTGTGGAGAGCCAGTGCTTGTAATTGTATTATACCTGGGTGTGACTTCAATAAGTCAACTGTTCTGCATCAGGATGATACCAAGTTAAAATGTTCTTTCATTGACAAAAAGTACAGCCACATGCAGAGGAAATACAAAGATCCATCTGGCTGAGTATCTCTCTCCAGCAGTGACCATAAGTAGAAGTGTAGGGAAGAGTAAGATAGGACAACTATTTATTATGTTTATTATATTATGATATTTATTCTTTCATAGTAACTGTACAGTTCCCATCTTCCTTTTCCTACACATCCAGTGTTAGCCAGTTAAATTTACGATAAGGTGATCTTTTAGTAAATTAGTTACTGGAAAGAACTAGACTCTTTGTACTACCAGTCACAGGAGGATGAGTGTTCACCTTCAAAGCCTTTGATGAGCCGCCATGTTTATGGTACCAACAAAAGGTCCAGGAATGTCTGCAGTGACCCAGCTGTGTTCCTTTCAGCTGAGCCAGGACAGAGTGCATTGGCCTGCTGAAGAACTTAGGCCTCTGGTGTTCAGTTTGTCTTATGTAGGAAGCAGAAAGTTCAAAATCGCCATTTCCTTTAGGAGTGATAATACTGACTGTGTGTGTAATACCTAAGCCAAGACTATTCGATTTTGGCCAAGGGAGGGAATGGAAGAATACCTGGCTTTGTGGACATTTGGATAGAGAGACCCACATTTAAGAACATGGTGTGGCTGAAAAATCAAGATAAGTGCTTTCCACTGATTAAGCAGTGTGGACACGAGGAATTTTTCTACAGGAATTAATAGGAATTGAATTAATGAGACGCCATAGGTATTCTTCTGGAGAGAAGCCTTGGGTTGTGCAGAAAGGGAGGAAAGTCACAGTGTTGCTAGAAGGGCTCACAAAGGTCAAACCCTCAATTACAAACTGAATAGATTGTAAATAATACATGCAGATCACATTCATATCTCTTTTTCCTATGATTAATTATGCAAATCTGGTATTCTGTCTCAGATCAGATCTACAACCATATAGTGTGTTCCGTTTTTTTTAATGAAAATTTCTGTTCTACTCACTCTCCTCCCAAAAAAGCTCTACTAGCAGAGTTTCAGAACTTCCAAACCACGTTTCTTGCTAATTTGTTTCAAGCAAAGTGCATTTTATGGGCTTATCCACTAATTCTTTTGATTAAAACACAAGCAAAACTCAACCAACTTGAACAGGTTGAATGCCACATCTGTGCAGAAGATATCAGCATGCTTATTTATGGCTCAAAGAAACAGAGTCTAAATTAAAGCAGCCATTGCTATAGAGTGGATAAGCGGCCATTATGAATTATCCTTAATTATAGCGATTTCCTAAACTAATAAACCTGCTAAATCTTTATTGCAAAGGTTAGTTTACACAGTGCATATAAAATCCGCATGTGCTACGCATCAACCACCAGCTGTCTGACAGTGTGTTGCTATTGCAGTGAGCGTTCACATAAATTTTATGTTGGTTATATTAACAGTCAGTCCATATCACTACCCACAGATGCCAGTAGACATAAAAATTGCTCTCCAGTGAGCCTGAATATCCCTAGAAGCTAGTTGTGTCTAATGTTCCATGTAGTATTTGTACGTGAAAGCAGCAGATTGAAAAGTTATTTACAGATGAATATTTCAATCCAGTTTGTTCATATTGGCCTACTTAGGCTTCTTTGCTGGTTTATTTGTATGCTAAATAATTCACTAAAGGTTCTTGTTTATTTTCAAAAGTAGTTTCTATGAAATGCAAACAACAGAACCAACTTTAGGTGCTCAAAAGGCTAAACAGCCCTGATGTAAATGCAGGTCAGAGCTACAGACAGCATCTTGCAGATGGGCTGTCACTCACAGTTTTACCATTTTAGTTGCCGACTTTTTAAAGAATTTGCTGAGATTTGATGTTTTCATATAATTTTTTATAGGAATTGGTTATTTTTTCTTAATCTATCCTTTTTCATGGGCAAATATGAAGTCCTTCAGCATCTTCCCATTAAGCAGACAGTGCTGGCATCACGCAGCATGTTGTAGACTCTTAGATGGATTCTTGACAGTGCAGAGGACTAGCAGGTGCAGTAGATAGGTGGTTCATTCTGGTGCAGGACATAAATATTTTTTTTCATGGATTTGTATGGTACAACATTTACGTGCCATTTGTTGTATACTTCGCTTCCTTAATTAATCAGAGCACTGGACAAATTCAGCCACTGTCTTTTCCTTTACTGAGGTCCAGGAACTTGGGAATACTCCTAATACAGCACTGTCTAGATCACAGAGTTCATCCATGTGCTAACTTTTTATTTTATAACATTGATTTTATCATTTTTACTGTTTGTAGTAGGAGTTGCTTTATTGATATTTACTCAGCCCCTCTTTGTGCAGACACTGTAGAATACTTTGTTGCAAGTATTGACATACATCTGCTGGTTGCTTCACCACCATCAGCTTATTTCACCCAAATGGTATTCAGATGCCGTAATTGTTTCTTGCTATTGATTTTAGATTGTGTTTCTAACATGCTTCTGAAGACCATAGCACACATGCTGTGTCTGGCCAGAGTTTCAATTCAACCTTTTCAGCAAGAATATGAATCACACATTAAAATTGAAACAGCATAATATTCGTCTAGATTTGCTTTGCAAAGATCTCTCAAGAAAGATTGAGAACACTCAGTTCTTGAGAGATCGTGAAGGGGTATCTTAATGCTTCCTAAAGAGAAGTTGGTTATTTTTGCAAGCGTTCTGAGTTATTAATTAATATTCTGGCAAAATAGTAAGAAACCTATTCTGTCAATGGTAACATGTTGAGCATTTGCTACAGGTGGCTGAATAGTGCAAAATACCTTTTGACAGTGTTTCTTTAAAAAATGAGTGATTTCAATTTGTTTATGCTCAAGTCCCATTCAGTCTTTCTGCAGAAGGTTTTATTAATAAGTTAATCTGCCAAAGTGCCATGGAGGCACATGCCTTTAGTGACATCCCCCAGAGAATGAAAACTCAGAATGTAACATTAAAATAATTGCACTAGGCAACAGCTAAGGATGAAGTAGAAGCCTATGAGATCACATAGTAAAATTAACCAGCAGGACATGTATAACATATCTATTGGCTTTTGTCAATTAGAATTTTGTTTAATTTTGTTAACTAACAGCAGCGGACCATAATCTTTATCCTCAGTTTGCACAGGAACCTGACAGAACCTTCTGAAAAATCACAGCAAAGTGGGTGCTGTGATGTACAGGAAATGTTCTTCTTCCATGGCACTCAAATGTGGGCTAATTGCTGAATTATTATTTAACTTACTGGTGGTGCATTTTACACAGCAATTGCTGTGTTACCATGCTGCTTATGGAATCAGATATCTATAGAAGATATCTCTTCGAAGAACTGAATAGTAGTTTTTAAAATTAATTTGCATGCTTATTTTTGAGAACTGCATCACATCCTGTTTAATAAAAGAAGGGAGGTAAACTAAATACAATTAAACACAGAATCCCTAGGAAGGTTAATGAGGTTCTGCACCAAAAGTGTTTGGGCAGTTTTTAAAAATTTGCTTGCATTAAGAAAAATAGAAAGAGAATATTTCATAAGCATGCACGAGTATTTGTTTATGCAGAGGCCAACTTCATTCCACAGGGAATTAGTTTTCCCAAAAGGAACTGAGTTGAAAATTGCTAGTATGAAAATGCAAAACCTCACTACGTTTTCAAAAATATCAGCAATCCAATTCAGTCCTTGTGTGATTGCATCAAATAAAAAATTTGGCCCTGTAGCGTTAGCTGTGAGTAAAGACAAATCAGCAGTACTTCTACAACAGAGAAGCCAAGAAATAAAGCCATTATGAAATATTACTGTATGTATTGGGAGACATCAGTATTCTGCACAAGCTGTCCTGTTTGTCAGTGCTGCCCTAGTTGCTCTTGAATACACATATTTAAGAAAAATTTTCTTTGTCATTTTTATATGGAAAAAAACAAATTCGAATTCATACTAGCCTGCCTAGTGCCAAGAAACACAAAGTTTATGAAAGGAGTTAAATGACATGCTTTGTATTTTGATAAGACAGTGTAAATGTTTTGCAAGACTACTAAATATTTGGAATGCGGAATTTTCCAATAGAGAAATTGAGTCTTCAGACCGATTCTCATCTTCCTGCTTCCTCAATTCAAGTGAGGCTTCCTCTGTGCAAGGAGCTCAGGACTGGGCGCTGTCATCATCAGTTAATTGGGCAGAAACCTGGCAATGGGAACGTTTGAAAGAAGCGTATGAATGAAGGCAGACAGGCATCCTGCAACAACTAATTCACCCACATAACACATCTTTGAACTGTCTAAGGCATACCTAACTGTTTACATGTTACCAACAAGAGTAAATACTCTGAACAGAAGGAAGAGACAGAGTTGCTGTGAATAAAGAAAAAGATTACAAGACAGCCCATCTGCTAGAGAGTACCTGTCACCTATAGTTACAAGCCGGAGGCAGCCCTACCTCATAGCAACTAGAGAGACCAGTTTATTATTCAAACAGGAGAGAGGAAGAAGCTAACTTAGCCCTCCGCATGCTGTCTGATATGGTGTCAAAACATCAGTTTCAGGGAATCTTTTGGACAGAATAGTGAGGATAAGTTGAGTCTAAACACTAACAAGATAATAGCTAAAAGAAGCTATAGCTTCAGCGAAGCTAAATGGCTATCCTTGCTAATGGCTCTGAAAGGGATTGAACACTCTGGCTGTTGAGTACAGACAAGAATTCTGCCAAGGAAAGTACTACTGGCAGTGGGAATGAGTATTATATTAGTAGCTAAGGTAATCTTATTATTCTTAAGCACCCTGATTATAGTAATTTTAAAAAACAATGACCTGTTTGTCATTGTACTGTAAGGCTGACAAAGGCACTTTTAGAGGGCCTTAAATTAAGCCAATTCATTTTCTTTTCTCTTTGGAATACCTATTGTTTATGTATGTTATATAGTAGGTATTGGAATACCTACTGTCTTTGGAAACTTATTGTTTATGCCTATGGCCAGGTCAAGTTTCATTCCTTCCTTTAACCTCTTCAAGGTCAGTTAGAGTGGTCACAGTCAGTTTTCACTGCTCTTATAATGTTTTTGTTTTACCTAGTGTCCCTTGGAGAACAGACAAATTGGGTGCATACATGTAGCTGGCCATCTTGACATTGATTTTTGAAGGTTCATTAGATAAATGCTGACATCATAGATTGATGTCTCTTTAAAACAGTGCCTAGCACAGAACCATTGGGGGAATCAAAAATATCGACTTGCCATGTTTGTGCAGAAAGCCCACTGGAGATCTCCTGCATTAATGGGTCCATCAATTGAGGTGTTCTTTAATTATTCTAATTGTACACATTGCAGATGGAAGCTGAGTTTTTAGGACTTCTGGCTAGGTATTCACACCTTGCACAGAGAAGAAATAGCGATGGATAATAGTAACTTTTATCTACTTTGTTATCACATTTTGAATTGCTCAGTAAGTTTATTTCTTTTTCTTTATAATGTGCTGATTTGCCTTTGTAACATGGTGGTAAAAATTAATAGGGATGCAGCGGTGGGCTAATGCGGAGGCCAAGAAGCTATATGGTACTTTAGAGAAATACACACTGGTAAAATAAAGTTGATGGTTTTGTTCGTGTTTAACCCCTCACCCTGGTACCATCAATAGATTGAAGACATCATTTGTATCTGCAAGTGTTTGTTTAATTAAGACCTCCTAAAAATCTTTGCTATTGATTCATTCCATTATCTTATTGATTAACTGCACTGGATCATGTACTTGCTCTTTAGTGGAAGGCAACAGTTTCAGCCTGCTGTCATTTACCCACAGATGTGAACAGTAAGCCATGTTCAGCATCCATGTCTGCCAAAGTGTCTTGTGTTTTAATGAAGTACTGGCTGCAATTCCCTGTATTACATGAGAAAAGCCAGTTGTCTCCTGCTGGTGGTGTGACCAAGCATAAAGGTGTTCTTCTAGTTATTTATAAAGCAGCTGCTTACCAGGGAATGTTAGAAAGTTGTGCTTTGCATTTCTGTGCTAAAATCTAGAGGTTTGAGTCAGAGCAGCAAATTAACACAGATGACCTGCATGTTTCGTTTCCACGCTTTTGTATTTTAACTTTTTCTGTACTGGAAAATAATGTAAAGCAGGATATTTTTTATAATATGATATCATATTTGTACCTTGCAGCTTCACCTTGTGGAGTTTGCCGCATGACCTAGTATTAATAAATGCGTAGATCTGATAAGAGCATCCCACCACCGCCTCTCTGAAGATTTTTTTTCTCAGGAAAATAATTCAGTAACAACATTCTGATCGCTCAAGGACTGGACTGTCTGGCTACATTTGTGCAGCCACATGTGCCCTTGTTTGTCAGCTCTCTGTCATCTTTTTTTGTAGAGAATAGTCCCTTCCTTATACCAGCGTGGTAGCAATGCGGCATGTAGTAGCTGATTTTACAATTCCAGAAATGAGTTTCTGTGTTGGAAGTGGGAATCTGACAACTCAGACCTGTGGGGACCAGCTGCCACAAGGTCACACAAGTGTAATGTACCCGTCTGCTTGCCCACACGTAGGTAGGCTGAGTGCCGGTCCTAGAAATGCTCATGCCGCCTCTCGGATTTTTATGGGATGCCATTAGTAGCAAGAAAAAGGTGGTGACTGACAGTAAAATTATGGGTAAATATAAAGCAAAGGAAAAAAACCTAGCCCAATGTTTTCTCCTTCTGGCCTGACGTTTGAGTGACAATCCAGATTGGTCTGGAGTAACTGCCAGTATTTCAGTGGAAAATTTTAAAACATTATGCATGCCATATTGAAGTGTTTCACAGGAAATAGGGCATATATTCTTTATTTTCACTTGCAGCTCTTTCTTGACATTTCCAGTATACTATACGTGGGTGGTCTCCTAGTGAACGCTAGTGGGTTCTTTGTTGCCATTTTCAAGAGAGGGCTTAGAAACTTCCTTCATGACAAAATCACTACTTTTTTCCTCCCTTTTTTATATAAAATGAAAACTTCTTCACTTGGGCTGTTTTAAAATTCTAGCTTTTTTTTTTTCCTAGTTTATATATCTGCTGGCATGCTTTGTTTATGTAAGCCAAACCCTCAACTTTACCTTGGCAGACACACTGATTTTGTTGGGTTCCTTGCACCCCATTTAATGAGCTAGTACCAAAACAACATCCAAACGACAAATGCCTGTGTTCTGATTACTTTTCAGGGTCTTTGATGGCAGCAGTATGTCCTGTCTCAGCCTTTATGATAACTTAGCATGGCAATTCTGGATGCCTCAGGTTATTTGTAACTTCATAAATGCTAAAATTAAATCATAAAGGAAAGGTTCTTCAAGTTCTTGTTGTTTAAGCCATCTCTGGGAGCATATTGTACATTTTTTCCCCCAGAATTTATTTACATGCAAATAGTAGGTTCTTTTGTTTGCTATCATGAGTCACTGTAATATTTATGATCTAAATATGTTATATGTGTCATACATGAAAAGTTACTAGCCAGATCCTTGAATTGTGCAGGACAGGGTAGAAAGGACTACCTTATGGCAGATTTTCTTTTTTTTCCGTTCTGAATTTCTTCTGTTTATTTAGTGACTTCATCACTTTGCGATTACTCTTGTGGGCAATCCTGGTAAAATCCCAGGTGGCTGGTAATATCCTAGAAGTGTTTGTCTCGAAAAGGTTCTGAAACTGAATTTTGTATTTGGTGGGGAATCAGAGTAGGAACAGAAGTACTTGCCTCACAGGTCCATGGAAGTCTGAATGACCAAGGCTGGGGGATTGGGACAGGACAGGGCTTGTTCCCTAGTCTGCGAGGCCTTTCTCAATTACGAAGTCTTGGCATCTGCATGATATTCTTTCTGTTCCATGTTTGGCTTTGATTTTTTGCTTAGCTTCAGTCTGCTTCTTTTCCTAGGTTGTGAGCACTTACTATGATTAGAGAACAGAGCAAATACTCAGCCAGTATGAGTTTTGCACAGTTCTTTACCAGTAATTGAAGTGATGGGAGAAAAGCTCCATGTGTCCCTTCTTATTTCATCTACAGATGGGTTGGTTGGACCCACTGTTTGTAAATTACGGTGCAGCACTGTCAGTTCACTTTGGATCATACCCTGGATGGCTTTAAATTAACTGCAATTGTGTACTGGTAAAGCATAGCTATATAGTGTTGATCACCTTGTTGAGGTCCCAGTTTACTTTGTAAGATTAAAGACATATACTATGTACTGCTCACTGTTACCTAAACCATTAAGCGTATCCTGGCTAGCTCAAGGATACTTA
Organism: Phaenicophaeus curvirostris; assembly: GCF_032191515.1. Taxonomy (NCBI): domain Eukaryota; kingdom Metazoa; phylum Chordata; class Aves; order Cuculiformes; family Cuculidae; genus Phaenicophaeus; species Phaenicophaeus curvirostris. The sequence goes on from NC_091405.1 coordinate 15,551,809, forward strand.
GAGGAGCTGGGTCACACCTTTGTATTGTGATTTAGGCTTTATTAGTTTATATTCACAGAAGTACAGAACAATACCATTTCAGCATGTTACTGGAAAACAGGCTGGTTTTGTTTCTCACTGTTCTAAAATCCAATTACTTTGTAATCTTAAGTAATACACCTATATCTCTACCAGAAAATGTAGATAATAGTAATCAATATTGATATAAAGGGTAGATGGGTTAGACATGAGTCTCTGGGAAAATGTCAACGTTTTAGGTATTTTCTATAAGGACAAAAAGTCAAATACTTAAAGATTTGCTGTAACCTTCAATTCAAAAGACACTTCAGCACAGGCTAGTGAAAGTATTTTCAGTTCCCAAAACATATAGGAGTTTTGAGAGGCCTTTTATTATATTTAGCTGGAATTTCCAAACAGGAGTTACTTGTTTGGATTATGTTAAAATGAAATTTTTTTTTACAATTTGGAAATGTCTTTCAAAAATATCTTTGAAATATTTAATGAATTGAAACTGACATTTTCCACCAACTTTTATGGTTTCGAAAAATTAGGATTTTCTGGAGAAAACATGTTTCATTGAAAAGATCCTAGCTAAATCTATCGAAGATTTATTATTTATCGTGGACCAAATCTTGCTTTCTGTACCTACATAAATAGTTAATGAAAGTGCTTCCAAGCATAAAGCATGAACTATTTGGACCAATGTTATAAAGTGCTTTGAGCTGGGAGAAATAGAAGCTGGAACATGGAAGTTACATTATAAGCAGAGTTATTTTTGTTCTGTAGAAAAACTTATAATTGTTGAAGACTTTAAAAGAAAGTCTTTCCTTTTTGAATCATACAAGAGTTTACTTTAGCACACATTACTAACTTTTTATTACAGTTGTCAAAACCTCAATGCTATTGTTTTGATGTCTGAGATTTAGGCAGGTATCAATCGAGCAATTAAAATCTCCAAATAAAGTTTTATTAATTTTCAAACTGAGCATGAGCTCAGAGTGGAACAGGCTTAGTTTTAAAGCTGAAATTTTGGCGCATAATGTCTTTACCTGTTTATAGCTTTGCTGACTGGAGCATAAATAAGTACTTCACAAAGTATGACATCTAGTCTTCTATGGATAGTGAACTTACTACATTCATGTAATAAGTATCTGAACTCATGTATCATTATATAACATCAGTTAAAATACGTTATTTTAGAAGAAAACACTTGTAATTGTTGAAACTGGCACAAGAGTTTGGAATGACTTTGAAGTAAGATCTATATTAAAAAGCAATGGTAATCCAAATTTTTTTTTGAGGGGGAGGTGAAATGTAGGGTTAATCTTGCAGGCATGTTAGTAAAATTTCTCCAAAAATTTACTGTTTCCCCTCTTGGATTAATTCTGAATGTGCTTCCTATGTAATACTGCGCACTGTATTGAAGTGAATGGGAGTCTTGTCTGAAAAAGTTCAGCAGAATAAGGCTGGAAAAAGTAAACTAAAGCTTCATGAAACTTTCTTGTTAAGTAGATCTGATGGAAACATATAAAACACAGCTCAAGAGATAGGAACCATTGGTAGTAAATGTAGGTATCTAAGAACCTGCGTACTTGGGAAGTAATCCTATGCTGAGCCCTTGGCTGCTGTCAGTATATTAGCAATTTCCAGGTTAATTTTCATGTGTAATACCGTAGAATAGAATTAATCTAGAATAAATACTTCAGATTCACCCATTCCTTGACTTCTATATAACCTGTACAGTTCAAATGCAAACTATGACTGTATCTAGCATGTTAGTAAAAAAATAACATAGAAATCTTTCCTGCAAGTAAGATTGAGTTTTCACTGATGTCAGTACGTTTCTTATATTTGCTTATATTTTTGGTGAACCTGGTCTTCCAGCAGAGGGTTTGGTAGGTCATTCCACACCAATAAGGAAAAAAAGTGCACAGTAGCTCACTCTAAAAGTAAACAAAAGGCTCTGTGGAATTTCTGCCCGTAAGATACTGTCTTGTGAAGATTCCTTTTTAACTTTTTTTTTTTTGCGCTCCACCTGAGCCCAGATATATGCCCATTAGGATTTATTGGAGGCTGTAGCAGCTAAAACAATCCCTGCTGTGATTGCTGGTATGCACATGTTGGTTTCTGTGTCTTTTTTCCTACAGAACATAGTGTAGATTTTTCTGAGTCTTTGGCCAGGCCTACCCCAGCAGCCTTCTGTGAATGGGAGGTATTTAGTCTGGAAGAAGGACCCAAAGGCATGGAAATGCATGGAAATGCATGTTGATTTTCACTCACCCCAAAAGATTGAACTATGTATGTTTTTACCCTTGCAATTACCCAATCTCTCTGCAGGTAGGCAGATAAATTTTCATCTGGAAATGCAACAATGACCAAACTTATATGAATTGCTTTTTTTTCCTGACCACTTATTGCTAAAACACTGACGTTTACTTCAAATATTGTCTATACTTTTACAAAATCCGTAGGGAAAAGGAGCTGATTTAGGTACAGCTTAGCCTGAAGCACTTGCGTCACTATACAATTTTGTATTGCTTGCTTAATAGACCACAAAAGTCAACATCTCTTTGGAAGAACAATTTGTGCTTGAAGTAGTCACAAATTCCAAGAGATCTTGTTAAGGCAGGATGTTGTGAGAAACCCAAAGTTGGAACAAAACCTCTTGTTTCCTAATTATAATGTTAATACTTGGGAAACCTTAAGCCACTCCATCTTGGTTTATGTCAATAAAGGTTTGGGTTTTCTGTCTCTCTTGCCCATCCTGATTTGGGAGGTTGGAAGCAAGTCAATACTTTTAGCTGTAACATAAGAAGGTTTCAGTTGTCTATTATTATGGAAGGAGATGCTAGATTACATCTCTGAAAAGAGGCAAACAATCTGCATTTTAAATGTCTTTAATAAAACAAGATCAAAAACTTCACAGGTTTATAGGGTAAGTGAGGTTGGAAAGGACTTAGGGACTTCTCTTGGACAACCTCCTGCTTGAAGCATTATAATCAGTGAGGTCAGATCAGATTGCTCAGGGCTTTTGCCAGTCAGAGTTTGCAAACCACCAAGAACAGAGATTGCACAACTTCCTTGGGCAACCTGTTCCTCCACTTGGCTCTCCTTGTGAGAAGAAATTTTTTTCTTATAACTGGTCAAAATGTCTCTTGTTTCAGTTTGTCTGTTCTCTCACTTCCAGCCTCCAACCATCTTAGCAGCCCTCTGCTGAACTTGCTTCTGTTTGTCAACATCTATCTTGGACTGGAAGATCTCAAACTGAACATGGTATCTAGATGTGAGATAAAATTGAGAGAGAAGGTCACTTCCCTTGAGCTGCTGGCCAAGTTTCTTTTAATACTGTATGTAATACTGCAAGTTGTCTTTGCTGTTAAGAGGGACTAGTGGTTCACGCACATCTGGCTGTCTACCAAGACCTTCAGGGCTTTTTCAGTAGAGCTATACCCCAGGCAGTTCTATATCATTAATCCTTCCCACATGCAGGGCTTTGCTTCTTCCTGCATTGAATTTCATAAGGCCCCTGTTGACCCGTTCCTCCAGTCCATATGGAGCCCTGCTCTTGAGCATATCGAGCATATCGTCACATATCCCACAACCCACCCCAATCTGATGTCATCTACAAACATGATGATCGTGCAGTCCTTTGCCTGGTACCGATCATTGATAAAGCTGTTAAATTAGAGGTCCCAATATAGATCTCTATTGTACTTTGCTTGTTTACTGACATCTGGGGTGAGTGGAAACCATTAATCATTATGCCCTGAGCCCCCAGTCATCCATCTAATCTTTTCTTTTATATTTCTAGCTCTCCATTTGACCTTGGATGATCTTTTTTCTTGCAATGGCTGTTCTGTAGGTGATTCTCACAAAAAGAAATCCTGCATTTGGTCACATTCACGAAACATTTGATTCTTCAACTGTCTTAATTTTAAGTTCTATGTAGATGAAATGCAATTAAATCATTAGTCTCACAGGAGCATAAGAATGATGTATAGCCATAGTCATGCAAAGTTTTAATAGCACTGTAAAGTTTTCATATTTGACAGATTAAAATAATAGCGATTCTACATTGTATGTGTGTAGTTTGCAGCAGGAGCTCACTTACAGTAATCGCTCTTAGGAGCCTGCCGATATATAACTGACATCAGTCTAGATACAGTATTCCACAGACCTGGAGTAGGAATTTTGTTAGGTTCAGTTCTGAATGGGTTTGTTTAATATGAGGGATAAAAACCTTTTTTTCCTTTAAAATAGACATTAGTTACACAGAAGATGTATGGTATAACATTCCTCATCTTGACTGCTTTATTTGTTTTAACATCACTAATTTTCTAAGGATGTGGCATGTAGTCTGTGCTCTTATAGAAGTGTGCAGTATACGTTTACAAGGGAAATTAAGCACTGAAGCTAATATAAGATCGATGAGAAAAAGCTCATTGTCAGCATGTCATAGTGTTACAAGCTGTATCAGATTCATGTGTCCAGCATTAGGTTTAGAGGAAGAGCATGAAAACCAATGTATGGTTGCCTGGTTTCTTCTTGAACTATCAAATACAAAGCCACACATGAGCAATTTTGAGAGATGAATATAACCCCCCTGATAATATCAAACTCTTGAGTTCTTCTGACAGCCACTGGTAAAGCCAGCTGATTTGTAGAATAGCACATTGTCTGTTCCTTCAGACAACTGATATTACTATGCTCACCTGGTCATATTGAAATGATTGTATTTTATTTCAGGAAAATCCATTTCTAATAACATTCAGATTTTTAGCAGGTCCTGTTGCAGAGGATAATTTTCCTGACTTCTGGCAGCAACTAAAGCTTCTAACCTCCTATAGAAATTCTGAACTCTTACCTGTATACATTCATGTCAATGTTACATACGTGTTGCATTCCACAGATTGCTAAGCATTCCAGGCCTACTTAGGCAGGCTATATCAATCTCTGTTTAAAAGAATTAGTACTTCTGTTGAGACCTGTTTCTGAAGATGTGTGAATGCTGAATGACTCTGTTGAGTCAGAACCAGCATATAAAAATTTTTGTTGGATTGAGCTAACAGTTTGTTGAGGTACAGAGTCAATAAGATATTTAAGTGTGCCTACATAAAATCTCTTGATTTTATTTTAATCTTGGATATTCCATAAAAAAAAATCTGTAATTATGCTTTCACTGTTTATGAAGGGGAAAATAAATATCTTTTAAAAGATGGCATGACCAAGTGTCTTAATGTATAGCTATAAAAGGCCTAGGCAGCTTGTCTGTTCAGCTGTTTGTTGTGGAAAATCTACATGTTGCCATCTTCCTAGAAGACAGTGATCTGAACTGCAGCTAATCTCCTAGATTTTTGCTATAATCAATAATACTATCGTGTCTTCAAACGATAAGTGTATGATTAATCTGATTGACACTAACCCCCTTCTGCACATACATAATACCTTTTGATTATTCTTCATGTGAATATATAAGATTCTCCGCAAGCATGCAGTGTATTTGCTGAAAATATTTTCCTTCAACTGTCTCATTTCCATTGGTTTTGCGTTGTTTCTTTTCTTTTTTTAGCATCACCATTATACAGTTGGTAATTTGAACATCCTACTTTGGAAGACTATTATGTACCAATTTAACTTCTAGGTTAAGTTTATACCCTACTTCATTTGCTTATTCTTTTGGAGATTAAAATAGATTTAAACAGATGAAAATTGAGTTGTAACTGAAAAAAAGAAGGGCGTGTAAAGTACCACTGCATCTCAGTCCTTGTTACTGCCCATAGGATTCTCTCTTTGATACTAATCTATAAGCTTGCATTCTATTTGGCAGGTATAGTAAGAAAATATCAGGAAGCCTATTAAAAAAAACCAAAACATGTCCACTATGAATAATGTATTTTTATTATTTCATATGAATGTGGGACTCGTAAAAACCCCCAGATAATCTCCACCAGTTTTTGGATAACTTATATTGTTATTATTTTAAAGAAACGTAAGCAAGTGAAAATGATAAGAAACATGTCATCCAGGTAGGTAAAAATGAAACTATTTTTAGCATGTAAGGCAATGTAAGCACCCAGACAAGCTTACAAACAGTTCGTAATGATAAGAATGGTTGGACTCGATGATCCGGTGGGTCTCTTCCAACCTGGTTATTCTATGATTCTATGATTCTATGATTCTATATAGTTTATGTACCCAGAAGTGTTAATCGTAGAAACATGGAATAGTGTGAGTTGGAAGGGACCTTTATAGCTCAACTAGTCCAATATCAACTGTGGGAGGTTGGTAATAAATCAAGTGTATGAGCATGAAACCAAGCATATTTGAGGCCAAAAGAGGTATCAAAAAGGTCAAAGAGACCAGCTAAGTATCTTTTGTAAGTTCATTCTTTTGAGGCTTGGTCTTATGCCAACCAAAGAGAAGAGGGAGCAATAGCAATTGAATGAGTCGTAAGATATTTAATATGAATTACAGCAATAGACAAAAGATACTGCTGACATGAAGTGGAACAAATTATGAGTGCAGCCAAGGACCTTTAGGGTTCATAAGGCCTAGCAGATTTTTTTTATTTCTGGTAATTCCTATAACAACAAGCAAAATTTTTATTATGGATCGTATATAGTAACTGTTTTTTCACCAACAGTTAATTAAATCCATTATCTGTATTATTATTATAGGATACATGGACAGGGGGAATTTATAGAGGACTTTATAGCAGATATTACTTATTTGGTCATTCCAAAAACCTGGGATCAAATTTGCAAGCAGTATCCTGCTCAAATTTCTCTTCTAGGGTGCTGTGCTTGAGCCCCTTGAAAGCTGCCTGTTATTTCCTACCCATTTGTTATAGTATCCTGTTCCTGGCAATATGCCGGCTATTTAAGGTTGCTTTCATTAATCAGCCATAAGTTAATTTCTTTGCCAACAGAATCTCTGATCTCATTACGTTGTCTTTAAAGCTGAAGGCCTCGGGTTTTTGTTTGATTTTGTGGTTTGTATTTTTTTTACTTTGATATTACTGTAAGAAGATATTCTGAAGTTTAAAGACTCTGTTTCTGGGGATTTATTTGGTAGTTTTTTAAAGACTGACAATTTGGGCAGTCATAGAGCAATAGTCACATTTTTATTTAACAGTTATGAAATTCAGTGACTGATGCAGCTGTGGAATATGGATCATGTCCTTCAAATAGCCTGTGCTCCATGGATTGCCTTGCAATGGAATGTAGAAGAACTAGTCTCGTAGGCTACCTGGTCTCAGTGCTAAACACACAATGAAGTCAATGATAAAATAACAAAATCTTTTTTTTTTCCTGCCCTGTGACATGCATTTCTTTTTCTAGGGGTTATGTGCGTATTTTAGCTGATAGCTATGACTCTCCTTGTTGTACTTCTTTCTGATTTCTTTGTAGCAGCCAACATGTTTAAAAGTTTATACGCTGATCTGTGACTCCTGTGTAGTACATTTGTGCTTTGAGATGTTTCTTTTCAGAACAGGCTGATCACTTTTTTTCTTTTTCTTTTTTTCCTTTTAAGATAGATGGCCATTACCAGTACATGGGAACAACAGTCAAACTTGATATGTTGCATATGCTATGAGTTTAATGTTTTTTCCATTGCACTTCATTTCCTTAATGCTACCTGAGGTATTTTGAGACATATGCATCCCTGTCTTCTGTCTTTCAGAGTTAACTTCAACTAGAGCAGTAAAATCTGGATGCTTTTTAGAGCATTAAATCTGGCGAATGGAAATTTGTCATGATGTCTTTCAGGACCACCAGGTGTATGTCAGATAGCGGGAAAGTTTCTCCACAGGTAACTCAAATCTCTGTGAGCAAGCCTAGTACATGAAGAAGCCATTTGTATCCCACTGAGTCCCGTAATGTTGAGCACGTTGCTGAGATTTACACAAGTCCAATCTATGCAACTGATAAGATGGCTGCAGCAGGGATGACCTGAATCACTGCTTCTCGTGCCTCAGAGGCTGTGGCACTAGTGGGGGTTTTGGGGTTTTATTTGTTTTGGTTTTAGCTCGGTCAAAGCTACCGTGAAGGGTGCATTTTATTAAACTAGGCAGCTGGAAAGCAGTTAGGTGGAAGAGCTCAGGAAAGGAAGCCACATTGCCTCTTGGGCATGGAGTGGAAGCACTGGGTCAAAGGTAACATATCGGCAGAGGCCCTGAACGTCTGTTTCCGTATCTTACTTAGGGTTGCCCCAATGCTTTTAGACAGAATTATTGTCAATGGTATTGATTAGATGTTCTGATAATCTAGCAAGCTTCCTGATGTGTTAAATTTCCTTCTTTCACGTGGCGTTAAGTGTGGAAGAAGTATATGTAACTGCAGAAGTAACTCTCAGTGGACACCACCAAAGTATGACTGCTTGCCATCAGTTGTGCTGGGCATGCCAATTCCAATTAGGTATTTGCCAGTCACTTTTGACTCTTTCTAACAATTCTGCGTACCCCTACTAATGCACAGTACACTTCTAGAGTTTTAACTTATGTTTTTATCAGAAGAGATTATGACAAAAGGCTTTATTTTCTTCAGACATAAAAAAATATGAATTATATTTCTGCTACACTTAGAACATGTATTCTTAAAAGTATATATTCAAACTCAAAAGTGGGCAAAGAAAATATGGGCTCCAGGACAGCAGAATTTTGCATTTAAAGCAGTTTGTCAGGACAAGAGCAAATGTAACATTTGAATTTAGAAGTTAAAATTTGACGTGCCTCTTGGAAGAAAAACTAGCTTTGCATAAGCTTTTGATTTTTTTTGCATAGACACGTTAAGAGGTTTAGGCTGAACATTAGGAAAAAGTATTTCACGGAAAGGGTCATTGGGCACTGGAACAGGCTGCCCAGGGAGGTGGTTGAGTCACCTTTCCTGGAGGGGTTTAAGGGACGGGTGGACAAGGTGCTGAGGGACATGGTTTAGTATTTGATAGGAATGGTTGGACTCGAGGATCCAGTGGGTCTTTTCCAACCTGGTGATTCGATGATTCTATGAACTGCTGGACAAGATCAGATGTCATTGCTACTTTTGTCTAAAGGGTCTTGTGTGACGTCCCACTTAATCAACAGCTCCTCCCTTGTGGTGGGAATGGAGAGCGGTGGTAGGGAACCTGCGGGCCTTGGTGCAGCCCACAGGACAGTGCCCCAAATTCCTGTCAGTCAAAATAAGATCTATTACAGGCAGAAATGGGTTAATGGTTGTATCTCTACTTCAGCAAATGCGCAATAAAGAGCTAGATTAGTAGAGATGAAAAATTTATTGCAAAACTGCCACAGTATTATGAAAAACAAAATGATTTCATTGAGCAGTAGTTCTGTTACCATAATCCTAACGATAAAGTCCGTTACAATAATAGTAGAGGAAAAACTAATTGCAGCAAGGACAGAATGAATCTTTTTTAATCCTCATTGTCATCTCAACTAAATCCAAACCTATTTGTATTAACCTTTGCTGACAGAGTCACATGATGGACATAATTTCTTGTAATTTACCAGCAGTAGATCTAACCTTTCTTCATCAAATATTCATAAAGGCATGATTCTCAGTGATTTTCTGTCTCTTTTCATATTTACAGCTTGTTGTCTTCTTCCTTTTACTATAATTTGAACACAATTGAAGTCAGATGGAATTAAAGTTAAATTGTTTTAGTGGCTACAGTACCTGAAAGCAAAGAACATCTAATTGATATTTCTTTCAAGTAAAGATCATGCTGCATTCTGATGTGATGGCATTAAGCAGTCTGAATGTCCCTTCCTGTCAAAGGGAAAAAAACCCAACCCAGATTAAATAGCATCAGTTCTTGTACTTGCACAACTGTTTAAGGAGAGTATGTCTAGCATCTGCATAAAAATGCACATGGAACTGAAAATACGTAGATGTGGAGCCTTGGACAATGTGTTTGAACGAGAAGAAATGCCGTGGGCTTGATTCCTTATTTAGGTGTAAGTAAGAATAACCATTGAACTCAATATAATTACGGTAGTGCAAAACTGATCAAGAGGTTGAAGATATATCGGTTTGATTAAGGCAATGTCAACTGGTGTGACACATGGACTATGCATCTCTTTCCCTCTAAGAGGTTTAAATCCTAAATACAGTTATATACTAGCTATAGAATGACCATGCTTACCAGTGGATTTTTTTTAGTGAGGAAAATAAAATTCCTTTAATGCAAATATAAGGTGTAATGGCAAAAATTGAACAGAAGTGCGTATACTTAAAATATTAGAATGTGATAAATTCTCAGAAATACTTTAGACTGGTGTGTTTGAATTTAAGGCGACTAAGTAATTGTTGTAAACATTCTTTGCATCATGCTATGAACAGCGACTGTACCTTTGGGTAGCTTTAATAGATGATTTGGTATCACTTTGCTCATTCTCTCAGAATAGATTGTGGCTAAGTGGAAACAATATAAATGGTTTAAAATAAGCATAGCTTTAAAATGCAATGCTTTTTAAGTAAGCGCAAAATGCGATGCTTACTTTGTCTTTATCACTTTATTGTCCAATTCTGGGTGCACGCTAGCCAGTAACTGAGCTGTTAGGACCTTGCTTAACATTTTTCAGGTATGGCTGTCATTCTTTTTGTGAGCAATCCCTACTGTCTAATGCAATGAGCTGCTGAGAGCCGTCAACTCCCATTTTCATCACCGAGAACTGAATGTTCAGCGCCTTCTACCATTAAATCTCTAGAGAACAGACAGTTCTAGCAGGTCCTAAGTAGTAAGATATTGCTGAAAATCAATGAAAAGAACATCTTAAAGATACATTGGTTATAAATTCTACTTTTGTGGAAAAGTAGAGAGGATTCTGTTGTTTGTGCCAGGTTCCTGTATAGCAATGATCAAATGAGGATTACTGATGAAAACTGCTAGTTTCTTTCCTCAAACCCATTGTTGTCTATGAAGCAGTGGATGAAGGGGCATTAACTGCCAGGGCACCTTCTGAATTTTGGAGGAAATTGCTTAAAAGCGTTTGGCATGTGGTTACAAGTTATTTCCAAGAAAACTTTCCTGTTGATAATATTCTTGTTGTCATATTTATAGTAGTCAAGAGGAACAAGACTATTAAAAGTTAGTATGCCAAAGTTGCACTCTCTTTGCCCAGAGAATCAGGGGATGCCTCATCCCTGGAAGTGTTCAAGACCTGGTTGGACAAGGCTTTGAACTAGCAGAAGGTGTCCCTGCCCATTGCGAGGGGGTTGGAACTGGATGATCTTTTAAGGCCCCTTCCAGCCAAAACCATGCTGCGATTCTATGACATCAATTCTGAGTTTGGACTGTCTGTTTGTGTAGAGAATTGGTAATTATCAGCATGATTATAATGCTCATGGTAATTACAGTAGACACTATGCAGTAATTATAACTAAGTGCTTCAGATGAGTCTCAGACACTTCAGCTTGTGTAAGTGTTGATCTAAAAAGCATGAATACCAAGTTAGCAGTCTGCTGAAAAACTTGACTCTCCATCAGTCCCTTGGCAAGGGCAGAAGGTTATTGGAACTAATCAGGTTGGTCTTGTGGGTAGCCAGTGAGGCCTTACGGTTTCCCAGGTGACCTTTGTTCTGTAATGCACTGTAAAGGACTGACTTTCTCCATTAATAGTTTGTTTGTGAAAGCTGGAGAGGTGACTTGTAATGCAGCTGCTTTTTCCGAATCTTCCATAATGACATTTTGAACAAGCAAATGATGTTCTTTCATTCAATATGACCTTGTGTGTTTTGGTCATTCCAGCATGCTTTAAGAAAAATTAAGTAAAAGAAATGAGAAACACACTGTTTACTTACATTTCCATATCTTGAATAGTTTTCATAAATTGCAGGGCAAATTGTAATATTAATTAAATATATGTATGTTTATGTACCTTTTGGCAAATTCTCTTTTCAGTTAAACCTATTTGTATAAAAAAAAAGACTTATATCTGTCTATAACAATTTCAAGAGAATGGAGAATATGGTTACTCTATTCTTCTAGAGGTTTTTATTCCCTGCATCAGGGGTTTTCTTTCCATAGTGGTATTGGGTTCAAAGGCTAAGCTGATACCTGTGGGACTTTGACAATAGAAGCCTTCTCTCTTCAGTCTCCTGGATTATCCATTCCAATTAGAATATATAATTTTACAGTAATATGTATTACAAGGTATTTTTAAAGTCTTACTCAAAGTAAGCTCATTAAAAACTGGTTGTGTAGAAGTTTGAACATCGTTGTATATAGGATTTTTATGTCAGTTGTTTTGACTTCTGTCACAAGTTACTAAATTTTACCCTTTTATCCCTGTGCTAGCTGTGTAACTGCATGGTTTCCAGGCAGGAATCTTTTCTTGATTTGAAGATGTCAGAAATGAAGAATATTCTGTTCCTTTAATAGTTTGACCCAGTGTGTGATTGACTTCACTGTAAAAATGAGGCATACATGAATTTCTCTGGGTTCTTTTTCAAATTCCAGCTTCCTCTGCTAGGCAAGAGAGCTCTTTCATACAAGATATTTTCCTTCAGTCTATCAGTTGTAAATCTGATAAGTGGAGCAAATTGAGTTAATCATTATCGCATATTTTCCACCTGTCTCTACAGTCTCTTTTCTTCGCTTCCTTCAATGTACTTCTAAAAAGCTGGAAACAAGGTTATTCCATGTTACTCTTGTGTTAGTCTACCTAGGGAAACACAGAAGGATTAGGTACTATACTGGGATTTCATTCTGAGTTGTCTGGGATAATATCTACCTTGTTTTCACATGCAGTGGGTTTTGAGTACAAACTCATCAATTTTCCTGTCATCCTGCTCAGTGTCATTGCGTATACTTCTATAACACGTTTGGTCCTGATCACTAAGTGACCTGGCAGGACTAAAACTTCTCCGCTTTTTTTAACCATATCAGTCTCTGTGCTATCTGTAAAAAATGCCAGATAGCTGATTGTTGCCATTTACTTTCAGAATACTGATGAAAATGTGACTAATACTGGCCACTGTATTGGTCTCTGGAGGAATCCCTTATGAGGGTCACCATTCAGTAGTGACTCCCCCTTGATGTTTACCGTTATGTTGCTTGACAGTCATTACTTAGTGTGGTGTATGTTCTGTTGACATTCAGTGCTACTTGAGGAAAAAAAGAGATCTGGCAGCATAAATCAACTCATAACATTCCTCTATGGTTTCTTCTGGTAACAGAACTTGTCATCTTGAAGGGTTTGTCCAACAAGATTTGTTTTCCAGAAAAAAACATACTGATTGGCATGCTTTATATATTCATATTGTCTGTGGAATGAATCTTGTAACAGGTTTCCTGTTGCCTAATACTACAGAGGCTTGTAGATGCCTGGATCACTTTATTTCCTTTATCATGATAGTAGTGCTGTAACAGTCTTTTATAATTTCCTGGATTTAAATCAACATTTTTAGGCTACAGGATTCTCCAGTCTGTTATAAGTTAATATTGCAGCATTGTGCCAGATATTAATATGTCTAAGAGGGCTGTTTGTATGCAAAGGTGGGTATTGTTCTTGTGTGTGTGTTCTGAAGCAAGCTGAGAAAAAAATGGCTTTGAACACTGCAAAGATCTTCTTGGCACAGCCCCAGCTGACTCCTACCAGGAAGGGGTTTTGCATTGGTAGAAGATTATTTGATTCCTGAAATCCAGAGCTGCACAGAATAACACCCTTTATTGTTTCTGAGTCAAAAATACAAGAGGTAGACCGTCAAACAAGATTTTTTGATCCCCAAAGTGTTCATAAAGCAAGAGTGCTCAAAACCTTCCAGTTAGAAAGGTCACAGATATCTTTAGAAGATTGGTACCTGGTTTAAATTATGAGACAAATGTAAATGAACAGTATTTTTCTAATATGTACATTTTCTAAGTACATGGAGCAGTCCTCAAGGACTTGGGAAGAACGTGTGGTTACAGTGTGATTTCACTGGTGTTTCACTCTGACTAAACAGACAAGCCAACATTAAGTAAACTGAGCCTCTTAGAGTCATTAAGGCTTGGAAAAGGGAGATCAAATTGGTACAGAAGGTAGCTAACGCAGGCCTGTCACTGTTTGGGATGGCTGTGTGTGAAAGGATTATGTTTAGATGTTTCCAGGGGAAAACTAAATAGCAGTGAAATGCGAGAAAAGCTGAAGTGAAAGTAGAAAGGACAAACTCTGTAGGAGAAGGTCTAAGAAAATGGGCTTTTCATCTTGCTGAGGAATGTCATTAGCTTCCCTAGATGCTCTTACTGGCACTTCAATAAACAGGAGAGCTGGTGAAATTTCCCTGTAGAACTGTACATATTTGAGAAATACAAACTACAAATTAATAACTCCTCAGGACTACTTGGGAAAGGGAAAAAGAAGAAAGGCCACCTCCTGTTTGTACCAAAAGGAGGAGGATTATGTGGCTATTTACAAAACTCTTAAAGTTTACATTAATTCATTGGCATTAAGACAGATCAGAGTAATAACATCTCAACAAAGAAAGACATGAACGCATACTTTGCATTTTAGATTAATATAATCACAATATAATTTGAACAAGCAAACTAAATAGGAGGGAAGTAAATTGGTCTCTTTCATGCTCAGGGAAGTAGCATTTCTTGTAACACAGGATGATAACAAATTTCATTGACAGTTCATTGAAAGGAATGACTAAAGTAGCTCAGTTGACAAGCAGTAAACTATTAAAATCAGAGTCTGAAATACAACATTTATAGACAAAATAAAACATGTAAGGGCAAGACCAAGACTTTTCAAAAAGTTCAAATAAATTTTTTAGCAGACAGAGAATGCAGGAATACAAAACAGTAGTTCTTTCATGAGATTAATGAAATAGACACTTTTCGTTGTATATATCTTGACTTCCCATGAATCTGCAGAAAGTACAGAGGGCTGGACACCCTATGTCACCCAACAAAAGCTTTCTGTTTCCTCAATCTCAAAAAATTACACTGTTATCCACAGAATTTGAACCTGACAGTATGCCTACTATGTAGGTTGCTTGGTAGAAATCTCTGAAAAGCAAGTATATTGTTGTAGTCCTGCACTACTTCAAATAACGGGTGGAAGATTCATGCATGTGGTACAGTAAATTAGAGAGAATGGGTTGGTGCAGCATGACGACTAGAGACTAAATGCAAGGATAGGGACAGGGCTAGGAATAGGATGGCTGCCTCAAGTTCTTAATAAAAGTTGCAGTTAATTGTGTATGTGTGCGTAGCTGTGCACTCAGCAGTGATGTAGAGATCATCTCTAAGGACCCTGCTCAATGTAGCTTTTAAGCTTGTGCTGATCTTGTAATATATTTGAAAGTTTTAGTGAGCTGAATGAGATTTAAATATGTGACTACGCATTTTGCTTGATCCTAATAGTAGATTGAATCAGATCCTTAATTAACTAATGCAAGAGGTCTTTCTGATGTGTGAAGAATTCTGATGTGGTGTTTTAAGAGGAATTATATGGAGGAATAACATGAGAGTAGCATTGCAAGTCAATCAGCACAGCAGATGTTAGTTTCTCTCATTAACAAACTTAAGGTTTTGTAGCCATTTTCTAATAAAGAATTAGTTAAGAGAAAGCACATAAATGTTTGAGAATTAATTTGAATTGTGCTTTGAAAATGCTAAAAAAAAATAACTCATCTGAAGTGCTCTTAAGGCAGTGGCACCATATAACTTATTATCATTAGAGGGTTCCCTATGGCAATAACTTCATCCAAGAAGAATTTCAAGAGTAGTTGCATTATCTATTGAAAAGCAATTTCCAGTTTCTGTTCAGGCAAGATAGTTTTACGAATAACTCTGAAGTTTACTCCGAAGGCCATTTCAGTCGTCCACAGATCTTATGATATTATGTTACCTTCTTTTGTTTCAAATTCACAGCATAAGAAAGAAAAAGAATGACATAAATTGGATGTTAGAAGAGTTCTGAAGATAGACATCAGAAGAATTTGAGAGTAAGAAGAGAACTCAGCATTATTTGTATTTTCTCTCCTAAAGTAAAAAGAGAACAAAGCATCAAAAGCATCAGTAGTGAGAGATAGCTCAAAGCTAGGACTACATATCATAGCATATAAAACAAGTTGGCACCACTGAAAGGTCTAAAATCTTGGTCTGCGGTTTAAAGTCATTGATATTGCATTCAGAAAGATTCTTTAAGCCAAGGGAAATAACATGAAGAGCTATATGCATTTGTTGCAAAAGACATTTTAGGTTTTACTTACTAGTAGCATTTTGGTACTCACTTGCATGAATAAGTCTTCATGGTGCTGAGAAAATTCACAGAATCACTAGGTTGGAAAAAGATCTCCAGGGTCATCAAATCCAACCATTCCTATCAACCACTGAACCATGTCCTTGACCACCTCATCCACCGATCTTTTAAACACCTCCAGGGATGGTGACTCAACCACCTCTCTGGGCAGCCTCTGCCAGTGCCCAATGACCCTTTCTGTGAAAAATTTCTTTCTGATGTCCAGCCTGAACCTCCCCTGGTACAGCTTGAGACCATTCCCCCTTGTCCTATCCCCCGTCACTTGGGAGAAGAGGCCAACACCCTCCTCTCTACAACCTCCTTTCAGGTAGTTGGAGAGAGCAATGAGGTCTCCCCTCAGCCTCCTCTTCTCCAGGCTAAACACCCCCAGCTCTCTCAGCTGCTCCTCATAAGGCCTGTTCTCCAGCCCCTTACCCGGCTTCGTTGCTCTTCTCTGGACTCGCTCCAGAGCCTCAACATCCTTCTTGTGGTGAGGGGCCCAGAACTGAACACAGGATTCAAGGAGCAATCTCACCAGTGCCAAGTACAGTCCAAGTCCATGCTAGAATTTCATAGGTCAGGATCTTGTGCTTTTTTTTAAACGCTCACGGCAATAACATCTGAAAGTGGGACAGGATCAAATGCATGTAATTTATTGTGTGTTTAAATTGGTTGAACACAATCGTATTCCATAAAGGAAGGTGTATTTGTGTTTA
This sequence comes from Phaenicophaeus curvirostris, assembly GCF_032191515.1. NCBI lineage: Eukaryota > Metazoa > Chordata > Aves > Cuculiformes > Cuculidae > Phaenicophaeus > Phaenicophaeus curvirostris. Next base: position 15,568,758 of record NC_091405.1, read on the forward strand.
GTAACTTTAAATCATCATTCAGTCTATCCTGGAATTTTAGTTGGTATTAAAATTATTGCAGAATTACATTAAATGCAAAATTTTGACTTATAGTGATGCTAAACATTCACACAGAATTTCTTCCCTTAATGAAGCTGAAAATAAGTAAAAAAAAAAATCATTTATTCTCATTGTATTTGGATGATGGTAATTATTTATGAGTTAAAGTAGAAAAGGATATTTAACATCTGTATATGTTTTCAGTTATTAGAAATGTAAAGGGTAATAGAAAAAAATCTGATGTCTTGTTTGGTAATCAGAAAGATTTACTCCACTTACAGAAATGGAGAAGAAGCATATTGAGCGTATATTTGCCATATGATTTTTATTTGTGCCTGGACGTACTGTAGCATTTCCTGGGACATCAAGTCTGTTTCTCTGCCAGCACTGGAAATTTTTCAGTGATATGTTTTCATAGTGATTTGTCCATAAAATATCACTGAATAAAGCAGCAGCCATGGAGAAAGTCTGTGGTGACTGAAATGTGATTAGTTACATTGAGGCTTTCTTTTTTTATTCCTAAACTTCTTTTTCTTCTTTTTGAGCCTCTCTGCCTTTCTTGTATCTATTTTCTCATTTCCCTATTATTTGTTCCCTCCTGCTTCTGTTTGGCCTCATGTTGATCTAAAGGAAGCTGTTTCGGTGCATAGGATTGCATTGCTCTTATAGTATTAGTTTCAATATATGATATAAACATTCTGGTTGCAGGCTACAGCTGAGGTGAAAAACACAGGGAAGACAGTGTAGTTCTTCAGCACAATAAACCTTTTCTGTTGTTGTTCCCTAAGCCACATTGGAGTTCAAGGCCGTATCTCTTGATAGAAAATGTGTGTGTGCTCCTCATATATTCGTGTGTGTGTGAGCACTTATGTATATATGTACACATATGAATTTGTAGTGATAAGCAAGGTCTTAATTTCACTCTCTAAATGAAGAGTTAGTCTTGTGGTTGTTTGCCTTTCCCATGTGATAGTTGCTATCAGTCTATCATCCTTTCCTTATGGCTAATGAAATATGCAGATTTACTAGTGAGAATTTGCATATTTCAAAAGCTACTAAGAGCTGCATTGTAGGAAGAGTTAGAGAGCAGATGGATAACGTGGGTCCTAGGGCAAGACCTCTGTTTGGAGTCACTGGCCATAATAAACTTACAATGAAGGAGTGTTCCATGTATAATCATATACAGAGTCCCTCTTCACAGCGGTTAACTTCAAATACCCAAGGAGTGTGGTTCCATTCTGCTCCCAGGTGTTGCTACCTCTGTGTCACCTTTGCTTTGATCCTGATGGAAGTAGTGGGATTTTGAGGATGGGTTGTGTTAGGAACTTGTGACAGTGACACAGGAAGCACTTCAGGCTGAAAGGATTACGTAGCTTTGATGCTGGAAAAATAGAGCGCACTTCTGTCCAGTCTGATTTAAGGAACAAGTAATATGGTTACTGTTAGTTGCATTCAGTCATGTTTCTTTTGATTTTTGCTTTCCACATATAACAAATCGGGATTTGTCATGCGGCAGTTGATTTTTATTGTCATGAAAAGTTGTCTTGTGGAAAAATGCACATGCAACAAGTTAAACGCTTGCAGCTTTCTTGCAGAAATGCGGAGCATGCAAACCCTGAAGTTCTTTGGGAAATGGGATTGCTTGCTTTAAATGATGGGGCATTGAATGGAAGGGCCATCCTCCAGCAGTGTTATCTCAAACCATCCTACATTCACATTTTTCCTTGGCTATATGACATCTGCATAAAAGAAGAACAAAAGATAAAGTGGGACAGTAAATGATGCTGGAAGCATCATTAACTTTTCTTGTGATATTCTTTTGGAAAATGCAGTGTCTTTCAAAAAGTGTGCCATATGGATGGCTGAGCCCCAGATCTTCCAGCAGTCTGATACTGGCAAAGGGAGGGCATCTGTAGCCCCCTGGGAAGCAGGTGGTGGAGATTTCCTTTTCTCCTCTTTGTTATTTTTTATTTCCATTTCCTCTTCCTCTCTTTTTCTCAGTCATTTAATGCCATTCTGCACGACAGAGGGGAGCATCTGGCCCCAAGTAAACACCCAATAAAATAAGTGGGGGAAGTTCACAGCTCCCTTGGTGCTATTGCGTCTGTCTGTCTGGTTGTGGACTCAACAAGATAACCATGCATCAATTTACATTGTCCAGGCTATCTTCACAACCAGAAGTGCTTGAAACCCTATTTTAATAGAAGCTTAGATTCTGGAGAATACTGTAAAGTCTCTCCAAAGGCTCAAAATCAGCAATTCCATCTGTGTTTCTGCAAATGTAGAGGAACAATGCCCCAGCTGATTATGCAAACAGAATGAAAATAGTTATTTTAAAAGTGCATAAAATCAATACTTTAGGGGAAACAAGTCAGCTGTGTTTATACTCAGCATATAGCAGACATTTTGTTTCTTTGTCTGAAAAAAAATATAGGAAGGCAAGGATCGCAAGTGAAATAAAACAGCCGATCACATAGTGAGGCAGAGGGGACTGGAACATCAGATGCCTCAGCAAAGGCTTCGAGCCTTTTAGGTTCCTTTTGAGAGAATATAAAGTATATTGAGGCTGATGTGTTTCTACATTGATTGAAGTCAAAGCCAAATATTCTCAGCACAGAGGGAATAACTCACATCCCATTGCTGATCATGAAAAGTATATAACTAAATCCATGTCTGTGGTGCTGTCTCTTTTGGACTGGTGGGATTTTTTGCAAGTAGGGGTATGAAAGGGTGTGTTTATAAATATGAATAAACATGCTTCTCATGCAATTAGGTTACATAGCTTATATGCATATTATTCTAAAAACAAGAAACAGAAGCATCTGAGAAACGAGGCTGAAAGGGAACAATTTGTAGACCTATAGGTTAAATTGGATTTAACTTCATCTTTCAGCAAATGCTGTGTTATTTATTCAGTCTTCTCTGGGGGATTTCCCTACCCCGTGCACTTTATAGAGAGTAGTGATGTTTCTTAATTAAAAAATCAAACAAACATGGGATGGAGGCTGCCCCACGCAACCATTCTCTTGTGGGAATAGGAGGTGCAATGATTTTTCTCATGGACAGTTTCTAGGTCTGTTGGACAGAGGCCACAAAAGAGAGGAAAGTTCATGTCTGGGAAGTCAAGTTGACATCACACATCCAATGCCAGCACTGTTCTCAGTTACTGCAGTGCCATCTACTAGGAATTCCCCTTTGGTTGGGGATAGTTGGTGGGCATGGTGAGGAAGGTCATTGATAATCTCATCAGAAGTATCTTTTGGGTAGAATTCTGTTTATTAATTCATCCATGGTGTAGAGATGAATATATTAGATAAAGTAGCTTCTTGTGCTCTTTTCTTCCGTTCTTTCCACCTAGAGCTGGAAAGATTCTGAGGCTTTGTTTTACAATCCCCACTCTGTAGCTGAAGATAATGAGCAGCAAATCTTTATCCTTTCCATAGTTTGTCAGCTGAATAGTTTAGAAAGGCTGAAATATATTTTTACCGATTTCAATTTGTATTGTGGTCAAAAAGGTCCTCATTTCCAGTGGAATGGCTGGCTTTGGAAGCAGAAAGCTCTTGGGTCAGTGACTGTAAACTGTGGTTCTGTAGTATGGGCCAAATGCATCAGTAACTCAAGTCATAAGCAACTTTTGAAAGAAGCAGGCAGAAAAGATCTAACATGCCATTGTGCGTATTTGTACTTGTGTATTTGTGCAGCTGATAAATGTATTTTCTTGGATTAAAATTTAACTGATACTGCCTCCACCCCTTCCCACATCTGACATTCTCTTTTCAAGTTTCTTATCTGGAAACAAACTCATTTTGTCCCTTCTACAAATGGAGTCTTGGTGTCAACCATTACTTATGGCTGGGCACACTCTAGTTACAGCACATGAAAGAGTATCAGCAGTGACTTAATGTAAATGGGAAAGACTTCTTGGGAATACATTGGGGATTAGATGTTCAAAAGAACGAAGCACTACCCCCTTTTTTCCAAGCCCTGTTTTTACATGGGCCATTGTTTTATAAGATACGCTGGAGTTCTGAGTAACAGCTCAGTAACACCTTTATTGTAGCATGAATGGAGGAAGGAAATAACTCCCATATAAACAATAATTTCAGGAATGCTGAAATGTAAACATGTATGGATGAGCGTGCAGTTTTGACCATGAAGAACAAATATCCCATTCACCCTTTCTGACTGTATCAGTACATGGGTGAGGCAGCTAGACTGATGCTACTTGACTTACCTTATGAATTTCCACGTGATCTCTATTGGTCTTTGAACTGCCAGGCACAGGCCACTAAATTAGTGCCATCTAGGAAACAGAGCTATTCATATCATCTCTGCACTCTTAATATGCCTGTGCAGGCTGAGCCACAAATTGACCCTATTGATCTGCTTTGACTACACTTGTGTGGAGTAGACAAACAGTGCAATAGAATTCAGTGACCCTAATTCACAGTACCTTATTTAGGTTCCTAGGTAACAATTCTCATTTGCATTAATCACATTCATCAGTAGAACTCGAGGCCACCTCCTGGCTTATATGCATTCCTTTACCTGACAGTGGAACAAAGAAGTATCTGCTCTGAAAAATCAGTGGTTTAAGTATATTGATACTTGATAGTTACAAAACTTAACTTAGAAAGAAGACTGTTTTTCAAATCAATGGCTCAGGCATTACTGTAAAATATATCGATTAAAAACAAAGCGTAATGTTAGTCATTTAGTCACTAGAGTGATGCAATACTGAAATAAATTTATCCTTTGACTTTTGCATTAACCTTTTATTGACTGCTTGCATACTCATAATTAACACACACTTTAGCTAGCTTGGTTAATTTTAGCATTGTGATCAGTGTCCTCTAATGTAGCTCACGCTCTGATCATCAAAATGTCAGTGCAGCCCAGGGGACCACAGCCAGGCAACTTTGTGTCTGGGAATGTACACCTGCCCATGGTGAAATTAGCCACCTTCCAAGGGAGAGGGTCCTATATCATCATACAAAGTTGTATGGTTATAGAAATGTTTGTCATGACCTAGCTGAACTTATATTAATTTTCAGCTATTGGTAAATATTATTGAGCAAAGTCCCTTCAGCAAAAAAATGGACAAAAAGGGGATCAAAAAGCTGTGAAGTTCGCAGGGGAGAGGTAGTGAGAATGTGCACCGCAACAGTAATTAATTGTTCCTTAAAAAGGGGCTTTTTTAAGTGAAACTGGCGCAGGTCTTGGTTGATCTTAATAGGGGCTGTGGAGTTCTGTGTATTCTGCACCCTTTAGACAATACATCCTTTATTTAATATGTTGGTGAACATGTATTATCGATGCGTCGGAGCTGAATTGCTCTGAAATACATCATGGCAGTTTTTTCTGTTCTCCTGCTGCAAATAAGGTGTGAAAAATGCCTCAATTTGGCATCTATTCTGTATCTCAGAGCATGTGGTATTTCTCTTAACACATCTCGTGCATGCAGTATACACAGATTAGATCTGCTCTCTCTTTGAGATCTGACTTTATTAACTCAAATAACAGTTTTAAATTAATATATAGCATTTTAATTAACTTATAAATCTTGGAAATTTGCACTGCCACCATACTTTGATGTTTATAGTATTTCCCATATGGAGCCTCAAATTCTTTTGTATTTGGGAAAAATAGATTATCTATCTATTCTGAGTTATCATTGCTAACTTAGCTGTCATAGCTTTCTTTTCCTGGCTACAAAGGAGTTTGAAATAATTCTATGCAATTATTTAAGTGGCTTTGATTTTTCTGCTTCAGTTAAAAATGTTGCTATCCTTTTGCAGGATATTCAGGTCTGTTACTCTGCCACAAATTACAGGCCATCATAGGAACAATTTCTCCCACAGAAATTTATTAAAATCAATAGTAATATACTCATCTGGAAAGGGCTGTTCTTGCACACTCACTCTAAGTCAGAAAGCACAGATGTGGATGGCTGCATCCAAGCTTGTGGTTGCCATTGAGGTGAATTGTTTCGTCGACTGCCAGGTGCAGTGAGGACTGCTTAGAACCCAGCTCCGTATTTTTAAATATGAGCTACTTGAGTTGAATTTCATGTCAGTGGATCTGGCACAGGGATTGTAATTCTGATGAAAATAGGAGACTTGCAAAATGTGTAAAAGTAACACTCACTCCTCTTCTTCCTAGTGATATAAAGCAAGGGAATAGAAATCACTGACAGAAAGACAAAGCAGCTGCGGGATTGCAGAATTTGCAACATTACAGCAGTACTTTCCCCTTTTTTATACTTGTGCATTACACTGATGCATTGCTGTCATCAGACTTGCGCAGAATGTCTGAGGACCTGGCAGCCTTCCATTCTTTTAACCCTCATGTGGAATCTGATGTGGCTGAAGCTTCCCAAGTGCCTGATTGCTTGCAAGTTAAGGCACATGCTCAGTTGTGGCTTTGCCTTTCAGAGATGGCTCTGCTGATAAGAAAAATAGAGAAGGAAAAGGAGCAACTGGAATTGTTGCTCATGGGCTGCCCAGTTACAGCATCATTGTGACTACTGACATATTTACAGTGACACAGATAACCAAACCCCAGATGTAAAGGAAAAGCTGGTCAGTATGTTTGTGTGAGAGAGCAAGGTAAGAGTGAGATGTGAAATCTAAAAAAAAAAAAAAAAAAGAGGGCCCTGAAAATTGTGAAGAAGCTAAGAGTTGGTACATTCTTCCTCTCAATGGAAATTCTGTTGTTGATAACAGATGTGTAAGAGAGAGAATGTTTATTATTATAAGTTGAGTTTTGCAGACCACATAATACGCCTGTAGTATTTACTGGCTGAGCTTCTTGATTTGTCATCTGCAATAATCTCTACATGGTTAATTTATCCGCTTTCAGATTGAAATGCTTAAACTGGAATATCTTATACTAGCCAGCAAATTGAGCGTATTATTTTGTGCCAAGACAGAAAATAAAGCAAGATTTTAAAAGCCTTATAGTTATGCTGTAATTAGTTTCAGCTTCCCCTGCATATTAATTTTCTCCTGTTCCTTTATATAATTTGGAAAATGTCTTCAGAACATGATGGCACAATCAGTTAAGTACCTCTCAGAACTCATACACTAAACTGCATTTGGTCTAACAACTATTATAAAGCAGCCGGCAAAACAAATCCTCTGTTATTCTGTACAGCGCAGCTTATCAATGCAAACAGTTTAATATTTATGCTAAGAGGATTGTCACAAGTAGCTTCTGTTCCTTTAATTCTTGTTTTAAATAAATAATGAGGACATTTAAACACATTACTCTTCCCAGGGCCCTGAGGTCGGCTAATCTTATTATTTATGAAGTGATGTGCTACATAATAGTACTTAGTGCATGTTAACAGATGCTATTATCAGGGGCTGATGTGGAGAGCTGAAGATATATTGGAATGCTATGTGTTAATACTGTCCTTGTAGTGTAATGTACGATGGATTGAGTGCCCAGGATGCTGGTGTGGCAATTAACCACACACCAACATGGGTGTAAAGCTGAAGAATGTTTTCTCATGGGGATTACACTGCCATTAATAATTCCCAAGAGAAGAAGACATCTTTCATTTGAGAACAGTCTCTTCCAGAAGGTTGATGGTGTAGACAAGGAAGTTGCATGTGCCAGTAATTTTGGAGTTCATTTTACAGAGTTGAAGGTCAAATACATCTTTAGAACAACCATAAAATTGTTACAGTTAGGTGCTTTATAGAACATGATTTTATAAAAATGGCTTACAAGAGATAAAAGTGTATTTCTACAATTGGCTTTTCATCTCTTTGAAGAACTAGGTGTATCTGCACTGTCTACCAAAATTATAGTAATGCTTAGCATTTTTCTTTGTCTTGCTCCATTACAAACATTAACTAATTAATCAGCAGCATGCAAGTTGTTTCAGGGGAGGGGAAAAGAAAGGAGGAGAAATCCTTGAACTGAGACAATTTTTTTGGTGCAGCATACTCTGAAGAGGTGTGATGGTTGCCACTTACAAAACTTTCATCTGCAGGCTGCAGTTCAGTTGAATATTATCATTACACTTCACTAGTATTGATGAATAATCCATTTAATAAAAAACATTGTAATTTAAACATTTCTCTGGGGACTAGCATACGCTAACCTCTTAATTTAATTTTATTGAAGTTTTGCCCACCTATTCATCATTGGAAGTTGTTATTAACCTCCATTTCCATTTATCTTTATAGAATTTTCTCTTTTTATATTGCCTTTTTCAGAGCTAAGCAGGTTGATACACTTGTAAATCTCCAGAATCTACAAAGCTCGTCCAGCTTCTTTAATATTGTTTAATCTATCCCCTCTGACCTTAATGCAGTAAATTCAGTTTAATCTTTCTCAATAATCTAGTAATACATTGGAAACCGGCAAACATTTAAATCTGATAATGGTTTAATCGCATACTTTAAATAACAGCTGAGATAATGAAAAAATAATTCACCATGTAAAGGTACACTAACTGAGTTTTCTCTGTGATTGGCTTTTTGAGAAATCCCTATAGAAAACACAAAGCCTATAACAGAAATCAACTTCACTGTAAATGAACAATCCATTTGGTCAGAAGATGTGGTATTTCTTTTTTATTATCATCTTTCTCTTTAAATTAATGCACAAATATATCCTCGCTGAGTATTCAGTTTCTTGATACAGTTTTACTTAAGTAGTTCATCTGCTTACCTTTCTTTTCAGATGCCAGTCAGAAGCGGCAGAGAGCTTGCCAGAAGACCAGAAACCAGAATGCCATCCTTTCTGGACAGATGATGACTGTAATATGCCTCTGCCGTATGATCTTGAAGAAGTAATTGCTAAGCTACAAAATCTTGTTCAGAGGGTAGATTAATTGATGACCTTTCAGCCTAGACTTATTGATGCTCATCTTTTGGAGAGAAGCCTTATAGTTTAAAATAAATCTTTTCAGCTTTATGATTCCTTGATCATTTATTATTTTATGTGTCAATGCAGATTTTGCTGGTCTTCACAGAGTACGTTGGTTACTGTCTCATAATACAAAAGGCTAGACCCCAAATTTACAGAAGCGGGTGGCTTTTAAGACCCAAAGTTCAGAACACGGGCCTCAGTTCTTTCCTCTACTTGCCATTGACTCTGCAGCCCATGGATATACATGTTTACACAAGTTCCCTCGGCATCTAAATGTCAGGTTCCGTGAATGCCTAGAACTGCCTTTGGCTTGGCAGGTTTGAGCAACACACGGTGTTATTCACACCTATGACAAGGCAGAATCAGGATTTGGGAAGCCTAATGAGAGGCCAGCTGAGCCTGAGCCTTCTGGATATCTACAGAACAGCTGTGACTTCTTAATCCACTAACATGGACAGCAGTGCAGGAGGTGGTGGAAAGAGTCCTTTATGCAGTGGGTCCTCATTAGAGCATTTTTTTCAGATGAGAAACTCTACAAGAGCCTCCTGACATAGATCACAAGACTTTCTTGCTGTTTTTCGAGTAGTACTGGGAGAGATTTCTGAGATGAATCTACACCTTCTGGGCTCCCTGGAAATCAGAATTCAGTTCCTAACCATTACTTTGTTTCTGCAACTTGTGATTCCTATTCTGCGGCCGGGTTTCCCACTGTGTTGTCTAAAGAGCTGATGGACCTAAGTAAGGGTTTCCATTTGGAATGTCAGGTCCCCTGATAGATCAGATTTAGGTTATGTCATACTGAGCATTGCAGCATCTACGTTGATCTAGTGAGATCTATGAGAACAAACCCAGAAGACTATGAGAAATGAATTTGCTTGTGATTTGTTTTGTAGTAACATGCTATAAAAAAAAGAATTCTGTGTTGGATGGTACAGGGTGCTGCTGAACAAGAGAGATATTTTCCATTAGGTTAACTTGAGCTGGTGTACGCCTTTTCCTCTGTCATAAAAAGCAGACAAAAATAATATTATGGTGAAACAGCACCCGTTCTGTATTACCACTACAAAAGAAACCAGTAAGACTCAGATCTTGACGTTGCCACTAAGAAATGAATATGCCTCCTGTCTTAATCTGTTTAAAATCACTGTTCAGGCCAGGCTTACCCAGAGCATACCAGTACACTGTATTGGCAAATGTTCTGTGTGCGGATGAGGCTTGTACTGTCGAAAATTGTACTTTTGACAGTATAAGATATGCCAGACCTCCCCGGAGCTAAAGAAGCTGTGCCAGCAAAAAATCAGTTTTAGTGGTATAAAACTGTGTCCACACCTACCAGCTTTTGCCAGGACAATTACATCAATGGTGACTGTACCTCTTAACGCCTTTGACATAGCTGTGCCAGCAAAAGCATAAACATTTTCGCTGTAGTCCTGGCCTTCTGCTAAAATTGTGAGCCACCCTGCAGAACGTAGAAGCTCTCTGAAGAATAAATTATTTAAAGTAGGCTTGATTGTATTTTAACCTTGATCCACACATTTATCTGTTGTCTCTTGTGCCACAGATTTCTTAATATTTTGAAATACTATGCTACGGGCATAGCCTTTTCTTTCCTGCACTAGCTAAAGCTGGCTTTACCAGTGGGCAAAAGCATATATTTGGATTAATGCCGCACTAAATACTGTTTACTTTGGAGATCACTTAGAGAAAAGCTTGCTGAAGATGTGGGAATTCTGCTTTTGAAAAGGCAGTTCTCACAGAAACAGATATTTATTTGGAAATGAGCAAGATGAATTCAAACAAGCTAATGATGTAACACTTTTAACACAGCATTTGAGGAGATTGATTGTTTGTTTATGCTGTTACTTTATGATTATTCTGTGTTTAATTAAGCGCTGCTAGAAACCATGGGGATCACAGTATTCAAATGGATCTGACAGCCATAAAGGATATAGAAGGCACATCAGCATTGTAGTTTGTAGCTGAAGTGGATGCGTAGCTATTAAAAAATGATTGGCAAACAATTATTTCCCAAAGTAGTGAAAAACAAGCATTTGGTATTTTCTTGTGTTGGGAAACTACTAGCAGCAATAATAGAATTTTTAAAAATACATGATTCTAGATTTTGTCTATGCTGAAGATTTAAACTAGTGAATTAGCTGAACTAGTAGTAACCTCAGTGCAGCCAGATAGCACTTGTTTAAACAATCATAGAATCATAGAATAAGCAGGTTGGAAGAGATCCACGACACAGACATAGACGAATGAACTCCTTCAGAATGGATAAGACCTAAGATTCACTGGCAAAAAAACAGTAATTGAGTGGTTAAAGATGATTTGTTGCATTCCAGTCTCACATGATCTAAATCAGTGTAACTTGATTGAGTTCAGTGGAAATACAGATGTCTAAGAAGGTTTCATGTCTCCAAAGCCACAGGAGTTGATAGCTGAGACATGAGTAAGGTTGATGTTTGAAGCATGTAGTAATGCCAAATGGTACCCAAAGAGAAGAACATGGTTAAAGGTAAATATCTATAAAAAAATGAGAGATCAAGTGTAAATTATTACTGTGTTTGGATTAGAAGCAGACAAATACTTTGAAGTTTTCTTTATTTTATTGAAATACTTACAGTTATTTCATGTTGCAATGATACTTTAGCAATCCATGTATATTCCAGCATTACATAACCCATTTCCATTTTGGGTGAGCTGAAAAATACAGCCTCTAATGGATATTCTGCATATAGCAGATATTTGCCAAATCTGGATGATCTGGAGGCAGGAGGTCAGTTTCTTTTCAGGGAAGAGGCAAGAGCATAAATTAGATTCTAATATTAGATTCTTTTTAAATGGTGAAGTTCACAACTTTGCTTACATTTACTTTTCATCAGCCATGAAAGAATTGAGGTAAAATAGTTCACTTGCATGTGTGTCAGGCTAAATGGATTACAGAAGATACAGATCTGTTTGCCTGTCTGCACTTGCCTTTAGACAATATTCATCAATTTTACAAAAGCTACTGACTAAACATGGAACCAATACAAATTAAATGCTCAAGGCGAGGGCTTTCTTTAAAAAAATCTGAGTTGGTTTATAACTGATAGAAAGAAAATGTTGGCAGAAAATGAAAAACTCTTATTGTTTCTGTAATTTGGGGGATGAAAGTTAAAGCCCTAATTTAAGTATTTGATAGAAAACTGCTGTATCAGCTGTGTTATGCTATGTAATTAGAAATGTTTTTATAGTGCTTTATTCATATCTCCGTATAGGAAAATATTTTATCGTTTAGGTCCTTTCTTATTATTAAAAAGTTATGTAAGTAAAAAATAATCTTGATACAGTAGATTTTAAAGGTATCATGCTTATGCTCTGGGCTTTACAGCACATTGTGATTATCCTAAGTGTAAATAAGAATGCCATGAGTAATCACTGACTGGAAGCTGGCCAGGATGGGTAATATCCAAACCAGTTGTCTTATTATCGTCCAGATATAGTTTTACTTTCACAGGTAATGATGCAAGATACTCTTCAAAGTCATGCTGGACTTCTTAATGCTGTGACACACATTCAGGGACTCCGGTGCCAAAAGACAAGGGAAAAAAAGAAATGAAAAAAATACCAAAATCCATCATGAAAGATGTCTGAAATACTTTATTGTGTTAAGAGCGGTCATTGCTCTTTTCTGAGTCCCACGTTATGCAGTGGAATTTGGGCTAATGTAATAGGGATTAAACTAGCCCAAGGAGTGATCACTCAGATGGAATGAGAAGAGGGTAGGAGAGATGAGATGCAAGGTATGTGCTTTCTCAAGGCCACAACTTTATTAACTCATATGGGAGTCATTGAGCAGTAACTTGTACAGTGCAGGTCAGGATTTCTCCCTTAATTATTGCCACCTGGTACAAAGTTAATGTTGGCTTAAACCCCCTCATGCCCCTGACAGCTGGTCCTCAGCTTTTTCCTAGGAGCTGATGACTGTCTTGCACCAAGTTGTTCCACTGTAGCAAATAGCATGAGAAACCCTGATCTGCAGCTTCAGCCTCCGCCTCTGTGCTACTTACACCTCCATGGGCTGGGTACCTCCACTCAACATCTGTTTCCTGCTTGTGATTCAGGTTACTGCACCTCGTCTTCTGAACTATCCCAACAGGGCGGTGAGGAAGGGCCAGACAAACAAACAGAATGCAGTTTGCAGTGAGGTTCTTTGTCCAAAAAAAAAAAAAAAAAAAAGACAGCCACTGCACTCCCCACTGCAGAGTGAAAACCTCAACTCTGCACTAATCTAGTGTTAGAGGGTGGGAGTTTTTAGGTAGTGATTAAACACTCCAGCAAAAACACTGACATTCAGTATTTCTGAGGACTCCCACCCTGGCTGATTCTGGTTGTCACCTCACCCCACCTGCAAGGGCAGAGGCAATCCTGAACAGAACCACTGTTCTTTTCTCTTTCCAGTCTAAGCTGAACACCTTCAATGTGGCTGGGCTTGCATTTTAATTTACATTCCTCTGTACTCTTAACCTTAGCTTAGGGGCATTAATTGAACGAGAGAAGATAATTTATATAATTGCAAAAAGACTATTTAGTAAGCCTGCAGAACTGGCTGAATAACATGGCAAATAAAAACCAACAAATAACTGATAAAATTATCTCATTAATGTGTTTGGATGTGAGCACTTCACACAACATGAAAACTATGGTTTATCTTCTCGTTGCTCTGGAGATGGCATTTGTAATGCACAAGGTAGGAAAGGATGCACTGTGCTATGGTTTGCATCCTCTGCTTTTACAGAGTTTGTCCCTGATGCATCAGAATTTGGTCACAGAAGTTGTCCTCCTCCCCCTCTCTATGGTCAAATACTTGCTTTCATGCCAACACATCTTGGTCTGATTAGTCTCGTTGATTAGAGGGGACTAAAGTAAAGTCAGGTGTATAGGATTCCCATTATCCTTTATTCCACTGCTTCTAAGAACAGGTCAGGTAGAGTTATTTCAGTGAAAATGTGAACAATCAACTTCTGTTTACCATTAACCTTCAGTTTTCTTTTCTTAAAATCAAATCAGGCCTTGGTAGGCAGTGATTTTCATACATGTCCCTTGATCAGTGGAACAATCTGTCAAAGCCATTAAAGCTGTTAGGTTGAATTGCATTCAAAGATAAACTATCCAATCATTTAAAGGGCTGTGATGATTGATTTTTAATATAGTATACATTTATTTCTCTCTCCGAGTAGTAACATAAGTTTGAAACTAAGCATGTAGGACTAGTGGTTTTGGCTATCCAATGTGTCCTGAGAAGCTTTGTTTCTTGTGGAAGATGACTGTCTACATAAAAAAGAAAAAACAAATGCAGTGAAATTACTTCTGTAATCTCAGAAGCTTTTCCTCTGCTTTTTTCTATTTCATGTAATGTATGTGGAATGGGAAGGACTTTTCTAAGATCTGCTCAAATGCTTCACTGAAAAATTTAATATCTAATTGTAGTAATATTTTAAAGTAGATTTTTATCTTAAGATCTCGGGATGTTTTACACAGAGAAATTGAGGCAAACTTCAAAAGTGCAGCTGTGTTCTGACTGCTAACACTGGAACTAAGCATATGTAACCCTCCACTGCTGGTGTGTCTCAATTACTTGTAGTTAATCAGTTCAATTTACAAATTAAACATGCTCTTGTAGAACTTTTTTTTCCTCTAAAGATATATCTGAAAGTGGACCTGGAGTCTGTCCTCCTCATATCATGTTTAACATATTGTTTAATTGCATAACATACAATGGTAGATTCGTGTAATAGAGATCTTTCAAGTCTCCTAATGTTTGATTAAACTTTCTGGTGAATCTTTTTAGTTACAGTCTAAGTCCCTGAGCTCTCAACAGGAAAAGTAAATTTTATTGCAACTATTAAATTGTTCAGTGGAGAATAAGCAGTTATGCAGTATATATGTAATATAATATAATACAATACAATCTCTATTTTAAATATGTTCCTTGGACAGCCCCACAAGGTGGTATAACTGTTGTACTAGGAAGCTCCTAAGAAAATACCCAGTGGCTATTTGGGTGATCTTTATCCGTTGAAGATGCACTGCTGGAACAAACTGGAATGCTTGTAATGCACCTGTTAGCACTTTCTGTCTGGTACCTATTTAGTAGTCTGGTAATACTTTGCTGAGAATGCTACTTTTCTAGTTATTTTGGTGAACATCCTAATAATTTATTACCCATTTTCAAAGCATTCCATGATTCTTTTGTTGCTGTTCTTTCTCTTCTATCTACTGATGCCCACCCTTTCCCATTTGTCTTGGTATTACCAGTAATGTTATTAACAAGTTGTGTTCTTTGTTAAACTGACATGACTTTGAAGTGAGAAAACTCAAAAACTATGTATCAGATAGCATTCTCTGAAGTACATTTATTTTCAAACAAATTTATTTGGATATTTTTGCTCTTTGCTTATTTGGTACTGCTACATGTAATTTTTAGTAAGTGCTATTTATATAACACTGTGAGATGTTCAGTGATACTTAAGTTTGAATTATGTATTTGCTAATTTACTGACATTTATAAAATACCACTTAAAGAATCTGTCTGTCTATCATTTTTCCTCCAGAAGGTGCTAGATCTTGTGTTCAAAACCTCCTTGTTGCAGTGCATGGAAGAAGGGGAGTGTATTTTTCACTTCATCTAACTTCAGGTGCCTACATAAGAAAATTAATTTCTGTGAGCTTTCTATTTGCGGAATAGTGAGAGGTAAGCTTCTTCAACAGAGCAAATGAAAAGCTGCTCTGAATATACTCCTCAGTGGGGCATCTCTGTCCACCTGAACTGTATTGCAAGTCCAAGTTAGGTTGCATGGTTATCCTCCTCTGCTTATGCTGAAAGTTTAATAATGGTAAATAGATAAAAGAGATAGTGGAGTATTTGTTGTTATTCTTTGCGTTAATAGAATTAAATTCTAATTATATTGCAAATCTTTTAGTAAGGAAGAAGACAGATTAATTTCTGTTACTTAGCTTAGACTCATACCTTAACTGAACATTACTGACTTCTACCCCTGTAACAGTGTTCCTTCAGCAAAAATTTATGGCTTTACGACAAAGTTTAGAAGATGTTATTCTGGCTGTGTAACCAACCTCACACTGCCTATATCTTACGTTATATGAGCAGTCAGAACTCTGTGCCTACCAGCGCTGCATCAATGTGTTTGAATGTAAGTTTGTTGCAGTAGTTTACCAGTTAAAATATACAGAGACATGTTAAACAAGGCAGTATTAGAGAAATGTGTCTGGCGTGTAGAGTAAAAGGTGATGAGGTTGGCATTGTCTGTTGTCCCTAAAAAACTTCTTTTCACAGTTTTATCTCCCACTCGCAGCAGATTTTGTGGAGGGTTTTGCATGTCATCATTGTAGTTATCATTGGTTGTCTCCATCTCAGGGCTGCGGATAACCTAAGGTCCAAGCTACCCCAGATTTGTGTCACAGAGCAAGGCAAGGATGAATACTGCAGATTTCCTTTGATAGTCCAAAGAGTGCCCCTGTGGAGTACGGCAGAACGATACGATGTGCACGTGCCCATGTGGCTGAGATGCACTGCAGCATTCGCTATTACTTGGAGTTCCCTTAATGCCAAAGGCTGTGTGCCCAAGTTATACTGCATTACTAGATTCCAGCCAAAAGTGAAGAAAGCATGAGTAGCAGAAGCCAGGTAGTTGCCTGCCAGGATGGAATGGGGGCTCCAATACAATAAGAGTTGACAGCATTTTTCACAGATACTCCAGCTCGGAGTCAGCAAGAGGTAAGAAATTTGATTTCTTAGCCTAGAACATTCTTTCCTTGGCTTTAAAAAAATGTTATCAATTTAACCAAAAGTCAGTATACAGGCAACTGGATGGAGACCTGAGTGCAAAACCAGTGTAATTCTGAAGTATTTCTTACAATTCATTGTAACATAAATTACATGTATCTAGAAAGACCAAGATGAGTAACCCTGGGATCTAGAGTCCCCTAAGCTGTTCCTTTTTTCTGGTTCTCTCAGAGTCAAAGATTCCCTAGATTTTCCTGATCCTTAATTTTTCATAAGAATGAGTAAAACACATGGCAGTAGTGACCTTTCAAAAAAGGGTCAGCTGGAGGGTGTTTTCTGGAGGGATACAGGCACAAGCTCCTTTCCACTTAAGAGTAGGCATCTTCCATGGGGGTTAAGGCACTCTGCCAGTTTCTGCATTCAAGAGCAGCTTGTCTTGAATGAGGCAGAGACTAATCACAATGCTGCATTGTGTTCTGAATTTTGAATTTTACTGTAATTCCATCCTTTATATAGAAAATCTGTCATGGAAACCTAAATTCTCCTTAAGGATAGGGACTTGTAGTTGTCCTTTTCATCCATAAAGGCTCTTACATCCTGTTACACACAGTTATCACCCTTCAAATAAGAGTTTTACAAAGGTTATATGCCCTGCTATAGCTAAAAGATATTCTTCTTTCCCTTTGGTGATAAAAATATGTTCTCCTTTTCTTTTGGTGATAAGACTTCTTTTCTGCACTAAAAGGTCTCAAGTTATATTGCTGAAGTTGCCAGTGTGCAATTTATGTCAGCCAGAGTGTCTATATTTTGCAGTTGTACAGTCATAACTAGAAATGGTTTTGCTAAAAATTTTCTAAAGTATTTGGTTTGTCATTCTAAGATCATTCAAATTAAAGACCTATCATCTCAAAACAGAAGAGGCACAGTGAGTTTGTAAATAGGTAAAAAGAAGTAGAGAAAGTGTCTATCGCTCTGGATACTTGCTTTTTCAGTGAGTGAAGAGTAT
Source organism: Phaenicophaeus curvirostris (assembly GCF_032191515.1). Classification (NCBI taxonomy): domain Eukaryota; kingdom Metazoa; phylum Chordata; class Aves; order Cuculiformes; family Cuculidae; genus Phaenicophaeus; species Phaenicophaeus curvirostris. The sequence continues at coordinate 15,586,484 of NC_091405.1, forward strand.
GATTTTAGACTTTGTTACTGAATCATCTTATCTACAGCATACATGCAAGTTTTGGTCTAATCTATATTATATCCTCTTTGCACAATTAAATTTCATTTCAGCAGATACATGTGAAACTTGTTGCAAAAGTATCGCTAGGATTTTGGAAGTAATGGCATTTCAAAAATTAGGCTTCTGTTATTATCCTGTTCCTAGCTACATTTTAATTATTAAGTAGAAAATAAAGAGTAGTCTTTTATAAGCCTTCATATTTTCTGTTTACAGGCATTTTACTAACATCTAATAAATTTAATACCTCTAATAACAAGAGGAAGTGAAATGCTACTTAACAAATTCATAGCTTCTCAATGTATCTTGTGGCTTTATGGTATTTCAAACTGTAGGAATGTAAAAGCTGTTTAAGGAGCTGTTGCTGGGTTCAACTAGCTGCGGAAACTGTTAAGTTATTTTTGTTTCTCTTTTATTGCTTAACCTCTGGGGCCTAACTCTGGGCTGCCTGATAAAGCAGTCGTTCAGGAACTTTAAACCGTACAAGCTTTGACTTGATAGACATAGAACAAGGTCTTGTATTAAACATACATTTTAAAAACATAATTTCAAATCTGGAAATTGATTTTGGCTTGACCTACTTATTTTGATGAGCTGACTGTTCTTTACTTTCTTTGCTTTGCTGATATTATTAGATCTATTGTTCTTTTACCAGAGCTCCCAGCTGATAGAAGTAAAATCAATATAGTGCAAAGCTTGTTTGGCAGCAGCACTTTCATTGGAGTCAGGGCCACAATTAACTATGACTAAGTTATGACATTTCTGCTTTTAAAGGTTACAAATGCTTGTATTATATAGGTTCTGGTATTTTCAGCAGGGCAGAATCAAACATGCATGAAGAAAGCTGGAAACAGCAGTCTTATTAAAAAATTCCATATTAGACACTAATTTTTAGTACATACCAATATGAGAATCATGCAGAATTTCTTTCCAATGCTGATTTTTAAACAAAGTGTATGTCCAAAGTAATACTGACAGGATTTTTTATTTACCCGCGTACCCTTACACTCACTCATTTCAATCACCTTTGGGGTGTACCGATCCCTCTCAGCTGACTATTGCAATGTGCATTTGGCATTTGCCCATATGGTACAGAGCATCAAGCAAAGGTATCTCTGAGGATGCATCGCTTCTAGAGACAGTAGCCTGAGCTAGCTCATCTTGGATTGAGGATGCTCGGAGGTCTGTAGTTCAAGCACACATCTGCCCAGCTAATGGGGTCAGAACATCTTCTTTCAATAATGGATTGGTTCTCTCTCGGGTAAAGTGCCTCTAAGAGAAAATGAGAGGAGATCCATCCTTAAATAAGATTAGATGCAGCCCAGGAGAATGACAATTACAGCTTTAACTAACACTATTCTTAAAGCAAAGTCATGCTTTGTAGGAAGCAGGGTGATGGAGTACCCGGGGAGCTTTTTTAGCGCAGTGGCTAAGAAAAGTTCTGTGAGAGAGAAAATGAATCTTACGTTAGTGACCCTTCTGTTGGAGACAGTGGGAAGTGTCCCTGTGTGGGTTACCTGGGTAATGTGTGAGTTATTTTATTCTTATGCTATATGCTGCTGGTGATGGCAACAAATGTTTTTATCCAGCAGGTGAAAAACACAAGAGTCACCCCGCAGATTGAAGTTTAGGGGGGCAGACAAGATGCACTCAGACAGGGCTGCCAAAATCAAGTTAGGATTACAATTAGAATTCACTCCTGAGCAGTCCTCTGCTGGAGCTCAGCACGTCCCGTGGCATGAGTATCAGCCGAAGGGCAGGGGCAGAGCTGGGCACAGGTGGCCTAGTGGAGACTCCCATCTCCAACTGAAATGTGAAGCTCTGTTATTTGTAGGTATTATTTCCCCCTGTGCTGTGTGAGAACTGTGCACACGACAGACCTGCCTCACAACTCAGCAGAGCACAGGGCAGTAGCTCTCAATGGCAAGGAAGGGAGATCCCGCCAGCCAGAGAGCATCAGAGCCACAATGGAGCTCACGCATATTTGAACAAAACCAGAGTTGGGTTGCTTGCCCCTCTGAGGTTACTGATTCCCAAAAAGGCCAAGACATCCTGGAATTTTTACCCATTATGCTTGAATTCAAATCCTGATTTCCACAGCAGGTCAGTGGCTGAAATATAAATTGGAGATGTGTGCAATAGCTGAGACTTTGCCTGTCTCTGACCACCACATTCTCAATTTAGTAATTCCACAGCTTTCTGCACATACCCATTCTCCATGCAAGATATAACAGTAAGCTTTCCAGTCATTGCTCCTAGCTTAACTGACGTACATCATTCATTGCAGATTCCCAGGACACTTACATTAGTACTCCTGGCCCAGACTCCTACCTTAGCACTAGTGTGTCTGAAGATCAAGTTGAACGGTGGCACCACAGACTTCAGAAACATGACCACCACCTCCTCGCTCTCACCTTTCTGCTGTCACCCAGGTGGGAGATGATGGCATAATCCTTCCGTGCACCCTTTTTTCTTTCTCCCTGCTTTTTTGTACATACATGCACTCACTGCTGGCCTTCTACTAGAGGGTGAAGGTCCTTTTCCTTCAAGAAACGTAGCTCAGCAGGGCGCTGTTTGTGCTCATCGCCACGGCTCTCTTGAGGATGCTGATTAGACTCACCTCTTTTCCCCACTCACGTCCCGCAGTCTGACTTGCACCTAGATGTACTCTACGTGATACCTACTGACTTAAGGAGTGACGTTGTCCTCTCCTGCTCTCCCCATGGTTTCAGTGTTTACTTAGCCTAAAGCGCAGTGCACAGTGACAGTGGCAGCAGAGCAGTCGGTGTGGTGGCAGAGGCGGCTGGGCTTCAGGAACCCTGAAAAGACGTCTCAGTGTCAGGGCTGTCTTTGCAAAACTATTTGACACAACATAGCATGTCAAATGTCATGGTTGGACTCGATGATCCAGTGGATCTTTTCCAACCTAGTGATTCTGTGAATTGCAGATAATGTTTTAGGGCATGCTTTTTCTCTTTGAGAGCAAACACATAGCTCCTTATTAATGGCTAATGAACAGAAAGAGAAAAATCTCTCCATTTATACATGTGGAAATTTGCGTTCTGTGGCCAAGGAAGGAATTAAACATGCAGTGATATAATGTGAGCATAAAATGATTGCAAAGAGCTGCATGAGCTGATGAATGTGCATGTGGCTTTTTACCCCCTCAATACTCCAAAATAAACCAAAAGAGGCTGATTCTGAAAACACTTACAGGCTGAGATTTTAACATACCTCTAGAGAACCTGCCCCACCTTGGCCAGGCTGCCATTGCCGCTGCCACTTGTGGTTAATAGTCGTGTAACATAAATCCTCTATTCCCTTTAGTGTGGCTGGGGGTAAACAGCACTGAAGTAATAGTGTTTACTTACCCAAGGCAAACCTCCAACTTTCCCCAGTAACTGCCTGAGCACTGCATGGTAATTACTGAAATGGCTATGTCATTCCTTCTTAATTTACTGTACACACCTTTCAGAGCCTCACAGGGTAAGAGATAAAAGAATGCAGGCTCCTGGAGTGTAAATCCATCCCAGTGTTAAGGGGTAATGAAAACAGATCTCCTGAAATGTACTGCAGTATTTTCTATTATTTAGAAATACTGTACTTCATTATTTTGCAGTGAAGTAAAATATGTAAAAATATTTCTGCACAATTCTTTTCTAAAGCTAGCACAGAAGTTTTTTTATTTCCTTTTTTTTTTTAAATCAACCATTTAATAAAGTCTGACACTTAGCAGTGTTTTGAAGTAATTTCTGCTGCTCTGCCAGCAGTTGGCTTTGCCGTGAATCTCTAAAGACAAATCCATCTACAGTGAATCTAGCAAAATTCAGCTCCGTGTTGTATGTCAGGGTTGAGGACTACTTGTCAACTCTGGCACTGTCAGATTTTATCTTTAAATATGACAGGCAATTTGTTCTGGGAGCACTTCTGAATGACAAGATATAGTGGTGTTGTAAAACATGGCACCTGTGTGGTATGCCCTGCCTTTGTGGACATCAGAGGCTATTGTTTCCTTTGCTATTAGACAGCCACAGTCACAGAATAAGGTGTGTAAAATGTTCACAGAAACCTTTTAAATAGAGTAGCAGGAAAGTAGATACCCTCCGGTCATTTAAGTCAGGCCATTTATCATTTTATCTTATAAAACACAACATTCACTAAAATATGATGTAAAAAGAAAACCAAATGCTCTGCTGAGCAATGCTGGAGCAAGCCGAGGGTTTGAACCAAGCTCTAATAAAAGGGTTTTGTCTTTGAAATGCCATGCAATAGAAAAATTAGAATTTTAACTCCTTCACAAACAGACAGGTGGCAAGAGCCATTCAGAGAGCTGTTATTGACATATGGGATGAATAACATCCTACTGATATACCCACTGTTTACTGCCGTGGGGCTTCCTGGAATGGAGCAGTAAGAGCAGATGATGAAACATTAATAAATCTAATATGTTTGGTTTAAAAATAAATAAATAGAGGATCATAGTGGATAATTTCTTACAATATAAACCTGAACAAACTTTGAGCATGCGACTATCCAAGTCAGTGGAGGGGTTTTCTACACAAAAGCCATGTTTTCATGGTAGTGCTAAGTAATCTTCTTCAGAATATAAGCATGAAACTGAGTAAACAGACAAAAAATGGTACTACAAAGACGCTATATGCAAGCACATTCCAGAACATTTGCTCTTGAGCAATACTAATGCTCTTGCTCTGCTGACAGCAAACGGTGGCTGTATTCTGGAGGAAGTGGGAGGGGGCAGGCAATTCTTTTAAGAGCAAAAAAAGTATCCCTTTAAGCTCTGGTTTTGGCATGTTTCTGTTGCCTATGAAGCGGCTGTTGACTGCAATGCCCTCTGTTCCTGCAAGTGCGTGTCAGCAGGGGCTGCGGTGCCTCTCTCCACTGGAGCTGCTGTCCCACTTGTACCTTTGCACACAGGAACCGACCCGTTCCTGAATCCACACCTTTCGAACCTGTACGACCGCCAATATCCCTTGCTGTCCTTGTTCATCTACAGACACATGCAACCGCTTTAAAGGCAGAGGGAGAAGATACAGGTCTGCTCTTACTGATGAAAGAACATATTTAATCCGTGATGTGCATTTCAGTTGCCCTCAGTGGCAGGGACTAAAGCTCTACTAGGTCTGTGGCATGGGAAATGTGGATTAAAGCCATTCTGCGAAGATTTTCTAAATGCAAGAACAAAGAGAGTAGCAGAAGATAGAGTTTTTATTTGCGCTAACACAGTGATCAAGTCATAATGGAAGTTAGTGATGCTGTAAGAGCGTTGTTTTAGCTTTGAAATAAGCAGCAAGTATCTAGATTTTCTGTTTACGGCTGAATGGAATAGAAGTGAACTCTGCAAGCTCAAACACTACGTAGCAAATACAGAGATACTAGTTAAAAACATAATTTAATAGCAAAACTTCAGTCTTCAGTGTTGCTGCCTGACCCGTTAATAGCATTTAGTGGTGGCTGTACTGGGTGTGCATGTAGCCTTAGCTTGGCAGCTTGAACAAAATTAAATGCAACAAAAGCTGATAGGTGATAGAATGGGATCAGTGGTTAAAAGATGCAGTATAAGTGCAGTTGGACCCCTCATGGGAAGGATTTGACATAGTTTAAACATACTTTTGAGTTTCTTGTTCTGAATAGTAATTAAGTACTGCCTTCTCACCTAGGTATAACTCTTTAAAGGAAATAATGCAGATGAAGAATGGTAGCCTGTGCTATTTCCTTTGTGAGAGACTAAATTGTTTGTCATGTTCACTCTTAGTATGATTTCCCCATCTTCAGTACAAGAATATGTTTTTAAAATAGATGATATTTTTATCTGTTTCTTTTTTACATACAAGGTTGCCATAATTTTAGAACCACTGGGAAATTTGTACATTCATTTTATCTAAGCAAAGACCTTTTGACAATTAGGTCCATATTCTAAGATGGTTTCCATAGTAAATGAAAAGCAAGAAATGGCTCCAGGGTGTTAATCATTCCCCCCCTGCTTATGGTATTTATTTCAGGTTAAGATGAAGTATCTCTGAAGAAGCCTATTTCTTCCCATTGACTCTAGAGACAGCTAAGGTAACTTGCTTGTCTAACTTTTAAGTAGCTAAATTTGGCTGAGGAAAGTCATCTTTAGTCATCCAAGTCCCTTGCCTTGCTCCTAGACATAGAAGCCTAGATAGATCACAAATGTCTTTTTGAAGAATGTTTGCCTTCTCTGTGTTCACAAGCACTTTACCATCTGTGGTATGTTAACTTCATAATGGAATCTAATTCAAAGGGCTTTTAAAAAGAAGATTTTATTGTAACTAATAGTGATGGATGATTGGTATGGTCACACAGAAGAACATAAATCTTTGTGCCATGCCCAGTGCTAAAAAGCAGACAAATTCAATAGCTCAGGGAACTCGTGTACTTAAGCCTAAGAAAGTCATAAGTGAAAGGTTTTCAGACCTTACGTCCATTAGGAGGGCAGATAAACACCCGGTGAAGTAATTTGGCTTACCCATCACTGCATAACATACTCCGAAATGCAGTGCTGCACCACAGTTCCATCCTCCTCAAGTAAGAGACCTTGCTGCTTTAGAGAGAACGTAATCAGAGAGAAAACCCGTCGAACATCAGTGAGGAAACCACATACATCAAAATTAACTGCCCCAAATAATAGAAGTGGCTGTGTGCAATTATCAGTTATCTATTACCTGCCAATTTTCCTTGGGAATTAGATACAAAATATATATTTAAAATGTTGTGTATTTCACTATGCTGTGCAATTATATAAAAAGTATGGGGATGAAGGAACAGGAATGACCCTCTTAAAGCTGAAAACTGAAAGTCTGGGATGGAAGTGAACTGATCAGCAGGGAAAGAAGGTATAGTCTCATCTCACAAACTGTGCATCAGCGGTCAGTGTATAATCTTTTGCTGTTATAGCGGTTTCCCCTCTAAAATGCTGTACTTTGAGTATTTCTGTTGCAGGGAAAGTGAGATGTGCCAGCTAGGAAGGAACAGTTTATTATATTATTTACTTTACAAATGTAATGTACTGGTGAGTGTGCCTTAGTAGTTCCTTCTATAGGTACTCCACAGATATCATATAATGCTATCTGTGGGAAAAGTATTTTTTGAGGAAATAGTAGTTTTTTTGGTTTTGTGGGCTTGTGTCCTCAGTTTGCCTTGTGTAATCCATGAAGGTGGTTATCATTTAAGTGTGGGCTTACTTAGACATCACAATACACAGAAGCAACACAAGCTGTCTCTGTGGCTGTGGGAATGTTAGGAAGTTCAATTGCTGGCTGGCCATGGGCTCCCCTCACTTCTTAAGCTTCCTAAACTTGTAGAAGGGGTACAATGAAAAGAAAGATGGCCTAGACATACTAATCTGAATCCTAGGATGAACAGCAAATAGCTTGTCGAATCACATCATTATGTGAGTTAATGTTTCCCTTATTCCTACAAAAAGTTGGCACTTAAATTGCAGCTTTACTTTGGTTTGCTTTTCTTTAAAATCAACTGAATATCAATCTACAATCAATAAAGAAAGTTGCCTATGGGCAGTTCTACCTTCAAATCTACTTCATGGATCAGCTGCTGGTAATTTATACACAGTCAATAAGACACATTTCAAAAGCACTTCTTTTCTCCCAAAAGGCAAAACTGCTGTAATTTGCAGCTGGATATGAACTGGGCAAACAGCATACACCTGGAGTAAATGTAATTTCTAATTTACAAGACACTCCAGTGGAAGATTAGATCTGATCTACTCTCTATGTGAGTGATCTATGGATATTTATATTATGATAACTGAAGAGCATAAATTGCTTTTATTTTTCCTTTTGGGTATCTTTTTCATTTGTTTGTTTAGCAAAACCTGCAGGGGATGTGAGAACAACTATAATTACAGTCACAGTTACAAGTTGTGGGGTCTGTAGATAATAAGCTACAAGGCATTTTTATTGTGCTTTTTTATTATTATTTAGTTAAAGAATGCATTTTTCCCAAGACAATCTGGCTGTATTTTGTAGGAAGGGGAATCAAAGCAATAGCTGTCAAATATCAGTGAGATAGCAGATTTACAAATTAATCCCATTGCTTCATATTTCCACAAAGGTTGAAATCTATAATTGGTGCTGGAAACTATAATTAACTTATTAGAAGCACTCAGGCAGGTAGGTGTGCAAAATGGCAGCAGGTGTGTAATATCATTAGAAATGCTCTATATAAAAAGCACCTCCGAGTTTTATCCCTTTAGTTTCATGCTACCAGCTGCCAATTTGATTGGTTAAGTAGTTTTGGGCAATGCAATACTCTTTCTTTTGGATTGATGTGTTTATTACTTTTTATGACAGGGGATCCCAAGGCAGATGTTCAATAAAGAAACAAGCTGCTACAGACCTGAGTAAAGAGATAGGTGGTGTAGATGCAGGAAATTGGGAAAGTTATCATATGCGCTAAGTTGTTATTGAAGATTTTGCTCCCAGCATTTGTAGCAGTTGTGTTATATGCTCTTCCACAGACAGTAATCTAACAGGGAATTATTGAAAGCCAAGTGCCAAGATTTCAAATTGCACTATATGATCTGGACCTGCTACTCAAACCGGGAGCTGGAGCTTTGAAATTATAAAGATACGGCCACGCCGTTTTTAGAGCTGTGGTATGAATGATTAGGGCTGCTTTGCACATGAAGACCCTTGTCTCACAGAGATGCACAGCTGAAGATCTTTCCTTTGCCCCTTATGCACTCATTTACATCAGTACAAAATGAGAGAAAGTCATTACTGGGAAGGAATATCGTTCAGAATTTGGATGAAGGGTGAACAAATTATAGTTGTATAGAGGTCTGATTTATGGATCGTTCAAAGCCAAACGATGCTCTGTTTCCACCAGTAAAAATGCAGGATCATCACATTTAAGTAAATGGGAACATACAGATGGGTACCTGGGGGAAAACCAAGGAAAGACAGATCTTTTACGTCCTTTAATTGTTCACAGGTTGGTTTGGGTTTTGTTTAGTCTTAAAAAGGAGAGAAAATACAAGATTCTTTCATTGCTTTCAGAAATTTTTGAACACTCCTGTAGGGAAAAAGCATATATTTTGTAGGGAGAATTCTTGGCATAAACCAGCGTTTTTAAAAAGTGTTTTAAAAGGGAGCAATAGAATGTGATATCCTTTATAATTGATTTAGTATATTTTGCTGAGTCTGTGACTTGAAATTAATGTGTTACAACCAGATACGAGGAGAGCTAATAATTAATGAGAGGGGTTATTTTCTAATAAACTTTTGTTAATGCTACTACAGCTTCTGCCCAGGAGCATCAGCAAGCCAACAAACTTAGAATCATAGAATCATAGAATAACCAGTTTGGAAGAGACCCACCGGATCATCAAGTCCAACCATTCCTATCAAACTTGAATGATATCGAGAGTAAACTGTTCTGCTATGTCCCTGTTCTTTGATCCACAGCTTGCTTTCAGTTTCTTGGAAGCAAGTATTAGTGCCATCCCTGAAACAGTATTCTTTCACCTGTGTTTTGAAGGGATGAGTGTCTCATTCTGCCTTTCACCACCTCTGAAACACTTCCTGTCTTACACCTGTAATCCCTTTTGACCTTTCTGAGGCTCAGCTGTTCAAACTGCACTGGGCACAAAGTGCTGCCCTGCCTTTTCTTGCAAACAAGAAGGTGTGACTATGCCATCCCAAATCTTCCCACTCCCCTGTGTGTTGACAGTCACTTGAAACCTCCCTTCTTTGGTTGTAAGACTGCGACAAACTCCTTCCAGCCTGCCCCGCAGGCAGTGCCTTTCTGTACCCGCTGTGTCTGCCTGATTATTTGTAAACTATGTCACAGGCTAGCAAGGCAAAAGAAGGAAATGTGTAATGGTCTCTTGTCGTCTGTGAGGGGAGATTCAAACATTTCAAATTCAAACAGTCTGCAGGACTTCCCATGTCCTGAAACGGCAGATTCCATGGGCTGGGATGAGTATTCCGGGTGCTTCTCATCTCTTCATTCTCCTCTAAGTAGATAGCTACTGAAGCCTTGAGCGGGGAAGGAAAAGCTCAAGAAGTTATCAGTTTTGAGCTAATTATTAGACTGTTTATCAGACCAGGCTAAACAACATGCTGTTTAGATTTGATTGTAGTTCAATTAGCAGTAGACATTAGGAAGGCTAACACTGCATGGAAACAAGGAAGAAATATGCCAAGGATGCATTAAATGTGTAAAGCAGAAAAGAAGGAGCTGTGACAACAAAGTTGTATTTAGAACAAGGGGTGAACATAATATTGGAAAGTACTGTCAGTAATGGGATGTGTTTCATCGGTACGCCTCAAAGCACAAACAAAGAGTTGGAACAGACAATACAGACCTCAGGAGCTGAGGAGCAGAGGAACAGGGGAGAGGAGAATCATGCTAAAAAGCAATATAAGCAATTGTGGGAAGTGACGTTTTTAAGACAAACCACTGTGGTTGCTGCATTGTACAAACCTAATAAGACATTGTGAAAAATATTGGATTTATTTTTACAAGTTAAAAGTGACCTTGTTGGCCTTCTGAATGGATTCACTTCTCACAGTACCTCTTAAGGGCATTAGGGTTATGACTAACTCATAAAAATAAATCCAATATTTTCCCTTTGGCCATGTCATATCTAGTGTTGGAATTCAGCTGTGAGAACTGGTGGGGCTCCGACTTTCATTTAGTTTGACCTCCCATTATGAGAAGTACCTAGCTCTCAATCCTGGTGGGCTGCAGCATAATTCCAACAGCGGTCATATCACATACCGAGTGGAAATAGAGAAGAAATCCAGGAAGATATAGAAAATAGAGCATCGTGCAACACAGTGTGTAACTGAAAACAACGTATGGAATGAATAAGTGTTTTAAATATTGATGGGGGTTTTTCCTTCCATGATTTTTGTTTGACCTGCATAACAGATCAAGGCAGGACTGCCAGTTAAGTCATACACTGTATAGAAGAACAAAACAAATCTAAGCTAATTACTTATCTCATACAGTTATTCATTTCTGTTGGGGTCAGAGGAACTTAAAAAAAACAGTCAAGAAAATAACCATAGAACAAGTGGTTTAAAAAATATAGTTGAGGGCTTTAAAGAGGATAGACACACCTATTTAGTATTTGTGAGAGTGTTACACCTCTACTGAGCAATAAACTAGTCCAAAGCAGTTGTAAAAGGTGTTTTCAGCACTCTGCAGCTGCGAATCTGAAGCTTTGTTCCAGCACCTTATTGGGCTCTGTTGATTAGTTTATATGGAGTCCATGCATACGGGTGGCTTCAGTGCAAGGTAGACATACTGTACTCACTGTCATGTATGGATTAGCAAGGGGTCATTAGAAGTGTATACCAGATGTGCTCTTTTGATAACCTATGTATTCTGCGTATCTGTTCTGCCTGTTTCTAATGGGCTCAGATAAGTTCATCCTCCTCTTGACTGAATAACCTTTAAAGATCGAGTACATGCATCTGGACATGGTCCTAGGCCATCAGCTCAAGGTTGCCCTGTTTGAAAAGAGGGATTGAACCAGATGACCTCCAGAAATCCCTTCCAATCTCAACCATTCGATGATAGCTTTATCTTAAATTGGAGCTATAACAGCCCAGACTCCTGTATGGGGTAATTTGCCCTGTCAAGAAATGTAAGGTGGACAGAAAACCAGTCAATGACATGGGATTGATGATGTTAGGGGGTTAATGAGAAGGTTTGCCAGTTACAATTAATTAGGCCAGGCTATAAGAGAAGCAGCATAAGATTAAAGATTTCCTGCATTGTGACTGTCCTTGCAAGGGTAAACCCTTAACTAGTGTAATTTGGGTCAAATACAAGCTCTGGTGCAAAGAACATAGAAATCCATTTATCTGTGTTTATCTAAAGCCAAGTCGGATCCCAGCCTTGGTTATTGCAAGGTTAATTTTGCCATTGTTCAGTGCTGCCCTTTCTCCTCGCAAATTTTCTCCCAACAACTTGAGCAGCATGCTGAATTAGAACTGTAGAAAATCATGAATGACATGCATATGCTGTAGACATTTTTGAAGCTGCAGGGCTAGCAGTAAATATTCACACTTAAAATATTGAATTTAGGTTTATATGCCATGGAAATGTTGAGTACCTTCTTTGCTTTGTTTTCTCTGCCTCTGTTTTTCCCATGATTCTTTTATTACACTGAACAAGTTCCATATCTGTAACATCCAGAAGTTAACGTGTTCTCATATTGCATTTCCTTATTTTCTCTGAAAAGTTTCAATGAGTATTATTTTACCTGCATTATTTTGGTGCCCAAAGTATTCCCATAGTCAGATCAATCATGGGAAAATTTCCATTCCCCAGAAATATACAGGATCCAGAGATACAAGATTCCTTAAATCTGTGAGATTTCAGCCCTGCTCCCTGCTACTCTGTACCACAGATGAACTGCTGGCTTTCCTGTGAAACAGCTTGTTCACCTTAGTACTAACTTCAACCCCCAGGCCAGGCAAATGCCATGCTCTGAGCATTCTGGTGACTTCTGCAGTAGCTACTGCATGCTAAAAAGGTGTGTTGGCAAGTAAGCCATAACCACAGATTTAGCTTTCTTTTATGAGACAGCTTTTTCAGGATTTAAAGGTGTTTTTCCTAAACATGACAAATAAGCCTGCTGAACCAGCTAAGAACTCTTATTTATATAAACTGGCTCTGATATTAGCTTGCGTAAAATATGTTTAATTTTATCCAATGCATATTTGAGTTATAGTTTCCATAAATATTTGTGAATACATTATGATAAAATCTAAAACCTTGGCAACAGTTAAAAGAAGAGAGTTTGCAGATAAAAATCAATATTGCCTGCAGTATCCCAAGAGAACATACTGCTAGTGAAGTTTAAATTAGCTTTGCCCTAAAATCTAAGACATTCCTGCAGCACACTTTAAAGCATCTTAAAGTGTGAAGGAGTTAAGCTCATTACTGTAGCATTTGAAGACAAGATATTTGTAAAATTAACGGACTAAAATCTGCAGTCTTTCATTCAGCAAAAATTCCTACTGCAATTGTGTATTTATGATGGAAGAGCTGCAGAATTTAGTCCCTTGCTTTTAAACAGTGGTATCTATCAGAAAATACTCTATTTATTGGGGATTTTTTGATATTTCTGATTACAAGGTGAGAAGAGGGGGAAGTTGGACCTTTTAGCTTCAAGAATCACTTGATGTTACGTGTTCGTGGTAGCAGCACCTCAGTCCAAGCCCCTGCAGAGACACTTCCTTGCACCTCTACCACTGAGTAGAATTGGTCTCCAGATGTCTCTGGGCCCACAAGGGCAAGCCTACACGAGCAACTCATGCAGTCCATGAAAGCAGCTCTGTAAAGTGAAACACATGGTGCTAAAGACCCAAAGTCCACACTGTGTGTGTTTCAGGGAAGCTTATTGCAAATTAGCTGAGGTCTGTCCCATGTGCTCAGCGCTTGCCTGCAGCTGGAGAACGTTAGGTTTAGTTTCACCTGAGTTAATCTCAATTCACACAACGGCTTTTTGCTCCACAGTGTAAACCAAAGCATGGGAGGTTGTGGTGATCAGGAGATTTATGTGAACAGGGTGCTCCTCATCTGTATTAACACATTAAGGTAGATGTGCCTTAAAAACTAAGGCTACCTGCAGTAGCTGTGACTCCCGCTGGCACCAGGTAGTGTGGCTCCTCTGCAGAAATGCTGCTGGGGTTGTAGTATCACCTGCTTAAGACTGCAGTGAAAGTATCAGGATCCTAGACTCTGCTACTTCACCTTTCCATGGGAATCTGTTGAGGTATGATATGTGTTTCTTGGGTGGAAATGAGGCTGGCAGAGCCCTGTGGGAAGGGATATTGCTGCAATGTTGCTCTGTCTCCCATCAAACAGGGGAGATGATGAGACCTAGTTGAGTAAGGGCAGGAATGTTGTTTACCTGGGAGACATAAAGCCTTGTGCTTGGTTTAGGCATAAGCTCTGTTCAGCCCTATTTCTTCTCAGTGTTCAAATTCTCACACAGAGACAGAACTGAATACAGAAAAATAGGGAGGGATTCAGTCAACAGTTTGTGAAGTGTTAGAAGGATGCAATTCTATTAAAATATTTACAGGGCAAAGCACTGGTCCACTGCAATTCATTGGATAAAATCATTGGAATTGCAGTGAGCTGCAGGCTTAAAAAGCTGAGCTCAGGCTTAAAAAGGCAAATTGTATGCTGTTGTATGCTATTCAGATTGTTCCCAGTCAGCTTCTTCTCTAAACCAGTCCAAGTCAGTAGTGCAGTTACAGAGACCAAAAAACCTTGTGTTGCCTCCTTAACCACAAGTAGCTTAGTATCTTCCAGGCTGCAGAGACATTTCTTCCACATCTGGTTTATAACTGAAGATTTTTACAAGACATTCACAAATGTGAAAAAAAAAATCAGCTTACTACATGAACATTTGCCCAACTGCATCTTGCCAGGCTTTATTTTGGCTTATGGAAGCTGCTGCCTGGAAAAGGGTCAGTATAAGCTATAACAGACTTCTTGGTTCCTGTTCTTTGCCTGAGAGACTCCAGACTTCACTCGCCTTAAAAACAGCCTTGCTTTGGTTTCCTGACTGAGGTAGGACTCAATTAATGGAAATTAACACTTGGTTTGAGATTGAGGGTGAGTGGCTGCTTGGGGGAGAGGATTACTGCTTGAGAATTCGTAGCACAGACTCTGTTGGAAAATGCTAAGGTATGTTTCATGTTTTTATCTAAATATAATTGCATTACTGAGTGTTGGCCAGATGAAAAGAAACAGTGCTCCAGATGCAATTTATACACACACACGTATGTATTTCTCTGCCTTTGATCTTCTTAGGAAAATATTGTCCTTCCAGTAGATTCATTTTCAGATGAATTTGCTGGTCTTTTTCCAATTCAAAGATGTAATCAATAACTGAAGTTAGACTGGCAGAGATGGTAGAGAAAATTGTTTAGACTCACAGGAAAAAAGCACTTTTTATAGATATTATCCAATACAATTCAGTTTCACTGGCCCAGCCGCCGCTAATATTTAATTTCTTCCTAACTGCTATTTGAGGAAGTGTTTTAGCATAAAAATTTCTAGTTCTTTCACCTTTTGTGATGTTCTTATAGTTTCCCAAGTAACAAACCTTTATTAATACAAAACCTACATTAGAAATGCTTATGTAGTAGCTGTACAGCTCATCAGCTTTTTGCAGGGCATCTTCTGTGCCTGTGCACTTAGAAGTTCGATTTGAACCACATTCTGAATCTGTCTGCTGCCTTTAAATTCTTTTAGCATTTCTCGATGCATCATTGACTTGTAAGTCTTTTACCTTTTTTATCTCAGCTGCTTAGTGTCTCAAGCACCTTTTTGTAGAGCCTTCAGACTTCTTCCTTTTGGTGCCTGTCGGTTAGCAATAGTAAAGCCTCGTGAGCCCCAAGCCCTGGCAGGCAGGACTTCCCTGTTCGTGCCCAGCAGCTTTCAGAGCAAGCTGGAGAGCTTGCAATCTCCTTGACAGACTCCAGAGTGTCCTTCCTGCATTGGTTCTTCCCTAGGGCAATCTGAAGGAATATGCCTCAGATGACCGCGTTCAAGCAATTCTCGCCCTTGCGTTTCACTTTAGTCAATTTAAATCTCACAGTTTATGCCGTAGCCAAAGCCATTAGCCCGTGTCAGCCTTCACTATATTACAGATCTGCATCTAACTCATTACGTGCTTAGCTCTACCACAGAGTCTGATACACACACATGGAGCTATACTGAATTATTGAGGGTTTCACTTAAACCAACAAGACTTGGGAAGTTTTGAAAATGTGTCTTCAATGTGACCTGTTAGCTTTAAATCCCTGAGATGTCTCTCAGCAGCTGATGTTTTTAATGCAGTCAGTGATGGTTTAGCACAATGGGAAATTCGAAAAAGGTGGCACTTCAGATCTGTAGTAATTACATGGATTTTGAGATAGATGTATGCGTTCTGACTTTGGACAACTCTGGCTGTATTGCAGCTTGACTGCAGCAAGAAAACTAAACACTTTTTCCTCTTTTGTACATAAACAATGAAATCCTTAAATCTTCCTTGACAGATGAAAGCCTGAGCATGCCATAATAATATTTTTTGTGTGCCTTGCAGTGGGAATTATTTTGAGTGTTCAACTTTGCCTTAGTAGGTCAGAGATGATATTCTTTTTATACAGATCTTTAATATAAGCAATATTCTCTGTCACCCCTGACTCATAATACAGCAGTATTCCTTTGAAGCGTAAATTAAAGTGAAGCCACAAAAGGGTCATTAATGGACTCGGTAGAGTCAATACTGAGGGTATCATGTACTGCCTGTTTAATATTGAAAGCAAAGTCAATGGAAGTATGGCCTTAATATATGTGGGCTTTGTGAATGCCAACAAGACAGAGCAGAAACTTTAAACTTAGGAGTGTGCAGAGAGATGAAACAGCTTGCTATGAAGCATAATGTTCCTGAAAACCCAGGAAAATACATGCCTGCAGCTAAAGGTCAGAAACTATTAGTGAGGATTAGATTGGTGTCATCCACTGTATTTCATAGGTGGAATTTTAAAAAATTCTAATGGAAGGAAAAGATTTCTAATTCCAGAGGCACCATTTAAACAGTAATATCCAAATCACTGGCTAATCTTTTCCCTCAAAGTAATGAATGGAAAGGCCAGGATGCCAGAGCAAAATCCTCTACAGAACATACTTTGTGAAAAGACTAATAAGACACACAGTATAACTTTATTCCACTTACAGTATGTGAGAATTTTAGAGGCCCAATTAAAAGGGACTTAAAATGCAATTAGAATAGAATCACTTGGCGACAAGGCATTAGGTATCTCTCCAATCAGCACCACATTAGCAAGCCTTTAGCAAGAGATTTTGCTGGTGGATAAAATCTTTGTGAAACATTACAGTGGGGCTGAGCTAAAGCAACCAACTGGTTGGAGGCTAGAGTGGAGCTGGCCTCCAGGGGAGGGCCTGGGATTGCCCGTTCTTGCTGTGCTGAGATGTAAATGGTGGCAAGTGATGGGAAAGAAAAGCAGCCTTTGAGAAATGGCTGCACTGGAGAACACAGGGCACAACCTGTGGGAGCTCTTTCACCCTTCTGATAAATGGAGCTGCAGCACAGAGCCCATCTGTTTCTGCAACTGACAGCGCAGATTTCTTTTTAATACCGGTCTCTCTATCCTTGGGAGGAGGCGGGTGGGCAAGTGACGGGGGCCAGGACGAGAGGGAATGGCCTCAAGCTCCGCCAGGGTAGATTTAGGCTGGACATCAGGAAAAAATTCTTCACAGAAAGGTCATTGGGCACTGGCAGAGGCTGCCCAGGGAGGGGGTTGAGTCACCTTCCCTGGAGGGGTTTAAGGGACGGGTGGAAGAGGTGCTAAGGGACATAGTTTAGTGCTTGATAGGAATGGTTGGACTCGATGATCCGGTGGGTCTCTTCCAACATGGTTATTCTATGATTTTATACTTTGCCATGACTCAGTTTTATCCCAGTGGATTCTTCACCAGAAGTGTGAGGGAACAGCAAGGTACAGAGGTGCATCAAAGCACCACGGGCCAGCACATGATTGGCTCTAATCCTTAAAGTGGATCTTTGCAGTGGGACAAGGGGATATTTCTGATATTACGTAAAGTTTGTCTGCTGCAATCTGAGCCTTGGAGCCATAAAATAGAAAACTCTGCAGAAGGTAAGAAGAGCTCCTTGTACTAAGGAAATGCCAATGGCAGAAAAATTATATATATATATTTTTTTTTTAAGTAAGCAGCAGGTTTGTGTGTGTAAAAAAGCGGGGCGGGGTGGGGGAAAGAGCTTTCTTTGAAATTCACTTTGTAAATTGCAGCCTCAAAGCTGAGTTTAAGACCTCAGGATCCATGCAATGTTCCTTGCCTATGGGAGGGACTGCCTGCCTGGGGCCTTAGACTAAATTATGTCTAATATTTTCATTAATATTAGGTGATGAATGCCATGACGCAGCTATACTGACAGATGAGAAATGTCATCTGAAGTATATTACATGCTGCTTGGGCATTTAAAGATAAAATGTTCACATGCATGGGTGCTTTGGGGTTCTCTGCTGCCTTGTTCGGTAAGAGGTACTGCTCAGCTTGTGCAGCCCTGTATCTCACATGTCTGCACAATGCAAAAAATAGTTTTAATTGTCTGTAACGTATGGCAACGAGCCATGACACCAAACTGCTTCCAACTGTTTCAAACCAGAGCTGAGTCCCGGACAGGTACAACTGACTATACTTTTTCCCCAGCACCAGGTCGTCTAACAAATCCCATCAGTGCTGCTACTGGTGAGCGGTAGCAGTGCCCATGACAGGATTCATATAAAAATAATCAAGCCATGAACTGAAAGGCTGAGTAATTGTTCCATGTTACTTGCAAAAAGAAATCTTAGGCAGCCAATCCCAGGATCCGAGCACCTCCATTCTCCCTGTTAGGTAGATGTGCTACTACTAACAATTTGCAGAAATGAACATTAATTAATTTATTTTTCCTTTTCCACTGTTGATTACATTTCAGAAATGACTTGGGCATTTCTTAACGAAATGGCTCCACATTTGCATAATTACAGCCACGATGCATTTTCAAATTTTAATAGTGGATAATTAGATTAATTTTTTATGGAGGGAAATACCTTAAGAGAAGGCAAAGCAGAAGCTTGCCCATTTTATTTTAAGCCACGTTGCGTGGACGGTAAAGAATAATTAAATCATCCACACTTTATCTAAAATGAAAGAAAGGCTGTTTGCTGTTGCCTGCCCTCAGTGCAGCATAGTCCTGAAAGGCCACTTGTTTAACCAAAGCACTGTGGACCCCAATCTGCAAAGCCTCACCATGAAGCATGGGGCTGACGTTCCAATTTAGAAGCATCGCATAAAATCTTAATCAGTGAAACCAAATTAGCAGAGGGAAGCTTTTACACCATGTTCATTGTTTACGCTTATCATTTTTAATAACTTTTAAATGCTTTTACAGGTGTGGAAATAGGCCTATTACCAAGATAATTTTCTCAATCGTAGACGTCTTAGATTGAGACGTGACATTCACCTTGTTCTATCTCCATAGCTTTCTGAAAGCTATTAAGGTTTCCAACACCATCTCTGTGGTACAAGTGGTCTCTCGACTGACATATCTCCAAAAAATCCTTTGAGTAGCTTTTCATATTGGCCTTGAAGTAATTCAGATGTCAGATTACCTCCCACCAGACTTCCTGACTCCACCAGGCCCCTTGAATATGTTTTTTGAAGTATTTAAGGGGAAAATATTAAATTTTTCTAAGCTGGATCAGGGCTCATAGCATTTGCTAATAAAGAGGCAGGTGAGGAAGATATTTACTTGGGGAAGGCTTTGAGTGTATTTTGTGCCACACTTGGAGGTTAAGACAGCCCTTAGTTTGTATTTTGGAGGTTGCATGCCTCCAGCTTTTGGCATCTATTTTCCTTTCAAGACAAATAAGGAAACAATTTTAGTCTTTTCACAAAAAGACTTTTAGCGCGGTCCACATATACAAAATGCAGGTTGTACTGCTCTTCAGGATGACAATGAACATACTCCAGCTTCTCATTTTCATCTCTTTAAAATACTCCTACAGCTGAAATGCACTGACAAACGTACAGCATTTATTGTCCCTGTGAATGCTGGTAGGCTCCCATAACCATGGCATGCTGCATGCTAGCAGCATTGCAGTTCTTCAGCAGTTGCTTTTCATGCCTTTTATACGATGGTGCTAAGCAGGAGAAATGACTCTTGCTGTTGCTTTGGTGTGCAGAGACAGTTCTGTCTCCCAAAGCTGCTGGATAATTGTTTGTTTGAAGATTGTCCTAATTACCATTTTGTCTCTCTCCCTGCACGTTGTTATAAACTCCCTATTAACATTCTTCTGCCCCAGGGCCAAATGGTAAGATTGTAATATTGTACTGCCCAAGGGTCAAATTTTGACCTTCAGCAAAAAATCTCTTTTATTTTGGAGCACTTTGCAGTGGTGATGGAAAACGGCCTCTGCCTTTTTCTTTGGAGGATTAATGCAGTAGCTCACAGTTTTTCCTGCTGCTCATAGCCTGCTGCAAGGGTTCTTTGTCGAGTGGCTTTGTGTGTCCACATCAGCTGAGTAACATGCAGTTAGTAGGGAACAGGAGCTAATTGGCCTCCTCCTGCTGTGTTAAAATCTACTTCCAGAGAAAGGTGCGTTGTAATAAAAACTTTCACACCGGTCCTTCTGGATGGCCTCGCTGTGGTTGGTTGCCTTCCAAATCCAGCTCAGACAGAGGGGTTTTCTGCCAAAGGACTTGGTGGAAAGCAGGGATTTACCTCATCCTTTGGAAGTTGTCAAAAATTACTCCATCCTTTTGTGTTTTGTTGGTTTTATGCTGGAATAAGAGAATGAAACAAATGAGTTTTGCAGCAACGTTGTTCTCCAGCTCAGTGGTGTCTCTGATGAAACTTTGAGAGTGAGCATGCAAGCCAGGGTGTAGAAAATACAACTGAAACTCAGCCCTGGTTTCATCTTTTCTATGTTAGCTTCATGACATTGCAGATACTAGCGCATAAAACTTTATCAAAAGCTTAATTATATAGAATGACCTTTTTCCAGGAAGATGATGACAAGGTTGCTAGTCAACTAAATATTTCAAATCTGGAAAGAAGCTTAAAGGTCCGAATATTTACCCCTGCAACAGTACCTGTTTATTTTATTAAAAAATGCAGGCAGCAGCTTCCATCTGAGTGTAGAAAATAAAATAGTACCTGCAGTGCATTTTCTTTAAAGAATGCACTAGAAATGTGAAAATGAGATAAATGATAAGAATGTTGTTTTAATTGTGCGAAGTAGACAGTTGAAACACCCCCCCCCTTTTTTTTTGTTTTAATAAATTGCCCTGATTTTAATGTTCTCCAGTGTAATAGTACATGCAGAAGGAAATGTGCTTATTTGCTGTCTACGTTATTACACTGGGTATGCCCTTAATCATAGAATCACAAAATGGTTTGGGTTGGAAGGAACCTTAAAGCCCATCCAGTTCCAAACCACCTGCCATGGGCAGGGACACCTTTCACCGGATCAGGTCGCTCAAAGCTTCATCCAACCTGGCCTTGAAAACCTCCAGGGATGGGCCTTCTGTCTAGTTTGCTCTGTGTTGTTCACTTCTAGTGGCTGTTTCATATGCCAGGACCTGTTGAAAAAGAGGTTAGCTGCAGCTTATCACTATTAAGAATGTTTGCTGCAAGCATGTGGTATTTGTCAGGTTGTAGTGTCTGTTGCAGAAGCATCGACCTAAACTGCCCACGAGTATTGTTTCCTTTAAAGTAATTTCTTAGCTTTAGCCTTATCTTACAATATAGACTCAAGTAATCTGAAAGGTAAATAATCAAAGAAAAGTTATTACCCAAGACTGCTTGCAGTGCTTTTAAATCCAGGTCTCTGCACAATGCTAAAGATGCTGTAGTTAATTTTAGAAACAAGCGTGTGACAATAGTTACACACTATCAAAAATGCTTAAATTCAATGATTATAATCAAAAAGTAATTATATACTGCATTCAAAAGGGACAGTTCAATGCATCACAGAGATCAGTTACAACCAAAATCTGTGAATTGAAGCAGTGAGCTTGTATGACTGTCACGCAAAACCCTTCCAAATTACTATTCACTTCGATTAACTTTCAGTGACCGTGTCTATAGGCCGCTTGGTTAATGGTTTTCTGTCAATACTGTAAAAATGCTAACCTGTCTTTACATCTAATCAATTTCGAAATGGCTCTTTACATAAATGGTCTATTCCTTTTCTTCATTAAAAAAAAGCAATCAAATAGGATTGAACCAAACAAGCAGTTGTAAAAAAAAATACAATAATTAATTTTGAGTCTGTGTATTTTGAAGTAGTTGTCCTTGAGTATTTTCTTCATCACCATTTTTTAAAGGGCAGTGAAAATCAATGTTTCACTTTACTACCATCCATCTTTATATAGTAATAAATTAAGTGGAAAGTATTGATATTTTTGACTGAGCTTTTAAAATTTACATACTAATGACAATTGTACCCCTGTGACTTTTGATTTCTGTTGCTGTTTACTGACACTGACTAGAGAGAAATTTCAGTCATCGGGGGATCATTTTTCCTCTGAAGGAATAAGATGGTGTCATCTCTCTGGTAATATTATGCTTGAGATCTTAGCCATAGCATCTTGTGCTGGACTTGTTTTCAAAAAAACAACTTAGGCAGTGAAAATGGTTGAAGCGCTTATCACGTCGCTGTGTCTTTGTGCGCTCCAGCAGGAGCAATAGACATTGAAAACACAGCTAATGGATGTCCAGGAAAATCAGCGTGTGTGGTGGATAACTGCATATAAAAATGCTGTTGACAAAGTAGTCGTGCCTTAGTGTGCCCTCAGTAATGCAGGTGGCCTTAGGAGGACCAGGATCGCATCCTGCCATGTGTTTGGAAAGGGGATGGATGAATATGAAGCTAGAACTGTCAATCTTTTCCTTTCTGGCTGTTTTTTCGAATGTATGCTAGTCTCATAGGCAATGTCTGGGTTGTATTATAGATAAAAAAACCCTAAATCCAATGCATAAAGGAAGGAAGCTTTCATGGATTCTATGATCCTTTTAAAATATATTATTTAGAATATAGCCCACTATTACAGCAGGAAGTTAAGAGGGGTTATTTTTAGTGGTGTGTGGATACTTGAAAAAAATTATTTGTGAATGTTATTTCAAATGAAAGCTGCAAGTGACTTTGACAGTATTTGCTCCATCTTTCTTTGCTTCCTGGGAACATCATGAGCTCTTTTCTCTGCACAAAAACATTCGCAGGAAGGACTCGTGTGATTATAAATTGCTGGTGCCAAAAGTAGATGGTCATCGTGTGCATTCTTTGCTGGCATGGGAATTGGCTAACCCAATACAGCAGGGAGAGAGGGGAAATGCCACGTGACTTAGGTGAGGAAGTGCTGAGCACAAATCATTGATTGCACAGAGAACGTATATTCAAAGTAATAGTTGTGATGAAAAGACCTTCCAGTAAAGCACTGGCAGCAGTTTGCTGACATGACCCATTTGCTGAGTAATTCTAAATAGCAAACAGATACACAAGCTTGCTTTCTATTTGCAGATAATTTGCAAACAAGAAAGAGGAGATACATTTGCTGCATAACTTGCTCATTGCACATACCTCAGTAAAAGTTATTTTCCCTTGCTTATCCTCTACAAAATAAATTCTTTTAACATTTCTTCTGCTTACCGCATGATTTGTTTAGGCAGGTAATATTTATTTTCACTTTTGAACACCTTCTTACTAACATAATGTGTATCAAAGCTTAGTTTATTGACTACTAATGTCCATTACTGTGTTAGTTCTCCCCTTTAATAAAATTCAGGTGGAAAACAAACTACTTTGCAATGAGTGATAAAACCAAATATTGACAGGGCAGCCTTGTTGGATTTTCTGCATGCAGCAGTGTGTAAGTAGGTATGTTCATGCAAAAGTGTGTAAATACTGTCCTAGAAATATATTAAGTGAATACAAAAGTTAACAACGAATAGCGTGCCAAAGACCAGATTCTGAAAGGCTTTACCATGCATCTTATTAAAAAATCTGTCTTACTGAAATAAAAGGCTTTCCTGTGAGTAACTTGGCAAGGGTTCATAGTTTGGTTTGGAAGGGGTCTCAGGAGGTCTCTTGTCCAACCTCCTGCTGAAAGCGGAGTCAGCTGTGGGCTTTGAAGTGCTTGTTTGGGGCTTTTTCTTGTCAGGTCTTGAAAATCTCCAAGCATGGAGACTGCACCACCTCTCTGGGCAACCTGTGCCCCTGTGTGCCTGGCCTCAAAGAGCTTTCTCCTCATCTTCAGCCTGTGCTTCCCTTGTGTCACCTTTTGCCCATTGTGCCTCATCCTCCTGCCATGGGTCACTGTGAGGAGCCTGGCTCCATCTCCTCACTAACCCCCTTCTGGGTCATGGGGGCTGCTGTCAGCTGGACAAGTGCAGACCCCTGAGCCCATCCCTTCAGGGCCAGTCCTCCATCTCCAACCTTTTTGCTGGCCCTTCTCTCTACTCTGTCAGGGCTTGGGCACAAGCAGGGACCTACTGTGCCTGCTTCTTTGGGGATGTATCAAGCAGCAGAAGCATTGAGCCCTCCCAGTGGTGACAGCAGCACCTCTCTCCAACTGATTTTCTGTCTGTGAGCAAGCTCCTCTAATTGAGAGGAGCAGAAACCTAAAAAAATAGTTTAGGGTCCTTCATAGTGTGAGTAGTTATCTGATTCTGATGGCACTCCTCCCTCAGGTCATACCTCTAGAAAAGAACCCCAGTGTGCTCACAGCAGCAATTTGTTAGGTGCACTGTACTCATGCCAGCTATTTTCGTCTTTTTTTTTTTCTTCCCTGTGAGCAAACAGTGGTTCAGTCATAAAGGCTAATTTGCACAGTAATATTGATTGCCTGCAACACGCTCAATTCTGGTTTAGATTCCACAGGATAAAGACACAGCAGCACTGATGTGTTTTTTCCCTCTGGAACTTGAAGGGTGCTGGAAAAGATAAATACAAAAGAAATTGTGCACTAAGGTACAGACAAACCATATGTTAGCTGCAGCTTTCCCCAGGGCAAGGTGCTAAGTTTTGTTTACATTTTGCCAAGACAGCAATAAATTGCATGTTTACAGATGACAGGAAGAAATGGGGTGTCTTTAAAAGCAAGCTTTGCATGGGGATGCGGAGAGCACGTAGGCAGATGCACATCTTAGAGCAAAGTGCAATTAATGGTCCCTTCCTGGACAGCCCCCAACCCCCCTCCTTTTTTTGGGGAGTGGGGGTGTGGGGAAGGGGTGGGAGGGAGGGTTAGAGAATCCTGGGGGTCATTATCCAGGATTATAAAAATATTAAGGCTGATGAAAGTTTGCCATCTCCAATTTCCAACTGAATGGTGTATTACGCTATTAGATCCAACTGACCAGGATGTGCCTCGCAGCCCTGTCTATGTGCAGAGGACAGAAAATATGAGAGGTGTGGAGAAGGACTCACTTTCATCAAAGTATCAGTTTCCAGGATAGTTTGGAAGCCCACAGCATTATTGTATTACACATTGCACAGAAGCGTGCCTTGTTCATTTTTTTTAGTGTTTTAGAAATAAAAGACTTTTCTTCCAAATTGCGCTGGGAGGCAAATTCTTCAACAGTGTAATAGAAAATGTTAGACAATATTCCTTACTGGAGCTATTGACATTTTTGGTAGTCGTGACACTTTGATTTTTCTCAAAACATATGGATCAAGCCTGAGTGTGTTATTGGACAGGAAGACCTGATGAAAGGCCTTCCTTTATCTTTCTTTGTAATTTTTTTCCTCTCTGTTTGTTCATGGCTTTCTCTCTGAATATAATCGTGGTTTTCTTATGCTGCCCAGGGAGTCGTTATTGCCTTACTAAATATTTTATAGTGCACAGTGCACCATACCTGCCAACTGGTTATTATTTGTTATATAAAAAAATAAAGGGGTAGCATGTGAAAAGGAGCGTGTGTTAAAATTTCAAAACTACACACAGAATAATTTTAAACCCTTAAATTAGATGTCAGGCTGGTTTTGGTTTTTGTATTTTTTTTTTTACTTGCTTGAAAAAGGTCTGTTTATAGTTTGGGGTTTTTTTTTCCCCCCTTGCTTTTTGGTATGTGTTCCTCTCTATGATTCCAAGCACTTGTTTCCTCACAGTTTCGTTTCCTATTTGTTCAAAAGGGAAAAGTTCAAAGCCACTCTGGCAGCTGAGGGAAAACCTTGCTGAATACTAACCCTCAAGTGTCTGTCTTGTCCTGACCTTGAGAAAGTAGCAGTAAACTGTTCTATTGCAAACACCACATGTGTGTTTTGTTAGACCAGGTTAGGAGGGGTCAGAGCTCACCTGAGGCTTGGACTGCAGATTTAGACTGCTTTTCAGCAGCATAATGTATTTTTTAAAAGGGACATTCTCGCCTTTGTATGGGCCTAATATAGGCTCTGTTTAAAAACCTGTCAAAATCCCAAGCACACACTCCATAAAATATAAATAAGTACTTACTGTTTGCAGATGTTGCTTGTTTTTCATAATGTTTGTATTTGAAGTCCTGAATCCCCGCTTCCTGTCAGAGCCAGCCCTGTTGCTTTAGTCCATTTATTTCTGAAGGAACGGGAAGAACTTCAAAATACAATTTCTCAATGAAGACACTTTCTGTCAAGCCTGTCAGTGTTCGCAGCACAATTACCTTTTTTCAGACTAAGGCTTGCGTTTATGGCTTTGACTGCATGCACAGCCTCTCTCCCCGCCAGCTCAGCTAAAGCAGTTGCTGTTTTTTAAAAGACTCACACTTGCCATAAATTGTGGCTTTAGGTTCTTTCAAAGCAACAGGATAACTTAGCAGACCTTTCTCCTATTTGCATGTTTTGATTCATTTGATAACAGGCACAAAGTATATTGTAGGGAACAATTCTGTCCTGGGAAAAGGGATAGATCGGATTTTTTCACGTGCAATCTATCAAGCCTCTCCCTCGGTAAGGTGAGCTCTGTCGAGCCATTTCTCAAAAGAGGAGAGAAAAGACAAGGAAAAAGAATTGTTTCAGAAACATAGCTTCCAGCCCACCTCAAAAGAACAGCAGCTTTGCCTGACCTACTGTCTGTCTGAAGAGTAGATACAGATCATTTTTAGGAGGCCATCAAAATTCCACTTAATCCAACGAGAATTTTCTCAGATTCAGATTGAGCTTCTGTTTGGCTCACGTCATAAGAAATAGCACTTTTGATGGATCGCTTATCTGAGGTTATTTAAGGTATTATTTGGGTTAGTTCTCATACCAAAATATTAAATCATCTAGACGGAGGACCTCCCAAACACTTCTTATAGTCAAACCTTTTTTGTGTAGGGGAAGGTGGTTTTCCACACGCAACGGCATGCGTGGGCTGATGAGAAAAACACTTGAGGTAATTCCAGGGCATCTCACTGCACACTGAAGCCACACATTGGTCAGCCTCCCTGCATAACTGCAGGCGTTAGAAGGATGCCTTGTTTGTAATACTCCTTTCACCATTATGTCATTGTGCCCACCTCCCTGGGCCTGCTTTAGCCACCATCCCTTTAGATTAAGTTTCTTTTCTCTAGCTCCCTCCTCTAGCAGTTTAACCTCTCCGCTAATGGCAGGCTCTGCTGGCAAGGAGAGGGGGAGAAGAAAAGCCTCTCCTTTGTATTACAAATTCAAAGGGTCATTATTCCATCGTTCCCTATGGACGAATGTGTGAAGATTATTGTGGGAAGTTAGTATTTATTCTGAAACCCTAATATGATCCTCTTGAACATTTTAATAATGCATTCTCTGGGGTCCGTGCTGCAAGTGTTTAAAGGGAAGCAATATGCGTTAGCGGTGAATGGCTTGTGCTTTGCTGCAATAGTCTAAGTTATGGGGTTGCTTTTGATCAGTCCCTGCTTAAAAAAAAAGCAAAAGTCCTTTTGCCCCCTTCCTCACCATCCTAGAGTTCTTTTATCAGTTACATTGATCTAGAAACAAGGACAAGGCCACATTATTATATGTCCACATTTGTTACAGTGATTTATGATTTTCTTAATTCTAAAACCCTTACCTTATCAATGGCCTCAGGAAGTCCTAAATCCCTGATATTAAGCAGAGAAAGAAAACATTTAGAATCAGAATAGGTGAGGGGTTTTGTTGGAGGCAAATACAGGATAAACAGCATTCACTTGCAATTTGCTGCTTTCCCTGTAATTCTAAAGCTTCCCTAAGTATGCATTGTTTCTGTAAGGTCTGATTATAAACATGTGCGTGGGAGAATGCACATACATGCTTGGATCGGGTCAGTGGAGTTTTTTTCATCTTTAAAGCTCAAAAACCATAAATCAAGATGAAAATACTCCAGCCAAGAGCTTTACCAATTGATACAATTTTAAAATGGGACGCTGCTAAGGCTTGGGGGAAAGCTGACATGATGACTTTTATAATAGCAGAACGTTTAAGGTTATAGAAATAAAAGGAAGAGGATGAAATCAGTCGCGTTGATCTTAGCCTGCAGGCTCTCTCAGCTAACTCGAAGCTCCAGCAATTATTTCTGCTCTGGCTTTCCCCCCTCTTTTCCAGCAGTCTGTTTGAAATGAAGCAGAACCAAGCAAGGCAAGCTTATCAGTGTCGTTAGCTGACAGGGAGCACATCACACCTGCTTTTACTTGCTAGTTTTTCAGGCACTTTATGCCACAGAAGAATGTTGATTTTGTTCTTATAATGTGTAAAGATTCATTTATTTCACCTTTTGAACTTGGCAGAGCCACTCAGTTTTGATGGGAGTTTGTTTTCATCCTGGCGTTTGGAAAACCCTGGCAATTACTGGACTGTGGCCCAAGGCTACCTTGATGAAATGTAGCAATGATCAAATCGAGCAGACGACGGATCTGGCCCAGCTGAAAAACCCAGCCTGCTGAAACCCTGTGGGACCAAGGAGAGCTTACGTGTGGCTGAGGCTCAGATGTGACAGTGTCACCTTGGTCATTGTACAGCTGCTGTTGGAGAGGAGTGTCCGAAGGATGCTCACCAGAGCACCAGGCAACAGTCAGGGTTTGCAGCCCTGCAGTAGCACTGGAAGGGTCCTGGGTAGAAATAATAGCAAGGATAGATCCAGAAAGCTTCTCTTTGTACTTATGTGCTATCTTTGGGATTTTAGCTGTGGCTGAGTTTTTTAATTTCTTCTTAGAGAAAACCATGAATATTATAGTTGTTGCCTAATGTGTATTTAGCAGCTCCTGCATGTCTTGCTATGTAATTGTATAAGATTAGGAGGATCATAATATAAGAGCTCTAACCCATCTTTTCTGAAGACCTGTTCCGGTCTGTGGTACAGATAGGTCATTCTTTCCATGCCTTCCAGCCAGGCTCATCTAATCACACTGCCCGAAGGGCAAAGGAATTCATTCACCCAAAGGGTCCCATTACAAGATATTCTGTCATCTCCATTTTAAACCTGTGAAAGCCTTATTTTGAGTATCACTGCCAAATGTGGTAACAGGAGTCTTGCACAGCTGAAGAGAGCTCAAGTATCTGGATCTGTAATATGTAATTGTTCTTACACAGACCTACTTTCAGTTGCACAATTATGCTTGGAGGATTTGAGCTTGTAGCATTGAAAGTAGTAGGACCCTCTCTGCTGACTTTGAATGAGCACAGCTCAGACCTTCACTAAAGCAGCTCTCAGGCAAAAGATTTCAAATGTTTCTTGCAGCTATTGTTATTTTCTAGCCAAACAACATACCAGTGACAAATTTGTAACTATCAAATGCTTTCAGACCACTGACTAATAGACAGACACATCATGTCTGAATTCCAGGTGCTCTTACAAAGCTAGCACTGCATCAGAGCTTTACTTTCCAGGCACAGGCAAACAGGTTTTCAATATATCCTTTCTGATGTGTTTCTTTCACATTTGGTCTGTGGATGTGATTCTCATAGAAGAAATTCCGAATAAATCTAGACCACGAGTCTGTAATATGATCACACCTAATCACACACTCTAACTTTTGAAACCTAAAAGCCAGTGAAAGTGCGGACGTAGAAGCATTTCTGGTAGTTGTTTACAGAGAGAACAGATAAATATTATATACATATTAATTAATTTGGTGCACCAGAGGTGGAATCGTTGGCACAATATATGGTATGTCAGTGAATTACTGCAATCAGATCTAAATTACAAACCTAAGTTCAGGTTATTCCTAGAAGTGAGGTGAACTAATCAAGGGCTGGACTGCACCATTACATGAAAGCCTTGTGTCACCCTTGAAGCAGACAAAGGGGAACCTGCCTGCCTAAATTACCTTTTCCTTCCTCCACTTTACTGAGGTGTAGCCTGTGATAGATCCTGCCACAAGGTACGTTCTCTGGTGCCCTATAGGGGAATGGAGGGTAGAGGGAGAAAGCCTCGCACACCATCAGGCTTTGCTACGTTGCAAGCAATCCCTGTCCTCCTGGGCAAGGATGGAGAGAAAAGGAAGGCTCAGACCCTTATTTTGAGCTAGGTTTGCTTAACTGTAAGAAAAAGGGCTAGGAATGTCCTCAGAGAGGTGTCTATTGAAAAACCTCGGCTCCAGGGTGGGATGCCAGAAAAGGCTGTGCTCTGCGTGGGAAGGATTTGGCCCCTTGTCTTAATTTGAGCAGTTCCTATGACTCCACCTAATGCTTATTTTCCTGAATCCAGTGATAAATATCTCGAAGAACTGTATGACAGACACACAGCAGAAACAATTTACATGCTGCTTATAGTATCATGAAACAAAAACAGATTCTCTGCAAGCTGTTTTCTTTATCAGCTGTTCTGGGAGGATTTTCTTGTGTTTCAAAACACATTCCTGTTTCTTAAAGTGCCATACAAGTATTTTTAACAAACCTGGATAATTTGCTGCTTTATTTGTTTAATTGTCAGGATCAGGAAAATTTAAAAAAAAACAAACTAAAAAATACTTATTTTAACAGATGATCATTCAAAGTATTACTTAATTATTATTATTCATCCATATTACGAATTAATTATTTTTCTATTTGTAAGGTATTTTAAAGTGATTCAATCTGAAACATTTAATCCAAGAATATTTCAAATTGCACCATTAAAGATGTGATTGTGGATGTAACATGCAGTTTAACAACAGGAATTCCCTGGTTGCTTAATTTCTGGAGCTTTGCACATTCTCTTTAATGACTGGTTTGTAAAGTGCACAATTTTTACTCTCTCCTTCCCCCACAATTTATAAGGGTTCAGGTTTTCTAGACTATGTGTAAAGGTTAAAGAAACTGTAAATGTGCAAGAAAGCTTTATAAGATTGCTACTATTCCACAGTCAGCTGTAACTGTCCAGCATAATACATTACATCAGGCATAAAATATGCTCCTATGTGCCTCCATGGATTATGTGTTGACGAATATTTATTATATCTCATTATTGCAAAATGTTCATGTGAAAGTATCTGATTGACAATTATTTTATTGCTGTTTATTTGTTATCATTTCTGCTTTGGCAGGGGCTTGAAAACTGACATGCATTTTCCTATTTGGCTTTGGAAAGCTTCTGCAAATTGGTTAAAAATGTAGAAATTAAAAAAAATTCTTACCCAAAGCAAAGTAATCATTGTTTGACCTTAGGTTATGTTTTGTGGTATCGTAATACCACTTCCATTATTCTCTTTGGTCTTTAGTTTATACTAATAGGCTGATATTATGCTGGGCAACTTTAATTAGGGTGTCTATTGCTTAGTAGGCAGCATTTTTGCTTTCAGGCAAGTATGACATGCTGTACAGTAGGGACTTAATTCCTGTTCAGAGAAAAACCATAATACATCTCAGTTGCCCAGTGCATAGTGAGCAGCCACTCTTAGGAGGTAAAAAAAAGGAAAGAAAGGTATTCTCTCCTAGATACAAAACACCCATAATCCCATTAATGTAAATGAGCGATTACACTTGTGCGTATCACTGGCAGAATATGCAGGAGATGTCAAAATTTTAGATGCAACAGAAATAGCACATAGTATATCATCTAATGAAGACCCCAAATATTCTTGTGAAGGAAGTTCTGTGCTACCGTCAACTCTGAATCTCTGGATTTTTATTTTTATTGTCTCATTAGAATTGCAGGAAAAGTAGTCACTAAGGCTCTATTGCTATATTAATAATTTTTTTTACCTTCAGTGTTCGTTTCATGGCTTTTTAGATTTGCCTTGCAAATGCAAGCTCAGATTTACTGTGAATGACTTTAATGAAAGGTGAGTTTGTTAGACGATGTTGTGGGTGCACATATATTTCTGGAGATCTTTTGTTGAAATGTTACAGTCCCTAGAACACATCATACAATCCAATATCAGTGTTACTGACATATCTGTGAAAACAATCACAAAGATAAAGAAGGTGCTCCATCATATGTTCATTTCCATCAAATTAATAATACATGAAGTTCATATAATACTAAATGTCAATTATTTATTTTTTGTATATGCAAAAGCCAAGAACAACTGTGCAGGAAAAATTCTTGTTGTCAGAAAATGAGAATATGAATTTAAAAGATCCCTGGTAATCATTCCATTTTGAAATATTAATTATTATTTTTACCATATAGCAGAAGATATTATAAAAATAATTGCTTATACTACACTCAATCTGACATTTTGTGAAAGCAGACTGAGATTTATACTTCAGTCCTTTCAGAATATACATAAGAAAAAATTAAGGTATATATTACCATATTCCTGACCTTTATATGAAAGGAATAAAGGCATATTTGAGTGAAACCAACCAGTGATTTTCAAGTTATAGTAAGACATTAAGACCGGGAAAACTCAGGTGAAAAGAAAAACACTGTAAACATAATGAAGTTATTGATTTTAATTTTATGGGTTTCTCATTGAAGAATGAAGCATCCATATAGGACAGCTGATACAGAAAAGTAAAAGAATTGGAAATCTAGAGCAGATCCAGCAGAGGAGGGTGGTGGTTTTTATTTGGTTTTTATTTTTTTTCAATAGCTTTAAGATAAATAAATTCCAATTTTTCATATGCTTGACTAGGAATAAAAAAACAACACACAGGTAGCATTAACTTGGTTGTATTCCCACAAGTGTATACGTTTGGATGTATTTCTCATTGGTGTTCAAGCATATACATGTTGGCCAGTTTAGCCCATTAACCAGTGAAAATTAGTTATTTTGAAGATCCAGGCTCCTTTCCTGGATCACAAATAAAAGGAACCACACAAAAGCTCACACCTATGGGAAGTTGAGGGGTTTAGAGTAATTCGGTGAACATTCCCTAGATTCCTACATGATCTTAATCTCAGACGTCATTTAGTTTCTTTATGCCAGTAAAGTTTAGTATTATCTGCAACTGAAAATAAAAAGGTTTTTATAACATTAAAAATTTTTAGTTCTGATATCAAAGAAAAGCTATGAAAAAACTTAGGATCCATAGTAAAAATAAAAGCCTGAGCTGCAATAGGGACATAAGAACATAAAGGAACTGGAAATTCTGGGGTGTTTT
Source organism: Phaenicophaeus curvirostris (assembly GCF_032191515.1). Lineage (NCBI taxonomy): Eukaryota > Metazoa > Chordata > Aves > Cuculiformes > Cuculidae > Phaenicophaeus > Phaenicophaeus curvirostris. Next base: position 15,619,579 of record NC_091405.1, read on the forward strand.
TTCCCCTTTTTTTTGCCGTGTCTCTGACTTAAAAAGCGATTTGCTTTATCTCTGCGCTTTCGTCTTGTATCTCTACAATAGTGCTGTAAAGATTAATCCATTAATGATTGTAAAGTGCTCATATTAGTAGTGGTGTCGTAGTCATGATAGTCTTAGAATAAAAGTGAGGCAAGATGTTTAAGAAGATTCAGTATCTCTTATTAGTTATAGGCATTATAGACATTGTAGTTACAGTAGACATAATTATGGATTAATATGGATATTATAAATATTTCAAACAATTCACTGCCAGCAAAAAAGGATGGCTGTGTTTAGCCAAAATGTACGTACATTTGCATCTGTGGATCTTTGCTATTGTACTTAAGGCTTTTGAGAAACAGTCTAAACTGGGATGCTCCTAAGTAGGAAAAGAATATCCTCAAGTGGCATTTTTCTTCTCATCAAATAAAGGAATGCTATTTCGTGGATCTTTGCCAAAAGGTATTAAGATAAGTTGTCATGACTTATTTACATTATCCTTGTGTCAAGGAGCTGTAGTTATGGACTAAAATGTTTCTTTGGACTCAAGAACATCATTGTGCTTGGTGCTGTTACAAACACATGGCGATAAAGCCAGGTTAGTCGTGAAAACAGATACACAGCCAGGGCTAAGGGTCAGAACATAGGCAGAGGTCTTAGCACAGCTAAGCCACCGAGGAGCTGTCACATTCTGTATGGGTGCGATGGCAAAGAACAGCTTTAAGAAGGAATTTGGTGGAGACCTCTGCTCTCTTGTTCTTCTGAAGGCGAGCTCGGTGCTGTGTAGGTGAGGAATTCTTTGTGAGTGCCTAGCCCTGTGTGACTGATGAGGTGCATTTGGGGCAGGAGGGTTGCACATCGGGGTCTGATGGCAAAGATACAGCTTCTACAGCGACAGGAACGGAAGGACTCACTGTGGAGGGACAGCTGGAGTAACTCACATACAGACACTGCCTCCACCTTCTCTGCCAGGTTCAGTTTTGGCTCTGGAGGCTTGAGGAGCAGATTCTATAGAAACGTGATTTCCCTTTAGGTACTGAGACAACTAAAATAGCTCCTGGTTATTTATAGTTTATTCCAAGTACAGCCACAGGGTCCGATGCTGCAGTCTTTCCATGCACAGTTAATCAGGGCTCCGTCGAAGGGTTTTGCAGTTGTGAGCAGGACCACAGACTGGCTGCTCACTGGCTGGTTGAATGCTTGGTGATATTCATCAAGTTTCTTGTGTGAAGGAGCATGACACAGTAACTTCAGGGATTTGTGAGAGAAGGAGATAGTGCAGGGTCACTGGTCTGCCCAGCTTCTTTGATGCTAGGGTGTGAGCCACTCAGAAAATACAGTTCATAAAGCCATGATGGCATTTGAGATGGTTGAAAAGCTTCCAGTTGTCTGTTATTTGTGATGTGGAACTGCTTTTTCTTAATAAAGCAACTTGTTGGTAGGATGCGGCAGTGCAGCTTGGGGTAGGTGTTGCGAAGGGCAGAATTGCTGGGTAAAGCGGAGCCCTCTTGCAGCATCTGCTCTAACTGTCATTAATGAAACAGTATTTCAGCAAGACATCCCATGAGACTTCTTTCATTATACAGTGAGTCTCATTTTCCTCCTTAAGAACTTTAACTTGGCTGGAGAAGGGTAACCGTGCTGTGGTTGAGGAAGAGCAGGCTTAATTCCTTACTCCAGTCATGATGGATTTTCCACCTACTCATGCCATTTAAGAATTACTGCCCTGTCACTGCTGATTTCAGTGGGTTTCTTCTGATTTGTACTATTCAAAAAAGGGAAACGAATTTATAAGATGATACATCTGGAATAATTGTAAGGAACACTCTTTCTATAAAGATTATCTGTATATATTCAGAAAATTTGTGTTCCTAAATGAGAATGTGTAAATTTTTTATAATTCTAATTATTTTGCTTCTTTTAAAAAGAACTCTTTTCACAAGCATTGCTATTGAGAATTAAACTGAAAATATCACCTCTTACAAATGTTTGCATGAAACTATCGGACTGACAAAAATAACATTTTTTTCTGAATACGTTACAAATTTTCTACATCAGATTTCCCTTTTTTTTTTCCTGCTTTCTCTCCTTGATAATTCACACAAATTATTGGGCCCCGTGACCTCTGACTGTGTGGATTCAATCCAAAGCACCAACCATCTGAAACACTGTAGTAGGCTGGCACAAAAATGACCCAATACCCAGCTGGAATGGACTCTGCAGCCCTTTGGGAGTGGATCTCAGGCACTCGCTGTGGCAAATACTTTCAGTGCACGTGCTTGTGATCATTTGTTACAGTCTGCAGCTAGGAAAATCTTTTCCACAGGAATTATTATTAACACTGCAGACCCACAAAAAAAAATATTTTAAATCTAATTTTTAAACCAAACTCTCATCCACACAAAATTGCCCAGTTTATCAGCAGGAGAGGGGCTTTCAAAGCTGTTGGTAGTTTTGGGTTATGAGTGGCTTAAAAATTACTAATATAACATAACTTTTTAAAAGTTATGGATGTTATGGATTCTTTTTATATGCCTATATGTTTCGAGTCTCTAAGTTCTTTTTTTTTAAGTTCTTTATTCTACCTGTTTGGACAAGCAGGTCCAGCAGGTCTGGCTGGGGCCAGATCATCAGATAATTTAGATTTTCTCAGCTGCAGAGTTCTAATCTGAAAAACCTTTTTCTGAAATGTAAAATTCCAATTCTCACACAATCATGTGACTCCAGAAGTTCAACTACAAGAATAACAAATATTGCAAGACCCATGATAAAAAATGGTAAGATTTGCAATATCAACTTAATCTTCTTGTCTGAAAGCATTACCTGGCTTGGCTTTTCAGAGCAGTATATGTGCTCCTGAGCTTTGCTGAAGGCTATGGCAAAGCAGCTCACTGTAGCTCCGTAGGACCTGATAAAGTCAGGGTACAGATGAGAAAGCAGCTGTAATCTGGAGCATGCGTGCTGAAGGAGGGCAGCAGCAAACTCAGGTAGTCCTGTTTCTGTCCAGAATTTCCTGGACTGAAATATATGCTCATGTGTCGCACAGATGGTCTGTACATTTGCTGTAAATCCGTGGTACACGAGACTTGCAATACGTGTTCTATGCAGTTGGTGGGTGCTCGTGCTGTACCGTTGACCTGTACTTGTTGGGAGCTGTTTGTTTGGCATTTCTGGATGTCCACGGGCTTGGCAGTCGTTACTGTTCTGACTAGGTTGCCAGAAATCCTGGAACAATGTCCACAATCTTTAAATTCAACTCAAGCAAGATTTCCAGGCAGAAAAGAGATGTCCATGGCAACACCGTCATACCCTGACATAAAGTCTTACAACACCTGGTAAATCTGTTCATACTTTTCGTGTATTATTAGTATTTTGAGGCAAAAAAAAAAAAATCACGGTGAATATTGCAAAGATAAGCTGCTATGCAAATATCCACAATTTTTAATCTGAAGTGACCTTGTAGAGTGAGTGTATTTGTGCATTACCTGCTCTCAAAGGACATTGTGCCAGGCTCTGGTGCATGCTTCTGGCTATACATAGTTCTAGCAGTGATTTGGGGCTTCTTACTTAAGAAATTTTTCCCCTCCCCACCAAACAAATAGTTTCCTGTAATTTTGAAGGATCTTTTCAATCCAGAATGAATGGGTCTTTCTGTAATACCTCTAAATTGCCTCTGAGTGTCTCTATAGTTCATGTCCTCCTAGAAAGCAGCCAAGCAGGAATAATGCAAGAGAAATGAGTCACTGAAATTTATTGGTGTCAGCTTTGGTTTTGTATTCATAACATCTTTTACTGTTATTTTTAAGGATATTGCAGACTGAAACAAGGGAGGATCAAGTGTCCCAGTTGTGTTTAAAGGAAGTAAATCTTTAAGAAATTATTGTGGAACAGATGTTAAATAAATGATTTTGAGTTAAGAACTGTGATAGAGAAGTGTACGTAGGGAGACTCTTTAATAGCAAAAATCTTACTTTGACTTAGACATATAGCTGATAAAGAGAAATCAGACTTTTCTTGTTATGACTACATAATGCAGTAATTTAACATAAACGTAGAAAAAATGGATTGTTGCGTCTCCAACACGAATAGGATTTTACACCAATAATCACTTATTGTAAAAGAACATCACAAAATCTGTTCTGGCCTGTCAGGTGAAGAGGTTCATAAGGTGTTCAGGTTGGAATTTCAGTGGCTTTTGGTTATACTCAGCACTGAGATAGGTGTGCTGACAAGGGTGGGTAGAACTGGGAGTTGTCTATATCTCTATCAGAGTGGAAATCAGACTTCGAGGACAACTATTTACTCTCTGACTATTGATGAGGCTTTAACACATATAATATCTATATAAAAAAGAAAATATTGCACACGTGATTTCTAGGAGTGACCTATACATATGATCACACAGAGTAGTATATAATTGAGGTAAGTGGTGTAATAAATAACCAAACTCCTTTTTACAGGAAAAAAACCAAAAAAAACATTAAGTAGGCAAGAGTTTGTCTCAGAGTTGCACTACTTTTTTTTAGTTCTGCACCATAATGCATATATCCACATACATGTGAGGGTTCACAGCTTTGAAACTAAAGTTTTTCTGGTTTTCAGTCTTATATAAATAAGCTTATCAGGAAGACTTTTGATGACCCTCCTGCTTCAGGGCAGTTCAGTACAAGGGCAACACTTATGTTGTGAGCCCTTCACATACCTTATACCTTACAACTAAACCAACCATTCACAGGCATAGCAGCAAATCTTTTGTTTGCAGAGGCAACTGAAATATTCACAAAATGGAATTTCTTTTTATTGAAATGTTTTGTTGCTGCTGTATTACATATTGACTCACTTTTGTGTCATGAGTTGTATACAAAGATCACTATGGAGAAAAATGAAAGCTGAATTTCTGCTTCTTGGTCTGATGTTTACAGTAGAACTATTTCCCAACCTCAAAAGCGAAGCCTCTTCTGCACACAAAGAACAATTAATGCATTCAATCCAACCTGGAGATTGTAAATACTTTTGTTGTTAAAGCTAAATGAACAGTGTTATGGCATAAAGGGGAATACAAATCCAGAATAGTTTACCTTTTACATGGTAGTAACGTTGGCTACAGTATATACACAAAGAGAGGGGTAAAGTTATAGCTTGTTTCACTCTGATGATGAAGGTCCAGGACTTTCAGATTATAAGACAGGATAGCAAATAATTTTAAAATGAAAGAACTACATATTCATTCATACCAAGGATACTTATGTACCCTTCACTGAAGAAAGTAATTTGACCTGTAGTATGTAAAAAGGCATCTTGTTCAGCTCTCTTTCAATGAGCACTTATTATGAGGCTAGAGCTATGCTAACAGTTTTATGTACTGGTCAAATGGGAGCAACAATGTGGCTGAAGAAAATGAGATTTTAGGGTCCTAGACCTTAGGAAATTGTTTTGTTTTGCCCATATCCTGCACCCAGTGCATACTGCATGTATGAGAACTTTCTGGCATTCTCAGTGATCACAGAGTTTTGCCTGTGGAGATAAGAATAAAAGATTTTCTTGTGTTAGAATTATCTTCCATCATGTGGGGCAACTGTTTATTCTACTAGATCGCCCCTCTTAGAGAACTCACCCAAGGCACTAGGCATGGTTGACATACCCTCTTTCCTCTGATGTCCCACAAAGGGATTGCTGCAGGTCACTGGTGAGGGGGTGGAATGTCTTGAGGGGTTGTTACTTTTGCTTGTATAAACACATCTGTCTTGGCAATGGTCTCTATTTGTGTCCCCAGCATAGGTTACTTGTGCCTGGAGAAGAGGAGCCTGTAAACAGAAAGGCAGCTCCACACCAGGCTTCCTGCAAGCACAATTTGAGTACATGTTCATCTCACTGCTGAGGTGTTTCTGTGTATTTTCTGTGCATTTGGACTTTTCCTAATGTACTAGAGTTAATTGAAGCTATAGCCCACACACCTCCTTTTCAGTGCAATTTGCCTCATGAAAACCTACAGTTTGCATGTGACCAATCTCTTAGTCACCTGGGCTGTGAGAAGAACTATGTGTGCACTTTTAGGCTGTGTAATGCACTTACAAAACATCGTGACTCAGGCATGGATTTGAAATGGAGAAAAGTGAATTATTATTATCTGCCGGATGATAACTGCATGTACATGCCTATTTGAAAAGTTTTCGTTGTGTTTTCAGAAGCCACCAGCTGTTGATCAACTCGGCTTAAAATCTATGCTAAGCATTTCTGAGGCTGACTTGTAGAATTCCTGAACGCTAAGCTCTCCTACGTGAGTTGAAAACTGTTCTTTAATTTATTCTTTTGTGGGAATTCTTTGTGTGTGCAAACACTGTAAGTTCACAAGCAGGATTTGTGAGAACCAAGAAGCAGTTTGGATGTTCAACTCCTTGATATGCTCGTGTGAGCCAATGGCCCTGTCCTGCACGGTACAGAGGGCTTTTACATCCTCCCTTGAATGGCTGTTGAAAGCAATGGAAAATGTAATGGGTAAGGGGCTTGGTACTTTAAAACAGGAGGCCTAATTTGTGCATGCTAAGGCAGTCATCCAGTAACAAAGTAAACATGTCAGAGATAAAATTGGCAAGATGCAAATTGTAAAATCGGTGAAAGAATTTCCAAGAGCACTTCTGTATTCTACAAAGAAAAAAAAAACACAAAACATTCAGACACAGACTAAAAATTTGTCATAATGTAATTTATAGTCTACTACATTATGATGCAAATTTTTTTTTCTAAAAACGCAAAAAAGACATACTAAATAAATCTGCAAAAGGAATAGTTACTTGCCAAATGTAAGGTTTGAAACACAAATCATTTGATTACAAAAGAGCACTTGAAGGCACTGATGTGTCTTATTTGCTTTGCCTTTGCGTAACTTTGCGTAACCCAATTGACATTTCTTAATTTGCTATTTTAAGAAACTCCCTCCAGGGCCAAGCACTTTCTTTCCAGATTTCCTCCAAGTACAAATTTTTCTATGGCCAGTTCTAAGCTCTTGACACAAGTTTAACAATAGTAATACAAATATGTTACTATAAGAATCCCATGCCCTTTAATTTCTCCCTTTCATCACTTTGCAAAACCAGGCAGAAAACATGAGCCTATGCATATGGGATTTTAAAGAGGCAAAGATGGAGCCACGTAGAAGAGATGCTGCTGAGGCACCGGGAAATCTCAGGGCCAGCATGCGCACGGCTGTTTTGGGAAGGCACTTTAGGCCGTATGTATTCCAAAACTTTTTTCCGTCTACATCTTGAAGTCTTGATTTCATTCTTCAGATTTCTTCTTTAGAGCTGGGCAAAAGGTGATGAGTTAGAAGCAGCTGATAATAATACTGCGATTGTGTGAAAAAAACAGGGAGATACTTTATATTTTTAACAACATTGCAACTAACATTGGGACATTCTTATTTATTTTGACCTTGAAGGATTATTTGTGGAGTAAGGAGTCTTTCTATGGGTCTGTCTGAACATGAAGCAAAACGGAAGCTCCGAAAACTGAGACTTTGGAATAAGTGAGATGATTTTTGCAAGATTACCCACAGCTGGCTCTGCTACTGCCTTTTTTCATAACGTAATGCTTGCTTGCTGTCTTACTTAGCCGAAATTGGTATGCAAAAAAAGATGCATCAAAGTCAGCAATTAAAGTGACTTTATCTAACTTGTTCAGACAGTTGAAGTAGCTGTGTTTGATTTTGCTTAGGAAATCATTAGCACCTTAACAGAAGGCAGGAAACTTTGATCAAGATATGATAGATGCACATCAATATAATGCATAAAGATTTTATTTGGCTGTGGTATTGACACCTGGTAAAAGAACTGGCTTGTACCCAGTTCTCTTGGAAAGTTTGCATAATTGTTCAATACTGGCCTAGTGTTTCACATGGGAAATAGCAGAACCAGCAGTCAGGTTATGTTTTATATTACTTTTTTTTTTTTTTCCTGCAGAGACTGTTTATCTGTATTCCAAGGGATTATTTATGAGTAGGTTGTTAACCAGATCCAGTCAGTGGGATATTCCAGTAAGCGTAGAACGGACCAGGGACACGTGGTTTAGGAACATGGAAACAGCCAAGTTGTGAAATTCAATGGACACAGCAGGTCAGAGCCAGCCCAGGAGCTTTCCCTCCACCCACCCACCCCCTATACACTTGACTTAATAAAGATCACTGTCTGTCATATCTCCTGACACAACGGTGCATGTTTCTTCATTGTATTTTGTCAGGATTATCTGGTTTAATTTAAACACTTTTTATTTTCCTAAGTCAATGGCTTTGACAGAGCAGATGAGGGAGCAGACAGAAGGATCAGTGAAGGTGAGCAGCAGAGAGGAGATGCCTATCACCTCCTCGTCTCTGCTGCAGCCAAAGACCAGACATGAAAAGCACTTTTTCTCTAGCTAAGCTTGGTTTAGTTGCCTTGCAGTGCCATAGCAAATTAAATTCATATCCTACCTTAATCCAGAATTAATTCCATAGTTACCTTCTCAAGTTATTTTCAGGATTGAACACCAATGCCTGGCTAAAAGATGCTCGCTGTGCAAACTGTCTATCCCTGTCATAGTTGGGATAAAAGGGCTGGAGCTACCAGGGCCCTGAGGACACTTGGAGGTCTCAGTGGCCCTATCCAGCCCCACCTGGCTTCTCTCCACACCTCCCAGCCCAGGTTCAGCTCAGCCCTCGGCTCTAAGACGTGTGCAGATAGCCTTGCCAGAGCTTAAAAGGAGGGTAGGTTTAGGTGAATAGGCAGGTTGGTGGGGATAGTTATGGTATTTAATAGAAGAGAGGCTTTAAACACCTTAGCAAATTTGTCAGTGTGTGAAGTTATACAGCAGTTTGATGACTTGTTCAGTTTTGAATTTACATTAGGCTGAACTCTGCAGAGCATTGCAAGGGAGTAAAATTCTAGGCTCGCTGCAGTCAGCAGGAGTTGGAACTGCACTGCTCAGCTCAGTAGTACACGCATCCTTTTCTAGATTTAGCCCATTCCCAATAGGTGCAGATAATATTATTTACTCAGGTGGATTTTGTAGTGTTTATTTATAACATCTATAATGCACTTTTAGGATTAAGATTCCAGCATGTCAAATTCTATGAGTTTCTCTATGTCTTATGTTAACTGATGCTTTTCTTGGACCTCAGCTTTGAGACTGAATTTAAAATACATACAGAGAAATGTGTGGCCTACCTCATTGTGGAGAAAAGTGTAAAATAATTTTAAATATAAATTCTAGTGTTAGGGAAGGAGGAACAAGAGCCAGGATTTTTTTCAGGGAGTTTCTGATTTTTGAGGCAATGATTAAAGGGACCATAGTAGCGTTGTGATCAACAGAACCCAGATACCACAATGAGTGTTGCTTAAGATTGAGAATCCATATGCTGAAAGACTAGCTAGAACCAATTGTGAAAGCATGCTCAAAGGAGCAGAAAAGCTCAATAATTCAGTAAGCCTGACACCTCAAAGAGGCTAGGAATAAGCTGAATCCTTCTGTAGTAACTAAAGGAAGGCTTATATCCATATATACTGCATCTTTTTGAAGCACGTTGCAGCTCAGCTATGATGTGAGCAGCTTGACCCTGAAGAGGGGATAAGGATACATCCACACCTCCTACTGGTAACACATTCCCTTCTGCTGCCCAAAACAGGGAGGCTTTCAAAGCCAGAGAAGAGAGCCCTGGGTTACCCCAAATCCAGTGTCCCAATAATGAGAGTTAACCATCACTTGCAGTGAGAATAGTCCCGTTGTTTCCAAATCTGTGTGCACGGGTTTTTCAATCTGAGTGAGATCCGAGGCTCAGATGGAATGAGTCAGAGAATGAAAGAAAGACCAAAAGTACATTAATTATACCCCCATCCCATTTTTTTCCTCTTCTTGATTTACAATGTTTGAAGTATTGCACTTTTCTCCCTTCACGTAAAAAGCACTGAGACAGAAGAAGAGCAATAAAATATTCCCAAATAACCTGTCACATCTACAAATACTAAAATTTTAATATTTTGAGTTATTTATGTTTTGTGTGTTAACAAATAGCATTTAATTTATTCCTCTCTTTCAGCCCTCTAGCTGAAAATCTTACACTTTGCCAGTCAGACTTTGGTGCCCTCTTTCTAACAGCTTGTTTCAGGTGAGTTTCGTTGGACTAATTCAACCCTCTTCATCTGTGTTGGTTTTTTTTTAAAGAGATTCTTGATAAGACTGTCTTGATAGTCCAGTTCTGACCAAGTGATTAACAAGGAATTTTCCCTTAGTGTGCCACCTCTTCCTTGCTCTGTTTTATGAGCTTTTTTAAGCATATATCAATCAATTTAGACCTGCTAAAGGAAGATCCTGGTTTCTGATCCTGCAGATATGTGAAGGGAGGTAGGACCAGAAGGATAACATAGGCAGGGATGTATGCCTGCTTTGTTTCTTCATTCCTTCTTGGGTTTTGCCACAAATAACAGTCTAGTGAAGCTAACACATCTTTCCTTCAAATATATTTTCTCAAATATAAGTGAAAAACTCAGTTTTACAAATCATGTTTTGAAAATGCCTGTTCAGGGTGAAAAACTGTGTAGAATTGGGTCAAAAAAGGAGCAGTCCATGCTGGGTTAGATTGTAGACTTGTTAGAAGTAGACAGTATTATGCTATGACTTACTGTTCAATATTGTGTATTATGTGCTACATTATACATTAAGACATCTCAGTACCTTCTTGTTGAAAACTCCCCTAATATTTTTTCCTGATTAGGAGTTGCTGCTCTCCATTGCGAGTTCTTTGTACCTCTAATAAAGCCTGCTTTCTCCCAGGCAATCTCGAGGCATGCTGGGACCATGCAAACGGCTGCGTCCTCTCACTCCGGCGCTGGCCTATGACCTTACAAGTAGGGTCAGTCAACATGCTACAAAGCTTTCCTTGCCGTTTATCAAATAACAAAGCAAACCAAATTACATAGTTTCTATAGCAGGCCACTACAGTATGTAAACTGCAGAGCAGGCTTATGCCGCTTGCTCATTCTGTGGTGCCGACAACATGAAAGGCCCTTTCGTTCCAGCGCCTGGAGCCTGTATTTGCCTATCTCACCTATTACCAGGCAACAAAGGGGCTGCAGGGATTGAGCAAGCAAACGGAAAATGAAAATGGGAGAAAAAACAATTGCCCAGCTTCGAAGAAATGTTTGTCTAAAATATATGCAGACATGTCTCAGGCAGTTTATAGGTGCCGAGGGCCTCCTTCTCTGGCTGGGACCTGCTCTCCCTCTGCACTAGTAGAGTTAAAGAACGTCTGAGGCAATGTTTCCTTTTGCTGTATGATGTATTTATCCTCCTAAGTGGTGAAATGCTCAATAGCTGTCATGATTAATCAATTACATTAGTATTTCATCCCAGGCAGCCCCAGTCATGCATGTCACTACAGACATATTTTCAGAGATGTGGAGCAATATTGCCAGTGCTACCAAAACCAGGTTCCCTGGTTTTGGTAGCACTGGCAATATTGCTCCACATCCACAAAACCAGGTTCCCTGGTTTTGGAGTGATGAGAATGTGTCATCAAGTGAAATGTGTCATTATTGAGAAAGTCTGCTCAAAACTGCTAGTGAGTTCAGCTGTGGAGAGAGCTCCTCCTCAAAATCTAGCCACTTCATTGAAAGAAGCTGCTGCTCTTGGGTGTGGATTCCTGTTCCCCATCCATTCCCAGACCTTACAGCTTTTGCTGGTCTGCCAGGAGGCTTGGCTTGTATCAGGTGAGCACACAGTGGGTTGGCATAGACCGGTGGTCATGTAAACCATGTAAGCTAGTCCTGTTTGTTTTGCTTGAGCTCTATCAAGCACCTCTGCTAGGGCTGTGGTCATAGGCACGTAGCATTAGTCATCAGTCTGTTAATGGAGCTGGTCTCGGGGCAAACGTGTGCTCAAAGCCTAGAACTTGGGTGTTGTGCTGGCTTCTGTGAATGGTAACCTTGCTTTCTGAATGGTGGTAAAGGCTTGTGTTCCCTCCCTTTGTTCAGCAGCAGCAGTGAGACCACATCTGGAGTGCTGTGTCTGTTTCTGGGCTCCCCTGCGTAAGTCGTGTGGGTGTATTGAAGTTAGAACAGGAAAGGGCCACAAAGATGATAGAGTGTTTGGAGCATCATGTCGTGTGAGGAGAGGCTGACAGAGCTGGAATTGTTTAGCCTTGAGAAGAGAAGGCTCAGGGGGACCTCATCGGTATGAATAAATGCCTGATGGCATGAGAAGCAAAAATGGAGAACCAGGTTCTTCACAGTAATGTCTGAAAAAAAACCTAAAAAAAGAATCGTCACAGACTGGACAAACAAGACATTTTGAAATGTCTTCTAAATAAAAGGAAACCTTTTTTTTTTATCATTAGGGTGATCAAACTCTGGAATGGTTTGCTCAGGGAGCTTGTAGAGTCTCCACCCTTGGAGATACCTAAAAAGCAGCTCGACGCAGTTCTGGGCACCCTGCTTCAATTGACTCTGCTTGAACAGGGGATTGACTAGACTATTTCCAGAGGTCCCATCCCACCTCATCTGTTCTGGGTGACTCTGTGAATCAGCAGTTGCAAAGGAGCACATGGAATCTCCTCTGAATCTGAATTTCAGCGCTTCAATGTCAGTTGAAGAGATGGGAGGTACATGTGGAGGATAAGCATCAACCATTTGAAAAGGACATAGTGCTAGCACATAGTGGTATGAGGATGTCTGCATATATCCACAGAGAAACTTTTCTGACTTCTTTTTTGGGGGGATCAGCAAAACAGGTTTTTTAATGGAAGAAGCTTATCTAGGCAGAAAGTAGAGAATCCTTCTCAAGGAAACAGAAGCAAGGGGTGAGTGCAGTGGGATGAATGGTGATTGCACAAGAGCTGGCAGATGCAAGTATTTCCAAATATAATGGCATTAAGTGTTCATTGTGAAATTAGATCGGCTTTTTAAGAGCTGCAGGGTGAAAAAACACAGTATTCAGCTAATTAGACAAAGTTAAAAGATAATGTTAAACACTTTTCCTTCAAAAAGTATTTGTCTGCACTACCATGCATTTTAAAATAGAACTGCTTGAGATGGCAGTGTTATCAAGTGATCTGCCATTAAAGGAATTATAATTCAGGTCTTTTTAATTCCCTATTGTGGAAATCTTTAAATTAGAACATATCTAAACTGTACAAATCTGTAGTTCTCCTAGAACAATGCTGACACAGTTCTCTGATGTTCATTAAAAATTTTTATGCCTTGATTTCTATATAATAGAACGTGAGGAAATTTAACTATGCTTACTGGGTTCTGTGCCTGATCCAGCTAATTACTAAAGCATCTGCCCAACTTTAAATGTGTAAGTAGTTTAATCAAAGTTGCTAAGGCTACTGACATGCTTAGATGAACTGGAACCCCAGTCACTGTTCATTGTGAGTGTCATGAGTCAAAGGCTATCGCTTTTAAGAATACAAGTTAAGTAGTTAGTCATCAAAAGTATATCAAGCTGAGAATATTAAAACTGACATCAAGTGAATGGTTAGTTTTGATAACTTACATCTGTGCATTTAAAACCAGGCTTTATTCTTGCATATGCTTATCGGCTGTTAAAAGTGCATTGCTCAGCAACTTTTAGATTCTTTAATAGACTCTAGCAACAAGAAAGCTTGGTGATGAATCTCCTTTGCAATTAAAAACCTCCTATTAATCAGAGGCAAAAATGTTCTGTACTTTCAATAGATATTTTATAATCTTTAACTAACAAAGCAATTTGAATATGATTTTTTTCCCTGAGCCAGAAGAATGTAACTGCTGTAAGACAATGTTATTGAGTATATACTTCTTTTTTTTTTTTCTTAAGGTTTTTTGCCCCAGTACTGCACCAATTCTTCATCTCCTTCATAATTTGAAACAGGCATTTGGTTAGTATAGGGACTTTAATATGTAGAGAGTTGGGGTTCTTTTATTTGGATGAGGTTTGCTGTCCTCCTCCTAAAGATAGCACTCACCCAAATTACTTATTTTGCTCTTCTTGGTTCTGCTAATAGAAAAAAAATCTAGTGATTCTTAAATGTGTGTTTCCCTACAATCTTATATAAGGATATAAGTGTGTACTGGTGTAGCTGTTAAATTAAGGGCCAGAAGCATTAAGTAATTTGATTCTAAAATGTACTTGTCTATCCCTGGGGGCCATGGGCAGGCTTTCAGTGTTTAGTATAATATTTTCAGTATTTGCTACAAACATAGCCACCACAAAACAAATCTGAAAATAATTCTACAACTCATTCCACATGTCTGCGATTCCACACATAATCTGCGCATGGGGAAACAATGAACTGCTCCTCTCAGACCTGCTAGCATAGTAGAGCTCAGCCTTGGGGACAAATCTCTGTGATCAGACTCACCCCATGTTCAGGGCTTTGAAGAAGGTGCCGAACTGTCTCGCAATCTGTGCACCATAAGGAGCTACTGAGATGCATTTGTTCAGATAATTAAAAATATGTTTTCATGCAGTAGTTGTGGGGTCATGTACTGCCATTCAAATATTTGATTTCATAGAATTAAACAGTGTGTTACTGTTTCTTACAAATACATTCTATCTTAGGAATTTTATCTCATTTCTTTTATTTGGAACCTGTCTGGAGAATATTGTGGCTGGCATGGAGGTTAGTTACAAGCTTACTAGAACTTTTTTTTTTTTTTCCAGAGTTGTAAAGGGATTTTCTTAGCCTGTCTCAAATTAATAGAGTGCACTTGAAAGAAACTTGCAGTTCTCTCTTTGTCTGCTGACGGTAAGACTCCCACATGCTTCTGTAGAAACTACTCTGGGAGTAGAAATGAAAAAGATGTTGTTAATGCTGTGGGAAAACTTGCATATCTGGAAAAAAAAAATCGAAGAACTGCCTTTGTAAAGGATCTACCCAATGTACTCCTGACTAAATTGGTCCAAACATAAATAATATTACTAGTCAAAAACATCCCAAACCAATTGTTTGTCGATATTTTGTATTATTTCCTATCTCAGAACAGCTGCACAATAATTTTCCAATGTGTTTACATATCAGAAAAAAAGGACTGAGGATAACACTTCATCTATGATTTTTTTTTAATCTTTATCAGATATAATCTTTAATGGAATTATTCAGTATTTTCTGAAGAAAAAAACCCATGTCCTAGACAAATGGTACTTGCTTTGGGACTGTTTTTGTTGTTATTAAAATAACAAGTAAATAGAATCAGAGCTCCATGAAGTTTCAGTTGGAAACAAAAGAAATTATAAGAATTTGCTTTTTTTACTAAAGCTAGATTCTATCAAACTGGAAATGGTTTCTGAATAATGTGAAAACAGCATAATGCAAACTTGCACAGTGTGTAAATAACTCTTGATTAAGTTCCTGTTTTCCTTTTTTAAAACATATTGTCTTGGGACAGAAGGGCAAATTCTACTAAGCAGAACTACCTTCACCTTTATGTGATATGGATGGAATTTAAAGTAGCCCGAAGTGTTCTTCTTGTGCTACTTATTTAAAGCATTTATACATGAATAAAAAACGTTGAGATGAAACATCACATATCTAGAGCAGCCTGTCTGCAGTAAGAATAATATTGATTGCCATGGCAGAAAACTGTGATGCCAGGTCACCTTCTAGCCATTGATTGTCTTCTTCCAACCTGCCAATGGAGACTGCGTTAATTGTGCTGCTGAACTTAGCAATTTCTTTTGGTTTTGCTATTTTACCTAAAGTGATTGAAATGTAATAGCCATTAAAAAAGACTTGAAATAGGAGCTAGAGGATTTAAAAAGAAAAATGTTTTTTAGATGCTGATTGACAACATTAAATAAAATTAGTGTCATTACATTTCCCTCAGCAAGACCTTGCCAAATTTGAGACCATGGACACAAAATGACAGGAAGAAATGTAATGGGCTGCTAGGGAAAGATTCCTGGAACATGGCAAAAAAAAACCAGGAGCTGGTCTGCAGCCCTATGTAAAATACTTTATTTTGGCAGTTTGTTTCAGTTAAGGCAAGGCTTGCTGGCATTTACCTGTCTTTATTGCACATGTACTTCAATGCTTACACACTCATTCTATTTAATCAGTGGTGTTTTGTTTTTTCACAAACACACACATCTGTAAATATACACATACATAAAATGTATAACAACATCACAGTCTGTGACTCTAATATGATGTTTTTTCCAGTTCCTGAAATACTAATGATAAATGAGAGACTGTTTATTTTTTCACAGTTTGCAACAAACCAATTTTTACATTCACATGTTACTGAACTAAGTGGTGAACTCAGCTTGTGATAACAGTCCTGTTGTACCATGTAGCTTGAGTGTATTCAGATGCCTAAGTTCTAGCTTAAGATGCAGTGAGAAGCTGTAATTATAGGCAAGGGAAAAGGAAATAGAGGTTGCTTGATTGTTTTCAGCAATATAGCCCATCCATTAACCCTGACTTATGTGTGGATAGTATGTATGGGCAGCACTGCAGAGCAGAAACCTCTCCTCAAACTGCAATTGTGCTGTCGGAGAAAGACATTGAGTTTTCACGAAGGAAAACTCTTGCCATCCTAGGTTCTAACATTGGCTGGTTTTGTGCTCACATCGAGGCGTTTGTGTAGGTCTCTGCTTTTAATGCCTGAATTGAGTGGTGAACAAGCCACCAATAGCCATTTCCTGCTCCCCTTCTCCAGCTGGCCTGCCAAGCTGCCCTTGTTCCACTGCCCTCAAACAAATATCACCTCTCCAAACAAATTTGGAAACTAGACCTTTGTCTCTATTCCTCTTTCAAATTCTCAGCCGCTCATTTCAGCTGCGATAAGAGCTGGTTCCTAAACCTAACAAGTACTATTAAGTATCAGCAGCATTGGCATGTCTCATTTGAAAATATTGAGGCAGTCATAACTCCATGCAGCAATATAAAACCCTGTATTTCTTTAGCTATTGGTTTTATTGAATTATGTACAATGTATGTACAATACAGTATTGATGTTGCTTGTTACCCAGTTTCTTAATGTAGGAGCATTTGACGTACATTTTGTAATACTAAGTATGCTTATAGCTCATCTGATTCTCAATATATTTAATGGTTTGCAAAATAAGGAGAGTAGATAGCATAAATTTTTCTCTTTAAATGCACTTTTACATAGAGGCCAGGCAAGATTTCAAACAGCACTTGCTCCACTAATAGCGTAAATCCAGGTACCTAACACATGCCAGAAAAAGAGCATCTGTAAATGTTGTTACAGGGAGATAGATGTACCGTGAAGTTTCTGATATGAGGGT
This sequence comes from Phaenicophaeus curvirostris, assembly GCF_032191515.1. Taxonomy (NCBI): domain Eukaryota; kingdom Metazoa; phylum Chordata; class Aves; order Cuculiformes; family Cuculidae; genus Phaenicophaeus; species Phaenicophaeus curvirostris. Next base: position 15,636,853 of record NC_091405.1, read on the forward strand.
TAGGGTTAGGGTTTTGGGGTTTTTTTTTAGCAGAAATCTGGCCACATGGATTGTGGATAGGTGGAAAATGTAGAGTTAAAGAGCTGACAATTCAAGTTGTGGCAATAACAGTTCCAAGACCCAATCTGAAAGGCCACATCCCCCCTTAAATGGCTTGAAATGCAATGCCTTTCATAAATATGCCAGGAAAGAAGCAATTCTCCTCATCCCTGCCTTGATGACTAGGTGGAATATTCCTCTGGGAAATTTGTCCAGTGAGACCAGTTTCCAGTTTGGTGCTATAGGCCAGATATATCTGGTATATTGACATTTTTTTCATAGTCTTTTCTCCATTGATCATAAACCAAATGTTAGCACCTTTGTATCTGTCCTTCCTACGGGCAGCTGCAGCTTTGGTGTGGTGTCTTGTTTAGGAACAGCTGCCCAAGTGCCACAATTCGCTCGTTCCTTCAAATTATACACACTCTTTCAGAAACTAATATTTTCTATTCTCTGACACAGGATTTATAAAATAAAAATGAGCACAGTAGTATTGTTATCTGAGAGGATCAGATGTGTCATGTAAGCTGTAGAGATGGGCACCTGCAGCCATCAAATATTTAAGACAACATCTTAGGATAAAACGTAGCACATTTTTCTAATTTTAAAATCCCTTCCTACAGTATAAAACAGATCCTCATAGATACTTAGTTTCTAAAGGAAAGAAGACTTAAAATTACATTTGAGAATTCTCCACCTATGCTTTTGCTGTTTAAATGTGTGTTTAAAAATAAGCAAGAACACTTTTCCCCAAACTTCAGAAGATTTCTTACCTTTATAGGATAGCTTTTTCAGCACAACTCAACCACTCCCTATATTCCTTGAATTTTTTACAGCCAACAATTTTGTACGTGGATAAAGTACTAAACAAGCATCATTACAGTGTTATACGCAGTTCTCTGTGGGAGCATAAATTCAGAATTAACATCATACTAAAGAGTAGCAGAATGCATTTTAATGAATGTCCCAAACAACTTCAGTATCCAGTAGCCAGACAGAAATAAAATTTATATGTACTACAAGATGTTATGAACATTTCTATTAAAAGCAATAAATGGAGTTGTTTGCTGAGGTGGTTGGCTTACATCATTACTCAGAAAACTGCAAAATCAATTTGACTGGGGGGAAAATTATTCAGTAGTCCTGCTCAATCGTGGCTATCTACTAATTGCAGCCCGTTTGGAAGAAGTGAAAGATCCAGCTCTGTTTCATCTTATTTTGTATAAGAAAAAGCAGCGCGTGATTTGATATAGAAGGACATCTGTGAATGACAGGGGGGTTGCTGAAGTATTTCATTTCAGTAGCAGTAAAAAGAGCCTACTGCTCAAATCATTAACTGGCTGAAAATCTAGCATTCTTTTCAAAGACTTTACAAGTTTACATTAAACATGCTTTCAGTTGTCAGGCTCCTGTAGTGACATATTGTTTGAGTCAGACTTAATCAATCTACAAAGCATTACTTGAGGTCTGATGGCATGCGTGTATACCAAACATACTATGTACAAATGGAAGTGATACAGGATTCTGTAATTACTTCATTTCTTTTCAATTTATAAATATTTGGTGAATTAAATTTCTGCCCCGAATTTTTCAGAAAGTAGTTAGCTGCTTGCTTTATTGGCACAACGTAGATAAAATATCATGATATTGATGATTTTTAATGTGCAGATGTTTTGCTTTTAGCACATCTGTATGCAATAAATCCATTTTCTGTGTAGTAATGATATTTTATTATATGATTTAATATGAAGTCTTGAATAAATAATTTAAATATAAATTCTTTCTTTGGGAGTGCATCAGAATTGTTTGCAATAGCTGACCACACCACAAAAATTTGCACATACATACACTAGCCAATTGCTTTAAAAAAGTAACAGTTTTACTAACATTGCTTTACACGTAAATGGACTCTAGCACACTGGGCTTGCAGCTAGATTGTGGTGTTGGCTGTAAGGAATAGAAATAAGGGTGCATGGAGGGATGAGTGGGAATGTAACTTCCTTCTGTCTGTCTTCTGTCAGTCATCTGTCAGCTGGGGCAGGGGTGGGGCAAGGTAACTGCAAAGCAAAGCCTCCTATATGATAAAACCAATGTAAATTAGTGTCTAAGGACAAATTTTGTACGTTTGCCTATCTGTGGATTTCTGTAGAAAGTTGAATGAGCAGTGCATGCTCCCTAGGCAGAACACTGGATTTTTGGGGAACATGGTTAATCCGCAACCCAATAGTTCACCCATGAGTAACTGAGAATGGGTTTTGACTGGTTCTTCACTTCTTCACTGTAATCGTAAGTACCAAATACAGTGAAACTAGGTCATTAGGGTGATAAGATGATGAATGTGGGGGCAATGTGGTCCCTGTGGCAGCATGGGAAGACATTCTCTTTCTCCTGTAGGGTCTCACTTCACAGAAGGTCTGGGAGAAGATAGCTCCTGCAACCTTTTCAGTTTACCTCCCAGAGCCAGTACCCAAGTGATGCTAAAGCAGCTGCATAAGGGGCCATCCTCAGCCACGAAATCATGGGGTCCATTATCTAATTCTTCGCACTGAAAAGAGAACGACTCTTTCTAGTGAGGTAATCTGTTTGTAACCATGGATCCACATGAAAGAAGACAGATGCCCTCTCTGCCATCCCTTGCAGGCATCTCCACAGGATAGGAAAATAGCAAGTATTTTCCTTTCTTTTTCCTTTCTTCAGGATTTTTTCCCTTTTAAATAGCTAAATGGACAATGTGGCTTTTTTATTTTTTCTGGTATCTATGGTGGACAGCAAACTGTTTCCTGACCATATGATGTCCATCAGGTAGCTATTTGACTGTTGTATGGGGATTTTTGTTTTGCTGGGGTTTTTTCTGGACTCAACAGCTAGATCTCAGCAGGCAACTAGTTAACTTTATTACCAAACTGAGCTCTTTCATATGAATATGAATAGTTCAGAAGCTTTGGCACTTTTCTCTTATTGGTGCATCCAAATTTGAGGATTATTAGGCAGTAATGCAAAGGTTTTCTATCCTTTATCTGTTTGCCAGTGAGGGTCAATTTTGGTTGAGGTCCAACACAAAAAAAACCCCCTGAGACTGTGCCTGTAACTCTTTTTATTTAACAAAGTAAGAAAATCGGCTATGATCACCTTCAAAATAGTTGCCAGCTATGGCAACAGAAACAGGGAACCAAGATGTTAGGAACCTTTACGTGTCATGCAGCTGGAGAAACGTATGGGCTGGCACCAATGAAGCTTTCTCACTTGTAATCCCACGTGTATTACAGAAGGCAACTTCCCTGGGTTTGCAGGACGTTGCATTTGCTAATATCGATAGCAAGAGGTGTTTTAAACAGTTTTAAGAGAGATGTAATGGTCTAGTAGGCAAGGAGCAAGGCAAGTCAGTGTTCTTGGTTTCTGTCCCTGGGTCTGCCAGCTGTTTGCTGCGTGACCTTGGGTGAAAGACTCATTCTCTCGGTGTCTCAGTTTACGCATTAGTGAAATGAGAGTAATGATACTTACCTATCTCACTGGGGCTTTGTGAGGCTTAATTAATTGAAGTTTGTAAATCACTTTGCGATCCTCTAGTGAAAGTTGTTAGAGAACTGCCAAGTATTTATCCTCTCTGGGTTTGTTTTTTTCTCCTGCTAGTCTGCACTCATCCATCTAATATCTAAAAGCATGCTCACAGCTAGCAACAGATACTAGCCAAATTGCTCTTAACGGGAGATGTATGGAAGCTTTTACAAAATTACTTTTGCAAATTACCATGCTTTTTGAAATACCATGTGCAGCGATGCAATGAAACACAGCGCAGGCAAGTGTCTGCTACTTGCTGAACTGACTGTGGTTGCGATTTCTCATGTAATATCTTTCAACGGATCCAAATGCATAGGACTGTTTTGAATTGCAGATGTGCCTTTCTTGCAACTGATTTGCCTTTGGAAACTTCCTTGGGGGGTCCTAAATTTTTTTCCTATGTTTTTGATTTCGCAAATCAAAACTCACTTGGAGTGTATGTCTTTTTGATTTGGACAGCAGCTGAGCATACAATTTTATTACTATTACTTATTTTGCAGTTTTCTCTCAATCTGGGAGGAGCTTACAGTCTGTGTCCTGCAAGAGGTCTAAGGCGTGCAGACCCTTCTAGTGTTATACAGCCTTGTGAAAGTACAAGGCTGCAGGCTTATATGTACTGCGTCATCATAAATTCAAATCCTCGTTTGCTTTGCCAGTGTAAAGGAACTATGTTCTGTCCTGGTTAACACAACTGAAAATGCAGGTGTGAGGAAATACAAGCCACCCCTACTCCAGACGTGTCTGGGGACCTGGCAGAGTGCAGGTCTGAGTGCAAGGACAAGAAATTATCACTGGATGTAAGAAACTACAGCTCAAAGGGGTGGAACTGAGCATCAGAAAGTACATCTGAGGAGCCTTCAAGGAATCTGAATATTAGATGTTGCAATAAGATGGGAAGTGATCCATTTTAGACATAAACTAAGCTTCTCAGCCTTTGCATTTCTTGTAGACATCAGTGCCAGTGTTAAGGAAGGATACAGTTTTTGCCTCTTGAAGTAGTGTGCCTGTTTAGCAAAAGCAAATGCGTGTGGTGCTGCACTTCATGCTCCCAGTATGGTTCCCGATTTCTTCTTTAGCTGATGAGGTCTTATTGTGGAGCAAGGCCTTGCAGGGGGCTTGAACTGTGGTATGTGGGCTGTGAGCAGTGTCTGTGCTCATCAAGGGAGGGCAGGAAGGGGTACAGAGCTCCTGATGCACCAGTCATACTAGTATAAATGTGTGCCTACCAGTGAGTGTAAAACAAAAAGGAGCTGCCCCGGGGTCAGCAGTAACACCATGTAGCATCTTTATGCCCGTTCACTTCAGCACATGCTAGTGTCATGAAAGGAAAAAACTCAATGACACTGAAGTAGGAAAACCTGTAAAAATGGAAGAAAAACTCCGTCTCCTAAGCTCTGAGTGCAAGCCAGACCTTTATAAGCCTGCTGAGCCTCTGAAAACTTCCTTTCCCAGTGATACAGCTCATCTCCTGGTGGTTTTCTTTTTCAGTAGCTACAGCTGGAGGAAACGAGAACATGCTAAGGGTTTTATTTCTTACTGGATTTAAATGTAGAGATATTGATATTTCCTGTTAGAAATAAATCTAGAGAAATAAGATCAACACAATGTTCCCAAAATGAATGGGACTGCTCAGCTACCCTGGCTTCAAGTCACTTCTTGGCCTTTCTGTGGCTACAGGAAGCCCCTAGTTCATGGCTGCCTTGGGGGCATGTTTCTCCTGAATTTGAAGCAGCTGAGGATTGAGCACACTGATGTATATCCTTGAGACCTGTGTATTGCACATTGAGCAAGAGCCCAAAATTTCATCCTTACTACTCTCCACAAAGCCTTCCTGCCTCCTGTGCCATGCAGGTTGTAGAGCTGTTCTGGAACAGGGATGTCCTCAGTGCCAGTCCCCAGAGCACACCACATGGACTGGGATAGACCTGGAAAGCTTGGTCTCCTCCTGTTTTAAAATCTGTATGCTTCCACAGAATGTTTCTTTTTCTACCAGTTAATATTTCCTCATGAAAAACATCTTATTGGAAAAGTCTCGGCCAACAGTAACACAGAGGCCCATCGCTCTGCTGTTTCTTTTTTGTGTTTCAGAGAGTCTCTGCGCTTACCAGCTGAAGATCAGCCTTAACTACTAGCAGTGTTAAAGATGCCCATTGTGGCCAATGCGTAAGAAGAAACGTAGAGAAGCCTAGTAGGGCTGTTTGTATTCATTATTTAGCACTAGGTAAAACAGCAGTTCTGGTTACAACAGGGAAGTATAGATTGTCTTTATTATTGTTATAGGTGAATATGGTGAGCATGAGAATCAAACCAATCTTATTTACTCAAAACTGCATCAAATTCAAGGGTCAAAGGAGTTCTTGTACATGAGATCTGTTATCTAATACTGTATATACTGGCCTGTCCTTTCCTCCATGATAATCTTTCCTGTCTATTTGTTCACTTCTCTTTTGTATTGTTGTTTGAAGCTTCCTCTCCTTCCTGCTTTGAACCCCCTCTATGCAGAATTGTGTTCATGGATCTGCATCTTAGTATTGCTTGTGTGTGCCTGCTGAGCCCCTTTCATGTGGGTCCCTTCAGAAAACCTGATCATCAGCTGGTGACATCACCACTGCAGTTTTTACCAAGTCATGTAGGGTGTCAGTATATACTGTTTCACAATTTAGGTCCCAGTATATGTTGGCAAAATGCTTGGGTTTTTAATTTGAATTGTTTCAGTGATGCAACTTTGGCCTCAGCACCATGTATGGAAGAGTTTTGCAAATGAGCTGTTGCCCAGAGTGAGACGGATCAGCTTGGGGGCAATGGGAACTCTTCAAGTTGGCTTTGCTGATGCTGGAAACCCATTTTGCAATTACTGTCTCTGAAAATTGTACATAGAATTAAGTACTGCTGTTGACAAGTGAACTGTTAGAAGCTTTTGTCTTCATTTTTTTCAACCATTGCTGGAGGTAGAGTCATCTTCCAATTACTAGTAACAACAATGGGAAGAGCACAAAATCCACCCCGATAATACAGCATAGTAAGAATGCTATTATCTGTTGTGTGTTAATACTCCTGCCACTGTTGGTTGCACCAAAATATAGTGCAAGTTGGAAGAGTTCCCAGGTGAGTCTAGAGCAGGTAAATCATGTGCAACACTTTAATTTTCCAGTGCTAAACAAATGGCCTTCAGATGAGTGAACAGAAATATAAATAGCAGTCTGGTAACAATTTGGTGATTGATTTTTAATTTAGACTCTAAGCATACACTTTTGAAAATGCATACTTTATTTTTATGGAAGTCTTTTATGGTAGGTGGAGTTTATTGGCTGCCTTAATGATGGCTGGTTTCACCGCAGAGAAGGAACAAAAGAAAAACAGGTTTGAGGTGCTCTGGAAGATAACTGGAAGATAGGAAAGGACAAGAGAAATAAAAAATCCTCGGTTCCTAAATGAATGACAATGCATGCATTACTTGACTATTACTTCCATTTAGAAAGGGAGAGTATGCAAAACATTTGGAATAAGCCCTCCAAAGCTGAGCATACCGTTTGAGCTCAGACTGTGCAGAGTAACTGGGGAAACATACCTGTGTTTCCTACCCTGTTTTGTAGGTTCCAGTTCTTCTGATTTCAGTTACCTTAGCTGTCTGCTTTATAGTAACTCCTAGTCACATGTTCCAATGCGCAGATTATACCCAGAATTTATTTGTCCTCTGTATTTTTTTTGTGTCACCATTAGTCATATTTTGTAGGTGATGTTTTGTTGGGTTTTTTTAGTTGGTGGGAAGATGGTAATGAAGAATGCTTGGGACAGGGCTTTAGACTGAAAATAAGAGTTCACTTCATGGTCCATTCATGTCAGAGGAGAACTCTTAACCAATTGATTAACCATTTCCTGCTGAGAAGATAAAGGATTGACATTCCTCAGGAGATGCTTATATCCTGCATTGGACATGGACCTTTGTGCATCCGTGTGAATCTTCCATATTTCACAAAGGGAAATTTTTTGTGTGTTTGCATGCACAATGGTATTAAGTTCCATATAAAACTTTCCACAAACAGAGCTCAAAAATGGCATCCCATGGTATACCGTGTTATAGCAATGTTTCACATCAGATTTCAGTCAAGAGAAACTTATGAGGGAAGGGCAAGGATAAGAGTATTCAGTGAATTACGCTTAGACATAGATAAACCATGGACAACTACACAAATATGAGAGCCCCCATCTTGGGATTTCTGTCTTTCCCCAAGAATTTCCTTGATACTCTTGCTTACAGAAGAGTCATGGCACGGTCTGAGCTTGTGAACCTGACTGCAGGACTGAAGCCCAGTCTTGGCTGGGGCCCATCAGGTAGTCGGCAAACATCTATTATTGTCTTATCTGGCCCAGTATCTAGTTATAACATATTAAAAACAAATACTCTGTGAGAAATGGAACAGAATTTTTTTCTGTTGAAATTTATGAAGCAAATGGTGAGTGTGTGTGTGTGTGTGTGAATGCGCGTTTCCCCAAAGAGCGCTGCCTAAATGACTGTTTACAAAGTTGGATAGCTATCGGGAATTCAGTTGGAAGTAGGCTTAAAACACAGTTAGTTTGCTGTGCAAAAACCATCATAAGAGCTTTGATGCTTCTTTATTGACAGAGATTGCAGGAGTAGCAGTGAAGTTATAAAATAAATCTACAAGCCAACTATGAGTGTTTACTTAAGAGGGCATTCAGCTACAGTTCCAAGATCAGTTGCAGTATATACCAGTGAAATACTTGGTCTGTAATTAGTGGGGTCCTAAATGAGATAAGCATGGCAATTTAATTATCAGATAACTTAAACGTATGCTTAAAAACATTCCAACTTATAATGAGAATTATGATGGTTTCTACTATGAAAATATAAACATCTAAATATTTAATACAGGCACAGGAAATTTAAACCAAGTAAATTTTCAGAGAAAAATGAGGCTAAGCACTTCCCACAGCAATATGGTTGAGAGAGGGTTTCCTTTTAATTTTTGATGAGTATTTGTTCTGAGTGTTACATAAGTGATATCACAAAACTCTAATCCCTCTTTTTCCCTTCCTCCGTGATGCAACTAAAGGCACTTTCAGTTTGCATGTTAGTTCAGAAATGCGCCTGATAGCTCTACTTAACAAAAGTGCTGTAGCTTCATGATGTGAACTAATCTGTAAGCTGAGAATCCTCTATTCATTTTGCTCATGAAATCCAGCCGTACTTTATATAAGAATGCAGAGAAGAAAGACAAACGGTTTATCCTCTAAGCCACCCAGCATCCTGTTCTTGATATTTCAGTAACATATGCTAACATATGCTTTCCTCAAGAACTTCAAAAACATGCTTTTAGCAGCAATGAAAATAGTACCATACATTGAATTCAACTTTAAACCTCATAGTTTACCTCTAATACCATTACCTCATGTGTAGAAGAAAATGTAAATCTAAAATATGCTGGTGATTATAACCTTTCTTCCTGACAGACACTGCAATATAAATGCACATAAATTGAATTTCTTCTTTAAAGAAATCCGAATACCTTTGGAGCATTTTAGCAAATCATCTCCAGCCCTTATGGCACAACTTCAATGGACTGTGGAAAAGTGCTCTCCCTATGGCATGACTCCTGCAACAGAAGGACATAGCAAGGCAGACAAATGCCAAGAAAAATAGAATGTACTCCATTGATATTCAAAATTTATTTTATTAAACTTACACAAAAGACTGAAAAACTGGAAGCTAGTTTTATTAGAAAAGGCATTCAGATATTAACCCTATGAATGCTGTCTGCGTGGCTTGTCTGGAAAAAATAGCAATCAAAGATATACAGTTTGAACACTTTGACTTTGCTCCCTCGGATAGTTGTTTTATTCCTTGTGTTAACCATTAAATCAGAAACTGTGAGAGTGGGTAAGTGGCAAGTAGGAAATCCTGATGCACCAGTTGAGAATTCTTCAGAGGGATTCTCCCTTGGGGGAGAAATGAATGTATTTGAACAATCTTGTGCTAATTAGTAAATATCCCAGTTGGTGGATAACAGCCATATTTCAGAATTCCGTTTCTAAGGGAACATATGGCAGTGTTCCTGAATACCATCAGCTGTCAGTGTTTATCTTAGAATAGGGATGGGAAATGAAGATGCCAAAAAAAGTATTTTTTAGCACAGCAAATACTAATATTTCCATAATATGTTGGAAGGATAAACTAACTGAAGTTTTGTAAGTGTTCGGTTGAGTGGAGAATGGCCAAGTTTGCTCTAAATTAATTGGATCAGTTTGCAGTTAATCAAAACAAGGTAGATATTTACTTTAGCAAGATGAGATGCTTCAGTGTGTTAAAGATTTTTACCTCCATCTGCATAGTGCAATGTATGTAATTTATGGTAATCTTGGGACTTGAAAGAACTTCTCATTGATGTAGGCTTGCCACATGATATATTTTAAGATGATCTACTGCCAGGTAAATTCATGGGTTGAGAAAGTTACCTCAGTGGTGAAATATTGCCCATAGCCTACGACTCCACATGTGGTACAGACTTTCCAACTTCAGAACTTTATAAACTGGTAAATGCTGTAACTTGTCAATAAATATGATATGTGTGTGTATGCATCAACACTGCCTCAGTCTGCTATTACAGTTAATGGTCTGGATGTATTTTTGTTCCTACTATAACCACCCATTTTCAGAAAGTTATAATTTATGCATAAACATTTCCTCATGACCAAGATCTGGACTGTGATGTAAGCCAAAACCCATTTTTTAAAAAAAAAACTTTTCAGCGCAAAGTTTACAAGTAGAAAGGTATTATTTATATTCTGAAGAAGTAACTTTCATAGAAATGTTCTTCATGAGGACTTCAATTATTCATTTCTCTGAGTGACAGTGCATAGGCAACTGTGATGTATGGGAAGCAGGGCTATGGCAATGGACAAGTCTTGTGTTTCTCTAGAGTCCTGTCCATTTGAGCATTTTTCATTGTAAAATATGTCACCATCCTCTCTATTTCTTCATTCTAGTTAGAGGCGAGGGAGTGGGTGAAAGTTTCGAAGCTTCTCAGTGGCTCAGGGCCAGATGAGTTAAGATGCTAAATGGCTTTTAAAATACAGCCTTCAGACTCATTCTCAATAAAGCAATGAAGGCACTTGAAAGCCTGAGTCTGAGAGTCACAGGGATTTAGAATCCTATGCACCAGAATTAAAGTGTCTAAAGACTGAAATAGTCATTCTAATTGTTTTTTGAATGCAAGTATACATTCTCCTGCTCTTTCAGACACCTAATGGCATTTGGGAACTTGACCATGAGACGCATCTGAATGTTCTGTGTTCAGGTGTGAGCTGATACTATGCCAAGTTAGCTGGAGCAACATATTTGTCTATGCTAGCAATTTAAAGTTAAACTTGTTTGAGGATTTGATGTGGCTATTTAAATCTCAATTAATTCCCTGTCTAGTTATAGCAAAGGTGGGAGGAGACCAAGCACAACTGCTTCAAGCCAATGCTCTGCTTCCGTTGCTGCGAGAAAACTGCTGGTGGAGCCACAGCAGTAGTGCTGCTATGGTTGTGGGCCCTGAATGCAGGCAGGAAAACCCTCTGCAAAATGTGAAATAATGGAAAATCATCACATCATCCTGCAACAGCCAGGAGAGGCAGGGATCAGGGGTGCTCAGGACCATGGGAAAGACTATTACAGACTTGCTCGGTTTCCTGGCCCCTCTGCATCAGTCTGTGGCCGAAGCTAAAGGCAGCCCACTGATGATAATCCATAGCTCACAGCCTAGTAAAGGGCCACAGCTATTGCAGGGTCATGGGGAGCAGAAGCTATGCAGATGTCCAGGTCATTACAGAAAGCGCTGCCTCTCAGGTTGTATCGGCCAAGAAGAAAGCACTGCACTGCCAGCTAGGAGTGTTTGTGGAAAGAAAATCATAGTGTTGGAAATATAGACTAATAATAGTTGGATGAAAGGGCTACTTTTACTCGTGACAGGTATTGAAAACGCAGAATAAGCTAGACTATAGTATAACATAGACTAGCAATGTTCTTGTCTTTATCATGACTCTCATTTATGTAGATCTTTCTCCTGGATTCAAAAGATGGCATATTCTTTAGTTATTAAATGTATGGTCCATGCAATAGCCAAGAAAAGCTTGATAATGCTGAGGTTAGTAGTTTGGAAGGAACACAAAATGATCTTTACCTTTGTAATCTTTAGGTCCCATGATTTTTCAGGCAAGCTTCTAATTCTGGGGCCCAGGTCATGATATGTGACTGTTTGGATTTGGTGATAATGTAAAGAATGATAAAGTTATTTGAGTATCTGCCTGTCAGTTCTCACATTTGAAAGATCAGATCTTCCTGGAAGACTGCTTGTTCCATTACAGTATTGATGTATTGATTAGACTGCTGTGTCTTTGGCACCTTATTGTTTCTTTTGGAAATGTGAAATATGTTTAAAAAATAAACATATAATCTCCCCTTTCCCTGACCCCTGTAAAGTTGGTCATCTGGAGATAATCTTTAATCACAATGCTAGGCTCTAAAACTGGGGTTAACAATAGAAATGCTAACAAAATTTTAACTGTGCCATAATGCAACAGTTATGTAAATACAGTACATAATGTACTTAATATGCTAATCTCTGGATATCAGGAAGCAAAATCTCACTGGAACAGAACTTGGCTATGACCTAACAGTCTTTTGCTTGCGGACGAAAAGAGAGTGAATTGCAAAGGCTGTGAGCACGAGCTGCTTCTTCTGGTTAGCCCTGGCATTTCTGGGAGAATGAACAGCACTTCTTAATTTTCACTTCAACCACTAGCTGCTTTTTTTTATGGTATGTCCTGCCATTTAGGCTTGATTCTGCCATGTTTTTGATGATTTATTTTTGTTTTACAATAACATAAAACACAAACCATCTGATGCTAGGTTTTAGCTCTATTAGCTGGGAACCACAAACCTATGCCATGTCACTTTTTCTTTTTATACTGCTGTTTCAAACTTACTGGCATAATTGATCAATCTTTTTCCTTGTCTGGATTAAATGATGGTTTTGGCCACAGTTTCATAACAGGATGCCAAATTTTCTTACTCTTATGATTCCCATCTCCATGTTGCACAGGACTGACTCTATAATATTCAAATGCCTCATTTGTAAACACACAGTTATGTTTTCAAGACGTGCTTCTTACTGTTTCCCGAATTTGGCTGTGCTGATGGCTGTTGGCATGCAGATCAACTCATTTGCACCACGCCAGCACTCCAAAAGCTGAATTAAATTGAGCCTGGATAATGTACAAATGCTGCGACCGAACATAATGTTTTTTAAAAGTTAGACCCTAAGAAGCATACACACAGATGGGTTTCTGTTAAATACGCGTATCTATGCATGCACCTCTTGTGCCAATATATGGATTTTAGCAAGGATCCAGTTAATGGAGATACGTTGACACGTCATTCCTGAAGTGGAAGCGAAGGTTCTTCCATTATGTAATTAAGCTCCCTAGACATAACCAAAAAAGCTCTCCTTAGATTTGGACAAAGGGATCACAGCCAGCCCTTAGTCTTTACTGTAGGCTGCTCCATAGAAGGAAAAGGAAGAACAGCCTGGTCTAGGCAACGAACCCATGTCCTGCCCATGGAGTCACATCATGAGATGGCGACATAGAAAGATGGAGCCAAAGAAAGATGCTTTGCATGATCCAGGGTGGATGCTGGCTGCTCAGTCTTATAAAGGCAGATTTCCCAACCTGCGCCTTTCGGCTACAGTAACCAATTTGTTTATGAGAGGGAATTTCAGCAGCTGTGAAAAACGACGGTTTTTACCTTGACTTAGGTGGTTTCTCATATCTAGTTTAGTGAAGTGTGATAGAGCCTTTTTTAAAAAGAGAATAACATGTTTTACCCTATGTGAACCTCAATATTCGTGTCTGGTAAGCCACAAGCGACAGCCACTTCACACTGCAGAGTGTGAAGCATTAATAAATCACAGTGGGTCAGTAAGAGTTTCTTGTGTAAGCAAAGTGTCCTCAACCCACCAGAATATGTCATGCAACAGAAAACACTTTTAACCTTTTTGGAAATAATTTTGTCACTGAATGTGTGGTGCTGTTTAACACATGCAGGAGTTTCAGTCTGGCTCTCTTCAAAACACAGAGGAAAAGTCAGACTGGAGCTCTGTATTTCCAGCTGTCTTAATCCAGGTAGTGCTCATTCACTGTTTTCTTTGGATCCATGCACTTAGATAGTCTCTGTAGCGATAAAGAGTGGGAAAATAAAAGATCTTAGCACACAGCAGAAAGAAACAGAATGAAATTGGACTGTGAAATACCTTTTTCATGTTTTAAACGTTCTTTTTACATCTGTGGGCTATTCAGATGAGTTAATACAAGCCAACTGATATTTATCTGGAGGGGACGTGGAATGAAGTAGACTGATTATTTTTAAACTTGCCAGGTTTCTGAAGAGAGTTTTTAGCAGGGGAGGCATTGAAGGCATTTGCTGTTGCTGTGTGCTTAGGGGGAGGAAGGCCATTGCTGTTTCTTTGTGGAGAACCTGGTGAGCTGGTTCAGTTTATGCAGGGCTGCGGGTTTTGGCTAATTCACAAAGCAAAAAGTAAAATCAAAAGGAAATATCATTTCCTCAACTACAAGGTATTAATATCCTGTTCAATTTAATTTCTGCCTTCTGTTGTTGTGAACCCTTTAATATGTAGTGTCAGCTTGGCAAGGATTTTCTGACAGTATCAAAAGAGTATTCGCCTCTGAAATATTGTCACAGGAATTGCTACTCAATAACATAGTCTCCCAAGAAGCAGCAATGGAGATAAATGCTGCAAGGATGACAAATCCCCATTGGGTGTGGTACTGCCCCACAGCCCCCAGCAGTCTAATAATAATTTCTAAGGAGGCAAATTAATACAAGCTGGATGCTTCACATTCCCAGTGACGTGGATGTATAGCCCAGGTTTGAGGCCAACCAACAGGAATCATAAAATGATGGAATCACCAGGTTGGAAAAGACCCATTGGATCACCAAGTCCAACCAAGGAGCGCAGGGTGGGGTGAGACCTGGACTGGGTGCTGGTGATTTCAGCTGCAGAACCCTCCAGCACACAAATATGCTGAGAGAACCTGGCCTTGGACGAGGAAAAGAGACTGCTTATCCAGTGCATACTTTTCTTTCTGTGGGGAGGTGAAGCAGCTATGTATTACTAAGCCAGAAGGGCTCTGCAGGAATCTCTTACACTATTATTTAAAAGATAAATTGATTTTATTATTAAAGAGATATATTGATTTTTCTAATTAAGGGAAAAGGACATTTTCACAAAGATACTTCCTGCCTTTAAAATATCATAGATCTCCTGTTCAGTTGCCCAGCACTTTTTTTCACGAAATTATATTGTTGCTCTGTGTTTGTTCCTGCTCAGATGAACCACAGATGGAATTTGCCTACTTTCAGTTTTATATTACTCATAAAGCCACCAAAAAGATTTATTAAACCGAGATTTCAGAACAGCGCTGAATTTCCCTTTTTTTAGTTTTTAGATTCTGAGCTTTGGGTTGTTGCTGGTTTATTTGTGGGACACTAGAGCCTGCAGAAATAGCTGCCCTTTCAGGAATTGCCCATCAGGGCAAATGATAAAACATCTCAGTGCTCAGTAGGATTAATTTCATGAACAATTTCTAAATTGTTCTAGTGTTGAAAAGTGGGACAAAAATAGAAGAAATTGAGGATAGAACTGTGAATAATTCTTATCTCTTTCAAAGATCCATTTGGCTTAGGTATGAAATTTATCTTTGCAATCAAATCTTGAAGAACCAACTAAATTAATGTTCCATGAAGGCCTGTTATTCCTCCTTTATTAAGATGTTTCCCCACAGCAGCCATTTTTCCTTGTATCAATAAAATATGTCTTTTGGAATTATCTCAGTTTCAGACATGACCTGTGGCCTCAAGTCACCAATTATTTGACTAGAGCAGTACCTTGTTTCCACTAAATGAATGGTATGAATGGTAGCTGGGATGACATCCTTTTTTTCTTTACCAAGATGCGTGGCTCAGGTATCTAGCATTGAATGAAGAGCATGACTGGCTTCCCCTCCATTCACCATATGGCTTTTTTTTAAAAGTGAAATTTATTGGAGGCTCTTTATCATTGCAGTGGCCAAACCACTTTTAGTATCCCTTATTGTTTCCCTGCAAAGAGCTTACAGGATGTTGCAAAATACTATGAAGATGCAGCTTACAGTGCTCTGGTTTCACGCTGTATGTGGATAGAGTTATACAAGTCATGTGGCAACACAGACATGTGTTTTGAGGTTTTTGGTGTGTCACTCAAGCCCCTTGGCCCCGTGTCCTTTGAATGACTGGATGATGAATTTTTTACTGGCAGAATATGCTGTTTGTGGAAAATAATTTTGTGTGGAGGAGCTGCCAACGTATTTCCTTAGACTGACATCAAAATACAACAAATGCTGTCAGAGAAGCCTTTTTCTCAAATGCTTGCTTTTGTGCATGGGTATGTCTGTATCTGTGTAAGTATTCAGGGCTTCTCTAAAATGTAATGATAATAAACTACTAGACATGTATCTGTAACTCAATGCTCTCCCTTTGCCCCATCTACAGCCATCACCTTGAGATCTTTTATCTTAAGCTAATGACAGTTGTGTCTTCAGCAGTCAATAGTCCCCAGCAAATTCTAGGAGCTAGCCAAGAAATACAAACCAGGACTCCTAGAAATAGCCAATATTATTCTGACTTTTGGCATTATCGTCACAAAAATTGTTTGTTTAAATTCTGTTTGATATCTCTAAGAGTTTCTGATCATATGATAGGGTCAGGTTCACTATGAGCATTCTCTCAATTTCAAAACCATCCAGTTTTAAGTTGGTTTCACTTTTAAACCTCAAAACAAATACATCACTGATTCTCACTCACCATATGAATGTGTAGCATCTTGTTTAAATTGCTTTGTGCCTAAACTTATTGTAGATAAAAAAAGAGAGAGAAAAATTTGCATATTATGGAAGTGCTTCATTTTTAAGCACTCTGAGCTGAAAAATGTTATTTTTATGCTGTATAATTTGTAATCCTTATTGTGTCTGAAGCTAAATCTGAAGTATTCCAGAGTCTTGAGACTGCCTGCAGAGAGGTGTAGTTGATAGTGCTCTGGGCTGAGAGGCAAAAGACCTGGTGCCAGAGGTCAGGGACTGAGCAGGGAGAAGGAGACAGGGATTTTTCATGGAAAGGGTCACTGAGCACTGGAACAGGCTGCCCAGGAAGGTGATTGAGTCACCTTCCCTGGAGGTGTTTAAAAGACGGTTGGATGAGGTGCTGAGGGGCATGGTTTAGTGGTTGATAGGAATGGTTGGACTCAATGATCCTGTAGGTCTTTTCCAACTTAGTGGTTCTGTGATCAGTCCTCTGTAGTTCTGGAGCTTGTGCAGAGCTCTGCACCAAAAGAGAGTATAGAATGCTGCCAAGGCAGAGTGAAGTGTCTCAGTGTCACTTTGCACTGGTAAGAATTGCTGGAAGGGGCGGCTATCAAACACTTCTCATTGCGACCACACACTTGTTCCCCTGCACTGTTTCCTCAACAGCCAGGTATGGATAATGATGCTTTTCCATGCTTGAGATCTGTGGCTGAAAATTTAAGTGACTTGTTAGTGGTGTTTCTCAGCTTTTGGATCCGGCATAAATAATATAGTGATAATGGTTTGTTATTTTTCTTTCGTTTCTTTTCAAGCATTGTCAACTGTTGTTCTAGAGTACATTAAAATGCGGAAGGTATTTTGCAGTCAAGTTCAGCTCTGTTAGAGAGACATAATGGGGAGAAACAAGCTTCAACAGATAGGCAGGCAGTTGTCTTGATCATACATATGTTTTAACTTGTGGAAAGACAAAAATATTCTTCATGACAGAGATTTCTAAAAACTCACTGAGTTGTCATCTCAATAAACTACCAGTCAGGACCTTTGTAATTTTGTTACTGCCTCTTGTGTGGCTTTGTTCAACTCTCCCTGCACTTTTTTGTAGGGGAAGTCAAAGAAATCCTTAGTATCTTTTTTATTTTATTTTATTTCCACAGAGCCTTAATCTGTTTTACATCTGTGTGTGACTGCAGAAAGGCAAGAAAGGGTGAAAATGGATCAATCCACAGTAGAGCAGTGGGAGAGCTATTTAGTACTGTTGAAATAACTCCTGTTCTATCCTGACAGATCTCCAAGCTAGAGCTTCAAAACCACTAGCAATCCTATGGACTTTTTTTTAAGTCGAGTACTGATATTCCCTCTTGGTACATTTCTGAAATGGTACATATGTAGGTTTTCTAGAAATACTTAGGAGAAACAGCTGGACGTTACAAGAAAGCTGTCTTTTGTACTTAATCTTTTTATGTGACCCGGTTCATATTTATAGTATACTTTCCTTCAGCGTTCCTCCTTCTAGCCCCCTTCCGCTCAGCCTTCTGCATTTTGCATTTGTTTCTAAATATACATTCAAATGAGGGGTTAGAAAATATGGAGCGCAGAATTTTGTCAGTGCTAAGGGCCTGATTCTGCACTCCTGACTAACAGTACTGACTAATAGTCTGGAGTCTAATAATCAAAACTATTGGAGACCCCTTGCTGCCTGGATGAAGAATCAGTCTAACATCACTGCTCTGGGAGAAGCCCTGAGGACTCCCACCCTGCCATTTTCTACTTGCATTTACATAGATAAAATATGAAGACTGGTGACTGCCTCGTTTTTATCCACAGGTGTGTTTGCAGCCGTCTTCAAATTACCACTTTTGCAGCATTACTGAATGCCTATTATGAATAGGCTCCTTTAGGTTAAAGTTACTAGTACAACGTGGTTAGGTCCAACAGAACATCGGTGAAATGCCGTGTTACCCCTGAGTCACTTAACTGTGCTCAGAGTAGATAAACAAATATCCCCAAAGTCACTGCTGTTATTAGATCATTGTCTGGATGATGCACAGAGAATATGGAGAGTCCGAGGATTTTTTTTTTTCCCGTTATTCTGTGTTTCGGTCTATGGGGCCAGAGTTGATTCTAGGTTTGGACTGAACCAAGCATTTAAATAACTTGTATTTTAATCAAAATCAGACATGTATGCGTATGTATTTTTCTGCAACTAGCCGAGAAGAATTTTCTTTAGGGGTATTTTGAAAACATTACACTCATCAGGTGATGTGGTGCCTTCTGACATTCTGAGACAATATTTTTCTTCATTACAACAAATTATGTCACCCTTGCTGTGCTCTAAATAGTATAAACTAATCAAGTAATAGATTGCTACAGAAAAGCTGTTATGAGTATCAAGGCTGTAAGGATAATAAATGTACATATTTTGTTAAAGAAAATGTGTACAATAAAAAGCGATCTCCTGTCTCAACCTTTGTCATAAGAATTCACGTTCTCCCTCAATCCCTGTTTTCTTCTCAAGAACGGGTTTCTCAAAGTTGCTCACTCAAGCCTAAGCACTTAAAATTTGGTATATGCTTGAGTGTGAAAATTGTGTAACCATCTCTGTGACGACCACAGTCATATACTTATGACATGATGAGACAAAATGAATTGCTTCTTGCTAAGCAGCCTTTTCAAATGGGGCTGATCTAATCCCATCAACTCAAGGAATCAGCAGCTGGAGTTGGTTATCATTCCTCTTTCACTATGATGCAGAGAGTCCTGAGCTTTCTGAAGTGGAAGGCACTCAGCCCAGCTGGTTGGGACTCACTGGTCACAAGGCTGCAGCCTAATTAACGAGTCTCTACTCCAAAGCAGCCTGAAGAGCAAATCACTGTGATATGATCTCTTTTACTCCTCTGGGTTAGAAGGTGGAAGTGTTTCTTCCTAGTGAATGTGTCACACAGCTTGGGTTACAACAATTCAACCAGAAAGTACTGAAGACACTGATGTGGGGTTGTAATCTTTGCAAGGAGAATTAGGAGTTGTGAGATTTCTTCCTCTCCAGTGCTCAGTACCAAAGGCGGATTCGGTAAGACCCAAAAGGAGTATTAACATTTTAAGTGTCCTGGAAAAAGAGCCCTGCAAATGAAGGTGAGCCTGTGTACTGCTTCATGCTTCCAGTGTTTTCTCCTTTTAGCCGGTATTGGCTTGTCAGAGTGTGTTTTAAGCCAGCTGTTCTTCATCCAGATTCCAGTCTCCCTCATACACTAAGAGGTCTGGAAGACAGTGCTGGCCATGCGGGATGAAAAGGATATGTCTTGGCATGTTGCTGGGCTATTTGTCCGTATTACTGCACAGTGATCCCTAGAGATGGCAAATGATAGATAGACTGGACAGTAGTTAGCAAGTTGAAGCAAACTGGGACTAGCGAGGCCATTGGCATAGAAAGCAGGTTTCCTGAGAATGAACCAGGCTACCTTGATCACAGAGCTTGTGTACTTGCCTCCCTGAATTGTTGTTCCAAATCCAATAGATTTTTTTTTCCTTTTTTTCTGGGATAAAAAAAATCATACAATTAGAAGAAAAATCAAGCTGCATATAAATTCCATGACCCAACCAAGTGGAAAGTCTGATGGAGAAAACATATCTGTTTGCTTTTCATTTGTAAGAGTAACAGGACTTGCCCTTGCAAATACAGTTAATCCACTGGTCTTCAGCTTTTCAAAACAGAAAACCTGTGATGTATCTATCTGAAGATCTTTTCCTGCCCGTACCCAACCACACCATGGCTGAAGTCAAGCTTGAGAATCTTCCTCTGCCTCAAACCCACTCTGCAGCTGTACAGGATACCTCTGTAAGTGGAGTGGAGACGTGTTCCTGCTCTTTATAAGGCGAAAAATTTCTCTTTGTTACAGGTTGTGGATGCAAAGGTGAGATTTGGAAGGATTAGTTCTGGAACAGACTGTTGATATCTGTAACTGGCCTGAGACCAGACTGGCCTCTTTGAAGGTCCCTTTCCTAGATATGCCTCTTGGAGCTCTCTGCCTGATGCTTATCCCCCTAAAACGGATGGTGGCATGAATGCCACAGGTTAGCTCTTGGATAACATATAGCTTGTGTCTAAGCCACTATTAAATTTAGAAAACAGAATCATTTCCCAAAGCCCAGAGGGAGCAGAAGGGGGAAGCAAAAGAGAATGGTTCTTAAAAAGTCTTATGTTTCTCTTTGGAAGAAAATTACCATCATCTATCTTTCCTTTCTTGCAGGCTCCTGGATCCTACTAGTAGTGCCCTGCTGCTGGATTTTCGAACTTCTATTTTGCTGAAGAATATCTCTCTGATGCAGGTGCCAGTGTCATTTATCAGAGGATGATGTCAACATTCCTGTGTCATACATGACAAATGACAGCAGAAAGGAGTGCCCCTTGAATTCTCTTACTTTCACATGGCTCTTTCCTCTCTCCAGTTAAATGACATTTTATTTCCTACAGTGTTTCAGTTTAGACTTCTGTTGCCTCTAGAGAGAGGTATGTTCAAATTGACTCAGAATGAATGATTAGTACCAGACACTGAGCTCCAAATTTAGCGTTAGTATAAATACAGTCACACAGCAATGGAAGTAAACTTTGCTTTCATGCTTTTGGGGCAAATCCTGCCTCCTCTTGCACCTCAGAAAATGCCAGTGAGCTTTTCTGATTTATTCCCATTGGCAGAGCTGGATGGACATGAGAGCATCTCCTCATCCTCTGTTTCTAATGCTTTTAAAGAGATGACAGATTTTGAGTTGATGGCAACTGCCCTTTTCAGAAGTATTTGCTTTGCAAACAGTTACCTGTTCCTGTACCAGGGGGCACTTGGCAGCAGAAACCCACACTTTGACCCTCTCCAGGCCTGGACTCCAGCTTTGTTCTGCATGTGGGCCTGATTTGAAAGGTAATATAGAAATTACTTGGATCAGCATCTAGTGGCAGACTCAGTAAGTGGAGCAAAGCAAAATAAAAGCTCGGGAAGAAAACAGGGAGGACAGAGCACATATGCTGCTTCTAATCCTGTTTTTCTTGTGCTTCTTGCTGGAATAAGGGATTTGGCCTGTTCTCTCTTAAGCCATGCATGTAGAAAAAGGACTTTATTTTTAACTCATGTTAAAATCCTTTCTTGGACTAAGCAGCTACAGTTTTAACATGTTAGCTGACTGCGATAACCCAGAGCGGGAAGCTCAGGGTTTATCTTGACCAGTAAATGCCTGTTAAAACTGCTACTGCTTTGACTAATGCCTGTTAAAATATCAGGATGGACAACATGTGTTTTTAAAACCACACACACCTGTACTCCTAATGACAGCAAGGCCTTTGGGGAGGAAGTGATTCACAGAACCGCTGCTCCCTGCTCTTTCCACCCACTCAGCATTTGATTATAGTGTATTTTTCTCTGTTCAAGCACGCATGGGGCTGCCAGCCCTGTGATTCTTTTTGTTTTGGTACCAGGCTTTTAATCTAACCAAGACCATGGCTTGTCTTTGTTCAGCACCCAGTGAAAGGGCTGGATTTTCACAAGGGCTCAGGATTCGGCAGCAGCCAAGGCACAGTTTGATATGTGCTTAAATAGCATCCTAGAAAAGCCAGCTTTTCCCATCCTGCTCCTGCCTTGCACTGCACCAGTCCAAAGACTAATGCAGATGAATAAGGGATTATTTAGAGAAACTGATCCAACTGAAGAGAACCATAAATAACTTGATTTTTCAGCGGTGCTGCCATTTAGTTGTCGTATTTCACACCTTCTATCTAAAATCAATGGAAACAACAAAGCCGCTTGCGGACTTTGAGGAGTTTCTGGATCCTTTCTTGGAACAGAATAGATTATTTTTTTATTATTCAGTTATCTTACAGATGTTCCAACAACCTTCCTGAAGAATCAGTCTTGTTCCCAAGATCTGAGGGAGATTCAGGGGTACAATATTAACAGAAGTAACTTGGATGAACCCCCTTCATTATACGTTCAATTTAAAATCTGCACAAGTTTGCATTAAAAAAAAACCAACCTGTAAGTGACTTTGATAGGAAAATGATATCTACATAGTAACTGGTACTGAGAAGAATTGATAGAACTAACTAAGAATGGCATAGTTCCAGGGGCAAACTGGGAATAAGGCAGCCCTTCCTGGCATTACTGGTGAGGGTAGAGAGGACCACTCTCTTCTGGATGCAGAAATGACTCGGGTATTTCATACATTTATATTTTCAAAGGCTTCTTCTGAAGGAATAGATTTAGCAACATACCTCTCCTTTCATTTCAATATGAGAACTGAACTTATTTCTGTACAGTTCTAGTTTTTCCCCAAAGCAGGGGTCCGTTAGCTCCAGGCTCCATCAGTCCCAAGGGCTGTGATCTTATCTTAGGCTGCCAGAGATCGTTATACACATCACTGTTGTGTTGCTATGTTGTCAGTGGTTTTTTTTCTCCTTCTGTTTCATTTTATTTGTTTTTTACAGAGGGGAAAAAAAAAGAGGTAGTAGGAGTTTTCTAGCCCTTAGACATGTAATCTGAGACAAAAAGCCTCAATTTCTCTCACTCTTCTCTTCCAACTCTACCAGCTGATGTACAGTTTTTCACAGGACGAATCGCTGATATTCTGAATTACACAAACTAAGAGTCTTCCAGTCTGTAGCTATCTTAACTCAGATAGTACCAACATTAATATTCCTAATGCTAAAGCTTTCATTTTGTTTTCTTTTCCATGGTCTAACATATATTCTTCATTCTCTGGTTACTGATATATTTCTGATGTGCTCAGCAGGTAACTTCTATGAGTCACAACAGGTCATGCTTACTCTAAAAAGGCAGGAAGAGAAATGTTAGGTTCTTGTATCTTTTTTTTTTTTTTACAACTACCTGAAAGAAGGTTGTAGAGAGGAGGGAGCTGGGCTCTTCTCCCAGGGGACAGGACAAGGGTCAATGGCCTCACGCTCCACCAGGGGAGGTTCAGGCTGGACATCAGAAAAAACTTTTCACAGAAGGGGTCATTAGGCACTAGCAGAGGCTGCCCAGGGAGATGGTTGAGTCACCTTCCCTGGAGGTATTTAAATGACAGGTGGATGAGGTACTTGGGGACATGGTTTAGAGCTTGATAAAAATGGTTGGACTCGATGATCCTGGAGGTATTTTCCAACCTAGTGATTCTGTGATTCATACAGTCTTAGCTTTATTCAGTATTTCTCAATCTGCTGTGCACCTTCCTTGCTGCCCCATGGATCTTGAGCTCCACAATTTCATAGTTACTGCAACCAAAAATATAACTAGGTGGTGGCTTCTCATATTAAGAACCTGTGCTCTAAAAAAGCAAGACAGGCAAAAACAAGAAGAGAAACAGAACAGTGGAATGATTTATCCAGGGTCACGGGGCAGGTCACCAGTGAAGCTAAGATCAGAGTCTGTATCTCTTGGTTTCTGCTAAGACATCACGTAGAATGTGTCCACAGAGAAGGAATGTTTTAGATATACATGTGAAAGTTGCAGGAGTTCACTAGTATTAGAAATATTTCCATTTAAAACAGGAGTGTTAAAGATTAACCTTAATAGCCCTCCTTTTCTGCTGTCATTCAGTTCCTCAGTATGTTCAAAAACCTTGTACAATACACCAGCTCTTCATGTTGGGGAATTTCCTCTGCTTGTTAACAATACAGGGGCTTCCACGGGGTAGAAACCTCTTATGATAGCAACTTTTTATTTGCCCTCATCTTCAGTGAGATGACAGATAATGGGAGGAAGTCAGATACGTTTAAAATATACTTAGTTTTAACAGCACTGAGACACTTAACTTGTCAGCAATCCAATTATTAATCAGATTAATGGACTTTTATAAATCCACTGCATCCTTAGGACAATTGCCTGGTTTATGTTTCGTGCATACAGAATAAGGTTTCTCATGAGCTATAAGAACTTTAATATGAAAACTAAAACTGAGAAGTAATCCTTGGTTTACTCTGCTACCACACCTTGCATGCAAGAATGCTGATCATTGCCTGCGTAGGAGCATCATTTAATCATGTTTTTTTCAATTCTGAGCTTAATGCTATTGAAGGAAATCCATCAGCATTTAATTAAAGACTAAATATAGTCAGTCTTTCTAGCTGGTTCAGTACCCACTTAGAAATATATTTGATACCTGCGCAGCCAGAAAGGATAGCAGTGGTAACAACATTAAAGAAGGTTTTGTAAGAGAATGGGAATCTAATTTGTACCTGGAAATTAAATTTATATCTGAGATTTTTAAAAACCATTTAAGATCTATTGAGCCCTCATCTGTATTAGAAAGTAATGGAATAAGTCATCCAGTTAGGTCTCTAGCTTTCTAGGGGAAAGAATTTTTTTCAAAATAGTTTTTGAAATTGTTCCTGGTTTTAGTCTGGGGTGCTCCAAGCCCCTGGGACATATTGCAATGAAACAAAAGCAGCTTATGCTGCAGCATTTTCCTGTTGGCTTCATACACAACTCATCATGCCCGTTTCTGACTGAGCAATGCTGCATTCTGTGTACGGGATTTAATTACAGTATTCTAAACTAAGACTTTTTTAAATTAATTTTGTTCATTTCAAGTTTTCCAAAGGAAGCCAAAGAACAAATAATAAGTGAGTTCTGACTCCCACCAAGAAGGTCGGTCCAATGCAAATTATATGAAAGTCAATAAAGAATTAATAAGTTTCAGTTAGTTTTAGATCAGAACTGGAGATCAGTGTGTTCAGAATTGGACTCTGTAGAAACCATTAATGTCAATGTCATGATAGCATTTTCCCCTTGAGCAGGGATCATGAACAAATGAAATTAACAGAGGCTTTAATATTGATTTAAGAAGGTGCAGGCAGGGGCTCTAAGGACTGCTTAATGTTAAGCACATGCATAAGTGCTCTCCAGAAGAATTTTCTCCTTTTAAATATGATGCTATGTAAGTAACAGGAAAAGCACATTTGTATCTCTGTGCGAATGAACTTGTTAGGTCATAAAAGCAAAGAACTAGGAAATGTCTTGTTGGTGAGAGACCCCTGAAGGGAAGAACATAATAGAGGTTTTATTAGTAATCTTTTCAGATTACCAATTTAAACTTAATTATAGCTCGGTTTTTACTCAGCATTGGACTACTGAGGCTTGCTGATGTGCTTTAATGCATTTGTCTTATTACGTATTTCATATAGTTAGGTTTGTTATCTGAAATGCGGGCTCACTCTCCTGCTGAAGGAAGGCTCATGGGAACTTTTGAAACACAAATAATAAATAACAGACTTCTCTTAAGAAGCTGTTAAACTTTTTCCCTTGCTAGATGAAGTAAACGGGTATTATACCTGGAAATCCAAAGTCTTTGTCAAGTTTGTGTGTGTGTGCATCTTTAATCATGATAGATATTTCTTCTGGCATGAATTATTAGTTTCCTTTGTAGTTTTGTCACAGAATTTACTTGCCATTTCAATCTGAAATAGCCATTTTAATTTTTTTCCTTCCCTCGGCAAGAAGTAAATCTGTACTATTTGCTGATTTGTTTATTACTGTCTGGAAACTTAATCCTGCTCAAAGTCAGCGATTTTAAATATGTCACATCATCTTAAAGCTACATGCTAGTTATATGGGTGACATTATATGTGTTCAGTGAAATTCATTTCAAGTACTACAAATGAGTCCTTTAGTAATACCCAGGAGTCATAATGTCTGTGACATAATGAACCCTCCTAAATTACAGCCTACACTAATTAGATCAGTTATTGCTACATTCCAAACCCTGAAACAATTTGGGTAAAGTGGTAGTTACCTGTAATGAAAAGACACATAGCTGACTGTCAGCAGCTCTTTTCCTTCTCCATGACTTATCACACGGACTATCTGCGCTCAAGTGCTAACAGTCTCATTGCATCTGTGTCTCCAGTGAGACCAGCTATCATCAGGGTGGTAGTTTATGACATCTAGAAAGTACAGTGATCCCCTTGGGAAGGGATAGTGGCCCCATGGAATGAAGCATTTAGGTTTTGATCTTCTCTTCCTCCTTTCAGTGTCATTTATGTGCTTATTCTTCGTCTGCTTCTCTATGTAGTATATTTTGTCTCTTCATTATGTCTTTGATTTCCTTTAGTTGTTCACTGATTTTTTTTTTTTAATTCACGTAAGGGAATATATTTGCTCCTGTTCCTTACTCTTTATGCTCTCTCCTGCTCATGCAGTGAAGAAAAAAAAAAGCAAGCTCTGAAATGCTTCTGAGCAAAAGGCATGTGAATTTCACTGGGGAAAAGCTGTTCTGGACTCTGTGCCCGAGCAAACTACTATCCTTAATTTTTCTGAGAATGGTTATCAACAGGACACCACTTATTTACTCAGATGTAGGTTAGGTAACTTGATTTTTCACTGTGCCAGTTGGTACAAATCTATAAACAGTGCAAACTGCGTGCTAAGTAGTTGATATTGCAGAATTGGAAAGGGGAGCAGGGAAATGCTGGGAATATGGGGTGCTCATTTTGCTTAAGGAAAGTATGGAGTGTCATCCTCTTCTCCTCGTTTGACATTTTTAGGTGGTTTTCTTTTTTTAATGACACGTCTTTGTCGCTGTTTGCTCGGCACATTTAAGTGCATCAGGAGGCAAAGGTGTAGAAGACACATCAAAAGAAAATGGCTGGGTTTTTTCACTTTATTTAAGATTGAATTCTCAAACTTCTAACTGCTAATTTTTTCAGGCCATCCCATGGCCAATCTCTCGATGTGCTATTGAACAGAAAGCTCAGTGGAAGGTTTGTTCTTGCTGCTAGAAGATGTCACAAATTCCTCTGGGATAATTTACTCACGATCATACAATTTTGTTTAGAACTTGCTCTGGAAGCAACCATGGCTTCACTTCTTCTGTCTTCTTGATTTGTAGGGAAGAGTTTTCATATGAACAAAAAAAAGTTCTACCTGTTCCTGCTTGACCTCTGAACTATTTTGCTGGGCAAATACTGTTGAGTGTTATATCTGAGTAGCCAAAGCACCATTACAGAGTTTCATTCAATTTTATCAATGGCTTTTGTAAAATAACCAGCAAAGAATCTTCAGTACTTAATGAGGCTGACAGGCAGGGAAAGGTCAAAAACAAGCAGGAGACCTGTTCTGAATCATTCTGCCTGGACTTATAACTTTCTTCGAACAGACCAAATAATACTTTTCTTTTATTAAAAAAAAAAAAAAGAAAATTAAGGGATGACAGGCTGAAACTGCCTACTTTCCTTTTAGTGTCAGAAGACATAAATATTTTTAGTCTGCGGTGGTTTCTGATTGAATATCCTTTTGAAGTAATGATAGCTGTAATTTAAAGCAACAGTTACCATATTTTCTCCTCTATGTGACGTTCTTTGATGCCGTAAGTATAAATCTGCTTAAAATAGCTATAGCTACGTCTGGGTATTCTACCAGGATTTTTGGAGGTTCTGGCTCTAATTGCCATCATATGTCCCTAATATCACAAACCTAACTGCTAATGACAATGTTGCTGCAAATATTTGCTTGACATAAGAAGAAAGATAAATTCAGAGGTTCACGTTAAGTTTACATTGTTTGCTGAGACTAAAATGTTTGCAAAGAAATTCTTTTCAATTAGCATAAATACTGTTCCAGGGCTGCTTGGCCCTGGCCATGTATTCTGCTGTTAAGGGTTATTGTATTATGATCTAACGCAGCACCAGAAAATCACTGACATTTAGGGGCAATTACAAAAATATTTTGCTATAATATAATTTCAGACTTGGTTGTTGCCTTATACAAATACGTACATATTCATATGGACATATTTTTTTTCCAAAAGAATCAATGCTACTTGAAAAAAAATATAATTTGAGGGTAAATGGAGGTTCACAGGCACCTTTCTCTTCCTGTTAATTCTGTTAGCTCCTAGTTTCCATTTGATACTATTGCAGTTAGAAAAGAAACTGTTTCTAAGCATACTCACTTTAAGAGCAGGTCAGTATTAACCTGGTGCATTATATAAAACAGTGGAAAGACACAATGCATTAAATATTGAATATTTTAATTAACTTATTTAGTATTTTCTGTTTTAATAATAAGCCTTTCATTATTTGAATGAGTTGTCATGTTTATGTTTTGGCATAAGGGAATAGAAATTATTTTTTAAAACCCAAACCTACAGAGGCACCTCCCTCAGGATAAATTAAGGAGTACCAGCTCAGAAGGGAGTGTTTGCATGGATGGGAAAAAAGCTGGACAGATGGTAAAAGGGAACAAGACAGTTGTAATTTATTATGATAAAGCCCATCAAGATGACTGTCACAGCTCACCACATTCTTCACAGTTTGTTGTTGAATATACTTCCTCTGTCTCTGTGTTGTTCGTTCCAGGCAAGACCACCAAATTCCACTTGCCTCCCTTGGTAGGACACACTCTGTGTTTTTATGACCTGATGCTTCCTCCTAATTACAAGAAGTTCAAATCCATGATAGCTCCACTGACTTTAAAAGTAAATGTATAACTTTATAAACAAGGTAGGTCAGAAACAAGAAGCAGTCCCGCAGCAGCAGCGTACTTCTCAGCAAGGGCTAGTCTTTTCCTTCCTTGATAAATGAAACACAGGGCAATTTGCACTGGTGTCACTGGGACTCACATAAGTGCTCCAGATCTCCAGCACCTCTCACCCACATTTATAACAGAGCAACAGCAAAATAATACTCCTAGTTGATTTGGTAATGTAATGAGTAATTCTCATGCACAACAGTGGAGAAATCAGGCCTGTACTTCTAGAGTATAAAATTACTGATAATTCTCTCTTTCCACAGCTATCAGATGTAACTGAGATATGGAGGCATGAGGTTTCAGCTTCATGGCTCTGTTCCTGGACTCTGGTCTTTCACAGTATGCAAAGTCATGATCTTACCACTCAGGAAACTGATTTCTTCAGAAATTCTTCAGAGATTCAAAGTGCAGATAGGACAGCATGCTAAGTCCTGTGCCTGAACTGATTGCAGACAAATTCAGGTAAGTGGATGGGAAAGTCTATAACTGTTTCGTTTGTGTCCACTGAGGATTTTGCTCAGTCTGGTGTGATGAATCAAAAACTGCTTTCATTGTATAGACAAGAAATCGTGCATCCAGTTCTTAAAACCCCATTTGAAAGAGACTTAGTCATCAGTCCCGCCCGACAGCAAGGTAAGTGTCAGCTTCAAGATTCCAGGCAACAAGGGACAGGTTTTGGTGTCTCCTGGCACCCTCTGGATCTGTCCTGAGAAGGCTGTGGAGAGAACTGTGATGTCCCAGACCTCAGGTTAAAGACAATGTGGCAATCTAACAGCAGTCTGAGGTTTGCTAATGAGCTGCCCCTCTGGGAAATGAAAGGCTTGTTGAGCTGGGGAGTGCCCTCCATGGTTCCAGTAAATTCTTTAGACTGTGCATTGTTGTGACTGGGGCAAGGTTTCTCTGCTGAGGAAAGAACTGAGCAGGACTTATACTAAGCAATGATGAAGTGGGTAATACAGAAAACTTTTCCATAGAGGAGTTCAAGTCAGTAAGGAAAGATAAAGGATAGTCCTCTATGGAAAATTCAAGCTGCTCAATATTTATTTATTTTTAAGGATGGTTTGTATAACAAATGTGGACCTTCAGGAAGATCAGCATGTAAAGGTTGCTGACCTTTAAATGAGGTATTGCAGATGGTTGAGTAAAGTCAGCCAGTGAAACCACATAAAAAATGAGACAAGCAGAAAACAGATAGGTAGAAAAAAAGATAGTTGTTTGATGCTTTCTGGATGGGGAAGTTCCAGCTGTTTAAGCATCTGCTTGATGAAGGATAACCACCTGCTTGAGACCAAACTTGCAGAGGGCAGTGGACCAGAGGCCGCTTGTGCAGGAAGTGGGCAGATGATACACCAAATGTGCAGCAGAGATCTGGTGATGCTGCAGGTCAAGGGACAAGCCAGATCACAGGAGGACATTAGAGCTGATGCACAGCTGGCTTCTGCAACCATTTTTACCGTGAGGCAAGAAAAGGCAATGAATTTTCCAAAAAGTAAGTCTTTTCTAGAAGGAGTTTTGCTTCACTTTTAGCAATTAGAATCATAGAATAACCAGGTTGGAAGAGACCCACCTGATCATCGAGTCCAACCATTCCTATCAAACGCTAAACCATGCCCCATAGCACCTCGTCCACCCGTGCCTTTCACTCCAGAATCCTCCTGTTTCTTAACAATATCAGGCATCATTGAGACCACCATTTTATTAATCTCTTGTATATATTACATCTTACAACACATTTCTACTATGTGAGAATGTGATTCTGAAATGGCAAAATGACAGTGATAAATTTACAAAATATTACTGGCATCAATCCACATCCAATACAGCTTGTCTAAAAGGAGTAAACCAAAAACCAGTTGTGTGACTGTAATAACACTGAATATTTTGGTGCCAGGAAATTCAGAGGACTTGAAACCATTGTGAATCACTGATGGCTCTGTATACCCTCTCCCTCCAAACAGTGGCATATTTAATTTTTTTAATGAGAACAGACTGGGCAAGTTTGAGGGTTTTGAGGAGCAGAAGGTTGTGCCTGAGAAGGTGCAGATGTACATTTACTGTAGCTTTCATACTGGCATAAATTTATTCATCTGTTTATCATCACAAGTGAACTCAAAGGTTCAAAAATCCTCGCATGCTAAAGAAAACACTTGTGATTTTAATGGATAAAATTGTGGGCAATAATAGTGATAGAAGAGTAAAAAGAAAACACAGTGAAAGACAGGCAAAACCCTGTAACTGGGGCTAACTGCTAACCCGTGTCCAGGAGCCCAAGGCTCTGTGAGTCAGCCCTGCTCTTCTTCGTTTGGGAAACATGTTTGTCAGCTGTTCTTGCAGAGGCTGGACAGAGAATTTGTTGAACACAACGGGATGAGTATCTTCAAGGGATCAGAATCTGGCTTTATATCTGCTGCAGGCTAAATGGGAAATTATCCTTTATACTTTTTTTTCATATTCCTGAAAGTTCTCAAGCCAACATTGTTATGATTTTCCTCCTTATTTCCTTTTGTTCCTATTTGAACATCTGTCTGAAGTAGGGTATTACATACTAATTTGTTCAGAGCTTTTTTTTTTGTTGTTTGCATGGTTGGGTGTGATTACAGTCTTCCACTTCATTTTCATTAATTTGTTTCATTTATTTGCTTTTGATCTTTTATTGGTCCTTATAGTATCTCTGCGTGTGAGAGAGAGCGATGATGCATGTGTACATGCAAACAGAAAAAATTCTGCATTCATTTCTTCTCAGACTGACAGCAGTCTCTAGATAAACTATGCAGTGCTGACAATGAGAATCTTTGGTTACGTCTAATTCTTGTACATAAGCCCCAGTTGTACATAAGTCACCATTACTGTGTGGCATGAGCCAGCAGCATCAACAAGGTGATCCCACCACTCCTGACTGGTCACCCTTGGTGTGGACTCACAGTAAAGGACAAGTTAGTATGTGAGCAGCAGGATGGGACAGAAACCCATGGAGCACAACCTTGAGCTCTGTGTTTGCAGGACAGCATAGATGTCACCCGTGGTTAATATGTTAATAAGGTGCTATTTGGAAGGAAGTAGCGTCTTGCAAGCCTCGCTTGTTCCCTAGATACTACCACCCCCTAAACAAAAATTAATGCAGTTTTGACAGGAACTTCATGTAAGCAATTATTCTTGACAAAGTAAGATATAAAGAAATTTTAATAATGATAGCCAAATGAACTAGATATGTTTTAATGGAAAATAATATCATATAGTTTAGAAGTGGATCAGTTGCTGCCAGTTGGACTTGATTTGAGTTGTAATTAAAATTATGACTTTGAATGTTATCTAATAAACTAATTGCTCACTCCTTTGATGAAAAGAGTGCAGGTCTTGGAAACATACTGTTATTCACTGAAGCTACTTTGAAAAAAAAAAAAGGATGCTTTTCTGATGCCTTACTGAAAATGAAATGTGGAATCTCTTTATTTTGCTTTACTTCCACTTTGAGCCAAATGAAAACAACCCCCTCTGCCTGTGCTGAAGCAGTAAAAGAGAGTCGAGCCATGGCATTTTGATTCCAACCAGCCTGGCCCTGTGGCAGGAATCAGCACTAAGGCATCGCAGTGGTATGGTCTGGAATAGCCTCTTGACTTCATCGTTCTCCCACCCAGCCATTCTTTAGACTCTCTTCAGAATAAAAATACGCCAGATCACAAGCCACGGCGCTGAAAAGCTCAGGATGAGAGAGTCTGCTCAGCTCACAGGGCGTGCCCAGCCATCACAGGTTAGGCTCTGAAGTGCCCCGCTTGTCTCCTGCAGAAGGATGCATCTTTTTTTCTTCTTTTGCATTAGGTTCTCCTCACTCCTGATACCATAAGCATGGTGATACAGCTGTGGCAGAGGATGCCTTTCACCCTTCCTTTCATTCCTTATCCCTCCTATCACAGAGTATGTTGATACATGTGTTTTGCCTAGATCCTTTCCTGTAAAGTTGGAGGGTAAAGCTCTCCATCACACATCATCATTGTCTATAATTACTGTTCTGTCACTGTCCTGGAGAGGAGCTGCTTCTGTCACCCCATCATCAGCTTTCTTCTCATCTTTTTGAAGCTTCACTTTCTCTTGTAGGTACCCAGGAACAGGCTGATGATAGACTCTGTGATGTTTTTTGATCTTTCCCCTCATACCCTCGGATCTTACCAGTCTTCCTTGCCTTTCTGTCATTGCTAATAAATTTTCTTTCTGTTAATGCTATCTGTATGTTAATATCCCTACAGGAAAAGACACTGTAGAAGCAAATAATAATTGTAGAGTCGAGAGACATTACCTTGGTTTGGCTGTTATGTGCACTTTTAGCAATGGCAGTCCATGCAAGTCTTCTAGGTGTATGTCTTCCCACAAAAGCTGTGTTTAATGGGCAGTTAAATGGAATCATAAATGAGATTATGTTCTTATTGAGTAAAAGGTTTGTGTGCCTAAAATAATTTTTTATTGTCCAGTGCTACAGATGGATTCATACACTTTTTGCTCTATAGAGCTATGGTCAATAAGTTGCATTTTGGCCCTGGTATTGTTCTTGTTTCTCAGGCAAGGTTGTATAATAGTCCCTGTTATTCCTTTTTCTTGACATATTTTATATAAATATTATAAGAATGTGTTTGATTTGTACCATCTCATCTAGAACCTTTTAAAATTCCTTCTCAAACTAAAAGCATACCACTGCTTGAAGAAAAATAAGCACAGTACCCTTATCACTCTGGTACTGTTTTCTTCTAAAATATCTCCCATTTGGAAGTCTTTACTGTAATAACTGGGATATGAACACAAAGGCTGGAATTTTCCCAAATAAGAAAGCTTTAAGCCATAATTTCTTAGTACAAAAGCTTCTTTTTTTGTTAAATTATATATAAGTATTTTCAGCAGGACCTCCTATGCACAACTATGCAGTGAACATTCACTTTTGCAATATCAGCTGAAAAGTATACCTTCGACACCGTTTATATTAATGGCACTGTTACAGACAATTATTGCTTTCTTTTAGAGGGTGAGCCAGGCTTGGAGATGCACAAAACGTGTATCTGCTTTTTGTTTTCAGAAACATCACTCTCTGGTCTCACTTACCTCTTTGAAGACCTTTGAGGATCACTGTACAGGAACAAGCCCTGGATCACGGTTTGGAAAAAAACACAGATTGGACATGAATGCGGATTCCCCACACAAATTGGGATGCACTCATCCTTTCAATCCATGATGCTGCCAACTCTGCAGACTGGGGCTCTTTCCTTTTTCTGCCCACTTCTTCACCCTGGCATTCATATTAAGAATAATTAAATCTACCGCATGCTTGAAAAGAAAAAACTGTTGCTATAATACGCCACTACCAACTAGGCTGAGATTTTTCAGAGTAATTTTCAGTGGGATTTGGGTGCCTAACTGCCCTAAATTATTTTGGAAATCCTAGTCTAATAGTCCTTTTCAGGGGTGTGAAAACTGCTTTCTGCAAGGGAATTTTCCTTTTCATTTTGCACCTCTCTCCTAGGCTGACCAGGACGTAGCATCTCAAGCAAACAAGAAAGGGTGTTTCCAGCCTCCCTTGCTTACAAAGGAACATGTTTTGTTCCCCTCCAAGCAGCACTGGTGCCTGGTGGCTCTGGATGAAGAAATCTCATGACCACACTGCTGCTCAGGTCAGTAGCATGTTACACTGCCCATGTTTTCTTTTGAGCTCTCTCTGAAATGTCTGGGTTTGCCTTAGCATTGGCAGTGTTCCTAAACCACTGATGAGACTGCAATTACTAAGCACTTTATAGCTCTAGTCTATGTAAGTTAGGTGGGTTTTTCTGTAAGTTTCCCATGAAATTTTTGTAAAGGGTGTGTAAGAAATGCCTGATCCAATGAAGAAAATACCAACTGATAGATTTGCTTTTCAGCATATATATACAGGGTTTAATTTAGCCTAGAGAAGCAACTAAGAATCAACTATTGTTATGGTAAAACACTTCCTTTCATCTGGAGTTATATGTGATCCCATAATAAATCCAAATGTGCATGATTGTTTGTTAGAAAGTGAAAATTTCAATTAACAGTGTGGCTAGTACTGAGTTTCACTCTCTGCCATTATCTCAGCGTATTGGGCTTTGTGTAACACGAGCATTCAGAAGCAAAACCTGCATGAAATCTTCCAACTGTGAATGCCTTTTCCTTGTAAGAATTTAGTATGAATCTCTGGAAACTTGCTAAGTCCCCAGGGGGATAAGAATTCACAGATCTAACTAACCCTGAGGGTCATGTTATCACACAGATTAACTATTCTCAACCTATTTCTGAAATTCATTAGGTGGTTAAGGCTTTCTATCAACATTAGTAATTCGTGCTTTCTTTTTCTACCTATTTGTCCTTAAATACGTTTATTAGGTCCCTGACACACAGTGGCCCTCCTTCCTCTTATTAATCAGCTTCTCACTTGTCCCTGAAGAGACACCTGAATTTCATATGTTCACCTAATTATTCTTATAATAATTCTTTTTTTAAAGGAGTCAATACACAGTGCTGCAAGTTTTAATACACAGTGCTACTCTATAACATTGTATTTGAAGAAATAGTACCAATAAGTATTTTTTTTTCAAACCAGACAGAGTTTTCTGTTTTACAGAATAAAATAAGAGGTATAACATTTCCCATAAGCCGGCAATGCCAGTGATTATGTTATAGACACAACGTAGTAAATAAGAGTGAGATTCTGTAGGAAGTCACCAAGGGTTAAACTAATATACGCAACGGACAATGGTTGCATATGAAGGTAGCCAGCACATTTGGGGCAAATCCCATTAGCTGCACATTTTTATGAAAGTAAAGCCTCATGAAGGGGTTGCCTATGAACAAATGACTGACAGAGGCTTCTTGTGTCATTGAGTCCTGTCTCTGGTTAATACAGACACCATATCATGTAATATCTAAAATTAATTTATCAAGTTGATCTGAAATCAAATAAAGGCTTGTTTGGGGTTTTAGGATTTTTGATTTGTTGATTCGGGTGGGTTTTTTGCTGTCACAGAACCTCCCTGTTCTGATGGTTTAGGACCATATTTTAGTTTCCAGGTATTCATGGTTCATTTACATCCACTTCTTCATGTGCCAGCATTATCCTATAATTTCTAGTCTGTATCCTGTGGTACCAGGCACAGGAAAAGCTCGGCTTACTCACTGGTCTTGTAGTAAGAACAGGTTGCAATACTTCTGTGTATGAAGATTTCAAAGGATCCTGCGAAGATGGTCCAGGTGACCCTCATTCTTATACCTTGGGAAACATCTCTGTAAAAAAGTTTTGTTTCCTTCCTAAGAAGCTAGGGCATAAATATTTTTCTCTTCCAGAAAGCTTCTGCAAAACGATAGTCTGCTCTTACACCAAACCATTTAATAAGTTTAATTAAATGGAAGCTTATGATAATTAAACCAAAAGCCTAAGGGCCCTGTTCTGTGAGGACTTATTCCTTGCATAAGACCAATTTCCATATAATTTAGACAACAAAATAGCGGAACAGTGCTCTGCCATCTAATTTATATGAAATTGGTATTCTCCAGCCCAGATTTATATTACACCGTAAACACACTTCTTGTATCTTAGCAGAAGTGAGATAGCTCCAGTACAAGTACTGGAGCAGAAGAGAAATAAAAGATGTTTAAAGGGACCCACCCCCCCTCCCCTTTAAAAAAAAAAAAATTGAATGCACAAATTAAAACCCTAATCTGATAAACTCTGCATGAGGATCAAATATCCTTAAACAAATTCTCTAACATAGGCGGGTACGTGTAGGTTCTTCTTTCATAACAAATTTGCATATTTGCTACTTCTGGGTGTTTTCTTGAACTAATGTTTGTGATCAATGGTAGAGAAAACCCACGCTCCGTATTTTGGAATTCCTTAACGTCTCCCTGAGTGTCCCAAAGGAACGGTACCGTGCATTATCTCCTCCGCCACCTGTATTTTTATTGCACTTCAAAACAAAGCTCCAATACTACAAAGAATCAATGGGGCCTGATTCTTCACTGCCTTACACCAAGTTTGCACAGCCTGCTGCAGACAAAGCCATTCCTTTCGCTTGCAACTGAAATGGTGGGGAAAGTCCTCAGCCCTCCCCACCCACCAGCAAAAAGAATAGCAGGTTTTGGTCCTCTCCCAGTGTCCTCCTGCAGACACAGGCCCTAGAAATACAGAAAATCCATGTGGACAGGGGAACAGGGACCCTTTCTATTCTCCTCTGCTCCCGCCTGCAGCACAGCTGATAACTGAGACCTTGGTATTTGATGGCTTTACTGCCCAAGCTGCTCTGTTTTGGGATGTTCAGGGTCTTTTTTTTTTTTTTTCCTTTTAAGGAGACTGAAGTTGTTGGGTTCCCCTTACAGAGGGAGGTTAATTTTGTGCCAGCTTATTCCACAAGAAAGCTGTGGTCCCATGTTGTGAGAAGCTATAGGTCAGACAGTTGTAGAAAAGGTGAAAGCATTTTTGAACAGGCTGGACACCAAATGCTCCCATGCACAACTAGTTCCTATTAGATACTGGTGATTAATTGCTCAGGGTTGGAAGATAACCAGGTCAGACCCTTATGAGACACACACTTCCCACTGACAGTCAAATAGCAGATACCATATGCAAAGTCTATTTGTAACAGGGAGACATCATCTTGTGTACGGTAAATGAGTTTGTCATTATAGTTTGTAATGCTTATCCCTCTATTTCCAAATCTTCAAGTTGCTGTCTGCCGTAACACTGACCTGCTGTTTTTCTTGGGCTACAGAGTAAATGCAAGACCCAGGGGTTAAAATTCAGCCCAGATGAGTCAGAATTATTCTCTATAAGACAAGGCATCTGGAAGATCTCACCCCGTTGATGACTGCCCTACCTATTGGTGGGCTTTGACCCAAGCACACAAAGGAGTGTTGCATCCCGAGGGTCAATTTTGACAGCACTGAACATGGAAACCTATTTTCTTTACAGTCTTCAAATGTGACTTATGAACTATCTAAAGTATTCAAAATCTTTGACCTTTACCTCCAGGCAGAGACTTCGTCATGGTAATCTGTAGCTCTGTGGCCTTAAGACCAGATTACTACAATGAACCCCCCCCCAACCACCTGCAGATCGGAGCTGCCAGAGAGAAGAATGACTGCTCAAGGGCCTTTACCTGGAGAAGCTGGCAAACTGCATTAGCAAGTATGATTCGAAGTCTTTTTAATTATTGCTCTTTAAAGCCTAAAACAGTAGTAAGTCGGACTTTCTGAGGAACCTACACACCACGTCACATGGTGGTGTTTTTCAGATGCATATGGCAATTATAGCTAAAAACTACAACAAAGGCATGTGAAACTGTCCTCTACTGTGAGACGAGAGCACCGCTCATCTTGAGTAGTCTGAAGAAGTTTCCTCCCCCAGGGACTGTGTAGACTTGGGCATGTGGGTGCCTGGCTGTACAGGGCATCAAGGACAGAGAGCTAAGGAGGCAAGTTGTGCTGCCCAGATAGCTATTCCCCATCTCCCCTAAGAAAAAGACCACAAGCTAGGCAAGCTCAGTTGGTGACTTGAAGGGTGATATCTGGCTTGTAATCTGCCAGCTGACTCTCTGCAGCATCTGTGACAAGCTTGAGGCTCAAAACATAAGTGTGCTGTTTGGTTTTTATGTAGACTTTAAAATAAATAAATTTGTAGAAACTGTCAAGGCAGAAATGGAAGGATTGCATTAATTTCCCTAAATGATTTCCCTAGCAAGACATGGTCATTTGCTATTGCATGTTTCTAGGGTTAGGTCAGAAGTTACCAACAGTATGAATACTACTGTTTTTTCAGAGGACTTGACTACCCACTCTGTAACATTTACAATTGGGATAGCTTCTTGTTATTATTAGCAAGTTTGTCTTTTCTTAACTCAGCTTTTAAGTTTTTAAGATTAGAAAGGTTCTTGGAGAAGATCAGCATATCAGAAACTAAATCCTTTTTAAGGTTTTGTACCCAAACCTGAACTTAGATTTATATTCCACAAGTCCTCCTCTCGTTGTTACAAAGAAAATGAGAGGACAACATTCCCAGCTGCACATGGAAATGAATCAGGTATCCCAAAGCTTCTGGAGGGCTTTTAAGCAATGAATCTGGTTTGAGCAGATTTGGAATTTATCCTAGTAATGGCATGAGTTCCAGGAAAAAAAATAAGGTGATCCCAGACTGAGGGAAGGTACAGAGGAATAGGAAGGAATCCTCAGCACTTAATGTAAGGTTGGGGATGAAATTTAGATTGTGAAAGGGAACCAGAGGAGAATGAGAAGACTGGAGAGGTGGTGGTCTTTCTATGATACCTACTGCAACTCCACTGAGCTTAGCTCACATGAAATGTTTGCTGAGACCTCTGTATGTAGTGCTGAATGCTGCAGATGCATCCATCATGAGAAATAGTAGTATTAATTTATTCTAAGCACACCTCTGTAGAGGTCTGAGCTAATTTTTTATCCTTTTGAATAGATTCATTATTACGAGGAAGTTTCTACTGAAAAAAAATTAAAAAAAATTGTCAGCCCCAGTGTCCAGAAAACACAAATCTCTTATGTACCATGTGGTTGTAGATGTGGTTCTAGCATCCCTCATAAACTCCATAAAGAGTAAGAAAAGACATTTGCACCTCAGTTACAAAACTCAGACAAGCAAGCTACCATGCTTTGCTGATAGTGAAAGGTCCACATTTCAGGCTAGGCTCAGGCCTTGGGTAAGCGTGTGTAACTTCCACAGACACAAACAGCATCTCCTCCCTCTTACATCTAGTCTGAATTTGGCCCATAGCATTTGTTAAACGGCCCAGAAAAACACACGTTTATCTTACAAGAGCAAAGTAGTCTGGTATGAATAAAGAAACTAGATATAGGCTGAACAGAGACATATGGAACTGAGTTTCTAGGCAAAAAGTAGACCTGGTCATGGCATTCCTAGCTCCAGGTCTCACCATCTGGTTTCAGACGTGTTTCCCAAAAGTTAGTATACAAGTAAAGTACAAAATATGTTGTCTTAGTTCACACGTAGTACTGAGATTCCAAACTCCAATGATAAATAATGTACAAAGGTGTGAAAGTACAATTCTGTTTGTCCTGGGCCTCTTGTTAGGGAGCTGTGAGGGACAAGGAGCAAAGCTCTTCCGCAGAGCTGCCTCTCGCGCCGGCGTGCAAGGCACAGGCAGCACCCAGAGAGTCGCTTGGCCAAACACCCCACGTGCCACCAGCTGCCCCCAGTCCCAGTGCACTGAGCCTCCTTTCATGGGGAGCATTTCATGTTCCAGCACCTCGAACACACAGAGCCTTTACTAGGATGTTGTTACCTTGCTGTTACTTTACACTTCCTTACCAAAAAGCTTCAAAGTCTATTTTTTTAACATATATTTATTAAAACTTTCTTGCACTATTCAAAAGAATATTTGAATGTCCACTCGAAACCCCAC
This sequence comes from Phaenicophaeus curvirostris, assembly GCF_032191515.1. Lineage (NCBI taxonomy): Eukaryota > Metazoa > Chordata > Aves > Cuculiformes > Cuculidae > Phaenicophaeus > Phaenicophaeus curvirostris. Next base: position 15,677,309 of record NC_091405.1, read on the forward strand.
TGCCTGATGACTGCCAACTTGCCAAAGAAAGGAGGTGAGGGAGGCTTTGCTTTGGGAGGGGGGGCAGAGAAAATAAAGAGAAATCAGTCCAGCTTCAAAGGGCGCATTTCCATAATTGCCCTGTAACTTTGGCAAAATAAATCTGAAGGGCTGAGAAAGGCACAATCTCTCAGATGAGTGCACTACAAAAGCCCCAGAGATCCACAGTCCCACTTGTTACCATTCTAATTCAGTGAGAGAATTCTGTCCCTAACCTCAGTAACAAAAGCCATGAAATCACCGTCCTCCCATTTCGATAGCCCGTTCCCAAAGAATAAGACCTTATCCAGCCTTTGTCTCCATCCTGCCCATGGACACTTGGTACAAGCCAGAATAGCGTAAAGGGGGAGAACAACTGGTAGAGGTTTTCCATACCGACAATTTGAACGCATGGTCTCAGGTAGCAAAGATGTGTGCTCCTACGTAATGAAGGAGGTGGGGTCTGTATCTGACTTAATTTGTCATTGCAAGCCCTTTTTGTATGAGATATACGTAGTTGAATTTCTATACAATCTGTTTGTCTGAACTTCTCAAATGCAACATGCAATGAGAGTTAATGCAGAAAAGGGAAAATACCCTCCACAACTGCTTCTCAGGCATAGCATTTGTCCTCAGTACTACATGATGTTTACAAAAGCAATAATAGTAACTATAAATAAAAATTAAGGAGAAAGTGTCTAAAAGAGCTTTGCTGGCACAGCCAGAGTCCCAACTTTGTAATTCCTTAGTGAAAAAATGACTGCTGAATGTGAATAGTGGGTCTTTTACAGCAAAGGCCCAATCTCTCGTCATTTGGCCCCTCTCTGACTTTTTTATTTTCTCAGTAAGACAAGCTTTTGTGGCAATGTTCAGTATGGACAATCGGGACAGCCTTATAAAGGGATTGAGAAGGGCACACAAAGGGCTGCGGCAGCATCAAAGCGAGCCCAGCAGCACAATAGAGATGACATTTTTACATCCCAGGGCTGGGGCGGGCAGAGACTGAATACTGTGTCCATAGCAGTGTCAGTAAACAATGAGCAAAGTGGGAAAGGGGTGAAAACACAAGTCAAAACCTTTTCATTGAAGCCCCCTACACATTCATTGGGCATTTTTAGCTCTGCGTTTGAAAGCTGTTCCATTTACTTACTCTCCGGATTCTCCTATTTAACTAACTGACTGATGATGGCTCCATTTTGATATCCAAAGAAAAGAATGGGAATTCTTCCTGAAGTGAATATATTAATTCATGAGATTTTTATTCCACTGTATTGGCAGTAAGGGAAATATTAGCTCTGTGGTGCTGTTTTTAAAGGGACACTGCCATCTGTAATAGAATATTTAAGAACCATGTTTAAGAGGCACTATCCTTACCTATGGTCCTAGTCCCACCTCCAGTTCTTGGAAGCAATCTTTTTCTTTTCGTTTGTCAGTTTTCTATGTTTAGGGTTGGAGGTTTTTGGTTTGGGGTTTTTTTTGCATAACAAAACCAGGCTGGAGTGCTGAGTTGGCTTTAGCTGGTTTCTTGTTCAATTTCTTGTGCCCAAGCCCAAGGTCTCAATGTGGTTCAAAGTACCAGCATGGTTATTTAGCCGATTCAGGTAATCTCAGTGATGGCACCAGATGCCAGGAGGGCAGCCATGAGCGCTAAAACTTGCTTTTCTGGCATTTCTTTCCTGGAGTTACATGGAAACATTTCTGTTAGTATCAGGCTATGATTTAGTGCACCAGAAGAAACCCGTCTATCAGGCATAAATTGTAGACATTGTCTTCTGTAGGAATTGCTTGCAGAAGCCTCCGTCTGAGAACTGTGGCACTAGTGTTGCTGTTCAATAGCCGTCCGAAGTGTCCTGTTTCATTAAATTATTTTGGAATGAGGCTAGTTTAATCTCCTAGTGAAGCTTATGCTTTACCTCTCTTGGAAGCGAGTTAGACATTAACAGAGCAAATCAATGTTTTTACTCCTTGTATCTAATTTCACATTACATCTATGTTTTTAGGCACTTAAATTTTACTAAGGTATCTTGAGTATTGCATAGTCCAGTGTGAATTATACTAATGATCGCTGAGAAATTCAATAGAGTGACTCATATATTTTAGAGAGAGAGAGGGATTTTCCTTTTGCTGTTTTGCTTGGAAATAAGAATAATATTAATGTATTAAACCCTCGGTTTTATGCATGCTTGGTAAGTAATTTTATTCTAGCCTGGCTAGCTGGCCTACTGACATGCATTTTCACCACTGCTAAAAATAATGAGGAATCCAAGTGACACACATTTATGGCTAGAACTGCCATCAGATCCCTTGACCTAATTGAGCATGCCTACACACCTTAGAGTGTTTTGCATAACCAGCTTAGACAGCAGGAACATTTCCAACCAGATTGATTGACATATTTTATTTCTAACTTAAGCTTAATCATGACCAAGAATGATTCATTTATACCTTTCAAACTTTAGGAATTGACACAGGGGACAAGCAAGCTGCAGACTCCAGTGTAAGCAATCATGTGAAGGAAAAAATATATACAGTAATATCATTTATTAACCTACTTAGCTCTGAGGTTGATGTAATAAAATGGATTAATTAGCTTGTAGGGGAGTTACTTTATTTTATAAAATAAATGTCAAACTATATTTTTTGCTGGAAACGATTTGTCCTGAATCACTTCTCCGCTAAATATTGTAATGTATAGAACCTAGAGAAGGTACTGTAAAGTGCGGCTTGATTTTTTATAAGCCAGCTGGACAAGAGCTCATCTTCTAGCAATAACCATACTGACTCTCAGACCAAGAGTTCTTGGCTTTTAAGGCATAAAATACCTTCAAATAAATATCAGTGGTTTCCATGCATCGTGCCTTAAACAGGAACAAAGACTAATAGAATAGACTCTAATAACTGTTTCCAGCATGTGTGTATGCAGCTGCTCTGCGCTGGAAATGTCCTTTAGCACTTTTTAACCATATTCTCTAGTGTGTCAGCAAAGAGACTCCATCAGAGTATTTAACATTGCTGGGAGCAAAGGAATAAAGTGGAGTCACTGTTGATTATTACTCATTAGCCACAAGGACATCCACTTAACATGTGAATAAATGAATGACACCATGTCCTAATGGAAATGGCCTCAGTGTACCTTTAAGCAAAATGTTGTTTAATATCTTGCATTTGCTGAATAGTAAAGAGGCCTGTTGGACATGCATAGTTAGCAAGCAGCCATTGTTGCTTTGTTCCAATTTCAGCGTTTAATAAAAAAACAATGTTGTCTTTACTGCAGCAAAGATGGGCCTCAAAAACCCTGGGTGGCAGCACAGTCTCATCCTCATTCCGCAAATTCAGAATTTCACTGGCATCCTAAAGGGTTAATACCCATAAAGCGAATGAAGCCTTAGAATGTACATGTTCTTCATTATTCTGCTTTACATTCCAACATATAAAACAAAGAACATCTGATATCTTTATTGGTTTTCTTAGATAAAATGCAAGCAAGCTATAAGCCTTAATTTTCTTATTACCATTTGTTAACAAGTAAGATAACACTTTCAAAAGTACTTGATTAGGACTTCCTTTGATTTGTATCTTGTTATGATTTCCAGGGCATATATTTTTGTATTATTACTTTAGTACACTGATTGTTCTGATCAAAGTGATAAAAAGAGGTATTTTAAAAGTGTAAATGTTAACCGTACAGGTAAACCACATCCTCTAAACAGCATCTTGAATGCTGCTGTGCTGAAGCACGCTTTGGGAAACAAATCACAGCTGAGATACACGTTCCTGCCTGGAAAACAGATAGGCTGGGCTGAAGGAGCCCTTTTGCCCTCAAACCTTTGCAGCAGTATCTTGTATCTTCACAACTTTTTCCTTTTTTTTTTTTTTTACAATATAGGTACTGAGGACAGCTGCAGGTATAATGTTAAAGGTATTCGCTATATAACATATCTAAAAAGTCATGATCAGAATCCATTCCGGAATAAATCTGTTCCTATGGGAATAAACCACCTTTAACTCTCTAAGGAAAACAAAAAACAAGCACGCTACCTAACAAGAAAGATTTAGCGGGGTTATTTTAACGCACGCTCTAACGCCTGACTATGAACACTGCGCCGGATCTTTTCCGTACTCGGGTAATTTTGTCTGCATAGCAGTTAGCTGTGCTGGAGGCAGCTGACTGGAATTTCTCAGCTCAGGGGGCTCTCGCCTGTCTTATCCCTGGGCTGTGATGGGCACTTTGGCTGCGGTGAATGGGAAGCCTGACACGGCCCGCTACGCCCAGCGAGCTGCTCCCAGCAGAAGTGGGGCTGACAAGTTGGAAGTCTCTTTTTTCCTGCCTCTTCTTCCTTGCCGACGTTTCCTCCGGCCGGCCCCGCGCAGACAGGGAGGGAGCAGGAGATGATTACATCAATCAGTGTCAGGTCTGGGAGCTGTGATTTATGAATATGCATAATGAGCTCTCACCTTTGAGAAGGACTAGCTAGGGAGATAATTGATTAGACAGGAAAAGAGCAGCCAACAGAGAGGGAGAGGGAGGCCTCTGTGTGCCGTCTCGGGCAGGCCTGGCTGGGGCTCCAGTGAGGCTGTCAAGCTGCAAGAGTGGTTTCTAAAAAAAAAAAAATAAAAAAATAATAGGAGTAGGATTTTTAATGTTTTGTTGAAACACGCATAACAAAATGTTTCCTTACAAAATTAATGGGAATTTTCTCCACATTAGGGAAGCTGGGCAGGCACAAAGGCGGCTTTCCCCCCGCAGGGAAACCAAGTTCTCACTTCCAGAAGCCAAAGGGGCGGCTTTCCCAGGGCTGGCACGCTGCCGCTGCTGCAGGAGCATCCCGACAGGCAGGGAGAGGGCTCTGCGGGAACGGGGAACCGAGGGGTTCTGCTGCAAAGGCGAAGGAGCCTTTAATAGAGGTAGAAAGCTGCGGATGCAATTGTTTTCCCATCGTGGTCTCATTATTTTCTTCCATTCCCTGTAAGCATCTGTCTGGCCACTGTGTGAAAGTTTCTATGGAAAACCCACCAGGATGTCCAGAGGAAGGGGATGTGGAAATTTGCCTCTAGCTTTCTCTCCCCCTACCCCTCCCATTTTACATGCCTTTACTTTTTTTTTTTTTTTTATTCTTTTTTCCTCGGCAAGAACTGGCTAAGGAAAAAGGCAGGATACAAAGTGCAGAGACTGGACAAAATCTACATGAGAAACAATCCATTTTCTAACCACCCACCCACCGAGTTTGCCCCACGCTTGAGGAGACGAAAGAGGGGGAACAGTTCCCGACGGAAAGACAGAGCTGTGAGGACTGTGAGGAGATAAACGCGGTTTCCAGGGTGAGCTGTGGCCAGAGAGGACATATGTGCAAAGGAAGGAGACGCAGGGGGGAGAAAGCAGAGATCACAACGCTGCTACAAACTCCGCGGGTCCCTTCCCAAGCACCGGGCAAGGGGTCTCCCCACCGGAATGCCTGCCAGGGACAACATTAATTGTGAAATATTAAAACACGTATGTAAAATGTCTGTTTACACACACACACATATAGTGTAAACATATATATATATAAAAATCTTATCACTTCCAAACGCCTAGGATTTCAAATGTAGTTTGTCGGCCTAGCGCAACCCGATCCTATAAATAATACATTCCTATCACTATGACCTCAAAATGTCAATACCGCGCAGCCCTGCACATTTGCATATCTTGTACTGTCTAAACTTGAAGCATGTCAGCTATGTGCTTCTGTTTGTACTTTAACTTCATTTTAACTCTTGCTTCCTCGCTCTGAGCACCCTCCCCCTCCTCGGGGTCTGTCACCAAAATAAGAAAAGCATCAGGTATTTAATCACCACCCCGGTAATGATGCCATTTGAGGAGGGTGAGGAAGGGTGGGGGGCACAGCATCCCCCCGAGAGGTGAGGGAAGAGCCTGGGAACAAAAGCAGGAGGGAGCCAGCCCGGTCAGAGCGGGGAGAGCGGCGATGGGCTCGGGGAAGGAGAGGGGAGCAGCCACCTCGGGGTGGAGGGGTTCCCATCCGGCTTTGGGAGCTCGGACCGGCTGGATCTCTCTCGGATCGAGCCGGTTCTCTGCGCTTTGCCGAGGAAACGAGGCCACAGGCTTCCAGAGAAGGGGAAGGCGAGAAGCGCAGTGCTGAGCGGCGCAGAGCATCTCGGTTTCAGCCGGTGACTCCAGCCGGGATGCGAACCCTAAGGTTGGGGCTGGGGGTTGGATCAATAGCCGGTAATAGGGTCCTGGGGGGCCGCGGCGCCTGCAGGGGGCGCTGCGGCTCCAGCGTTCGGCCCCGCTCCGCCCCCGCGCTCCGCACCAGGACGCGCAGCGGCCGCGCAGCAGCAGGAAGGGGGGAGGGGGGGGGGGATCGACTCCAGCCGGGGGGAAAGAGAGGGTAGTCAAAGTGGCAACAGTTTATTTATTAGCCAAAAATATATACTTTCTTGTACAATTTGGTTCACACGTATGTACATTTTTACTGTATATACAAAACCAAACAACAACGACAACAAAAAAAAAAAAAAGAAAATCGAAACACCTAATTCTCACTGGACTTCCAAAAATCCTCACGAACTCAGCTAATCCAGATGATAGCACAGAAGCGGGTTTGTTGGGTTTTTTTTTTCTTTTTTTTTGTAGTTTTAATACACGGACATGCTTACAAGTTGTACCTATACAGAGATTTCTTTTTACAATCATTACAACAACAATAAAAAAAAAAAATTAACTATGATGATGACAACGCCGATAGAACCATAGCGGCATCAAGTTGGTTCTGGGGCCTGGAAAAAAAAAATGACAGAGAAAAAAAATAATTTAATGGGCTTTCTAATCAGGTTGGGCCGATACAGTATTTTTAACTGCAAGTAGCCCTGATTTTATTGTTGTTGTGGTGTTTTTTTAAATAGATTTCTAAATATAAAAAGTTTTCAGAGCGATTTATATCAAATAGCAGGGGCCCGATCCCCGTGGTTCCAGTCAATCGAGAGAGTAACTGGTTTCAGTGGCCAGGCTCAGGAGAGCAAGGCTCAGCCTCCGAAGTTTTCGCACTAGCTGGGGTTTATTGTTTGATTTGTTATTTTCCCGCTGCCGCCGTCTTTTCCCCGGGAGACACCGGCGGCTCGGGATGGGGAACCCGCTCCTGCCCGGCCCCCGCCGACCCCGCACCGGGTCCGGGAGGGAGAACGGCAAAAAAAAAAAAAAAAAAATAAAAAAAGTACATAGAATGGCAATAACCCACCACGCACGCAGAGGAAGAACAAGAAACCGCCCTGGAAAGGGAACTAAAGGAACAGAGAATACGAGCTAACCATTTACAACCCTCTCTCTATATCCTTAGGAGACTGAGGAAGCAAGCAAGCTCTTACCGCCTCTGCACTGGCTGGAAAGCTGTCTTTATTAACTTTTTCTCTACTTCCAAGGCACTAGATCGATCTAAAAAGAGAAGGGGAAAATAAAAAAAAAAAATAAAATAAAAAAAAAGCGTTCCTTTACAGCCCCGGTTTTGTTTCGCCCCATCCCTGAATTTAAAGCCTCTAGACTTCAGATCTCTTCTTAGCGAGTTGCAAATACGACCAAACGTCTGCTTCGCGGCGAGAGCGACCGTCAAAAGGAAAACAAACCGACCCCGGAGCAACCCTACGGCCCGGTCCTTCCCCTAAAGACGATTCGAGCAGCACCGACAACAGCAAGAAAACCGCTCCCCGTCGGAGAAAGGTAAATCTCGGGGGTTCGGACGCGGCGAGGAGCCTCCCCCCCCGCCTCCACCTGCGCCCCGACGGCCGCGCCGGGGGCTCCGCGCGGTCCCGTCCCGCCCCGCCCCTCAGCGGTCACCTGCTCCGGAGGGCTCCGCGCTCTGCGCTTGGTCCGCGGGCCGCGGGAAGGCGGGGGCGGCCCCCAGCCCCAGCAGGTGGGGAGTGTTCAGTAAGGCCAGCGGGTGCGGGGCCGGGGGCGGGTGGTGGTGGTGGTGATGGGCCGGGAAGGCGCGGTTGGTCCAGTTGGGGAACTTGCCCAGCGGGCAGGAGGAGACGAGTCTGTGGGGCGGCGCGGGGGGCAGCGGCAGCGGGGCGGGCGGGGACGCGCCGCCGGGGGACTTGCGGGGGTTGTCCGGGCTGGTGGCCGTCTCGGCCAGCGACCAGATCTTGGGCTTGGGCAGGGAGCCTCCCAAAGCGCCGTCCGTCGGGGAGGAGGCGGCGGACGAGGAGGTGGAGGACGGGGGCGAGAGGCGGTGCGGCGGGGGCGGCTGCTTGAGGGGCTCCGGGACGGCGGGGACCTCGCACTTGTGGTGGTGGTGATGGTGGTGGTGGAGGTGGTGGTGGCGGAGGTGGTGCGGCTCCCCCTCGGCCGCCTTGAGGTAGCGCTCGTCCGAGCCGGGCAGGTCCTCGAAGCCCTCGGAGCCCTCCGAGTCCGTCTTGGAGTCGGAATGCAGGAGGTCGGCGTCCTGCAGCTCGTCCTCCAGCTCGTCCTTGTTGCTCTCGATGTTCTCGGTGTCGATGTTCTCCAGGTCGATCTCCTCCTCGTCCTCCCTCTTGTCCTCTTCCCCCTCGTGGTCGCTCCCGTAGGAATTGCCCTCCTCGTCCGTCCTGCTGCGGGGGGCCCAGGTCATTTTGTTCTCCTTCTTGAGCCGCCGCCGCGCGTTGGCGAACCAGGTGGAGACCTGGGTGAGGGTCATTTTGGTGATGATGGCCAGCATGATCTTCTCGCCTTTGGTGGGGTAGGGGTTCTTGCGGTGCTCGTTGAGCCAGGCCTTGAGGGTGCTGGTGCTCTCGCGGGTGGCGTTCTTGGGCCGCGACGGGTCCCCGAACTGGTACTGCCCGTAGGGGTAGAAGGCGGGGTGGTGGTGGGGGAAGGCGGCGTGCTGCACCCCGGGGCTCTCCTTCAGCTCGTACTGCGCGCCCTGCGGGGAGAGGGAAGGGGCGGCCGGGCTAAGACGGTGGCTGCGTCCCTCCAGCCCTCCAGCCCGCCGCCGATCCCGGGGGAGCAGCGCCCGAGAAACCCTGGGGGGGGAGGGAGAAGCCGCGGGGGCAGCGGGCACCGCATCCGTCAGAGCGGGCGGGGGGAGAAGCCGCGGGGCAGGGCGGCGATGGCGCCCCGGGTGTCCCGTCCCCCCCTCTATCCCGCGGCGGTCCCCGGGCTGGGGGGTCTCTTACCAGCTGGGGGAAGATGGGCAGCTCGGCGGCGTAGGGCAGGAAGGCTCCGTAGCCCTGGGCGGCGGCGGCGGCGGCGGCGTAGGGCGCGCCGTACATGGAGGAGAGCACGTTGGAGAGGGTCCCGGACGGGGCCAGCTCGGCGCCGCCGCGGGAGCCGCCGCTGCCCGGGCGCTCGGCGGGGTAGATCGGCCTGATGTACTGGTAGCCCAGCTGGGGGAAAGACATGGTGGGGGAGCGGGGGCAGGGGAGGAGGGGGGAGGAGGAGGAGGAGGAGGGGGGGTGGGGGGGGGGAGAGAGAAGAGAGGAAGAAGGGAGAGAAAGGGGAGAAAGTAGCCGGGCCGGGAGCGGAGGAGGGAGCCGGGTCGCTCGCCCCTCCGGCCGCCCGCACTGTCAGCGCCTCCCGCGGGCTCCGGCGGACATCGGGGGGTGCGCGGGGGCCGCGGGCTCCCTCCTGGGCTCCCTCCTGGCCTCCCTCCTGGCCTCGGCAGCCGCCGTAAACGATCCGGTCGCTTCTTTCTTCTCTCACTTTTCCTATTGATCTGAGTGGACCCAGGTCAGGTCCTAACAGATTGCCTGAGATTATTGGGACTCCGGGCTCTGATTGACATTTCTAGTCTCTCACAAGCCCCTCCTATTTCTTTTAAGTCTCTCTCTCTCTCTCTCTCCCTCTGCCTCCCTCTCTCTCTCATGCCCAGAGCTCGCTCTCGCCGGGTTTGTCACTAGCTGCTTTTTTTTTCTCCTTTTTTTTTTTTTTTTTCCTAAATCTGTTTACTGACGTCGCGATCTTTTATTTGAGTTGCTTTCAAATCTCGTTTTAGCGATCGCCAATCAGTTGTGTGTTTTACAAAGGTTTAACCCTGCCTCATGGTATTCTAATTATATAGAGATAGATTTAGATATAATTTCTTTCACAGCCACCCCCCCCCCCCTTCCCCGGCTCATAGGAAGCCAGAGTGTCAGCTGTGAGCGGCACACGAGAGGGACAGGAAAAAGTTGTGACATTTAAAAATAAAGGCTTTCCCCCAGCCCCCTCCTTCTCAGGTTTTCAAATTTACAGCCTTTCTTTGCTCGGGTTCATTTTGTTTCCTTTATTAAGATATTCCCTCCTTCCCTTCCCCCTATACGGCCCTGGCGAGGGTTACATCTCTTAATATAGATTTTAAAGTCCACTTTTTTTTTTTTTTTAAATTTGCATTTCCAGAGCTACCTTGAAAAATTTCCTAACGTACTGAATCTTTAAGGAGTTCTCTACATTTTGTCTGGGCTAACAGTGGGCAGATACAGTGGAAAAGCTAAGTTAATTTTCCTCCTAATAAGGGACTTCAAAGAGTTGTAGGTCACAATTTTACATCAAAGGCAGAAAAGAAGGCAAATTAAAATCTTAACAAAGGAGAGACGGGAGCAGCCCTCTGGGCCATTAGTAAATAAGTGGTGTGAAAAAAGGGACAATGACAGGCACTGGAATTAAACTCATTAACACCTTTTTGTCTTGGTGCGAAATCTCTAATTAGGAAATTTATGATCATTTTGCTTATTCCCTCTGTTCTGAATCACTACAAGGCTTAGAGGGAAGTACCTGGTACGTGCAACATTTGCAAAGGGAACAGTGGCACGGGCTTCGCAGAAGCTATTGGGAGGGAGTCAAGATACGTTTTAATTACCGAATAGGGGATTTATTATTTTTTTTATGATCAACACATTTTAAATTACGTTTTGCTTTCTCACCCCCAAATTTTGGCCGCCCACTTCCCCCCCCCCCCCGCTTCCTTCTCTGAAACCAGCGTGTGAGTTGCAATTTAGCCTTTTAAAAGCAGTTAAACCCGAGTTCAATCGCGGCGCGTCTGCTTCATCCTGCAGAGCGGAGGGAGAGGCTGAGGAGAAACATACAGAAAGTTCATACAACCTGTGGGGCTGGCACTGCGGGCAGGGGAGGGGGGACCCGAACCTGCCACCGTTATCTTCCTTTTAAAATATTCGCTGCTTAAAGATTAGTTTTTAAAAAAGTTTTAAGGGTGTTTTCAGGAGTTGAGATTGGAGGAGAGCTGTTTAACCATATTCCCCTCTCTTCCTAAATGCTCTCTGGATTTATTGCCTTTAAAATATGATTTAGGTACAATATAACCACTGTGCCCACAGTATGGATTTTTATAACTACATTTCTTTAAAAATGAAATTCATGTCAGATTATGCAGTTAAAGGAATCGACCTTGATAGCTTGCTATAATAAAACTGTATCAGCTTGTAATAAATGCGGATTATAGCAAAGCAAGCTCCAGAATTAAAATTCCCTGAATCAATATATGAAAATCTGTAGGAAACATCTCTAATCGTATTAAGTTCATCTTTATAGCATTTCCTATCTGCTAATCTAGTGCAAAAACAACTCTGTGTTGGAGGAATTTATTTTCTTCTATTCGACGTTTCTCCTGTAATAGCTTTTGATAGTATAAAGCAATGGAGATAAGAATATTAAATTCGGTTAGAAGTTTATTCCTTTTTTAAAAAAAAAAAATCAAAAGGAAAATAGGCAGCGAACCCCACGTCCTGATCTGCTTTAAACTTTTCCGTGCGAAGTGCGATGCCGAGGGGGGCGAGGGAGCGTTCGGATGCCGACCACAACTTTTTAAAATATCTGCCTGAGAGTCGAAAGGGACAAACGTGCCAAAGCAGACGAGTCGGTCGCCGTCTGATGCCGTCGTGGTGGCCACGCTGGGGTTACAGCGGGGCTGTGCCTCCCACGGGCACGCACCTAACCCGCGTAACACACGCACCTAACCCGCGTAACACACGCGTGTCCCGCCGAACGGACCCGTCTTTCCGTGGCTGCACGTCTGGAACGCGGCGGGATCACTCGGTGGGTTTGGGTTTGTTTTTTTTTTTTAAATCAGCAGCACAATCGATACAAATTCGTCCCCCGCGGGAGGCGGGGGGGAGCCGGGGGGGGGGGGGGCTCGCGGCCGGGATGGAGGTGAGAAATTTATGGGTGCGAATGGATCCAGGTCAGGGTGAGGGTGAGGGATGGTTTATTAATGGGAAAGAAACGGAGAGGAGACGCAGCCGGAGCGGGTGGAAGGGAGGACAAATCTGCGGGGACGCGGCTCTTGGCTGAGGGGGAGAGGGGGGAAAAACGCGGAGAAGACGGCAAAGGGTGCGGGAGAGGGAGGAGAGAAGAGTCCCGGGGGCAGGCGGGGGTGTGGGAGCGATGTCCGCGGCGATAGGAAGGGCAGGGGGGCTCCGCGGGGCCGGGACGAGCCCCGGGATGGGTAGGGGCCGGGGAGGAGGGGGGCGACGCCGGCAACGGGAGCGAAGCCCCTTCCCCGCGGCCGGGCAGCGAGCGGAGCCGCTTTGTGTGGCTGGAGCCGAAGGGAGAAGCGGCGAAGGGGAGGCTGGAGGCGGCTCGTCCCGCGGGGGGAGCCGCGCGGGGCCCGACGGCCGCGCCGCCCCCGGGGGAGCCGCGGAGCGCTCCTCGGCCGGACGGACACGTGTCTTCTGGCCGGGATCTGTCAAAGCGGAGAGAGCCGCTCCTGATTTATTACCCCAAACACACGCACACCCCCGTCCGCCCTCCCTCCCTCCGTCCCTCCCTCCCCGCGGCCTCGCCTCCCTCACACGGTCGCCGAGCCACAACCAAACCTCCCTCCGGCTGCAGCCGGGCTGCCCCGAGCCCGCAGGCGGCTCCGCGGGGCCGGGCGGGGTCCGAGGGCAGCGCCCCCGCCGGGGCCCCCGTCTCGGTTCCCACCGCTGACGCCCACGCCGCGGGGACGTGAGAGCGGGGACGAGGGGACGCGGCCCCGGGGCGGAGGGGCCTCCCTCTGCCGCACAGCCCGGCCGGGGAGCCGCGGGCGGCCCGCTGGGGGTTGCGGGAGAACCGTCTGCGGGGCCCGGGGGGCGCGGCGAGCGCGGCCGCGGGGGGAAAGGGGGGTAAACAAACAAGTGGGATTAGGAGAAGGGCCGCAGTTAAAAAAGAGTTAAAAAAAATAGAGGGAAAGATCAAAGCGCCGGGTAAAAGACTCTTCAAATTACACGTTTGAAGCTTTTCCATAATTCCAAGGCGACAGATAGATAACAAGCTGCACATTCCTTATCACATATGGAATCAATCTGAAAGGAGTCTCTTGATCAGAATCTGTTAATTGCAGTGACATATGATTTGGAAAGAAAATACAATTAATGACCCTTCATGTTAAGGCTTTGGGACGAGGCCACTGACAGTCTGCAGCCAACGTCAACTTTTTTTAATTACTATTGTTATTATTAGTAAACTATTAAAGGGAGACATTCCTCCAGCCTCGGCGGCTGTTTTGTCTCCGCTCCCGTTGCGGGTTTCTTTAGAAAGGGGAGGAGGAGAGAAGGGGACGGGAGTGCGTGTGCGCCTTTCCTTCAAGGTTTGGGGAGCTAAAATGATTTAGTACCTTGTCTGTAAATCTAATGACCTAAGGTGAGAAAAAATACTTCATCTTTTATTATTACCATTCGCGGTGATCGTTACCAGGAAACAGCAGAACCCGTTTGAAATGGTAAATATATGTATCCATGTAAAACCCATTATTGCAGAGATTTTCCCAAAGCGAAATAAAGCAAATCTCTTCAATCCCATTTTCTAGCGCCCTCTGCCCATGGCTCCTCTGGGTTCTGCCATCCTTTCCCAGGCCCTGAGACCTCTGAGCCTCGGTGGAGCCTTTCTGGGTGCTGTGGGTGCAGGGGGGACACCAGTGGGTGTTCTGGGGCTGTTTGTGACACGTACGTCCTGTAGTATTAGTAAAGGAGAGAGCAGGATACTTATAAAAGATTTACGCTGATATTAAAAGGTAATGGAGGGAGAAGGAGAAGGAGAAGGAGAAGGAGAAGGAGAAGGAGAAGGAGAAGGAGAGGGAGAAGGAGAGGGAGAGGTTCACTTGAAGGTTATAAAGCATACACTTTAATAGGATCGAAGTGAAATTAGTTAATAAGAAAATGCTGGCCAGAAGCTCTCCGGGCTTTTAAGTGCTCTTCAGGCCATTTAGGGAAATTGAATAAGAACAGACTCTGTTACCTGCAGCCCCAACTATTGTCTCCAGTTCTGTGCAAAGGCGTGAAAGGAAAAATAGTGCCTGAGAGGCCTGAAGTCCTGTACACCTCCCGCCAGCCTATTTCCTCAAGAAATAACGTCCCCTTTCTGCTCGCAGTCGTGTTCTCCTCTTTCTGCTGCTTTTAAGCAGACCTGGCTACACTCTGTACCACAAGAGGGTAAGCAAAGGTGAGAGGCCACCAGCAGATGCTGAAGGCTCTCGGGGCAGCTCTGAACAGCAGCCTTGTCCCTACTCGGTCACAGCTGGCCTCTTGCTGTTATTTTTTCCCCTTCATTTCTCCGAGGGTTTTTTTTCCCACCATTGTGGCGCGTTGCTGATTTGCGTTCGGACCGTTGCCAGTAGGTCAGTATATTGTGTTACCTAACTTCCTATCTGTTCCCTTTCTCCCTCCCTTTTAACTTCATCGTTTTTAGAGGTGTTAATAAAACCTTTCCTTTGGTAAATCGTTCATTAGAAACCCCACCGAAACCTGGAAAGATTTCAGGAAAAAAGAAAAAAAGAAAAACCCAGTGCTCTGGAATGAGAGGTTGGGAGAAGGCTTTTGTCCAAAAAAATGTATAATTGCTGTGAATCTTAGGAAACATTAATCTTTACAGGAATTTGTGATTCATATCTGCGGTTTGACCGTTTAGATGATTTATAATCTGTCGGTGCCATTCACTAATTTTATGCCAATGTATTTTATTCACCCTATTAGACTTTGCAGCCCGCATCGGAACGAGGGACTCTTGCGTCGTGCCGGTGTCAGTGTGGCTCTCTGACTCCCACCTCCGGCGAGGACATTCCCGGGGCTCCTCGGGAGCGGAGAAGGGGACAGAAAGTGCTCCCAGCTGCGGGAAACTCCCTCTCGCCCTTTGCGGTCACCTCTCTCCTCGCCCAGAGCCCCCGGGATGGGCTGCGCCGTCGTAAGCCGGAGCCGGGGTTATCCCGGGTTTCCCGAGCTTCACCAGCCCGTTCCCATCCTTCGGCTCCGTTTCCCGGGGAGCCCCGCGGGACCTGGAGGGAAAGGCAACTTCAGCAGCGACTCCGAGAGGCTCTAGTGTCGCTGTGGAAGCCGAGCGGGGCGCTCCTCGGCTGAGACTCTCCGGCCACCGCACGGCAGAGCCGGGGGTGCGGGCAGCATCGCCTAATTTGTAACCGGGTTTATTAGCTGGAGGGGAAACCACAAGAAAAGAAAAGGAGCAGCAGCAGCTGCGCTGAAGATAACACTGCGCCGAGGCTAATCTTGTGACACAATCATTAATTACTATTGTATTAATTACTGTTTTTCCAAAACAGTCCCTGCCCGGAAGAGCTTACAGCACGCATCTGCTGTGTAATGATGCTCTGGTTCAGAAACGATTCCCCCATTAGGTCCCAGGTAGCGTTTACAAATGGCAACACCTACAGTATCAAAGTCATCTTGCAGCCTGAGATTCTTCTGTCCCGTCGGCCTGGATAGGACGAGTTTGATGCCGATAAAATACATTTAAATATCAAAGTCTTTATTCGCAGGCATATTTCGTCCAAACTTTTAGATGGCGATGGCGTAACCGCTTTTTTCGCTTTTCATCCCACGGATGCTGCCTTATATCAGTAACAAACAAGCATTGATTTTATGGTAAAGTCACTTTGGGATGGGAATGAGTAACTCCAGGCAGTGCTATCACTGTATTACATGGAAATGGCCCAGGTAACAAGAT
Source organism: Phaenicophaeus curvirostris (assembly GCF_032191515.1). Classification (NCBI taxonomy): domain Eukaryota; kingdom Metazoa; phylum Chordata; class Aves; order Cuculiformes; family Cuculidae; genus Phaenicophaeus; species Phaenicophaeus curvirostris. The sequence goes on from NC_091405.1 coordinate 15,693,219, forward strand.
GAACATTGATTCAGCATTATGTTTGATCAATAATGAAATAAGTAACTTCAGGGCCAAATTAAAATGCAAGCTGGCTTAACGCTGCCAGCTTCTGGGCTAAGTGACAAGGCTAATTCAGCAGGGAAATGGCAATATTTGCATTAGAGGCTGCATCTGTTGTTTGGTGGAAGAGGCTGGATCTGCAGTAGCGCCGGATAAGATTGCAGGGAGCGGGTTTGAGGGGGCCCGGGTGGAGGGGGAGCAGGACCGCCCCGTCGGGGCTTCGCTCCCGGCTCCCCTCGGCTCTCGCCGCGATGGAGCCGAGCTGAAAAAAAAAAAAAAACATATATATATATATACTTCAGGGCGGGTAGCAGAAACCCAGCGTGCTCCGTGTCGCGGGTAACCAGATGGTGCTACCACTTAGCGAAGGAAATATGCTTTATAAACTCCCCGGCGCACGGGGGAAGGGAAGGACCCGGGCAAGGGTCCACGGTGCTTTTTGGAAGCTGTTTAGGAGATGAGTGGGAGCACGAGCAGATCTCCCGGTACCGGCGGCCTCTGGCCCGGTTTATCCGCTGTTTTCTCCGGTTTTTACAGCTCTGCTATCATTATCGGGACGGTGACACGCATCGATTTCCAATCGCGATTGTCGCCTTCGGCTGGGCAGCACCGGCACGGAGGCGCGAGGGTGAAACCTCGGCTAGGGGGGAAGAAAAGCCTTAAGGTGCCTCAAATGGGTCGGGAGAGCGAAGCCCACAACGATTCACAGCTGGGCGCCCAGTGGGAGACCGGCAGCTCCGCTGGTGCGGTGCAGGGAGGAGATGTCAGCGGGGAGCGGGGAGCACCGAGGGGATGCGAGGCGGTGGAGAGGCTGTGGGCAGGCGACGTAAACCAGGGACGCCTAATCTGGTGGCATTTTGCCAAGCTGTTCATTTATTATTTTTTTTTTAGACATTTTTAAAACGTTTTCTCGAATGTAGGGAGAGGAAAAAAAAAAAATAAAAGGAAGGAACGTCCCCAAAAGAAGAGGGAACACCTCTCGGTGTAGTCCGGGCTAAGCTGAGCGTGTGGCGCTGCCCCGCGGGGGGAAACACCCCCTGCCTCCCACCGGGGAGGGGACCCCGACGGCCGCCCCACCGACCCGGGGCAGCCCTGAAACCCGATCGGTAAATAGGGCCCGGGGGGGCGGCTGGGGATGGATGATGTGGTGGGTGAGGGATGGCCCCGGGGGGGGCACCGCTCGCTGCTTGCGGAGGGGAACGGGGGGCACGGCAGGATCCGGCTCCATCCTTTGCTGCGAGCCCGGAGAAAGGGTTACAGAGCCGGGGGGGCTGGGTAGGGGGCGAGGGGGGGGCTAGGCAGAGCGAGACCCCCTCCCTGGGACGGAGCAGCGCAACCAGGGCACCGGGAGCCTCCGGGGAGCTCGGCCGGAGCGGGGCACCCGGATCGTGCCGAGATAGAATTAAAAAAAAAAAAGAAAAGAAAAGAAATTGGGGCCGGCGCTGGCGTTATTGCTCTTTCCTCTCCTTAAGCAGGTCAAACGCGATCGTTCAGAGCTATTGATTGCTCCGCGGGCTTGTAGTGATTTGTTAAAAGTAAGTAAGGGCGAGCAGAGGTGCGGAGAAGAGCTGCGGGATCAGCCGCAACCGCGCATCCCGCACCCCCCGCGCCCTCCCCGGGCTGCGCGGAGCCGGGAGGATGGGAACGCCAGAGAAAAGGGTGAAAATTGTTACAGAGTTAACTTTAAAGGCCGAATGGATTTTACGTTGAGTGGTAAACACAAAACCATCTCCTAAAGTC